>NW_026606226.1:4592500-5792500 GCF_029834395.1 Sorex fumeus | reverse complement strand
TTCGGGGGACCATATGGGATACTGGGGATCAAACCGGGGTTGGACGCATGCAAGGCAAATGCCCTACCTGCTGTACTATCACTACAGTCCCTCCTGACAGTCTTATACTCTCAAAGCAGTTCTTGTCTCAGCATCTCTACTAGGGGAACCCAACCAAAGACAGGAACCCAAACCTATGAACACCCAAGGTTCTGCCTCAGACAAACCCACCCTCCCTATGGATCTGTTTCTCCATTGGAGCACATGGGGATGAAGTGACTGATGCCAAAGACCCTAGATTCCATTGTCACATAAGAATGTGTGCATGCCAACCAATTTCAAACAAGACGTTGAGACAGAACAGGGTAAAACCAGCCAAGATTCCAAATTCTCAGAGAGACCTCAGCGTACATCTCCTCCCCACAATCTCTGCACTCACACATGTGTGAGATTGTGTGAATGAGTATCTGTGCTTGTGAGTGTGAGTGTAGGCAAGTGTGAACATTCTAGATGAAGAGAGATGTGATTCGCACATCAGTGTAAGGAACGGAGGGATACTCGTGATGTTGACAGGAAGAGGAGGAGAATGTAGCCTGTGGCATGCATGGCAGATGTGAGCTACTAGGGCATGAAGCCAGTCTGTGAGGCTGACAGGTGCTGGGTGAGGAGAATGGGTGTGTTCTTGTATCTATTGCCAACACTCACATGCCATTCGCATAGAACTGCGTGGATGAGACACTTGCTGCAGCAGGAATATCTTTCATGCCCACTGCAGCCCTTCAAGCAAGTGTCTGTCCCTATCACACTCACAGGTCAACTCAACTAGAAGGTTCACCACTCCAGGACCTGAGCTCACCAAGCCAGTCTGAGGAAGAGTTGAGTCTGAAACCAGAGTCTCCTGACTCTTGAAGGTAAAGAGAAGGAGGCGGGAGGAAAACCTCAACACAGCAAAGGGGAACAGGGTAGTGCCTTACCACAGATACCACTAAAGTGACTCAGTAAATGAGTGGGGAAATCACCTGATTAAGGCCACACAGCAGGCCAGTGGAAACCAAAGTCATCGACATAAGCCTGTCTCCCAGATGCTCTGGTTTAGGCACTTATGAACATGCCTTGATTCAAAACAGACATACCCTCGGTAGACAAGACTTTGGGGAAAATTCAGAGCAAAATAAACTTCAGTGGTTGTAGGGATAACACTTTCAATCCAAAATTAAAATGCTTGTGGAGGACTCAGAAAAAGGCCTTTCTTTATCACACACACACACACACACACACACACACACCCCACATGCACACACACATGCATGTACATACATGTGCATGCACCACATACATGCACATGTAGGAAGTGGGGGAGGCAGGACTAGAAACTGAAAGGAAAATAGACTTCTGCTTGAGCAGGAAAAGGCAGATAGTCGGGAGAGAACAAGGGTGATGGGCAAGATGCAGTAGGGATTCTGAAGCTCCTGTCTAAAGCTCCTGGTCATCTCCCTGATGACCAGAAAGGGGCTAAGACAAATTCTTTAAATGAATACATGCCTCAAACTAGGTCCAGCTAGCAAAAAGCGGTAAAACCTGGTGCTCATCATTATATACTCTGTGTTCAGGTTTTACCAGCACTTGGGAAACAGACGTGCCCTTATTGACTTCCTAGGATCTGCTCCTAAGGTGCACAAGAGAAATCTCTGCTCTGCCAAGAAGCCACGGTGCAGGTGAGGTCTGGTCATGTGAAGGACAACCTGGTGGTCAACGGCAGAGACTGAACACTGCTCATTGGTCACAGAGCCAGCCTCACATACCCATTCACATCAGACTCAAACTCACCATTATCCCACAGATGCAACCTGGCTGCTGTGTGCCAAACATACTGTTGGTTCTGAGAATCCAACAGTCAGCAAGGCAGACCCGTCTTCTGTCTCCACAGAGGAGAGGGTCAGGGGAGCAGCACCCAGGAGGGGAATCAAGCCAGGCCCTGGGCAGGACAGACTCTTGAGTGGGTAAGATTTAACTGGGTCTGAAGGATGAGAGGGAAGCAAGTGGCTGAGGAATGGAGCAGGGGCTGGATAGAGGAAATGATACCCCTGGAGGTCAGACTGTTCAAAGTGCATTGAAGAAGGGGTTTGAGTGGGAGAAGATGAAGAACGAGGCTGGGGAGATGAGGGGAGCCAAACTGTAGAAGCCAGGTAGTTACCAGGTAAAAGAGATTGTCACCAGCCTGCTTATTGCCCTCCTAGAATCCATTTGTTGAAGACTTCATCTGGGGCTGCGACTGTATTTGGAGTCTTTGAGCTCATGGTTCAATAAGGGCCATAGGGTGTGGGCCCTAGTCAAATCCGATGGTATCATTTCCTAAGGGAGTTTGGACAGATGCATTAGGGATACACGACTGGATCATGTGAGGACACAGACATGGCTGCCGACTGGTACGCTGCGTCCTCCAATTCCTGATCCTTCTATTTATTTATTTATTTATTTTGGTTTTTGGGTCACATCCGGCGATGCTCAGGGGTTACTCCTGCTCTGCACTCAGAGATTACTCCTGGCGGTGTCGGGGGACCATATGGGATGTTGGGAATAGAACCCGGGTTGGCCGCGTGCAAGGCAAATGCCCTACCTGCTGTGCTATTGCTCCAGCCCCACCCTTCTTCTATTTAGATCTTCTTTATTTTATTGGTGTCTAATAGTTTTCTGCATACAAGCGCTCAGCCTGTTTTGTCAGGCTCACACCCAAACATTTCAGTTTTGAGCAACAGTAAATGGCATTGTATTTTTAACTCTACAGTCCACATGCTCTTCGTTAGTATGTAGAAATATAATGAAATTTCATCTATTTATATTGACTTCTGACCTTGCTAAATTCACTGATTCTAAGAAGTGTTAGTAGATTTCCGGGATTTTTCTATGTAAGCAGTCACACCACTTGTAAACAGAGAGGTGTAGGGGTGTGTGTGTGTGTGTCTGTGTGTGTCTGTGTGTTTCTTTCAAATATAAATGCTTTTTAAAAAATTTTTATTAGTGAAACACCATAAGGTACAGTTGTAGACTTACAGATTTTTGTGCTTGGGTTTCAGTTATACAATGATTGAGTACCCATCCCTCCACCAGCGCCCATTCTCTACCACCACTCATCCCAGTATCCCTCCCACAACTCATCCCATCATGCCTCTGTGGCAGGGCATTCCCTTTTGTTCCCTCTCTCCTTTTGGGTGCTGGGGTTTGCAAAAGAGTCATTGAGTGGCAATCATGTTCGGTCTATAGTCTATTTTCAGCATGCATCTCCCATCCTGGGCGGATCTTCCCAACACCCTTTATTTGGTGCTCCCTTCTCTATCTGAGCTGCCTTTTCCCCTAGCGTGTGCAGCTGGTCAAATATAAATGCTTTTTATTCCACTTAAATGTTATCTTTTGATTTGGGGCCACACATGGCAGTGCTTTGGGTTTGCTCCTGACTCTGTGCTCAGGGATCAGTCCCGGTGGTACCAGAATCAAACCAGGGTTAGCTGTGTCCAAGGCAATTGCTTTACCCTCTGTGTCTCCCTCTGGACTCTGGATGCCTTTATCTGGCCATTTGCTGTATTTGTATGTCCTGCCCTGGATCTTCTCCTGATTCAGCTGGTTTTCTGGGCCTGGCTGTGGCAGAGAGAGGGTGAGCTGTCTCATTACTGTCAAGGCCCCCCTCACATTCCATGATAACCTAAAGGGGTCAGACTTCTTAGTGAGGGGACATCCAGGCTTCTCTGGGGTGGACCTCTACTGACATGACCTAATAACGGGGGTGCCCTGGTTACTGCCTACTGGCGGTGTAGATCTCCAAGCCTACTCGGATTTGGGCCGAGCATCCTCCACCCAGATCCTCCAAATTCCAGTAGGCGGGGGTCACACCCACCAACTGGCCCCCTGGTGCCTTGTAATCCCATCAACGGCCAAGATTCAGAGACTATAAAAACCAGCTCCCGGAACCGCGCGGCCGCATTTGTGGCCTCGCGACATCTTATTATGACTTCTTATTATCTCATTCCTACTTTGGATAAACTGGCAGGTTACCGAATGTAGCCTGCCCACACGGCAGAGTCTGGCAAACTCCCCGTGGTGTACCCAATATGCCAAATACCAGTAACAATGATGGGTCTCATTCTCCTAAAGAGCCTTGAATATAATCTCAGGGCTAGGATGAAGGAGACGTTACTGGGGCCTGCTCGAGGAGGTGTATGTGCAGTGCTTTATGTGAACTTCACTGACATTATCCAAATACTCAGAGCCCCCCCCCCCCACACTACATCCTGCTGGGAGCAGATGTCCAGGCTGCTCTCCCTTTCCACCCCCCACCCCCGTGCCCCTGTTGGTCTTTGGTGGTTGGGTGCAGACTGCAGTCTTTCCTGTGGTTCTAGTCTGAGAATTTCCCATCTTGCCCAGTGGCTTGCTTCTTGGTCCTTTGGCTGGAGAGAACCAGTTTTAACTGGGGCTGTTTAGTCCAGACTTAGTAGTTTTTCCTTCCCTGCTGGGCCTAGGCTACAAGAGAAAAGGGAAATCCCAAGGACTTCACCTCTGTGTGCCCAGGTCAAGAGCTGCACCTCACCCATCACCTTCTCTCCACCTTCCAGGCCCTCTGGTGCATGTTCTGTCTGCACTTGGGGTTGGCCATTGTACAACATGGGAGCTGCAGGGTGCAGACACAAGGAGCAGAAGACAGGGGGGGCTCCCACCCACAGCAGATCACCCTCAGTTACTAATTTCTCGAATCTTCAGGGTCTTCTACACAGTCCTGACTGGAAGGAAGGACTGTGGGCCCATGGGGTCTGGGGTCTATTCAGGGAGCTCCCTCATGCTCTCTTCTGGGTCTGCCACATGCATCTCACTGTGCCGCCCCCCGGCCCTGCCCTCCCTGGTGACAAACATTACATGGGCCAGTTCTAGAGACCTTGCCCCTTGCTGCCCTCAGGCAGACCTCCATTCCTGTGGTCCTCACACCACACCAGGTTCTACTGTCTTGAGCACAGCCTGCAGAAGGTCTCGTGGCCTGAGTGGTGCTTCTCCCACTGGGATCACCACAAACCCCGTGTGGGAACCTCCCCGGGATGCAGACCTTGTAGCACCGATGGGGCTGTGTTGTCCAGTGGACTTGTCTGCTGCCACTGCAGTCTGGACCCTCTGCAGAGCATTTTCCCTTCTCTGGGCATCCCTCCCATTTTCCCACCATGCCCACATGCAGCCTCCCACATCTGGGAGGGCTCAAGCAGTATCTTGAGGTCTGGGACCATCTGCATCTAGAACCAAAAATGGCTGTTAGGGTCCATGGTCAGACCAGGAACTTCTGCCCCAGCTAAACATGGCCTTTGTGCACCCTGCGAAGTCAGTCTGTGGTTTCGTCATCCTCAGGAGGCTGAGCAAGAAAGCACTAAGCCTGGATGGTGACACCTGGATGCTAGGATAAAGGTCCTAAGGCAATGGGAGGCCTTTCTGAAAGTGGATCCTCTCCCATCTCAGGAGGGAAGCCCCCCCCAATGCCCCCGCCCTCCGCCGCCGACACATGCATGTATGGACATGCATGCTGACTGTCTGGCTTCTGGCCGGGATCCAGTGCCCAGACACCCCCCAGGCAGAGTGTGCCTGTCTGCAGGGTGGAACACCAGCCATCATCCCCCCTCACCCCTCCTTTTCCTCCTCCTCGCCTCTTCCCCCTCCTCCTCTAAGCTCCCTCCCATTCCGGCCCACTCCTCCTCTGTCTCGCACCAGCGGGAATTCAGAGCCAGGCATTTTTCTTTCATGAAGGAAACAGCCCCCTCAGTCTGACGCCTCCCGGGTCGATAAGCATGGGGACACACAGCCAGGCCTGGAGTCAGCTGAGGCGCTGGGACTGCGAGTCTCTGTAAAAGGCAGCCTGAGGGAGGCGGCTGGGCCCAGACCCCCACCCCACCCCATCAGGGAGGCAGAGCCTGTCTCCTCTCCCTCCGCCTCCATGTCTGGGCCCTGACCTGCTCCACGCTGATTTCATTAGGCACAACAACAGCCCCTATTTACTGGGGCTTGCCGTTGGCAAGGATCAAGGCAGTCTGCAAACAGGGCCCCAGTCTAGACCCATCGGCCAGTGAGCCACTCACTGTCACAAGCTTCGTGTTATAGATACAGTCAAATGAGCAAAGCCAGATACAGTTATATCCAAGACACTAAGATATAAGTGTGTATAGAGAGAGACACACACGTCTAAATAGAATTTACTTGTAGCATACACAAATGAACTCAAATGAGAACAAATGCACATAAGATGAATATTTATAAGTGGTAAAATAGAATTATCTTGTTTATTATAGAAATATGGTCCTCATTCATGACACACACATACATTCACTTAGTCCTCATGACAGTTCTTTTTCTAATGTCCATTTGATGGATTAATAAGCTTGGACAGCCCAGCTGCCTCACAAGTGACTGGCGGTGGGACACAAGCTCTTCCCCCTCCTCCTCCCAGGCACACAGCCCCCCCCACCCCCGCTGCCCTGCCCACTGGCCACTGAGCATCCACAGCGTGACCCACATGGGACCAGAATTTGAAGGCTGGTTAAAGCCTTACTTTATGGCTGGTGCCAACGAGCACATTCCCATCTCTCATTTGGAGAGGAAATGTGGACTTAGGGTCTAAAAAGATCTACCCAGACGGTTAGAGAAGAAACATTTCTCTTCAGACCATGAGCTGAAAAACAGACCCCACAAGAGCACCAGTCATGCAGATATGCATTGGGTTGAAAGAAAAGCCAGCTACTCACAGTGGAGACCAGAAGTGCTGTCTGAGGCCCCCAGCCCCCAGCCCAGGTACAGATTCTGGAGCACCAAGGGAATTAAGGCTGCATCCTGACAGGACTCCGAGCACACGCCACCATTTCTCCTCAGCTCGGCTTTTCCGGTCACGGCTGTTATCTGCATTCCCAGAAGACAATGGGGCTTTGCAGGCACATCTGACTCTGTTCACGGGCACGAAGATAAAGACAGAGTCCCTGGGCAGAGTGCTTCGGATGGCACAGTCACAAACTCTGGAATAGAACTCCTATTACTAAAATAAATGATTAGGGAGCCTTCTCTCCCTTACTCTAAGCGCTCCATTAAGCAAATGAAATAGAAGCATGCAGCTCTCCACTCCCTTTTTCCCCCCTTTTCCCTCCTGTGATTAAGTGCATAATAAAAATGGGATTACGTGAGCATAAATTTCAAAGAAGCCATCTAAGTGACACAGCACGCTGAGGATGACAGTAGGCAAGGGTCATCTTTATAGGTGACCTCAACATCTGCCCTCCCCTACCCCCTAAGTAGGGCTGGAGTGATAGCACAGCGGGTAGGGCGTTTGCCTTACACACGGCCAACATGGCCGACCCGAGTTCGATTCCTCCGCCCCTCTCGGAGAGCCTGGCAAGTTACCGAGAGTATTCGATATGCCAGACACAGTAACAACAAAGTCTCCAATGGAGACGTTACTGGGCCCGCTCGAGCAAATCGACGATCAACGGGAGGGCCTTTACCTTTACCTTTACCCCCTAAGTCTAAATCCCATCCCCCCGGGGTCTTCCCAGCTACCTCACACCCTGCTTCCCTGCATTTTACCTCTTCACTAGAGGCTCATGTCTCGGCAAGATGCAGGTTACCCTCAGATCTAATCTCTCCCTAGTCCCCAAACCACCACCGTGAGGATGTGAATGAGTCTCTGCTAGAGACGGCCTTTGTCTGGAATGACATGAACTCTGAGACCAGGGAAAACCAAGGCCCCGCTTGCCAGGAACCTGGGGAGAAAAGATCTTGTTCACTCCTGGCCTCCTGACTCTTCCAGTCCTCTGATAATTGCTAAGCTCTCAGCTCTGCCACAGAGCCTAAACTCCTGGCAGCTCCAGCCCCTGGGTTTGGTCAATGCCTTCACCTGGGTCTTGCCTTGCTGGGTCACACAGCTTTCTGCCCACTTGCATCACGCTTACCTTTGCCACTTCTTTGGGTTCTCCCTCTACCTGGAGCAAGATGAGTGTGATGTGAGCCCCCTCCCCTCCCAGAATCCTTAGAGCAAAGTGCTCACCCACAGTAATTACTTCTCCTTGCTACCTGGTCCTTCAACTCGTTATGGAGGATTCTCTCTCTTTCTTAGTAATCGGAGGAGAGTGTGGATTCAGGATGAGTGAAGAGGTGAGGAGGAGGAGGACACGTGACTTCCCCACAGACCTTATCCCATCAACTAAACACATTCACACATAGACATGCCTGTACTCAGAATGACATAGATGGACATTCCCACCTGTGAAAAAAACACACAAACTCAACCACAGACTGACATAAGCTCACAAAGATGCCCAGCAGGTGCACATACGTGCACCCACACTTTAGCACATGCATTATACAAACAGATCAGGTCTGGTTCCTATGATTTGGGTCTGTGGCCTCAGAAGTGAGGGTGGTGTCTCCTCTGTACCTGGAATAAAAAAAAAACTGGTGCTTAGTGAATGTCATAACAGGTCACTAAAGAGGGACAACTCTGACCTTCGTCTATGCCTCATGAGGGACGGGAGGAGCAGGGGTGAGGTCCCTGGGAAGGGAGATACCAATTTCTGCCTCATTGAGATACACACATCCATTCAGAGTATGACAGTCAAGTTCCTTCTCCACATTCCCACACCCTGTCCCCAAGGAGCTGTGGGTTCTTTGAGTCCCACAGTGTTACCCCAACTCAGCCGGGACCACTCAGCCGGGACAGTGAGGCCCACCTCAGAGACCCTTCCCCATGACACTCATCTCTGATCCTCCCCCCTCTGCTGAAAATAGCCGCAAACCCTCAGAGTACACAGGAAATCTTATTTGGCTATTTGCTGAGAGCACTTCCTGTTTTTCTTTATTTCTCAAAGCAGTGACAGATTTCTCGGAGCCATCATGTGCCTGCTAAGCTGCCCCCCACCCTCCACAATATGTCAAGTGAAGTGTATGGAGTTGGGGGGGGTGGTTACCCCTTTCCACTAAACTGGGCTGCTTCTTACCAGGCTGGATCACCACCAAGAGAGGGGGCCTCTTCCTCTCATGTGAGCACAGACTTGTGATCCCCTCCCCTGTAATTCCTCTCCACTCTTTGCTCTGCCTCCTGGGGCTGGGGGTGGGGGGTGGACTCGATTAAGGCTGCTTGTATTGAAGCCTCATTGTGTGTGTGTGTGTGTGTGTGTGTGTGTGTGTGTGTGTGTGTGTGTGTGAACCCTCTCTGTAGCAAGGGTTCTTATTTTCCATTTATGAACAGCAAGGGCAGGTTGCAGAATCCCAATTCATGAGCAAAGGTAACAGTCTAATGTTCTGCCTCGCTCTGCCCTCTCCCTCCTGTGCAGCTGAGGCAGGGTTCCTCTCTAGGATTCTGTGTTTTGACCCGCTGAATCCCTGAGCCAGAAAAGACCTGTATTCATTTAGTTCTATTCACCAGAGCATCAGGTTCCCTATTAGCCATCTAGGTTCTCCAGCTCCTGATGACCCTGTTCAGTTGTGCAGTTTGCAGACTTTGGCTTGTCAGGGACTGAACCTCATCCTGGCTCCTCTGGCCAAACTCTGAGGAGCCCTGTGGGGTAAGGGTGGTCTGTAATGCGTTGACACTCAGTGTAGGCTAACAGCAGCCCAGGTTTGCAGAAACAAGAAAGGCTAAGGGGACACAGAAAACTAGCAGGGAGGAAAGTATGCCTGTAATCAAAGCTGCCATAGGCTCAGCCAGGGCCTCGGAGGCTCCTGGCCCAACCCGGGTGCTCTGACCCTAGCGGCACTGAGCGTGCAGAGAGAAGGGGCTGGCCAGGGCTGGCGCATCTCTGATTCCACACTGAGATACACAGGTTTGGTGACAAGGGATGAGAGATGTGAACTTGACATTATTTGGAGCATTGAACTTGGACTTTCAGCACCACTGAGAATCTCACCTAAGAGGGAGCAGGTCTGGGGCTGGAGCGATAGCACAGTTTGACAGTTTGTAGGGCATTTGCCTTGCATGCGGCCAACCCGAGTTCGATTCCCAGCATCCCATAAGGTCCCCTGAGCACTGCCAGGAGTAATTCTTGAGTTCAGAGGCAGGAGTAACCCCTGAGAATCACCAGGTGTGACCCAAAAAGCAAAATAAAAACAACAACAACAACAAAAAAGGGAGCAGGTCATTGACAGTGACTGTTCTGGATAATCCCACTCCTCAATGGACAGAAAGACAGAAGTGACATGTAGATGGCATCAGAGAAGATGCCTTAAAGCGGTTTTTTAGCTACTGCAGTTGGTTTTCTGGGGAAGTGTGTGTGTGTGTGTGTGTGTGTGTGTGTGTGTGTGTGCGTGTGTGTGTGTGCGTGTGTGTATGTGTGTGTGTTGGAGGCAGGGGTGCCACGGTCTCTTTCTCCTGCTTTGTCCTCATCTCCACGGCTCCTTACCCCTGTGGTTCAGCCCTCGTGGTCTCCCCACTGCTCTCCCCCACCTTCTAATTCTACTTGTCCTTCATCTTCTCACGCCCCTAAATTCAGGCAGCACCCCCGCCTGCAGGCACGTGAAACCTGCACATCTTCATGACCTGCAGTAAAAATGGATTAACGCCTGACAGCATTCTGTCTCGAAGGAACGTGCTCTGCTTAGAAAAACACCTTAGTTGATTGGCTTCAGGTAGAAAGTGGAGCTGAGAGCATTGCCAGCAGCCTGCGCAGCAGAGAGAAAGGAGCAGAGTTTTCCTCTTCCTACCCAAGGCTGATCTGCAGGAGACCAGGAGAGGCATTTGCATTTCTCTAAGAGAAGTAGAGAGTATTTTTTTTTTTTTTTTTTTTTTAAGTTGTAGATTTACAATTTTTTGTGCTTTGGTTTCAATTATACAATGATCAGATACCCATCCCTCCACCAGTGCCCATTTTCCACCACCATGGATAATATCCCTCCACCCCCATCCCCCCATCCCCCCGTCTCTGTGGCAGGGCAATCCCCTGTGTTCTCTCTCTCCTTTTGGGTGTTGTGGTCTGCAAAAGAGGCATTGAGTGGCAAACATGTTCAGTCCATAGTCTACTTTCGACATGCATCTCCCCTCCTGGGAGGATCCTCCAAACATCCTTTATTTGGTGCTCCCTTCTCTATCTGAATAGCCCTTTCCTATCGGATACCCGGCTGGCCTCTAAGTTATGGAGTAATCATCCTGGTGCTGATCTCAGCTATTCTTGGGTATTAATCTCATACTTTGTTACTTTATATCCCCCAGATGAATGCAATCTTTCTATGTCTATCCCTCTCTTTCTGACTCATTTCGCTTAGCATGATACTTTCCATATTGTACCACTTGTATGTAAATTTCATGACTTCATCTTTTCTAAGAGCTACATAGTACTCCATTGTGTAGATGTACCAAAGTTTCTTTAACCAGTCATCTGTTCTTGGGCATTCAGGTTTCTTCCAGTTTCTGGCTATTGTAAAGAGGGCTGCAATGAACAAACAAGTGCAGATGTCACTTCGACTATACATTTTTGCCTCTCTGGGATATATTCCCAGGAGTGGTATTGCTGGGTCAAATGGGAGCTCAATTTCTAATTTTTTGAGAATCGTCCATACTGTTTTCCAGAAGGGCTGAACCAGTGGACATTCCCACCAACAGTGAAGGAGTGTCCCTTTCTCGCCACATCCACGCCAGCATCGGTTGCTTTTGTTCTTTTGAATGTGGGCCAGTCTCTGAGGTGTGAGATGGTATCTCATTGTGGTTTTGATCTGCATCTCCCTGATGATTAATGATGTAGAGCATTTTCTCATGTGCTTTTTTGCCATTCGGATTTCTTCTTTGAGAAAGTTTCTGTTCATTTCATTGCCCCATTTTTGGATGGGGTTGGATGTTTTCTTCTTGTGGAGTTTAACCAGTATTTTGTATATCCTGGATATCAACCCCTTGTCAGATGTGTATTCGGTGAATATCCTTTCCCATTCTGTAGACTGTCTTTGTACTTTGGTCACTGTTTCTTTGGAGGTGCAGAAGCTTCTTAGTTTAAGATAGTCCCATTTATCTATCTCTGTTTTCACTTGCTCGGCCAGTGGTGTGGCATCTTTGAAGATACCATTAGCTTCAATGTCATGGAGGGTTTTGCCAACTTTATCTTCAATGTACCTTATGGTTTCTGGTCTGATGTTGAGGTCTTTAATCCATTTTGATCTTACTTTTGTACATGGTGTTAGGCAGAGTTCTGAGCCTATTTTTTTGCATGTAGCCATCCAGTGATGCCAACACAATTTATTAAAGAGGCTTTCCTTACTCCACTTCACATTACTTGCACCTTTATCAAAGATTAGATGAGCATATGATTGAGGAGAGATGTCAGTGTATTCAACCCTGTTCCATTGGTCTGCAGTTCTGCCTTTGTTCCAGTACCATGCTGTTTTAATTATTACTGCTTTGTAGTACAGTTTGAAGTTCGGGAGGTTGATTCCTCCCATTTTCTTTTTCCCAAGAATTGCTTTAGCTATTCGTGGGGGCTTATTGTTCCACAATTGTGCCCCAGAAAATCAAGTACCTAGGAATCAGCTTAACTAAGGAAGTAAAGGACCTGTACAAAGAAAACTATAAAACGCTACTTCAGGAAATAAAAGAGGACATGAGGAAATGGAAAGATATCCCCTGCTCATGGGTCGGGAGACTTAACATTATCAAAATGGCAATACTACCGAAAGCATTGTATAAATTCAATGCAATCCCTATAAGGATACCCATGACATTCTTCAAAGAAATGGAGCAAACACTCTTGAAATTTATATGGAACAATAAGCCCCCACGAATAGCTAAAGCAATTCTTGGTAGAGAGTATTTTTGCTTTTGATTTTTGTTTTTTGCTTTTTGGGTCACACCCGGTGATGCCCAGGGGTTACTCCTGGCTCTGCACTCAGGAATCATTCCTGGTGGTGCTTGGGAGACCATATGGGATGCTGGGAATTGAACCTGGGTTGGCCGTGTGCAAGGCAAATGCTCTACCTTCTGTGCTATCACTCCAGTCCCAGCAGTAGAGTTCTAAGGAGACTCAAGTGCTGGGAGGATTTGGTCATCTCCAAGTAAGAGAAGGGGTGGTAGGTTACAAAGTCTTAAGACATTTTAAGCACAGAGTACTTGCTCTCAGGTAGGAGCTCTTGAGGTTGCTTAGAACCTTATGCTCTGACACCTTTTTCCCACAAAAAACTGCAGGTTGATCTACCAACCTACAAATTGCTTTATATAAGCAGTGTTTTCTTTCTTTTTTTTTTTAGGTTTTACTGAGGTATAATTGGCAAAACTGTATGATATTTAAAGTGTACAACATGGTGATTTGTTACACTCACATAAGGATTCCCCCCATTGAGTTAATTAACACATCCGTCACCTAATGTATTTACCTCTTTTTTGTTGGTGAGAACATTTAAGTAAAACTCGACTCTCTCAGCAGATTTCAACTACACAATGCAGTGTTATCAAGTATAGTTACCATGTTATAATTATAGCCTCAGATACTAGACATCTAATAACTTTTTTTTTTACCAACACTACCTATTTCCCCTGCCCCTTGGAAACCACTTTTCTATTCTCTGTTTCTGCAAGTGCATATTTGTTTCCAATTCCACAAATAAATGAGGTGGCAAATCATTGATCTTTGGGTTTTTTTCACCTAATGCATAATGCCCTTCAGGTTCACTCATGCTGTCATAAAGGACAAGATTTTCTTCCTTGTAATTTTATCCCCTGATGGACATGATATTGTCTCTATAGTTTGGATACTGTAATACGGCAGTGAATATGAGAGTGCAGATATCTCTTTGCGATATCCCATAAGTTTGGGTATGTTGTATTTCCATCTTCATTTGTCTCAAGGCATAGTTTTATTTCGTTGTTCAGGAGCACAGTGTTTAATCTCCACATATTTATGAATGTTTTCCATTTCTTCTTAAAATTAATTATGTAATTTAGACCTTTGTTGTCAGGAAAGGTGCTCAATGTGACTTCAGTCTTCTTAAATTTATTAAAACTGGTTTGGGTCTAATCATATGATATATCCTGGGAACTGTTCTGTTTGAAAAGAATCTCTATTCTGTTTTTGGACCAAATAATCTGTATTTATGTATGTAGTCCTACAGGACATACAAAAGTAATTAAGTAGAAAAGAGGGGCTTGACTAGCAGTGAAACAATGAGCTGAGAAGGATGCGCACCAGCACAAACTGGAAAACAAGGAGATGAAGTGGAGGAGCCCGTTTTATGCCCTTCAGACTTAAAGCAAGAGAATGGTGAGCATGTGCAATTAGTTCACATGTGGTGAACATGATCGCATGTAAGTGGGAGAGAAATCTCATGAGTGTAACTTTAGTTTGGTAATGAAGAACAAGGATGGTAGAGGTTGAAAAGGGCCCCACTGCATAGTATCCACTGGCTGGGACAGTCTGATTATGGGCTGGGTGCAAGGATGTTCTGAAAGTTCCTCCCTGACCCAATCAGGGACACCATGTAGCAGGAACAGCTTATTCCAGAGAGTCCTTCTAAATTTGGGACAGGAGGAGGAGATGGAGGAAGAGGAAAGATGAAATTATAAAATAACTTAGGTTCATCTGCTCTAACATGTAGTTTAAGGCCAATGTTTCCTCATTGATTTTCTGTCTGGATGATCTATCCATTGGTGAAAGTAGGGTATTGAAGTATCCTGCTATTACTATATTGTTATCTCTTTCTCCCTTCAAATGGTAATATTTGCTTTGTATTTTTAGGTGTTCCTAAGTTGGGTATATAAATAGTTATGAATATTTATATTTGCTTGGCGACTTGACTCCTTTATTATTATAAGAATGACCTTCTTTGTCCCTTGTTACAGCTATTTTTTTTTCTTTTTGGGCACACCTGACCATGCACAGAGGTTACCCCTGGCTCTGCACTCAGGAATCACCCCTGGCCGGTGCTCAGGAACCATATGAGATGATGGGAATCGAACCCGGGTTGGCTGTGTGCCCTACCCGCTGTGCTATTGCTCCAGCCCCCTACAGCTTTTGTTTTAAAGACTGTTTTGTTGCTGCAAGTATAGCCACCCTGATTTCTTTCAGTTTCCAAAAGATACTCTAGTATCTTTTTCAACTTTTTCCCTTTTGTTTGTTCTTAATGCTGAAAGTCTCGGAGAGCTTAAAGTCGGTGTTATTTTTTTCATCCATTCAGCGTGTGTGTGTGTGTGTGTGTGTGTGTGTATGTGTTTTCATGTGCATGTGTGTATGTTTATACTTATATTTGGGTTTGGGGCCACAGTCAGCTATATTCAGGGCCTCCTCCTTGCTTTGAATTCAGGGATCACTCCTGGTGAGACTTGGAGGACCGTATGAGGTGCCAGAGATCAAACCATGCTGTACTATCCCTCTGAACCCTATACATATCTTTTGATGAGGGAATTTAGTCCATTCACACTTAAGTGACTTTTGATAGGCTTGGACTTACGATTGCCATTTTGTTTATTGCTTTCTCTAAGGCTGTATCATAATTTCTTTGGTTCCATTCTTAGCTCCTTTGTGGTCTGCTGATTTTCTATAGTTGTGTGCTTTCACTACTTTCTCCTTATTACTCAATACATGTATAAGGTTTTTGCACTGTCATTACCATGAAGCTTACATAAAACATATTTACACGAGTCTATTTTAAGTTGCTAAAACTAACTTTAAATATATACTAAAGCTCTACACTTTTACACTCCTCACATACATTTTATGCTTTTGTTGTCAGAAGTTACATCTTTTTTATTGTGTATCTATTAAAATTGTAATATAAGCAGAGATTTCCTAGAAATTGAGGATAAGTCTCAATTTTACACCTGGGTGGTACACAGTAGAAAAGCAACCATATAAAAAGACTAGGTGTTTCATGAACTGAGTTTGGCTGCCAAAGTAACCACAGATACCAAAGTAACCAAACCACCCTTGCTCTAAGATACCACCCTTTGCCCCAAGAATACTGAGGAGAGTAAAACATGGTTTGGAAATGTGCATTGAATTTTTTTAGGTGGTGGACATTCCTGCTTTATATGGGCTATGTAATCAAATTAATGACAAGTTCAGTTTATTACTTGTGCTATATTTGCCTCTTCCCATTAGACTCACAAGGATGAAAATAAGGATGAAAACTCCTTGTGTGTGTCCTATACTCACTTATATATCCTCAGTATATGATCATATGCTTAGCATAGCCAGTAATCAATAATTATTCATGGGATGAATGTCATAGAATTAAGAGATTTAAATATACTCTCAGCAAGGTATTAGAATCCATACTGTGGAAATTACTAGCAACCAGCTTAGAGGAGAAAGGAGAAAAAAATTTAAATGGGGCATTTGCCAGTAGGGTCCTGTAAACATGGTCATCACCAAGGATTGAGAGGGAAAAGTGAATCAAAACCATGAGCTGTCACCTAACACCAGTGAGAGAGGCCTATCAGACAAAGACTGTAAACAGTAAGTGCTGGTGGGTGGTGGTGAAAGGGAACCCTCAGGTGGGGCTGCTGTTTGGTACAATCTTCCTGGATAATGGCTTGGAGACTCCTCAAAACATGATGAATAGAACTCCCACATGACCCTGTGATTTGACTCCTGGGGACCTACCCCGTGAACACAAAACCACTCATCTGAAAAGTTATATGTACACCTGTGTTCACTGCAGAACTATTCATAGTTGCCAAGATGTGGAAACAACCCAAGTGCCCAAAAGCAAATAAGTAGATAAAGGAATTCTGGTATATAAATACTGTAGAATACTATGCAGCTGCGAGAAAAAATGAAACTCTGCAATTAGCTACAACTTCAACGGAGGATGTTAGGCTAAGTGAATTGAATCAGAAAGTCAAAGATGATCATGGTCATATGCAGAATATAAAGGGAAAAAAATACCAGACAGTCCCAAACCCTGAGACGTGACCCATGGAGCTGGGAATTGAGGTAACTAGATCCTTTACAATAAAATTCCTGTGCATTTGAAGTCTGCTTTTAAAACTTAGCATCCCTTAAAATTATATAAGAGTAAGGGAATAACATATGGCCAAAGGCAACAAAAATAAGAACTGATCCACAGAACTGAGCTGGAAGGGGGAGTAGAAACCTGAGACATGGTGGAAGGAAGCGGCTGCTATGGTCCAGGGCTGTGCTTCTGGAATGCCGCATGCATGAAAGCCTTTCACGAAATCTGTATCACAAATAAAATATTTTGTAAAAGATGATTAGTACTAGCTATATTTTTTTTCTCCAGTCCTAATTTGGCGACAGACTTGGTGCTCAACAGATCATGTGGCATGGCCCACCACGAGGCAAGTTCTGAGGACAAGTGACTTTGCTGTCTCTCAACCCTCAGGGAATATGGGACTCTCCCTGGTTATGGCACTTACCCAAGACCACTGTCACCGGAGACTGGAACACAAACCTGTCTGGCTTTGCACCCCATTCTCTTCACCATTGACTAAAGATTCCCAGACCTTCACCCAGACAGCACACACCCCCTCTGCTGGTGTGCAGTGAGAAGAGCAATAAACCACTGGTCCAGGTGCAGCTTCTGGGCTCACCCACAGGGAGAGTCTGAGTTTCACAGACCTCTGCAGGACCTTTGGGGCCACAAAGAGGCCTCCGTATGAAGGGGGACAGGAGGGCTGAGTCTCCCGGCAGATAATGCCCCGGCTCCATTCTTTCTAGACGGTTTCTCTCTGGCAAACAGCCAGGACGTTGGGGGTCAATTCCCCAGCTCAGCCATTTCTGGAAACCTTCTAGGTTTAAACTGCTGACAGATAAGCTAACCGCGTCTCCTGGTCTTTCCGCACCACTGTGCTTCCAGGGAACCTGTTGACTTTCTTCTTGCTTTGATCAAAAGCCTCTGGGGCATGGAGGAAGGGGGGAGGTCCAGATTCCAGGCCGAAGCTCTTTGGAAGGGTGCCAGTGCGTGGCTTGCTGAGTGAGGCGGAGACAGAGTGCACATGCAGCCTTGGAGTCAGGGGATCGGGGTGGGGAGAGGGCGGCTGGAGCCATGGGCTGACCCCGATGTCTTTTGAGCTCCAGTGTGCAGCCTTCACCCTGCTTTGGACTATGCCAAAGAGTCAGCAGGACCTTGGGGTGTGGCTGTTTGCAGAGTGTCCATTGCAGGTAGCCTAGTCACATCAGCACCACTGAGAGTTCTTACTGGCAGACCCAGGGAAGGTTTGACCTGGGGCTCAGGAGCCAGCCAGAGGGGTGATTTGGAGAGAACACTCCTGATGGGTGGAAAGTACTCCAGCTAAGTTTACAAAGTTAGGAAAGGGCTTGGAGGGGGAGGGGCAAGGGACTCATTAGAGAGCGTGTTGGGGAGAAGAGTGGAGGAAAGTGGCCTTTCAGAACCTCGGGAAGGCAGATAAGAGGCTCCAGTTTAGAAAAGAGCGCTGTTTTTCTGTCCCTGATGAAATGTGGGGTCACACCTAATCACAGAGTCCATCAACCACAGGCATTATTGAAAGTTAGCTCAGGAGATGGACCCATAGCACAGCTGGTACTGAACTTGTCTCACACGTGGCGACCCAAGTTTGATCCCCACATGATCCCCCGAGTCTCACCAGGAGTGATCCCTGAGCACAGAACAGGAGTCAGCCCTGAGCATCACCGGGAGTAGCCCATCACCCCAGAGAATGAAAGTCTGTTCATCAGGAAGCTGGGGTGTCTGTCCTGTGGTCCTCAGCAGCCTGGACTGTGGGTGCCAGCACTGTTTGTGGGTCAGTCATCTGGAATATGCCCTGAGCTGTGGTCAGTGGTCTCTGCTCCCAGAGCACATTGAGTCAAAGAAGTTGTGACAGTGCTAGTTTATCCCCCTCCAGTATCCTGTCGGCCAGCCGGCCAGCCAGCCGCAGTCAACAGCTGACACTCTGGTATAAATGGAGAAGGAATGAAATCAGGATCTCGAGAGCGATCTCACCTCCCTGTACCATGACTCCGCTCACAGTCAATACATGCTCTGAGCCAAACGTGGGTGGGTGGCTGGAATGCTTGGATAGATATTACCCTGACTTACAAAGGGAGAGAGCACTGGCAACTGAGCAATACAGGCGGGCCTGGAGTACCAAATGAGGTAAAACTTAAAGACGTCCCAATCTCATGTAGATGTGGAGCCCCCAAACTCCTCTTCAGAGACGCAGAGGCAAGAGTGGTGTTGCCAAGGTGAGGGGTGAGGGTTGGGAAGGTGCTAGTGGAAGGGAATCAACCGGATGGTCCTGGGGGAGGAGATTTGTAGCATGACTGGGAGTCAGGGCATTGTGCCAGAGGCATCACAGAAGGACACTTAAAAGCCCCTCACCCCGCGCCCCCATAAACCAGAGCATTATGAGGGTAACTCTGAGGTGCAGCCCATGCTAATGAACTCAACAGTAATCATTTCACCAGGTCTTTATTAAAAGATCATATGGTACACCTTAAAAATATATAATTTTTTTAAAGACACAGTTGAAAACTACAACTACAGCAAAAACGAAATTCCAAACCAACATCCTGCTTCTCCCAATGCCCCATGCAAAGCTGGTCTCGACTGTTCTGATACAGGCCCAGATCTAGTCAGATTGGGAATACTTGGGCACAAGTCCCAGGAATATCCTATACGGCCAGGTTCTGGGACCACCAGGCACTTCCAGGACCCCCACTCCAAACTGAACACCCAGGTCCTCTCCTTACTTGACCACCATCAGGGATCTGGGATACAGGAGGTACTGCCACCATGGTAAAACAAATGGGGATACTGCCCCTGACACCATGTCATGTCCTACAGGGCCATCTTCAGAACAGAAATTCCAAAGACAGTTTTCTGTGTCCCCCCCATTCCCCCCTCCTCCACCATATACCCCTCACCCAGTCACAGCCCCAGAGCAATGAGTGGTTCAGGGACTGAGCCGGTCTTGTTCTCGCTCACACAAATTTAGACAATGAGAACCCAACAAATGTTATTTGCCCAAAAAGATCTTCATGCTCCAACTAAAGGCATGTAGCAAGGACACGCAGCCCAAGGAGGTGTTAAGAGACAGCTGAAAAAGGCTCCAAGAGAACGCTTCCAAGCGCCAGGCCCCGCCACGCCTCCTGGAAGCTTTGCTCTTAGCCCACGTTTATGGCTGCAACCCAGAAAGCTCTCCGCTCCTCTGGGGGAGCCCCACACCACACTGCTTGGATGTGTTAGTCTCTTGCACCAGATTAATGATACCTTCCTGAAGCAGAGACATGACTCAAGTCCAGGAAGGCAGCCAGCGGCTCCCAGAGCCTCGAGGACTATAGCAGGGGCACTCTCCAATTGCGATCCAGGCCAGAGATGACGGCAGAGTGCTCCCACTTCTTTGCGTCTCCCCCTCTATTTAAGAGCAAGGACATAGGGCGACTGGACTGGGAGCTCATCCACAGGGTGCCTTTGCAACTGTCAGGTGCAGAAAGCAGAGTGAACCTGTGTGTAGCATCCCTTACCTTTTCCACACCGACACATGTCCTCAAAGGCCCAATGGGCAGCTCAGGCAGGCATTGCAGAGAAGACAGGAGTGAGGCCACTGCACACCCGGGGGTAAGGGCACAGCCCTATGCCCCATTTTAGGTAGAACATCATTAATTAAGTAGAGCAGAGTGTCTGAGAAGGGTGGTGATGGAAGAGAACAGCTGGGAAGAAAGAGCAAAACTTGATGCTAGATCGCAGCTTTCTGCCAAGCTCTGGGGTTGCCCATTGGTTCCTGTGGTGCCAGAGGGCTGGGACCCTTGTTCTCTGCAGCAATGGACCCTTTGAAGGCAGGTGGAAAGGAGGAGGCCACGGAGGTGAGGGACAGGCTTGTTGCAGGAAGGCTTGGGAGGAGGAAGACTGTATGAAACATTGTGGACTTAGGAGTGTGTGTGTGTGTGTGTGTGTGTGAGAGAGAGAGAGAGAAAGAGAGAGAGAGTGTGTGTGTGTGTGTGTGTTAGTGAGTTGCCAGGGATCAAACCCAGGAACACAGATATGTGACTATACTGCTAAGCTAGAACCCTGGTCTACACATGGAACATTCTGGAACCCAGCTTATTTTACAGAGGCTCTGAAGAGGGTGGGTACCTAAATCCAGATAGTCTTGCAGAAGGGGTAGGAGGGATATTCTCCTGCATTCCAGGCATCCATCTCTGCTGTCCCTGGAGGTCTAAAGAGTTGACAAGAGCCCTAACAATGCAGGGGCACAAGGGGCCCCAGGGTGGCTTTGAGCTGACCAGGGAGGCAGGAGTGATCCTGGACAGCACTCTGTGCCCTCAGGCAGGGCCTACAGACAGCAAACACGGGTTGAGGCCTACAGCTTGCTGCAGCCTGTTGGGTGTTGGGGTTCTGTCTTTTCTGTCGCTCATCAGACTCAGAGGTCTGAGCAGCTCATCCCTGAGGAGGTGAAGTCAGAAATGATGAGGACCTTTTCCTTTGTCCTCTGAGCCCTGCCCTTGTAGCTACTGCCTGAGGCAGGGTCCTGCCTCCTGGGTTAAAAAGACAGCCACAATGCCAGGTATTTCATTTGGAAAGTTCTAGAACCCTTTATGAGCTCCACTCTAAAGTCTGCCCTGTGGCCTGCCAAGTAGATTTAGTTTAAAAATAACTCCTTCCAGCTAGGCTGACAGTAATTTGTGGAATTAAGATGGTGTCAGAGACAATTTTATGAAAGTGAGTGTTGTCCCTGGTGATTGTGTTTCCTGAAAGATGAGCGGATAACTCACCACAGGACATTCCATTAGCTTGCCTTGCCCTCCCCCAAGCCAAACAAAATAGAACCCTGTTTTTCTCTAAGACAGGCGTCCTTTTCAGAGCTGACAGATCTGCTCTCACTGGGCCCAGAGATCAGAATGTAGGTCCAATTGGGATAAAGAATGCAGTGACAGGACAGCAGGCTTCCCTTCCAGTCAGCTTTCTCTTAAAACGCAACACCCCAGGGCATCAGTCATGAGCCCTTGCAGGGAACCAAAGCAGCTGCTGCCAAGGATTTCCCTCCGCCAGTTTCCCCCAAGGGGGGGGGGGGGGTGTTTCTGAATCAAATGGGCTTTTCCAGTACGGCCCACCTAAGGCCACAGGAACTACTTATGGCAGAGGGAAAGGTACTGTGTCTGGGAAATAGAATGGAGATAAGGCGTTTGTCTGTAGGGGGGCAGCTAGATCTGAGGCATCGCATATGTTACCCCCTGAGCACTGTCGGGAGTGATCCCTGGGCACAACAAGTGTGGCCTAATTCCTCCCTCCCTTCATCCCCCCAACAGAAGGAAAGGTGCTGGCTTGGGTAGCAGAAGGCCCAGGTGATAATTATCTGGTTCAGCCACAGTTTGCTCTAGTGCATAAATGCTGTAAGACCCAGGGTGGGGGGCAGGAGCGATAGCACAGCGGGTAGGGCATTTGCCTTGCATGCGCCTGACCCGGGTTCGATCCCCGGCATCCCATATGGTCCCCCCGAGCACCACCAGGAGTAATTCTTGAGTGCAAAGCCAGGAGTAACCTCAGAGCATTGCTGGGTGTGACCCAAAAAGAAAAAAAATTAGTGCAAAGACCCAGGGTGCTGAGACTCCACTTGAGACCCACTTAATCACTTCACTTAACTTCCTGTTAGTCGTCGATTTGCTCGAGCGGGCGCCAGTAACGTCTCCATTTGTCCCTGTCGCGTGCTAGTGTAGCCCAATGGCATCTGTTCGCTCCGGGAACATGAAGGGCCTCAAACCGATCGTTCATGATCTTAACGAAGAAGTCTGACCATCTGGTAGGTGGGCGGCCATGCGGTCTTTTGACATCCCGTGGAATCCAGTCGGTAACAGCTCTAGTCCAGCGGTCGTCTTTAAATCTCATTACGTGACCAGCCCATCTGATTTTCGACACCTTGGCAAATGAGACAGCGTCCCTGATCCTTGATCGTCGACGGATGTCAGAACTCCGGATTCTTTCTCTCATTTGAGTGAAACGTGTTATTCCAAGCATAGCTCTTTCTATTCTTCTTTGGGAGACCTGAATAGCGTTCTCATCCTGTTTGCATAGGGCCCAGGTCTCTGAGGCATATATTAATGCAGGAAGAACAGTGGAATCAAAGAGATGTGCCCAGAGCCGGAGGTTCTTCATCCTCTTAGCTATTTCTTCAACGTTCTTGAAGGCGTTCCAAGCCGCTATCTTCCTCCTGCGCAGCTCGGGTGCCAGGTCATTTGTCATGTTGACCTCTCGACCTAGGTACACATAGCTGTTGCATTCGGAGATGGTCGTCCCGTTGAGAGCGAATGGGGCATCAGGAACGAGGCTGTTTCTCATAAACATTGTCTTCGTAAGATTCAGCTGTAGTCCTACCTTTCCACACTCACGGTCAAAGTCGGCCAGCATTTGTGCCGCTTGGCTGATGTTTGCTGTTATTAAAACAATGTCATCAGCAAAGCGGAGGTGGTGTAGTTGCCGACCATCTATCTTCACTCCCATTCCTTCCCATTCCAGTCATCGCATGATGTTCTTGAGGGTGGCACTGAAGAGTTTCGGTGAAATGGTATCAGCCTGCCGCACCCCTCTCTTGACATCAATGATCACTTCTTTGTAGAATGGTGAGATCCTGGTAGTGAATCCGCAATATAGCTCACGAAGGATCCTGATGTATTGGGCTTGAATGCCCTGATTGGCTAGGGCTTCAATGACCACTTCCGTCTCAACAGAATCAAAGGCCTTCTTTAAATCAATGAACGTTAAACAGAGTGGCATCTTGAACTCCCGAGAAACCTCAATGAGCTTGGTTATCATGTGGATATGGTCGATGGTGCTGAATCCTTTGTGGAACCCGGCTTGCTCGCATGGTTATCCTTCATCTAGTGTTCTGCCAATCCTATTTAGGATGACTTGAGTGAACAACTTGTAGATGACAGACAATAGGCAGATCGGGCGATAGTTGCCAATGTCATGGATGTCTCCCTTCTTGAACAGTAGTACGGTCCTGCTGGTTTTCCACTGGGACAGAACCGTGCATTCAGACAGGTAGTGAGTGAAGATCCGAGCCAGTGTATTGATGAGTATTGACGGCAGGTTTTTCAGGTGTTCAGGTCTGACCTTGTCTGGGCCGGGTGCTGTTTGTTTCTTTACCGACGAAATGGCGTGTCGGATTTCGGAAGGGAGAACGTTGGGAACGACATATCCATCCTGTGGAATTTGGTATGTCGGCAAGTGGACATGGCTGTCGAAAAGATTTGAGTAGAAGTCATGGATAATCTTCTCCATTGCCTTTCTGGAGGATGTGACGGATCCATCAGGACGTCGGAGGGCAGTCATCTTGGTCTTGTAGTTGGTGAAGGACAGGCGGGCGTTATGAATACTTTTCCCGGCTTCTGCCGCATCTACCAATACTTCTGCTCTTCTCTCTTTGAGGTCTTCCTTGATCGCATCTCTGCACTGCTTTGCGAGCTCAGACGTTAGCTTGCGGTTGCCTGAGGCATGCGCCAAACCACGCTGGCGAATTAGCTCAAGAGTTTTCGAAGATAGGCGATTTTTTGTGGCTATCTCTCACTTGGCGTTCCTCACACATTCATGGAGGTGCTGAACCAGTCGATCGTATTCCTCGTCAATGTTGTCAACAATGGCATCTTTCCATGTTGCCGCAATAGTACCAAAGAGTTCCCAGTTGGTGGTCATTCTGGGAGTTCTCTTTTTGAACTTTGCAGCCCTTTCTCCCCGCTCTGTGAAGTAGAATTTTGCACGAAGGAGACGGTGGTCCAATCCCGTTCGAAATTTTGGGACAACAGCGACATCGGTCAGGCAAAACCGTCGATTGAATATGATGTGGTCTATTTCGTTGTGGAATCGTCCACTGGGGGACTCCCATGTCCATCGTTTAGATTCTGCCTTCTGGAACTGTGAGTTACCCTGAATGGTCTTGGTCAACATGATGAACTCAGACAGTCTCTCACCCTGTTCGTTCCATTGTAGGCCATGTGTCCCGATGTGAAGTTCTTCAGCTGATCTTCTCGGTCCTATCTTGGCATTAAAATCACCCACAATGATCTTGTAGAAGGTGTGGTCTTCTTTATAGAACTTCTCTAGCTCCATGTAGAACTTCTCGATTTCTCTTTCATCATAATGAGATGTTGGTGCGTAGACAACGAAGATAGAAACTGCAGGCAGTGAGCCACATCTATTCAAATGTAAACGTCCGATTCGGGTTGTTAGGCATTCGAATGAATCAATGCTCTTGGCCAAGTTTGTGTTGACAAGGACACCAACGCCTCCAACACTTCTTTTATCGCATGTTCTGAGGAACAATTCTTCTCCAGTGTCGAAAATGCATGGTGAGATTCGTGCCTTCTTGTTTCGGTCAGACCAATGATGTCATACTTGATCATTCGCGCTTGTACCATCAGGTCCTCGATGGATGCATCTGATGCTAGCGTACGTGAATTGAAAGTACAGATGATCATTTTTGTCTTCCTTCGTTGTGGCAGCCTAGGTCGGCCTTGAGATTTTGTCGGCCTCTCCTTTCTCATCCTTCTCAGTGCTGCCATGTCGGTGAAGCCTTCAGGGTCAGGTGAATGAGACCAGTTGTAGTTACTGGTTTTGGCATATCGAATACACAGCGGATAGCTTGCCAGGCTCTTCCGTGCGGGCGGAATACTCTCGGTAGCTTGCCAGTCTTTCCGAGAGGGATAGAGGCTTTTGGGGCGACCTCTAATCACCCTTGTAGGTGTTACCATATTTGAACCTTATCAAATACAGTACCACAATTCCGGAAGATGGGTATTTAGTGTTTTATGATGTGTCGCGCGGCCGCTTTGCGGGTCCGGAAAGCGTCCTGAAGTGTGGCGATGGCTGGGTAGTGGAAGTAGTGTCGATAGTGGAAGTCTGCCCGTGGGGTATTTATCTGGGTAGGGTGGGTCTCCTGTGCACAATTCGATCCCTGGGTGGTTGATGGAAGCAGACAGGGCAGGGTAGGGTGGGGCTCCTGATTAGAATCCCTTTGTCACCTGTGGTTGGTGGGAGCAAGCAGAGAAGCTCTGTCCCTGGGTCTGCCGAGCCTGGAGTCCAAGGTCTCAGAGAGTTCCGCTTATCTTGTTCTGTGGGTCTTCAGTCGTGTGTGAGTCTCGGCCGGAGCTGCCACGCGGGTCCGGAAAGCGTCCTGAAGTGTGGCAACGGCTGGGTAGTGGAAGTAGTGTCGATAGTGGAAGTCTGCCAGTGGGGTATTTATCTGGGTAGGGTGGAGACCCACAGTAAAGAAAAAAATTCTTTTGTTTTGGTACAAAAGTCTGTCTTGGCTTAACCTGAGGGCACATTCCTGAATCAGTGTAGATGTGAGAATGTGATGTGAGGAGCAGGGTGTGACGCATTGCTGGTAGAAGACAACCACAAGGATTGGGGTGGGACCTGGTTGTCACCTGGGGATGGGTAGTAGGAAGCTCTGTTCTCCCAGGAGTTCATTTTCTCTCCCAGAATGCACCCCTTCTGCCCTGTCTGTCTCGTGCTCCCCTCTACATGAGAGCTCTGCTCAAGCTGGAAGGCAGTGCACACACCTGACAGGCAGGAGGGCCACACCAATGACAGAAAAGACAGCCCCTTCCGAGACAGACTTCTCCCCCCAGGAGGTATTTTTATTTATTTATTTAATTGAATCACCGTGAGATACAGTTACAGACTTTCATGATTATGTTTCAATCATAAAGTGATTGAGCACTCATCCCTCCACCAGTGCATTTCCCACCACCATGTTCCCAGAATCCCTCCCACCTCCCCCACCCCCTCCCACTCCCTGCTTCTGCAGCAGGTACATTCCTTCTTACTTTCTCTCTACTTTGGGGCATTATGATTTGCAATACAAATACTAAGAGGACATCATGTTTGGTCCTTAGTCAACTTTCAGCACGCATCTCCCATCCTGAGTGATCCCTCCAACCATCATTTACTTAGTGGTCCCTTCCTGGAAGGTAATTTTAATCAGGACACAAGCCACAACAAACTTTGGTCCTGGAAACAAAGAAGAGAATAGTTATTGAGTGTGTTAAATAGTCATGGGTGTTGTGGCTACTGGCTGCGTGCGCGCGCGCACACACACACACACACACACACACTTGTCATCCTGTAGCCATTTCTCCTCTTCCAGAAAGAATCCACATCTCAGCAGCCGACTGTAAAAGGAGAATCAATGCCTAACTGGTAGCGTGGAGCTCAGTCTCCCATGAGGTTATCTTCAGAGGGCAACAAACACCCTACTCAGTATCCATGACCCCACAGCCATTCCTAGGACATGGCTTGGTATTTGAGTCCAGGGAAACTCAGAACTGGTGACATTTATTAAATATTCTGGGGGAGGAAGGGAAGAGAACCATACCGAACTATGGTCAGAGCTCACTCTGCTCAGGGATCACTCCTGGTGGGCTCAAGGGACCATAGGGGGTGCTGGGGATTGAACGTTCATCAACTGCATGTAAGGCAATGCCCTAACTGCTAACTGATCTAATTGCTCCAGCCCTAAACATTTTTAAAAGGAGCCCTGAGAAAGATTTTTTTTTGGGGGGAGGGGGTCACACCCGGCGATGCACAGGTGATGCACACTCCTCACTCATGCACTTAGAAATTACTCCTGGCGGTGCTCAGGGGACCATATGGGATGGTATGCTGGGAATCGAACCCGGGTTGGCTGCATACAAGGCAAACACACTACCTGTTGTGCTATGGCTCCAGTTCTAAAAGATGTTCTTAATGCTCAATTTTATACTTGGTTTCAGACTTACAGACTTGGTATATAGCGAATTCATACCAAGAATTCCCATCTACATTTTATGCAGATTCTATACTCTGTAAGGTTTACCACCTTCAGCTTTGTCTAGATAGGAGAGATAGATACAGACAGACCGGAGAGAGGACACCTCATTTTTCAATTCATGAAGAGCAGAAGTAGTAACAATCATGCCACTTTCTCTGGCTGGGTGTCTATTTTCTATAGATAAGGACATTCTAAATGTTAATATAGTATAATAAAATTAGGAAATGACCATAGCAATGCCATTAGCTTATTTACCAACTTGATTCGAATTCTCTGGTTACTGTACAAGCACTCAGTTTGGGAAGTAACCCCCTGACTCACAGGTCTCTAAGGTTCAGTTAGTCTCTAGCACTGGTCCTAAACTTGGAACAGTTCCTAAATCTTGCCTTACCTCTCTTGACCTTGGGCAGTCTGGGTCAATATAAGCCATTTGCTTTATAGAAATTCTGACTGAGTTTGGAGACTAAATTCTCTCCATAGCATGGCAGAGGGGAATATTGTTACTTCCTGCTTGTGATTAGTGTCAAAGTGTCCATTTGCCATAGGAATCCTATCCCACTGCAAGGGACCAGCAGAGATCACTGAAGTAATATGAAACATGGGCCCTCATTTTGGGTAAATGGTGTCAAACCCGGCCCTCCCAAGAGATGTGGTCTGTAGGGAAGAGGCCAGATTGGCTTCCCTTAAGACCTAGGATTCTGCTCATTCAACAACCAACTGTGGGCCCTTTGCACCATAGCAGATGTTGCAAGTGAAAGATTGTTTTATTTGTCGTTCACTCAAAACTAATTAAAACCAAGGTTAGCAGGGCATCTGCCAGCATCCAACGGCTTCCCCCGTGCCTTCCTCATCCCATCACCAGTGGACATGATTCATTGGCTTTTAGTGCATTAGGCAAATTTGCTATAATTGCAGAGAGGGGAAGGAGCAGGAGGCCCATGGCACCACCCAGGCGCTACACCATTGCCTTCCTGTAAGTCACAAGGATGCCAAGAAAGGGGCTTAAATTGCCTTTATTGATTTGTCGTCTCTAATAGATCATTTCTCACTGAGCAAAGGACACGACCCTCTGGAGAATCTTTCTCCTCTACCCAAGCCTCATCATGGCCTGGTCTCAGTGGGAAGGGGGTTTGAGGGGTTAATGAGATGTGGGAGCGCAGGAAAATGTAGACTCCAGTTCTCCCAAAGATGCAGAGAAAAGGGCCTGTTTCCACTTCTGACTGTTCCACACTAGGAAACTAGACCCCCTAGCCTCAAAGATAAGCACAGATAATGGACCCATGGGACTTGACTTTCCTTCCTGTGGGCGTGCACAGGTGGAGCATCGTGACTTTACACCCGGCCCCAGGGAGCATCTCCTGTCCTCAGGCACCGTGGCAGAGGCACCGAGTGCGGTGCAGCCGAATTACAGAACCCCGCACGGAAGGGCAGCCAGCCAGCACTAGTCTTCAGCTCACACTACAGACCCAATAAACATGTTAGAAACGTCTCAGAGCTGTGTGCCAAGTGTCTCCCGAGATCCTTTGCAAGTTGTAGCCTTTAAACTCAGAAAACTTCTGGAGACTGCAATGAAAACAGTCCACAGAGAATGCAATGGGATACATCCACTGGCAGGACTAGTCCAGGAGATGCAAAGGACGACAAGGCACCAGTTAATGGGTGATGAGGAACGGAGGTTCAGCCTTTACCTGTGCCTAAAAAGGGTGGGATATCATCCAGCACAAAGATGAGGGTGCATTTTTGTACTTAATTAGGTTCTACTTTATTTAATTTGATTCGTTAGTATCTAGTAGGTTTCTTAATTTCTGATTGTGGCCCACTTTCAATCTTGTCTCATTCCTTTGACAAGCCCCCCCCCCATCCTAATGCATGGCCCCCACATTTATATGGTTTTTCACCTGCAGTCCCTTTGGAATATCCTGGGGACCCATGGGTGTGTGTGTGTGGCCTCTAGTTGAGAAATTCTCATTTCTGGGCTGTGTCTGCCTCATCTGGAGCATAATGAGGCAGCAATCTAGTCTCTGGTTGGCAATTCACACTCCCCAGCCAGGTGCTACTCACACAGGAAATCAGACCTAGAAAACGCAGAAACCGAAGAGGAAAGAGGAGGCCTGTGTGAACACTTGAAAGGAGTCCACACCAGGGGATGCTCTGAGAAAGTGTCCACACACACACATGTGTCCAGGATGCCCCTTTAGGCACAGGATGATACAACATTGTATTGCACCCCTTTAACGTGGAAATGCTTCTGTGGCCTTCAAGATACCCAAAATTCAATGATACCTTTTTCTCCCTAGCAACATCTACTACAAAAACTCTGAGTACAGTGGAACCTCATTTTCTTGGACTCAACTATTCACGCTAACAGAATTTAACCTGGAGTTGAATCTGTCGTGAATCCCATTGGTTAATAAATGGTTTATACATGAGTTTTTTTTTATTAGTGAGACATCATGAGGTACAGTTGTAGACTTATAAATGATCAAATACCCATCCCTCCACCAGTGCCCATTTCCCACCACCATGGATCTCAGCATCCCTCCTACCCCCCATCCCACCCATCCCACCCCACCGCTGTAGCAGGGCATTCCCTTTTGTTCTCTCTCCTTTTGGGTGTTGTGGTTTGCAAAAGAGGCAATGGGTGACAATCATGTTTGGTCTATAGTCTACTTTCAGCATGCTTCTCCCATCCTGGGAGGATCCTCCCAACACCTTTATTTGGTGTTCCCTTCTTTATCTGAGCTCCCTTTTCCCCTAGTATGTGTGGTTGGCCTCCAAGTCATGGAGTAAAATTCCTGGTACCAATCTCGGCCACTCCTGGGTGTTAGTCTCCTATTTTGTTACTTTATGTTCCCCAGATGAATGCAATCTTTCTATGTCTATCCCTTTCTTTCTGAGTCATTTCGCTCAACATACTTTCCATGTAGTACCACTTTTATGTAAATTTCATGACTTCATCTTTTCTAACAGGTCCATTGTGTACATGTGAGTGTTTTTGAGGACCTGATATATGCATTAATTCTTAAGAAAGGGCAGGCAAGAGAGGGGGAAAGGGAAGGAGTGGGAAAGATAAAAGTAGTTCAAGACAGTGAGAGGAGAGAGGAGTGAGAGGGAAAGGATGACTCTTTGCAAGCATTTTCTCTGTGTCTGTCTCCCCTTCTGAGAGGCCTTTTGCTGTCGGTGAGGCTTGGCTTAGTCAGATGGGGTTGCCTTTCTGCTCTCATCTTCATTTTCGTATCTCAGTGGCTCATGATCTTGGCTGTCACTCCAGTAGGAGCTGGAGGAGACAGTGCCCAGGAAGGTTGGCATGTCTTGAGCAGCTCTGATGTGGGCCAGGCTTCTTGCTGGCACACCTGGGGGCTTTCAAGATGGAGAAGGCCCTAGAGGCCAAGTCCCCTGCCACAGTTTATCTTGGGCACTTCCAGATTGTCAGTACCACCGGAGTTCAGGGCTGAGAAAGCCCATTTGAGAGGAGAAGAACCTTGAGCTGGGCTGGCCACAGAATAGCCGGCACACTGGGGGTGCAGATATGTGGAGACAGCTGGGTGCACACTCACAACTAGGGAAAATTCTTGGGGATTTTCACATGTCTCTCCCCTTTGCCCTGTCCCCCAGCAATAAATAGGGAGAATCCCAGGCTGTAGTTAGAAACCTAAAAAAATACCATTCACCCTGAAACCTGCCTGATTTGAGCTTGCGGAAGGCTTAATAAGAGGATAAGTCATGACTGAACACGGAGTTATTGAGGGCCAGTGGTGGCGGGAGGTTCAGTTTGGAGACAGAAGGCAGCTTTCCAGAATCAAATCCCTCTTCATCATATCTTTTAAAAAATATATGTAAGTTACTTTTCGTTGGTCCTCTCCGACAAATGATTCCTTGATACCTGTATGACAGTGAACTGCTAGATGTAACCCAGAATAGTTACTTGAGGAAAGCGAACAGGTTGCTGAGCAGCTCTGAGTAGACAGAGATGGAGAGGACAGGGAGGGGGTGGGGGAGGGAGGGAGGGAGGAGGCCATGCTGCCCAGTGCCCAGCTCTGCCCTCTACTGGCCTGACATAAGGTCAAGCCACCTAACCTAACTGGGAGTTTCCTCATCTTTACCTTGAATGGAGACCCGCCTCCAGCATCACCTCAGAAGATCCCTTGTCAGAGACAGCCAACTGTGAAGTGCCACAGACATGGAAGATGCTGATGGGGCCAGGAAGCTGCAGGAGGAGCCCGGGGCCAGGAAAGCTGTCACTGAGCACTAGAAATACTCCCTCTCACAGCGACACCACAGGGGTGAGAGGGAAAGAACAGCTGCTCGGCTCAGCCAGCTCGCCGTCAGGAGGAAGCGCCGTGTCATCAGAATCCACCCCAGAAATAGAATGTTCCTGGAGTCGTGCACCGCCTGCTCCCACAGATCCCCCAGCCCGTCCTGCTGTACCCCACACACACCCACTCGGCCTCACAGAGGGCCCTTGCGAACAGGAAGGAGGAGCGCTGGACCTGGGTTTATAGAGACACCCCGAGATCCACCTGGGAGCATGAAGGCGCTTGCTCACCAACACCCGGCTCGCCTCCCTCACATGCTCCAGCACCATCTGGCCGGCACAGGCCCCGTCTCGGCCAGCCTGTGGCCCAGAAACGCCGTCTTGACTTCAGAAAGCAGGTCAGTGCTGTGGGGATGTGCTGTTGCCGCTGCTCCAAGAGGGCAGATGGATTTCAGTCCACAGCCTCCCGGCTGGCCGCCTCTCACCTCAGGAGGGACGAGGGCCGGCAGCTCCACCTCCTTTGCCGGCCTTGGCCCAGAGCCCTTCTGGCAGGATACATGTGACTTGTCCCCGACTGGCGGTGGGGAAGCTGTGAGCACAGAATTCAAAACCCAGCTCTAAATCCCACTCACTGTCCAGAGAAGCGCCTCCGCTGCCCGGAAGCTGGTGTAAGTCAGCCTCATTCTGAGCAGCTTAGGCAGCCGGTCTTGGTCCCTCAGCCTCAGTAGCCCTCACTGAGGAAGGCCTGCGGGATGAACATTAATAAATCGCAGGTCATCAGTGGGCCGAATCTCTTCCCCAAGCTAGGCAGCCCAGCAAGGCCTGCGACAGCCTGGCCTGGCCTGCCTGACCTGCCCTCCGTGGGGACCAGGTACAGATGGACCATCCTGAGTTCCAGAGTTCCCTGCTGGCCACCACTCTCCCTTAGTTGTGCTCGCTCCAGCTACTTCCGGCCCCACCGTGGTTCCTGAACAGGGCCTGCAGCCTGCGAGGGCTCTGTGCTTCACTCTCCAGGTCGGTCCTGAACCAACCTCATCTCTCCCACACATCCAATGGTCTGCTCTGCCTTGGTTCCTAGACCCGCTCTGGGATCAAATGAGCTGTCACCCTGCTGAGAGAGGGCCATGCTGGAGGACACAGTTTCAATAACTTGCCCAAGGACACCCAGCTAGAAAGTGGCAGAGCCGGTACTCAAGCCTCAGTGTGTCTGCTGAGGAGTCTAGGGGGTTCCGATAGACAATTTTGTCTTCTCTGGGCATCTCCCGTTACCTGGCAGGCGCTGAGCAGCACAGGACAAGTTTTGCCTTGAGCTAAACAAGAAAAATTGCAGTTGAGTGAGGATGGACGAAGGACTATGTCAAGCCTGGCCGTTTCCTTGGGGTCCAAATCATGAGGAACTAACATGGCCCCTGCAGGAGCTCTCAGCTTGCAAATAAACCTGAAATCCAGGAGAGTGGGGCAGGCCTGCAGTGACTCCTGGCCAGGCCAACCAGGGTTACCATGACAACAAAGTCATTTCATTCCAAACCCTGCAACAGGCTTCCCAGAGGTGACAGATGACTGACCTCTGGGACTGGGGTGGCTGGAGAGTGGGGTTTGGTGGTGGTGATGGGTGGGAGGGGATGGGGGTTCTTCTTAGTCTGGGGCAAAGCTCAGACTTGCAGCTCCCAATCCCCCCTAAGCAAGGTGCTTTTGTCCTTGGTGAAGGCAACCCACCCCATCACCCTAAACCCTCTAGTTCAGCCCAGAAGCACCTGTGAAGTCCTGCTGCTACCTTGGGTCAAGACAGCGGGACCCTACACACTCAAGGGCAGGGAAAGGAAAGTGAGACAGGTAGTAAGTGACTTCTCTTCCCAGGTTTAATAGCACCCACTCAGCCAAGGGAGAAGGTAGCACTGTAACACTGTCCACTGTCCTCTCGTTGTTTATCGATTTGCTTGAGTGGGCATCAGTAATGTCTCCATTGTGAGACTTGTTACTGTATTTGGCATATTGAATACGCCACAGGGAGCTTGCCAAGCTCTGCCGTGCAGGCGGGATACTCTCAGTAACTTGCCAGGCTCTCCGAGAGAGACGGAGGAATCGAACCCAGGTCAGCCGCATGCAAGGCAAATACCCTACCTACAGTGCTATGGCTCCAGCCAGGGAGAAGGTACAAGAGAAAAAACAGCCAGGCAGGATGTGGGTAGTAGCGGAAGATTCTGTCTCCTTTGAGCCCCAGAGAAAAGTCCTAATTTTGGACTTGAGAAGTAGTAGAGGAGGGTGGGCCATGGGCAGAAGTAGAGACTGGGGTGGGCAAGCTCACCAGGAGAATCTGGGAAACTCAGTTGTCTCTTGTGCCCTGTGCCACCCCCACACCCTACCAAGGAGTAGGGGCCAAGTGTCTGCTAAATGGGGTGACCTGGGTTTGACCCCCAAGCCCAGGAGGGAGTGTGTGGTGGGAGGTGGGGAGGCCAGTCTGCAGTCCCAGCCTACTTCCTGACAGTTTATCTCTGACACTTGGAGGGCTGTGACTGCCTTGTCACTGTTGGTGTTTGGTCATTCTCACTGCTGATGAGTCACCCTCCGCCCCCGCCCCAGCCTGCTGGGGGCAGCCAGACACTCGCTGTGTGGGCACAGAATCCCTGCGTCTGGCTTCTATCAGTCTCATCCCTCGGGCTGAGACACTGGACGCCGGTTGCAAGGGCACAGCAGGCCGGCTGGACCAGCTGTGAGCGCAGGCAGGGCTGCCCTGGGTCCTGTGTGGGCTTTGAAAGGAAGGTGAGAGCCCCCTACACCCACTGCCCTCCCTCTGCTCCAGAATCCCCTTCCCACCCACACTGCCCTCCCTTCTGCTCCAGGACCACTCCCCACCCACACTGCCCTCCCTCCTGCTCCAGGAACCCCTCCCCATTCTGACTGCCCTCCCTCCCACTCCAGGACCCCCTCCCCACCTGCATTCTGTCCTCCCTCCTGCTCTAGAAGCCCCCCATCCCACCCCGACACACCCTGTGCCTCCTTCTAGGACGCAGGAGCAAGGAAACTGTACCTAGCCCATCCCCCACACTAGCCCAAGCCCCCAAACAGTCCAAGTCAACTTTTGACCATGCCATCCTATGCACGTGGGTCTACGGCGTGCCCAGTCCCTCTCCACACCTGAGTATGACAGCAGAGGTCATACTCCCAGGTTCCCCTTTTCCATTTCCAAGTGAGGGGCCCCAAGAGTGCGTAGGGGCACAGGGTGCAGGTGAGGGGCCATGGCTCCTTTGCAGGGGTCTCTCCAGTTGCCCTGGTACCCCTACATGCCCTGCCCCTGTCAAGTCTCCCTCTGCCCACCCAGGGCCTTTCTGGGTCCCAGCCATTTCAGAGCCACCAGCCAGCAGCCTTTGGGGCTTATGCCACATTCCAGGGAGACACCTCGGTCCTGCAGACTCCCCCGTGCCAGGCTCCAGGCCCTGGAACCTGGAAATGTCCTCTGTCTTCTTCTTCAATAAGGGGCCTGTCTGTCCCCTGAGTCCCCGGCGCTGTGCTCTAGGGGTGCTCCCAGCAATAACGTACCCCCTTCCCGACCCCACCCTCTCTCTGGCCAGGGGTGCGAGAGATTCTCAGTGGGGGCTGCAGTTCACCCCAATGCTACCCATATAGGCATCCCTGCTCAGGCCTCACTCAGAGTGGATTGAATCCCACTCTCTTCTCTCACACTCTTGTGCGTGAGTCTGACAGAAGTAAAGAGGGTGTTTCTGAGGGGCAAAACCCCCAAAACATCCACAGAGAGCCCTAACCTCCCCGTCACCATGGGCTGACCCTCCCCCTTTCCCCACCCCTCTCCCCCGCCCCCCCATGCCTGCTCTTCCCACACAGCCTCTCTAATCACCTCACATCACCTCACACAGCATCACAGGTGGTTCCTCAGCACCTGAGACTCTGGTCACACAGGCAGAGGCCACCCTCCCCGGAGCCTGCTGGGGTGGGGGGGGGGGGGTACTTTAATTGGTCCCCTCCACACCCCACCCTGTCTGCAGGTGCCCACTTGTTTCAGAAGGACACCAGGGTAAAGAACACGCCTTCCACTTTGCGGGATCAGCAGAACCATCCACCGGGTGTGGCTCTGAGCATTCCAGGGAGAGAAACCTGCTGTGTTCCACACACAGAAACGCAGGGCTGCATCCCCACTGCTGTGGGAGGGACCCCAGGCCAGGTCTTCTCCTCAGGCTCACTCTCCCTGACCTCAGTGCCAGTTCCTCCGCATGCTCAGCCGGCCTGCCTTCAGGGAACGCAGATTAGTATTCTTATTAGCTAAAGTGGCAAACGGTTAGGAAGCAAAATAATGCCTAGCAAGGCTGAATGTAATCGTTTCCAAATCACCCTCGGAGCACCATCCTCCCCAGCAGAACCCAGAAGAAGCATCTGTGTCCTCGGATGTTCCGTTCAGAGATTGAAGTGATGCGGCGGGGGAGGGGCCTCCTGGGCTCCCTGAGTTTGCCCCTCTGCCCGCGGCATCTCCTGCCCAGGCCCCCCTCAACCTTCCCCACTCCTTGCTGGTGTCGGAACTACCTGCATTGCTCGCTGCCTTCCCTCCCCAGGCCCTGTTCTCGGCTGAGAAGCTGATAAACAGCACTGAAGTGATAATGATGGTAATAACTTAATGTGTTACCCCTCTCTGCTAACATTTGCATTTTGACAGGGTCTTTCTGGAGAAAAAAAAAATCTCCTTCAGGAAAAAATGACTAGATGGGGATTTAACACCTGTGTGTGATGGGCCTGAGGCAGCACGGTGTGAGCACTCTGTGTGTGTGCGTGCGTGTGTGTGTGGTGTGTTTGTGTGTGTGGTGTTGGGGGGGCGTCCAACCTCCTGTGCCACTGAGGGCACCCCTGCTACCACTTTGCAGCACAACAGCAAGAACCCTCAGAGGCAGGGCCGCTGGGTGGCTGAGGTGTGGGCCTGGGCCAGCAAGTGATTCCCACCTCAGACAGAAGGAGACACACAGCACCCAAAATAGAAAGGGGGTGGGTGGAGGGAACCCCGGTAGAGAAGAAATGACAGTTCTGGGCCACTGCACAGAGGAGGCTAAAGGCAGGAGTTGTATGAAACTGGCTGTCTCCAGGGTCTCGGGGGTGCCGAGGCAGGGGAACCCACACAACAGCGTCTCTCTGCTGGCCCAACCCAGGGCCCCGTGAGTGGGTGGCCCTGCTGTGTGTACCAGGTCGGCTGGACCCGCCATGCCTCCTCCTGTCTGCGGGGGCTGTGCCATTGGGGGCCTTGGGGATGGTGTCACTGATAGCTTGTCCGTGTCTCATTCCCAGCCCTGCCTCACTCCCACAAACAGCTGGGCTGTCGGGGCTCAGTCCCAGGCCCCACATCTCCCCAACCTGTACCCTGTGCACCCCTTGTTCCCGGAGACACAACCCAAACAGCTGCCCACATCCCCTGCTGCCAAGCGCTTGGCTGGCGTGTGCAGGACACAGGCCTGGTTACGTCTCAAAATAAATTCCACTCCTATAAAATCATTCTGAGACTGGCCAGCTGGCCACACAGGCAGAGCTGTGGGGAGCCTGGCCGCTGCTGAGGGCCAGTGGTGGGGGGCAGGTCCTGCAATGATTCCTGCAGGGACCCCCTGTGCCTGCGCTCTGGGGTTTCAGCACCCTAGGCAAGGAAATGCCATGTGGATGTTTCTCCCAAAGTCCCTCATCTGGGGCCACTGTTCCCCTCCACAGCCTCGGCACCTCCTGTGTGTCCACTCCTTTTAATCCAAAGTCTTTGGGTACTCTGAGGTGGGGTGGTCCTGAATCTCACTAAGAGTTTCCACACATGCATCTCCCCAAGGCAGCAAGGACAGGACCGAGCCCTTTATGTGAGCAGCTAAGCCAACGGGGAGGGTCCCAGAATCACCCCAGGTGGTGTCAGAGGGGGACCCAACAGCAGCAGGAAAAAATTACAGGTCAAAGGATTTCAGCTCCAGCCACCAAACTTTCTCGAAGGCAGGCAGTTCAATCTAAAAATAGTGACCTATCTTGGGAGCTAATGAGATCACTGTCCCTAGAGGTGTTCAAAAGCCACCTGCAAGAAACAGGAGGGTCGGCAATTGAGTCCTGGCGGATGGTTGGTTGAGGTGATTCCTAATGGTTGCTTAAAGACGGTAGAAGGCACGTGATTGGAAGGCGGGGTATTGATCGAGCACCGTCACCCCACTTAGAGCCGCCACATTGGGCTAGGAGGGACGGAAAGGTAAATTAGCATTTATTGAAAATCCATTACGGACTGGACACATTATCTTTAATCTTCACAAGCAGAGGAGGTAGGGTTTATTATTCCTGTCTTACAGTGAGAAAAAGAGATTTTGGAGATACCAAGCACCTTGCCCAAAGTCACGCCAAGCAAGCAGGGGGCACGGAGGGATGGGCTTGTGGCCAGAGGCTGCTTGTCTCCTGTAGAAGTTAAAGTTGCCACCTCTCTCCATTTTCTTCCCAGCCCCGTCTCTGTCTGTGTACCCAAGAGATTGGCCAGGGTCTGTCACTAGAGCTGCCTCCAGGTCACCAGAGTATGCCCCAGTACCCCATCAGGGCAGCCTTGCCCTCAGTCGTGAAGGGCATAGTCAGAAGGGAGACATGTGGGCAGGTGGTCTAAGGTGGAGGAGGGGAAGTGCTCGTTACTGCTGCCATTGCAGCAAGTGTTGGGTGTTGGCTAAGAGGCCCTTGGGACAGAGTAAGCAAGGAGGTTGCAGCCCTGACAGGCCCACACCAGGGTGAACTGCGTGTGGAGTTGTGACTGGTGATGGGTCGGGGTGGCAGAGGAGGAAAAGGAGACACAGGAGAACTTGATAAAGGGGGTCCCCTGGCGACTTTAGGTATTAACCCTGTTGGGAAACAGAATCAAGCCAGAGCTGAGACTCGAGAGTTTGCTTGGAGCAAGACCATTTACAGCAGAGTTTGCAGCATTTGGCCCTTCCCACCCAGGTGCTGGCCCTTCCCTGCACAGGGACAGACCCACAGATTCAGAGTTGTACCCCAGGCACACACCTGTGGACTCCAACCTACCTACACCCATGGCCGGACCCAGTCTGCCAGTCAAGTGCCAGCGGGCTCTCTGGGTCTCTGTGCTCCTTGCTTTGTTGAAAGGAAATTCAGGGCAGCAAAGAAAGGGCCCTGTCATTAGCGGATGCTCAGAGAAGCAGTCAGAAGCAGAAGGGAGAACAGGGGCTTCCCCCAGAGACCCAGCTGCCCTGTGCCCCCTCTGCCCCTGGGTGCCCTAGAAACTACCTACTCACCTCCCATCTCCTCCTCAGCCCCTCCTGGCCCTTAGATCATCCCAGTGGACTCCCAGGGCTCTTCCAATGCCCCACACCTGCCCAGGATGACCCTTCATGGAAGACCACGAGGAGTGGGCACTCCACCTGGTGCAGATCTTTGACTGCACCAAACACGCAGGAATCAAAGGTCTTTGGTATGGGATGCTCTTGAGGCAACTGAGAACCTGACTCGGGTGAGAACGAGCCTGCTTGGGGTGTCCAGAGCACTGAGCTGGCTGGGAACTGGGCAGGCCTCTGGGGAACATGCTCCAAGCAAGTAGCATCCACATGCAGAACAGCTGTTCCCAGGTGCCCTTGGACGGCCCTCCCATGGACATAGACAGGACACACTGGGCCAGGGCACTGGCCAGGCGCTATTTCTGAGTGACACCCTACCCCGAAGACAGGAAAGGGGGTCTGCTCATTGGCTAAATTTGTCAGCCAGGAACGGCTTTGTCTGTGCATTTCTACCGAGTAGGGACCAGGCAGGGGAGGTTAAATGAGCTGGTTAAAAGTGGGGACATGAATTCATAATCAGGATTTGCCAAAACCTCTTAGAGGGTGTCAGCATTTTCGTGGCAATGAGATTATTTACAGAGCTACAAGAAATAGCAATTGGTGTGTGTGTGTGTGTGTGATGTGGGAGGGGGTGGGCTGGCGATAGAGACTTGAAGAGCAAGAGACAGCAGTGGAGCAGAGGCAGGAGAGGCGACACCTCCCCGCCTCTCCCCCTGCCTCGCCTCCAGACCTTGTTGTTCTTGGAGCCTATGGACAAATAATTTCAGACCACAGCAGACAGTGGAATTGCATTCATAGATCCTTCAGGAACTATTAGCATCGTATATTAGCTTTGAATCCTAAAGCTTGAACCGAGGAGATAATGACTGAGATCAACAGGAGCGAGGTCTGCTTTTTGTTTGCTGTAGAACCCTTTCTCTTTCTCTGCCCCGCAGAAAGATGAGGTGACCCAGAAATCCCCAGTCCCTCAAAGAAAGGAGGAAGAGAGCCAAGTTCTGCTGGGCTCTGGCCCATGAGAGCAGCAGAGAGAAGTGGAGATCTCTGGGGCAGTCCTAGTCTCCAGAGATGGCCCCCAATTTCCAGAGCGGGGGGCCTCCGGTAGCTGCTAACCTCTTCCCCCCCTGACCTCGAGCCCTGGGATCATACTTGCTTTCAGGGTCAGCCCTGGTTGAGTTCCGGAGCTTCCTGGCGCTCCGTGGCAGGCCAGCACAATGGGGTGTGGATAGTGCGCACGCTGCCGCTCCCCGGCTAAGTGTCTGAAAGCCTCAAACTGCAGACATCAATTATTCAGACATTCATACGCTTAGAGTATTTCCCCTTTTGTCACATTTCTGGCCAATTGATTTCCCCTGGCCACAAACGTGCTGCTTTTAGACCATCATTAATAACAAATCAAGGCTGGTAAGATCTGTCCTGGGAGGGGTTTTGTCTGGGAGAGATTCCGACCTGCTTCCCCTGAGAGAGGGTCAGCCTGAGCACTGCGCAGACAGGGCACTGCATGTGTGGGCAGATGGAGGTGCAGCGGCAGGAAGACCCTGCTCTGTGCCCCTTGGTGGAGCCAAGTGCCACCCGACACCTTCTTGATCAATTGCCAGAGCCCCTAATTGAACCCCTGGGGTGGAGGAGAAAGAGAAGTCATAGTGTGTGTGTGTGTGTGTGTGTGTGTGTGTGTGTGTGTGTGTAAGTTGGGAGGGGGTGGTGTTTAGAACAAGAATATAAAGTTGTTCTACAATCCTCCTTCCCTCCAAATCCCCCCTTTTGCCCCTTCCTCCCCCCATACACAATCCAGTTTCTAGAAGTTTCTATGTCTGAGCCCCAAGTCCCTCATGGGACCTGTGGGTGAGGGGGTGTGGAATGAGACACAGAGCCTGGAACATTTGGCTCCTGGAGTCTCCACCTCAGACCCCAAAGACCCCTCCTGTCTTGTGTCACCCCTGCCAGAGTGATGGGAGAACACCTCACGGCCACACCCCTGCCCACGGGCATGTGGGACCACCACCATACCCCTTGATTTCCCAGCCTCAGGCAGGTGACCCCCAGAGCCTGGGGAGGGGATAATGGAGAGAGAGAGGATGATCTGGCCACTTGTCCAGGAGTGAGGACAATGGAACCCAGGCTAGGCTTTTGCTGTCAGAGCCTCCCGGTGGAGTGTGCCTGGAGGTAGGGAGGGTGTTGGCATCCTGGGAGAATTCCTCAGCAGGGGTGTGTGTCCCATGGGTGGCCCCTGGAGTTAGAGCACTGGGGCCCAGTGTAGCTTCCTGAGGCCTGTCCTGGGGCAAACGCTCCACTGCCGTGAAGCCCAGAGGCCCTTCTGGAAGGTGCCATAGGGGTCAGCAATAGCCCCTGCATCCAGCCTCTATTGCAGGACAGGGGGGAGCCCTGGCCCCCACTCCTGGGATGTCCCAGTCTCCCCTAATCATCACTGAGCCTCCCCCACTCCTCCCTGGTGCTCCCCACTCCCCAGCCAGCCCCAAGTTCTGCTGAGAGTCCCCTCTGCAGACTGTGAGCAAATCGGCAGTGGGGACATTTCTGCTTCTGCCCTCCAGGTGACAGCCCCACTAACCTAGTGGCAACAGAGATCAGACCTCCCAGAGGACTCCACGCACATTTGCACACGTTCTCTGCTCCCTCCCAGCTTGGCTGTTTGAATCCCTGGAAATCTCTGAGTTGGCCATTATTGATTGGGCTTGGAGGAGTCTGAAAGAAATGTGTGCACCGCAGGCCTGAAATAGAACCTGCCCTTTGCAGTTGGAGCCAACATTTGGCCCCAGCTGGATCCGTTTTGAACACAGCAACCCCTGGTGAGGCCCAGGGCCCCCAATCCCTGCCTGACAAGACCACAGGGGCTCAGCTGCGGTGTGCAGGTGAAGTAGCTGCCAGTACTGCCGGGAGCCCAAGCCCAGCTCATGGGCAGTTGAGACTGAAGGGGGGCACTGTGCCTGGGTTGGCGTATGCTCGGGATTCTACCGCAAAATGGCTTGAGGATTATGAGAGAGTTACAGGGGTCTGGAGAGATGGAGAGATGGATAGTACAGGACGAGAGATGTTAGGGTGCATGCCTTGAACCTGGCTGACCTGTGTTTGAACCCCCAGCATCCTCTGTAGTCCCCCAAGTACCACCAGGGCTGATCCATGAGCACAGGAACAGGAGTAAGCCCTAAGCACTGCCAGGAGTGGCCCAAAAACTAGAAACCAGAGAGAGAGAGAGAGAGAGAGAGAGAGAGAGAAAGAGAGAGAGAGAGAAAGGGATGGAGGGGGAGAGAGAGAATCAGAGAGAGAGAGAGAGAGAAATAGAGATGGAAAGAATGAGAATTACTGGGAGGTGGATGACTCTATGCACCCAAGGGTGCACAGCCTGTGCCTAGACCCCACCCTTCCCAGGTCCCAACCCACCATGCAAGGTGTGAGCTGTCAGCCACTTGAATGACTCTAAGCAGTTCAGAGACCAGCGGAAACAGGGAGGCCACTGGCCATGACTCTCCAGTCTCATGTTCCCCAGCCAGCAGCCATTCTGTCTCCAGGGGATTACTTCCTATTTGAAATCCTCAAGAAACTCTCCTCTCTCTCAGGTCTGGATATTTTCGTCCACCCACCACCCTCTCTTCTTCCCTGCAGCACCTCTCCCAGGGATCATTAGAGCCTCAGACCTGGAAGAATGTGTCTTGGGCAGGGGAGGCGAGCCTGCGGCTGTTTCCACTTGCAGCCTGTGTTCCCTGCTCCCATCCCACTTCTCGCCTACACCTAGGGCCTTCTGCTCCTTCCCCTGGAAAAGCAGCAACTATTATTCTGTACCCAATACCTCTGGGACACTGGGTGATTACTCCCAGTGCGGTGGAGCTAGTTTAAGGGGCACTTTAGACTTGCTGCCCCTTGACGCATGCTCAGTGGCTACTTCTTTCCCTTGACATTAGTAAAATTTCAGACACTTGCTCTCGGTCTTAGAGAACATAAGTCACCAGCACAGTACGTACATTCAGTCACTTCGCTCAATATATAAATCAATACATCAAAGACAGATTAACCAGAACGTTAGGGGCTTTCACTATACTGAAGAATAACCTGAAGAGCTCAGGGCTTAGCTCATGTACCTGTTTTATTACTGACTCATTCAGAATTCCCCAGGGGCCTGAGATTCTTCAAGGCAACTGCCCATCCCCTGACCCTGGTCACTCTGGCCATCTGAGTCCATGATCCATAAGTAAGACATAGCCCAGGGCCCAGCCTGGTTGCGCTACATATCACCTCCACCCACAGTACTCCCCAGAACTCATCACTCTGCCCCACCTAACTTTAAGGGGTAAAAGAAGCATCTCTGCCTCAAGAAGAGAAACAGCAAACACAACAGACTGGGTTTCTGCCCCTTCCTCCCACTCTCCCTACAGTTAGCCCCACCCTTGGCAGGCAAGTTCCTTCTAGCTTTCTCAGACACTCCCTTCTGCATCTGAGCCTTCTGGCAGGGGAGGGGGTGGGGGATTGCCCGAGGAGAGGGAAAGTGGTCACTGGGCAGGAACTACACGGAATTGGCTTCTGGGGGGCTGGGGCCTGCAGGGTCATTAGAACAGCTTCCTTCTCAGAGGTGTTTTCATGATTTCCTAGAGGCCCAGCATGGCTCATGCATCCCTGACAGCTGACTCCTCCCACTTGACCCTGCTGCTGGCCTCCCATTGGCTGTACTTCTCAGGAGGGGCGGGACTTTCCTGCTGCCACCAGGACCAGTGTGGCTCATTGCACACATTCTGTCCAGTGCTCATGTTCATCAGCTTCACCCATAGCAGTGGGTGGTGGACAGGGGCCCTCTTGCCTTTGAAGTTTCTTGGTGAAGCCAAATTCCTAATTCCTGGTCCTCAGAACTGCAGGGGAGCCAGTAGATCCTCCAGAGAGAGCATCCTGGTAACTGGTGGTGGTGTTTGGGGAGGGAGTGGGGGTTGGAGGGACAGGGCATGCTTTTCCCTTCTGGAGCAAAGAAGCTCAGAGCTTTTGCACCTCCTTTAAAATCCTGTCTTGATTTCCAACAAACTGAGTTTCTGATCCCCTCATTGTGGTGGGAGATTCTAAGGGTTATGAGATGTATCGTTAGGACATTGGGCTGCGTCATGGAACGAAAGAAAACATTTGGGTTTTCATGATTATAATCAGGGACTGGGGTTTGCCCAAGACTTGAAATCTTGAATGGTTGTTTTCTTCTCGACCTGCTCTTCATTCCTTCCTCCCTCTCTGCAAACTCATTCAACTGCCCTAAGTATCCTGGGCTAGTCATTGAACACGTGGTCATGGGCAGCTCCCGAGGTTTCCACAGTAAAGACAGGAGGAGGGCCAGAGACCCAGAGAGACTGTCTACTCTGCGGAGAAGAGAGAATGAGAAGAGCTCCCCCAAATCTGAAGAAAGAGGCACCCAGACTCAGCTTGGTCTGCAGTCTTCACAGGACTGACAGTGGGTCTGGAGGACGGGGGTTCGCTGCGATACAGCTGCTCCCTTCCCCATCTCCAGCCTGGAAGATGTGTGATGTGGGAGACCTCAGAAGGAGCAGGTGTTGGGAGTCCTGAACTCTTTTACCACCACTGCACAGTCATCTGGACCCAGACACTGTGTCTGAGAACGCAAACTCCTATTTTAGTAGGACCAGAAGGTGGCAATGGACTCTTGTGTGCAAAAGCCACAGAAATCAGGACATCTTGACAAGTTCTTTCTCTCTCTCTGAAAAACATTTCCTTCCCACCAAGCACAAAACATTTTTCTTGAATTGCCTTGAATTGTGAGCTGCTGTGTTGACGTCTGACCTTAGGTATTTGTGAAACTGCAAATACCCAAGGTCAGGGGTTACATTTGTCACCTTTTAAATTAGCATCTGGAGCAATGGTTGGCACTTGAACGATGCTCAGCAAATGTTTGGCTCATTGGCTCAGAAACAAGGACCCAGTTCCACATAGCTCCTGCACCATTTCCATATCCGGAGCCACTTAATCTTCCTGTCTCCCACTGCCCTGGGGCTGGAGCAGAGGTATGGCACTATTTGCTCCAATGACTTCACTCCCCCCCATTTTTTTTTAAGAAAACTTAGACATGGAAGGTATCATGTTAAGTGAAATGAGTCAGAAGAAGAGGGAGAGACATCAAAAGATTGCACTCATCTGTGGTATATAAAGTAACAGAATGGGAGACTGACACCCAAGAATAGTAGAGATCAGGATCAGGAGGTTTACTCCACGGCTTGGAAGCTGGCCACAAATGCTGGGGGGAAAGGCAGCTCAGATAGAGAAGGGAACACCAAGTGAAGGGTATTTCGAGGACCAGCTCAGGTTGGGAGATGTGAGCCAAATGTAGACTATAGATGGAACACAATGGCCACTCAATGTCTCTAGTGCAAACTACAACATCCAAAAGGAAAGCGAGAACAAAAGGGAATGCCCTGCCTCAGAGGCGAAGTGAGGTAGGGGAGATGGGTTGAAGGTGGTGGAAGGGATACTGGGATCATTGGTGGCAGAGAATGGGCACTGGTAAAACGATGGGTACTTGATCATTGTATGACTGAAACGCAAGCACAAAAGTTTGTAAGTCTGTAACTATACCCCACGGTGATTCACTAAGCACTGTCACTGTCACTGTCCTCCCCTTGTTCATCAATTTGCTCAAGCGGGCCCAGTAACATTGTGAGACTTGTTACTGTGTTTGGCATATTGAATACGACATGGGTAGCTTGCCAGGCTTTGCCAAGCAGGCGAGATACTCTCGGTAGCTTGCCAGGCTCTCTGAGAGGCGCTGAGGAATCGAACTCTGGTCGACTGGGTCAGCTGCGTGCAAGGCAAACTCCCTACTTGCTGTGCTATTGCTCCAAAGAAAATCTAGAAAGGATATTCCCAAAGCAAGGGAAATGGGAAACTAATGAAAGAGAAAGGATATCGGCTGGACTTTAAGTTTTATAGTTTATCTTGAGCCTCTGCAGAAATGAGACTGGCAGAAAACAAAGTGTCCAGTGCTCCCTTAAACTACAGAGCCAAAAGAAGTCTTAGAAGAATGTCAGAGAGAGGAGGATGAGGAGGCAGAATCTTGTTCCGAATCAGGAGTTAGAAGGAAGCCAAAACTGCAAAAGCATGTCATTATTTAAAACTCCCATTAAGACTTGATGGGAGTTGGAGGGGTGGGGGCGGGGGGATTGCTAATTTCAGGAAGTGACTGAGCAGTTTTACGTAGCCAAAATTAATTGATGATTTTAAGGAAGAAATAGAGTGTAGGTAACACTGCGTCATAAACCCATCATGGGAGAGGAGGAAGACTATTAATTCTCATGATTCCTCATACCACAGGACAGAAAAGTAATAGTTCAAGTTGTGTATGATGAAATCTAATGCTGTGGCATAATTTTTTCTCATCGATCGGCTCCCAGCCTATCTCTGGTGATTTATAGGGATAACGGGGAAGGAGTGCTCGCTGCAGGATGGCCAGGGCTGGGGAGGTTTATGTGCAATATTGGTTTCCAGAGTTAATAGATTTTCAATTATGGCCTATGAACAGTGTTAAGCTCCTAGCATCAGCAAGCCTGAGACATAGCCACTCCTTGATGAGCAGATCCCACCCACTGCCTCCAACAGGGCCTCCTGGGAGATGAAGAGAGGAGAGAAGCTCCCACTCTGGTCCGGATCCCAGGATATCTGCTTGGAGGAGTATATTCTTGCCAGGAAGGAAAGAATTCAAGAGGGCCTCAGGAGCTCGGAGCATAAGAAGACATCAAAGGTTGACCCAAACCTCCCTAGTTTTTATATCTTCATCCTGCTCAGGATATCAAAACTCTCCATAGCATTGGTTGTCCACAATGACACTCAAGTATGCATTGAGTGTTCCCTACATACTAGTAAGGGACAGCAAAGGTCTTTGCTGAATGTCTCTGTGTAGCTGTTCCCTCCTTCCTGGCACAGTATACAAAACATGAGAGAGCAAGCTGCTGAAAGTCACTGTGATTTTCTTAACCAACCCTGAATAAATACAACAGACTCAGCACTTACTCATGACACAAGAATCAGGCGAAAGAAATTCATTGAAAACGGAGAGCCAAGAACCACCCATTCCACGTGATGGACTGTGTCCCACGGCCTCCCAAATCTGGGTCCCCTCCAGAGGAGATGGACAACCACTCCATTCTGGACCCATAGTCAGGGACTTGCATGGTTCTCGACAAGTCCCTTGCTCTCTCCTCAACCCTCAGCTTCCCTTTGGTTGCTGCATTGTTAATAGGAATCGAACAAAATCACAGTTGTTTGGAAAATGTAAAGAACTTAGGAGAAATAAGAAGGACCTTTATGATACTACCAGTGGGTTTCCTAGCACTCAACTGACACTGGCATGTCAGATTCACAGGGTCCCTTGCGGGAAAGCTGGGCAGATATAGAGAGAACTCAGCACCAGGAAGTCAAAGGCAGAACTGTTAGGCACCATGATAAGTGCGGATGTGTTGTTGGATACTGCTAAAACACAGACCTGCATTCAGTGCTCTCCTGAGGGCCTTAGCTGCTCTGTAGGGACTGCTGTCCTGGAGTGTGGTCTATCAGAGGGCCGATAAATAAGCCACAGCCACAAGGGTGAAGAGAGCAAGAGTGAAGACTTGATGCTATTGGACACTGGGGTAAAAGGGACGCTGAGCACACAAAGAAGGGTCCCTGTTGGCCTGGGTGACACCATGTCTGAGATTCCACATACTTAGAGGTTGCAGGACCTGGGGGAAGCAGGAGCCCAGAAAAGAGCTGAGCACAGCTGGAAGCTGAAGCTCTTTCCTTCACACATGGCATCTTGTCTGGGCACCACCTGACTGCAACTAAGGGGCTTTATCAGTGTGTATGTGCCTGTGTGAGTGTGTGTGTCACTCTGTGCTGTGCTGTGTCTGTATGCCTGTGTGTGAGTGTGTGATGTGTGTGCATGGTGTATATGTGTGTGTATTGTGTACATGTGATATGTGTGTGCCTGTGTATGTTGTGTGTGTGTTGTGTTTGTGGGTGTGATGTGGTATGTGTTGTATGTGAGTGTGTTTGGGTGGAACAAGGGGGCAAAGGTGGATGAAAATCCCCTGCTATGTCCCCACCTGACCAAAGCCAGTGGGCTTGGGGCGGGAGGTCCGGCTTTCTTTCCATCACAAGGGCTTCAGGCTTCCTCCTAAACTGGCTCTCTGGATGCCTTTGAGCCACCAGCTCAGACAGGTACAGGATAACTTCGGGAACATTAGCCCCCATCCCACACTATCCTGCCAGGACAACTGGGACTGAGCAGGCCATAGAGCCTGGGTCATTCAGCCAAGCAGTTGGGGCATTTTTAGTTACTTGGGGACAGAAGAAATGAGGCCTCCAGCTGACCTCATTTTCTCTTCTCTCTTATCCAGGCCCCCGAAGATAGGGCTCCCTGGGTTTCTCTCTAAGTATGGGTGGGATAAGAACAGAGCAGGAAGCAGGGCAAGCATATCTCACTATAATTTTTTATATCAAAATCAGTATTTTCTGTCGTTGCCCACCACATGTCTTTCTCCCTACCTTTTCTACTTGTCACTATGGAAACTTGTAATAAGTGTCTATTTAGATGCATAAGGGGGACACTTTTAGAACAAAAGACTCTCTGTTTTCATGAGCCTCGGGGTTTGGTGTTCTTATGCCAGTCCCACACCCTGGCTTCCCTGTGAGCATGGTGGTGCCTGTGGCTTAGCAGAGCTACGGCCACTTTGTCACAATCCACTGTGCCCACCCACCGTTGAGGAGCCCTCCTGGCATATGTGATCCCATTGACATGGGCTGAGAGGGGGCCTCTCCCCTAGAAGTGACAGCCTGAAGCAGAGGTAGGACGTGGCAGTGGGGACTCTACAAAGCTCATAGTCGGGGATGCAAGTACCTGAATGTTCTCACAGCAGGTCTGTGCTTCTCCAAATGTACCCCCTGGGCATGGGGTAAGGAGCCCCCACCTTCCACATCAACACATTGCATTTTCCTTCCTAGCGGCTCTCTTAGATAACTCATCCAGAACGGTTGTACATCAAAACAAATGTATTTCAGGGAAAAACACAACATTCTGAGGGCTTCTGACAATATTCCATGAGGTTTCAGGCAATTCTGTACTTAGAGCAGACAACATCATATTCCCCCAGACCCAGAGAATGTCTGTCCACTCTCCAGCAGGGCTACTTCACCTTAAAACTGAAAACTTCTGCCCAGTAGGCCATGACCTCAAGGTAGAACACAATACTCATTGGTTCTCCGAGGAACCACTGAAATGATTTGTAGCAACTTATTAGTGAAACTAATTCCAAACCAGTCCCACGATTAGTGGGGCTCAATCCTGCCCCTCCCGATGCAGAAGGGGAGCCTGACCAAATCTGACCTGACCTCCTCTGTCCTCTCCCACAGTGACCCAAGGATGCTGACCCCACCAGGTTTGCAGTTCAAGGGATGAATTCTGAGAGCTACAGTTTTCCCCAATTTCTCCTAAACACCTGAATGTCACCCTGTAACCTGGGTCAACTGAATGGAACTCATTTGAAGGAGCCCAGCATGGAGCCAAGAGGAGAATCAATATTCATTTTCTTTCCCCTGAAAAGAAATGACAAAGGGAGTTGTCCAACAGGGCTGCCTTTCACCGTGAGCACCACTGATTTATCTACTGCTTGATAGGTGACCCATAACGCCTAGACCAGATGTGCTCCCCACAAGCCCTCGCTGGTCTTTCTGACTCCCCACAATTCTGTGAAGGATATGGTGCTGGCCTGCAGCTATTGCCAAGGGTTCTAGAATAAGACCGTAGGGACATCTCTGGAGGTGGGTGAGGCTGCTAGGGCAAGACTGTCGCATGCCTGTCCCTGTCCTTTGTAGTACAGGCAGAAGACAAGCCAGGAAAAGCCCCTGTGCTCCTTCTACCAACCTCAGGCAGCAAAATTGTCATCGAGGGGACCAATGCACTGGCCATGCTTACCACTGATGCTGACACAAATCCTAGGTCTTAAAAGAAAACCTTTTGCCTGCTCCCACACCTGTTCCTCTTTTCACTTATTTTCTGTCCAAAGGCTCTTCATTTTATCCCCAAAGCACAAGTTTACATGTTCAGAACATGCCACTGTATGTTTATTGACCAGGGTGAGAGAAGGATCTTGAGCACCTGTAGGAAGTGTGGGTGGTCCTCACTGTCCACTGAAAAGCAGCCAGGACACTGTCCAGGGCCTCCTGCCCTGAAGAAGGGGCCTTTCTTATCACCAGAGAGCAGAGTGAGTGCCAGAGACCCACCAGCAGGACCCACTTCCCTCTAGGGGGCAGGGGTGTCACCTTAGGCCCTCACAATAATCCAGCATCAAACCCCCAGGGGTGCTGCAACCTATAGATCTTGGAGCTTTATTCTCTTTCCCCTCATCTTATCATTTCCCTGCAGTCTACCTTTATTAGATGCAAAAGTATTCATGATATCGGTCCTCACCATTTCTTTTGTTCTTTCTTTTTCTCATGAATTCTCCCAAGGATTCAGGAAATTAATCAAATGTGTATGCTTTGACCTGTTGATCTGTTACATATCAGCATAAATCTTGGACCCAGTCACAAGTATTAGTAGAAAAAAAATTTTTTTTTCCTCTCAGCACACCTGGATCCTTCTAGAACCAGACTTGATTCCCCCTGGTGCTTCCTGTTTGCAATTACACCTGGAAGAGGAGGCTTGGGCCAACCTTCACTTCGTGCCCTGTATGGGTCAGATGGAGGCCGGGCCAAGTGTCTCATTGCCAAAGTTCAGCTTCCCTGGACTTGGAGCATCGGCTCCATCTATCAGCTCCCTCTAGGGGGCAGGGGTGGCACCTTAGGCCCTCACAAAAATCCAGCATCAACCCAAGAACCCAGACAGGCCACATAAATATCTGCATACTCCGTGCCGAGATGTACCACCCAATATCTGGGATGGGGTCACAGCACCCAGGGCTGTTGCTCCCGCTCAAAAATTATGACTTGCAATGCTCAGAGTCAAAGTCAGCGATGGCAGAGACAGCAAGTCAGTGTCTGAGTCAAGATGGGTATCAAGGAAAGGCTGCCAGGCCTAGAGCCAGGCAGGTCTCTGGGTACCAGTCCCCTGGTTCTGAGCCTCAGACTCACTTTGCACACTGTGTACATAGAGGGGGCCATGTCCCTCAGCTCCCAGATGACTTTTTACATGTCTCTGTCACTGTGATCCATAGTCCCTTCCCTCCCCACAGCGCTGGCCTCACTTGTCCTGAGCCCTCGCTCTTTGGATGGGAGAATGAATTCAGGGTCAGTCCAAAGACGAGAAGACCCATCTGGTTCCTATAAAGAGAGGGGGGTGGTGTGTGTGTCATGGGGAGGGGGGCTAGGCTCCTTCCCTTCAGCCTCTGGGCAGCGGGGCCCCTTCCCCATCCCTTGCCTATTGTTAGACAGACAAAGTCCTATCTGAGCACGGGGTGGATTGGATGCAAATTGAATTAAGTCTCCATCTGTTAGTTGATTCATTATGAAGTTATGTTTTGCTTTGTTTTGCTTCTTTTTTCCTTTTTTGGACTCCCCCTGTTTCCTACTTGCTAATGAGCAGATCAAATAGCATTAGGGGTGGTGGGCAGGAGGCTGCGCTGCTCTGCTGGGGGCCCCCGTGCCTCTCTGATGTCTCCCCGGACCCCCTGAGTCCCCACCTCCTCCCTTGGGAGGGGAGGCACAGCTGTTGATTCCAAACAGACCTTCCCTGCGTGACATTAGTGTGCTGCTCCTTTCAGATTCACCTCCACCAGCACTCTCACCATAGCGGCTCCAGTTCCTCCCCCTGAGGAACTCTCAGGCAGTAAGTTCCTCACGGGGAGGGTCTCAGGGAGCAAATCCTCAGTCCTGGGCTCATCCTGCTACCCTGTGGTGCCTTAAAACAGGCACGGAGCATTACCTTTTGGCCACAGCCTGGGGCTTCCTCTGCCAAGCTCTGTCCCTCAGAGGTGCCAGAAAGTCTCTGCCGGGAGGACCATAAGGGAGGTAAGGATGCTGGCATACTTGTGAGGAGCACAAATAACAGGGAAGAAAAGGAAACAGCCCAATCACTGACCACCCGCTCCACATACCTGCTCCAATTTTTGTTTGTTTTTTGGGGGGTCATACTGCACGGTGCTCAGGGGAGCACGTGAGGTGCCAGGGATCAAACCTAGGTCTTGGCACATACAGAGTAAGCACCCTAGTTGCTATATTAGCTCTGCGCCCCACCCATCTTTGTTCCGATTTTAATTCCATCCTGGCTGCCAAGACTCTTTCCAGGGTGAACCCATGGAAATCCTTCTAACAGGTTAACAGAAATGGGGACTGTGGATTTCTGAAGCAAATGGAGCACAAGCCCAGAGGTGCTGGTGTTCAGTCTTCCTGACTAAACATTGTGTCGATGATGTAACCAGGACTCATTGACTGCTCTTTCTCCTAGCTCAGCTCTAAGCACCCCGTTTGGAGGCAGAGTCAGCCAGCTCCCCATGATGTGAATGTTCCAGCGATTCCAGCCTAAAGTCTGGGAGAGAAGAGAACGAGAGAACGAGAGAATGAGAGAAGCTTTTTTCTCAGGTCATAGGACTGCTTTCACAGGTACAGGCTGGGTCTACTGGTCACCCCTATTGGGAGCTGGGACACTCATCAGGGAATTCTCAAGGGCAAAACTGGGTTCCTGCTGGGTGACAAACAAGAAATCTCCACCATAGACAGACGCCACCGATACCCAAGGGAAAGAGCCTCAGAGGGGACAGGGCGTGCCCGCTGCCAAGGCTCACAGGCAAGCTACAGATCCTAATTCAAATGACTTGGTCACCTCCAAAGTCACAAACTGCATGCTGACCTTACTCTTACCCCTGGGGGAAGGGAGGCTGGAAAGGATGGAAGGGAATCCAGAGCAGAGAAACGTGTAGAGACAAGCTTGACAGGATACAGACTGAGTTTCCAAGATGCTTGGAGACAGTGTGACTAAATCCTGGGAGGAAGGAAGGTTGACAGTCCACAGGAATGGACTATCTTGTGATGAAAGAACGATTTCCTAGTCCCCGAACAAGAAGAAAACTTAGAACTTAGAAGATTTGAGGTCACCTGGGAAGCTGTGAGCTTTTTTTTTTTTTTTGCTTTTAAAACCACACCTGGCAGTACTCAGGGGTTATTCCTGGCTCTGTACTCAGGAATTACTCCTAACGGTGCTTGGGGGACCATATGAGATGCCAGGGGTAAAACCTGGGTGGGCCGCATGCAAGGCAAATGTCCTACTCATTGTGCTATCTCTCTGGTCCTAGTGAACCACTTTTTTTTTTAAGTGATCACTTAAAAAAATTATAGTGTACCAAATAAAGGGTGTTGGGAGGATCCTCCCAGGATGGGAGATGCGTGCTGACAGTAGACTATAGACCAAACATGATTGCCTCTCAATTCCTCTTTTGCAAACCACAGTATCCCAAAGGAGAGAGAGAGAGCAAAAGGGAATGCCCTGCCACAGAGGCAGGTTGGAATGGGGGGGGATGGGGGGATGGGAGGGATACTGGGATCAGTGATGGTGGAGAATGGGCACTGGTGGAGGGATGGGTATTCGATCATTGTATAACCAAAACCCAAGCACAAAAATTTGTAAGTCTACAACTGTACCTCATGGTGTTTCACTAATAAAAATTAAAAAATAAATAAAAAATTATAGTGTAGGTGACAAGCTACAATTGTGTTTACATTTACAGTTTTGATGGAGATTTATTGCCACTCACCACCACCACCGAAGTGTCCAAGACCCTCTTCTACTATCTCTTTGCTAGCTCTAGCTCCCTCTTCATTCTCCTTCTCTCTACTTCTTAGCATTACTTCCCCATCTTGTAATCCACAGCTAAGGGGTCGGCATCATTCAGTACTGTCTATTCCCTTGTTTTGTTATATACCATAGATGAGTGAAATATTCTGGTACTTGGCCTTCTCTCACTTATTTCACTTAACGTGGTATCCTCCAGTTCCCTCCAAGTTGTAGTGGAACTGATTTACCTTTCCTTTTCTTACAGCTGTGTAGTATTCCGTTGTGTTTATTCGCTCTGACTTCTTTATTCATTCATCTGTCATTAGACATTTGGGTTGTTTCTATTTCCCAACCCACCTTTTTATCCCTTACCTCACCTTCTCACTTCCAGATACTACACTGGAAATAGCAGGATACCTCCACTTCCTTTGAGGCAGGTTTTGTGTGAGAGTGTGTGTGTGGTAGTCTGTGAAAAACATTAATAAATTCACCTTTCATTTCTTTTCTTACTCTCTTCCATTCAGGTTTTTGATATCCAAGAAGCAGTACTCAAAGGCTATTCCTGACACTTTGCTCAGGAATGACCCCTGGCAGTTTTCGGGGGACCGTCTATGGTGCCGGGATTTAAACCAGGGTCAGTCGCATGCCAAGCAACTGCCTTACCTCTTAATCATCTCTCTGTCCTGGGAATTCACTCCTGTACTTGGCTGACCTGTTATTGTCTTAACCCCTGATTGTCCCCAAGGCTAATTAACTTGCTGCTGCTGAAGAATTAACAATGGGGACTAGAGCTTTTGTAACTGTTGTGTTTCCCATGTTTCCCTCATACATCGTTAGGGCTCTTTGATTGCAAGCAACAGAAACCTGCTCCAGCCCTGTCTCAGCCAGAACAGAGAAAACAATGGAACCGCCAGACTCTAGGGAGAAGAGAAGGCAGGGCAACTGCTGGTGAGCAGGGGTTAAAATTCACCAGGCAAATTAGAGTTCATCGGACCTGCTCTTTGCCCAGCAGACCTTGTCTCTTCGTGTAGGGCTTTGTCTGCTTAGAGAAAGGTAATTTTCTTTGCTTAAGTCTGCTTCAATGCCCTTTGCCAGGCACCCCCTTTCTCAAAGGATTGCAAAGAGCCAGCAAAGGCCCTAGAAATGGTCTCACAGGCTGCTGCCTCGAAATCACTTCGCCTCAATAATTTTTGAGTCTATTTAATTCTTCTTACAGTTCAGGTTCTCAGAGGTTGACTAGTTTGAGCCCCTAAGAAAGCGTTATCCCAAAGAAAAGAGACATTCTTTGGCAGAATCTCCTGACCCTGTACCAGTTTGTCTTCACCAGGGCACCTTGGAGGAGGCCAGATTGAGTTTCCATCCCTGCCCCGGGCAGAGCCCTGGCGGCCGAAAACCTCCAGAACCCGGCCACAGCCATGCTCAAGGCCACTCTCCACATGCTTGGATGAGCCTCACCCATGAAGGAACTGACAGAAGAACCCAGGTATGCGGGACCCGTGGCTGAGATCTCCAAGCCTGCTTGGATTGGAACTGGGCCTCCTTCGTCCCACCAACCACCCCCAGACGCCATGTAATCTAATCAATGGCCAAAATCCAGAGACTATAAAATAAAGCTCCCAGAGAGTGATGCAGTATTTCCTGGAGTGTGCGACCTCTTATACTCTAGTCCATCAATGTACCTAAAGCAGCACATGTGTGTTGGGTTTAACGTCATGGTCACCACCATGACCATCCTGTTGTTCATCGATTGCCTCGAGCAGGCCCCAGTAACGTCTCCTTCGTCCTAGCCCTGAGATTTTTTAAAAAGTGCCATATTCAAGGCTCTTTCAGGGTTAGGAGAATGAGACCCATCATTGTTACTGGTATTTGGCATATTGGATACGCCACGGGGAGTTTGCCAGACTCTGCCATGTGGGCAGGTTACATTCGGTAGCCTGCCAGTTTGTCCAAAGTAGGAATGAGATAATAAGATGTCGCGCGGCCGCTGGGAGCTGTGTTTTATAGTCTCTGAGTCTTGGCCGTTGATGGGATTACATGGCGCCAGGGGGCCAGTTGGTGGGTGTGACCCCTGCCTACTGGAATTTGGAGGATCTGGGTGGAGGATGCTCAGTCCGATTCCGAGCAGGCTTGGAGATCTCAGCCCCGGGACCCGCATGCCTTTGTTCCTCTGCCGGTACCTTCATGCGTGTAAAGAGTGGTCTCAGTACGGTGGTGGCTGGTTCTGGAGGTCTTCGGCTGCCGGAGTCCTAGTCGGAGACTCTGGTTTTGCTGCCGGAGCCCTAGTCGGAGACTCTGGTTTTAACATACTTGCTCTTATTCTTGTATATTTGTGCCTAAATGGCCCCAGAATAAAATAAAACAGCCTTCACACACTTCCCTCTTATTCTGGTGGAAAGATGCTCATGGGTTGGGTGGGTGTTTGAATATTATCTGTAATGAACTACAGTGAACCACTTTATGAAAATAAAATGTATAAAAATTGTAAAAAAATGAAAAGAGACATTCTTTGACTAAAGATGGTGAGCCTGTTGCTGGGTGCCCAAACCCACTGCAGTTCCCAACAGCTGGAGGCAGATCTCCCCAATGCACAGCTGCTAACTCTGGGAGCAATCACCCTCCTTGACCCTCATGTCTAACATCCCCTGGAATGGCTCAACACAGAACCCTTATCCTTTCCCCACATAACACCTGCCTTGCCACATCTTTCCAATCCCACCCACTGAACTGCAGAGATAAGGTCCCAATTCTGCAAAAGCCCAGCTTGATCTCTCTGCCTAAAGCCATGTAGGATGCCGGCATCTGGCTCTCCCGAGCCACCCTGTTCCATTGGGTCACCACGGGGTAGGAGGCCTCTGTCTGCAGACTTCAGTCTCCCCTGTGTGACCTCTTGCCCATCCCCTCTTTCAAGCCCTCCCATCGGTAATGCCCATTTTCTCCCCACTGAAAACCACTGCTGCCCCACGGAAGCAAGGCTGGCTCCTCTTTGCTTCTCTTGCCTCTCAAACTCAGAGCTATTAGTGCGGTAAAATGCTAATCGAGGCTTTTCGGGGGTTGGAAGAAGAAAGGAAATGGCCAGGGCCATCATCTGAGCCCACTGCAGTAGACGGCCTTCCTGACTACTTAGCTCAGGCGCAGACCACTAACACCAGCGCTATTTTCCCCTCTGTCTGACCCCACCTAAGAAAAGCACAGCCTTCCTTTAATGTGTCTTTGACCTTGCTCCATGTAGAAAAATTACCCTTGAATTACTGTGCTAAGCAGCTTTTGACCCCTTCCTGAGCCTGGCTTACATCGTAAGAGCCATCACATTAGCTGTGAGTGGCCCTGCCTGAGCCATCTGGGGTGGCTCCGATTAGATTCCTTCCCATCCCCAAATCTCCTTCTTGATAGAAAGGACCAGGAGCTGGTCTCAGTTGATCACCGCAGTCTCCATTTCATCCTGGTTCTGCTCTTATCCTCCCCACTCCTAACCTTGCTGCTCCTTGCTGTTTCCGCCCTTCGTCTGCCCTTCACAGGTTCACGGCTTTGAACCTGCTCCCTTTGTCCCCCTCAACATCTCTCCTGCTCTTCTTCTCTTTCCGCTTGGCCTGCTGTTGCTGGACCCGCACATACTCCTGAGGATTTTTTCATATTAAGAGACTGTCTAGAAAGTGGGAAAAAATGAGATTTTTTTTTAATGAAAAGAAAAAAACACACTGGGGTTGGAGTGATAACACAGCAGTTAGGGCATTTGCCTTGCATGTGACCAATTTGGTTCAATTCTCAACATCTCATATGGTCCCCCAAGCACCCCACCACGAGTAATTCCTGATTGCAGAGCCAGGAGTAACCCCTGAGCATCACCGGGTATGACCCAAAAAGCAAAAGCAAAAAAGAAAAAAAGACTGATTAATGGAATTTGGCCAAAATCTAAGACTCTAATGGAGAAAGCTGGGCGGGGGGCACTGGTGTTCTGTGACGTGGAACGGGAAGAGGGTGGCTTGCACCAGGGAGGGGAGAGAACCACTCAAGTCAGCTTGGCCATGCCTAACCTCCACGGACTGATCCTCTGTGCCTATCCAACCTCATCAGGACCCAAGCACCGCTGCAAGGCTTACCCAGGAAGATGAGGACTGGGCAGGGTGTAAAAAAGTCATAATTCTTGGGCAAGGTGGGGGCCAATGGGGCAGGAGACAAAGAGAAGATAATCCCGAAGACAATCCTGTGTGTGTATCTTCCTAAAGGCTCTAGACTTGTGTAGAATAGAGGAACTGGGGAAGTTGGACTCAGAAATGACCGCACTGGAGAGCCCTGCTGTAACCCCCAAGGACTGGATTCCATCCTGGAGATAAGGGCCATGAAATAGTTGAACCTCTAGTCGTGAAAAGATGGAGTTTCAGAGCTCTAGGTCAGTTTTCTCCTCACCTTAGGTGAACCCAACTACCTCAAGAATCTCACCACCAGGATGTCCCAAAGAGCTCTCTGAGATTCTGAACCTCAGATGCAGCTGCCCGCTAGACCTGGGTGGTCCACAGTCACTCCACTCACTGGGCCCAAACTGGACCAGGCAGAGTCCCGAAGTCTGAGTCTGATTTTCAGAAAGTGGTATCTTTGAACCATACAGAGTTTCCCAGATACCTGAGCAGATACTTGAGCCCCAACCCTGACTTCTCCCCCTTTCTTAAGTCCTTCCCACTGTAACTACTATTACTGATTCTACCTCCTAAACATGAACCACTAAACCCACTGTCTGGCACTATATATTCAGTCTAATGGGACTTTTACCTCTAGTTCTGCCCAGAAGCTACAGTGGCCCATGCTTTCCTGGTTGTCGCCCCTCCACGCCATTCCTGTGCTTAAAAATCCTCCCATGTCCCATCCATTGTCTTAGGATAAATTCCAAGCTCAACTTCCTGTGTGACCTACCATGATCTACCTTTAACTATTCCTCCACCTTTTTTCCCTATACTAAAGTAAAGTAAAGTAAAGGCCCTCCCGTTGATCGTCGATTTGCTCGAGCGGGCCCAGTAACGTCTCCATTGGAGACTTTGTTGTTACTGTGTCTGGCATATCGAATACTCTCGGTAGCTTGCCGGGCTCTCCGAGAGGGGCGGAGGAATCGAACTCGGGTCGGCCATGTTGGCTGTATGCAAGGCAGACGCCCTACCCGCTGTGCTATCGCTCCAGCCCTATACTACCTACCTCAAACTTCCTGTCCTACAAACAGAAACATATTTGACAACTGGCTACACCCCAGTCTTCATGCCACAGCTATGGGTGACCCCTTGACGAGCAACAAATGACCTTCTCCTACTATTTTGTCTAACAAAGTCTTACCTAGAGGCTCAATCCACAGAGCCTCCACCAGGAAGACTTCCATAACCACTAGCCATTTCTCCAAAGGTTAAAAATATTTATTAAAAAGGAAGTACAAAAGACATAAATATCACTTTATTTTTCCATTTGGGACCCCTAATATGTACTCTCAGAAAACCTATCTTTACCATCAATCATTCTACCTTTATTACAGTCATACATTTTGTTCATCTTACCACTTAATGATAGTCTTCCTGGGAATAGGATGATATATTACATCCCCCCTAATCCAGCGTTGTAGACTTAAACAAACTGTAAATAAATAACCAAACCCTTCAGTTTATTTATTTCTCCTCCCAACTTCTGGCAAGGCGAGCCTACCCTCTTCACATTCTTTGTCCAAGACATTCTATGAGTGGTCAAAATCATGGGCTGGGACTTGGCTAAGGCTGGATCATTCTGGCTATTCTATCTGTTAAGCTGTGGGAATTTGAACAAGTAACAAAATCCCGATGAGCTATCACTCACCCTTACCTGCAAAACAAAGAATCTATTTCTACAGAAGATTCTACAGAAGACGCTTCCTAGGGCCATGGTGAGGATGAAAAAAGGTGATGTACGGCTCGGTGCTTGGTATATAGTAAGCGCTTCAGGGAACGCCAAACTGGGGTCTTCTCATTCCTGCTCCTTCTCCTTTTCTGTCAGTTTATGCTTTCCAAAGTCTTTGGAGGAGGGGATGTGAGAAATCATTATAGCATATCTTTAACCTGAAGATTGGGTTTTTGTTCCAGGTAAACACTGAAAGGGAAGGGGCTTCCTGGGGCTTCAGGCTCCGTTTTGTTTCTTCCTCCTAGAGGAAAGAATCTCAAGGACTGTCAGCAGCCGCTAGAGCACAGCCAGGGAGGCTGGCTGAAAGGCAGGGTGCGGCCTGCTCTCAGAGAGGGACAGCCACGAGACAGAGCTCATTAATGCTAATGGCCTTTGTGCAGCTCATTAGCGGCAGATCACACTCAATATTTACTGTTGTGTGCCTACGGAGTTCCACCTTCTCTTTGGGAATCAAGCTGTTTCTCTACCTGACTCACGGCAAGGGAAAGCTCTGATGCGTCATGGCAGCTTCATCTCTGTAGATGGACTGACCGGAAGTGAGTGGAGGGAACCGCCATGGGTCACCCAGAGAAGAGAAGGCAGTGGGGGCCAGGGTGGGGTCATGGTTTTCCGTCCAATCTGGGCAGCTAAGCCCTCACCAAGCCAGAATGCCCCTGGCATGACTTGATTTGGGGCTGTCAGCCTGCAAGACCCACCCCACAGTGTGTTCTCAGCTTCTCCACACTTGGGAAAAAGGGGCTCTCCCTCTGAGTTCGGGGGAGAGCCCGTGTCCACAAAGCCCAAAGAGGGCCTTTGGAGGCCTCTCTCTATTTATTTATTTTTAATTTACATTTAAAAATTTTTTTAAATCTCTGAGATTCAGTTGCAAATTTTTCTTGATCAGGTTTCAGTCATATAATGTCCCAACACCCATTCCTCCCAAAGTGTGCTTTTGCCACCAATATTCCCCATATCCCTCTTGCCACCCCCTCCCTACCACCACAGCCTGCCTCTGTGACTGGAAATTTTCTTCTCTGTCTCTGTCTGTCTCTGTCTGATTTTGTCTCTGTCTCTGCCTCTCTCTCCTTTTGGGCATTATGGTTTGCAATACAGATATTGAGAGGCCATCATGTTTACCCACATATCTCCCATACAGAGCAATCCCTTTCAACCATTATCATCATAATGGTCCCTTCTCTATTCCAACTACCCTCTCCCCCAGCCCTTGAGGCAGCCTTCCAACTGTGGACCATTTGTCCTGGCCCTTGTTTCTACTGTCCTTGAGTGTTAGTCTCATACTGGATCTTCCCCCCCTTATATCCCACAAATGAGTGCAGCCATTCTGTGTCTGTCCTTCTCCTTATAACTTACTTCATTCAGCATGATACTCTCCATGTCTGGATGCCTCTCTCTACAAGCAGGCAAGTTCTTCCATGACTGGCCTGGGCAACTTCCAACCTATCCAAGGAGGATCAGAATCAGTATATTCACACTGTGAACCAGAAATCCGGTGCATCCTTAGTGAATTTAATGGGGGTCCAGGAGGAACTGCAGAGAGGTGGGCTCAGAACAGTATTGGCTAAATATCTGCTTCCAAGGTTGGGGTACTGCTCACTGAACACTCTCTGTTCTGTAAAATGCTTCAGCAACACTTTTATCCTCCTCATCCTCAGCCGGGCACCCTCATTTCTCAGTGAGCCCCTCCCTGCACTGCTTGTTAAAAGACTGACTGAGGATCCAGCCTGTAACCTGCTCTGGTGTGAGGGGTCGGTGATCCCAGGTTGATTTCAGGATGCTGAGCGCAGTAGGGCCCAGAACCACCAGAAAGAGAGTTGGGGTGACCCTGTGCTAGGTCCACCCACTCCATCCAGCCTGTGCGCATCTCCAGTATAGCCCCTTATTTCCTGCCAAGAACAGAGCACCAACTTGAAGCTGTATTGCTCTCCCTGCCCTCCCCAGGCCCCATGGAGAGGCCGCGCTGGGGAGGGCTTGAAAGGGGCAGAAGCATCATCCAGGGGCTGCTCAGACCCAGTGTGGCAAACAGCCAGGAAGACAGTCCTCAGCTCAGAAAGACCCTCCCAGCATGCCTGCTTTGGTGGGAGCATGCAGAGAGAATTCAGTCAGCGGCATGCGGACTGGGAGCCAACTGCACCGAGATATTCCTGGTCCTGAGCTGGGATGCGGCTGGGGGCAAGAAGGCCGTGAGCCCAGGAGGGCAAGGCAGACTGGGGAGCAGGGAAAGGGGAGTTGGGTGAGCAGGCCCTGGGCGACTGTGGGCCTGAGAAGCCAAGAGCTGGATGTCGGGAGTTTGGGACGTGGGTGAGATCTGCTGCCCTCCCTCTGCCCGGGAGCTCGCTGACCCCTTAAATCCCCCGAGAGCTCATTTCTCCCTACAATGTGAAGGTAGCCCTCGCTTTCGGCTTATGCAGCCATCCAGCAAACAGATAAGGTGGGAAACCTATACAGTGTCAAGAAAGAGAAAACCTTCGCGGGGATTTAATTTGAGTCATTGATCACCAGCCACCCTCGGAACAAGTTGTTTCCGTGTGAGTTGTCATGTGTGAAAGCTGGGGGCTTGGCTGCTGTGGGACCACCGGGGAGGAAGCCAGAGCCAGAGATCTGGGGCCCATTCCTGCCCCCTCCCACCAGAGGGCCGGGCGGCACTCACTGGGAAGTCCAGCCTGGGGTCCCCGTGTGTCATCTCCCACGCTCACCTGCCTGCCTGTCGCCCGCAGTGTAACTTTGATCCGTCACTGTCTCCGGAGGAGGCTCTGGCGCAAAGCAGCCTGACATTCTGCCAGAAAGGAAAGGGAACGACTTAGGATCCTCGAGAGCGGGCCCCTCCATTCATCTCTGTCTGCCTCTTCTCCTGGCAAACAGACATTTTTTCTCTGCAAATAATTTGTCTTTTTTATAACCTGTCTCTTCTGTGTCAGATGAATGCAAGACACCGGAGCAGCTTGGGCCAGCCTGAGGGTTTCTTGGACACTTTAGACTAGATTTATAAAGGGGAGGTCAGAGAAAAGTCTCCCACACCCCAGAGGGCAGTGGGAGAACGAGACATACAACCTCTCCCAAAGGAACAGGTTCTCTGTGGGCTGCACCTGCCCCGGAGCAGCTCTGGTGGGCTGGCTGAGAAGCTCCTGAATGAACTGAGTGGCACGGACAGCCAAGGAAGGGGTTCATGGGCAGCCAGGAGTCCCCTACCAGCCTCTGCTCCCACTAGACCAGATGAATATCCCAATCAGTAAGATGACCCCCGTGGAAGAAGTCCAGAACTGATCCTACCACTGTGATCCCTGGGCATTTGTCCTCTCGCAGAATCAGATTCCTTGCTGGGGAAGGGGCCCGGGCATGGGGGCTTCCAGCCCATGCCAAAAGGGCAAGGACCCACCCAGACCAGCTGCTGCCCCTGCTGGGGACCAGAGCCAGGATTTTGATAGGAAAGAGTGCATGTGGAGGCAAGGCACTCCACATGCACTAAACACACATTGGTTTAGAAACGTCACATTTGGGATACCTGAATGTGTACGGGGCTCACTCCTGGCTCTATGCTCAGGGCTTGCTCCTGGCTCTGTGCTCAGGGCTCACTCCTGAAGGTCCTCAGGGGCTGATATGCAGTGCCAAGAATCAAACCCAGGGTGCAAGGCAAGTGCTCCACCTGCCATACTGTTTTTTCCCTGACAGCCTGTTACCTTCCCATGAAAGTTGTAGTTCAGCTTTCTAGCTTGGTAAAGCAATGAGGACACTCCAAGCCTCAGCTGCAGAGTAGATCCTGGGCTTCCCTCTCCTGCAGCTCCAGAAGCATCTCCTGAGTCCATTCCCTGGCACACCTGAGGGCCTGGAGGGCTGGGGTAGGGGGTCCCACTCTGAAAGTTAGTTCCATTCTGAGGAGAGTCTTACCTTTATTGGTGTCTGCCCAGCTGGTGACCTGCGAGCAATTCAGAGGGGCTGCCCTTCTATGCAGGAAACAGCAGAGGGTCTGTTTCATGCTAACCCACAATTGATGGGGGTCTGTCTTTCTAGAGTATTCTCTCCTTTAATAAACCTCAGGCTGGGTTTTTAGTGACAGAACTCAGAAAACGCTGCCTCTCCAGATCAACTTATCGACGGTCTTCGATGTGGGCAAAGGGGAGCGATATCTATTAAATCGTCAAGAGGTCAAAGATTTGTTCATGTAGGAAGATGCAGTGGTAGAAGGGAGAGATATGGCAATGTAAAAGGGGCATCTGACTGGGGCCTGGGAGGCCTGAATGGATGCTGGCCACTTGGACCGTCCACTGGATGTGGAGCCCGAGGCCAGAGCCACACTTCTGTATAGCTCAGAGAAGACTAGGCTAGCTGACCGCGGGGTCTCCATGGAGGACCCAGAGTGTGTCTTCGGAAGTTAGAAGCATAGCTAAAATAGCTAAAAATGGGTTCAGAAAGCTGAGAAAGGACTGATGGGGCATCTGGAGCTGGACTGTAGCCAGGGAAGCGGGGTGTGCCGTCAGGACTCAGGGCCTGAGTGGTTCAGCAAGCAGCTTCTCTCAGAGCCCACTCCCCCAAAGCATAGTTCTGGGCCTACCTGTCCCATTGTGCTTTAGCTCCTGTCTCCACTGGGGGGCATCACAGAGAAAGACCAGACATGGCTCCCAGTCCCCTCAGCAAGCCGGGTGCTCTGGATTCCTACTTGGCTCATTTGCAAACCATCTCCAATGAGGCCCTTGTAAGATTGCTCTAAGAAGGACCTGAGGCAAACAATGACCGGCTCCTCCAGATTCAGCACCAAATGTCAGTTTTCCTGGGTGGCTTTTTATCATAACATAATTTCTGTTGCATCGTAAGGATTATGAATAATAGAACAGGAACATTACCTTCTTCTCTGGGAACCATTTTCCACATGCAGATACCTAGAGCAAGGCTAGCCCCCATGCCCAGATGCATTCCCCCAAAGACACATCCTTCCTCCACATCTCTCGGCCTTGACCTCACTCTGATGAGAGGCAGCAGTATTATAATGATCCTGACAGATGAAAATGTTATGTGCGCTGACACAGTAATGGCCCTGGCTGATGAGAAGGCAGGACCCAGTGAGATGGAGTGGCAACACAGAGTGTCATGTTTTCGATCCAAGCAAACGAGCAAAAGGCAAGAACAGATAAAGAAAGGCAGGGAGCTGTGTGGGAAGCTCCACCTAAATTATAATGGACAGGGCTTCCTGAGAACACATCTCAGCGAGGTCAGATAAATATGGGCAATGAATTGGACACACTTTGAGACATCTCCTGGGTCCTAGGTCCCACAGCCTTGGTCATGAGACCCTTCAGGTGAGGGGCACCAGGGCCCCTTCTTTCCTGCTAAAGCCAACTAGAAGGAAACTCAGAACTCCCCTGGCATTTGTCAGCTCATGGGTTTCTGAGTCTCTGCCTAGTGTTTGGATCCCTTCCTCTTCATTGCTGGATGAATTGCATATGTTGTTGTTAATAAAATGTGGAAGCCTCTAATCAAATCACAGGTAAAGAGATGCAGAAGTGACTTAAATCAAGGGCCAGGAGGATTGGTCCATGATTGGAAGCCTGCCTCAAGTGCTATGGAAGAGGAGAGTTGGGATAGAGAAGGAACCACTATGACAAAGATTGTTGAAAATTATCACAAATTATCATTTGCATGCTGAAAGTGGGCAAAGGAACAAACACTAATATAATAACCTCTTGGTATCTTATGGGGGGAGAGAATGAAGGGGGGCAGAGAGGAGGGATAGAGGGGGAAGAGGGAGGGAGGGGTAGAGAGAGATGAGAGAGAGAGAAAGAGAGAGAGAGAGAGAGCCTTAGAGACAGGATAAGGGGTGGGAGGAAAACTGGAAACATTGGTGGTGGGAAATGTATGCTGGTGGAGGGATGGGTATGGGAACACTGTATGACTGAAACCTGACAATGAACATCTTTGTAACCTCTATCTCACTGTGGTAAAGGTAAAGGTAAAGGTAAAGGCCCTCCCGTTGTTCGTCGATTTGCTCGAGCGGGCCCAGTAACGTCTCCATTGGAGACTTTGTTGTTACTGTGTTTGGCATATCGAATACGTCACAGGGAGCTTGCCAGGCTCTGCCGTGCGGGCAAGATACTCTCGGTAGCTTGCCGGGCTCTCCGAGAGGGGCGGAGGAATCGAACTCGGGTCGGCCATGTTGGCTGCGTGCAAGGCAAATGCCCTACCGCTGTGCTATCGCTCCAGCGATATTGGATCACTGTGATCCAATTAAAAAAAAAACAAGTGAAAATAAAGTGACTTAAATCAGAAAGTGAAGGTCTCCTCAAAGGTAGCAGTTAGCGCTCATGTGATCTGACCATCATATTCACCCCATTTTCCCTTCCTCTCTCATCACTTCCTTCCTACCCCCCACCCCAACACACACACACACACACACACACACACACACACACACACACACACACGCACAGCGGGTAGGGTGTTCGCCTTACAAGCGGCCAACATGGCCGACCCGAGTTCGATTCCTCCGCCCCTCTCGGAGAGCCCGGCAAGCTACCGAGAGTATTCGATATGCCAGACACAGTAACAACAAAGTCTCCAATGGAGACGTTACTGGGCCCGCTCGAGCAAATCAGAAAGTGAAGGTCTCCTCAAAGGTAGCAGTTAGCGCTCATGTGATCTGACCATCATATTCACCCCATTTTCCCTTCCTCTCTCATCACTTCCTTCCTACCCCCCACCCCAACACACACACACACACACACACACACACACACACACACACGCCTGACTCCTCAGGTGAGCCCAGAGAGGAGGCAGCTGTGGGAATCTGGAGAGAGGCAGGAGTAAAGGGTATCTGAGGACCGTTCATATAAATATCTGCTCAGATGTGAAGGCAATAAGATTAATGGGAAAATCCCATCCCAAGAAGCTCATAGTTATACATCAGCCATGCCTTAAAGATTGGATAAGGATTGGAGGGTTGGGGCAGAGGAAGTAATGTGCCGATTTACAGGTCTTAGAGAAAGAGATGCATCCCCAAATCTCCCTCTCCACCTCGCAGAGTCAAGCCCAATTTATAGTTCATATTTCTGGCTGGAGCACCGTGAGAGGGGGAGGGCCCAGTGGGCCCAGTGATGGGAGCCTGGCTGGGATCAAGCCTTGATAAAACAGGAGGGGGCCAGGTGGTGTGTCCATCTGTGGCTCTGGGCTGGGATGGTGCCTGGGCAGCCAGTGGGGATTGCAGAGGGGCTGGGCTGCCTGAGTTGCTGAGAGCGACTCCAATTGAAAGAAAAATGTCCACAGCCTCTAACTATTCTTCAGGACCAGGCAGAGAAATTGCCGATGTTGATTCATTTAGCTCAGCAGTATTCAGGTCAAAATCAATCTTGTCAAAAATCTATCACCCACACTCAATAAGTAAGAAAAGGGATACAGGCTCTCAGGGAATCAATCACATCCCAACAGGGAGCAGCTGAAAACAGATCCATCATGGCCTCTGACGGAGGCTTCCATTACTCAAAGTGCCGTTTCCTGAAAGGACCCTGGGGACCCCGCCCAAGGTCATGGGCACCAGCTCTAGCCCCTGAGCTGCAGCCCAAACCGAGACAGACCAAGGGCAGGAGGTCAGTCTACTGGTCACCTCTCTACCACTGGGCTGGAGACAGTGCAGGACCATCCACGCAAATTCTGATCTGCTGATTTTTCACAGCATCAACACTCTTCATCCAGAATACCACCAGGGAAGTCATCGAATCCATTCCCCGATTCAGAGAACACTGCCATGTCAGTGCTCCTGCTGTCCTCGAGTTTCTGTGACTTTCTTATATAAGAGGGGGGAAATCATAGCTACTGAGCAGCTCTCAGCTCTGCAAAGCTCTGAAAAATCAGAGCACTTTCTGCAGGGTTTCAGCAACCATATGCCCTCCCATGAGACATACATAAGCCAAAGATCAGAGCTTTTGTTCCCAGGTCAGAAGCCAGCATAACCCAATGTTGGCTGGGTAAACCCTGATTCTCTGAGACAAACAGGAGCCACATAAGCAGTCAGGGAAAATTCCAGGGAAGCAGGTGATGGGTAGACTGGTTCCCATCATCCTCATTTACACAGTTGTATGAGTGCATGAGCCAATGGAAACTTCTGTTCATCTCAGTTTGCTCACATCTAGGATGGAAATTGCAATACAGATTCCATTTAGTATTGTTGAAAATTCAATGAGACTCTGCGTGTAAAGAACTGGCATGCAGACAGCACTCAATCAGTAAATGTTCTTTTATGCGATGGTCTCTATGACACTAAGCCTTCCTTCGATTCTCATCTTCTGCCACAAACAATGTCTAAAACGTGTTCATAGTTTGAAAAGACACATACCTATCTTCATTGCAGCACTATTTAACATAGCCAAGATCTGGAATGAACCCAAGTACCCAACAACAAATGAGTGGATAAAGATGTGGTCTACAGACCACAATGGACCATTACTCCGCCATTTGAAATCTTGCCATTTGATACAACATGGGGGATCTGATGTGTGTCCTGCTACCAAAATAAGTCAGAAGGCGAAAGACACTAGATGGTCTCTCTGAACAATCCAAGGAATTGAGTCTTGTTCTGTGTCCCCAGCACCTAGCCAGGGACTGTCCCATTCCAGTAATCACAGGTTAAAATCCTGGTGTGTATGTGTGTGTGTGTGTGTGTGTGTGTGTGTGTGTGTGTGTGTGTGTGGACAGCTGGAGGAGGGTTGAGGAGGATGAGGGAAGGAAGTAAAAGGATAGAACAGCCAGTTCCCAGCAGGAGACAGGAGGACAGAGGAAGATGGAGGGGACAATAGGGAGCATGAGGGCCAAGGGACAGTCCCCTTCCCCTCCCCTCTCCATGCACCTTGTTCAGCATGAGAGAGCCAGTCACAAGTTATGAGAAAGCAGGTAATCATCTCTGTTTCACAGCTGGCTGGCTGGGGTCATGCTGAGGGCATTATAGTTCTGGGACCATAAAGAATCTTCCACTTGTTTCTCTGTGCTTCCTTGGGTCAGGGGGACAGAAAGAGTTCATCCTGGGAGTGTGGGCTCCAGTGCTTGCATCCCGAATTCCTCCCTAGATGGCACCTTCATGCGCCCACTCCTCAGCTCAGGGAACACTGCTGGAGCTGGCAACTCCCTCCGAGGGCTTAGAGAATGTTCCTAATGGTGGCCACACTGCAGCTGGGACTTTGACATTCAGTGTAATAGCAGTCATGGGAAGGACCTGGGAACCAGAGATGTTCATCTGCCCAGTGTGTCATAGCTGATTAGCAGTAGAGCCAGGACCGCAATCAGATATGTCTGGCTGCAAATTTCTCACTACAGATTCCATTTATACTGATTCCCAAGACAAGTCAACACTTGTGGCATAAATTTACTGGAGGTGGGAGGGGTGGGAGGGAAACCTGAGCCCCAAGACCTTGGGTTGATAGTCAGATCTGCACGGATGACTATCTGAAGACACATCCATCATCAAAGCACTAGAGGAAGGGATGGGAAGATAGCATAGGGGTTAGAGGCCTGGCATCACTTCCATCCCTGGCACCTCATGACACCTGTGCATTGTTGGATATTGCCTAGAAGGCACCCAAGCATCACCGGGTGTGACTCCAGTGGCCCCCAACACTATGGGAAGCCCTGGTTATCCTCAGCAGGAAGGGTCTGAGCAATGCTATATTTGAGCATTGATTGGTCTGGCCCATTTGGCCCAGTATGCTGGAAGAAGCTCCCAGGTCCCCTGAGCATCCCCCAAAGCTCTATTTAATGCCATCCCCCAGTGCCCCTAGGAGTCTACCAGTTTCCTGTCTTGCGAGACAGAATTCACTAGCTGGAAATGAGCAAGTAGTTGGGCATTTTTTCTCTCAAATATGATATAAAATGGACCCTCTCTTGTTCCTTCCACATAGATTGGCAAAACTCTTGGATGCAAACTATCAGAAAAGTCCAACCACATCTCTAAGGATTGGAAAGGTTTTAAGTTCTAAAGGAGATAAGCCACCAACTCTCAAAAGAGCCATCTTCCCTGAACCAGGCCAGGGAATTCCCTCCCCAATCCAGGATAAACCAGTGCTCTCCAAACCTTAATGGCACACATTAAAGTCACCCAGGGACTCTCTCTGAAGTGCAATTTCTGATCCAGTAGGTCTAAGGTGAAATCCATTTCTATTAAGTTCCTAGGTGATGTTGATGCTCTTGATTCAGAGTCAAACTCTAAGTAACAAGATTGAGAGACTCAAACCTTAAAAAAAAACACTGCTTATTCAAAATAGATATAGCTCAGCAGTAGAGTGGACACATATTATCGCATTATGAGCCCTGAATTGGATCTTGGTACCTCCCCTTACCCCTGCTTCCTCCATAAAATCAGAACCCTTGAGACAAGAGGCTCTAGGATTGGGTCTGTGCTCACTGCATCTCCAGCGGGCTTGGTCCATCCCTTGCTCTGCCATCATCATTCCAAGATGGTTGTGGGAGTTTCAAGTGGCAGATCCTCAAAAGTTGAAGCGCAGGCCCAGAAAGGAGGGTGGAAGGGTAAAAAAGCACATGGTCCACCCAGGGCTCCCCTACTCTGGCACAGTGCCATCTTTCTCAGAATCCCCAAGAAGATGTTCACATCTCATCATCCAGTCCTGTGCCCTTCCTGGACTAATGTCCATCAATAGAAATTAGATTTATGTGATTGGTTTAAACCAATTATTATTCACCCCTTAGGGGCTGGGTGCACTGACACCTTCTGAACAAATCCCAGAAGTCTGTTAGCAAGTAAGGAGGGGAATGACTAAAAGACAGGAGTCAGCAGTGAGTACATAGCTGGTGCAGCTTCTGACACCTGCGTCTCTTCAGAAGAAGCTTCCAGGGAAGGGAATTTGGAGAATCTGGGAAGGCAGTAAAAGCCAAGGGACTTCTAGCTGGCAGAGTTGGTTGGAAGAGGCCAACACCTAGTACATGGGTGCTGCTCTTGAATGAGGAGAGTCTGATTCTGCACACATCTGTTGTCCTTGGCATGGAGGCAATGGGAGGACACATGTGGAGTAGACCCGAAAGCATTCTTGGGACAGCAGAATGCCACCAGCTTACAAGCGGTTGTAGCCAGGGCCACAATCAGACTTGCTCCCAGTTCTTCTGGAAAGCGTAGAGACATGGAAGCCCCGAGAATGCCCTCCCCTTAGCCTGGCCCCTCAGCCAGATGCCCTCGGTGACTCTGGTGGGAAATGTCCCCGTTCTTCATTCTCTCCCTTTGTTGATTGTAACTGCCCAGCGATCAGCTGACGCTGCTGGCAGAGCTGGGTGGGCTGGCATGAGGCTTCTGCGGGAGGAGAAAGAGGCATTTGTGTGGAGGAGGGATTCCTGCTCCCCGGTGGTGAGGAGTCAAAGAGCCAGAGGCCAGCGGGCCACCATGGGCTGTGCCCTGCTCCCGGCCTCACACTGCGACCTCGCGCTTCAACACTTCAGGCTGTCCCTTCCCCAGAGCTCGAATCCCCACCTCCTTCCCCGTACCACTCTTGGCTGGCCTCTGGCTCCTTCTCTGCTGAAAGGTCTCCCCTGGACCCCCATCCCTGCTGCCTTCCCCACTCCACTCCTGCTCGCTTTGATCCCCTGCCTCTGCTTATTCACTACAATCCATCATTATTTGTCTGTTCGTGGTCGATTAATCTGGACCTCTGTGAGGAGATGATCGGAACCATTTGCCCGCTGCAAGTCAGCCCAACTCAGCACAAGGCCTGGCACGCACAACATTCACCCAGGAAGTAGGTGTAAAATGAATCGAAATGTGAATGAATGAGGGAATGAACACAGTCAGAGAGGCTGTTCACTGCCCCCAGAATGGAAGGACCAGGGCAAACATTTAAAGCTGGCAATAGAGTTAGTTTGGCTAATGGGGTGATTTTGTTCTCAAAGGGTGCACAATTTCGAGTACCTCTCACTGCAAAGGACAAAGCAGTTTAACCACATATACACCTGGTGTTCAGGAATAGAGAGAAGGCATACTTGGAAGCAAAAAAATTTTCTGGATGGTCCCACTTGTCCAAGAAGATAGGTCCCTCTCACCCCACCCTTGCACACCAGTTAATAAATTACTTCTGTTTCGTGACTCTGATTCCTAACATACTTTCAGAAACTCCATCAGTTTGGGGGCAGGGTGGGAACAGGGGAGGGGATCCTGAGCTCTGGGCCCTGGTCCACTGGGCCATGGGATGAGCAGGAAATGGACTGGAATGCTGAAACCAGGAGCCAGAAGAGCAAACTCACTCCCTGGAGCCTGATGACAGGGCAGGGTGGTGGTTGGGGAGGGGAGATTTGGGGGAGACACTGCAACTGGCCTGAAGTTCACTCAAGCTAGATCAGTGGTAAAGCTTGAAAAGGTTCCTTCTGCCTCCTGCCTGGGCTAGAGTGACAGGAGCGAACAGCAGGTCACTGAATACATAGGAGCTCATTCGAGCAGCGAGTCTGAGAGAAACACAATCAGCCTGTCTGTACTGCCTCCAACCCTGCCTCCAATCCTGCTCACCCCAACACAAGTGCAGGGGACTGTCTTGCCATTTCAGTAGCCATAAGCCTCAATATAAGGTACCTATTTGAAAGCTAAGCTAAGGTGTGTGTGTGTGTGTGTGTGTGTGTGTGTGTGTGTGTGTGTGTGTGTGTGTGTGTGTTTGGGTTGAGTGGATGGATCAAGGACTTGTATGATACATTCATATATGTGACTGTCGGCTATACTCAAAGAGTGTTAGATTCACTTGTTCTTTCCATCAGTTCGTCTGAGCAGGCACTGTGTTAACCATCATATTTGAAATGTGACCAATAGCTGCACAGTCCTCACCTCAACAAACTTGTAGTTTTCAGGGAAACTCAGAAATGAACCCAGTTGAAAAAGTTGAATAAGCTGTGGTCCGTGATAGGGCCCATGTAATATAATAATACTTATATAATATATTCATAATATATAGATGTGGGTCTTTTTTGGGTAATATAGAATTAAGATTAGTATTAGGCTTAAGATGGTTACAACATGGTGAGGATAGCAGTTTATATCTGGCTATTCTCAAACTGGAAAATGAGTTAATAATAGGGTCATTGTTATATTTAACCTACTTGATCACTTTAGTCCAGTCTAGAGTTAGTTGGTATCAATTAGAGTTAGGGGTTGGGCTTTAGTATTAGGGTTTAGTATTAGGGTTAGGGTTAGGGTTTAGTATTAGGGATACATTTGCCTATGTTTAATGTTGAGAATAAAAGTTATGTGTGTATCCGTTGTTTAGTATACAGTAAATGTAGGTTTGGGCCTAGCAAGATTAGGGTTATAGGGCTAGGTTTTGGTAAGGATCACAGTATTGGTTACTTTAAAAGTTGAAAATGAATTAAAGAGTTATTGTTTAATTTAAACTAATTTATCAATTTAGGTCAGTCTAAGGTAAAGTCAGTATAAGATTAAGGTCAGGTTCAGGGCTTGTGTTAATGTTAAGGTTCATGAAAATGTTAGGGGGTCCATTTGTCTAATTTTAAAGTTGAAATTAGAATTATAGGGAAAATCTCAACATAGACTGCCAGTGGGTTTAGTACTAGCTCAGGTAGGATTAGATTATGGTTATGGTTAGGTTTATCATTAAGGTTAGGGTCAGGATTAGAACATGGTGGGGATATCAGTTTATGTTTGGTTATTTTTAAGTTGAAAATGAATCATTGTTGAATTTAAATTTATTAATCACTTTAGGCCAGTCTAAGGTAAAATTGGTTAGAGTTAGGGATTAGGTTAGGGTTAGTGTAAGAGTTCATGTGAGAGTTAGGGGGTACAACTTATTTATGTTTAAAGTTGAAAGTGAAAGTTAGGTTTAGGACCTAGTTTGGGTAAAGTTAGTCTAGGTTTACGGTGAGAATTTAAGGTTTAAGTTTTAAGCATTAGGGTTAGGATTAGGTCTTGGTAAGGATTAAAGTCTAGGTTTGGCTATTCTGGCCATTGTTAAATTTAGGCTAATTGTTCAGTTTAGATCTAGGCTAATGTAAGTTAGGTATAGGGTTAAAGTTGGAGTTTGGGTTATGGTTAGGTTTTATAACCATGTTAGTTAGGGTATAGGTTTGACTATGTTTAAAGCTGAAAGTCAATATTAGGTCTTGGAAGTATATCCAATTGAGATTAATTAGTAAGTTTAGGCCTTAATTTGGGTAACTATTAGTATAAGGATTTGGCTTGAATTAGGATTAGGGTTAGTATTCTTGTTCCAGATAGGGTATAGGTCTGTAAATTTTAATTCTGAAAGTGAAAGTTAGGAGTATGGCAATTGTTAAATTTAGACTAATTATTAGCTTTAGGACTTGGCTTGTGTAATGTAGGTATAAGTGTAGAGTTAGGGTTAGAGTTAAGTTGATGGTTAGGTTTACAGTTAGGGTTCATGTTAACATTAGAAATTATATTTTGTTATTTCCAAAGTCAAAAATATAAGTTAAATATTGGATGATTGTTAAATATAGGCTAATTTATAGGTCTAGGAAGAGACTAGAAAAAGGTAAGTATATGGTTAGGGTTGGCTTTTTGTTGACATTCTTTATACTATAAGTTGATTTCTATTAGAGCTTGCCTCTATTTTCTTTATATGTGTAAAGAAGTACTTACATATGCTAAGAACTATAGTTCAGTAGTAGAACATTTGACTCTCATGTGTTAGGTCTTGAGTGTGATTCCCAGCACTGCCAAAATCTGTACTGTCACTGTCACTGTCCTCCCGTTGTTCATCGATTTGCTCGAGCGGGTCCAGTAATGTCTCCATTTTGAGACTTGTTGTTACTGTGTTTGGCATATTGAATATGTCACGGCTTTGCCAGCTTGCCAGCCTTTGCCACATGGGCGAGATACTCTCAGTAGCTTGCTGGGCAATCTGAGAGGGGGCAGAGGAATCGAACCTGGCTTGTCCAGGCTGGCTGCCTGCAAGGCAAACGCCCTACCACTGTGCTATTGCTCCAGCCCCAAAATATGTACATCATAATTAAATTTGCTAATATTATTACTTATTAATCTCTTATGGTTAGTTCTTATTGTATGTCTGGGGGAAATCCCTTAATTCTTTCCTACATCAGATTCATGAAGACATTTTTTCCTATGAAGCCCTTTAAAAGCTTTATTGGTTTTTTTTTTTTTCAGTTTTTATATTTAGGCTCATTGTTTTTTCTGATTTGGTTTTTGTGTTCAGCGTGAGATGGAAGTCAAGATTCATTTTTCCATGTCCATGTTAAACAAACACCATTCATTGAAACAATGATTTTTTTATGCTCTACACAATAATGTGCTGTAAATCATGAGAAGATATTTTTGTATGGGCCTGTTTGTAGACTCTGCATTCTATTTCATTCATCTATTTTGTTATCTTTGCACTGACAATTATTCCCTATCCCTTTAATCATTTCACTTTTTATAACAAGTCTTCATATCCAACCTTATTTACCTTCAACCATGATTTTTCAAGATTGCCTTGGCCATTCTTGCCCTGCATTGTCATGTTAAGAAGCAGCCAGGAAATCTCACAATACAAAATAGTACTGACATTTTTGCTAGAATTGCGGCAGTGTTGCACTACTGAGGTTTTAAAATAGGGCAACCTTCCTTCACTTATTGTTTTATTTTTTCATTCATTGATGTTTTCAGCGTTCTTTAGAGTTATTCAATTCAGCTTCTTTTTAGTTATGTGATAGGTTTAATACTACTGAAGTGATATCTTTCTGTAAATTGTTCCAAATCAGTTTCTCCTATTACATAAAAGATAGGATTTTGCTAAATTGCTTATTAATTCTAACTTGTGGATGGGTATTCTTTATAGCAATAATGTTATGTTCAAATAATGACTATTTCAACCAATACATCTAAAAAATGTCTTTCATGATCTTATGGTACTGGCTAGTATACAAAAACAATGCCAAATAAAAACAATGATAGATCAGGGATGTAGCTCAGTGGTAGAGTACTTGTTCATATGTCTAAGGTCCTTGGTTTGATTCTTGGCAGTAAAAATAAGAAAGAAGAAAAAAATTTTTTAAAAAAGCAAGGAAAGAGAAAGCAGAAGGAAGGAAGGAAGGAAGGAAGGAAGGAAGGAAGGAAGGAAGGAAGGGAGGGAGGGAGGGAGGGAGGGAGGGAGGGAGGGAGGGAGGGAAGGAGGGAGGGAGGGAGGAGAGGGGGAAGGAGAAAGGGAGGGAAGGGGAAAGGAGTGGGGAGGGAGGGAGGATAGTTGGCTCAGGGAGCTCTCAGCATTGCAACCTTTAAAAGAATTTCAAAGGTAACTTCCATGAGTAAAGGAAGTTTTCTTCTACTAACTTCCTAAGATCATGAGCAATTTTGAAAGCTGTCAAATATTATTTCTGCATCTATTGAGATTATATTATTTTCCTTCTTTATTATCTAAATATGATGAATAACATTGATTTTCTAATGTTAAACCATTTGAATTTTTTGTCTCCTCTCCTCTCTTTCCATCCTTCCTTCTCTCCCTTTACCTTCCTTCCTTACATTTTTCTTTCTTCCCTTCCCTCTCTTCCTTCCCTTCCTCTCCTCTGTCCACCCTTCCTTACTCCATATTACTTTTCATATATTGCTTTTATATTTTTAATATTTTCTTTATTAATAGTCATCTCGATTTTCATAAGGTAGATTAGTCTATAATTGTCCTTTCTTGTAGTATCTTTGTAAAGCTCTGCATCAAAGTTATGTTGGCCTCATATATGTTAAGCCTTTCTTCTATTTTCAGAGAGTTGAGACTAATAATTTTTCCTTAGAATTTCTAAGAAGTTACAAATAAAGCAATTTGAACCTTGAATTTTTACTTGTGTGTTATTTAAACAAGAATTTAATAACATGGAACTATTCTGTTTATTTTCTATTTTTTATGTTTGTTTTAGTAAATGTATTTTTCCTTTAAAAAAACTTCTGTCCATTTTTATCTAAACTTTCTAATGCATTGGAAATGCATTAAAGTAATTGGTACTATATTTTATTATCTCTATCACATCTATAGGATTTGTAGTAATGGCTCCTTTTTATTCATTATATGGGCTTTATCCTCTATCCTTTTTCCTGATCTATTTAAATATAATGGTATAAATTTATTATAATAACAAAGAAGAAAGTTTTGCCTTATTGGTTTTATTATGTATTTCTTGGTTTCAGCTCTTAATTTTTTTCTCCTAACATTCTTTGGGATTATTGTCACTCATAAAGTTTTTAAATGGGCACTGGTGGAGGGATGGGTACTTGATATAACTGAAACCCAAGCACAAAAATTTGTAAGTCTAAAACTGTACCACATGGTGTTTCACTAATAAAATTTTTTAAAAGTTTTTAAAAGGGATAATTGGATAGCTAAGTCTTTTCTACAGAAGCACATGCATTTTTTAATAATTACAAATTTAACCCTTCATGTCCTGACTACCTTAGATGTTCTATTTCCAAGTAGCTACTTTGTAATTTTATACAGGTCTTATGATTTTTGCTACAAATGCTAATCTAAAATAAATAATAATCATAACATTCATAGGCATGTTATGGTTTTTCATCAATTAAAATTACTATTATAGGGCTGGAGCGACAGCACAGCAGGTAGGGCGTTTGCCTTGCACGCAGCCAAGATGGCCGATACAGGTTCAATTCCCAGCATCCCATATGGTCCCCCGAGCACTGCCAGGAGTGATTCCTGAGTGCATGAGCCAGGAGGAACCCCTGAGCATCACCGGGTGTGACCCAAAAAGCAAAATAAAATAAAATAAAATAAAAATAAAATTACTATTACACTGTAATGTGTTTTATCTTTTCTTTTATGAGGTCCACAAACAGTTGTGCCAGGTTCCAAGGTCACTTTAGGTGATACTCATCCCAGTGGCCGACCTTTCAATGCTTTGGGTTTCACAGTCATTGAAGCCAAGCAGGGGGGGCAAGGGGTTGGGGAGGTGTGCAATTTGTGGTATTGGACTCAGCTTCATACATGCTGGCTATGTGCACTGCCATTTGAGCTAGGCATCATCACACAACTCTTAACTTTATTGTATTTTATTGTACAAAGTATAACTGGATGCTGGAGCGATAGCACAGCAGTAGGGAGTTTGCCTTACAAGCGGCCAACATGGTCGACCCGAGTTCGATTCCTCCGCCCCTCTCGGAGAGCCCGGCAAGCTACCGAGAGTATTCGATATGCCAAACACAGTAACAACAAAGTCTCCAATGGAGACGTTACTGGGCCCGCTCGAGCAAATCGATGATCAACGGGAGGGCCTTTACTTACTTACTTTACTATTGTACAAAGTATAACTGGATATTTCAGGCCAAGAGTCAAAGCTGCATTTTAGATGTCAGTTATCAGTACATCTAACACTTTTTAGTAACTGGTACTTGAAGAGGCAGAAAATCAGAGAGACTAGACATGCTCTACAATCAAATGCATAGGTTTGCAGTTATATTTACTAGCAAGTGGTCTGGAACAATTTAACTTTTCTGGATGTCCTCATTTGAAATACTAATAATGATATTTGTCTTACGAGGCTATTGTCCACTATATACACATATCACTAAAGCAGCTAATCATTACTGATGTAGTAATTATTATTCATTGTATTTTTGGATGAGTATTGGGATTTAGAGGTTTAAAGTAACTTACCCAAGATTCCACAGCTTGCAGTGGCTCCTGTAATACTCTAAGAATAAAGCCATGTGGACCGAAATTTGAACAGTGACAGTGCAAAATGTAATGGAGAGAATATATCTGAGAGGCATGATGAAGGAAGCACAGGACTGATGACTAACGGGTAGAGGGTGGGAGCGTGGGGAGGGGGAGTGAGAAACCAGAGCTGAGTCATGGTGTAAAGTTTGAGTGACTAGAGGGTTGATGATACACAGAAATAGGCGTCCAGAGCGGGAGTGAGTTTTGGAGGGCAGGTGCTAGCTTCAATTTCAGACAAATAGTATGGGAGTCATCAGTTGCAGATGCAGTGCTGTAGGCTGATAGGAAGACAGAGTTATAGAGATTATCTCTGGAGAGGAGGTAGTTAAAATTTACCAAAAGACGTGATCCCTGAGTGAATAGCAGAGCTCCAAGTATTGAACCTTGGGACAGAGCCAATGTTTATTTATGGATGTTATAGGAGTGAATAAATAGACATGTAGATAAGGAAGCTGGTGGATGTAATCTACTCAGACTTTCAATGAGCCTTTGGCAAGATTCCATTTAAAGACTATAAGAAATTAGGGCATGATGGTTACAGGAGGAAAGTAGCTTTGTTAGAAACAAGGAAGGCATTCAGAAACAAAAAATAAAGAATAAAATAAAATTTTGTTTAAATTTATAAAAAATGATAATAAAATGACGGTCAATTCTTTGGGAAATAAGCATAGAAGATCAGGGGTAGGTGTGTATCAGTGATCTTGATTACCAATAAAATCTCCATGTTTGTGGTTAAAATGGAATTATTTCCAAAAGTAAAATACCAGGATGAAGAAATTAGACTAAAAAGAGACCTTATGAACCTGTGAGAATGGAGGAGATTAGCACAATACTACTGGTCAGTCCTTGCTTTGCAGTCTAATCAAGCTGTAACCCAGGAGACTTTAGGAATACATGCCATCCTCCTGGGCCTTATCAGATCTTCTCTCTTTCTGGAATCCAATGGTCATTCTGGGATTCAGCTCTATAACCGGGGCCTGTACAATGCAGCACCTGTCCATGAAGTACCTGGTAAGTACTAGGGGCAAAGTCATAACCGTCAAGGATTGGAAGTTGCTGACTTTATTGTCCCATAGCATATCATTACTTACAGACTGGGGGAACCCAATTTTCCCTTTCTAGTTTTCATATAGATAGTACTAAATCAATAGAGGTATAATGACCCCTTACATTTCTAAACCTCTCTTTTAGAAGACTTAGAGGCAATGATCAACTTTAGCCATTATACTCTGAGAAGCAAACTTACTTTTTTCATTTTTGAGTCAAGAAAAGAATAGTTTTCCTCTCTTAATTTCCTCACAGTTTTGGAAAAGTACAGTCTAACCTTCACTGGACTTCATGACATAAACAGACCTTTAGTGTGTTAAACTACATTGTTTTTTCCAATATCTCCCATAATTAAACCCAGCTAATGCCAACTAATATGCAGTCCTCCCCAGGGGCTATAATCCTGTCCTTAGAGTCCATTTGATAGATTGATCAGGGCCATCTCCAGAGACTAGCCTTAAAGATCATCTATGCCATGAGCCAGGGTCTCGCCTTCAACTCAGGATTTGCTTTTGTATCTACTGAACTTGTTTCCTTCTGAAGAAAACCCCCACCTGCTCTCTAATACAGCAACTCTGAAAATGTGGTTACTGAAGATCTGAACAGCTACTAGTGAAAATGAATGTTGAAAAACAAAATAGCCGTGTTTATTTTGAATTAACTTAAATTTTCGTCTTCAAGTGAGCTACCATTTGAGTAGAACAGAGAAAGGCAGCCTGGAGCACTCCCTGCCCAGCCAGTACGTGTTTCCCTCGCAGTGCTCTGCCCTCTGCTGCGGCTGTTTCCACATATAACCATTCCACATGAGAATGTTAGGTACTTTTTAAAGCAATAGAGGTGTTTTACTGTGAACTATATTTTAGGATGAAAGTTCAATATTACACTAATTTGTGGCATTAGGAGTCAACTATAGGTAAGAAACTTGGATTGATCAAAGATTTTGAGTTCACAGTCTGGGAAGTGAAAAATATAGCAGGTAAGGCACTTGCCTGGGGTGCGATCGTCAGCACCTCAGATGGTTCCCTGAGTACCACCAGGAGTGATACCCAAGCATGTAGCCAGGAGTAAGCCCAGAGCACCACTCAGTGTGGCCCCCAAACAAAACAAAACAAAACTAAAGATTCTAAGTTCAGTGTCTGCTTCTTATAGCCCCAAGAAATGTAAAATATTAAATATCTAAAATAATCCCAAGTGTTTGCCTTCTTTAAAACAAACTTCTTTTAAATTTTAATGTTCCTTACACTTAAGATTCAGTGGAAATCCAGTCTTTCCAACCCCCACTTCTGGGGGTAAAACATATGAAAGAGGAAAGGAGGCCCTGAAGGAGGAAGGAAAAGTTGCCATTTGAGCAAACAATTTAAAAATCAAGATTCCTTTGTAGCACACATGGCCAGAGTCCACATAACCGAAACCAATCTAAATGAAATTTCTTTCTTTTCCCAAATTCTGAGATGGAAGAACAAAAGGAGAGTATAACACTATCATGTTTGAAAGCAAACAGAGATGAAGAACTATTTCTTTTGGGGGGAGAGTTCCTGAATCTGATCAACAATGGTTGGAAAGAGTATGGCAGACTCCAGGGGACGTGAAACAGGACTGCAGGTCAGAGATTTCTTTGTCTGCTCCTCAGGGTACTGTTGCTGCTTTCTGTTTGGTCCTCTGCTCTCACATTTATTCCCTCTGTAGCACAAAGGGTAGCTTCAAGAGTTTGGGTACAGGTGGTTCTCTAAGAGGAATGAAGGGTGAGGAGGTAATGATATCACCGAGCCCCTTACTTTACAAAAGCCCAGGGCTTTATTCCTATTGATATCTGAACAATAATAGAAAAGTTACCTCCTATTGAGTATTTATTATGTACCAGGCACAGGGCTGAGTGGTTTTGAGGGGTCCTTTTCCTTTCAGATGTCATCACCTATAATATTCATTTATTTTTGGACTTAGGTACTTTCATTCTCTCCTATTAAGTTAAAAGGAAACTGACACTCCATGAAATAGCAAAGATCTAGTCAGTGAAAGAAAGGCTTAAACTATAATATTTCAAGACCAAAAGCTCTTATATTTGGGAAGGATTAGCTTCCTTTTTATTTATGTAATGGGTAATAACGTATTGAATTTGTCATCTCAAAAACTGATAGAGGTAGGAAATGTCAATAGATCTGGATAACTTTTGAATTACAGAATAACCAATAGAACAGGACAACTTAGGGGATTCATGTCTCTGTAAGCACCATAAGATCAGACACTCAACCCGTCATTCTATCATTGATTTCCAGTTCCCAGCAAAGCACATAATAATCATATAAAACATTTTCATTGAGAGAGAGGAAAGGAAGAAATACAATGAGGATAACTGTACCTTCTAACAATCTAGCCTTTAAAGTGTCTATTACCAACAGATACATTTCTGAGCTGAGCAAATGCAATCTCAGAATCTTAAGTTACCCTATAAGGGGAAACCCAAAGTATAAGTGGAAAAATTAAGAATAATAATTAGAACTACCCAACAGTGTTGAAGTGCAGTAATTGAGATGTATACCAGAACTACAGGAGTGTGAGGAGTATTCACCCAGAAGTACTTATGTGGCCAAGGATGAGTGGAGTAGAGTTATGCATTCTAGGCGGGAGCATGTCAGGAACAAAGGTACAGACAGAGGCACTAGCAGAGGCTCTGTGTAACATAGAGGAGGATGGGAAAGTGCAGCCCCATATTACTGCGAGTGGACATTGGAGGAGGCAGCAGTGGAAGGTGGATATAGAGTGATTGGCAAGGGAGATCAGGAAGGGCCTTATATGCCATGATAAGCAGGTTGGTCTCATCGCTTCTCGACCTTTTGGCTAAAATCAAGTGTAAGCAGCTTGGTATTTCTCTGAGTTATTAAAACAGAAGAAAACAGGGTCAGAATCATGTTTTAAAAACTGAGCTTCAAGTCACGAGGAGGACTGCTTTGATAAGAAAAGACAGGAGCATGGAGACCAATAAAGAATCCAGGAAAGAAATGATGAGGATCAAATCAGGTCTCAAGTTCCAGAGGGAAGGGTGGGAAAAAATAAACAACAGCAACAACAACTTATGTTAAATCAGATAGTGAGCAAAAATATTTTTTTGTAGATGAATGGATGGGATCTTCACATTTTGACTTGGAGTCTGCAGAGCAGGGGAGTTAGTCACCGAGAAAGGGCAGGAGGTGCGTATCAGGTGCATATCAGAAAATGCTGAGTTCATAGTTGACATACACAGGAGCCACAGAGACTGGTGAGAGTAGCTGAGAAGAATTTCAGGGCAGAGATTGGTCTTGAAGACACAAACTGGGAATTCCCTATGAAAAGCTGAGCAGATATTACCACCACTGGACAGCATGTAAAAAAGAGAAGGGAAAAGATTAAGAACCAAGACCAGAAAGAACTCTGTTAAGTCAGGAGTTACCATGGATTAAATGACTTCACTGGAAAGATCCAATGAAGTCAGGACTGAAGTCACAACAATCAAGCCACTGGTACCCTACAGAGACTAATCTCCAGGCTGTAGCCAAGGGAAGGGAGAGTTTGGTAGATTAGAAAGATGGCTGAAGTTTTTGAGTACAGGGAAGTGACAGACGGTCATGGTCATCCATAGAATGTTAATGGCCATAACAAATATCCAACAGACCAGCCAAGTGGAAAGTGGCTAGAAGTGGCAAATATGAGAGCATTGGTGGCTTTGTGGAGAATATTTTCTCTGAAGTAGTGGAAACAGCACTCCAATTGTCTATGGCCTTTTGATTCCACAATATTTTGCTAGTGGAAACAAGATAGTTCAGTAGGCTGTCTACTAATTTAATGGGTTTTTTTAAGAAAAAATACATATGAAAAATATAATGAAGAACAGAACAAGAAACAAGGTCAAACAAAGGTCTTTTGCTTTTCTTTTCTGTAAGCATAACCTAAACAATTTGGCAGTCATGGAGAAAGGGGAAAGTGGAGAGGGAAGAACCATGGGGATGTTGGGGACTGGAGAAACAAGTCAGTGGTGAGTAGATGAGAGAGAATTAGGATATTAGCCTTTAGAGTTGGAAAAACAGTTTTTTATGGACCAAGTTAGAGCATGAAAAGAGAGTCAGGAATGAATAGAAATGGAAGAGAAGAACCTTTGTGGGGCTTCAGTCTTCTTGGTAAAGGAGATAAAGTCACCTCTACATGGAGAAACTTCAGGGTAGGGAGCCATAGGAGGCGAATGAAGACATCTTCACACACCTCTGACCCAGATAGGAGGGGGTGGGCTGCTTAAAGTGTGGAATCAAAAGGCCATAGACAATCAACTAAAATAAGAAAGTAAGACAGTGATAACGACAGACTGTTCAAAATCACAGGAATTGCACAAAAAGTCAAACTGTAAAGGTAGTTTTTACAAATCACATAAAAAATATCTGATTTTCCAGAGACAACTGATCCTCTTCCCCCGTTCCTCAAAAAGTTCTACTGGTGGAATCAGGTGTTATCCAGCCATTCTGAGGATGTATTATGGGGATGTTTCCTGTCAAAGTTCCAGTCCTTCAGACCACGCAGGTCTGGACATCCCCTTCCAGACCCAAAGCTGAGAATAGATAAGTTCACCCCAACCCTACAGTTCAATCCACCACTTCAAGCTGTCAGCTCAGGACTAAGTACTTTTAGGGATGATGGGGAGGACATGACATAGGAAATACTGTCTTTCATTTTATAGTCTGGTTCGAGACTTGCAATCTGGAAGGGGAGGTCTCAAGGCTTACTTCTAATTCTCCCCACCACTCATCAAAACCCACAAAACCTTTTTGGGACATAAAGGAGAATCTGGGGGCTTTTCTTCCCTTGAAATATGTGTTACAGGCCCAGACCATATAATAATCATCTATCATTATTACTGGCTGCTTAAAATATCTGAAGACAAAGTCTATGAAGTGGGTGAATCAGCTAATAATAAGGGAAATACCCATGGCAGGCAGAAGTTGCCAAAAATAAGTGAATACAACCCACAGAGTACTTTAGCTGAAGGCAACCCTCAGCCAATTGCCGCTGGAAGATCTAGGTGCCTGGCTTCCCAAAAACAGCTCTGACTTTGCTTTTTTCCCCTTAATTACCCAGAAGTTTCCAGGATTAGGTCATATAAGAGCCAATCCCATCAAAGCAAATGCATAAATACCTGCAGATTTGTTATAACTAATATTTAATTACCCTGACAGCTCAAAATGACTCAAAATGTTGAATGTTCTTCTGAATGTTCCCATGCTAATTCTGGAGGACTGACTCCATCTCAACTCCAGTTTTTCCTTCTCTGGCACCTTCCAATAGCTGTAATCTAATCATCCTACCTTCTCATTCAAAGCCTACCTACACTATGAAGGCCCTCTTGCCCCTACTACCATGATTGCTCAAACCTAGCTATATCTGATCCAGCTGTACCCAGCGCATACATAGTTATGCCCTCTGCTATACACAGTTCACATCTGATTGCATTACATTTCCCAGTTATTCAATTTAACTTAAGTTTTAAATCTGTGTTTCTGAAGAGCAACCAAAAACTATCCCCTCTGTCCCCAGGAGTTAGGACCTAATGTTTCTCTGTGCTCATTCAACTCATTCAGTGCTTTTTAAAGCACCAACTAGTCTGAGTACTTGGAATGCAACAGAGAACCCTGCTCTCAGGGAGCGTAATATGAGGAACAGACTAGGATAATTGACCATTTTAATACAAATGTATTAGGCTTCAGGACATGGAAGGAACAGGTGCTCTGGGGGTATTAAGGAATGGTGTCTAGCCTAATTTTAGTTTGTTCCAACAGCAGGCAGTTTGTGGGGTGGGGGGTTGAGGCAGCAGAGGGCTTCGTGTAGGAGTGTAAGAGTTAGAAACCTGGATGAATCCTGGAAGTGGAGAGCAAATTGTCAAAGTCAGAATCTTTGGCATGGACAGAAATATCGGATCTCAAGGGAAGGAGAACTATTTGTGTTCAGCACTTCTTAAGTTGGTCCACTCTGGGAGCATGTGATTCTGGACAAGTTAAAGGTGAGGGAGAGTGACTGACTATGACAGTGAAGAAAGGGTTCACACATGCTCAGGAGAGGAGCTAGACCAGAGCATAAGTAACCTGTGATGTCCAGGCAGCCTAGACCAAAACAAGTTCAGGAGGGAAAGGCTTAGGTAAGATTTGCCAGTAACCAACAAAGATATCTGGGATGAATAGTGTTTATCCTGTCAAGAAGACTAGGGCAGCATTCTTGGCAGAGGGTCCTGTACATTCTGGAATCCCAGAGACTCTATCTGCTGCAATCATACTGGTTTCTTTTTCCTTTTTGTCCCTCCTGCCATAGATTCAAATCATTGGTCTTTCCCTAGAACTGTTCACCCCAGCTTCCTGGTCATGATATTACTACTGGAGCAAAGAGGAGAACCTAGAAAAGAGAAATGAAAGATTCTCTTTGGAGGAATGTTGGACGTGGCCATAGGGAAGAAAGGGATTCAGTGAAGGTGAGGTACCTATCTAGTAGCTACCCAATTCTCAGATAACACCCCTATAAGAAAGTTTCTTGCTTGGCAAATTATTAACTGTCTATTACCTACAATGAACAGTGCTAAGCCCTGACCTCTCTTGACACTGTGGGGTTTTTTTTATTATTTTATCCTGTGTTTGATATCAGATTCAGTACTATCTCAATCTAGATAGTACCCAATGCTATTGAATGACTGACTCCTGACTCTGATACGATTCTACCTCTTACTATTAGCTAGGTTGTCCCTCATTCAAAAAACAGCTCAGGCAATCCAATAACCAATTAATGTTTATATATTTCAGTCTAATGTCCCCTTAGCAAGTTAGAGACTCTTCTTCATTAGCAAAGCCTATTCCCTTTCCATTTCTGGTAACACAAATGTGGAATATTTTTTTCATTTTTAGGCATTTATACATAAATTTTAGCAGGCATCCTAAATTATACATAAGATTTAAACATACGTGATTTCTATTTCTCTCCTCTTCCTAGCTTGTTGAGTATATAAGATGACTAACACACATTGGACAACATCCTCCTGCATTTTGTTATTGTCATCTAGAACAGGAATGGGCAATATATCATTCCCAAACCAAATCTAGGCATCCACCTATCCTAGTAGAAAACAAGACCATACCCATTCATTGGAATATTGGTTTTGGACACTTTTACTCTCTCATGGTAGAGATGGAGACTGTATGGCCTGCAAAAAACTAATGTGTTTACAATACTGCCTTCACAGAAAATGCTCATAGACCCCTAGATCTAGAGTTTTAATTTTTCCCTTTTCCAACACAGAAAATGTGTGTTTGTTTGTTTTTTAAGAAAATGGGCAATGGTTAATAAATTACTGTATTTTTTTCACTTCTATGCTAAATGCCATTTCTAATATTTCAGAGATTTTTCTTCACATTTTGTGGTTTTAACTACAAATCTAAGTTATTACATAATTCTGTGTTGCTTAGTACTTCAGATGATTTTTTTGTTCACTTGTTGCGTCACACCTGGCTCAAAGGTACTCCTGGCTCTGTGCTCAGGCATCACTCCTGCCAGTGCTTGGAGAACCATATGTATTGAAGTGCTGGGAATTGAACCCAGGTTGACCACATTCAAGACAAATGTTGTACTCACTATACTATCTTTCTAGCCACTGCCCCACAATTCCAGATTTTTTTTAACTAGAGGTTTTATATTTTTCTTCACTTCTGGATAAAGTTAAGCTTTTTTCCTTTCAATATTGCTCCTAACCATTATCTCCACTTTCAGTTTATAAGATTTCTAATAGGTCTGCTTTACAGGATAATTCTTTACTTAACTTTAATAATTTTTGTTCATTTTTAGTAAATTCTATTGTATGTTAGTACTTGAAATTGACCTCTTTTTAAACATTAGAGAGATCCATAAGTTTACCGTGGAATTAATTCATGTTTGCTTATTTGGGGATTATTTTTTTAACTGTCTGATTTCTTCATGCATTTTAAAGACCTTTAGAATAGGATGTTCATTTTGCATTTTGTTTTGTATTCTTTCTTTACATCTTTAGTAAGTTAGTAATTATCTTCACTTGACTCCCAGGGACCAACATTCAGAACCAGAGTTATTCCACACCATCACCGGATCTGGAGTGATTAAGATTATTGGAGATTCATACATGAAATCTAGACACAGTCCCTGCTCACAAGGCTCTGCGACCTTTCTTCCATCTACCATATCCTGCAGGTTTCTATTAAACCTGGCCTTTGAGTATGCTTCTGGCACAGTAGTGTTCTCAGCCCTGAAAACTAGTTAGAGATGCAAATCCTTACGCAGGCCCTACTGAATCAGACACATGAGTGGGGAAGAAACTCTGAAACCTGCTTTAACAAATACTCGGAATGTTTCTGAGGGGCACTCAGATTTGAGACCCCTAACAATCAGTTCCCAATAACTGTTTTCTTAGTCTCTTTACTTCAAGGGGGATATTCAACATTCATAACTTCAAACAATGATCTTGATGCTATTTATCATCTTATGACTATTTTGATGCTCTGAAATCAGGCATCTGCTTGGGTTTTGTTCTGTTTCTAATTCACAGAAGTGTGTGTGTGTGTGTGTGTGTGTGTGTGTGTGTGTGTGTGTGTGTGTGTGTGCTACTCCTAGTCCAAGAAATGTTTATATTATTCTTGAGCCAATTAATTTCTTACTGGCTTTTAAAAAGTTTATTAGTTATTTCTGTGTTTCAGACAAATGCATTCATAAGGAAGTCCGAGTGCCTAATCCACATTCACTTTTTGGATTCCATAACCACATTAGCAGACTCATTACACACAATCTGATTAGAGAACCAAAATGTTAGCCACATTCAGATACCACATACTTTCTGCCATGCTTTGTGATCTTGACACCTTATGACCTTCAGTGAATTCATCTATAAGGGAGCAATTAATGTGAGAACCACATTCAATGTCATATGTAAAATAGCCCAGCATGATGCCTGGCTCATAATTAGGTCTCAATAGTTGTTAATCTCCTTCTTTATTGAATCTGGAATTTGTGTTGAGTGTAATTTAAACATTGTTAAGATGTAGACTACCAGTTTTACCAGGTCACTTAACAAGTTGCTTCTATCCCAACTTCTTTTGTTACAATCCAAACATATTCTTCCCAAAGAGAAAAATTTAAAGTGCTCCTCCCCGGTTTGTGAGCACTGCCCCATCTACCCTATTCTCATGGTTGGAAGAACGCGTCACTGGCAACAGCACAATACACACAGTTCCAGAAGTAATAGATGCTAATGGTCCTGCTCCACATGGAGCCTCAGACCAAGAAAATGGTAGCAATAATAACAGCAAAAACACTAAAAGGAGGGGAAAAGCTGACACTGCTAGTCACTCTTCGCACTTGACCTCAGTCTTCACAAGAGTCTATGAGGCAGTCGCTATTATTAACCAGGTTTTACAGATGAGGAAATCAGTGACAGGAAAGTGAGCTTTTCCAAGTTCACTCAGTTAATAAGTGGCAGAACGAGGATTTGAACCAGGCATTGGGGCAGGCAGTCAACCTACAGGAACTCCAAAGAAGGAGGAATAATCCTCCACAGTCTCAGGCTGCTCTTTCTCTGCATTTTTGAGCTCTGATTATTCCCAGCAACCAGATCCCATTTTCATTCAGATTCTACAGGAATCTGCCCAGGCTGTTTCCCCATCAAACACGAAGCAGTAGCTCTCCAGGAATCAGGGAGGGACAGTCCCCTCAGGCAAGATCAGAGCTCTGTGGGACTTTTTTCCTGGCAGTCCCTGCCTCTGTCTTGATTAGTGTTGTGCCACTGGCTGCCTGTCTGCAAGAAAATTTTCATTTTCTTTGTTCCTTCCTCTCTGTTGTGGGTCCGCTTTTGCCTGGCTTTTCTTTGGACCAACTCAGCCTGTTTCAGTAAAATTGCTCTCGAAATGCTGTTGATGACTTCACAGCTACAGCGAACCACTGATTTGGAAAGGGCTGTGAGTGTGCAGATGACCAGCTCTTTCACTTGTACCAGTTCTTCATTTCTTGCTCTTCAAGGCCATTCTGCCATAGAGGTGGTTTTGTTGTTGTTGTTTTCCCCCCAAATTCTTGGCCAGGATAATTAAGTCACTTCTATCCAAAGAACAATAGTCCAGCCTACAGGGCAGGATTTGGTGCAGTAGAGGGACAGGGGGAACTAGGGATCCCTGACTTTGGGTCTCATTCCAGCTGGGCTGATTCCATCTCACGTTGACTTAAAAAATGGCTGTGATTTGGGTCTATAAACGGCTTGGAGAATGTGCACAGAAAAGGCAGAGGCCTTTGATTCCAGCATTTAGAGGCATGTCAGGCTTCAACACCTGGGAGCAGGAAGGAAAATGAAGGCAGAAGATGGCTCTTCACTTGGGCATAAATGAAGGCAGCTGATACGCACTCACTAGCTGTAACATCATCCCCTCCTTTTCCAAAGTGCTAATTCATTAAAACTAATGAGGCCCCGATGCTGCCTAAGCTGAATGCAGATCAGATTCCCAGCATGCACCTGCCAGGCTGGCGCTCATCTGCTGAGTGAGGAAGGGCCCTTGTCAGCTGGAAACGGAGGCTGGGGGGACTCTGTGGACTTCACCATGGATTGACATGAATTGGCTCCCGATTTGCACAAATTTCATGCTGCTGGGCCCATGTGACAATGCACAGACTTCCCTTGCCTTCATTCTGTAATGCATCTACTTGGTACAAAAATGTTCAAACCTGTCTGCTGAGGAGTTCCTGGCACAAATCATTTTTCTAAGTCATACTGGGATGTCCAAAAGTCACCTGCACTTTTGGTATGATCACTGAGCAGAGGGGAAGGTACTGCTAGGGGTGAGTGGGACAGGTGACAGTAATTTGTATTTCTTCATCCTCCAAAGAACTTAAATCCTAACTCTTGCCCTATTTGAAAAGAGGGACTGAAGACAGGTGCGAGGTGAGGAAAGGGAAGAATATCAGATATTCCCACCCATAGCAATTCATCTACACCCCAAATTAACTGAGCACCTGCTATGGACCAAGAAATATTCCTTCCAGACATAGCATAAATGCTGCAAATTAGAAAGAAACATCCCTGCTTTTTAAGACTGATTCTCCTAGGTAAGACAGATAGTTTAAAAAGCAAATTAGGGATCAAGCAACAATACAGGGGTTAGGGCATTTTCCTTGCATGTGACTGGCTGGGTTTCAATCACAAGTACTACATATGGTCTCCCAAGGTCCCACCAGGAGTGATCCCTGAGTGCAGAGCCAGGAGTAAAACCCTGAGTGCAGCTGGGAGTGGCACCCCCAAAACATAAACACACACACACTTAATTTCTAAAGTTCAGTGTGAACTATACTCTAAGCAAGCTGGAGGGCAGGTACAGGAAAGGGACATCAGCTTGGGTGGTCAGGAAGGCCTGAAGTGATATTAAATCCAGACCAAGGAGGAAGGGCTTGGGGGAGACTTTTCTAGCAGGGGCAGGCCCTCAGGGGGAAACACTCTGAGACAGAGTGAAAAAGAGGCCATGAAACCAGGATGGTGTAGCAAAGGTAGTCTGGACAGTAATGCAGAGAATGAGGTAGAGATCAAAATGGGTTATATCACAGGCCACAGTAAAACCTTCTCTCTCCTCATCTGTTGGATCTGAGGGACAAAGACATTGCACTTTTCTGGGTATGTCCACTCAGAGTCCTCTTGGGACATTTTCAGGATCTAGTCTAATGCACGACTTTGAAGAAAGCCTGCATTCTGTTCTGTCCCCTCTGTTGACAGAAATCAGGGCAGTTTCGATCCAGCATCTTTGCATAGACCCTGCAAATGTGCCCAGAGCTGAAGTTCCCTCAGTCCCTGGCTGAGTAGGAGCAGCTTCCTCAGGAAAAGAGGTGCCTCAGTTTACCAGTGCCTCCTTGGGCTTAGATAGGTCTTGTATTGGTAAGATTAGGTTTGATTATAAGCAACAGAAGTCCCAACTTCTAGAGCCTTCTGTTCAAAAGAAGAAGGACTTAACTCATCTAGGAAGACGTCTAGAGATGGTCAATGAGGGACTTAAGCCAACAATCAGCAATGTCACTGGGCTCCCAGAATATCTCCAGCTGTTACACTTTCATCCTGGATGCTGGTTGCCACAGTCTCCTAAGGCGGCTACAACACCTCCAGGCCACATATCTGAACTACACGCAGGAGAAAGGAGGGAGAACTGGGCAACAGACTTTTTGCTAGTGAAGATTTTTCATTTTATTTGAGAAGCAAAGCTCTTCCTCCATCTCAGTAACCAGAACTGTGTCCAGGCTATGGCTTTCTCCATGAGGAAGAGGGAAAATAAGCTAACAAAACATGTGGTCTCCAGAACCAAAAATGGTATTTTGTCTCTATTAGGGTGCGGATCGAAATCTCCCTTTAACGACAAAGAGACTCAAGAGACTGCAAACAACAAGCAGGGTTTATTGTAAGACTGGCTAGCCAGGGTCCCACCGCCTACACAGACACACAGGTCTGGCAGGTTGGGTAAAGACCCCGAACTTCTTCAAAGGAGATCTTATATAGGCCTTCACCGACATTACAGCAGAGCCCGCATTTCATAGCCAATAGATTTGTAATAACAGATACTTTCCTAACCAATCCAATTAAGGGAACATCACTTCTTAGCCTATAGTTTAAAGATCAGCATTTTCGTCAGTGCTTAGGAACGTCCTGGTTTTTAGGGCAGTCCTGGGTCTTGCAACATGGGTCTTGTGAGAGACATCCGGTTATCTGGTCTGACCCCCACCCTTCGAGTACCTGTATCTGAATTCCTTGCTCAGGGGCAGAAAAACCAGTTATTTTGCAGTGCAGGCTCCTGTAAAGCGGTTCTGAAAAAGCTCATCTAGACCTATTCCTTGAAAAACCAGTTATTTTGCAATGCAGGTTCCTATTAAGCTAAGCTAAATTAATTCTGGTGGTGGTCCATTTTTGGACTGTCCCTCACAGTTTCGAAAGAAAAAAATGAGACAGCAGTGACCATCCTTTGACTCAATGTTTGAAAATTACTAAGAACCTCTACTCAAATTTGGATTAAATTATATATATATATATATATATATATATATACACACATATATATTTAAACAAAAACACATTATTTGGGTAGGACTTGTTTTTTTTTCTGTATGATGCCAGTGATCAAATACATGACTTCATATATTCAAGGCAAGTGCTCTACTGCTAAGTAAATCCCAGGTCCAGGCAGGGAGGTTTAAATATCAGGTTTATTTTAGAGCAGAGCTGGAGCAATAGCACAGTGGTAGGGCGTTTGCCTTGCATGCAGCCAACATGGCCAACCTGAGTTCGATTCCTCCGCCCCTCTCGGAGAGCCTGGCAAGCTACCGAGAGTATCTCGTCCGCACGGCAGAGCCTGGCAAGCTCCCCGTGACATATTCGATATGCCAAACACAGTAACAACAAAGTCTCCAATGGAGATGTTACTGGGCCTGCTCGAGCAAATCGATGAACAACAGGAGGGCCTTTACCTTTATTTTAGAGCAGAATGTGGCACATACCTTGGTGCGAAGGGCTTACTCCTGACTCTGGTGTTCAGGGATCACTCCTGGTAGGACTTCACATAACAAAGGTGATGCTGAGGATTGGTGCCAGGAATTGAACTGGGGTAGGCTGCGTACAAGACAAATGACTTAACCCCTATACTATCTCTCCGGCTCAATAAACTTTATTTTTCAGAAGTGTTTTTTCAATTCACAGAAAAAGATGCTACAGTGAATTTCTCACACGCCCAGCACCTCATCCCTATTTTTATATTCCTAGAAGACATGTATCATTATAATCAACTAACATTGATAAGCTGTGATAAAGCCCATTCTTTATTCAAATGTCCTTAATTTTTTTTTTACCTAAGTCCTCCTTCAGTTCCACCCGGAACCCCACAGCACATTTAGGGTGCTCCTTATCGTGTCTCCTTCAGTTCTTTAGAGAGTGACTGTTTCTCTGACATGTCTGGCCTTTGATCTACACTGCTCAGAAATCTACTAGAATGACTCTCCAATAGGATGTACCTACTATTTTTCCTCATCTTAGATCAGGATTATGAATTTGGAGGTGGAGGCTGATGAAGGTGAAATATACCCACTCCTTTCCCTCATATCCACACAGAGCCACAAAACAAGCATGGTTTCTTGTGACTTGATCATGGCTGGGACCATCTGGACTGGTTGGAGTCTCAGGATCTTCATATCATTTCCTTGTCTCTGCTCCCCATTTATTATTGTCAGTATGGGCTCATGAATATTTATTTGATGCTTTGGGTTATGATACAAACTACTGTATTTATTTCCTTGCTCCATTTCTTCCCACTTTGTCCATGGGGAGCTCCTGCCCAAAGCTCCTATGTCCCTATGCTATATCCCCATCGGTGTGTGTGAGGGCGGGGAAGTGTTTCAATTTTCAGGCTCCAGACTTGCATTTTCCCTGCCCCAGTGCTAGAAGCTGCCATTTCCCTAAGGCTCCCCTGGTCCTGTTTATTAGAGAATGGCATTAAAACCAAGCACTGGCACTGTGTCCTCATTGTGGGCAGTCGTCTTTAATTACAGACTTAAGACTTCCTTCCCCATCTCTCAAATGAATAATTATTTTGCTCTTCTGCCCACCTCCCGTTTCTATCTCTGCCCACACAGCGTTGAGATCAACAGGAATTCTCAGCTCTCAAAAGTTAGGGTGGAAAGAACATAGAAAACGAGAGACTAGCCTCCACAGAGAACCCAGAGACAGTGCGACCGGAAGCAGGCTGAATATTGCAGACAGGATGCAGCTCCAAAGGTCGCAGTGCTGAGGCCGTGAGAAGGAAAAGAGAGAGAGGGTCCAGGCTTGCACACTCAGGCTCAATTCTAACTCTAGAATTCACCTTGCTGTCCTCACTCATTCCCATGCTGGTGAAACCCATGCATGCTTCAATTCCCATGCTGGGCTGACCCTGGTGGGGCTCTGGCTGTGCAGACATCCCTGATATCTTGAGACGGGGTTGGATGCTTGCTGCCAATGGTGATCAATGTTCAGGGCCGTGTGATAGGAAGAAGCAGAAACAGACACAGTGCCCAGGGCACAGCCCCAGTCTGACTCTGGAGAGAGGCAGACGACATCCAGCATCTATGTGTGGCTAATGAGGCTCCGACACAGGTGTTTTAACCTCAGGGGTCCCCCACCCCCACCCCCGGGCCCCCGCTGCCCCTGCCACTCGTTCTGAAGGAAGATTGGGGATGTGAGGATGTTTGGATGATGTTGTTTTTCTGATGTAACCCCTGTTGGTTTCCCCACCTCCCTTCCCTCTGCCTCCTCCCCTCCCCCTTGGGAGCAATTTCTCTGTCTCTGGCTCCTTTTAGATGGGAGAGAGGGGAGAGAGTGCTAATTAGCTATCTGATTCATCCCAGGCCACCTGGCCCAGGGCACTTGGCACCAAGACCAGACTGGGCGTGGCCTCAAGCTCTCCAACATAGGCAAGGGTCCCAGGGGCGGGGACAATTCTCAAACTGACGTCCGGCTGTGGGCCACACCATGAATGGTGGAAAAGAAGCATTCTCCTGCTTCAGTGATGCCTGTCCCTTCTGTCTCAGTCAGGAGGAAAGCAAGTCCTACCTGCTGCCATGGCTTTGCATCCCATTCTCCCTTCCAGCTGAAAGAGAACAGGATGTTCTGTTCTGTGCTGAGAACAGGATGGTGATGAGTGCCGCCCCCACCCTCCAAGGACCTTTTCAGCGGCCAGTGCAACTGAATAGAGCTCTACCTCCTTCATCATTCAAATCTCAGCAGAGAACTCCCAGAGTATTAACAGCCCAAACTGACAACAGCAAGTCTCTTCCCTCGCTTTCCTCCCACAAGTCATCAGCTCAAGCTTCGGTGTCCTCTTCCTCGATGAAAAATTCCTGGTCAATGTGCCAACCACATCACACTGCAGCCCACAACCCTCAGGCATCCAGCCCCTCCCCGCTGCTTTTTTTTTTTTTTTGCTGCTGCTGCCCTTTCTAGTCTTTGTGGCTCTTCCACTGGACCCTTCTCTCCATCACTGTGTGAGACTCTCTCATGAAGTGTCTCATCTGGCCTCAGGGCTTCAGACCATCACTAGGCTGAGATCCCCAGACCATGCCTCTGGATCCCAAATTCACAGGCTTAGTAACTCAGCATTTGCTTGGTACTCTGCCCAGTCTGAGGGTCACCTGGTAAAATTCAGACATCATAATCACCATCACATGCAGATACTGTAGCCAGGCCCAAAGTGGCTTTCTGCTTTATATACACTTCATATTACTCTCACCTGTTGAATTACCTACACAATTTTTGTTTCTTTGTTTTTTTTGTTTGTCAGTCATTCCCAGCAATTACGCCTGGTTCTGCACTCAGAAATTACTCCTGACACTGCGGACCCTTTTGGATGCTGGGGATCAAACCTGGGTTGGCGAACACCTTACCCACTATCCTATCTATCTCTCCATCACCACCACCACCACCACCACCCCTCTGCATGATTCAAGACAATAATAATGAAAGCAACAAAGATAAGTTGCAGACCCCTTACTATGTGCCCATACTGTGCTAAACGCTATCAAGGCACCATTTCATTCAACACTCATGATGACTCCCAAGAGAGAGATATTTTTATCTCCATTTTCCAGCTCAAAACACTCAGGCTTAGAGAGTTTGAAGCTCCTGCATAAGCTCCATGCCTAGACAAAACAGAGGCAGGATTAAAATCTACCCCCCTAAACTCCACCACCCCAAATGCTCCAATATTCTCTATCCTAACTGCCTCTTCTCATTTGCTCAATGGCTGCCACAACCAGTTCGGCACAGGAACCTGTTCTCTGAGCTCCCTGGGCTACCCCATACGGCCTGCCATGGCCTAGGAGTCTTGGTGTGGACAGAAAAGAATCTCTGTCTCATCTGGCCTACTACCATGAGTGCTAAAGAGAAGGGGAAATGAGGAATTATGAGAAAGTTTCAAAAGGAGGAATCCTGGGGTCCACATGTTAGACCTACCAACAGAAAAATACACAGGGAACATTTGGGGTGGATCTCCAGCCTCAGAGCAGCCTTGTGGAACCACACATCAGAGGAAGAGTTGAAGCTGAGTGAGGTACATGCCTAGAGAACTGGAATAGAGCTGGATACTTCATTTGCAGGTGTCTCAGGAAAGTCTGCCTCCCCCATCCCACTCTTGGGCATGAGTAGAGAGCTATTTCTTCGGTCCCCATTTGAGAATTCCTAGTGCTAATGGTATTATCCCGGCACATGTCTGGGTAAATGGAAGAACGCAGTTAACATGGTTTCAGCCTGGGTTCCATTGTAAGCTTTGAAGCCGAGAAAACCCTCGGCTTTGGGAGTATCCCTAGCTCTCTTACTGCAGTTTTACTTAACATTTTATTAAAAGAAATGGTTTCTTTTTATTTTAAAGGATAACATACATAGGAAAAAAAAACAGTTGGCTGAGCAGTGAGACAGACTCTTAATTCCGTGACTTACTAATTAAAATCTTTAAGCTTCATTTTCTCCAAGTTAAAAAGGAACAACAGCATCTACCTCTGAGCAACGGTGGGCAGTTAGTGAATCACACACAAAGGCTCCTAGCAGAGCATCTGTCACAAAATAAATGCTCAGTAAATTCTACTCTTCCTCCTTGTCTTCTCTTCCGTGACAACCTGCCATCCAAACCCAGCAGCAAAATTAACCTGGGGCTGGAATTCGTGGACTGTCTTTGCAGAGAAGTAGTTTCCATAGAAACATCTGATATAATAAGCCAGAAAGCCCCCAAAGTTTCCCAAACAGTCATCACCAAGCTCTGCCAAGACTAAGTCCAGCACCAACCTCACTGGGGCACGGTTGAGGCCTCTCTGACTTCTCCACCATGCTGGCGGCTAAGGAAGGGAGTTAGACAGTTTCCCAAAGCCCATGACAGCACACAGAGAAATCACCCTGAGTGGGGTTCCGAGATGGATACCCTGAGAGGTGGTGTAGTGAAAACTTGTGCCACTGACAGGGGCGTCAAGTGACTAAAGAGCAGGTGCAGACATTGATTATGGCACCACGAAATGATGATCGGTGGCCAGTGCTGAAGGAGGAAGGAGAGTGTGTAATGTGCTTTTGAAAAATGTCTACTAAAACTGATTAATTTTTTAAAGAAACGATTTCGGCTCTTGGAAGGATAGCTTTCAGTTAGCAAGTTAGTTTGTGAAGATTCCGGCAAAGCTCAGATAAATGAAGCATGCTCTTGCTTGAACACAGTCCGTAGACTCGTGGCTTGGTTTTAAGCAATGAAGTGAAGTATGAAAAAAAAATGATATCAACGGGTCCAGTCCAAGGGGGAAAGGCTAAGCTTCTGGTGGATACTCCCCAGAAAAGGTTGGAAAAGGAGACCATCGTCTGGAACCAAGTAAAGGGAAGGATGGGATGAGCAGACATCCAAGCCTGAAGCGGCAGATGGTTGGGTCCAGAGCAATGTGTGATTCATTAGGTTTTATGTATCTTCAGTGAACAGAGATGGGAGAAAGGCTCATGTGTCAAATTACCCATTTAACTTAAAAAAAAGAAAAACTCCCTACATTGGTCTTATATGACTGCAACAAAGCCTGTGATTTATCCACAGGTGTGAAATTCCCATCCAGTCAGAGCTGTAGCCCAGAGCCTGCAGGAGAACGGGAGTGTTCAAGTCCAAGTGTGTTCTCAGATGCTCAGGGCTCAGCCGGAGAGCACGGGCACATGGGCACAGCCCTGTCGAGGATCTTCATGACTCAGGGTGGGAACCTGAGTTTCTCTGGAACTCACAGGGCAATTGTGTTTGGCTTCCAAGGCAGGAAAACGGCTGCCACCACAGACACAGAGTGATTCCTTGCCCAGGACAGTGTGCATCCATGGCTCTTCTTAGAGATTCTCTAATCCACGGTGCAAATCTTATCAGGGCCACTGCAGTGGGGACCCCAGCATGGAAACACAGAAAGTTTTCATTCAATTGCAGAAAGTCACACTCCTTGAAGCTCTGGCCTAAACAACCCACAGTCTGTCCACATCTTGCTGACTTTCTACTCCAGCACCAGCCTCTCACCCAGGCTGAAGGCCACTTCCTGTGATGGAGCTGCCAGTGAGGACACGTCCACAGGGGGTTCCCCTCCTCTTCCCTGTTCCTCGCCCTTTCCTTGACTGACCTTAGTAGGCCCATACTTCTCTTCTGGCACTGGGGAGGGGGCTACAGGCCTAAGCCCTGCACATGTGTCTCAGGGGTCTCAGACTCCCTAGACGACCGTGGAGAATGACTTCAGCTTTCCCTCCTGCAGACCGGCTCTCCTCTCTCCCCAGAAACTCCTCGTCACCCTTAAAACAAACCAGACCCTCCCACCATCATACGGCAGCCTGTGCAGCTCCGAGAGTGGCTTGCCCGGGGTTGCCAGGGGGAAGTGAGGCAGAGACTAGTATAAGGCCCACCCTACCCCCTCACGCAATTCAGACCCTGGCCTGTCTGCTCAGGTCTCTGCCTCATCAGAGACAGTGCAGGTGTTCCCATGACTTAAAGGACCAACACTGGTAAGTCGATCAATTACATTATTCTAAATTTAATCTGGGAAGCCCAAAGGTAGAGTAGTTGCAAACAGGTTCTCCGGAGTCTAACAGCTCTGCCTACTGTTGCTTTTCATGATCTCAGGCAATGTCCTCAACCAAACCATCAAGAAAATGGGATGATAATACTGTTTGCTTTCCAACAGGGTTAAGTGAGACAAGACATGCTACATTCTTAGCAGAGGAAAGCTGGCTAAAATTAGTATCTGCATTTGCATGTGCTATTTGTACATAGAAATAAATTCCAGAGCCCCCTGTGATAACTAGACCCTCTCCCTTACATACTGACAGCCTTTTCTACAGCAGGGAGAAAAATTACTCTGCTGGCTATACAGAGGAATTGTAGGTAATATTAGCAGCTTATTTTTATATTTTCTTTGGACTCATCTCCGAGTAAGTTATCATCAATATTATTTGCTAACAATATCTATGGCAGTTACAACTTATGAGAATGCCTTGTTTGCCTGCAGAATAAATATAAGTGTGTGTGTGTGTTCACTCCTCTCCTTGGGGCTTCACTGAGAATGAGTCTCAGGCTGCAGCCTGCTGGGCCCAGGCTGTCTGGCGCCCCTGGGTCCCTCCTGGTCCTGATCCCTGAGGTCCTGAAGCCAGGCAGCCTGCTTATAGACCAGCCTGGGCTCCCTGATGAATATGGAGGAGCCTTCACTCAGGGCTGACTGCTCAGGGCTTTGTTTCTCTCCCCTACTCCCCTGCTCTCTGATCGAATGTCACTCTTTTTATTATTATTATTCCCTCTGTGTTGACAAGTGATTTAAACACTTCACAGGAGAAAGGGGGGAAGAGGGTGGGGGTTGGGAGGGAATCTTTCTTTAAATTCAGGGTGTTCATGGGGTACTTTTTTATTAGCAAATAAATGACTATAAGGGTATAATTAAAACTAATAGGTTAATTAAGGAACGTTTAGATCGTTCTGGGGGAATAATAATAAAAGCCAATGGCTGTCTCCTTTTGTAGCAGCCTAGGAGCATAATAAATAACTCTGGGTAAAGGCAGGGCACGGGCACGCGACCAGGTGAATCTGTCTTGGGTATCCAGGTCCACAGCTCTGCAGGGCCCAGCCCAGGGCTTCCTCAGGAATAGCTGCTGGTGGCAGAAAGAGAGTGAGGGCAGACTCCTTCTGGTCCCCACCCTGTGCATGCTCTCTCTCTCTCTCTCTCTCTCTCTCTCTCTCTCTCTCTCTCTCTCTCTCTCTCTCTCTCTCTCTCTCCCCCTCTCCCTCTCACTTTCTTTCTCCCTCTCTCCCTGTCTTTTTCTGCTCAGCTGTCACTGTCACTCACCCTGAGTCAGCCAGCCTGTCCCCCAGACAATGGGATTTAGAGGGTGTCTATGTCATGACAACCTTTGCTGGTGACAGTGGGCAAATAGGAAGTGGGGCATGGCAGGAGGAGAGGAAAGCCAGCCGACAGGTCCTGTTCGTGTCTGCTGGCTGCCCTCTCGGGCTGGGAGGGCCATGGCTGGCCTTGAGGACTGACCCCAGGCAGAACTCTTAGCCAGGCCCTGGCTGTGCCTACTCGGCCGAAGAGATACGGGATGTGGTGGCTTAGGGAGATGTGTGTTTGCTCCATTCGTCCTGGTACAGCTGGGCCCAGAGTGAGTCAAGGCCGGGGAGATATGGCCACCACAGTCAGCCCCCCTGACCAGTCCCCAGGGCAAACCTCTGGCTTCAAGGTCTATTTGGAAAGTACCCCATGAATTTGGAAATTACCCCATGGGGCAAACCCCATGGCTTCAAGGTCTATTTGGAAAATACCCATGAATTTAATAGACAATGAAAGAGTTCTACTATGCATTGAAATATGTCCCCCCAAAATGTAGGTTGGAGTCCTAACACTTAGCCTGGTAGCATATGAATTTGTTTAGAAATAGGATTATGCAAGAGACAGTTGCATAATAAATATCTATTAAGAAGGGATCATATCAGAACAAGGTAGGCCCTTCGTCCAATAGGACTGGAGTTTTCAGAAAGGAGACAAACAGGAAAGGTCACAGTGTGACAATGGAGAGAAACCCAAGTGATACTGACACAAGCCCAAGAAGGTAGGGAACAAGCAGAAGTCAGAAAAGAGCCCCCCTTTCCCCCGCTAGAAGCCTCAGAGAGAACACAGTTCTGCCAGCACTTCCTCTTTAATCCAGTAGCCTCAGAACTAGGCGAGAACACTTCCTGCTAGCTTAGGCCACCTAGTTTTCAGTTCTTGTCAAAGGAACTCTAGGAAATTAACACATGGCCTTTCACTGGCCACCCTAGCTCCATGGCTGGGAAAATCTCTGGTTCAGTCTGGGAATGAGAACTCAAGTCAGATACCTGGAAGAGAATGAGCCAGTCTCAGTTTGTTCATGAAGACTATTGAGCCCTGGAAGGTCCCAAAGCCAGACCCTGCCCCATCCCTGCCCAGTGAATTGCACCGTGCCTTTGAGAACCCATAAAAACTTATGTCCTGAGACAGACAATGTGAACCTAGCCAGGAGGGGCGTCTCAGGGTTCCCAAGGGGAGGACTCTTATCCTTTTTAATAATAACAGCAATGCCTGCAAGACATCAGGGCACAATGTCTAACACTCCTGACAGATTTTCTTGAACAGAGCTTCCCTGCAGTTCCTGGGGTGGTTGCAGGAATTTTTTTTTTCATTTGTACTAGCCTAGCATGTGAAGGCCAAGATAAAGGAGTAAAGCCTGCTAACTCCCTAATTTCACACAGGACTCTGGCTGTAGAACTTGAATATTCTAGACCACACAGATTTACTGACCCTGGTTCTCATTTTCAACACAGTAGTTGTTTTTGAAAAAAAATTGTATATATATATATATATATATATACACGCACACACATAAAAATGTCAATATATATCAATATATACCTAATATATATAATTTTTCAGAATATGTGTGTATGAGAAGGGTTGGAGCGACAGCACAGCAGTAGTGTGTTTGCCTTGTGCGCAGCCACCCCGGCCGAGCCGGGTTCAATTCCTCCGTCCCTCTCGGAGAGCCCAGCAAGCTACCAAGAGTATCTCGCCCACACGGCAAAGCCTGGCAAGCTACCCATGACGTATTCGATATGCCAAACACAGTAACAAGAAGTCTCAAAATGGAGACGTTACTGGGCCCACTCGAGCAAAATTGATGAACAATGGGAGGACAGTGTTGTTGTTGTTGTGTGTATGAGAGAGAGACCCTTGTTCCATTTTCTACACAGTAGTTGTTTTACAGATTGTATATATAATCCTGGTTGTGTCTAGAGGACCCTATGAGGATAGAGCCCGGGATGGCCGCATGCAGGGCAAGCCCTCTACCTATAGTTCCATCACACGAGCCCCATCAGCTACATTTTTTCAAGCTGGTGTCACTTTTACAAGTTTCAAACAAATAGCAAAGTTACCATGCTTGAGAGAAGATCCAGAAAAGATTAGGGAAATAATCTGGGCCTGATATTCAATGATGTCAGTTCAGTTGTTCAAAACACAAAGGGTCAAAAAAAAAAAAACCCAACTCTTCCTCCAGGGATCTCTTTTCCAATAGAGAGGAAGATGCAATGCACACAGGAAAGGTCCCTGTGAAAAATGACAGTACATGTCTCTGCCATCCTCTGCTTCTCTGAGGACACTGAGCCAAGAGCAGTGAGCATGAGGAAGGCAAACATTTTCTGGCTATCCACTGTCCTACCCTACAACATATGGAGGTGGGCACCTGGCCAAGCCCTCTCATGGAAGGGTCCTTAGGTATCAGACATAGGAGGGAACTGAGAAGACACTGCTTTGACATCGGGCCAGAAGAGTTGGGTGTTGATTTCCAGCCCCCAAATGAAAACCTGTGGGATGGTCTCCCTCCTCCCCACAAGTGAATCTTCCTTCTGTAGGACTGACCCTTTCTACTCCCCTAATGCATTTATAAGCCCCATAGGAGGGTTTTGTCCAAGGCTTACTGCAATCTTGGCCAACTCATTTATGCCTCCAGCCAAAGTTTTCCTTTATCTTCAGATTGTGAAGAGGAAAAATGTAAACTACACCAGGGCTTTGGGGACAAATCAAGTCCAATCTATTCATGGTGGACCAAAACCATATAAGGAATTAGTACAATGCACAAACGATTAGCAGCAATCATATGTGAACAAAAATGATGCTTATCACTGTAGACTTCCAAATATGCCAGGACTTTCTGGATCAGTCTGGAACATTTCAGACTGTAAAGGGTGGAAGAACCACTCATTCCAATTGCTAGTTCTTCCTGATTTGACAGTTTAGCCCATAACCTACATATTCCACTTGCAGAAAAAAGGAAATATAGCTTGAACCCCAGGAGGGAAACTGAAGAAAAAGAGAAGCCAAGGAAGTAGCTGGAATTGACTCACGGGTAGTTTGATTTTCTGCATTAAGTTAAAGTGTCAATTCTGTAAAGCAGGTATATCAATAGTTGTTTTGCTTAGCCACCAAAAAGAGATTGTATTAGACCTCTACTGACCCACAACCAATGCCCCCTGCCCTGCAGGCCTCAGAAAGAGCTGTTACCTTGAGCTATGAACATCTTCTGTACCTTTAAGCTGCCATGGGAAGGCATCAGAGCAAACTCAGAGATAGACAGCCACTCTGTCAGCCAGTAAGCTAGTGACTTTCAGCATTCATGTCCTTACTGATTGGGGAGCCACTGCATTGTGGGTGAGGTGGGGAGCAGTTCAGACAGACAACCAATTACAACACCCCAAAAGAAAGGAAACAGGCATGCATATGCTGTCTGAGCCCATGTGCTGCTTATGCCCACATGGCCAAGCACATGTGGCAGCCGAGCATATGTGTCACCTGCATCTCCCTTCTTGAGATGTGTACTTTCATGCTTTCATGTCTAATGCTGGGATGTGTGTAGGGGCTGTCTCCGCCCTTGGGGAAGCCCGGGTTTCTTCTTGAGCACATTACTCTCCACTGTCTCCAACTTTCTCTTCCTTCTTCCCTTCAAAACCTCCAAATAAAATTTGTTTTAGTAGAAAAGAAAAGAAAAGAAAAGAAAAGAAAAGAAAAGAAAAGAAAAGAAAAGAAACCAGGAATCTTGCTTCCCCCATTAGGCCATCTCCTTGCAGACTTTTTCCTATTTAGGGGGTTGTTTATCAGTGCTGCCAGTGACAAGTCAAGTGGAAGAGGAACAGGAGTGGGAACTGGGAGCCCCAAACCTGGGGGATTTAAGAGCAGACTGGGTAAAGGGACAGAGCCCAATCACTTAACACCCAGGGTGGAGTCCATTTCTAATCCACCAGCTCCACAAATAATTACTCCTGGGCTTCTGTGTCAGGCACTTGTAATAAGAAGGACATCAACCTCGGACATCAACTTCAGGGTTAAGGGCTAGGAAAGAGGAAAGTGCTGAAATAGATCCCTGTTGTTAGAGTTTAGTGAGAACCAGCTGAGTCGCATTAGTGCTAAGAGAGTGAACAGCCTCATGAGGGAAACATCCAGAAACCCTTCGACAACAGGGACACTTGAGATCTAACACCCAGAAAACCTCCAAGAACAGGGATATTCAGGCCTATCACATAGAACTCCACCCCGCCACCTTCTTCCCCCAAACAGGGACACTCAGAGTCTACCAGACAACCCACTACACTATAGCTTGAGGTCGCGCCATCTCATAAGCATCTGGGTGGGGTGGGGTGGGGTGGGGTGGGGTGGGGTGGGGTGGGGAGACTGCAGCCAGCACAGGGCACTGCAGACCAAAGAGTGAACATCCACAGCAAAGATGAACTTTTTCCCTCTTCTGGAGACAGGAAGTCTGACATCCAGAAGTCGGCAGCTGGGCTGTCTCTCCCTGTGGCCGCACAGGTCAGCAATCCACACACAGCTCTGTCCCAAGTGCTTCTTCTTATCACCAGTTAGGTGAAGGCCCTCCCTGAAGGCCTCGCTTGACCTCATTAAAGACCTTTTCTCCGTATCCCGCTGATTCAGGAGATGCTGGGATTAGCCCTTCCAGACAGTTCAGCCCACAGCACAACAGTTTCCCACCAGCAGCGTGCAATGCCACTGAGTCACCGACTCTGCTGAAAGTGCACAGCAGCTGGGGTTCCTGTCCCCCGCGTCTCCTGTGCTGCGTGCCAGTGACTCAGACTTGGACAGGCTCCTGTCGGATGAGAGGGAGGATGCAGGTCTGCCCCTGGCTCAGTCACAGCATATGCCTCACTGCTCAGCGTTGCCTCCAAAAGCTGCCTTTCAGAGGGACAATCTCTCTCCACCACTCTGTAGCCCTGCTCCATGGCCGCATGCTTGAGGGGGTGAAGACACAGCTTTTCATCTCTACTACAGGCTGGTGGGACTGGAGCAATAGCACAGTGGTAGGGCGTTTGCCTTGCAAGCCATTGGCCTGGCCGAGCCGAGTTTGATTCCTCTGCCCCTCTCAGAGAGCCTGGCAAGCTACCAAGAGTATCTCGCCCGCATGGCAAAGCCTGGCAAGATACCCGTGATGTATTCAATATGCCAAACACAGTAACAACAAGTCTCACAATGGCGATTTTACTGGGCCTGCTTGAGCAAATCGATGAACAATGGGAGGACAGTATTACAGTGCTACTACGGGCTGGTGTTTCCTGACAGGGAGAGATAGTGAAGTGACCAATCCTCATACAAACCCTTGCAGGCCCGGATGCACCCCTGGGGAGGGTCCCAGGGCTCCAGAACATGCTGCTCAGTGGTAGTCTACTGTCCGTGGGAACCCAGAGAAGTATGTCACCACTGAATATGGTCAGTGCTCTGAGGAGAGGCGGCCTGTCCTCTGCCGTCTACAGTCCAGGGGACAAGACCCATGGAGAGTAATCAGATAGGGTCTCCTGGGAAGAGGCCACACACAGTCCAGCAGAGGGCTGTGGTTTAGCTGTGGACCACAAGTCTCAGAGAACAGAGAAGCAAAGCAGCTTGGAGGTCAAGAGAGGCTTCTGTGAATTACTGAGGTCTCCAAAGGAATCAGTGGAGCTGGACAGTTGATGTTGTCAGTGAAAAGAGCCAGGCTGATCCAGGCAGGCGGGAGGCACTGGGTGAGGGGGTTGGATGGGGAAGCACAAAGCTTCAGATGTGGGAGGAAGAACTCCATGCGACAGAGTATGAGAGAGAGTGGCAGGAAGTGAGATGGAAGAGAAGACCTGGGTGCGTTTAGAGAGGACACTGGGGGCCATGCTAAGTGGCTGGAGCATTTCCTGTGAACTTTCAGGCTGTGTTTGTAGAAGCCCTGGGAGGTCTTCTGTGGTACTAGGGAATACAGTGTAGAACTGAGCAAGGCCAGCACTCATCAGAGCATCTGATTCCTACCTCTTTACTATACTGGGACTGGACCTGAAAATTAAACATTTCACCACACTGGTGCCTTCAGCTGTGAGAGTGAACAGAGGGAAGGAGCACACTGGCCACGTGACCCAAGCGGTGTCAGAGGCACATCCAGGGGAAGCTAGCAAGGGTCTGTGTGAGTCAAACAATTCTTGATACACCCCAGCCTGCTGGTTCTAGAGCATAGATGGACATCAGCCAATACTGGGCTTTTCTTTCTTTTTTTCCCTTTCTCTCTCTCTCTCTCTCTCTCTCTCTCTCTCTCTCTCTCTCTCTCTCTCTCTCTCTCTCTCTCCCCCTCCCTCTCTTTCTCTCTTCCTTCTTTTTGGGCTATACCCAGTGATGTTCAGGTGTTACTTCTGGCTCTGCACTCAGATGCTCAGGAACCAAATGGGATGTCAGGGATTGAACCTGGACTGACCGCATGCATGGCAAATGCCCTACCCCCTGTACTATAGCTCTGGCCCTAAAACTGGGCTTTTCTAACTTTAAGGTTTACAGATAAAGCTTCCCAGATTCCCCAGAAACACTCTAGCTCTACTTTTCAGTCGAATCTCCTCTTTATTCTCCAGAATATGTAACTTATAAGAGGCTATATGGGCCTGCTTGGGCATGGGGCTTCCTCATACTCCTCACACCCCACATCTTTTGGTAAACTCTGAACGGGAAGAGATTCACTGGAAGACAGAACATAGGGTTTCCCTTAAAGGCAGAGACCCCAAGTGACACACACTTTTTCCACTGCTCTAGCACCCTCCCATGCCCCCTCCTTCTGTTTACCTAAGGGGACTCCCCTTCCAGTGCCCACACTTTGTTCTACTTTCTCCATGAATCCTTTTCTTTTTTAAAATTTATTTATTCATTTTTTATCAGTGAAACACCATGAAGTACAGTTGTAGACTTACAAATTTTTGTGCTTGGGTTTCAGTTATACAATGATCAAGTACCCATCCCTCCACCAGTGCCCATTCCCCACCTCCAATGTTTCCAGCATCCCTCCTCCCCCCAATCCCACCCCACCCCGATGGCAGGGCATTTCCTTTTGTTCTCTCTCTCCTTTTGGGTGCTGTGGTTTGCAAAAGAGGCATTGAGTGGTAATCATGTTCAGTCTATAGTCTACTTTCAGCGCGAATCTCTCATCCTGGGAGGATCCTCCAAACCCCCTTTACTTGGTGCTCCCCTCTCTATCTTAACTGCCTTCTCCCCCAGCATATGCAGCTGGCCTCCAAGCCATGGAGTGAACCTCTTGGTACTTATCTTGGTACTTATCTTGGTTATTCTTGGGTGTTAGTCTCCCAATTTGTTACTTTATATTCCCCAGATGAATGCATTTTTTTTTATGTCTGTCCCTCTCTTTCTGACTCATTTCACTTCCAGCATGATACTTTCCATGTAGTACCACTTGTATGTAAATTTCATGAATTCATCTTTTCTAACAGCTGCATAGTACTCCATTGTGTAGATGTACCAAAGTTTCTTTAACCAGTCATCTGTTCTTGGGCACTTGGGTTTTTTCCAGATTTGGGCCTGGGAATACATCCCGGAGAGGCAAAAAAGTACAGTCAAAATGACATCTGCACTTCTATGTTCATTGCTGAAAAACATGAATCCTTTTCTGTACCATCCCCCAAAGGAATGCAACTGGCAGGTTGGTTGATTGCGGTCTGAGTGAGTTTTGCCGAGAGGAAGTTGAGTCTTACAGCACCTGCTTCAATTCTGGCTCCTCACAACCTGAATCTGGTCTTCCAGTCTTGCAGTGTTGGGGGCATTTATTTGCTCATGTCTCTGGGATTGGAGAGCACTGACTCAGGAAATCCCCCAACCATAACACTAGCCATTTGGGGGAAGCCAGAACTAAGCAGAAGGTCCTGAGCCCAACAGCTCATTTGCAAGGCTGCATCAGGTGACTTGGCCACACCCATCACCGGATTTCCATTCCACACATGTGCTCAGCTCACCTCCCTCCCCAATACTGTATTTTTAGTCAGCCCCTCTCCCAGGTGGATTCTAATTGTCCAGTTGTGGGCAAATGCTTAGCAACAATACCCAAGAGCCAGAGCTGCTTTCCAAGTCTCTAAAGAGCACCTCTTTCTGAGGAGACTTACCTCTTGGGTGATGGTAACATGCTTTGTTCCAATGAGGCACAAATATTGAGGGTTACTTCTTTCTAAAGTTCTGGCTGGCATTTCTATATCTCTCTCAATAAGCCACCCACTTTTCAGGATTCTCAATGACCCCAAGATATTTCCAGCATAACTGGCTCCCTCTTTGGGGGGGTAGTCCTGATATTCTGCTCATTTTTTCCATGCACTGCCTTGCGTCAAAACAACAGGGATTCTTTCCACCTTTCTCTGGTACAGAGAGAGATTTATAAAGCCCATACGGTATACTTACAAAATACACAGGAGGCCTGATAAATTATATACTATTTATTATGCTACTAAAATGATATCCTTTGCTTAAAGTAGCCATATGCTGCTGTGCAAATCATTCTCATTCATTACCATCTCCAACTCCATTAAAAATAAATAAAGAACAACCGGTAGCAGCTAGAAAGGATATGACAGGGTCATGCGGTTCAAAAGACAAAACAGGACTGAAAGTAGGTTTTTCCTTTCCCGGGAAGTGCATCAGACTTGTCCGTCCACCCATTCATTTAACCAATGTGCTGAACATGTCTGCAGTTAAATAGCTACCAGGTGCTAGAGACAAGAGTTGGTCCCTGTCTTCAAGGAGCACACAGGCTGAGACAGATGCAGGAGGTGGGATGTCATGAGAGGGACAAGTCACAACTGAGGTAGCTCACTGTGCTGCTGAGCCTGGAAACCTTCCAGGGGAGGCGATCTCTGGGTTCTGTCTTGAGGAGAATCAGGTCTGGGAAGCTTTCCTCACCCTTGCCTTATTCAGCGCATGCTCTACTTACTTCTTAGAGATTAGCCGATCACAAATCTGGAATTTTCTTTTTTCACACATTTGCTTCCACAAATGTTTTCTGACTGCCCTTCACCCCAATAACTGGCAGGTGAACTTCTTCAAGAGGTGACCCTACCTGTCCATCTTGCCCCAGGTCCTGCATCTCTTGCACATCACAGAGATTCTAGAGAGCCCAGCATACAAAACATTTACCAAAGCATGTGCAAAGGCCCAGAGCTGAGTGAGTACCTGCTATGTTCTGGGGAGGTCAAAGGCCACAGAACGCCTCTACCGTAACTTCACATCAGTCCCCCTCATGCCACCTCAATTCACCATACTCTGCCCAGGTGCCGTTCTGCACCCTGCCCTGACCCGGTTTCCCACAGGAACTGGCACTTCTCCCTGATGAGCAGAAACAAGCACATTGGCATCCAGAAACAACAGCAGCTATTGTTTCCCCTTGCCCTTGGGTTCATGGCCAAGGTTCCTGGGTACCATCTGCAGTGAGCTGTGAGAGCAGAATGGCCCATGACCACCTGCTGGCCTCACTGTCACCCTGTCACCACAGTGACCATGCAGTCCTGTCCACAGTGGGAACTGTACTGAAGCCAGAGTCAGAGAGACTTGGGTTCAGATACAGCCTGCAGCCCATCCTGGGCAATGTATCAGACCTCTGGGTCTGTTCTCCATCTATAAAATGAGCTTAAAATACCAACATCATGAAACTTTTGAGGATTACATTGGTTAAGATGGGGAAGTTTCTAGCAACACAGGCAACATGCAGTAATCACAATGATTATTAGCTGATAGAGGTCACTTCCCACCCAAACACTTTTATTCAGTTTTCATAACTGCCACTGAGATAGATTCTTTGTGCTTAGAGGTACCCAAGTCTTAGAGAATTGAAGATTATCCCCCGAACTATAGTGTTGGTAGGACTGGGATTCAACCCCAAGTCCCTTTGACTTCATGACCCTCACTGGGTGGTATCAAAGTTCCCAGATACTGACAGTGGCTGCCAACTCCCATGCTTCTGTGTGTTCCTCTAGAGGCCTGGGCAGAAGGGAAGTGGTACACGGCCACAGATACTTAGTCTAGGGCCTTTTAGGAATAATGCCATGGAGAAGGGGACCAACCTGCAGGGGAATGTAGCCACACAAACTACAAGCTCCACCCGCCCCCCCACTCGGGCTGTGTCAATTTCTAGTACTTTCCACAGGTGAAAAGTAAGATGGCAAAATCCAGTCCACACTGGCTTCAAGTACCTGCCAAATCATAGTCTTTTTGGCAAGTAGGCTTAGTCCAAGGTCCTTGTCATGACAGAGGAGAGAGAAAAGACTGCGTTTGGAGTCAACTTATATAAGTGTATACATGTGTATGAAGGCCTTGGAGCATATAGGAATTCCACGGAATGGGTTTCAGAAGATTGTGTTTCCCCAGAATGGCCTTGACTATATTATCCTTCCTGTGTGTTCTTCTAGAACCTTGATACAAACATTCCCCATCAAGAAAGTCTTTCTTCCCTTGAGCTGGAATGAGCTGTTGATTTGAACCAGGAAGAATTTTTCCTGTGCCCATGTTTTTATGAGACGCTTTATATGAGTAAATATAAGTATATCTTTTTAAAGTAAAGGGATCCTGCTGGGAAAGAGGGAAAAGAAAGACCATTAGACCTTGACTGGAGGGCCTTGCATGCTTTCTTTTAGTGGTTCACTTGCCATTAATAATTTTTTATCACATCCATTACCACCTGCATCACTATTTACATGGTGATTCTCTTTGAATCAAATTGATAACCACTCCATTAAAAACAACAGCAAAACAGGGCCAGAGAAATAGTGCAGGAGGTAAAGTGCTTGCCTTGCATGGGATTGATCTTGGTTCCAAGAATGGTACCACACATAGTCCACCAAGCACTGCCCAGGATCACTGATGAGCACAAATCTAGGAAGGACCCCTAACTGCTGCAGGGTGTAGCCCCAAGCCCTCTCCCCAATAAGACGAGCCTTGTCCTAAGAAGACTTGTATTAACCACTGGCTTTATGTCCTATTCATATTTATCTAACATACATCGAATAGAGACAAAAGAACATTTGTAATAATTTTGTTTGCTAACCCCTAACATAATCTCCTGTTTCACACAGGCATCTAGAGCCTCTTTGGGAATGAGTGTATAGGTCAATGGAGAACAAGCAAGCATTCCGAACACAGAGACCAGGGGTCTTTAGAAAAATGGTCCTGTCATGCGAACATGTTTTTTTTTGGTGGTTGGGGGGCGGTTGGGGATCATACCTGGTGATGCTCAGGGGTTCCTCCTGGCCCTGCACTCAGGAATTACTCCTGGTGGTGCTTGGGGGACCATTTGGAAAGCCAGAGATTGAATCTGGTTTGGCCATGTGCAAGGCAAATGACCTCTCCACTGTACGATAACTCTGGCCCCCATCTGGACAGTTCTGAAAACAGTGCAGGTAAATAGCTGTGGCCCACTGGCAGGGGTCCACATGACCCAGAGCTTGGGGTCTTATGCAGGAAGGAGAGGCTCAGGAACGACCTGGTGTGCCTTCATGGAGTAAAGATATAATCACTGGTGATTTCCAATATTAAATATGCTATTTTTAGTTTAATTAAGCAAAATATTTTTAGTTAATTTAGCAAAATCAAACCATAGGAATGTTTAATAAAACACAAGTGAAGTATAAAACATCTGGATGTTAGCAGCAGGCCCATCACAGAGGGATTTTTGGTTGCCTTCCTCAGGTTATGGTTCTCAACCCTGAGGGCATATCAGGATCACCTGAGGAATTTTCAATGACCACTAAGACCCTGGTATAGCATGCTGGGCACTTGCCTTGCATGTGGATCACCTGGTTCAATCACCAGCACCCCAAATGGTCCCTCAAGGCAACCAGGAGTGACTCATGAGAAGAAACACAGGAGTAAGCCCTGAGCACTGCTGGCTGTGCACCTGTCCTCACCTCCCTCCCCCCCACACACACACCTGCAAAATATACTGAGTAATCAGAAAGGCCCATGGTCTCCTCTTGACGATTTAAGCCAAAACTCTATGGAAAGGGACTAGGTACCAGTAATTTTAGAGACTCACCAGATGATTCTAATGGGCAATAAGTACTGAGAACCATTGTTTTAGTTCAAGAAACCCTAAAATGGCAGCAACACCTAACTTAAAGACAAGAAACATGTCAAGAAAGCGGGTCTAGCAGCCCGAGAAGGAAAATCCTCAGAGTTTTCTTACATATGGCTGAATCTCTGTGATTTGGAAGCCCAGAGCAGAGTCACACATCAGCAGTGGCCAATGTGCAAAGTGCTGAGTACAATGCACAGTCCAGTCATACTCATTTGTCAAGCAAACAGCAAGTCTACACAGTTGAGTCAAAGACAAAAGCAAGCCACTGGCTACGCAAACAGAAGCAAAGATCAACAACTGGGATTACATCTGATCAAGAAGTTTCTGCATTGCAAAAGAAATGACGACTAGAATGAAAAGAAATCCTGGGAGAAAATACTTGCTCAATGCTCATCTGACCATGGGTTTCTATCCAAGATAGAAAAGCACTTACAAAACTTTACCTCCAAATTAACAATCCCGTTAAAAGAAGAGCTGAACTGATGCTTTCTCAAAAAAGATATACAGAGGATATTTTCTCAAAAAAGGTATACAGAGGATAATACAGGTCAATTATCATCAAGAAAATGCAAATAAAAACAACAATGAAATACTGATTGTGGCACACATCAAAAAGAGTATTGTGGCACACATCAAAAAGAGTAGAAACAACCAGTGCTGGCACAGATATGGGGAGAAAGGAACTCGTGCATTGTTGGTGGAAATGTCCACTGGTTCAACCCCTATGGAAACATGATGAAAACTTTCTAAAACATAAAATCTGAGCTTCCGTATGATCTAGCAATTCCACATCTCGGCATCTACCCCAAGGATCCCAAAACTCTTTGAAAAGAAGACACTTTTGCTCCTATGTCCAGTTCAACACTATTGACAAGAACCAAGACCTGAAAACAAGCCAAGTTATGAAGAAACAGATTACAAAATTGTGGTATACAGACACAATGACATACTGCTTGGGTATAAGAAAAGACAAAATCATGCAATTTGTCACTGTGGGTGGAACTGGAGGGCATCACGCTGAGTGAAGGCTGTGTGAAGGGGAGGAACAAATACAGAATGATTTCTCTCATCTGAGGGATATAAAGAAAATAAGGCAATAGAGCAAATGACCAACAGTAACAGAACCTGAGAATTGGCCTCTAGAATGAGTTTACCAATGGAGGAGAAGTGGAAGAGTGGGCGGAAGGGGACTGCTGGGCATTGGTGGAAGGAAGTTGACACTTTGGTGGTGGGTGTGCTGTCATGACACTATGCATGAAACACTATCATCGACAATATTTTAACATGCTGCACCTCAATAAAAAATAATTGGGAGGGGGAATACAAAGAACATGACTTTCCTACAGGAATAAAAATGTAAAGCAATTTCCAAAATAAAAGTTTTTAAGCTAAAAGAAGACAAAGCCAGAAGACCAAGAACTGGTGGTCTAAATTCGCTTTGGTTTGGATAAGGTTAGGTTAATTTCTCTTGAAGCCCCCCAGATTTGGGGCTGCAACATCAAGGAGTTACAGGAAGAGAGAATACAGATTACATAATATGTGTTCATACTCTGAGATACATACACACACACGCACACACATCAGGTTAGACTAAACACCCCCAAATTCAGACACCTCCAACTTCTCTGAGGGCTCTTTGAAAAGGCCTTTGTCACTGCCGACTCCCGGCTCACCTCCCCAGACCAAAGGCCACGGCCCAATTCCGACTCCCAGCTGGGGTCAGGCCCTCTGTCCTAGATCGGAGGAGCATTTGGCAGGGCACAAAAAAGAAACTGCAGCCCAGCTCCAGGGCAGCCCTCTTCTTCTTTCCTTCCCTGTTCCTCCTTGCTCCCTGGGCCCCCAAACAAGAGGCCACTCAGAAATCATCGCTCAGGAAAAAACAAGGCAGCTTTGTCCCCAGGCTGGGTTTCCCTGACACTTGGGCAGGAGAGAGAGATGAGAGGGCTGTGGGCTACAGAGGTCTGGGGAGAAGTTGGCACCTGGAGAAGAGCACTTTCCCAAGCTGCTGGCCAAGTGATGGTTTTGACTTAGGTGACTTCTGATCCAGCTCCTGCGACCTCCTCCTCCGCCAGGAGTGCCTATTCCAGAACCTGAGAATCACAGAACCATCTTCCCCTGTGGCACAGATCTACCTACCCTTCCGTTTTTAGCACCAACAGCAAGTCAGACCCTGATCATAAAGAGACAAAGAAGGGACATTGGTAGGAGCAATGTTCTTCTCACCCAGAGCTGAGCAAAATCAGAGCACAGAAGCATTCCACTCTAGAACTTTCCCCATAAGGTAAGTATCCAGAGCAAAGACATCATTTTTCACATCTGTGTGAGGTGGCCAGACGGAAGATATCTGGCTTCAATGGGGGAGGGCTGAGTTGGCTGTGCCCTTGTAGAGAGCAGAGAACAAAGGGGGACTCCCACTTTGTCCTTTCTCATAACATGTCAGCAGCAATCTGCCTTTATAGCCGTCATTTGAGCGGATCTTTTTATATGCTGTGTGCAAACTGAAGAAAATAAGCAAACACAACAGCAGAAAGCAGTGCCATTTCCCTGCTTCCCACTTAACAGTGGGTATCCTACAAGCAGCCACTGAGGCTAATTACATTGGCTCGGAGACCTTCCTGGGACCCAGAGAGAGGTGAACCAGGGGCAAGAGAAAATCCTGAAATACAAACTTAAATGTCAATAGTTATGCCCTTTGCAACATAGATGATGCATACATGAGGGTACAACAGAAATTCTATACCAACCCAAAAGATATCAGCCAGGGTAAGCCAAGAACAGCCTTTAACCAGGGAAGTCCTGGGTGGCTGCTCCTCCAACATGTCTGGAGCACAACTACCTGCTTGAGTAACATTAAGGGGCCCATCTTCCCACAGCACAATCTGACCATGGGAGCCCCAACTCCTCCCCTCAGGGGGCTCCTGCCCATGTGCTAAGAAAGAGGGAGGAGAAAAGAGTGGCAGCCTTCTGGTTTGCCTTTTCATGATCCTTCCTGAGGTCCCCAAGAAGGAAAACACCAGATCTCCTCAAGAAAGTTCTGCTACAACTCAATCCATTCCCCTTTCCTTGCAGAAAATGCCAGTCTCAGAGGGATGAGCTGGCCCAGAACAGTGACATCATGGAGGGAGATGTGGCAAAGGAGATGGAAGGAGGAGTTAGAAATGAGGCCTCTTAGGAGACAGGTGGGCTTAAAAAATAGCCATCGGGTAAAGGTGAAATTATGACCATAGCATATGAGACATTCTTGTGTGTTTTCGAGAATGCTTTGGGGTCACATGGGCTAATTTCCTCTAGCAGTAAGTCTTTTGAATTGATATTTCTGTTGCTCTACTTATTTATGACAAGCACCTCCATTGGACCATTCTCCATGGAAGGGGCAATTCAGTTGTTATCCACAGGAACAAGTGTTGGCTTGTTTTCTTTCGAAAAGCTTGGCAATAAGGTCTTCCTTTTTTCTATAGGGTCATCTATACAACTAACAGATATGAAATGAAATGATGCATATGAAATGATGGTATCACTAAGCATTAGCAAAATGCAAATTGAAATAATAAGAAGATATCACCTAACACCCAATAAAAGGACTATGACCACCTCCAGCAAATGAAAGATTTTGCTGAAGATGTGGGAAAATTGAAGCCCTGTGCACTGTTGTTGTGAATATAAAATGGTACTGTCGCTATGGAAAAGAGTGTGGAGCTTTCTCGAAAAATTAAAATTAGAACTCCTACCATATGATTGATTCAGTAATTCTATCGTTAAGCATATACCCAGGAGAACTGAAAGCAGGGTCTCTAAGAGATAACTTCACTTGCATGTTCCTTGAAGCATTTTTTTTTTTCACAACAGCCGTTCTCAAATTCTGTAACTGAAACGGAGGAAGAGAGGAGCTCTTTCTCCTAGTGCAAGTTAAGAAAATGTGAATTCCCTAGGAGGCAGAGCTTGAAGATATAACAGATTTTAGCAGAAGATGGAGAAGGCTTTTATCTTCACCTAAGAAAGGCTGGCTTTCATTTTTTGAGCTGAGAATGGGACTTAGGAAATCTTCCAGTGACTGGGGACAGACTGTCAATATATGAGAACTATTTTTATTGTTTATTTTTAATTTCATTTTAGGCACTGCGGTTTACAAAACTATTGATGTAGGGTTTCATGCATAAAACATTGCAGCAGCAGCCCCCTAGAGTGTCTGCTTCCCTCGACCACTGTCCTAGTGACCTCCATTCCCATCTCATCCCTCTACAGTGCTAAACTTCCTAATGAAGACCAGTTCTCAGCTTTTGTTGCCTGTGAGCATTTGTTACTCCCCTACTATGTTTCTGTATATCCCACATGTGAGAGAGATCACCCTGTGTCAGTCCCTCTCCTCTTGGGCCCAAGCTTTGGTTCGCAGTGATCCCAACCTTATCCTGGCACTCTCTTGATTAAAGCAACAACAGCATGCCACCCTCAATGAACATAGGAACCTGCTGACCACTCTGTTCTGACAAATCTCTTGATCAGGACAGATCTACCAATATTGGTAATTGATAAGACTACATTCAGTAAAACTGGCTAGCACTGCACAATGGGGCTGTACCCTTATGAGTCCTGGTTTGGTGATTTCCAAACCACGCAATTTGGAAGAGGAGGCAGAGGCAACCCTTCCGGCAGCTATGACCTTTTCAGATGCATGGATTGGCACATTTGTAACAAGGCCAGACAGGGGACACCAAAGATATGAATTGGGACAAAGTATTACAGGGAAAATTCAGTTTTCAGCATTTTTAGGGTTGCTAATTATATAATGCTAATTGTAAAAACAGTTCCAACTCCCCTCTTTCCCAGGTTTCTGTCCTATGCAGCATGAATTTGTAGTTCCCCATATTAAAAAAAAAAGACATAGTCTATCTGCCCACCTTGGATTCTGGGGTAGCTGATCTGGCTCATAGAATGTGGCATAGTCAATGACATGTCAGTCCTGCAGAGAATATTCATACTTCCGGCGGGGGGGAGGGGGGGCGGTCCTAGAACTGTGATACCACTGAAGGATAAGAGTTTGTGTGAAGAAAAATCTGTCTACGCCAATCCCCAAACATGAGAGACCAACCAAGATCGTGACAGCTGTCAACCCTGCCCCAGACGACCCCCAGCACACTGGGAGCCCAGCTGAGCGCAGAACCACTATCTGGCTGATCCATACACTCACAAACCATAATACTTGAGGGTTTAAGCAACTGAGTGTTGGGGTGTTTGTTAGGCAGCCAGAACTTGTCAAGACACTGTGTTTAAAAACACTCCAGTCTGTGAAGTCAACCTGTGACCCTAAATCGCAGGATAGCAGAACATTTACAGAGAAGCACTTAGGTCCTACGCTGCATCCCTGTCCCAACCACTCTCAGAGGAATAGGTACACTGCCTGTGATCTGTGTGTGACTGTCTCTTTCCTTGCACATTTCCACATTTCTCTGAGGAACTGGGGGTTCAGTCCTGTGCACTCCTCTGGCTTCTATCAAAGAATCTCATCAGGTTCATCTGTTCATGTGTCACTAACACACCAGGCATGTCTACAAAGCTGAAACGGGCACCACCCTTCACATTACTGCCTCTGTGATGCCCTTCATGAGCTGCCTTATTTGATGCCTTAAGTGCTTCCTGCTATCGCAGAATTCCTTTCTCTGTTTGAATGATGCTCCCTCTTCTCAGATGATCCCATTAGCACAGAGACTTCAGGAGTACAGCCACTATGTCTGCTTTCCCTATTGCCGAATCCTCAGTCAATTTCACAGTTCTCAGCACATAGTAGGTGCTCAGAAAAATATCTGCGGCCTGAATAAGCAAATGGCTATAGCTGCCTCTTCTGTTACTCAGTGCTGTGCCTCTTCTCTTGATCTCCCCTCTCAACCCTGACTGCCACTTTTATTTTTTATATTTTCCATTTTGGCAAAGGGAGAAAGCTGCCAGGTAGTTCCCAGGTGACCCAGGGATGCCTGGCCATCGGGGCCTGTGGTTCAATGTGAGAGCTCAAGGTGCAGTGCTGCCCAGGTCCTGCCATGCTGAGAACCACTAGGCCACACATGGCATTGCTCAACAGTCTTCAGGGCTGCGCCTGGTGATGCTTGTGCTAGGTACTGAACTGAGGTCAGCCACCTGTGCTAGTCTCTGGATCCTTGTCCTTGCTATACTTTTATATTGAGCCTTGGTGTCCATCTAGACCCTTAAATCAGTTCCATGTCTTCTCTTTACAGGAAAACTCACATATGTATTATCTTATAGAATAATTTCTGCAATAACATGAAATAGTAAAATATTTGTTACTTAAAATCAGATCCATGTCTCCCCTTACAGGAAGATTCACATATGTACTATGTTATAGAATAATTCTGCAATAACTAACACAAAACAGTAAAATATTTGTTATTTAAAAGCATATGCTCCAATCACGGGTTGAATTAGTGACACTGGACATCTCAGTATGGAGACTGGCCCATGGTATGTTCTCCACTCAAACCAGGATGCACCAATTTGGAGCCACACATTTGAGCGCTCACCTATTTGATATGTGCTTGGTGCTATGCCAGGTAGGTACAAAAATGCCACCATTGCTATTAATCAAGGTCATGCTATCATATGAATCTATTTCTGTCCCAAACTACAGGATGGCAAAAATCTTCTAAATGGCATTATGGGACATTTAGTCATCTTCTCACTGTGTGCTCTGATTTCATAAGCCCCTCATGTCTGGGAAGTAGAGATGGAGTTTCTGGCCGCCTTAGGTGTCTGAAAAGGCGAGATGCAAATAAGCAAGAAATGGGCTTGATTTTATGCAAAAGCACAAAGCTTGTCCCTGCCTAGTTGCGTGTATTACCCCTCAGGGTGTTCTGTGGGTGCGCTCGTTCAATTTGATTTGCTTATCTGTGGTTTAATTTTCATGGGTTTTATTTACTTTTTTGCAAGGTCCAAAATCTGCCTGGGATGCACCTTAATGAAAAGTAGCAAACCACTTCGAAGCTTTATAAGATGCTCAAGTAATGGGAATTAGAAGTCATTATCTTTTGTGAAGGCAGCAAATGGTTGTCTGAATTGAGTTGATTTTGGTGATACATATTATAATGGAACAAATTACTAATGAAGTGCTAAATTACTGGCAACATCCCTGTTACTTATTAAACACTTTGGTTAATTAGGCTGGGGAAAATAAAGGACTGAGGCATATTTTAATATCTCCTGTGAGACCAGGTCAGGAATGAACAGATGGGTGAACCCAAAGCCCAGCCCTCAGACCCGGGTGGGAAGGAGGAATCCCAGTCTGAGATATGAGCTTCCAACTGGTGAAATGACTCCAGGGAGCAGCTGCTGCTCTCCCTCATTCTAAAAGGGCCTCAAGTGGATGAACAGACACCCTGCCACCCTGCTCTGTCCAATGTGGTTGCTACCAGCCAATTACCCCAAGTCTGTACTAGATTTTCCTTATTTGGGGGAGAAGGAATTGGCCACATCTGGCTCTGTACTCTGGGCTTTCTCCTGAGTCTGTGCTCAGGCATCACTCCTGAAATACTCAGGGGACCACAGGCAGTTCCAAACCTAGACAGGCTGAATGCAAGGCAAATGCCTTGTCTGCTATACTATCTCTCCAGCCCCCTGGTTTGTTTTTAATTAAATACTGAAAACGCAGCCAGGGGTAAATGTAATAAAACTGAACGAAATATGAGGATACAAGGAAAACATTTAATATTGTCTACTTTGAAACCTGGGTAATCCCATCAGCGGCCAAGACTCAGAGACTATAAAATACAGATCCCGGAACCAAGCGGCCGCGTTCGCGGCCGCGCGACATCTTATCAAAACTTTATTTTTATGACATCTTATTATCTCATTCCTACTTTGGACAAACTTGCAGGCTATCGAATGTAGCCTGCCCACAGGGCAGAGTCTGGCAAACTCCCCGTGGCGTACCAAATATGCCAAATACCAGTAACAATGATGGGTCTCATTCTCCTAAAGAGCCGTGAATATAATGTCAGGGCTAGGATGAAAGAGACGTTACTGGGGCCTGCTCGAGGCAATCGACTTTGAAACCTTGTGTTTTAGAGAATGGCACAGCTGAGAAGCAAAGAGGCAATAACTTGCATATTCTCAGCTTCCCTCACTAGTTTCTGCATTCTGTACCCGGATTCTGATAATGGCTTCTCAGCCCACCTCCAGGCTCCTCTTGGTAGTTAGCTTCTGCCTCTGGCTTCTAAGACCAGCGTTAGGTTTTCCTTTAGTGACATCCTTCCTTCCGGGGTAGGCTTCCTAACTCTCAATCCCCAATTACAACAAGACCGTGTCTGATGTACAATTTTATGTGGCAATTTAAATAGACCACCTGATGCAAAGATTCCCAAGTTAAACATTATTTCTGGGTATGTCTGTGAGGTGTTTCAAAAAGAGACTAGTGTGTAATCACGAGGCAACTAGGGAAGGCTTTGCTCTCTCTTGCCACCTGCGTTCAGTGGTCTCAGGCCGCGGCTGCCACGGGAAGAAGAAGGAGGAAACAAGAGCCAGGCTGGTTGGTGATCAGTTGCCATGTATTCCATTCTCCCCGCATGCCTGTTCCAGTCTCACTAATCTCCCCATTTTAGTCTCACACTGCCCCTCATTCCCATCTCCTCCTGTCTCTCCTGCTCATCTCTCTGTGCTCCATTTTACTGTTTTGGTCTCTTTCTAGTCTCTCACCAACTCCTCTCATTGGGGGTAGCCACCACACCCTGTCAGGTACCACAATCAAAATATGAAAGCCCTTCTTGATCACAGATCAGGCTCAAGGGCAGAAATACCTCCTCGGGGTATTTCTCCTCTCCTTAGTCCAACAACTTAATTGACCTCTTAATTAGCATCTTAATTCTACTTCTTAATATTATTTATTTTGTATGGACACAGTAAGAGATACATTGAGCTTGTAGGATGGCTCTCCTGGGGACATCTCGCTATAGATCTCAGACTACAGTGCTCAGGCCAGATTAATATTTCCTAACCCTATCAGGGTTCTAATCTAGATGTACTTTTTGGATCATGACAGAATTTGTCCATGACCGTGCTCTTAACTTATAGTTAAGTATTATGGCATTTTGGTCTGGCCCATATTGATGCCAGGGTAGCTCACAGCTTGTCCTGATCCATCCAGTCCCTTGTCAGGACCCTGCTTTTGGGGTGCTAGGAACTAAGGAAAACTGAGGCTTAAGTCAAGAGAATAGATTCCCAGGAGTGAATATCATTCAGAATCAATTAACTACCAAGTTACAAAAGCATAGCATTAACTGTCTTCCTGTGTCCATTCAAAAAGGACATTGCTCTGAATTAACAATGCAAAGCAGTTAAGGAGAAGAGAAAAACAATATTTACAATTAAAAAGAGTCTGAATAGGAGATAAAGATAATTCACCAGTTGAGAAAGCAGAGCACAAAGAAAGAGGTTACAAATAAACACAGAGGAATGGGAGTAATCCAATAAATCTAAGCTCCCTGTGGCAAGGCAGAAAAGACAAACCAATGTTGGGACTGGAGCAATAGCACAGCAGGTAGGGCATTTGCCTTGCACATGGCTGACCCAGGTTCGATTCCCAGCATCCCATATGGTCCCCTGAGCACTGCCAGGAGTAATTCCTGAGTTCAGAGCCAGGAGTAACCCCTGTGCATCGCCGGGTGTGACCCAACAAAAAAGGGAAAAAAAAGACAACCCAATGTTATCCTACAACTAGCATTTGGAGTGATGAGCCAAAGAGAATAACTGTTGCTCTCTCTGAGAGTGAACATTATACATTATTAGCCTTCAGAGGACCTGAGCAGAAGCCAAAGGTAAATGAAGGCTGAATTCACTGTGTATCTGATTGGTTGAGCTAGATGACATATTCTCCTGTCCTTGGGGGCCCTGGTTCCCAGGCTTCACACCCAGACTAGAATCTATAATGAGGCTCTGTCTCTTGCCCATCAAGGAGCCTCTCAGTCCTGAGAATTAAGTTGGCTAAGATTATAATAAATGTCCTGATAGATGGATGGATGGGTAGACAGACAGACAAGTATCTTATTGGTTCTAATACTCAGAACTCCAAATGATAATGCGCCTTCTGATAGGTCATCAGCTGCCCACTGGATATTGTCTACCTTGGGGTTTTCTGCTCCTCAATCAAGACTCTGCTCTTTCTTCCGCAGCATGCCCCTATTGTTGACAATGGGGAGCAGTCTTTGCTCTGTTCAGAACCTCTAATTTCCCAGATGCCAAGTCCTATTTGCTTCATTCTGTCCTCCTTGGTATCAGATCTTTACACTGCAGCTAATTCTCCTTATTCTACTCTCGCACATGAAGGAGTTAGAATTCAGGCCCAGTTAGCTGCCATCTGGCATAGGAGTCATGAGTCCAGAAGCAGGAGATCCTGGTGCCATCCCTGACACATCCAGTCTCTGAATTTTGGTTTTCTCATTCACTTTCTAATTGTACTCACGAGGGTCTTAGAGATCTCTAAAAAATCAAATGACAAAAATGGCAAGGCCCTTGGCTTTAAGAAACTCATTCTAGGAAAGCAATCTTATAAATAACTGCAAAATTTTAGGTGAGTCCCAAGAAAAGCATGATTCAAATGTCATAAAAAATTCCAAGAACAGAATCCTTAACTGCCTGGAAGAGACCAAGGAAGAGTATTTGAGGAGCTGTCTGAGCAATGGTAAAATGTGAACTGCACTTACCAGTGACTCAGGAGAATTTGAGCAGAGAAAGTAGTATGTGCAAAGGTGCAGGGGTGGCAATCTCATGCAAGTAGCTTGAAACTGAACAAAACTTACAACAAAGATTAGAAAGCTCACGTGGCCAGTAATAAATGTAGAGAGAGGCTAAATAATGATGGGTCTTCTACAAAAACTTGAGAAACTGAATTTTATCCTATGAAAACAGGGAAGAACCACCAAGAACTTTTGCACAGGGGAGATGGCAGGTCAGATCTGTGAATGCAGGCTGACTGTACGGAAATGGGTTGGAGAGGATTGGGTGTAGGAGGAGGGAGATCAAGGAGATGGAAGGGTATACAATAGGGCAGGTAAAAATTTTAGGGCAATGGCGGTACAGGAGGTTGATTCATAGAAGGAAGACTTGGAACTAGTCTCAGATGTGGGGTGTGATCACCCACCCCCTTACCCTCAAAGATTCTGGTTTGTATACAGTAACAGACATACAAAGAGCCTGAGAGAAAGACTAAATGAGAGAAAATGATAAAAGATTTCTCTTGGGTTGATCATGGTGGAGGTGCTTTGGGGACCATCACATGAATATGCTATGGCAGTGAGAGAGCTGAGGGAGGGGGGAGAGGGAGAGAAAGAGAGGCGATCTGGGAAAGGAAAGGAACAAGAGAAGGGGAAATAGAAAGAGGGAGGAAAAAGGAAGGAAAAAGCAATTGAACGAAAAGGCCATACCAACAAGAAACTGAACAGGAGCTATCCAGACAGTGAAAAGCAGTGTGTGTGTGTGTGTGTGTGTGTGTGTGTGTGTGTGGCGGGGGGGGGAGAGGTGTGTGTGCAGGGACTGTTGGTGAGTCTCTAAGGGACAACAACACAAGCACTCACTGGGAAAGAGCTCATTGAGTGAGGCAGTTGAGGGTAATCGATGACATTACAACTGTTGCTGAAGACTTTGCAATGATAGCTTTCTAGAAATGATATCAGAAAACCGAATCCCATAAAGAATAGAAGAGGGTATTTAGACAACTTTCAATGTGTTTGGCAATGAAGGGAAGGAGAGCCATATCGAGGTGCCTGAAGAACAATAAAAAGTAATGGGAGAATCTTTACTTAGAGTGGAAGCAATTTTAAACATATCTAAAATATGTAAAATAAAGGGCTTCGCCAAGATGAGCCACACCACCTCTCTTGTCTTTTTGGTGGAGCGATAGCACAGCGGGTAGGGCGTTCACCTTACAAGCGGCCAACATGGCCAACCTGAGTTCGATTCCTCCACCCCTCTCGGAGAGCCCGGCAAGTTACCGAGAGTATTCGATATGCCAAACACGGTAACAACAAAGTCTCCAATGGAGATGTTACTGGGCCTGCTTGAGCAAATCGACGATCAACGGGAGGGCCTTTACCTTTACCTTGGTTTTTGAGTTATACCCAGAGGTCACAGTCACGGCCACGGTCCTCCTGTTGTTCATCGATTTGCTCGAGCAGGCCCAGTAACGTCTCCATCGTGAGACTTGTTGTTACTGTGTTTGGCATATGGAATACGTCATGGGTAGCTTGCCAGGCTTTGCTGTGTGGGCGAGATACTCTTGGTAGCTTGCTGGGCTCTCTGAGAGGGGCAGAGGAATTGAACCCAGCTCGACCGAGCCGGCTGCGCGCAAGGAAAACGCCCTACCACTGTGCTATCACTCCAGAGGTGCTCGGGGCATATTCCTGGCTCTTCACTTGGGAGATGATTCCTGGCAGGTTCGAGGGACCAATATGGAGGGACAGGAATTTAACCCAGGTAGGCCACATACAAAGCAAACATCTTACCCACTATACTCTTGCTCCAGTCCTTCCCTTGTCTTTTTATTATAAAGAGTGCATTTATGAATGAGAGAAGCCTTCTCTTGTTACTGGAGAATTTCTAGTCCAAAAAGACATTTGAACCAGAAAAGTTATTTGAATTAGTTATTAAGTCTTTCCACCTGCCTGACTCTCTGTTGCTTTCCTTAACTAGGCTGTCCTGATGAGCTCCATGCACAAGTAGAGCTCACAAGGTTCTGAATAACCCACACCCAATTTTGCAACTCATAATCCCATTCAGTCATCTACAGTGCCTCTAGCATTTACAATCAGAGACTTTACTGATCTCAAAGCGATCATGCAAGGTAATGTCTGTTATTTATTCCAAGATCCTTCAAGCAAGGGAAATCATGGCCAGAGACAAATGAAAAGCATTATGGAAAAGAATTTGGATGAGAAAGAGTGAAAAAATAGAAGGCTTATGCAAAACTCATTTTCCTCTCTTCGGAGAATTCATCAGATCTTACACATCATTTCTACAGCTCTTCCTATATTCTATCTACATGGTTGAATATTCTCAAGGGAAACCCAAACAATAGAAGACTTGAACATGTCTATTTTCATCTTTGATCAATGTATTTCTAAAATCATTTCATTATTATCGTTTGAGTATTTGGGGCATACCTGACAGCTCAGGGCATAGTCCTGGCTTTGTGCTCAGAGGACAATAAATGGTACCAAGATCAAAGCAAGGTTGGCTGAGTGCAAGGCAAGCACCATACCTGATGTGCTTTCTCTTTGGGCCTAAAATTGTTTTTCAAAGGCATTTAGAATTTTCAGGAGGAAGAATCTTATCTTCACTGAATTATGTTCACTGAATTTTTATTGAGACGTTAATAAAATGCTTGGCTCTTTTCTAGAGGGTTTTTTGTTTTGTTTTGTTCTGGCTTTTGTAGTTTTTTTCTTTAGTCCATTAAACTGAAGATTATCTTTTGTAAGAAGAAAAGCTAAACGTCTTGTTTTCAGCCTGGGTAGAAAAACAAGTAAAAGCTTCCACATGATCAGTTTTAATCTTAACCTGCTGAGGTGGGTTTTACTACTTAATGAAATAGTTTGGAAATGGATGTGACACCAAGGGCCATTGGTAAGTAGAGCCCAGAGAGAAGGGAATAGAACTCATGAATTAGATTCACTTCCTGTGCGAGGTAGCAGATGTCCAACCTTCATCGGATTTCTGATAGAGAATCCAGCTGCAGTTCTAGAACCTGCCTTCTGGGGCAGAAAGTTGGGGGAGGCTGGGTCTGTTTTCCCTGGATGCTTGTTTTCTCTGCCCAGTCATGTGAAGAAAGTTGGCTGGGAGCTTTTTTCTTTATTATTGTTGTCTAAGACACAATCGCTACATTATACTGGAGCCTTTGGAGACACCAGTGTAGAGCTCAATTGCCTGTTCCCCATTGTGCTTGAAGGGTACACCGAGCGGCCTGGGGGAGGAAGGATCCTCTCCGGTGGCATGGGAGAGGGGTTGCTGTCTTCAGAATTTTCAGAGGCTATGCCAAAGTCTGCATAAGCAGAACAGAATTCCCAGGGAAATCTTTGTACTGTTTTTAGGCAAAGAACTAACCTCAGCTCTTAGAAACCCATCAGCCTCTGAAATCACAGAATGGGGATTACAAACTAGTACATCGGGATCCGGAAATTGGTCTTCTGACAGGATTATGGTCCCTAAAAAATGAAAGTACAGATGTCAGGGAGTTCCTGTCAGTCTGAATCCTGATGTCATGGACAGAATGAGGATTCTGTTTCAAGTCCCAAAACTCTCGTTCATATCTTCATGGAATCTCCTTAGTCCAACTTCCGCATTTGTAAAATAGGGGTTAATGATAATGAGACATGGCTCACTGGGTGCTTAAAAATGATGATATAAAACAATTCAATAAATTTGCATTAAGAAGCATCTGTTGAATGCCCTGCACAATCTACACACAAAGGCTGAAGCAGTGGGCAAAATTGCCAGAGACAATGCATCAGAGACTCCCGTCCATTGCTTGCTTGCAAACTGACCAACAGAGAAGTCTAGTACCCTCATGCCAGGTTGATGCTTTGCTTCTAGAAATTAATGCCTACCTCCATTATTATCTTCCAAATCATTAGGCTAAACCATCACAACCTCCTGGCAACAGTACAGCTTCCAAAATGCACCAAGACTGATGCACCTTATAGATGTCTAAACTTTTCTCCTTCTTTAGCACTGACCTTAGCCAGAAACTGCAGCCCTGACTAAAGGATGAGTTGTACTGTTGGGCATCTCTGGGTTGCAGAAAGTGCTACTTTCTAGGGCCTTGGTGGTCAAGATGCTGAGGATTCCACTATTAAAGAGACGCACATGTGTAAACATTAACAATGGAGTTCTTTAAGGCATAGGCCTTTGTCTTATCCCACGAAAATGGGTTGCCTCAATATACCTGCTCATTTGCATATAAAAATCAGACTGCAACATAGAGTTACATCCCAAGCACTGGACTAGATCCCAGGATATATCAGTGGCATAAACACAAATTTCTGCTCTAAAATAGTGGCCAGCAAACTTTTTTTGGCAAAAGACTGGGTAGGCTTTGTGGTCTACACAGTCTCTGTCACATTTTCTCAAACAATAGAGAATACGCAGATATTGTGCCAGTCCATCCTCCTGACAAACTTTCTGACAAACAGAAATTGCAGACTGGATCAAGCCCATAGTCTGCTGACCCTAATCTAAAGGGAATGATGGATATTTTACTAGATAAAATGTCAACAAAATGTGGGAAATGCTTTGACAGTAAGTAATGAATACCTAATCTAGGCTAGGAGATTCTGATCAAGATTTTTATGTAGGAATTTGTAACCAAGAGTGGGTGTTTCTAAGTTTTATGCCCTTTTTGAAAGAGTGGACCCTCCGAGTACTGCCCTGTCCAATTCAGGAAGATTTGCAACATTCCAGAGGGGATGATTAAGACCTTAAGTAATACTTTTAGAAATAGAAAAGATGGAGAAATAGATTTAATAGGCAAAATAGACAAAACAAGGGGATAGAAATATGGGAAGAGAGCAAATAACAGGTCTTAAGGATGAGCCAAGTTTCCAATAGAGCAGTCGAAATTATTCACCAGAAGAGGGAATGTAGAAAAAGCAGGGTGTTGAGAGGATAAAGCTGTCCCTCATTGTGAAAATGAAAATGTTCAGTAATTGGTTGGTTATAGCTGAGTCCTGAGGCTTTTCCTGAACTAAAGATACCTAACTGATCTCTTGGCACCTGTCTTATCCTTCCCAAATCTATCCACACACACCTGGAACAATATTCCACAAAAAAAGTCCATCAGAGACTGTGTTATTCCCCAGCTAAGAAACATTCAACAACTTTCCATCTTTAGAATAATGTTTCGATCCCGTAGCTTGGCATGGACAGTTCTCCAGACCCACTCCTTACAACCACACTGGCCTAGTCTGGGAGCATCCCCACCCATGCCACCCAACCTCCCCCACGAATTCTTCCATGAGAAGTCAGTTCCCTGAGCAGACCATTAAATAATCCAGAGCAAATTAGGACTGTTCGAATAACCCACCAGAAGCACAGAGATCTCCTCCTAGGCAGGAGCATTTAGAAATATGTCCTCCTCTGTGGTGGCAGGAAAGGGGCTCCATTTCCACCCCAGAGTCAGCAGAAAAAGTAAAGCCAGCCTGTCTGCAGCAAGGAGAGCAACTTCAGATGAAGCCTCCTTCCTATCCTCTTCTCCTATTTGCCACACAGGACAATTGCCCGCACCAAGAAAATAAATGCTCCTCCTCTCCCGAGCCCCTGGGACCCCATTAAACACAAACTGCCTCGTATTCACATCACCGCTCCTGAAAAAGGAACGAGATCGATTTTCCTCTGCCAGGAGCAGAGGCTGGCAGCTTAGTGCTGAAGCCCATCAGACATCTCCTCGGGAGGAGGATCTATCTGGTCTCCAGTGAGCCTCCTGGCGTGCAGAGCTGATGTTCAGGTTGTCAAGTCAACCAGGAGGGAAGAAGCACCAGGAAGATTACAGGTCAGGAAACAAAAACAAAAGTTTCTGCAGAAGGAGCTTTTACAGGAAGGATGAGTGCTGACAACAGGCTTGTGTCAAGTTGAGAAGAGAGAAGTGGGGGGTGGGGATCTTCCAAGCACTGTGAATGCAGCACAGCCAGGATGGGCTCCTTCCCCAGTGGGCTGAGCTACCAGCATCAAGAAAGGGTGACTCATGCTGCAATGGTTCAATAAACTTCAAATCTGTCCCTTCTCATGTGCAGATTCCAAAGCACTGTTGCCTTTCCCATTTGTTCAACATCAAATGGACAATGAGAGCAGCCAACTTTGCCCCAGTACTCATGCTGGGTCTGCCAGGGGACATGAGATCAGCCCCAGGAGCGAGGTGTCTGGATCAAACAATTCTCTTCCCTCCCACGCACATTGTTGTCCTCCTGTGACATCTGTGACCCACTGTCCTCAAAACGCTGCTGTCCGGAGCAGAATGTGATGCTGGTCAGGTTCATTTCTTTACATGCAGAAGCTAAGATTTTGGAGCTCATGTCCCAGAATTTATTTTCTTAATGGCAAAAATACACAGTTTTTAAGGTCTGAATTGCTACCACAAGCATACAACAAAGAGTTTGAGCATAGCCTCCATCAAACTGTGGATAGCTAATAATCTCAAAGCTTGCAGAGGAAACAGTGCAGTTAGACCTGCTGGCACCAGCCTTCACACCTAATCCAAATCCCATTCTGCTGCTTGAAGATAGCCCTTCTCTGTTGTCTCTTCAGATGCCTTTTCTTGTACTTTTGTGAATGTAGAAAATTCCAGGCAGCAAGGGAAAGCCTTTTGCTGCAGAGTATTACTACTGCCATTGCTTGGATCATTAATTATCGTTGATAGTGAAAACATGGGCTTGGACAATTGGCAAAAAGTAATTATTTACCATCTGTTATAGGCTCTCACGTGTAATTACTTAACAGTGGAAGTAATTGTAAAGCAAAGGTAATGATAGCAGACAAGTGGATGGCGAAGTATCAGAAGGGAAAGTTTATCCATAACAGTTAGCATCGTGTTCTCTCTCTCTCTCTCTCTCTCTCTCTCTCTCTCTCTCTCTCTCTCTCTCTCTCTCTCTCTCTCTCCCATTCCTTTCTTTTCTTCTTCCCTTCCCATCCACTCTTCCTCCCTTTTTCCTACTTATAATTTTTCTTTTTAAGCTCAGTTCACTAACCATCCATTTGTTTGTTCATGTTCCCTCTTGGATGTGACATTCTCTAATTCTGTGTTCCTTTCACCCTAAGCAATTCATCATGTTTATCACTAGTCAAGGGCTGGAGCAATAGCACAGCGGGTAGGGCGTTTGTCTTGCAGGCAGCCAATATGGCCAACCCGAGTTCGATTCCTCCGCCCTTCTCGAAGAGCCCAGCAAGCTACCGAGAGTATCTCGCCCGCATAGCAAAGCCTGGCAAGTTACCCGTGGCATATTCTATATGCCAAACACAGTAACAAGTCTCACAATGTTACTGGGCCCGCTCAAGCAAACTGATGAACAACAGGAGGACAGTGACAGTGACAGCGATTGCTAGTCAAGCATGTATCACTTTAGACCATCATGATTCTCTGAGTCACAATCAGCCCATTCTCAGCTCTGTATCCCTGATGAGTTCCTGAAGCAAAGGGAATTTTTCCTGTTCCCAGATGGTAGCACAATGTAACAAGCAATTGTTTATTTGTTTGGTTTTTTAATAAATGCATGGATTCATGATTTTTTTTCTCCACCTCAAACTATTTAAAACTCAAATTGTGAAATGTTAAAATTAATATCTATTTTTATCTTTTACTGTTAGGGTTCATATATGATGGGGTTCAGACAGTAGGCAACAAATATATATTTATTATATATAATATTTATTATATATAATAAATATATATTTTTATATATTTATTATATATATTTATATGTATACATATATATATTCACCTCTCGGAGAGCTTGGCAAGTTACTGAGCATATCCTGCCTGCACGGGCAGAGCCTGGCAAGCTCCCCGTGGATTTGATATGCCAAAAACAGTAACAATAACAGGTCTCATTCCCCTCCAATCATTGGGAAAAATGAGTAAGGAGAGGCTGCTAAAATCTCAGGGCTGGGAGGAAGAGAGACGTTCCTGGCGCCCGCTGGAGTAAATCGACGAACAACAGGATGACAGTGATACTGTGATACTGTTGTGGGAGCTATGCCTGGTGGTGCTCTGAGGACACCAGGGCCACAGTGAAGGACTCAGGCAGCTGGGGAGTATGGAGTAGCAGGGATGGAACCAAGGTACTGCAAGGCGCACACTCCACTACTTGAGTCACATTGTGGCCCAAGACATGACCAGTTCTGATGGCAAGTTTTATTCCATTTGTATTAAGGTCCCTTCACTACAAACACAAAATCAAGACTGCAGCTCCCAAGCAACAGTACATCTGGGGCACTGGAAGCAGCCTCCCAGCAGACATCATTTCCCTTTCACTTTTTACTTTTTTGCTTTTTGTGTTTGTATGTGTAGGTGGGGGGGGGGGGGATTGAGGATCACACATGGCTGTGCTCAGGGATCACTTCTTGCAGTGCTCAGGGGACCATATGCAGTGCCAGAGATCCAATTTTTATGCCAGAGACAGTCACTTGCAAGCAGGAGTCTTAACCCCTGTACTATCCCATTGGACCCTTGCCCTTCTCCTTTGTTATATAGGGATAGATAAGAAGGGAAGAGGGCATTTCTTTAATAGGACATCCATTTATTACATTATTCAGTATCTTTTATGTCACAGTAATATTGGAAGGTACTGATGAATGCAGATTTTGTAAGTCCCTATTTGCAACTACATAGTCTACTAAGAGAAACATCTTTTTGAAGACCATGTGAGCTTAAATTCTATATCCTTAAAGTCTATATCCATATGTAAAATGCAAGGATTACAGAGATGATGCTCTCAGTAACTACATACCTGAGGGGTGTTCAGCACTGGACTTGGACACTGGGGCTACCCATAAAGCATCTGTCTGTAGATCAGGTTAAAGTTTTCAGAAATTACCCCACAGGAGGCAGGGAAAGATAATTCAGCTGAGATGCAAGGGCAGTCCAGGAAATACTTTATTGGGCATTTATCCAGAATGCCCAATAAAGCCTGCAGTGGTCACTAAGGAACACTTGGGAAGACAGACCAAAGGGCAAGGTTGGCAAAACATCTTGAGCCATCTGAACCCTACCCCCTCTTCCTTGTCCTCTCCCTTTCTTAGCAAGCTGCTAGTGATGAGCACTGGGTACCCCAGAACATAGCATCACCCATGAACCGAATCTCTCCCGCCGTCCTAACGATCCAAGGCAAGGAATGTAATATAATCTACAACCCCCGCCTGGTGGGGCTGCCAAGCTTCTCTTTAGAAAGCTGTTTTATATTCCCCCTGGAATTTAGCATGCCACGTTTTCCTCTGCATATTAAAGGATGAAAACGGAGGTGATGGACACATTCCCTTGGTACCCAAGTCAGCTGCCAAGTTTCTCTGGCTGACTTTATCTCCTCCTACACTTCAACAGTATGGTCTTTGGGCAGAATGCAAGGGAGTACATAAGCTTCTCTCATTCTCTCGTATTCAAGTGAATTACCTGGGAAATGACGAGGAATGAGAAAAGTGAGTCACAACCAAGAGTCTGAGGTATGGTTGATTTTACATGATATTAATCTGCTGAACTTAGCTGAGAAAACAAATAATAGTTTATATTTAACTGCAGCGACTTTATGCTTAATGGTTTATGCTTAAAAAAAAAACAACATAGCTGACCTAGTACTGTCAGGAGAAAAACTATACTTTGCTCCTGCCTTATATTCAGAACATGATTTCTGCAGATAAATAATTTCTAATGCACTTTCTATTACAAAGACAGTGTTTCACACATCTGTTTTATGTTTCATTAAATGGTACAACAAATGAAACCATCAACCATCCTGCTTCTCTATATTAATTCAATGTATAAGAATAATGTGTGATGAGTCTAGACAGTAAGGGCGATTATCATGTCAGGGAAATCTGCTAGTTTACTTATGGATCCACAAAGGCTGCCAAGGCACGACTCACCATGCTGGCAAATGGCGATCCAATTTACTGTTTAAATCAAGAAAGGAGCACCATAGTCTAAGGCACAATGGAGTCGTTTAGACCCTATTAAGTACTAATTTAACTTAATCCCCAATACCCAACTGATGGCCAATAAGTCAACTGGAATGAAAGAACCAGAGGGAGAAAGACATTATGAAGAAGACACCTTATGGCCTCCCCAACTTTCTTTTAAATGGGAAGCAGTCCTGAGTTGGGTCAAAGAACATTCTGCTGCAGTGTTTTTTTTTTTAATTTCCAGCAATGACAATGGGAGAAATATTTTAGTTCCATTTCTGCTATTAGACCATATCACAGAGACATAGACAGATTGGGTTTTGATTGGTCGGGTGATAAATAGGAATCAAGGGTTGAGCTTGGACCCTTCATATCCTTCAGAGCAAGAATGTCTCTGAAGTACTTGTAGATTTCTGAGGCATCTATGTCCCAGGTATAATGATGTGTCTATTAGGAAGATTCTATCCCTTCACTTTGTTTCTCTTCTAACCAGTGTACACTAGTGGGTGTGTTGACTAAAGTTATGGGTGATCTGATTTGGACTCAAGGGAAATAGCTCTGTGGTGAATATCTCAAGTCCACCCACTTCATTGGTTCCTTTTGCTTCAGTTCCTTTGAATAGTGCCTTTCACCATTCTTACTGCTGATCTCCAACATGTTTTATCTGTGGTATTTGCCACCCACTGACATCCTGCATGCTCTTTTATCTCAGAACATTTTAGAAGGTCCTTTTTGTGATTGGGGCATGAAAAAAAATCAGAGTTGGAATTTTTGCCTTCTTTCCATGGACAGTGAGAGAACTTCATGTAGAGCATTTAATATGGAGTACTTGCTGCAGAAACACTGAAAACAAGATAGTGAGCTCCTCCTGCTCCCAGGGATTGGGGGTGGACAGGAAGAGGGGTGGTTGTTAAGTGTTGACCTGCCAGAGCCATGTGTCTTAGTAAACTCAGAATACAAAAGAAGGGCATCTACTCTAAACTTGCGGGGAGGGTTGTGGTTAGGAAATGTTTCAGGGGAATCTAAGAAAACAGTGACAGTTGGTCAGATAAGAAGCATAAAGGGTAGGAGAGTGTCTAGAGGTGAAGATGATGGAATCAAAGAACAGGGAAATAGCAGGGTGGGGGCAAGGGCTACTGGAGTCTAAAATATTCAGGGAAGAAGAAGCAAACACTGATCTGGGAGGCATAGAAGGGGTGGGCTTGAGCAGGGCCCATCATCCAGAGTCTGTGCTTTCTTCAGCAAGCAGTGGAGAGGACTGAATGACTTCCACAGGGATGAGACAGGTTTATCATAGGGAAGGTATCCGATGGCAAGAAGGGAGTGCCAGCCTAGGGGAACTGATGGATAGAGAACCATGACCTGTTCAGGATGGCTGGGACTCCCCAACAGATTGAGATGATAGTATTCATACAGGCAGAAAAGATGGGTTCCCTCTTCTGGAACAGGCCACTGAGATTAGAGCTGAGCTTCCAGGGACTACTCCAGGCAGGGCCTGGGGCATCCAGGGACCTGGAATTCCTGGAACCTCACTCCAGACACCACTGTTGGCCTGCTGCTCCCCCTAGGGGGCATTGGTTCAGAACTGAGGGGGGCTGGTGGTCTAGCAATGGTAATGGCAGCAAGTCTGAGAGTGGAAAGATTAAGCTAGAGATTAAGTCTGGAGCTGCAGCACCAGGAACAGATCTTCAGGTGCTAGGCACCAGCTCTATCTCTCCCAAAGCACTGGCTTTGGGAGAGAATCCCTTCAAAGTGCTCCAGTGACTAGACCACCGCAACCTTCTCCTCTAACCAAAGTGCCATAATGCAAACAGAGATGGGGAGTCATAAGAGAGCACCAGCAGCTCACCCAGCCTGATTTATCCAGTGACAAAGTGATCTTGACCACTGCTACCCCCATGCCCCAGGATTGTTTTTCAAGTGTCTGTTCATTTCCTAAACATTCACTGAAGCCGTTGATGGTCCAGGGTTGTGCCAGTGGACATCTGCAGGTGGGAGGCAGCGGGGAGCACAAAGAAGACTTAACTATGGGCCTCACTCATCAGGAAAGGACAGCCCAGTGAAAATGGTAAGATAGACACGGAAGTGACCCCCCCAAAAAAAACAGGTTCAACCCCACTTGCTGAGAGACAGTGTTAGAGACATTCTAAGAAAGGAGCAGTGAGCCCCACTGTCTGATGGAGAAGGTGAAATTGAAGTGGGTCTTGATCAGGAGGAAGAAGATGGGCCTGATTCTGGAAGGGATGTTCTAGGAAGGTCCCAGAAACAGGCAGATTCCAGAACACTGAACAGATGGACTTATTACAATGAGTATGAAAGAATGTTGGGGCAAAGAGCCTACAGAGAAGACCCAGAGGCTCTCAAATGTCAGCTGAGATTTTGCACTTGACTCTGTGACAAGAAACCAATGGATCATTTTGAGAAAGGAAAGATATTGAGGAGACTGGATTCTTGTTCATGCCATCACTCTAAATTGTGAGAAATGTCCTACTCCCTAATTTTCTCCTGCTGCTGTAAATGCCAATACTCCCTTAATCTTACAAAAAAAAAATAAAAAGGAAAGAAAAAAAAAACCATTCTGCCCTGAATGTAGAGATCTATTGACTGATTCTAGGTTTTTCCTTTATTTATTTTTTTTACCCAGAGAAAATGTCTGTTGTGCCTAGTTGAAAAGTCTAAAAGGATGCAGGCTCAGCGGGTGCCAAGGCTGAGCCATATTTGGTGATAGAGAGCATTTGTACAAATTAGATCTTAATAATATATACTAAGGACTGTTGTGTAACAAGCATAATGAAATATTCATCTCATTCATAAGATTCAGAATAATACAATAAAAGTCCCCCAGGGACAACTGCAATGTTGGAGAAATGCTAATGGTATCTTCTGATCTTAGAAAGCAGTCTGCAATCTTCAAATAGATGTATTAAAGTTAACAGTGATAAGGATTTAATGGGAACAAACAGGGACAGGGATCCGAGGTAAGGGTTTCTAGTACCTGATATCTAGGCCCCAGCCATTACTCAGAGAAGACCATCATGTCAACCCAAGGATCTTGAAACAAACACAAAGAAAATGAGGGCAGTTGTTCTCCCTCAGTCTGGTACAAGGGAAAAAAATCCATTTTCCTTCCTAGATTTCACGTCTCTCTTCCTTTATTGGAAAGAAGTTGCTTTCACACAGAATTTAGATTCCCTGATCTCTGTTCTGATTATTTTGGTTGCTCCTCTTGTGTTTAAGAAAAATTAGCATCTTTCTCCCCGGTTAGCTAGCATTCCTTCTTGCAAACTGGGAGGCCCAGGTCTTACTGATCCGTAAATATGAAAGGTATCTCACTGATCCTAATACTCAGAACTTCCCTTTCACTGAGGCCTCCAGTTCTCCTGAGAAGTGCTCCAAATGTTTCCAGGAGTTACCATGGGCACCTGCTCATGAATCTCCGTGAGCCTGTGAAGCTTGACCCCATGGGCAATGTTCTCCACATATGCAGTAGCTGCAAGAAGTAACGATAGTTCGATAGTTCGAATGTTGATGAGATTATGCCTATGAATGAGAATGTTTAGGCTAAGGATGTGAGCTTATTTATGTTATTCTAACAAGCTTCACACCTCAACACCCCCAAGGAGGTGCAGGTAGGTGGTGGGAAACACACCTTCCTGCCATAGCATCTTTGCTTTCCTGTGCCCAGAGCAGCTGTGCTTATGCTCTGGTCCTGCAATTTTCTTCAGTTTCTGTCTCACATGCATTGTTCTCAAGGAGTAAGGTAGGGAAAAATTACAATTCTGTGCCACCCCCTGCATTTTTGCAAGCCTGCCAACTCCCCACCTTATATCCTAATTTACAACACATTGTACATCAAATACGTAATTTAAAACAACAACAGACAGAATCACACACCTGCCATCTTCTACCTCCATCCACCAAATACAAATGCTTTGAGGCACATCAGTTCCAGAAGATAATTGAGAAATGGTAGCTTCTAGATCCACAGATGACCAACCCTGAAAATCATGTGGAGTTCACCTACCCATGGCCCCCATCCCTGGTACACATTAAAAAAAAAAGTCTCTCACCTTGTCTTAATGCTAGTTTGACATTTCTAGCCTAAAATCAGTTTTCACAATTGGCACTCCTCTGGTGTCAACTGTTGAAATCTGTTTGCCAAAATACTGCCTCACACGAGGCTCCAATTTGTTGTTGAATTGCTGCTCTTTGTCGTGAAAGGACAGTTTCCCATTTTGGGCCAAGAACTGGATTTATAAGTGTTTATATAGTAATTTGTAAAATAGCATTTTAAGATGACTTCTGCATTGCTGGTGTTAGGACAATATTTGCTTCCTGCAGAAGGACGAATTGGGAACGGCATGAGCTTTGGTGTCAGACACAGGTCTGTGTCCCAGCTCTGCCATTTACTGACTGTGAGAATGTAAATTTCTCTGAGTCTCAGTTATGAAATACAGCCAATAACATATTGTCATGAGGATTAAATTAGATGACATATGTAAGGCGCTTAGAGGAAAAGGAGGCTGCCATTATTTGCATTATTATTACTAATACTAAAATACATTGCATCGCCTAAAGCTACAGAAGAGTATTTTTGAGCCTGGAGGGATGGAGTTTGCCTGGCTTACATGCTGTACCTTTCTACTTATATACACACGGAACAGACTTCATTATCCTCCCAGTAAGGTTCATCCTGATTGGAATCCTCAACCTGGTGTCACAGGCAGCAATGCGAATTTTAGATCAATGTAAATTTTGCATATAATTATGTCCCATGTATTATTGGGGACAGCACTGTAGCACTGTTCTCCCGTTGTTCATTGATTTGCTCAAGAGGGCACCAGTAACATTTCCATTGTGAGACTTGCTGTTACTGGTTTTGGCATATTGAATACACCACTGGGAGTTTGCCAGGTTCTGCCATGCGGGTGGGATATTCTCAGTAGCTTGCCGGACTCTCCTAGAGAGATAGAGGAAACGCCCTACCCGCTGTGCTATCGCTCCAGCCCATTGGGGACATAATTACACTTAAATCATACTGAAATTATTATACTGAAAATGTATTCAGTGTTTCCCTTAAATTCAAATATAACTAAGAATCGAACGGGATCGGACCACCGTCTCCTTCGTGCAAAATTCTACTTCACAGAGCGGGGAGAAAGGGCTGCAAAGTTCAAAAAGAGAACTCCCAGAATGACCACCAACTGGGAACTCTTTGGTACTATTGCGGCAACATGGGAAGATGCCATTGTTGACAACATTGACGAGGAATACGATCGACTGGTTCAGCACCTCCATGAATGTGCGAGGAACGCCAAGAGAGAGATAGCCACAAAAAGTCGCCTATCTTCAAAAACTCTTGAGCTAATTCGCCAGCGTGGTTTGGCGCATGCCTCAGGCAACCGCAAGCTAACGTCCGAGCTTGCAAAGCAGTGCAGAGATGCGATCAAGGAAGACCTCAAAGAGAGAAGAGCAGAAGTACTGGTAGATGCGGCAGAAGCCGGGAAAAGTATTCGCAAGGCCCGCCTGTCCTTCGCCAACTATAAGACCAAGATGACTGCCCTCCGACGTCCTGATGGATCCATCACATCCTCCAGAACGGCAATGGAGAAGATTATCCATGACTTCTACTCAAATCTCTTTGATAGCCATGTCCACTTGCCGACATACCAAATTCCACAGGATGGGTATGTCGTCCCCAACGTTCTCCCTTCTGAAATCCGACACGCCATTTCGTCGGTAAAGAAACAAACAGCACCCGGCCCAGACAAGGTCAGACCTGAACACCTGAAGAACCTGCCGTCAGTACTCATCAATACACTGGCTCGGCTCTTCACTCGCTACCTGTCTGAATGCAAGGTTCCGTCCCAATGGAAAACCAGCAGGACCGTACTACTGTTCAAGAAGGGAGACATCCATGACATTGGCAACTATCGCCCAATCTGCCTATTGTCTGTCATCTACAAGTTGTTCACTCGAGTCATCCTGAATAGGATTGGCAGAACACTAGATGAAGGTCAACCATGCGAGCAAGCAGGGTTCCGCAAAGGATTCAGCACCATCGACCATATCCACATGATAACCAAGCTCATTGAGGCTTCTCGGGAGTTCAAGATGCCGCTCTGCTTAACGTTCATTGATTTAAATAAGGCCTTTGATTCTGTTGAGACGGAAGCGGTCATTGAAGCCCTAGCCAATCAGGGCATTCAAGCCCAATACATCAGGATCCTCCGTGAGCTGTATTGCGGATTCACTACCAGGATCTCACCATTCTACAAAGAAGTGATCGTTGATGTCAAGAGAGGGGTGCGGCAGGGTGATACCATTTCACCGAAACTCTTCAGTGCCACCCTCGAGAACATCATGCGACGACTGGAATGGGAAGGAATGGGAGTGAAGATAGATGGTCGGCAACTACACCACCTCCGCTTTGCTGATGACATTGTTTTAATAACACCAAACATCAGCCAAGCGGCACAAATGCTGGCCGACTTTGACCGTGAGTGTGGAAAGGTAGGACTACAGCTGAATCTTATGAAGACAATGTTTATGAGAAACAGCCTTGTTCCTGACGCCCCATTCGCTCTCAATGGAACGACCATCTCCGAATGCAACAGCTATGTGTACCTAGGTCGAGAGGTCAACATGACAAATGACCTGGCACCCGAGCTGCGCAGGAGGAAGAGAGCGGCTTGGAACACCTTCAAGAACGTTGAAGAAATAGCTAAGAGGACGAAGAATCTCCGGCTCCGGGCACATCTCTTTGATTCCACTGTTCTTCCTGCATTAACATATGCCTCAGAGACCTGGGCCCTATGCAAACAAGATGAGAACGCCATTCAGGTCTCCCAAAGAAGAATAGAAAGAGCCATGCTTGGAATATCACGTTTCACTCAAATGAGAGAATGAATCCCGGAGTTCTGACATCCGTCGACGATCAAGGATCTGGGACGCTGTCTCATTTGCCAAGGTGTCGAAAATCAGATGGGCTGGTCACGTAATGAGATTTAAAGACGACCGTTGGACTAGAGCTGTTACTGATTGGATTCCACGGGATGTCAAGAGACCGCGTGGCCGCCCACCTACCAGATGGTCAGACTTCTTTGTCAAGATCATGAACGATGGGTTTGAGGCTCTTCATATTCCCGGAGCAAACAGATGCCATTGGGCTACACTAGCACGCGACAGGGACAAATGGAGAAGTTACTGGCGCCCGCTCGAGCAAATCGACGACTAACGAGAAGTTAAGTGATTAAGTGATTAAGTGATAACTAAGAATCCTGTCTTCCCCTGCCCCCCACCACTGTCCCACATTCATTTATTTATATCTTCTTTCTCTTTTTTGTTGTTGTTGTTGTTTTTAATTTATATTCTTTTATCTAGCAACTTTTGCTAGTTGAAATTGATTTACTATCCATGCCTTTAGACTAAGAAATGATTAAAGTGCATTTCTAACAGGTTTTGGGGATGAGATGCAGTTCATTAGCATCCAGAATGGAGTGGGGGGGGGGGAGTCTGCAAGGCTTGTCTTGGGGCAGTTAAGCGCTCAGACCACATAGAAGGTTGCCAGCTTTCACCCCAGTTCTATGTTGGCTCCCCCATGTGATTTGTTCTGCTCTACTCAACAAAGAATGATTCTCTGAAGTGGTTTTATTTATTTCCAGTTTATCAGCCTACATTTTCTCAATGCAGACCATTCTGATTGGTCTAGTTTGGGTCTTATGATCACTTCTACAGGGGGACATGGTCTTGGTTCATAAAATAAGGACTGGATATTGGCTCTATTTGTGAGATGGGGTTGGATTAAGGCACATCATGGATTACCTAGCAGGACACGGGGAGCATTCACACCCGAATTATCTAGCAGGACACGGGGAGCATTCACAAAGGAAGCAAGATACCAGGCAAGAAACAAACACTGGTTCATTTCCATTTTGAATTTTCTGTTCTCCTAAAATTTAAGACTTAATTATAAAGTAATTACATAGAGAAATATATAGAGCCTAGCCTCTTGACACAAATAGATAATAAGCTATAGTATGGTAACTGGGACTCTTTAGAAGAGGCAAAATGACCTCACTGAAGCAGATATCTTGTTGCAGAAAGATGTAGGAAGAAAGAATGGGAATGACTGACAGGGGCAGTGAGAACTGCTAGTAAATGCTCCTCAGGGAGGCATTTTGACTTTGTATTGGTTTTCAAACAATCCTAAAGCATAAAAAATATCTCACGTTTCCTCATGCCTTTGAAGCACCTGTCTGTCAGAACTCAAAGCGCTGACTACAAGAGGCACTTAAAGAGTTATTCTCTCTCCAATGTTTCCAGGGGAGGAACACATATGCAAAGCAAAGTTCACACAGTGAGACTGTCAGGGACTAAATCCTAGCTCTACTGCCAACCAGCTGAGGGATTAGAACATGCTATCTGGCAGTACAGGTCATTAGAGTTGGTCCCATCTCCCCGACAAGCAGGAATATCTTGGACCACAAGGTTCAGAAAAACAATAACAACAACAGAATGTTTTGTTGTTGTTGCTTTGGGGCCACACCAGGCAGTGTTCTGGGCTTACTCCCGGCCCTGTGCTCTGGGATTACTCCTGGCAGTGCTCAGGGAACCATATGTGGTGCTGGAGGTCAAATCCAGATTGGATGTGTGCAAGGCAAGCTCCCTACCCTATTGTACTCCCTATTGTACTGTCTCTTCAGCCTCCAGAGCAAAAAAAAAATTTTGGTCTCTAAGTAAAGGGATATAAGAAGAGCTGTGGCTCCAAACCGAAGAGATCACACACTAAAAGAAATCAACTGTTCTCTGTCCCATTTCCATGGTCACACGGCATTCTAAGATAATGGTTACTTTTGTACACACTATCCAAATCTGAGCACTTGAGTAAGGGCACAGCCAATGCTATAGGGCAACAGAAGAGAGAGAGAGAGTGAGAGTAAGTACTAAGGGATTCCAAGACGTGGCCAAAGAAAAAGATTTCATCTAGGGGCCCAGGTATGAATAGCCTAGTGATAATGTACCTGACTTGCAAGCCTGAGGGTGAGAATTGGATCCCCCTACCATACCATATGCACATACATAGGCTGGAGCGATAGCACAGCAGGTAGGGCGTTCGCCTTACACGCGGCCAACATGGCCGACCGGAGTTCGATTCCTCCGCCCCTCTCGGAGAGCCCGGCAAGCTACCGAGAGTATTTGATATGCCAGACACAGTAACAACAAAAGTCTCCAATGGAGACGTTACTGGGCCCGCTCGAGCAAATCGACGATCAATGGGAGGGCCTTTACCTTTTACCTTTACCATATGCACAAGCAGAATCCTAGTGGCACTGTCATTTGGGACCCCCCTCCATGTGAGATCTTTCTCCCTCTCACACACACATCACGTGTGTACAAATCCCTGTTATCAAAACAAAACAGGGAAGGGAGATGAGAAAAACAAGTGGCATCTAAGTGTGACTTTGAAGGATGACTCTGAGTCTACAAAACAGAACAGAGAAGCAACAGCCTAATCGTGAGCCATGAATATGCACGGCAATGCCTCCCAACTTCTGCTGACTTTCAAACCTCACAGGCTCATTCTCTGCATACTCAAAGGCTCTGCATTTCTGTACTGAAAGGGGAAATTATGTAAATTTTACATATTGGTTTTTCCCCCTAAAAATACAGGAACCAAAACAGACACCACCGCTGCTTTCAATGACACCAATCTCTGGGAATATCACTGTGAATCTCAGGGAACCTCTTGGGCGTTTGTATGTAAAACCAAGGCATGCTTAGACACTTTAAGAAGCAAGTGGACTAAAGGGGTTGGTGAAGTATCACTGTCACTGTCACTGTCACTGTCATCCCATTATTCATTGATTTGCTCGAGCGGACCCTAGTAACGTCTGCATTCATCCTAGCCCTGAGATTTTTTGCAGCCTCTCCTTACTCGTGCTTCCCAATAGTGCCATATTGGAGGCTCATTCAGGGTCAGGGGAATGAGACACATCATTGTTACTGTATAGCAGGGGGGGAAAATCCAAAGAGGCCCAGGAGAGGGCTCATAGGACTGGTCCATGATCTACATAAAGGAAGCTTGGGTCGAATCCCTGGCACTATTTGATACCCTGAGCATCACAATGCTGGAAAGAGCAAGTCAGGAGAAGCCCCGATCACCATGGGGTGTGGCCTGCTCACCAACCTCCCCCCCAAAAAAAAACCTAAAGGAGCAAAAGGACCTTGGTTTTTAGAGCCCTCGATGCAATGCAAGATGTGAACTTCATAGGATTAAAAAAAGGAAGAAAGAAAAAGACTCCATGGTGGGTGTCAAGCAGAGACTTAATAAAACATGCTCCTGTTCAACAGGAAGTTACTTGAACAATAATGATTATAGCTTTTCAGGACGGGCTCTAAAATGCTTCCCAACGAGCTCCACCTCCCGGTGTCCACAGTCTCATCTACCCACCCCCTTCAAATGTGACTTAGAAATAAATTGTGACTTGTTTCCAATGGAACACAGTGTGACAAAATAATGGAAAAGTGCTTCTGAAACCAAGTGGGCCAAAACAGTGTCCTCTGTCTTGCTGACCCTAGGTTCAACCTTCTTGCTTGTTCACTCCGGCTGAAGACAGAAGCCACGTCTGTGTTCCATGGAGAAACCTACAGGCGAGAGGACCCAGGAACATCGCCAGCCAATAGCCTTCAGCCCAACATCCTGAGCCTTACCAGCATCCCAAGGAAGCTCAGAAGCAGATTCTCTCTAGGTCAAGCCTTCAGAGACACTGAAGTCAAGCTATCACCTTTGTCAGAGCCTAAGGCAGAGGGACTGAAATTCATTGTGTCCGAGGGAGATGTATAGGAATGAATTGTGACCCAGAGAGATTGGGAGAGAATAAATGTTTTAAACCCATAGAGAGGGTCCATTTGTCCCACCATAATAGATAGTGAATATAACAACTTTTATCACGCACACTCTCCCTTTCAGGCACTTTGGTAAGGATGGCATGTAACTGTAAGAAGTGGGAGTATGATCCCATTTTACAGATGTGAATCTGGAGGCAGGCTAAGGGACTCTTTCATAGTCTCATGCATGCTGGGTGGTTGAGTAGGTTTCTAGTCTTTATCTTCTTTATTCCCAAAAGTTAGTCATGGGCCCATACTCTATGTTTTGTTTCTTAACATAAGCAGCAGAGTACCCTGAAGGTATAGGCAGGGCGGGAAAGGGCCTAAGCTCATGCCTTTATACTTTCTAGAAGGTCTGAGCTTCTAGCAACCCCTCATTAAGCCGACAAAAAATTGGAGAGTAACTAAGAGTTGATAATTTTATTTCACCTTTAAAGGCTATTAAACACAACACACTGTAATGGAATTAGTGACCTTATTAAAACATTTACTCACACATTACTACTTGATAAAATTATGAGTTAATAAATCTTTTTACACCTACAAATGATACAACAAACCATTCATCTGGAGGAGAATCACCTGGTTACACAGAGTTTCTGGTTCATTTCCAGAGGTTGGCTCTAGGAATCTAAAAAGTCAGAGACTCTGGTAAAGACAATCTAAAAGCTCCCGGTTACCTCAGATGCTGCCAACTACACCCTGCTAGCCCCATCTACACGATCAATCCTCAGCCCTCCCCCCCTTCACATCTGTTCATCTTCAGACTATTGGGGATGCCCTCTTCTTAGCAAAAAAAAATCATTACGGTTGCCTGGAAAAGACTAGTGAGTTGGATAAAAGTGCAGAAATGGAAGTCAGTGGAAGCAAAGAACAACGGTCTAACCATTTCTGGTTTTTCTGATGCAACGTGAAACATTCAAAAATCACCTGAGTTCTTGGCAGGGGCCAGATGTGTTGATTCACCTGATGCCCAGGGAAATGGGAAAAGGGACAAAGGATGTTTAGATGACACACAGAGAAGTGTCACCTTAGTAGGAACGATGTTTTCCCAATTGGATTCAAGCTCCATTGCTAATCCATCCCTTTCCTTTTGTTCTTTTTTTTTTTTAATTTTGGGGCTCTGCCCATCAGTGCTCAGGGCCTCCCCTTAACTCTGTGCTCCTGGCAGTTCTCAGAGGACCATGTGAAATGGGGATCAAACTGAAGTTAAAGGTAAAAGGTAAAGGTAAAGGCCCTCCCATTGATCATCGATTTACTCGAGCGGGCCCAGTAACGTCTCCATTGGAGATTTTGTTGTTACTGTGTCTGGCATATCGAATACTCTCGGTAGCTTGCCGGGCTCTCCGAAGTTAGCCTTGTGCAAAACAAATGCTCTAACCCCTGTGATTCCTCCCTGACCCATGTCTCCCTTTTCATCCTACAGGTTAAGAAATCCCATTTCCCCTTAACCATTTCTTAAAGAATTACTCGCAGAATTTTTTTCTAGAGTTGCCCGCTTCCCCCCCACCCCACAAGAAATAACCACATATAGTAAACAAAAGATATAAGGGATTTTTTTTTCTTTTTGGGCCACACCCAGGAATGCTTAGGGGTTACTTCTTGTTCTGCACTCAGGAGTTATTCCTAGCAGTGCTCAGGGGACCATATGGGATATTGGAGATTGAACCCGGGTCAGCCACATGCAAGGCAAATGTGCTATCTGCTATTCTATTACTCCAGCCTTGGTATAAGGAAGCTTTGACTGCCTAGGGTAATTACAGAAAAGGTGGTGTTATTAAAAGTAATCCAAGTTGAAACCAGTGCTAGTCATAAAATGTAGGAGAACATCAAATTTTCAGTTAAAATTAGTCTCAGCATTTAAGAACGAATTTGTCATGCGACAGCAACCATTTAAATGTGTAAATCAAATGCAATACTTGAGAACACCAAACATGATCCACATTGCTTAACTAAGCGGCCAAAAACTTCACAGCTGTATAACAATCAGCTGATGTTACCTTCTCGGTTTCTAGAAATTCTTCTTTCCTCCTGCTCCTCATATGAACATTGGACCCAGATCTGGCAAAGACACAACAACACTGCCTTCCTGCTTGTCTCCATCTCACACAGCATGAATTCAGCCTGAGCAAGGCAACACCAGCTACACACCTGCTCTACGCCAGGAAGCTTAACAAGACCAATAAAGGCTTCCTAATCACTGATTCTTCATAATTACGCCAGACCGATCCCCCATTCCACAGAAGCATCATCGAGTCTGGTGAGATGAGGTCCTTTACCAAGCAGAAAGCATGAGCTCAGGACGAGAGAGAATTAAGGCAGCCTGGAACCAGTCTGCACTATCTGAACCCCTGTGAGACTGCCTGCATGGAACCTCAGCGTTCCCTCTCCTCTGTAGCAAAATCACTGTGTTTTTGCTAAGTGGCTGCGGGCCAGGGGTGAAACTATGCACATTAGGTTACAATGGCAGGGAGGGATTATTTGCCGCTGTCTGCCCAACGCTGGCTCTGCACCTGGCCGTAGCTAACCTGCAAAAAATACCCACTGCCTTCAATTTCAAGCAATGGAGATGATCTTTTTCTTTCATACACACTGCCAAATTCTGCTTTATAGAGTCTGTAAACAAGCTAATTCTTCCCTGAATAGCAGGAACATAAATAGCCAGGTGAGGTACATTGGTCTTGGCACTGCTTGGGCCCAAGGTCCCTTCTGAAAGCAGACAGGTGGGTGATTCTGCCAGTGATCTCAGAAAACAAGAGTAGAGAACAAAGAACACAGGGAGAGGAGAGGTTCAAGCAAGGGTGCGTTCTGCAACAGGGTGAAATCTGGCTTATGGTGGCACCGTTCCACTAAAACTCTATAGAGGATCAAGTAGAAGGTGGCACCGAAAAGTTTGAGTCAAAGACAGCATTTATTTACTGCTCTGGTCCCCACAGGTCAAGGCTTGTCTCTGCGGTATGAAGGCACCTTCACTTCCAGGTTGTGCTGGGTGAACATCAGGTGAGCTCCCAAACATGACCTAAGTGAGTCAGAGCAACCTGGCTGAGAGAGGAATGTGATGCAGGTAACGCAAGCAGCTGGCCACAGAGCCCAGGCTGAGAAGGATGCATGGCAGAAAGATGCGAGGCACCACTACTAAGTTTCGTATTGGCCTCACCTGGGCATGAGGTCTGCACCGGCATTTAAGTGGTGGGGGTAGGACTGGGAGAAGCCCAGCTTAATGGACCAGAGGTCACTTGAGGGCCTAGCTGAGCTTGAAAAGCATTCGATATGGAGTTCCTCTAGCTCTCTCTCGCAAATCAACACAGTTTAAGTTTATTCAGATGCAAAGCTTTCCTTTAACATGCAAATAGCTGAGGTTCAAGGTTAATTTTCCTGGACATTCAGACCTGCTCTGGAAGCTTTGGCACTATTGTCTGAAATCCAGGGAGGCAGGTGAGATGGGAATGATGGGAGACTCTTAATGACACCTGGTAAAGGAAGTGACCAGGTGCTTTGCTGGTGTCACACTTGGTCACACCTTAAAAAGCATGTGTATCTGGGTGCCTGGAAATGTTATCACTGAAGGGACAATTCTGCATTAGCACTGAGCTGCATTCTTCATCTCTTAATTTCTAAGAGCCGCCTGTGGTTGGGTTGGGGGCACGTGGTTCCAGAGGCAGAACTTCAGACTGATCTCTGGACTGAGCTCTCTCCCTGGCTCTTTTATAAAAGTATAAAAAATATCCTAATCCAAGAAGTGGCAGCTGATGCCCCCCGCCCCAGAACATCAGGAAAGTATAAAATGTCTCAGCCTTGAGAGCTGAGGACTTTCCTTGGGAGGCACTGGGCTAGCAGATTATTTTGAGTTTATTGGAAAACAACCCGTGCTTGAGAAACTTGGTTCTCCAAAGTGTAGGTGGGGAGCAGAGTACAGGCAGGGCCAATAGGATGCCAGGTGGGCGCTGATCAGAAGGGGTTTTTCAGGAAGAGCTGCAACTATATTAGGGGGAGCAACCAGCTCCCTAGGCTGATAATAAGTAGAATACTAATATCAAACTCAGAAAATAATCAAAACAAAACGTGGCAGCCTTTGTTATATGAAGTTTATATATGTGTGTATATATATATAATATATAAAATGGTACCTTTTCCGTAGGAGATATATATATATATATATCACTATCCTCCCATTGTTCATCGATTTGCTCGAGCAGGCCCAGTAACGTCTCTATTGGAGACTTTGTTGTTACTGTGTTTGGCATATCAAATACATCACAGGTAGCTTGCCAGGCTCTGCCGTGCAGGCGAGATATTCTCGGTAGCTTGCCGGGCTCTCCCCGAGAGGGGCGGAGGAATCGAACTTGTGTTGGCCATGTTGGCTGCGTGCAAGGCAAACGCCCTACCGCTGTGCTATCGCTCTAGCCCATATATAAATGGGCTGGAGCGATACCACAGTGGTAGGACGTTTGTGCCTTGCGTGCAACCAGGCTGGCCGAGCCGGGTTCGATTCCTCCACCCCTCTTGGAGATCCCAGAAAGCTACTGAGAGTATCTCACCCACACAGCAAAGCTGGCAAGCTACCCGTGACGTATTCGGTATGCCAAACATAGTAACAACAAGTTTCAAGATGGAGACATTACTGGGCCTGCTTGAGCAAATCGATGAACAATGGGATGACAGACAGACAAATATAAAACATATATACTAATCTGCACTTTACAGATAAGGAAATTGGCGCACAGAGACACTAAGAAATGTGTCCAAGATGACATGACTACTAAATGAATAGTAGTGCTGTGTCTCCAACTCCAGTACTCAAGCCCTCACAATTTAGACCTTCTGGGTTATCTGGGTTAAAAGCTCAGGGACGTGCCCAGGGCAGCCACTGTGCATCCTCCCAGGCTGAGTTAAGTCAAGGCCTGAAAGGCCAACTCCTGGAAGTACCCCCAGCTGTAGAGCACTGCAGGGTGGAGAGAGGGTGAAGCTGGGTCTCCTGCATGGTCCTATTTATCATTTCTAACCCCCCGAAGAGAGAAGAAACACATAGGTTCCATTCATGATGGGGGAGTCAGACCAGGATGTTAAAGACGGATTCCTCTTGCAAGCTAGCACAGAAGAGGGGGTGTGACGTGGAGGTGGGTTCAGACACTTTCTCTAGCACTTCCCTGCTAGGTGATTGCAAGTATCTCCTCTGTGGTATCTGTTTCCCGTCTATTCTTTCCATTGCAGGCAACAGAATCTTTAAAAACCAAGCAACAAGGAAAACTCGAGGCAAAATATTGCTGTGACCTTTAAATATTACTTTCAATAACACCGGCTATGCCTGCTGAGTCTTGGCACAAGCGCATTTCTCCACGGGTCTCATTATTGTCCCATTGTTCTCATGGGACAATCACATTGGTCACAGACAAGTCCTTTGCTCATCTTGGGTTCATCCATAGCTTGCTTCCACAGTTTGGGAATTGCACCCAACACTCTTAGCCTGATCAACCTCTTCTTACCTTTTATCTTGTCTGGTTTGGTTTGGCTTGAAGCTCAGGTGCAGAGCTGAGTCAATCTGACATACACTGAAGTCAGTAGCCATTAGACGGGACCATTCAAGCCTCCCCTGCTATTCCACTAAAAGCTGTATTTATCATTTCTAATCCTGGCTCTCATTCCTCTCTGCCCATAGAGGGGGTTGAGAGTACCTCTAACTTACTCCTGCTAAGTATGTTTGATGTTTCTGGTGTGTGTTTTTGGTGTACATAAAAGGCTCTTTCCTTGAGTTTCCTTTGGTTTTCTAACTATTTCACTCAATGTTGTGATTTTTTTTTAATTTTAGACACTGTGATTTCCCTTACTGTTAATGATAGGGTTTCATGCATACAGCATTCTAGCACCACACCCTCCACCAAAGTGTCTGGTCCCCTGCAACACTGCCACAGTGCCCCTATCCTAGCCCCGTACCTCCCTGGGAAGCTCCATGTTGTACAGAGACCAGTTCTCCGATTCTGTTGGCTTTGGCTCTTACTATGTTTTTTTTTTATAACCCACATAGGAGAGAGATCATTCGCTATCTATCCTTCTCCTTCTTCCTAACTTCACTCATCATCATACTTTCCAGATTCATCCACATGTAGCAAACTGCATGTCAATGTTACGATTTGTTTGAGATATCTGCATTCCTGTTCAGCCTGCCCATTGCTTCTTAGGATTCTGTGCTTACCATTGTTAGGTGGCCACAAGTCTGAGATCAATCGCTGACTGAGACACACAGAGACAGGACAGATATTTCAAGATTTTATCCACACACCCAAACACACTCATACAAGGGACCCAGCACTGAGGGCACTTATAGAAGAAATTTGGTGCTGTGGATTCACAAGTCTAGGAGACTCAGAATCCAGATTTCCCTCAGAGAGAGGCTTTTAAATCTATGCTCTCTGCCTACGTGCCTGGGTACATGCCTATGTGTCTGGGTGCCTGCTGCCAGGTGCATTCTCACGGCCTTGAGCAAGCAAGTGGGGTGTACAGAAGTGAAACAGAGCAGTTAGCGCAACTTATTACATTGACTTGAATCATCCTTGTTATCTGTGGTCAGATGTCTGGGTGTTTATGTCCATGCCCTTGGCTTCTGGCATGTTTTTCTTTCTAGGTTGTAAACTCATGACCCTGAGGCACAAAATGGAGTCTGACTTTCCAGACTGGACTTGCTGTGGTCCTTTCACCCTAGCAGTCATATACCATAGTAATGGATCCCTCCAGCTTCCCCCTACCACAAATATTCTCAAAATAATCATGTAGAGCACATTTTCCTATGGGTCTGAAAAGAATTTCTGTGACACACATACTATCACGCATGATGAGAATGTTGGACCCCCACATACACACGTTCAATTCTGATAAATGCTGCTGGTTTGCTTTATGGAATGTCAGCACCATTTTTGTCATCTTCCTTGGGCTTCAGAGAATCCTTTTCTAGACTGCAAACATCATTCCACTTCTCTTTGTTATTTACCTCAGTTTCCCATTTCCTTCGCAAAAAGCTATCTATGTACTATGTCAACTTTGTCTGGTTACCTCTCCCTTTGTTATCTCTTCCTCTGGAATAGGAGTTCCCTAAACTGCCATTCTTCCCTGTAATCTAAGAATCTGGCACACAGTATGCATTCAGTCAATACTGGCGAATGAATGAGTGAAAAAATGAGGCTTGGTTTTGAGAATAATGGTTAAGATGGGCCTGGATTTCAAACAAGGTCAGAAATGAGAGGTCTGGAAGAAAAGGACCCCTCATTGACTGCTGGGAATGTAAATTAATCCACTATGAGGATCTCTCAAAATATTAAAATTAGATCTACCACATGATTGAGCAATGCCATTCCAAGGCATCTGTCCCAAGATATAAATAAATATGTGGTTTAGATGACCCATGAACACCTATGTTCATTGTAGTGCTCTTTACTGGTAAGATTTGTAAGCAACCCAAGTGCTGAAAGCAGATGAATGACAGTAGATGTGGTTTAGATACACACTAGAATATTACCTGGCTGTAAGAGATGGTACCATTGTGTCTTTTATGATAACAAGTATGGAAGTGTAGGGGATCCCTCTAAGTGAAATAAGTCAGGAGAAAGACAAATAACATATATTCCCACTCCTATTTGAGATATAATGAACAAAGCAAGGAAATAGAAAAAGATGAATTAAAACAAACTCTTGGACTCAATTTTGGAAATGAGCAAAGAGGAAAGTGTGGGAGGGTTGAAAGGTGGAGGGGTGGGAGGGGATCTTGTTACTCGAGTGACCATGGTGTGACATATATCTTGAAGAGATGTGAAATTGGATGCCCAACATACAGTCTGGCAAATCAACATTAGCTCCATTTTTAAAAATTAGATTAAATGTTCATAGAGGATAGGAAAGTGGGAGAAAGTGGGTTGAGGCATGACTGAAGGCCGTTGCCTTGATGAGTTGGTCCCAGGTTCAACCCCAGCACCAGTAGTAAACCCTGAGCACCCCAGGTATGCCTCCATAAAAGGCCCTCCCATTGATCGTCGATTTGCTCGAGCGGGCCCAGTAACGTCTCCATTGGAGACTTTGTTGTTACTGTGTCTGGCATATCGAATACTCTCGGTAGCTTGCCGGGCTCTCCGAGAGGGGCGGAGGAATCGAACTCGGGTCGGCCATGTTGGCCGCTTGTAAGGCGAACGCCCTACCCGCTGTGCTACCATAAAAATTAAAAATAAAAAGAGAACTGAAAACCCAATTTTCACGAGTATCACAGTCCTAGATCACTGTGCTAAGAGCTAATTAAAACTCATGAAAGATGTTTGGGGCTGGAGAGTACAGTGGGTAGCATGGGAAGGTAGAATATAGTGGCTAGGATGTTTGCCTTGCATGTGGCCAACCCACATGCATTTAATTCAATCCTCAGCATTCTGTATGGTCCCCCAAGCAACTCCAAAAATAATTAATAAGTGCAGAGCAAGGAGTACTCCTGCTGAGGATCATTGGGTGTGACCCAAAAAAACAAACAAAACAAAAGATCCCCCTGAAAGACTTTTTGAAGCAGGTGGAGGAACACCTGGGAAAGAGACACGAGCCTCCCTCCAACTCTCTGTGTGTAAACAATAGGATTGGGGGTAAATGTGTTTTTATGCAAACAGGTAAAAATGTGGGTGCATTCCAGACTTGACTGTAGGAATCAGAACGTCCTTTCTTGGCCCCTGCTTGCCCTCAGGTTTTCCTCTGAAGCAGTCATTCTTTATTTCAGAACAGCAGCACTACACCCCACTACACACTGTCACTCCAGTCACTTTCCATCTCTTAGTCCTGGAAACACTTCAAGCTTACCCAGGAGTTTACATTTCCCCTGACTGTCATCTGTCCACTGCAGGAAGTGTTTCCCCGGTGCAGGTAACTCAGATCTCACAGAGACTCTTGTCTGCAAAGGAAGAGCAGCTTATTGGGACATTCATGTCACTTTCTCAAAGGTCACCTCCCTTGTCCAATTTATTGCAGCATCCTGGGATTCTGAAGCTTGGGCTTAATGATATCCTGGAGGTTGTCTCCTCCGTGTTCAGCCCGGGAGAGAAGTCAGCGCTTGTCCCTCCCCCTGCTCCCAAGCCTGTTTTAACAGTTAGTTCAAAGTCCCCATGTGTGCCCTCCCCATCACCCTCTTTTTTTGAAGCTCAGAACAACTAAGCCAACATGAAACGGGGAGGCTTTTCTGATTTCTGCAACAGCTGCCTGGCTTTGATTGAATTATATTTAAATAACTTCAGGTTTTGGGAGGATCAAATGAAGAATGTTTTCTGAATGGGTTCAAAATCAACGTCTGTTTGCCTGAAGATTTACTAGGTGGCTCATCAGCCATAACTTCAAGTACCCTAAATGTGGGTTTCCCTGTGGAATTAGGTTTGAAAGCCCACAGGCCCTCCCTAGGTTGGGCATGGAGGGATGTTTGGAGGCATTTGCTCTTTCCAGCCTTTGATGCCTCAACAGAGCAGGTCATGAGTGACTTTTCAAACAGGAGTTGCCCAAGAAATGCCAGTAAGAACTGGTGGTTTTCTGTCTCTGTGCATTTTTTCATTCCTAACTTTCATTTTCCCGCCTACTTCGTAACAGATTGCCATCAGAGAAATGCCCTGGATGTGATTTTACCTTGGATCTTTTCCACACATGTTCACAGAGGTGCTCAACTGTGCAACTGAATCCTGCAAACTCAACAGCTGGCACAAGAAAATGCCTTAACAGCTTCCCCATTGCTGGGCTCAGATATTAATGATAAATCAGTTAAAGTGAGCTGTGTTCTTAATAAGTTCCAGGCTCTGGGCCACACACACATTATCTCATTTAACAGTCTAAGTTTGGGAGCTGGAGAAAGAACTCAATGGGCTGCAGCAGAGGTTTGGCATGTGGGACACACAGGTTAACTCCCTGGCACCGCATGGTCCCCTAAACAGTGCTAGGAGCAACCCTCCTATCACAGTGCTGGGAATAGCCCCTGAGCACCACTACCTGTAGTCCAACAACCAAGCACTGTTGCACTGTCATCTTGTTGCTCATCAATTTGCTCGAGGAGGCACCAGTAATGTCTCCATTCATCCCTGTCATGTGCTAGTGTAGCCCAGTGGCATCTGCTCGCTCCAGGAACACGAAGTGAGACTTGTTGTTACTGTTTTTGGCATATCGAGTATGCCACGGGGAGCTTGTCTGGCTCTGCCATGAGGGTGAGATACTCTCCATAGCTTGCTGTGCTCTCCGAGAGGGATGAAGGAATTGAATCCAGGTCAGCCGCATGCAAGGCAAATGCCCTACCCACTGTGCTATCATTCCAGCCTCCAACAACCAAAAGAAAAAGAATAGTTGAAGCATGCAGTGACACACCTGAAGCTTGGAGACTTTATGTAACTTGTGCAAGTTCCCACCACAGGCAAACATGGAGCCTGGATATGAGACAAGCTAATTCCAAAGTCAGTGTTCTCAAATGTCACACAGTTCTCTTCCCCAAGGTGCCAGCAGACCTCCTTGGAATCCTTTATTAGCCTTTACAAATTAATACACGTTTTCTTCCTGTCCATCATTTTCTTAAATTAAAAAAAAAAACACCTTTTTATTGCTCTCGGGAACTGACCCTGAAACATGGGACTGTTAGGGCTTAGCTTTAGATAAAACCTGTACAGAAACAGCCAACGTGGTGGATGTTTTTTTTTTTTGCTTTCTGTACATTTTCAAAGTTTTTCAATCCTAGAAAACACTGTAGTCCTAGCCACAAAATACACAGAGTTAAGAAGATTGAACTAGATAGACATCATCATTTTTATATGAGCGATGGCATCCAGGGATAAACTTGGTAGATAAAATAATCCTCCATTTATAAATGCAGGCTTAAGGGAAAATAAAATTTTCATTCCCACTGCAGCTATGTTCCAAGCACATGGCGAGTTTGTTCTTGACTTTACTGTGGAAGAAAGGAAGGTGCGCTGAGAGCTAGAGAATTAGGGAGTCACACGGATCTCAGTCCGCCTGGCAGTATCTTAAATTGACTCCAAACTCCTGCTCAACTGTATTGCGGCCGGCCTGGCACTAACGCTGAACAGGTGCCCGGAAGAGGACCCCACCCCATGGGACTTTCCTCTTCCCAAACTCCTAAACTCGAGGTGCTGATAAGAAATATTCTCTGTGATTTACTTTTACAGAGTTCTTTTTTTTTTTATTAGTGAGACATCATGAGGTACAGTTGTAGATTTACAAATTTTTGTGCTTGGGTTTCAATTATACAATGATCAAATACCCATCCCTCCACCAGTGCCCATTTCCCACCACCACGGATCCCAGTATCCTTCCCACCCCCCATACTCCCCATCCCACCCTGCCTCTGTGGCAATGGGTGACAATCATGTTTGGTCTATAGTCTACTTTCACCATGCTTCTCCAATCCTGGGAGGATTCTCCCAACACCTTTATTTGGTGTTCCCTTCTCTGAGCTCCCTTTTCCCCTAGCATGTGTGGTTGGCCTCCAAGCCATGGAGTAAAATTCCTGGTACTAATCTCGGCCATTCTTGGGTATTAGTCTCCTATTTTGTTACTTTATGTTCCCCAGATGAATGCAATCTTTCTATGTCTATGCCTTTCTTTCTGAGTCATTTCGCTTACCATGATACTTTGCATGTAGTACCACTTGTATGTAAATTTCATGACTTCGTCTTTTCTAATAGCTACATAGTACTCCATTGTGTAAATGTACCAAAGTTTCTTTAACCAGTCATCTGTTCTTGGGCACTCAGGTTTTTTCCAGATTCTGGCTACTGTAAAGAGTGCTGCAATGAACAAACAATTGCAGATGTCACTTTGACTATACATTTTTGCCTCTCTGGGATATATTCCCAGGAGTGGTATTGCTGGGTCAAATGAGAGCTCAATTTCTAATTTTTTGAGAATCATCCATACTGTTTTCCAAAAGGGCAGAACCAGTCAGCATTCCCACCAACAGTGAAGGAGAGTCCCTTTCTCGCCACATCCGTGCCGGCACCGGTTGCTTTTGTTCTTGTGGATATGGGCCAGTCTCTGTGGTGTGAAATGATATCTCATTTTGGTTTTGATCTGCATCTCCCTGATGATTAATGATGTAGAGCATTTTCTCATGTGCCTTTTAACCATTCGGATTTCTTCTTTGTGAAAGTTTCTATTCATTTCATCTCCCCATTTTTTGATGGGGTTGGGTGTTTCCTTTTTGTGGAGTTCAACCAGTACTTTGTATATCCTTGATATCAACAACTTGTGGGATGTGTATTTGGCGAATATCCTTTCCCATTCCTTTTACAGGGTTCTTGAGCCATCATAATCCTTACAAGGAAATAGCTTTGCCAAGTCAAGGTAAAACCCATCTTCTGGGTGAAAATACATTCTCTTCTGGGTGAAGAACTAATTCAAGTTTTCTTCCTCCTTCCTCTTTCCCCTTCTCTTGGGAAATAACTGATGTCCAAGCAGGGGGAAGGCATTCACCATGGTCTGCTGTCCATACTAATAGATCACCACTGAAATGTAATTAGTTTAACCTACTAGAGGGCCTCCCAATCAGTGCTCAGGAGGCCCTAGGATCCCGCCCCCCACCAGCAATTTTTGGCCAGCTCAATTTGAGGCTTAATGCAAAGGCCTGAGGACGTGGTGCTGCTCCTTGGTTCTGCAGTGCTGGGATTAGGTCAGCTGCCAGGCAATGCTATGGGGCCTCCAGGACTGTGCCCCTCAATACTCAGGAGACCATATGGTACCAGGGATCTAACAAAGGTTGGGCTTGATCCATGATCCCTAACCACTGTACTAACCACTGTACTATCTCCTGACCCCAGGAATACCTCTGATCTGGGCTTCATTCCGGATGTCCAGGGTTTCCTGATGACCTCTAGCAGTTGGATTCCTGGCTTAACTGTTTTGAGTTATCGTTATCCCGAATCCAGACTCGGTTCTATGGCAGCTTCTTAGCATTCCTCTCTCCAGTGGCGGATTTGAGAACTCCTTCTGCATTCTTATTTTGCCTGAGGAATAGTCTCCTGAGGCTTCCTTCCACACTGTTACCCCTGCTGGGAGGCTTTCTAAGATGCTTCTGGTTTCCTGGACCATCCCTGGGAACACTGGTCCACACACTGACTAGTATGCAGTTCATCTACTCCCTGGTGGCAGAAGGGAGGAAGAAGAACACATTTCCCCACTTTATTTCTTTTCCCTTCCCCCAAACTCATCAATGCAGAAAATATCTTTCATTGCCTCAGAGCAGTGAGAACACACAACTCTTAATTACCAATAATACTTTCAAAAGTATTGCTGAAGGCACTGGAGAAGTAGAATAATAAGGTGCTTGTTTTGCAAAAATCCAACCCTGGTTTGATCCCCAGCACCTGAAGGTTCAATTCCGGATCCCTATCAGGAGTGGGGCTGGAGTGATAGCACAGCAGGTAGGGCATTTGCCTTGCAAGTAAGCTGACCCAGCCGACCCGAGTTCGATTCCTCTGCCCCTCTTGGAGAACCCAGCAAGCTACCGAGAGTATCTCGGCTGTACAGAGAAGCCTGACATGCTGCCGGTGACGTATTCAATATGCCAACACAGTAACAATATGTCTCACAATGGAGACGTTACTGGGCTCGAGCAAATCAATGAAAAAAGAGGAGGATAGTGCTACAGTGCTACCAGGAGTGATCCCTGAATGCAGAGCCAAGAGAAAAACCTGAGCCCCACCCAAAACAAAACAGCTATTGCTGAGGCATAAACTTTATATGGTATTTTCCTTAAACTCATTTTTTGAAGAATTTTTAAATTCTTAATACTCTTTTTTTAAATTGTTAAGTTGAATGTTAAGTACCATTGGCCACCAGGGAAATATAGATTAAAATCACCACTAGATACCACTTCACAGCTACCAAAATGGTTAATATCTAAAACACTGATAACTCAAAATGATTTAAGAATGTAGAACACTTAGCATTCTCATGCATTGATTCCAATGGTATTACCACATTGAAAAACAGATGGTCAAGTTTTAAAATAAAATTAAACATTTACCCAATGACCCATCAATTGCTAGGTATTACCATAAGAGAAATGAGAATATATGTCAAAAATACTTGTATAAAGAATGTTACCAACAATTTTATTCATGATAGATAAAATCTGGCAAGTTTAGTTATGTTTCAACAGGAGAACTGACAAACTCTGATGTATCCTGTTAATGACTAAATGAACTTGTACATGTATCACTAGTGTCAAAGAGCTCAAATACATTACATCGAAGAGGATTAGTTACACATAAAACTATTTCATGTATATAAAGTTCCAGAGTAGTGGTTTTCAGACTTTTTGTACCCATGGATTAGGTTATGTGAAGTAGCAATTCCCTTTTTTGTGAACCAGCAAGGAATTGAAAAAAACCCTCTGTTCTAGGCTTAATTTTATGATATTAAAAATCAGAAGAGTGGTTGCCTGAGGAGGGGGTGGAGAGACTTTTCACTAGAAAGAGGTCCCTGGGGAAATGACTGGGTAAAGGAAATATTCTCTATGTTAAAAGCAATGGTGGCTACCTGGGTGAAAATCATTCTCAAAATGTAAAATATGCACCCATTTTCATGAATGTAAATTTGGCAGCAACTTAAACAATGAGGAGACTATCTTTTCTTTTTCTCTCAATGTTCTAGCCTAACAAATCAAAGCTTTGACTTTCAAAGCTATTGATTTTTACTCTGATTTTTAAAATAAAATATTCAAAAAGTCACTTAACATATTTTTTCAAGTCTTGGCATGTCTTCTCCTGAAGTCAGCTGGCAGGAAAAGCTCTCACTAGAGGTGGAATATCAGGCTGCAGTCCTTGACATCGCTGATATGATAAGACATTATCTGCTTATAGCCTAGTGAGAGAAATCATAAGCCAGGCAAAAAATCAGTAATGTAAAGTGATAACTTCTGCAAAGTACTATGATGCATGTAAATAAGGTACAATAATAAGGAATAATTCTACAGGGAAAATTCGTTAAACAAGGAAGTCATAGGATGTTTGCTTCTCTCATGATTGATATTGAAGCTTTGAAATGAGAAAAAGCTAACGAGATGGAATAGCAGGGTAAAGTGTCCATAAAATACTGCTTAATGGGAGAATTTAATGTGTCCAAAGAACCTAGAGGGGGCAGGTGTGACTGGCATGTATTGATCAAGACAAAAGTGGAACAAGACATGTTACAAAAATAAATGCCATGCAGGGATTTCATTGTGGTTAATGAAAGAGTGTTTGGATTTAGTTCCAATGTAATAGAAAGCTAATGTGAATCTTTTTACTCTCCATTATTGTTGGGACCACACATGCCAGTACTTAGGGAGCCATAGGTGCCAGATGTCCAATATGGGGTCCTGCACTTGAAGGCAAGTGCTCTGCCACTTGAGTCACACCTTCACCTATTATTTATAGTCTCAAGCAGAGGAATATCATGGTCCAATTTATATGTTTTAAAAATATTTTAGTAAGGTCTGAATGATGTACAATTATCAAACTATTTAAACTATGAACTTTGATGTTTTGACAGATAAGGCCAGGAAATCACCAAATCCAAGAGATTAAATATATTCAACTCTGTCCAGATTATTTGGTAAATCTTCCTTGCAACCCCCTCCATCACTACCCCACACACAAGCAATCACTAACCTGCTGTCACGCTGATCATTCATATTTTTAGACTCTGACAAAATAGCCATATGTAAGTTTTTGTGTGTATGGCTTTCATTTCAAGTAATTAGTTGGAGGATTAATTCATCTTATTAGGTGACTAGAGTGTTCTTTTTCATTGTTGAGTATTATAGTATTATATTCTATGCATGTGCCATGATTTTTAAAAATCCACTCATCCATTGATGGACATTTGAATTGTTTCCAGCTTAGAAATGCTCCAAATAAACCCACTTTGAACATTTGTGTGTGACTCAGTATGGACCTGTGCTTTCACTTTTTTTTCCTTTTTGGGTCACACCCAGCGATGCTCAGGGGTTACTCCTGGCTCATGCACTCAGGAATTACTCCTGGTGGTGCTCAGGGAACCATATGGGATGCTGGGAATCGAACCAGGGTCGGCCATGTTGGCTGCATGCAAGGCAAACACCCTACCCGCTGTGCTATCGCTCCAACCCCTGTGCTTTCCCTTTTCTGGGATAAATACCTGGTTGTAGAATAGCTTGGTCTTAACATTTTAAGAATCTGGCAATTTTTGTCCATAACGCTTATGTCACAACCTACCACCAGTTCTGTGTATGGTGGAATTTCTTTTTCCCTTTATTTTTTTTTTAAATTTAGGGATCACACCTGTGTTCAGAGCTTACTCCTGCTTTCTGCTCAGGGATCACTCCAGGAGAGGATCATGGGATCATATGCAGCACCAGGGATTGAACATGGGTTGGGCTCATGCAAGTTCAGCATCTTCCCTGCTATACTATCACTCTGGTCCCTGAATAAAGTGGTTTTTTTAAATTAAACTTAAAAATATCCTATTATTATATATAACACAGTTATATTTTAAAACTCACCTCTCTGCACCTTTTCAATTTAAAAGACATTAGCAGACCACACGTGTTTGGGTTATTTCCTGTTTCCTAGAACTGTTTGTCTAACTACACACTGAAACTATAATGTATTAATTACTATACCTCTTGAGCCTCACCCATGAGGAACCGGCAGAGGAACCCAAGTGTGCGGGACCCAGGGCTTAAATCTCCAAGCCTGCTCGGATTGGGACTGGGCCTCTTCCACCCAGAACCCCCATCTTCCAGTATGTAGGCATTACACCCACCAACTGCCCCCGTTGCCATGTAATCCCATCAAAGGCTATAAAACCTAGCTCCCGACATCTTATTATCTAGTTCTTACTCTGGAGAACCTGGCAGGCTAGCAAAAATATCCTGCCCGCATGGCAGAATCTGGCAAACTCCCCATGGCGTATTCAATATGCCAAAAACCAGTAACAATGATGGGTCTCATTCTCCTGACCCCGAAAGAGCCTTGAATGTGGCACTTTCTAAAATCTCAGGGCTAGGATGAAGGAAACGTTACTGGTGCCTGCTTGAGGAAATCTATGAACAACAGGATGACAGTGATACAGTGATACTATACCTCTATAATAAAGCTATAAATCAAATAGTGTTATCTTTGAAACTTTGATCTTAAATTTTGATCTTTGAATTTTGAACCAAAGAACCTTTGATCTTTATTTATATCTTTAAATAAAAAGCATATTTTTAAACAAATGTAGTGTTATTTTAATCAATCTGAACATCTTTACCCTCAACTGAAATATTTTGACCATTAATATTTCATGTATTTTTAAATATGCATGGATTTAAGTGTCCCATCTTGACATTTAAAATCTCTTTTTTGGTGATTTTGTTTTCTTTATTATATTTTAATACATTGACTATCTGTTTTCAACTATATTTGATCTACTTTGAAGGTTTACTGGCAAATAGTAACTGTGTTACTGTGGGGCTTACTTTAGAATTTGTAGCATACATCTTAAATTTAACAACATTAACCTTTAAGTGGTATTACCATACTTCAAGTATAGCATGAAAACCTCATACCAATATACTTCTATTTGTCATCCATTTATTGCTTTGTCATACACATTAGAAAATATTTTATTATAGAGCCTATTATGTTGTGTCATTTTTATATATTTATATATGCTAAATTCTTGTAATGCAGTTCCTTATTTTTTTTATTTCAAATGGTCACCAGTTGTTCAAAGAGATACATTTAGTCAGAAAACATACTTTCAGTTTACTGGAGTTACATTTTTGGTGGGTCACTTTTCTTTATGTAGCTGCAGATTTCCTCAATATCATTTCCCTTTTCGGTGAGAAAGAAATTGTCTGAATTTGAAAAAAAATTGAGTCTTAAACGTTGCAGTTCCTGAATATATGGCACTGTGAATCCTCTTCTTCTGTGAGAATTGATTCTCTCTTCTCTTTTTCCTTCTCAGCAAATGACAAACAAACCACCTTTGTGTCCAGCTATAAGTAGAAAATGCTAGCTCTGATCTTGGACTGTGATCATTTGCAACCTCTTTAGTCCTCCTTAGTCTTGAGCCAACTCTAAGATAAGTGGTTATTATTTTAACAATTTATATAGTCATTTTCCAAGAGGCTTCTTTTGCTGTTTATATTGGAAAGATGCTACTGCCTAGATTATATTTACTCTAGACAGTGTTTGTGGTTGGAGTTATTACTGAGTCAATGTAGCTTACCCCAAGCTTTTTACATATATGAGAGCACATTCTGGGTACTTTTTCATTTTTTGAACAAAAATGGATGATTAGCAAATCCCACAATGAGGTAAATCCCCAGCTCATTTCCAAAATATTTACTGTGTAGTTCTTGACTGCTATAATATTTGCATAATAAGCTAAACCTTAATCAAATTAGCAAAGGTTTTCAATTGCAACATTCACGTTCCCTTCGTTGTTGAATTCAGGAGGGTTGTCTCCATCAGTGCTGGCATCCCAGTGCAAAAAAAAAACAAGGAAAAAGTCCTCTTTTTGTGTGTGAATTAGAAAGTTACAAAGAATGACAAGTTTTTTAGACTTAGAATCCAAGAGCTTAGCATATTGTTGCCTTGACCAATATGATGCAATTCCCCCAAATTTGTCTATCCTATCCTATCCTATCTGCTGAGCTGGTCCCTGCCATATTTTCTGTTTCAATCCTGACTTTGTTCGTGAACTGGCAATGATGATTTAGGATGACATGTTGTTGCTATGGAATCTTATTTCTCTCTACTTTTAGTCTACACAGGACTTGTGGACTGTTAAACGTCTTTGCATGAGTTATTGCTCAAACGCACTGATGCACTGATGGGCTGGGCAGCTGTTCAAACCCAAACTCAAACCAGGGATGGTTATAGAGTCAAAGGTTGGGGTTAGAGCTGTTGCAGCACATAAAATAAAAACCAGGCAAACATTTTAAGTCATGGCCTGTAACTTTATCTTGGAGGATTTTTGATGATTCAAACATTACTACTGAGGTTAGGTACATTTTTAACCCAAACATTTATAGTTATGCCCTATGTCATGGATGGCCTTCTAAGCTACTTCTCTTGCTTAATTCTCATAGACAGAAGTGATATATGCATACATGAACATTCATATTTTTTATTTTGATGAACTGGCAACTCCTAGCTCTATACCTAAAGAAGATTCAGTTCTGTGACCCTGCGTGTTTGTCAGCTCACTAAAGGATGGGTAGCAAATCACTGGAAAGTGAATATAGGGCTATTTCTTTACTGTTACCTGTCTTGCACTATAAATGGCACTTGTTGTACAATAAGTATTCAATAAATATCTGCTTAAAGATTGAATAGAATCACAGATGTTTATTATTACAAGGTTGCTGAGTATGGTAGTACTACTTCCCAGCCTCCTTGGGTATTTCTCCTACGGAATAATGGCAGCTAGTCACACCTCATCTGGGACTGCTACTGCACAAGTTACCCACCCTTCCCCAGGCCCTGCTGTCACAACACTCCCAAACCCTAGGAGCTATTCCATTCCATTGATGGAAGGTTTTCATTATTTTCATCTTGCATAGAATCACTATCTCCTTACAGCTTTCACCCTTAATCCATGTTCTTACTTCTGGAGTGACAGTAGATTTCCTGACAATATTTCAGGTCCAGGAAATGGTCTTACCACTCCCTGTGGAACCCAAAGGGCATGCCACAGAGTATAAATGACTACCTGGGTGTAAACTCGAAAACCAAGAAGGACCTCTTCTGTTATAGAACAGCTGATTTTTTTTAAGATGCTGCTAAGACCAAGCAATTTTAAAGACTGCATGGTACTAATGGAGTAATTAGGATTCATTATATTACAGAAGGTTACTGGACCTTAGGGGGGGAAAGCTCTATTTTAATTTGGCCTGACACAAAGCTTTCAGGAACCCATATTTTCAAGGAATTATATGTTAATTTTTGATCAGGTAAGGACCTTGGAGTTGAAACTTTAATTAACAAATCATAGAACTTGTCCTTAGTTGAGTGCCTACTCTGTGCCATCACTTAATTTTTCCTGTATTGTCTTAAAGCTATATAACTAATCACTATGATTTATTGAGTCTAAAGTACTTTGCAAAAGTGATCACCTTGCCCAGAGAGTTAGCTTGGCAGGTAAGGCACTTGCTGTGTATGTGGCCTACCTGGGTTCAATTTTTCTGCACCTCCTGTAGTCCCTGGAGCCCCACCAAAAGTGGAGTGTTTAAGCACAGAGCCAGGAGTAAGCCCTGAGCCTTGCCAGGTGTGGCTCTTAAACACTGTGCTCCTGTTATTCATCAATTTGCTCAAGTGGGCCAAGTAACGTCTCCATTTTGAGACTTGTTGTGACTCTGTTTGCCATATTGAATACATCATGGGTAGCTTGCCAGGCTTTGTTGTGCGGGCAAGATACTCTTGGTAGCTTGCCGGGCTCTCCAAGAGGGGCGGAGGAATTGAACCCAGCTTGGCCGGGCTGTCTCTGCTCTTAAACAAAGAATCAAAAAGGAAAATGACAGTAACCACATTGGATTCTCACATCACATCTATGAAAAAGGCTCTATTATCATGGAAAAGAAAACTTCAATGAAGGTGAGTAATCCAAGGTCATCAGCAGGAATATCATAAGGTCAAGTTTCAAATTCAGGTCCCTCTGACACCAAAATGTTCTTAACCTGCAGACCATATTTTTATAAGAAAAATAAGCATGTGTGTGTGTGTGTGTGAGAGAGAGAGAGAGAGAGAGAGAGAGAGAGAGCGAGCTTGGGAGTCGATAAGCCTTTTGGTCACACTGATGACAGTGGGTTGTGTGTAAAATGTTGTATGACTCAAATTTTATCTCTGTAAAATGAAAGGATTGAACTGCAAGATCTCCAGCTTCACCCAGCTTTAAGAATGCAAGGTGCTAGTCTAGGAATAAGAAAGAATGGGAGCTTAACAGCACAGACAGGCAGGAAATGCAAGTCATGGGGAGCAATGCAGGCTATGACAACATTCCTTTGAACAGAATGTTCCCTCTGCTCAAAATACCCTATCCACACTTGCTCAGCTAGCAAATACCCAACAGACAACTTGTCCAGCCTCCCCTCTGTGAAACTGCCCTTGACCTCTCTTTCGCTCAGTTCACCCTCCTCATATATATACACAACAGTCCATTCCTCAGGGACCCAAGTATGACGCGTCATTTTACAGTAAATCTGTTTTCCTTTCCTCAATTGCAAGTTTTTCAAGTTTCTTTTTTGTTTTGTTTTGGGTGAGGGGAACCCCCAGTGATGTTCAGGGCTTTCTTCTGACTGTACACTCAGGACTTACTCCTGGAGGGTCAGGGGACTTTATGGGGTACCAGGGATGAAACCTGGGTTGGACATATGCAAGGCAAATGCCCTACCTGCTCTACTCTTCCTCCAGCCCCATCAACTGTTTCTTAAGAACATAAAATGCTTCATGTTCTATCACAGAGACTGGCATACAAGGCAAGCCTTTCATAAACGTTGGTTTCTGAGTGCTGAAGGGTATTAGCATGCCATGTATAATGGACACAAAGAGGATAAATCTAACCTGTCACTGTCACTGTCCTCCCGTTGTTCATCGATTTGCTCGAGCGGGCCCAGTAATGTCTCCCTCCATTGGAGACTTTGTTGTTACTGTGTTTGGCATATCAAATACATCACTGGTAGCTTGCCAGGCTCTGCCGTATGGGCGAGATACTCTCGGTAGCTTGCCAGGGTCTCCGAGAGGGGTGGAGGAATCAAACTCGGGTTGGCCATGTTGGCTGCGTGCAAGGCAACGCCCTACTGCTGTGCTATCGCTCCTAAATAGATAATTTATGTCAGAAAAAAAGTGATAAACTGAATCAGCAAGTTTCAGGGAAACTTGATGTCCAGAAAGAGGAATATAGGTTCAATTAGGATGCCCCAGACAATATCTCTGCACTATTCTCGGGAGGGAAGAGACACTGAAAAGAAGAATTCTGTTAGGAATATTATTATAAGTATGGTTTCTCATTTAAACCAATGAGTAGAGGTATCGAGCTTATTTTCTTCCTGAACATGCTCTTAACTAGCCTCTATCTCATAAATTACATTTAAAACTGCCACTGTCACTGTCCTCCCGCTGTTCATTGATTTGCTCGAGCGGGCCCAGTAGCATCATGAGACTTGTTGTTACTTTGTTTGGCATATTGAATACGTCACAGGTAGTTTGCCAGGCTTTGTTTGGCATGTGAGCGAGATACTCTCAGTAGCTTGCCAGGCTCTCCGAGAGGGGCGGAGGAATCAAAGGTGGAGGAATTGAACTCGGGTCGGCCTGGTTGGCCACGTGCAAGGCAAATGCCCTACCTGCTGTGCTATCACTCCAGCTAGTCACACATGCTAGGGGAAAAGGCAGCTCAGATAGAGAAGGGAGCACCAAATAAAGGGTGATAGGAGGATCCGCCCAAGATAGGAGAAGCATGCTTAAAGTAGACTATAGACCGAACATGATTGCCACTCAATGCCTCTTTTGCAAACCACAACACTCAAAAGGAGAGAGAGAACAAAAGGGAATGCCTTGCCACAGAGGCAGGGTGGGACGGCGGGAGGGTTACTGGGATTTGTGGTGGTGGGAAATGGGCACTGGTGGAGGGATGGGTATTTGATCATTGTATAATTGAAACCCAAGCACAAAATTTGTAAGTCTACAACTGTACCTCATGGTGTTTCAGTAATAAAAATAAAAAAAAATATAGAATGGTCTGATTTAAAAATGGTCTTTCTTATTTTAATACATTTTAAGTAAATTATGAATGATGTAAAGAAAGATTATGTAGGATGAACGACTGTGAGTGAGTATAAACTGCTGTTCATAGCTTAAAGGGCACCTAAACTCCAGCCTGGCACATACTAAGTGCTCAGTTAGTATTTGTTGAATGTCAAGCTACTGATACACAGGAAACACATTCGTTCTACTATCTACACAAATGCAGAATAACAACAGTCCCTAGGGTAGAGCATGATGGTTATTTTACAAGATTAAAAGATAAGAATATTTCAAAATTGAAAAATCCTTGTTGTCTGTTTAGAATACAGAGCATAAATGTATATTTATGTCAAAACATGCTTATCTTTATAATTCTGAATTGTAAATTGTTGCAACACATGTCTATGATAACATGAGTCAGATGAATTTGGGAGATGGGAGCTCAGAAATGCAGTCACGACCAGCTAAGAACCACTGTAAACAGCTAAACAGGTGACATTTCCATCAAACTCAAACAAGCCCTTTGATGTTGGCACATCTCGGAGAAGCTAGCAGGGGAGAACAGTCTAGTCATGTCACTTCGATGGGTGAAAGTGGTTTAGCCATGTTTACCCAGGTGGTAGGCCATATTGCCATGCAGTTGCATCATTTTGCAATCTTGGGACTGAAATCCATAAGCAATTTCAGAATGTAGACTTTTCTCCCTAACCTGAGGAAGAGCAGAAAGGGATGTGTGTGTGCATATGTGTGTGTGTGTGTGTGTGTGTGTGTTGTTCATGCATCAAAATGTGGGTGGTCTGGCAATGCTCTTCTATGATATTTGAGAACTAATTTTAAGGAACTAAGCCCCTCAGTGACTGAGCATGATGCTATTAGACAAACAATATGTGATGTTCCCTGATACAGTGCATAATGATCTTTCTTATGAGTCAACATTGAAGAGGATGAGGTTTTGAATATTGAATCCTAAATTCTTAGAAGAATTGTCATCCTAGCACAGTTCTGCCGGTAGTGTATCTCTATGGGGAGCAGAAGAGACTTTTCTTTCCTCCAAAATTTGGCTTTCATGTGCATACTTATCATTTAAAAATCTACAGCTAACTGCTAGGCTGCTTTTGAAGAAACAGGTGGAAATCAACACCAGTTCCCATTTTCTACATTGAAAATGGAAGGGAAGATACCAAGGAAAGTTGCTTTTTTCTTGCATTCAGAAACTTCATAGGATAAATTATGGACATAAATGGGATATTACATAATAGGTCTTTGAACTATATCTAAGTTATTAAGGTCCTATAAGATCTCATGATAGCAGGGCCTTGCTTCTTTGTGTATCCTATAAATGCCTATAAACCGGGCAGGCAAATCAGAACTGTACCCCAAAAGATCTCAATATTCGCTTATATTCATGTCTATTTCAAGAATAAATTGTATTACTTCCTGATTTTGACCCGCCTTTTGCTGTGACTTCTAACTCTCTGGATTTATGGGGTTTTCCCCCAAGTTCCTTAGAAAGTAGCTCACCTTCCCCACTAGTGGTGAGTTTGGTGCAGTGGAGAAGAGTGTATTTGAGCTCTGGAGTCTGAGAGAGTTACTAGAATATTCTCTAAGCAGTTCCAGTTCTCTTTCTAGGCATGGTAATTCCCAGCTAATTGCTTCTGTGACAGGAGGCACATCCCTCGTGTCGAAGAAATCAAAGTATAAGTGAGGGGAACATGCTGGAAAGTGTCAGGTTCTAAGCTTTGCTTCACCACTTTTGACTTTTTCTTCTGCTTCCCAGAATCATGAAACAGAGAGCTGGAGCCACCTTCAGTTGGGGTCCCCTACAGAAGTCACTGAAAGTTGGGGGACAGTGGTTACCCCTGTGAAACCCCACTTATCCTGACTGGGAGTAGACTAGACAGACCTGGACAGGGAATCTTGAACAACATGGAATTTTTCTGACCACCTTTGAAAGTCACATAAGGATAGAATATGAGTACGTGGCCCAGCATCTGGCCTGGAAAGTGTCTATAACATTGTTCATTTCATTCACCTTCTTCCACAACCTATTAGGAGTTAGGGTGTACTTTATTTGCTACCTAGACAGCCAAGCACGTTTTCTAGAATACAGAAGGAGCCTGAATCAATAAATGAAAATATAGAAATGTATGCCCTTAAAGAGTGACTAATTTCAAATATCATTTCATAATAATTTTGAAATACAAACATTCCTTTCACCCCAAGGACATTTTTATCAGGTTTTCCAAGGCAAGGTTTTATAGTCTCTGAGTCTTGGCCATTGATGGGATTACACGGCGCCAGGGGGTCAGTTGGTGGGTGTGACCCCCGCCTACTGGAATTTGGAGGATCTGGGTGGAGGATGCTCAGCCCCCATCCGAGTAGGCTTAGAGATCTCAGCCCCGGGACCCGCGTGCCTTTGTTCCCCTGCCAGTACCTTCATGTGTGCGGAGAGTGGTCTCAGCATGGTGGTGGCTGGTTCTGGAGGTCTTCGGCTGCCAGAGCCCTGGTCGGGGTGGGGAGGAAAACTCAACCTGCCCATCTTATCATCTCATTCCTACTTTGGACAAACTGGCAAGCTACCAAATGTAACCTGCCCACATGGCAGAGTCTGGCAAACTCCCCGTGGCGTACCCAATATGCCAAATACCAGTAACAATGAAGGGTCTCATTCTCCTAACTCTGAAAGAGCCTTGAATATGGCACTTTTTCAAAAATCTCAGGGCTAGGACAAAGGAGACGTTACTGGGGCCTGCTCGAGGCAATCAATGAATAACAGGATGGTCGTGATCGTTCCAAGGCAGGGCTAGGCAAGAATGAGGAGAAAAAGAGAACCCATAGTCAAGATTCTGATTCTGCTTCAGCCCTTAGCTAGCCCTAGTGACCTAGGATGGCCCTGAGCAGAGGTAGCAGTGGACCCAGTGCTCTCTGCATCATCTAGATCTCTTTCGGGAGCACTGACTTCTGCTCTGAACATCACATCTGAGAGGGACATTCAGGCACATGTGACAGTTGGGGGTGGGGGTGGGGTTCATGAAAGAGAGGGCAGCCCCAGAGTTGGATCAAGGCACTAAGAGGTTGGGAAGTTGTTTGTGCTATTGAGAGATTAGCTAAATGGAGAAACTACTTGTGTTCTCTGTCCTTTATTGAAGAGAGTAAATAAAAATGTTACCATCAGATACAGCAGATACAGCAAAGTTTGTGCTGTGACACGCAGACAGGCCACTTGCTTTGGTTTTCATGATGGGCCGCACACAGTGATGGGGTTCAGGGCTTACTCCTGGATCTGGGGGTCACTCAGGAATCATTCCTCGCAGGGCTTGGGGGACCATATACAGTGCCAGTGCCCTATGCCCTACCAACCATCCTATCTCTTTGTCACCAGAATAAAAGTCTATTTTAAACAGCTGGGACTTTCCTTTTCACTTGGTTTAGAATTTTTTTTTTCTTTTTGGGCCACACCCGGCAATGCTCAGTGGTTACTCCTGGCTCTGTACTCAGGAATTACTCCTGGAAATGCTGGGGGAACCATATGGGATGCTGGGGGATTGAACCCGGGTTGGTCGCGTGCAAGGTAAACACCCTACCTGCTGTACTATCGCTCTGGCCCCAGGTTTAGAAATCTTAAGGGGAAAGAAACTTTGAAGTTAGGAAAGAGAGAGAAAATCATGAATATGAGGTGATTGGAGCTTTAGGAGACACTGCAGAAACAAGCTTCTGATGGGAAGAAGAGAAAGCCACGGAGAAAGAAGAGTTTAAAACTGCAGAGTCAGGGACCCTCACTGACCTTGGCAAGACGCATCTGGGGGCTGCCACACCAGACCTGGAGGAGGAACTAGGAGGCCGCTGCAGAGATGGGCTTGGTGCCAGAGCACTTGGGCCTCCCTGACAAAAACAAGATGAAAATGGAGAAAACGGGATCTTCTTTGTTAAGCAAAGCCCAAAGGATCCAAACCAAGACAAGACTGGTTTCAGAGGCAGCTCTGAGGGAGAGACAGAGGCTGTCTATAAGGCGATTTGGAGATCATGATCTCCACTGGACATGTAGTTCTTTGAGCAATTCCCCCAGGGTGGAGAAGTAACTGTCAACATATTCAACATAAGAAATCCATGAAGCTGTCATTGACAGCACCGATTTCTTAATTCCACAATAGGTAGTGATCACCCATTATGTCAGGCAACAAGTGAGGTGCCGCTGATAGGGAAATTAGAATAAAAGTCTGTCTCAGAGATGTCACAGGCTGGTGGGGAGATAGATCTGTTTCAAAATGGATTTTTGGATGGCAGTGCATGAGCGCAAGAGATTCTAAAAGTCTCTGGGAATAGCCCCTAGGCAAAAACCAGGGGACTGGGATTATACTTGCATTCCACACCAGGTATGCTAAGGGCCAGAATCCAGTCATGGGGTCTAGGAAGAATTCCCAGGCCAGAGTCCCAGGATGAAGCGAGCCTGTCTTGGTTTGTCTATCAACCCATTCTCCCCACAAACACTGGGTGACGCATACAGTGGGGCAAGGATGTGAGGAAGACCAGCAAGGGTCTGACACACACCAACCCTGGCACTAACGGTGGCTGTGTGTCATGTTTCTGCCCTGCCTGACTGGAGAGGCAGATTCTCCCCCTCTCCACTGCTCCTTTGCTGATGCAAGGATAGATGGTGGGGTGGGTGGGGGGGAGTCTCCTGTTCAGGAACATGCTTTGCTTGCTTAACAGTTCTGGCTGATGCAACAGGGAATTTCTCTCCTGGAGTCTGGCTGGAATGAGCGCCTTGTCTCTGGGAAGTTCCCAGGGGCTCTTGGCTCTGTGGAGATTAGGGCACCTTAATTTAGAGGATTCAAGATTAGAAAAAAAAAAAACTGCCCAGTGCACACAAGGCCCTAATTCTCCGTGCTGACTTCGAACTCAGAGGACCTGGGGACGCTGCAGAGCCAGCAACACCATCCTCTCAGGCACTGGAGAATCAAGACATTTCGTGAAGCCTGTCTTAAGCGATGCAGTATAGTAGCTGTAACTAGGAGGGAAACAGTTGGGTGCTTTTTTCCGAGGGGCAATGTCTAAACTGAATGTTTGTCATCTTGTCCCCTTCCCTCATTCTCGGAGATATTTGGAAGAAAGGTAGAACCAGAGGGCCCATAACCTAGATGGGCACCTCAGTGCCCCCTGGGGGTCCAGATGAGCTTAGAAGAATCCAAACTGGTAACAGTTCTGTCTATGAAGTTCACTTCATTGGTGACAGCTTTGCTGCTGGGTGATCATTTAGTGTGTGACTTCTTGGTAGTACAACCATGCAACCTATAAAGGATTTGTAGGAGGCGAGGATTAAATTCGAAAAGTAAAGGCAGAGGAGGCGAGGATTAAATTCGAAAAGTAAAGGCAGGTAATAGGGGAAGCATGAAGGGAAGTATTTCTTGCCTCTTCCCCTGAGTACTGAAGCAAATACATCACCAAAGCATCAGTTGTCAACAAATACTACTGGGAGTATTCTGGAAAGGCAGTGAAGTCCCACCTTACATCTCAGAATGAGACTAATTTCTGCTAAAAAAAAAAAAAAAAAGAAAGTCCTTGAGAGTTGCAGTCGGTGCCCTGTTTAGTCCCTAGATGTCTCGCAGGAGCTCAAAGAAGGAATGAGTAAGGCGCTTATTGTTAGATCTAACATATTATCAGGAACTCATTTTGAGCTCCAAAAGTGTGAATTTGCTCTTGTCAAGGATACTAATGAGTTTCATAGCCCCAGATCTGGAGGGCATGGGCCCGTGCCTGTACCACGTGGTTCTCGGCAGACCTGCAGATCACAGGCATAGCTTTCCTTCCTCTGCCTGCTGTCCCCTAGGCCTGAGCCCCGCCTCTCCCGGATGGCACCTGCCCCCAGTGCCCGCTCACAGTCTCCCTTTGTTCCGCTCTGCCTGCAGGAACTCAAAATAATGATGCTTCTCAGCACCAGGACCTTCTCTTGCTCTCTTCTCTCTCCACGTACTTGGCTCCGTGATTCCACCCTTTCCCCACCTTCCAATATCATCAATGCTGATGACTCCAAAACTCACCTCTCCAGCTTGTTGCTCTCGCCTGACGTTCATACTATTAGCTCTAACTTGGCATCTCTGCTTGGATGTCTCACAGGTAGATGTAAAGCTGTCCAAAACTGATCTCATGATTTCCTCCCCCCTCCAGACAAATCCTCTGGGCATCTTGCCTTCTTCCTCTTTCTTCCAGTCACCAGCAAGCCTGGTCAATTTGAATCCCATTTTTGTCCATCTCCTGCCACTCGCTCTCTGTCTACACTGTCCCTTCCCTGGACTCTGCAGTGCTTTCTCACTGACCTTCCCATCTCTGCTCCTGACTCCCTGCAAGTTGTTCTCTGCACGGCAGTGGAGTAGTTATTAAAACACGTAAAACACCTCAATTCCTTCTGCTGTTTGAAAAATCCTCCAGGGGCTTTCATGATCTTTGAATAAAACACATATTCCAATTCCTTTTGAAAAACTTTAAGCGGAAATTACATAGGATCCAAAGATACTGCTTCTGGGCATTTAGCTGAAGGGTATGAAAATGTTAATTAAAATAGGTAATTTGCATCGCATTTCCACAGTAGCATTCTTCACAATAGAAAATTCATGGAATCAACATAACTGCCCATCACAGATGACTAGATTAAGAAGCTGTGGAATGAAATATTACTCTGCTGTTAAAAAGATGAAATTGTGTCCTTTGGAGAAAATGTATGAAATCTGAAGTTTTAATGTTAAGTGAAATAAGTAAGAAAGTGAAAGCCAATTACAGGGTGATTGTACTCCCATGTTGCATATGAATTTTACGGAAATTCATATGCAACGGAAGAACTACAGAGAATGGAGAGATGGTACAGTGGGTAGGAGTTTTCCCTGCACACATCCAACCAGAATTTGTTTGATCCACAGAACTACAGATGGTTTCCTGATCACTTCCCAGTGTGATCCCTGAGTGCAGAGTCAGGAGTCAGCCTGAGCACCTCTGGGTGTAGCCCCCCACAAAACATACAACTAAGCAAAAAACTTATTATAAAAGTAACTCTTAGACTTGGGGAAGAAAACCATGGAACCATGGTGGTTATGGAAGGAAAGGAGACAGTGTGTTGGCAGTGGGGAGCTCTTTTTCTGTGGGATGGGACTGGAATCTGGTTATAGGAGTAAATGATAATTATACATACAGAGGTGTGATGGTACCCCCGCTGAAAAATTGTAATATTGTTAGCCAATGATGTCACTGTCACTGTCACTGTTCTCTCATTGTTCATCGATTTGCTCGAGTGAGCCCAGTAACGTCTCCATCGTGAGACTTGTTGTTACTGTGTTTGGCATATCGAATATGTCACAGGTGGCTTGCCAGGCTCTGCCATGTGGGTGAGATACTCTCGGTAGCTTGCCGGGCTCTCTGAGAGGGGCGGAAGAATCGAACTCGGGTCGGCCATGTTGGCTACGTGCAAGGCAAATGCCCTACCCACTGTGCTATGGCTCAAGCCCAGCCAATGATGAATTAATAAAAAATTAAAATTAAGGGGCTGGAGCGATAGCACAGTGGGTAGGGTGTTTGCCTTGCATGCAGCTGACCCGGGTTCAATTCCCAGCATCCCATATGGTCCCCCGAGCACCACCAGGAGTAATTCCTGAGTGCATGAGCCAGGAATAACCCCTGTGCATTGCTGGGTGTAACCCAAAAAGAAAAAAAATTAAAATTAAAAAAGATAACTAAAGTGTTAGTCTTGGGGGCTGGGAAGATAGCTCAGTGGTCAGGAACCCAAGTTTGAACCCCAGAACCACCTCATGAGCTTTACTAGAAATAACCCTGGAGGCTCCCAAGCACTGCCAGGTGGGCCTGCTGGTATCTGGAACTTCAGGGAACAAACAGCTATTTATCCACGGACCCTCACATTGAACTACATGGTCTGGTTAGCCATGTATTATCAGGGGTGGCCCTCAAAACCCCTAAACTTGGAAACTGCCCCAAAGGAAAAATGGTGTGGCCCTCCATATCAATCTAGATGGTTCACAATTTCAGATTAGGTTGCACTTCATTTCTTTTGCATTTCTTTGGGGAAGGAAGGTTTCAGCCATGCCTGGTGGTACACTGGAGTGACTCCCAGCAGTGCCCACGTCAAAGCCATGGAGGGTCCATCAGAAGAGTAAGTCCCATTTGTAAGCTGTTGGTTTATTTTGCAACACCAGGAATTGAATCCCGGGTTTTATACATGCAAGACAATTGTTCTACCGTTCAGCTACAGATCAAGTTTATTATAGTGAATATTTGCTAATGAAATAAAATTCTTTTGGTGGATGGGGTGGGGAGGAGGGCAGTGACCTGGCTCAGAGTCCTGGAGCACATGCTTTGTATGCTGGAGTCCCAGGTTTGATTCACAATACCACATGGTCCCCTAGTGGATGTCATCCTAAGCACAAAGTTAGGAGTAGCTTTCCCCCACCCCTGACACCTCTCACCCATCCAACCCTCCATGTGCTACTGGGTGTGGCCCTCAAACTAAGCCCAAACAATTTTTTTTCTTTCCAAGTGAAAAAGAATAAGAAACTATAAAATAAGAAATCTTCAAGATGACTCATGTATATTGCATCTCCCCTGTTCCTCTTTGTTCTTCCAACCCTGGTCCCTCTGCCACTCTATTGTCACTATCCTCCCATTGGTCATCAATTTGCTTGAGCGGGCCCAGTAACATCTCCATTGTGAGACTTGTTGTTACTATGTTTGGCATATCGAATACGTCACGGGGAGCTTTCCAGGCTTTGCCGTGTGGGCAAAATACTCACGGTAGCTTCCGAGAGGGGTGGAGGAATCGAACCTGGGTCGGGTGGGTTGGCCACACGCAAGGCAAATGCCCTACCCACTGTGCTATTGCTCCAGTCTATTCTCCAGAATTATCCAGGTCTTCTGACATCCAGGTCATTGCCTGGTCATGCACCTCCACTCCCTCCACTCCCTCCTTGTGGCTGGGCATGTCATATTCTTTAAAAAAAATTTTTTTTTCATTAGTGAATCACCAAGAGGTACAGTAAAAGACTTACAAACTTTCATACTTGCATTTCAGTCATACAATGATCGAGTACCTATCCCTACACCAGTACCCATTTTCTACAACCAATGATTCCCGCATCCTTCCCATCACCCCCAATCCACTCACCCCCATCCCACCCCCCTCTGTGGCAGGGCATTCCCTTTCATTCTCTCTCTCTCCCTTGGGGTGTTGTGGTTTGCAATAGAGGCATTGAGTGGCCATTGTGTTCAATCTGTTGTCTACATTCGGCATGCATCTCCCAACCCAAGCAGATCCTCCAAACACCCTTTACTTGGTGGTCCCTTCTCTATCTGAGCTGTCTTCCCCCCAGCATGTGAGGCCAACTTCCAAGCCATGGGGCAAACCTCCTGGTCCTTATCTCTATTATTTTTTTTTTAATTTTTATTAGTGAAACACCATGAGGTACAGTTGTAGACTTACAAATTTTTGTGCTTGGATTTCAATTATACAATGATCAAATACTCATCCCTCCACCAGTGCCCATCTTCCACCACCACGGGTCCCAGTATCCCTCCCACCCCCCATCCCCCCATCCTACCCTGCCTCTGTGGCAGGGCATTCCCTTTTGTTTTCTCTCTCCTTTTGGGTGTTGTGGTTTGCAAAAGAGGCATTGAGTGGCAATCATGTTTGGTCTATAGTCTACTTTCAGCATGCTTCTCCCATCCTGGGAGGATCCTCTCAACACCATTTATTTGGTGCTCCCTTCTCTATCTGAGTTCCTTTTCCCCCTAGCATGTGTAGCTGGCCTCCAAGCCATGGAGCAAAATTCCTGGTACTAATCTTGGCCATTCTTGGGTGTTAGTATCCTATTTTGTTACTTTATGTTCCTCAGATGAATCCAATATTTCTATGTCTATCCCTCTCTTTCTGACTTATTTAGCTATTATTCTTGGGTGTTAGTCTTCTAGTCTGTTACTTTATATTCCAACAAAAGGGCATGCCATATTCTTTAGGTTGCAAGGTACTGTCACCTTTACAGAGAACCAGACTTGGTCTAAAATAGGTCTCGACTATTGTCTTTATCAAAAAATCTTACTTCTTTCAGGACTTTAATCATGGTTTTTAATTATTTTTAGTCTCTTTGTTCAGTTGTTTATCTTACAATCCTGTAAGCATTTTTTTAAATTCTCAACTGCTAACACAGTCTTGCACGTGACAGGCATTCATTGTAAGCCTGTTGGGTGAAATCATGGGAGCCAGCACAAAGTCATCAAAATTTACATCATTTTCCCTAATGTTCACAAGAATTTTGAAAGATAAATATAGTGCCAATCCCATTTTATGACCAAGAAAAAAGGGGCTTACAAAGGATGAAATAATTTGCCTAAATCCACAGAGATGGAGAGGCTGGGATTAGAATTTGAATTGTCAAGTTCTAGGACCTGCATGCTCATCTACTTCAGTTCATTACCCAGAGATGGGTAGAAGGGGTTATAAGAGTGATAAAGTAAGTTATCATGGTTTAACTTCAGCTCAGTCTTATTTTGTGACTTATGGGATCTTGACATGGGGTTTGTGGCTCCTTTTTTTCCAACCTGTTTTACAGGGTGTTTTTCAAACACCAAATAGGGTTGAGTTAAGTTCATTGCCAATAACTCATTAAGCCATCTTTCCTCTGTAAAGATGCTTCCCAAAGCTGGCCACCCACACTGCTTCTTAGATTGCAATCATCCCTCTTTTTTCATTTCTATGTTGAAAATAAAAAATAACCCAAACTGGAAATTTGTAATAGTTTTCTATGACTTGGTTTCCTATAGTCCTGAATTGAGATGTTTAAAATATTTATCTGCAAGATGTCAGCATGCTCCATTATCAGCCCTCCAAAGAGTTTTATACAGATTAGAAAGTGGTATCCCCTGTCTTCATGAAAATATCAATGACATTTTTCTTTAAAAATAGAAAAATGCATCCCGAAATTTCTATGAATTCTCAAAGGTCTCTGAACGACCAACACAATCTTTCAAGAGAACAAAGTGGAAAGTCTTACACTTACCAATTTCAAAACATCTACAAAGTGACAGTAATTAAAACAACGTGGTATGGCATCAATGCAGATTATAGACCAATGTGATAGAACAGAGCTCAGAAATTCTTTCTCATATATACAGTCAAATGATTTTTGTCAGGAATTCTAAGAATACTCAATGGGGAGAGGACAAACTTTTCAACAAATGCTCATAGGAAAATTAGATGTCCACATCAATAAAAAGAAGTATAATCCTTACTTTGACATGAGGTAAAGGTACTCAAAATGTTCAAAAACATAAACACAAAAGCTAAAGATATACAATTTAGAAGAAAATATAGGAAGAAGCTTCAAGACATTGTATTTGGCAATGATTTCTAGGATATGAAATCAAAAGGACAAACCAAAAAAGGAAATAATTAGAGCTTTATCAAAACTAAAACTTGTGTATCAAATGACACTATCAACAGAATGAAAAGTTAATATAAGAATGGAAGAAAATATTTGTGACTCATGTGTAAGAGATCATATTCAGATTATAGAGAAAAGCTCAAAAACAAAGATAAATAACACAATTTTTAAAAATACGAAGGATTTAAATACACACTTTCCCAAAGATATACAAATGCCTCATAAGCACATAAAAATTTTCAACATCCTGGATACCATAAAAATTAAAACAAAACCCATAATGAGAGACCACTTTACGTACATCAAAAAGGCTATTATCAGAAAAAAAGGAAAGCAAAAAAGGAAAGGGAAGGAAGGACTAAGTGAGGAAAGAAGGAAGCTGCTTACAAAGAGGGGGAGATACTGGATACTTCAGCACTTTGGGCATTGCTGGTGAGAATATAAAATGGTATAGCTTTTGCGAGAAAACATAATTCCTCAAAAAATTAAAGTGTAGATTTACTGCATTATTCTGCAATTCCACATTTGGGTAAATGGCCAAAGAGAAATGAAAGCAGAGATTGAAACAGATATTTATTTACCCGAAAGGTAAAAGGAACCCAAATGTCAACTGATAGATGAATGGATTTTTTAAAAATATGTAGTATATACATACAATGGAAAATTGTTATATATACTACAATTTGGAAAAACCCTGAAAATAGTGAGTTGAAGTAAGACAGTCCCAAAAGAACAAATGTGTGATTCTTTTTGCATGTTGTAACTAGAACATTCTAGTTCATTCTTTCTAGAGACAGAAAGTAGATTGGTAGTTACGAGCACCTCAGAGAAAGTAGGGAGGGGATATTGTTTAATGTGTACAGAGTTTCTGTTGGGAAAATTAATAAGTCCTGGTGGTGGCTCGTGATGATGGTAGCACAACAATATGAATATATTTAATGACACAAAACTATACAAGCAAATATGGCATCTCGCCGCACGGCAAAGCCTGGCAAGCTACCTATGACGTATTCAATATGCCAAAAACAGTAACAACAAATCTCACAATTTGTTATTGGTGCCCACTCAACCAAATCGATGAACAACAGGAAGACAGTGCTACCAATGCTATTTGCCACAATTAAAAAGTAAGCAGTTGGGGCTGGATTGACAGCACAGCGGGTAGGGCGTTTGTCTTGCCCCTGAACGACCTGGGTTCGATTCCCAGCATCCTATATGGTCCCCCGAGCCCACCAAGAGTAATTACTGATTGCATGAACCAGAAGTAATCCCTGTGCATCTCTCTGTGTGACCCAAAAAGCAAAAAAAAAAAAAAAAAAAGTAAGCAGTTGACTATTGACTGTTGTGACTTGGCTAACGTGGTGCTAAATTGCTCAGATGCCCTTTGGGGAGAGGGAGACTTACTCTGAGTTTGTTGGAGTTGCCCTCTGTTCTCAGCCTCCAGAGCTGTCCTCCATGAAGACAGTTGCTTCCCGGAGATCACATCCCTCTGCTAGGTCCTCCTCACTCCAGTGACTGGTCTTGCAAGAATGTTCCAAGCAGCCGCATTTCTCCTGAAAGTGCAGCCTTGCTGTGTGGGTATCACAGTTGAATTGCTCTTTGCAACCTGTCTGCTTTCTTTCCGCCAAGGTGTTGCTGTTGAAAGTCCTACTTAATACACTTCCTGCACAAACACACACACACCATGGCAACGGAACCCCTTCTTTGAGTCTCCCATCTGCCTGAAAAATCTGTGATGACCACAACATAAATATCTAATGAGTGGGATTTAAAAGGCATTCCTTGAAGTTTAGCAGTGCATAGCCCGCACAAAACAGCAGTGGGTCTGGGTTACTTAGTTGAAGAGTCGAAATACTTGTTGAATGAATGAAAGGCACTTTGATTTCTTCTTCGGCTTCAAACTCCAACCTTCCAGAAGGCTCCAAAATCACGCTATTTTACTTTTGGAAATATTTCTCAAATGTGTGCTTCTGTGGGCTTCTATGCCTTCACAGAGGGTCTCATGCCAGAACTGTTAGGTGGGTGGGTGGGAGGACTGGGTGGTCTCCTTGCTGCTGCAGCATTTGGGGCTCATTCTCTACTTTACTAAGTAAACACCCACTTGTCTCAAAAGCACAGTCCTAGGGGGCTCTTTCCTAATCTTTTGTGCCCTGAATGTTCACAAGATGTTCCCATTAAACTCTGTACACACTCACAAGATGCCACAGAGCGAGGGCTGGGAAAGAACCCCAGTTTTGTCTCATGGCAACGTGAGGTTCAAGGAGCGTCTGAAATGCAGAACTCATGTCAGCCTGTCAAGAAGAGCTCTGAGGAACCGGAGACCATGGATGGCTCCTGCTCAGGATGATGGAGCCACAGAGCGTTGTCTGGAATGATCCATGGCAGAATTCACGGATGAGTCAATCAGAGCCCAGCAGTCACCCAAGGCAGGGAGGGGCTAGAAAGAGAAAGAGAGAGAAAAAAAACATTCAGTCATGCTGAAGTGAGATAGGATTTCCACACCTGCCTCCATTGGAAAGCTAAAAATAGGGACAATTTGGGGAGAGAAATAGTGAGAAATACTTTAATCAACTGACAAGGGCTATAAGGAGGAAGGTTTGCAAAAACGGGTGTGTCTCTCTCTCCTGGTAAAATTAGAAACAGAAACTTTTATTTTGGGTATCCCAACCTTCCCTTTCTTTTCAGGCTTCATCTCTCCTTCTTCCTATTGATTAAAACCTCTTGTTTTAGGAAAGAGTTGACAACTCATTGAAAAGAGTTTATGAAGTTTAGTGTGACAATTGTATGTCAGCAGAGCCCATGTCTAAAGCCCAAGATGCTTAAACATGGCAATTTTAAAAACACTGATTTTATTTTTTTTTTTTTGCTGATTAGGGAGATAGTACAGAGGCTAAGACACTTACCTTGCAAATGGGACTCATAGCTCCTACAAGCCCCATTATGGTATATGGTCCCCCATTATGGTATATGGTCCCCTGATCCCTGCAAGAAATGATCCCTAAGCACAGGAATAATGTGTCTTGGGCACTGCTGGGTGCCGCCCCAAACAGATCAACAACGACTTGTTTTTTCCAATTGGCCATGTTTGGCACTATTCAGAGGTCTGAGGCCACTCACATGGATGCTTGCCTTGGGGAGACCTGGGGTGAGGGCATCAGCATCACATCATAGGTGTGGGTGGGGAGGAGGGTAATGAGGTGCTGGGTGCGGAGGGGCACAGTACTCAGATGAACCCGGGTCCTACACACTCACAAGAATGAAACACATGCTCAGCCACATGACCACTCTCCAGTTCCAACCACAGGAGAATAAGGAGGAAGAGGAGGAGGAGGAAGAGGAGGAGGAGGAGGACGAGGAGGAGGAGGAGGAGGAAGAAGAGGAGGAGGAGGAGCCCAAAACACTTTTCTACAATTTTACACTTCAACGTACCTAGTACTGGGCTAAACTGTGATTTTTCAGCGAATATCCAAAGGCGTTGCAAAAAGCATCAACTCTATTATCAAACTTTGGAAACAACTGAAATGGCCAAATTACAGCACAAAATATTTTAGATGTGTTTTTAACAGTCAGAGAAATGGTCACACTGGTACTGCCCCCTTAGGCTCATCTTGATTTTTCTTAAGTTCCAAGGGAAGCCTCCTGCCTATCTGTTTCACTCACCCAAAGCTGTTGGCTTTTCTGACAAGAGCAGCCAATTAAACTAGCCGCCACAACAAGCTCAGGTTGCTCTGTGCTGGTTTTGTAGCACCTGGAGCTTCCCAGGCCGGCACCCGTACATTCTGGATTCTAAAGGTGGGTGCCTCTGGATAGAGAAGCTGCTGAAGCCTCCCCTGCTCCAAGACCAGGGCAAGTCCCCCTAAAATGACCACCACCTGTCCATGAATCATCACATACTTGCCTGTCCCATACACTGATGTAGTTTTAATTTTGATGTGTTTCTTAGACTTGACAAGGTGGAATTTGGGGGGAGGTCCAAGAACACTCAGAAAACATCTTCTGGAGGGGGCCGAGCAACAGTACAGCAGGTGGGGTGCTTGCCTTGCATTCAGCTGACCTAGGTTCCATCATCCACATCACATCTGGTCCCCAGAGCCCCCCAGGAGTGGCCCCTTACCAGTGACCCCAGGAGTAAGCTCTGAGCACAGCTGCGTGTGGCCCCCAAACAAAACAAACGAAGAAAGCATCTTCTGGAAATGAGTGGTAATTGCTTCTCAGGTTTGATGCTTGTGGCATTTTGGGGAAGGCTTTTAGGAGGTCTCTGCTTTTAGATTGCTGGAAACCTGTACCAGAAGATTGAGGAAGGGGAATTGTCCAGATTCGAATTGCTCCTGCATCACGTTGATTTTAAAAATCAAGTGCAAAACAAAACTGAAATCTGTATCTCTGGAATCAGGATTTGGGAATCAGGATATTTAGTTCTTTTTATTCTTCCGTGTGTTTTAAGAAAACTTATTTGGAATGGATCTGAGGCTGTAATTTCAAAAGTAACTAAAAGATGTGTGTGGGGGGGGGGCGGGTGAAGTATTTTTAGAGGTCTTCAAGGGTCATAGGCCATAGGTGATGGGGGGAGGCAATAGCAGATTGATCATGGAGATGAGGGTGGCTGGTGGGGAGCAGGAAAAAATGGTTTTTACAGACTCAGCAACGGAGAACCTGCTGTTTAAAGAAAAGGGGGTGTGTGGTAATGGGGGAGTGCAGTGAGAGTTGGGAGTCTGTAAGATGCCTTCCTCTGCAGTGTCCCTGGTATTAGTTAGGCTAAGAGCTGACTCCAGCATTGGAAGTCTTAGAGCTCCTGATTCTTCTTTATCTCTTGTTGCTTAAACACTCGAGCTTGCTCAGGTGCTGATACATGTTTATTCTCAACCTGCCTGGTCACTCTTTTCTGATTAAAATACAGCTGGCTATTAATTCACACCCTTGGTGTGAGTGCCTTGGTGTTTTCTACATTAATAACTTTCAACAGGGAGGTGTGTGTTCTTGTGAGAAAATATTTCCAATGTAACAGCGTTGTGGTCTTTACCAAAAGAGCGTGGATTTCTGCATTTATAAACAAGAAAAATATTTTGCTTCAGAAGTTATTTCAGAATATGCCTTCTAAAAACCTCTGTACTGTCCTCTCACTTATGTTGTTTCTTACCTTCTCCCTCCCCACCCCCAGCCCTCCCAGAGATGTTGCAAGGAGCAAACTTCATGGCAGGTATAACCCAAACAAGACAAAAAAAAAATTCAACTCCCCACAAAAGCAATCCCCATAATAAACCCTCCAAATCTCTTAATTTCCGGCACTTAATTAAAAAAAAAAAAAGTCATAGGCTTTTCTTGTGTTTCAAGGATCCAAATGAAGATGCAATAACTTCGAAAAGCTAGCCAAACCTAAGGGCTTCTTTTTCTCATTGGTGAGGTATTAAAACGCCCAGGCGGGCCGGCGGAGGCCTAGGGCAGAAGTGTGCAAAGAAATCCCAGCTCTGCCTGGAAGGCTGCGTGTGAAAGAGCCCGACTCCTGCGGCAGCTCCAGGCCGCGTTTTGCTGGCGGCCGCATCTGCCTCCCCTGTCTCTCTTACCTCCTTGATGTTCGGCACTATTTGTGGCCGGCGTGGTGGAAGGACACAGTGAGGTTCTCACCCGCGCCCCCCGCCCCCGCTCGCATCCCCAGCTCCATCAAAGCGGGCCCGGGCCAGCGCAAGGATCTCCGAGTTGCGACTGTGCTGAGGCTGGGACTGTCACTCATTCTCCGATCCGCGCGTGAACGCAGCTCGGCGGCCGCTGGCAGGAAACAATTCTGCAAAAATAATCATACTCAGCCTGGCAATTGTCTGCCCCTAGGTCTGTTGCTCTGCCGCCGTCCACGCTCGCTGCAAGGGGGGAGGCACAGAATTTGCCGCGGCACGAACATCCCTCCCAGCCAGCAGATTACAATGCTGCCAACTAAGGATCTCATCTGGACTTTGTTTTTCCTGGGAACTGCAGGTACATTTGCAAAAGAAAAAGAAAATTATTCTGATTCTCGATTTGATCTCCTACCCTGCCCCCCTCCCCGACCCCACGCCCCGGAGCATACTGTTAATTTGGGGGTGCTTGGCAAAGGGGGGTTATTGTCGTTGAACTGAGGAAGGAGCGCATCGCCCTGGCTGCCCGGCTGAACCCCGCGCGCCCTCGCGAGCTGCGCTGGACCCGGGCTACCCCTCCGTGCCGTGAGCGCCGGGCGCCCCTCCAGCGCGCCCGCCCTCCCCACTTTGTGTGCCCACGGCGCTGGGAGCGGAGCCACCCGGTCCCGGGGACGCGGTGGCCGCGCCGGTGACGGGTAGCGCGCCTTCCCCGAGGCGGGGGATGCCGTGGCTCAGTGGGACCGCCCGTCCAGGGTGGAATTCCGCGGGGGAAGGGTCTTGTCATCCCCGGTCCTGGGAAGAGTGAACAATAAGGCCAGGACAGCCACCCCTCCTCGTTATTTCCCCCGGTCGAATAAAGTGGGGCTCTCCGCCTTTGCGCCCCCACCCGCTCCGGATAACGGTTTGCAAAAACGGGAGAGAATCGGGGGGCCGACTCTCGGGGATGGGGGGCTGTCTGGCCCGGTTGTCCGCCCCCCACCCCCCTCACCCCGGGTCGACATGACGTTAGTTTTTCATTTGCCAAATTGCTGCTGAGTTGCAAAGGCTGCTCCCGGGCCGGAGCACGGAGGGATGGGAGGGTCGTGCGCGGCGTTTTGACAGGAGGAAGTGCGGAGGGGCGGAGGGCGAGGAGGGCGTGAACGGGGCCGCCGGGTGTGTGCGCGCGCGTGTGTGCGCGCGTGTGCCTGCACACGCACCGCCAGCCCCGCGTTGCACGGGGCGAGGGAAGAATGGCAGGTAGTCGCCCCAAGCCCCTCGCCCCCCGTCTCCTTTCTTTGGGCGAGGTTCAAGCTCCTCGCAAAGTGCGAACAATAGGGAGCTGGGAGGGAGACGGGAGCGACGCCGCCGCGTGCGGCTGGGGCTGTGCCGCCGCCCAGAGCGATCTGGGCTGGAGCGTGCTCCGTTTTTTATTTTATTTTTTGCTGTTTTTTTTTTTTTGCTTCCCCCTCCCTCCCCCCGGAGTCTCTCCAGCCGGGCCTCCCGGGGAGATTCTGTCCGTGTCCACACCCGCCGCGCCAGCCGCTCCCCCCACTCTCCCCACCCTCCATCCTCCGACCCCACTCTAGGGTTTGCGTTTCGGCGCTGATGCAGGGCAAGGGGGGTAAAGAAAGAGGGCTGGGACCGCAGAGAGCTGGGTGGGGTGGGCGAACATTCTGCGCGGGGGGCGTGTGCCGGGAAGCGCCCGAGGGAAAGCCGTGCGTCGCGATCGCCGTTGCCAGGTGTCATCGGAGCCACCCGAGAGAGCCGGGCCTGGGTGGGGGAGCGCGCAGGGCGGGCCGGGGCAGCGGCAGCGCGCCCCCTCCCCAGGCGGCACGAGGGCGGCGCTGGCCGCTGCCCCCAGCCAACTCGGGGGCCCTCCCCTGGCGACCAATCAGAGCGAGGCTGGCTGGGCGGGAAGCCGCGAGAGGCTTTTATTGCGGCGCGGGTGGCGGCACGGAGCTGCCTGGACAGTGTCCCGGGGTTCCAGCCTAACGGTCTCGCTCCCCCCGCGCCGCCCGGAGGAACCCCGCCCCGCGGCCGGTCCCCGCGCCGGACCCCACCCCCAGTTTCCGAGGAAATAAAATGGAGTCTAGGTGGGCACCCGGAGGTCTCCTGGGTCCTGTGTGCCCATGCTGACGCCCCCCCTCGCGTCTCTTTCATGGCGACTTGGAGCGTCCCTCCGGCACAGCTGCGAGTCGCCGGGTCCCAGCCCGGGCGCTGCGCCCCCGAGGGCGCCGGGGATGGGCGCACCGGCGCGCGTGCGCTGACCAGTCGGCCGCGGGCCGGAGGGTGGGGGGCGAGGCCGGGGGCGGGGCCGTAGCGGGGGGCGGTGGGGCAGGAGGCCCGGGAGGGGATCAGCCCCTTTTTGCTGGTCGCCGGCGCTCCCAGCCACCACCTGGCTGGGGGCCGTCCTGGCCATGCCTTCCTTCTTGCTACGTGCCTTTGGGTCCCGGCGGCGCCACCGATCCGTGCGTGTGTGTGTGTGTGTGTGTGTGTGTGTGTGTGTGTAGTGTGTAGGATGTGTGTGTGTGTGTGTGTGTGTGTGTGTAGTGTGTAGGATGTGTGTGTGTGTGTGTGTGTGTGTGTGTGTGTGTGTGTGTGTGCGTGTGCGTCTGGACCCCGTATCCTTTAGGTGGGGGCGCGACAAAGGAGACCTGATCTTGGAGGAATCGCCCTACCATCCTTTGCATGCGCGGCCGGTGCTGCTGGGTGTAGCTGGTGTTTGGATCCCCAGGGGGTGGAGATGAGGCGTAGGAGCTCAAGGAATCCCAGAATGGGATGTTGGTGAATGCCCAGGCAAAGAAAGGGGTGGGAGGAGGGCGCCTTCCGACGCGGCTGTGCCTGGAAGAAAAGCGCCGCCCTGCCTAGACCTGGTATCGTAGGGCTAGGAAGGAGGCAGAACGTGAAATCCACACAAGGCTGCTTAACAAAAGGAGTTGAATGCTTTTTTCCAAAATGAGACAATCCTCTCCCCCACCCCACCCCCAGGAAAGTGTCGTTTCTGCCCTCATTATGAAAAGTCAAGGAATTCAAACCAAAGGGTCATCATGCAAAAATTTTCCCCAATTAAATGGAAAAGGGTTGGTCTCAAATATTATATCATTATCAGGGACAATGGTAGTTCAATCTCTGCTCCATTTGGTGTCTGTGAAAATTTCAGCTAGAAGGCGTTCTAGCCTGTTCAAGAATCTGCTTGACTGGCCCTCTCGGTGTCCTCTGTACTTAGTGTAAAGCTGTGAGGCTTACATAGAAAATTTGGATGTATTCTAAAAGCAATATTGAATGTTTTGGGGAAAAGTTACTTGATTGATCTGGAATGGTTAAGTCATATATCCTGTGTTTGGTCACTTTTACAGTTCTCTGCCAAGTTAACTTGCAAGAATTAAAGAGTGGATAAGACTTTTTTCTAATGATAAACCCAGATTATGAACAAAGAACACCCGCAATTGCCAAAACCTAGCTAGGACATAACAAAGTGTTATATAATACTCTTCCCTAAAGGACCTAGGATGCGTTTCAGCAGTTTGCTGAGTACAGTTACAGTGAACTGTATATTTTTTTCCCATTGGTTTTTCATTTTAAGACAAGAAATGTACTTTTCCAAACAAAATAAAACTTGAAGTAAAGCCATAGTTAATAAGGTTGAAAAACTTCCATGGCTCCTTCCCTAAACCAAAAAGTCCCATTTTCTTTCAACAAATATTAGCATATTTTAAAATATGAAAAATAATGTTGAATTTATTTAAAATTCAACAAAGTTAATAATAGAGAATAGAATCCAGACATTGTGGAAGGGTGGTCTATTATCCTTTATTTCCCTTCCCCCTCTATCATTCTTTTAATATTTTTGTGTTATTTCCAAAGCAGAGATCCCAAAGATCTGCCAGTAGGTCCATTTTTCTCATTAATCTAAAGCATACGCTTTGTAAAAGTCAGTTTTCCAAGATACACCGACTTGTCCCCAACAGACTGAACTTGATCATTTCTTTTTTTGATACCTTTACCCGATATCTGTTTTTAAAAGATCGTACCAGAAAATAGCAGGACATATCCTTGTTCCAAAAAGAAGGTTCTTCTAAGTCTCTGCTAATTCATTAAACAAAGAGTTTCTTCATTTAATTTGACTTGGAGGAGGTGTGTTCATTTCAGAATTAAGGTGATAGTTGTTTCATCTCCCCAGACTCCAAAAGTTATGATATTTAAGTGTACCCTTGGCAAGAGCTATGGATACTTACTCAAGACAGCAGTGATTAGGAAAAATTAGTTCTATGGAAATTCCTCCGATCTAAGACTTTTGCATAGTGCCTCTCTTTAGGAAACATGTACTATTAATTGACTTCAATAGATAAGTAATACGTAACTTAATAAAAAGTAATCTATGTCTATATTTTCCTGTCACACAGAACATCTTAATTGCCTTTCAAAATAAATAGCACCATTTTGTCATTTGAAACTAATCTTTACCAAAACAGATGTTTTTGTCTGCTGTAGAACTCAGTTTCTTGAATTATAAACAACATCTTGTAAACTTTATACTGCTTGAAATATGGACTTGGGAATTCCTGATCCAACCACTTAATTTTTTAGAAGGCTATAAAGCCTCTAAGTGAGATTAGTTTGATGAATTCTGTATTTCCGTCTTCAGTGTTCCAACTGTGGCTGTTCTCCAGACGGAAAGTGACTTCAATGCCACTGGCAGGCCTCCAAAGATATTTTACAGACAGTCTTTCCTGTCTTCGTGCAACATAAGTGATTGACTACCTGTTGCCAAAGAAGGGCTTGAACTTTCCCTGCTGATCCTTAGTTTGAGGTGATGGGGAACAGAATCAACAGGGGGAGGACGGGAGAAGGGGCAGGAAGGACACACCTGCTGCTGTCATTCTTCTGGGGATAGTTTGTCTGGGAGGAGACAAAGGCATTGAAAAAGACTCCCTGGGTTGTGTAAGTATTGAGGCAGATGTTTTATGGTGTCAAGATAAATAGTTTACTGTACCTTCCATAATTGATCTTTCTTCAGTTTAGTGATCTAATAAATGTATAGGTTAAAGAACATCTGGAACTTAAAAAGAAATGACAGCCAATTACAAATTGTCTTTCACTGGTCTTAAAACTGGCTTTCACGTTAAGCAAAATGGGAAATATTCATCAAACAGATATGTGATAGCCCGGTGTGTTTAAATTTAAACAGAAATGACCAAAGTTAAGCTTCCTTTTGTTTAAAAGGAATCAATAAGAACAATATTCAGAAGGGAATTTTATGCGCCTCAAAGTAGTCCATATTGTAAGAGATGATCTCTTGGGAAAAATGAAAATGCCCACAGAGCTCCAAGAAACCTCATTGTTTAGGTCTTTATGATGATCCATGTTTTTAACATGAAAACCAATCACGGTAGTGGCGCCGATCAGTAATACAGTAGATATTCTCATTAGTGGCAAGTAGTCACATCTGTGAAATCCACAAGTCCATCTGAAGGTCACAGACATGTCACTTCCAGCATTTTTTGCTGCTCACTCCTGATGCCAAACCTTAAAACTGTTTGTTAATGGAAAAGGATGTAAATTACTTGGTAGTGCCAGTGGTACCTTTCTGCCCTTTCATTTCCTGGTGTTGAAATGCTGTCTCTCAGTTGAAGATGCTCATTAGGAGCTGTGTCTTTTGATGTTGGTCTGGGTGCCAAATGGCGGCCTTTAAGGCGGTTTAATACATTACACGTAAATCCCTCTCAGGCGTGTCTACAAGCAGTCCCTGTGTTAACTTTCTCCCTTCTTACTGCATTAATTTAGCTCCTAAGTAATCAGAGACTCAGAAAAGTGTCTACTGAAATGAGATGCCAAAACTAGATGCCATCTATATCTTGTGTGTGTATTTTTCTAGAGAAAGGTTTTTAATAATTCTGTTATGCATTCTTTTCTCTCCCAGATGTATGTAAATATGCCTTCATTTCAAAGATTGCCGCACTAATGTGATTTGCAAAGCTTCTGTGTAACTGGTGTTCTAGTCTATATTGTCACTGAGTACCTTTTGATTTGTAGCAGCAAAAACTGGCAGCATCTGGCCTTTTCAACTGTGTCATTCCTGAGATAATAGGGCAAAAGCCCTTTGGCATCTGATTACCTCATTATTCAGGGATATCCAGTGTTGTCGCAGTATTTGAGATTGTGTTACATTAGGTATTCACTTAACTAGTTTAACTATGTTTATTGAGTTACTAGCTTTTTATTATCAGTCTGTGGGGAAATTACAAAGGACTGGGATTACCTACTTTATGCTGTCAAGGAAGTGTGAAGAGGATAAAGTGGAAAACCCTAGTTTAACACACCAAACCATATATCCCTGAGTAGCTATCTGATCTTAAGCAAGTGATCTAACTTCTCTAAGTATCAGCTTCATTTTCTGAAATGGTAAAATTAGGATCGCATACATGTTAAAGTTTTAAAGAAAATTTTAGAGATGTCAATGAAAAGGAGCGATGCATATGGATCTAGGAAAACATTCCTAAGAGATAGCATCCTCTTTCTTAGAAGGACTTAAGGAAGAATTTTACCAGACCACAACTTCAGTGATTAGAAACTAGACTTTGAAAAGTATGGTGATAAGGGCTAGAGACATAATTCAGGGGTAAAAGCTCGTGCCTTTTATGTGGCCTACTCTACTTTGATACTCAGCACCACATCTGGTCCCTTCAGCACCACTGGATATGACTCAACCACCACCCCCCCAACAACCCATCACCAGTTGGTTTGTTAAGTTGGTTAGATAGGAAACCTATCCACCATGATTAGGTGGAAAGATTCACACGTAGGGGTGGATAGATCATCCATTGATAGAGAGGTAGATCTAAGTTTTGTGACGCAGAAATTCACTTAAACTAGGGTTTTCCACTTTATCCTCCTCACACTTCCTTGACAGTATAAAGTAGGTAATCCCAGTCTTTTGTAATTTCCCCACAGACTGATAATAAAAAGCTAGTAACTCAATAAACATAGTTAAACTAGTTAAGTGAATGTGAGGTCTACAATTTGGTGGGACCATTTAAGGAAAAGTAAAATGTCTTTGCAAAATTTACAAAGACTCATCCATGAGAATATAAGGATGAATAAAAGAATATAAGGCTCTCTCTCTCCTGGAGCTTTGGAAGGAGCCAGCAGTTGAAGGACTCAACAAACCTCTGCCCGAGTTAGCAACTGTATTTCTGTTTGGGTCCACTAGCTTCTGAGGATAGGATAATTGTTCCAGTTTGTTAAATATGGGCATCCGAGTCTTGGTGCAGTACTTGGAAGATTAGTCAGTTATTTTTGTAAAGAAGAAGCTAATTTGACCTTTATTTTATAGAAAATCTCAAGCGAGACCTGAGGTAATTTAGTATTTCTGAATGCTGAATTTTTTAAATTACTACATAGAATAAAAATAATTGCTAGTATTAGTTAAATGAGTCAGACATAAGTATTCTGTTGATGGGCAGACCAACCATAGCATATTATCTTGGAGAAGAGCCTAAAGATTTGCTGTTAGCTCTCTAGAAGATGACTTAGATATTATATAATCCCAATATTTTTATCTTAATCATCACTACGCACTTCACAGAAATGTTGACATGTATTAATTTAATCTTCACCTCATTTGTTAAGTATTTATTTTGTCCTTTCTTGCTTAGTGCTCTTCCTGGGAAAACAGTGGCAAAGTAACTTTTTTCATGGGGTTTCTGGTCTAATAGTGTAGATGAGTATAAAGATTTAACCACATTAATAGGGTAGTGGAATATCAACATCAAGCCACACATACATATCTATGGTTATAATTCTAATGTGAGCTAAAGAATGGAGTCATGGGGAAATATACCTTTGAGTCACTGAAGAGCTGAGAGGATCAGCTTAAAAGACCTCATGAAATGAGGACACATGATATTCTCATTGTAAAGCACAGTTGATAGAGAATCACTGATTCGTGTCGCGTATTCCTGAATTCCATAATTCAGCCAAGCTTCCTGAAATCATGATGTCAGACATCTTTAAGGAATTGCTCCTCTTCCTTGATGTTTCCCAGCAGCAGGGAAGAGCAACAGCCTCATCTTAGAAACCAACCCGTGAGCACTGGAACTCTAATGGACATTGGGTGGCTGTTTAAGTGAAGAACACATATCATAGAGATGGGAACTTGCCTGACTTTGGATGGACAGAGTGAGACCACCAGGCCTGCGAGGGAAGGGTTGGAGGGGCAGCTGGAAGAAGTGGAGATAGACCAGTTTGGTGGGAGGGAATCCTTTAACCAGAAGAATATTATAATTATTCTCCCTTTCTGCAAAATGGGCACAAGGACACCTACCTTTTGGGTTTTAGTGAGCATAAATAAAATCTTCTATGGAGAAAAGGAAACTCATGATTGGTCCCCAATAGGTAATTTGAAAATTTTCCTCCTGCTTGGAGATTTTATTTGAAATATTTGTTCAATAGGTTTATAGTAAATAGATATGCAAAGTGTTGTGCTGGTCTTTGTGTGGGGGTAGGATACAATAAATCTAAGCATATAATATTGATCCTACAGAGATTTGAAATGGTTGAGGACAAATCCTTAGTTCAGACAGTTAGGAAATCAGGAAAGTGATCAAAGAAGAAAGCAGGTATTAATTGTGAGAATTGCTTTGAAAGGCAAAAACCATTCGGTAGCTTCCAATGTCTAAAAAATGCATGGGAAACTCAGGAGAATGAAGAAATGGACGTGGGTCTCTAGTGGCTCTTGTTGAAGGATAATATCCAGGGAGAAGCTCTTTTCCTCTGGGACAGGTGGGCTAGCTGGAAAAATTGGTATTCAAGTGCAGTGTGAGCAGACTGGGCAGGCCTTATTAACATCCTAATGTTAGACAACGAAGACGGAAGCTGTTGGAAATATTAGTGAAATCATTTTTCAAATATTTAACAGGATGCAGTGATAGCAATTGGACATCTGCTGTGCTCGGCTCCTTATTTGATGCTAGCTGTGAATTAGCAGAGAGCAAGATTGCAGCAATCTAAGGGCGGCACATCAGTCCACATCATGGCAGAACTTAAAGGGAATTTTGATTTTATGGAGCCGCCTCTCTAGTGGTTAGATAAAATAGTAGGTTAGCAAAAGCAATTGTGGGGTTTTTTTTTTCATTATGAAAAAAATGGGCTAGATGAGGACTCACATCATCCAGGATATAGGGGAGCCAGTGAAAGCTGGTTTATGGGGAAGTGGAGTTCACTGAGGAATTGTGATAGAAAGACAGGAGCGATAGGATAGAGATTCTGCGTGGACCTGGGGAAGAAGGAGAAGCTGTGGCAGCAAAGCACTTACTGAGCAAGCACAAACTGCAGAATGTCAACCAAGACTCTGGTATTGGCCGTTGAACTCAGAGACGTACTGTCTGTTGAGGAATGAAAAGATAATTGAGAATACCAGTAGTATCTAAAGCCAAACCAGTTAAAGATGATGGGGCAGATGGAAGAACCCTTCCCCATCGAAGTAAGGCCTCCAGGAGGTTCACAGAAGAGTTTAGTTCCTCCTCCAAGAAAGAAGAGTGGAGGAAGGTGGGTATAGGAGGCATGCTTGGAAGGGAGCTGGAGGGAACTCAGCTCAGGACATCTCAAAGCCTGGGAGGAGGTTGTCATCTATATTTTTATGCCTTTCACTGGAGAGGAGACACCATAAATTAGAATCCGTTGTGGAGTCTTTATCACACCAAGAATATTTATGTTGTAGTATTTATGTAACATTTAGAACAGTATCTGGACCATAATTCAGAAGATGATATGGAACCAAAGGCAGGAATCAGAGCCTCCTGGTATGAACTGTAGGGAAAGGGATGTTAATGTGAAGTGTGAAAAGTTGGCAATCAATGCTCTGCCGAAGTATAATCCCACTTTCATTTTTATTTATTTATTTAAATTTATTTTTAATTGAATCACAGTGAGATACCCAGTTACCCAGCTGTTCATGATTGGATTTCAATCATATAATGTTCTAACACCCATCCCTTCACCAGTGTACATTTCTCACTACCAATGTCCTCAGTTTCCCTCCCGCCCCATCCATGCCCGCCTCTACTGGAAACCTTTCTTCTCTCTCTCTCTCTGTCTCCGTCTCTCTCTCTGTCTCTCTCTCTCCCCTCTTTGGTCTTATGGTTTGCAATACAGATACTGAAAGGTTATCAGGCATATCCCTTTGCCTACTTTCAACACTCAGTCCAGCCCAAAATGATCATTTCCATATTATTGTCATACTGGTTCTTTCTCTATCCTAAGTGCCGTCCTGCCATCCTCCCCGCCCCCTCTCCCCCAGGCACTCTTATGGCAAGCTTCCAACCAATCTCACTTTCATTTTCAAGAGTCTCTTTCACATAAGAATGGAAGAAGATACTTCTTTTGGTCTGCATTTTTTCTAGTGAGCAAATCTTGCTTTTTCTTCAGATGCTAAAAGGCACCCTGCAATGAGAAAGAGGGTAGCAGTGCTGAAGGTGGGAAGAGCAGAAGGAAGATGAGACGCTAGAAACTTCGCGGACTGTTTCTGAGGAGAGTAGCCCTCTAAGCAATCTCAACTCAAGGGTAAAATTCAGGTCCTCAGAATCATAGCTGAGAAAAAGGGATACTTGGCTAAAAGAAGTCGTAGTGAGTGTTGAGTGGGAGGAAGGCTTTCAACTGGGTCCCCTTGGCCATATTTAACTACCTAACCAGGAGAAGGAGCAAGGAGTGAGGAAAGGTGACCAGCAGTCCTTGCAAATGGCAATGGCACTGGCACAAGTTCCTGTGTGAGGGCACTTGGAAGTGTCCCCCCTACTGACCTCATGGGTCATTCGAGATGGGTCTTAGTTCTGTCTTCTTGCGTCACAGCCGGTGATAATCATGCTTTTATTTTCGGCCTTCTAAAAATTTCTCCTGACAGTGTGTAGCGAAATCTTTCGAGGTTTCTTCTGTCTGTCACCAGCTGGATTCCTTGTTTGTTTTGGTATCGGATAGCCAAGGAGTGGCTGTGGCTGTGACTACTTTTCTAAAGCTTGACTCAGATTTCATCTGTGAGTGTCCTTTGGGCTGTCTGAGATACTTATGATCAAGGGTCCAGCGGCCGATGCTCCTTGGGACTTGGGAATCTTGAAGATCCCGTTATCAGGGGCATGAGAAGAGGCAAATCCAAATGTAGCTCTTTTGATTTAAATCAGTTACAAACCTTCATTTCCAAGTTTAGTCCCTCCTTCTGGTGTTGCAGAGGCAGTGCCTACTGTAGGGGGCGCTCTCTGGACCTTGGCATCAGACTGGTGTTTTGAATGGTGGCTCTCATGCTTTCAAGGACCTTGAGCCAGTTATTTAATCTCTCGCACTCTCAGTTTATTTATCTGTGAAACTGGGATAATAGCCACCTAATGGGGTTATTGTAAGGATGAAATGAGGTAATTTATACAACTGTCTGGCACATAGTAAGAGCAGTAATTTTTTCCCGTTTCCCTTCTCTCTGTAAAGTTCATAGTGAAGGGGTATACAATTAGTGTTGAATTTAAGTATTGATTAGAATTAGAATCACATTTTTCCATTTGCTTTTCATTCTCTGTGAGTTCAAGGATCACCCTGAGTTAAGCCTAAGTTGGAAGTACTTTGGCTAGTGCTTGGCCATTATTCCTCTTGTAAAGGCAAAGTCCAGTAGATCTTGATTTTTGGAAAAGTAGAATTTTGAAAAATACTGTCATTTATATAGATTCTGCTTTCTACTTGCATAAGATTGGTTTATTTTAAAATCTTTCATTTCACCATGAGGGTGAGACCATAAAATTTAGAATACTTGAATAATGGTCGCTGGTAAAGATCATACTGGTGACACTCATTAATCTGAAAGTCATTTATCTGGTAACCTTAAATCTTTGAAATATGAAGAATTTAAGGGAAGGAAATGAAGGAATAAGAAAACAACACATTTGGACAGCCAAAACAGACACCCTAAATTGTAGGAGTTGAGTTATATGCAGTTGGTTTGTAAGAAAACCTTAAACCTTTACTTAGAAATAATATAAAGAATAGCTAGCTAGCTAGCTAGATGATAGCTATGTGGGTAGAGAGGCAGAAAGACACAGAGAGATATTCCTAATTAAATCAATACATTTTATTGTTTTTTATACAAAATTTTACATTTTTTTTTGTTTTTTGCTTTTTGGGTCACACCGGCGATGAACAGGGGTTACTCCTGGCTTTGCACTCAGGAATTACTCCTGGAGGTGCTCAGGGGACCATATGGGATGCTGGGAATCAAATCCCGATTGGCAAGGCAAATGTCCTATCTGCTGTACTATGGCTCCAGTCCCAAATTAATACTTTTTAATGCTTTAAAATTCAGGTTTGAGTCAAGAAAACAGGGTTGAAAAACATCCGAAGTAGTAGAATGCATGTCTGGCGTGCATGAGACCTCAGGTTTGATCCCAACAGCTACATCCTCCCACCATTGAGTATGGCCCTAGTGACCCCTGAGCACTACAATGGTGGGTTTAAAAAAACAACAACAGGATTTCTAGGTATAGTACACTGATAATAGGAAGGTGTAATGTCTTGGAAGAGTGGATAAATATGCAAAGTAGACTCATGAACTCACAAAGCATATCAGTCTTAGTCAAAGAGCATTTGATTAAAATGGAAGCCCTATATATCACAAAGTGCCAATGGAGGACTATATATAGCTCTTGAAATACATACTCATTTATAGCTATCACTGGAAGGCAGTGTAGCATCAATAATGGGTGAGTGTAACTGAGCCTCATTTGGAAGAGGTCAGCTATGGGAGGCCTGTTCTAGCAGCAGACAACATTCCGCCAATAACCGTGTGTCTTCTGTGTTCAACTCTGTGCTGGGTACCAAAGGGTATGACTTTCTGGAGTTTCCATGTAGTTGAAAGATAAGATAAGAATAAGCGTATGTTTTCACCAGTGACAAGTTGGAATGAGAGAGGTAATACCATTAGTGTTACTCAACTGGAAAATTCACTCATGAGACATTGTAATCCCCTAGGATTTAGGACAAAGGAGATTTCAAGTTTCATGTTTATAGTCTTCTGTTATTCTTAAATTCTTTGATTATCTTTCCTGAGGTTCAGATGGCCTCAGTTTTTCTTTGCTTAGCTATCTCCATAAGTCATATGTATCGCTAATTCACAGGGGTGTTCTCACACTGAAGCATAAATCCCCTCTCAATATACTTAAATATTTTTATTTTCTTTTCTCCTTTGAGACTGGATATCTCAGACCTTGCACTCCTGCTTCTGTTCACATTGTTGGTTTTCTAGATTTGCAGCAATTAAGTTTATATCTGCCTGGCATATAATTCTCTCTATGGGAAATTGTTTGCCCTAAGAATTTTTATAAAGCGTTACTCTGTTTTCTAGCTTTCAGTGTCGCATTTATGAAATCCAGTGCATCCTGATTCTTGATATTTGGTGTGAAACTTGTTTATTTCTCCTCTAGAAGATTATAGGATCTTCCCTACCGTGTTCTGAAATTTCATGATACGCTTTGATGTCGGTCTGTTTTCATTTATTGTGGTAGTTCTCAGTGGGCCATTTTGGTTTGGAAATTCATGTCCTTCTGTGCAGGGAAATGTTCCTCTATTACTTATTTGATGTTCCTGTATCTCTTTTTTCTCTCTCTCTTCTTAGGAGCTCTTATTTAGAAGCTGAATGGAGGGGCTGTGGGGTTGGAGCTCATACTTTGCATACAGGATCTCCAAATTAGTGCTTCAGGTTCAATTCCTGGGTTCTACCCCTGGTGCCACTGGTTGCTGAGAGTTGCTGGGTATGACTTTCTGCCAGAAAAAATTAGATTGCTCGCTGAAATTTTCTTCTCTCTCTTAATTTATTTATTTCAGCAAGCCTCCTCATCCTTCTTTTTTTTTTTAGGGTTTTCTTTTTTTTGGAGGGGGGCAGATTTTTCCAATCATCCAGTTGGATTTTCTGTTTTGATAACATTTTTCTGGGGTGGGGGGCTACCAGGGGTGCTTAGGAGACCTGGAGGCCATTCCACCATAATACCACTTAACCAGGCCTTTGGGTTCAGAGCTTGGACTTTGAGGATGTGGTACCCCTCAGGCCCTGGGGTGCTGAGGACCACCAGAACCACCCTGGCAGTGCCTAGAGCCTTCAGGGCTGCACCCGGAGATGCTCAGGAGGTGGGGCCAAGAACGAAATTCCCATATTAGCTTCCAGCCACAGCTGTTTGCTAACATTTTTAAGTTTCCAGAGTTCCTTTTTTGGGGTGTCATCCGAATGACTCTGGTAACATTCTCTTTTCTTCACGCACCATCTTCTGTATCCATCACTGTTTTAGAAAACATTCCTTGCTTACTTTCTATGTATATTTTTTCCTTCAAATTCCTTCTTAGATGGGGCTGGAGAGAGCACAGCGGGTAGGGCGTTTGCCTTGCACGCGGCTGACCCAGGTTCGATTCCCAGCATCCCATATGGTCTCCTGAGCACCGCCAGGAGTAACTCCTGAGTGCAGAGCCAGGAGTAACCCCTGTGCATCGCCAGGTGTGACCCAAAAAGCAAAAAAAAAAAAATTCCTTCTTAGTGTATGCCTTAGTGGAGCCTTTGCATTTCTTATGTGTCCATCACTTGATCACTTCACTTGACATCCCGTTTCTCATCGATTTGCTCGAACGGGAGCCAGTAATGTCTCCGTTTGTCCCTGTCAAGTGCTAGTGTAGCCCAATGGCGTCTGCTTGTTCTAGGAACACGAAGAGACTCAAACCGATTGTTCAGGGTCTTGATGAAGAAGTCTGACCATCTCCTAGGTGGGTGGCCATGCAATCTTTTGACGTCCCATGGAATCCAGTTGGTAATGGCTTTAGTCCAGCGGTCATCTCTAAATCGCATTATGTGTCCAGTCCATCTGATTTTCGACGTCTTGGCAAATGATTGGCATCCCTTGGCGTCCCTGATTCTTGATCGTTGATGGAGGTCGGAACCCTGGATTCTTTCTCTTACTTGAGTGAAGCGTGATACTCCAAGCATAGCTCTTTCGATTCCTCTTTGGGAGACCCGAATAGTGTTCTCATCCTGTTTTCATAGAGCCCAGGTCTGTGAGGTCTATGTTAATGCAAGAAGAACAGTGGAATAGAAGAGATGTGCCCAGAGCTGGAGGTCCTTCATCCTCTTAGCTATTTCTTCGATGCTCTTGAAGGCATTCCAAGCTGCTCTCTTCCTCCTGCACAACTCAGGTGCCAGGTCATTCATCATGTTGACTTCTCAATCTGGGTACACATAACTGTTGCATTCAGAGATGGTCATTCCGCTGAGAGCAAATGGAATGTCAGGAATGAGACTGTTTCTCATAAACATTGTCTTCGTGAAATTCAGCTGTAGTTCTACCTCTCCACACTCATGGTCGAAGTCGGCCAGCATTTGTGCCTATTGGCTAATGTTTGGTGTTATTAGAACGATGTCATCAGTGAAGCGGAGGTGGTGTAGTTGCCGAACATCTATCTTCACTCCCATTCCTTCCCATTCCAGTCGTCGAGCGACGTTCTTGAGGGTGGTACTGAAGAGTTTCGGTGAAAAGGTATCACCCTTCCGAACCCCTCTTTTGACATGGATGATCATTTCCTTGTAGAATGGTGAGATCCTGGTAGTGAATCTGTAATACAACTCACGGAGGATCCTAATTTATTGAATTTGAATGCCCTGATTGGCTAGGGCTTCGATGACCGCTTCAGTCTCAACAGAATCAAAGGCCTTCTTTAAATCAATGAACGTTAGACAGCGTGGCATCTTGAACTCCCAAGAAACCTCAGTGAGCTTGGTTATTGTGTGGTAGATCGTGCTGAATAATGTGTCCATTATTTCTTTTATTTAATTTCTTGAGTTCTAACCTCCTTTGTATTCTCTCAGTGTCCAGGAGTGAGGCCACGAAAATCTGTGGGAAACTGTGAGTAGGTGCGGTCATGGCAGGATCACTGTGACTGTGAGACTTGTACCCTGTCAGCTAGGTCCCCATGATCTCTTAGCATCTGTGTTTTCTCTTTGACTGGTCAGTGGAAGGAGACCAGCCATTCCACAGCTTGGGCTGTCTATGTCTGACTACTAGGAGAAATGATTTTTGGGGTGTTTTCTTGGGGAGTGAGGATTTTATGTAACCCCCCTATTTTTAATGTAACCCCCCATTTTTAACTTCTGCCCATAGCAGTGCTAATTTACAGATGTACAAAATCCCTATGAATCAGACTCTCCAGTTAATAAAATTCAGTCTTGTATTAGAATAACTGAGAATTTAGGATGCAGGAAGATCTATGTAACCCCTCCTCTCGTGCATGTGTGTGTGTGTGTGTGTGTGTGTGTGTGTGTGGAGGCTGAATTAGTGGTATTAGAGGGAGCATTAGCTTTCATTTTGGAGCAGTGAGAACTCTCTGATGGCTTGTCTGTTTCAGAGTTCACAATTGTGATAAGCCCAAGCCGCCTTCAGAAATCTTTTATTCTCCCCTAGTTAATATGGAATTTTTGAGATTGAAAGTAGCTTGCAAAGTCCTTGAAGGAAAAGGTAAATGCTCCAGGGGTACTTCAAAGGCAAAGGCCTAAGAAGATGAATGTGAAAGCAACTTCAAGGGAATGATAATTCAGGGAGGGCTGGGTGGACTTAGAGTTTTGAAGTATCTTTTCTGAACCAAGGAGTTCTCAGAAGATCCTGGGGTGGCCTGAGATCCCAAATTTCTTGAAGAAAAAGATGTGGGCTTGGCAGTGATGCTGTGAATCAGGGCAAGAGCAGTTTCATGAACACATTTGCAAGTGGCAGAGTCCCAGACTTGTTGGGTAGCAGGAACATTTTGTGGAAACGTTAGCTTACTCCAGTACTTATGGAGTAATTCTGCGCTCCAGGAAGTTGGCCTAGTGTTGGGTATCGAAGAAAACTCAATTGTTGCTTCTTAAGTTTGTAAAATGGATTCCTATAGCATGACACCAAAGACAACCTTGAAATGTCAGGAAAAGATAACCCAGAGTATTTTTTTTCTTTTTTTTTTTTTTTAATTTTACCCCTTTCAATATGTAACTTGAAGTGACTTGTGGCTTGTTTAAAATTTTCATCAAAGGAAACCATCTGTCATATTGAAGCAAAAAGGGGGACATTGTGTGATATTCTTTGAAGATGAGAGATTGAAAATGAGTTCGTTAACTGCCCTAGATTACAATTTGAGGTCATTTTGAGCTAAATTGGTTTTGGAATCAGAATTTAAATTACTGGTCAGACTCAATTAAGATAACTGGACATGCAGCAGTTCATTCCTCTTCCTCCCTTCTCATAAAAAGAATATTATTATTGTCTTTATTTCCTCACAGTCAGGTTGGATGTAGGCATTAATTGGTATTTAGAAGATAAACATTTCGTGTGTTAATTGATTTAACTATTTAAGACTAGTTTTGAGTCTAAATAAGAAACCTGAATAATCATTTATTATTTGGCTTTCTAGAGGTATTTACAACGTATCCTTTTGAAGTCCCTGAGAAGTAAATAAGTAGCTTTTCTGTGAAATATTTTTGCTGCTTTGTGCAATATTGAGAATGTAGCAATTGCAAACAACTCCAGACAGTGAAATTACTTTACTTAAATGTCATATCAATAAATTAATAGTGGGAGATGTTTTATGAAAACAAATGATAAATATGTTTAATGTGAACAACTTGTATATGCATCTGTAAATATCAACTTTTTGTTTATGATCGTGGAATTGAAGTTATATACTCCAGGTTAGCTAACAATATGAGTTAATATGAGTTTCCCTTGTTAATTTAGCCTTCACTTTCATCTTTTCTTACATTTATAGACTAGAACAATTAAATTATTTTCTTTCTCAAATACAAATTTTCTTAATTTAAAATTTCAAAGGAAGAAAATACTTTAATAGCTAATCTGGTGGTGTTGAGTAGAAAATTGGTGATGTAACTGGTGCTGTGTGGAGAACTCAAGTTTGTAAGGGACTTACATTAGTTAGATTGTAATTTCATAAGAATCAATATCTTGAATGCCTTGTTGTCACTTAAATGATACAAATATCTGTGCTTGGGGGAAATGAATGGTACACGGATTTCACAGCCAACTCCTCATTGGACACTAGTTACATGTTCTGGAATTTGAAACTGTTGGAAAGAAGATGGGTTTGATGTAGTCCATAATTAGAATTTGCTGTTTTTGAAATATTTTGACTGAAATTCAATTTGAAGCTTTATCTCTCAATCTCTCAACCATACCCAATAATTTATTTCTCTGAAAGAATGAACGCAAAAATTAAATTTGTAGTTTGACATCTACTACATCGATTTTAAAAAAATATTCAAAGCAAAACGTTTGAATTGCTGTGAATTTTTTTTTCTTTAAAATATCAGGTGGAAATGTCATGTGGTTGTATGATTGGAATCTCTCTATGAGACTTCTTAGATGGAGATAGGTCAAATAAAAGATGAAGAGACAAGTGAAGTGATTGATATTAGTACACCAACGAGTTGCCATTACAAACTAATCTTTCATCTTTTTTTGGAATTTATAATAAGTTTTGCAGACCACAAGTTTTTCCAAAGGTACGTGCTAGACAGATCATTCGTAATTTAAAAACAAAGTACAATTTCTTAAAAAGAAAGTAGAACTTGGATCCTGTTTCATATGGTGAATTTCTTAGATGTGGGGGGGAAAGTTTAATATAATGAAATCACTAGTTGACCACAGATTTAAAAATGATGCAAAATGTTTCAGAATCTAGATTGTCATTGTTTACAAAATATTGGCAAATTGGAGTTAAAGTGTTTGGTGTTATTGTGTAATCTTCTGTTTAAAAATAAACAGTGGAAATAATTGTAGAAACCTCTGGATTTAGAAAAGCTTGTTGGTGGTTCTTCACATCCTACTAAAAAAGCCGGCTGTCTTTGCATATTAATCACTCTGTGAAAGGAAGCTTGCCTTATTTGCATTGTGCATGCACTAAGAAGTCCAATAGTGCGCCTGAGAAAAAATGGGGGGATTGTAATTGTTGTTCTCAAAAGGGTTTTTATTCCATTCAAGTGGAAAAGCTGAATGTGGGAGAATTAGTGCAGTGTCTTGTTGAAGAAGAGTCCCTTTTTGGCCAACGTCTTTTGCTTGGTGCAGTCCCTGTGTGTTGGGATCATAGCGTTAAAGTAAAGAAGAAAATATGTCTCATCTCGCTAAAATGCTATCCATATTCCCATGGATCTTTGTAATTTGTAAGCACCTTTCCTTGTTTTTTTATCCAACAAGAATGAAATGAAAAATTTGGCACTTATATACAATTTTGAAAATCTCAGGAGATTTAAACATGAATGAACACAAGAAATCTGAATCTTAGGATTTTGTGTTTTATGGGATTTGAGTTGGGGGTACACAGTATAAAAGAAAGTAAATCATATAGCCATACTTTTGGATAAAACATAATATTGTTAAATCTTGATATTAATTTTCTCCTTCTAGTTTAATTCCTCTGCCCCTCTCAGAGAGCCCAGCAAGCTACTGATATTATCTCGCCAGCATGGCAAAGCCTGGCAAGCTACCCTTGACATATTCGATATGCCAAACACAGTAACAACAAGACTCATAAGGTTACTGGGCCCACTCGAGCAAATCAATGAACAACAGGAGGACAGTGACAGTGACAATGACAGAAAAATAATCTTAGATGTTGTGTTTGAAATTATCTTTATAATGATATATTTTATGTTGTACTTTAAGACTCATTAGTTGAATATTTAAGACTCATTGTTGAGACTTGGTTTTAATAAGTTGAGCTTCCTTTGACATACTAATCTTTTATAATAGTATAATGCATCTTCATGAAGTTTTATTCTGATATGATTCTAACCAGCCCTATTTCCTAACTTTAACATATATGTTCATTACATTATAGGTGTATGTCTTCAGGTTGGTCTAAAATATCCTTTACATGTTTTATTGTACTTTAAAATCTTCTACACAGTTACTGCATTTTCCTTTAATTCTATGATGGAGGGACTCTGTCATGTTTGTGTGTGTGAACACATACTTTGACAAAATAATTATGTATAATTATTAAGTCAGTGTTTATTGTTCGAAGTAATTTTGTTGAGTATAAGAAGGCAGCTAACTCTTCTAAAAGTAGTACATAGAGAGGTTTTATAAAACCTCTTGGGTAAATTTGGCTTGGGTAAATTTGACTTATCAGTGTAACTACATTTTATTGCCTTCTTCAGTATTGTACAGATTTGTTTGCTTGACAGTTGAACACATCTCCTTTGATGATACCATTTATATTTTATTTGAATTGCTTTCTGCAATATTCATGTACATGGAAGTTGTATTTGATTTGGGCTTTATGCAGAGTATTTCTTATTTTATTATGTATTTGGCTTGTGTTTTGTAGAAAAGAAGTAGCAAAGATTTAATAGCTTTTAAGTAGTGAAAACCTACTTCAAAAAGTTGGACCATAAGACTTTAGACTGGTTGAACAAAGCAAAAACATATACTACAATTTTTAACATGATAAATGATAACAGATAGATCACTGTATCACTGTCCTCCCATTGTTCATCGATTTGCTCGAGCGGGCCCAGTAACATTGTGAGACTTGTTACTGTGTTTGGCTTATCGAATATGTCATGGGTAGCTTGCCAGGCTCTGCCGTGTGGGCGGGATACTCTCATAGCTTGCCGGGCTCTCCTAAAGGGGCAGAGGAATCAAACTCGGGTTGGCCATGTTGGCTGTGTGCAAGGCAAACGCCCTACCCGCTGTGCTATTGCTCCAGTCCAACAGTTAGATGTCATAGTAATTTTTTTCCAAAATTAATATATTGTTGATTCTGCTTCTCTACAATTTTTATTAGAGACATAATTTTAGGACTTCGAGCTAATAATTTAAATCTGAACCTTTCAATAAAATTTAAAATGCTGGTAGGGTGGGGCTCATGTAGGTGTCCAGGAAGATAACAGTATTCTAATTTTTGAAGTGGGTGATATTTACTTGTGTTTTAACATTATGTTAATTCCTGGATATTTTTTCATGCCATAAAATCTATAAATTTACATAATCAAAAGGCTAAAATTAGGAAAGTACCTTTTTCCTTGAGATATTTGACATCAAGTGAAAAGTTCAATATGATTGATGTGTAATAATTTAATGCAGTGCTGAAAGTAGACTACAGACCAAACACGATTGTCACCCATTGCCTCTTTTGCAAACCACAACACCCAATAGGAGAGAGAGAACAAAAGGGAATGCCCTGCCACAGAGGCAGGGTGGGATAGGAGGTTGGGGGGTGGGAGGGATACTGGGATTCGTGGTGGTGGGAAATGGGCACTGTTGGAGGGATGGGTGTTTGGTCATTGTATAATTGAAACCCAAGCACAAAAATTTGTAAGTCTACAACTGTACCTCATGGTGTCTCACTAATAAAAATTAAAATTAAAAATTAAAAAATAAAAATAAAAAATAATTTAATGCAGGATTATATATATTTACACTAGAATTTTATCATGCCAAATAGATAAAAATTATTTTAAATAACCCACTGTACTTTGTTTGACGTTAAAATGTTATGTTATGCCTTTGAAGTTCTGTTTGGTTATTGGGCCACTCTTGGAGGTGCTCAGGGGCTATTCTTGACTCTGTGCTAAGGGGTTCAGGTATCAGGGATCCAACCTCAACTTCCCACATGAAAATCTTGCATTTAAGTCCTTTAAACTATTTCCTTGATCTGTCATTATATTGCCAGTTTCTTTAAAACTTATTTATTTCCAACAATGTAGGCTTGGTTGATGGTGCAGTAGATTTTATTTGTGGGGAACAACTCTCGGTAATTTTTGCCTCTTGATATGTAAGAGGGTACTCAAGAGGAAGGGTTCAGCAGGAATACATGAATGAAGAGCAAAGAAGGGTGGGCATGGCCTGGCAGAGGTACAGCTGTCTGGTAACCATACAGATTCACCATGCTCAGAGCCTGGCAGGGAAGGGAGATGAGATGGACAAAGAAGGCTAGAGGCCTGTCATGGACTCTGTGTCAGTTAATCAATGATTTTATTTATTTAGTTATTTATTATTTATTTATATCGTTTCACCGTGATATACAGTTACAGAGCTGTTCATGATCTTTCTGTCATATAATGTTCCAACACCCATCCCTCCACCAGTATACATTTCCTACCACCAATATCCCCAGTTTCCCTCCTGCCCCCCCTGCTCCCCAGCATACCTCAGTTTTCTTCTCTCTCTGTCTCTCTCTCTCTCTCTGTCTCTCTCTCTCTCTCTCTCTCTCTCTCTCCTTCCCTCCCTCCCTCCATTTGTGGCCAAATGGTTTTGCACATTCCCTAGAGATGAGTGATTCTCCAGGGAGAGAGGATGAGTAAGGGAAGGAGATCCAAACTATCAGGGTTTGAGTTAAGTGTGATTTTTTTTACCCCCTATTTATCACCTGGGACTGGGATGTTTTTCAAAAGGCCAAACTTAAAGTTATTGTCTGATTCAACTGTTCCATGATTATATATGCCCCAAAGAATTCAAAACAGGAACTCCGGTCATTGTAGCATATATTCATACAAGCATTATTCACAGTAGCTAAAAGGTGGAGACAGTCCAGTGCCCACCAATAAAAGAATGGATTAGCAGAATTTGGTATATACATATAGTGGAATATTAGTCAGCATGAGGTTTTGATACATGCCACACCATGGATGAACTCAAAGCATCATACTAAGTGCAAAAAAGGTCAAGCCATATTCAAATATTATATTATTCCACTCATCTGACTTTTCTAGAATAAGCAAATTCATAGACAGAGTAGTCCCTGTCTGTCCTTGACAGAAAATAGATTGAAAAGTTTGGGAATATAAGGTCTTGATGCCTAAGCTAAGGGATTGAGTTCTTGTTTGAATTATGAAAAAGTGTCGGAAGAAGATAGTCAGTGTACAACACAATGACTACTATTAGTGCACTTAGGATGGTTAACATGACAGAATTTTATGTTGCATATTTACCACAACCTACAAAAGAAAAGCAAAGAGGAAGCCAGGCTAGGAATGACAGCCTTGAGGATTCCTTGAAGGAGCTTATACTGGGGGAGTTGACCCAGCAGGTATAAGCTGGTGAAGAGTTCAGGGCGTAGTTCTTCTCCTACTAGGAGAAATAAGAGGCAGGCAGTGGCAGAGGGACAGTGCAAAAAGGATGAGTTTGATTTTGAGAGAATTGGTAAGTAGATACCATAATTCACCCCACTGTCCTTGCAGATTTTATATCAGCTTCTTTGTCCAAAAAAGTGGGATGTCACCATTATGTGAAGCTTTTTAAAGCATTGGGGATAGCATTGCTGAAAGAGGAGAGTGGGTTGATTATGCAGTGAAATATGACATTGTCTCCAAGTGCCCGTTTTGGTAGGGGTGGCACTTGGAGACACTAGTGTTCCATCTTGGGAAGAAGTATAAAGAAGAGAACAACAATTAGGGCTAAACACTGGTGATACAAGGACATCCAATGCAACCTCAGAGTCTGGGAAAGCTCTCTGGAATCCTGAGATTAATTCTGGGTCCTGAAGCAAGAGGAGAAAGGGTGCCAGGTACATTAGAAGTTGGGCATAGACAGTGGGACGCACAGGATAAATCAGTCACTGCACTGGGAGACGGAATCACCTGCAGCCAAGAGCATTGGGAAGCAGAACATTGTGTATGACTGTGAGAGAGTGACTGTGGTATTAAGGGGAATAAGCAGCACCAGATTTCATGGTTTAGCCTCAAGGTGAGGAAATGGGATTAAGAAGAGAAAACGTGACTCAGTTCTTTAAACACTAATCTACAGTTCAAGTCTATTTTTAATGGGGGGAGAACAGCATTTGTGCCCACTTGGCCCAGACCCCCCAGCTCCACAAAATAAATACAAGAGCTTTTATCTAAGAGAACTGCCGTATCCTTGTTGGTGACAAAAGAGAGTGCCTTTCTATTTGGACTCATCTTTATTAATATGTTCATTCATTTAAGCATTTGTCATTCAACAAATGTGACTGCTTAGTCTAGTTGAAGTGTGTTCCTTTAAGAGCAAAGTAGGTGTAGCAGCCACCATTTGTCATGTGTTTCTTGTATGTGTCAGACTCACTCTTGACATGTTTTCCCATTTGCCACTCCAGGATCCATATGTGAAGAAATTACTATTGCCCCTTACAGCAGGGGTGGAAACCTGCTCTCTGTCAGTTACCGGCACCTTCCCGTTTTCCATGCCATCACCTGATAAGCTCCTTCAAATCTAGGCAAATTTTCCTAGCATATTATATAACAATTCATGATAAGCTGACCTCTGTAACCCATGTATTTATCTAGGTCCCAGTTGCTCTTTCTTTATCGGTTAGGGCACTGTTGTCTCCTAGGTGCATAACGGAGTCACTCTCCCAGATCATGTCCCAAATGTTATCTTTGCCCCCAAATTCTTCCAACATTTGTAAAGATGTTCCTAGGAGTTTGTTTCCTGTGAGGACTTAAAACGATAATAGTACTACAGAATCTGTTCAAACAGGAGCGTAGGCACATTTTAAGTGAAATTATTTATTTTTTGAAATTATAGGCTAATGTTTATTTGGGCTATTCAGGAAAAAATACAATTATTTCTTTTTCACTAAACACAGACTACCATCAAACTCAGAAATAGGGACCAACTTTGAACCCTCAGCGAGCACATTGTGTCTGCCAGAGGAGTTGTACTTCTTCCATCTCTTCATTTTCATCTGTCTAGAAAGAATCAACCTTTAAAGATAAGGGTGTTCATCTCAGTTACTGATAACTCATTGTAAAATTTTCTGCTTTTCAGTCATGTAAGCAGAAGTTAGACTTTTAATTGTGTTTGTCATTTATTCACTTGAAGATTTGTTTTTGTCCTAGTAAATCCTAGTATTCGTTAATAGATATCCTTTATTCTTGTCAAGTTTTACATTGTGTGCATTTATTTCTCCCGAGAACAGATAAAGCAGATTCATTTGGATATTCTTGAAAGAGCTATGGAGTAGAAACATGTTAGGATTACTCCCAGCACAAAGTAAAACACCTTGAATTTACGTATATCTATGTCTACCAGTCTTTTAGGAGATGAGTAACAATCGTGTCTTGTATTTCCTTATATCATCTGAGGCTCAGGTAGCTTTCTTTAGTTTTGTTGATAGTTGAAAATAGAAGAGATTTACTCTTCCGCTTAGCTAACAGTTTCGCACTGCTGCTTTGGGACTAGCCACTGCCACAGGTGTTAGTTATCAATCATCCCCGCCAACCACTATTTGATAATGTAAAGCTTAGCTTCTGTTCTTTGTGTATGAAGGAAAATGAAATGATACGTTTCCCAGAATTTTATAATCTTCAGTGACAAATTACAGAAGAATGGTGTTCATTTCATTTTAGACCTGTTAATCATATTACAATACACAGTCTCTACCATTGCAGTTGGAAGCTAGGCTAAGATGGATTTTCTGGCATGTGGTACTTCCTCTGCGCTCTTAAATAAAATATTAATTAGATAATGCTGTGGTGATTAATATGAAAGTGGCTAAATGATTCTTGGATAGCATCTATCATATTTGGCAAATGCTGCTTTTCTAGGACCCTGGAATGACAGTGCTTTCACCCAACAAAGCAGCCAGAATTCCTAGTGGACTTGAGCTTTTTGTTGAAACTATTCTAGATACCTTGTGTGACAATGTGTTTTCTGCCAGAATGCTTTGTACAGACAGTGTATTTGAGCTGCGAATTTCTCTAACCATTTAGAGAAGCAATTAATAGTTTATTTATGTGGTTACCTCCACCCCCATGTTCACACCGGAATGAAGAAATTTGAAGGATTGCCAAAAGTTTGCTTTATTTTTTATTCCTTTCAAGAAAATTTCACAAACATACCTTTTAAGAATCTATCTTTAAAAATAAGACATTTTGAGCATATAGATAGTGGTTAAAGAACAAACATTATTTGGATCCTAATGTTATAAGCCTTTTAGAGGAACAATGAGATTTTAGGTGAGGTGCATCCTATATCAAAAACTAAGAATGTCTGAAGAGAGGGAACATCAGGAGTTTTTTTTTAATATTAAGCTCACTCTAAAAACTAAAGGAAACTTACAGTGAGTTTAATATTAAAGAAGATATTAAGTCTTGGTGTGTCCTCTTCAGACAGTCTTATTTTTTTTCATATAGGATGGACCTTACCTAAAAGAGAATTAGTTCTTTTAAAGGTCTATAGCTTATTTTGGTTTGGAACCAAGAAGCATTTTTCTATAAAATGTTTGATCATGATATAGTCCTTTATATCTCATTTAGCATTGTTTGGTGAAAAGATGTCCAGGGAACTCCCAATTGACTTGGTTTCCTTTAAGTTCCTATAAGAAACAACCATTCATTCCTGAAGGATTCACATCTTGTTGTCTTAGAATGAGAGGTCTGATGTAAAGGAACTGAAGTTGCAAATGGCTTTGACTGAATTGAACTTAGAAAACATTCCAGCAAGGAGTATGTGTAGAAAGGTTTGGTATCAGTGAGCAGATGAGGATGGATGACCTTGAAGATCACCCTGTGGGTCGTCTTGTTCTTCAGACAGCAAGTTCAGAGGTCATCTAGGGTGGAATGAAAGATATTTCTGTTGCCCTGCTCTTGAAAACTTGGGGAGACCACAGTGGAGAAGTGCCACAGGAGGCTGAATCTGAGGTCACATCTGAAGCTCAGGTGACAGGAAGAATGAATGACCTGAACAGTAATGAGGAAGGGAAATTTTAATTTTTTCAGAAGTTGACTGTATAACCTGGGTCAAGTTGATTCTGAGGTTCAAGCTGATTGTCTGGGAAGAAAAACTGAGAAGAAAGTTGGAAATAGAAGACTAGCATTTCTTCTAGGGATCAGTCACTATTAAGCAGAAGATAAGACTCAGGGTGCATGCATTTGTGAGTTGCAGAGTTGTTTGCTCAAACACCTACATTCTGGGGACTGCCAATTTTTATATTTAATATTTAGCAAAAAAAATTGTTACTGACTCATTTCAATGAATAACTGTTTGATCTCTTTCCAGAACATTGAAACCATACCACTCACCTGGAATTGTTGTTCTTCATCTATTTCTATTTATCTTATCTATTTATTCATGTTCCTTAGTTATCTATTCACTTTGATTCCATTTTAATGAAGATGTTTATTTTCAGCCCGTACCAATTTCTTGGAGGGATTTTATCTGCTGGTGAAGAATTACAAAGGCAATAGATTGAGAAATAATTTAGCTTTAATGGATTTCAAATCCATGGCATTAATGAAATTGTATTACAGGATACTGGGTGAACTTTGTAAAGAAGATTCTTAGATAGCTATAGAAAATGACCTTGAGAAATAATGAATCGAAGCCAGGATTCTGATTTTTTTCTATTTCAAACAAAAAGATTCTGTATGCTTGTTCAGATTGGTGAATTAATGTCTGCCTTTGACAAGTGCAAAGCATATTTTAAGAATAATTTTGTCAGGTGTGCAACCACCAGAGATGAGCATCTTGTAGGTTTGTGACGAACATGCTGTATAAGCCTAGTTTTCTCCAGCAGAATTTCTTGAGTGAAGGTGGAATTTTCATTGGTTTATCATGATAATCCTACAGAGCATCACATGCCAGGTTCAGGTAACTCATCACAAACCCCAGCTGTCACATCTTGGCCATGTTCAGGTTGGCCCTACAAGTGCAGAACTTTGCTGTCCCACTCACCCACCCTTCCTTTCCCTCGGTGCACACTTAGCTGTGGTGCTTCTTGGGTCTCACTCTCCTTCATTGGTGCTTATTGGGAGTCGCACACTTTAGTTTTGGTGTTCACCATGTTCTTGCAGGGGCAAGGGCCAAGGTGAGGCTGTTCTCCTGTTCGTGGGTCTGTGCACCTATTTTTCACCTTGATGCTCTCCACAGGACACCTTTCCTTTCGTTATGGTACTTGCACACTCCTGACTGTGGTGTGGTCAGAAATCACTTGTGGTACCAGGAATCACACAGAACAGAGCTGCCAGGTCACTCTGGACATAGGCAGGCAGTGTGCAGAACCCAGGCATGGCTTTCATGGACTCATGCCTGCAAAGCAGACGCGTCGGTCATTGAGATCCTCTCTGATCCCCCACACCTCGTTCAATAGCTTCATCAATATTCCAGATGAAAAATATAGGTGGCACAGAAGGGGATGGGAGTTCAGTGGTGACTAAGAGGATATGGGACCAGGACCACAAAGAGCCAGACTAAAGAGCTAAGTGTCATGTGATAAAATGTAACAGGGATTTGTGAAAAAGGCAGAATTCATGCTTGGATCCTATAAGGTATTTCATAATTTCTCCTCTCCTTCCCTAGCCTTTGTTCACACTCTTTAGCAGAATTAATTACTCTATTTCCCAGTACCATTAGCACTAGGCACTTAATTTGATCATACAGGCACTTCGTTTCCTGGTTACTCACCCCTCTCCACAGACGACCCATGTCTGCATCATGAGGACAGGGTCGTCCCTTGGTAATCCCTCCATCTGCTGCTCACAGTCTATGCCAAATGGCTGATGAGTGGACATTCAAGAATCTAGTGGATTCACTTTGGCTTTGACCCTGAGTGACCTCCTTTGGGTCAACAATGTAGTGAGTCAACAGAGTACTGTAAAGGTCAGACTCTTGCCACAGCTGGATGTTAATGGTTATTAAATGTTTGCAGCTACCAGTAACCAATTAATGTAGTATACTTTGACATGTGTAATTGATAGTTTTCTTGAGTAAATAACTTGAAATGTTAAGTGAAAAACTAAAGCAGATGAGAGCTGACAGAGACTAGAAAAGACTAAAAATGGGCCCTGGGATCCTATCTTTACATTTGATTCTCAGTTGGAGAATTTTAAAAGTTGATACTGGTTTAAAGATTTATTTTTTTGGTTATAATTATAGACATTGTGAATTATTTATGCATGATTATGTTTTGCAATAGACAGTAGAACTGGATAAAATTGAAATTTTTCTTTTCATAATCACTATGACTATGACTATCACCCCGTTGTTCATCGATTTGCTCAAGCGGGAGCCAGTAATGTCTCCATTTGTTCCTGTCATGTGTTAGTGTAGCCTGATGGCATATTGGGGGCTCTTTCAGGGTCAGGGGAATGAGGACCATCTTTTCATAATAAATATAATAATTTAACAGTTTGTTAAATATTTGTTCCCTTCTTTATAAAAGTTCCAAGGGAGAAAAACTCATTTCAACCAAGATTTCTGAAGATGTTGGCAAATCTTTCTGTGTTATTTTATTTCTTTGAATGGGGCCACACCCAGTGGTGCTCGGGGGACCATGCGGTGACCACATGGGACTGAAGCGCCATATGTGCTGGGCAAGCATGCTACTACTTGATCCTATCCCCAGCCCCTTCTGTTTCACTTTGAATACAAATTTGTCTTCTAATGGAAATCATATTGTTCTTATGAATTTCTTATGGGACTGAGGAAGCCATAGAAAAATAAGAGGAGGGACTTGGAGGAGATGATTCACCATTTGTATTTGTATACGATAACTGCTTGCTCCTAAAGCATCTTTTCTTTTCTCTGTTTTATTTTTTCAAATTCATTTAAATTATTCCTTTTTTTTTTACTGTGCTGGGGATTTTGCATAGGTCTTCACCCTTTAGGATATCCCCAGTCCCATAATTTTTTAGTGGAATTGTTAAGTACAAACTGTTTTGGAAAATACTATACAAGTGGGTTGATAATGGGAAGGAGTGGCACTCTGGTTCCTCAAACCCTGTAAAAGTCACCATCTTTGCATCTTTTTGGTTTTTTTTGTGTTTTGGGCCACACCTTCCAGTGGTCAGGATTTACTCCTGGATGTACTCAGGACTTGTTCCTGGCAAGTTTGGGAGTGCAGGGGACCATATGAGGTGCTGGAGATTGAACCTGGATTGACAGCATGCAAGGCAAAATGCCTTACTCACTCTCCCATAGCTCCAGCCCACCATCTTCACATCTTTCACTCCTCCACTGAGGTGGCTGCCACTGTATTATTGAATAATGCATACTCATGCTTCAAATATTAGAATATTCAATTGTTTGAAAAACTAATTTGTTGAACATGGTTCAAAAGAGAAATGTGCCGCTAGGGAGATAACTCAAAGGGCTGCAGCACTTGCTTTGCTGGCAGGGGCCCTTCTTTGATCCTGGCACCACACAGTTCGCAGCACCACTAGGAGAACCCACCATCCAGCACCCAGCACTGGTCAGAAGTGTCTCCCTGCACAAAAGAAAAGCATTCCAGTACCTAGTGACAACCCTTCTCTCCTGGGTCCTGTGCTTGAGAGTCTGTCTATCAGACACTGAGGTAACTCTTTTCTAGAACATTCAGGTTGATATATAGGCAAATATAAAAACACACTTTCCCTCTTCAGATAAATTGGTTGGTTTCCCACTATGATGAAAAAAATTGTATCTCTGGGAGGTCAGAGATGTGGCTCAGTCACACCCAGCATGCTTGCAGGCTCCTGGGGCTTGCTGGGGTCACAGACCCCAGTTGGGGTGCTTGTACATCCAGGGCTGTGCACTGGGGATCACTGAGGCACTTATTGTTAGGACCCTGACCAGAGCTTGTGGGAAGCACCTGGGATTGAACTCACTGTCTCACACTTGCAAGGCAAGTGCTTTAAGCCACTGAGTCATGACCTCCTGCCCTGCATCTCCCTTTCCTTGGTCAGACCATCTCACCTTATCACTTCTCCCCCCAGAATCTCCAGGCTCAACTGGAGTTAGTGGGTGGAATCACTCTGAGGAAGCAGAATCCACTATCCACTTGCTTGTCACTCTGTATTAAGTAACTCAAGATTGGTGCACAATTCTTACCCCAGAACAACTCCAATAGCTCTGCTTGGCTAAATTTAGTTTCTGAAAATTGATGCCTTTGAAAAATAGTTTTTGAGGGACAAGGAGATATAGCAAATGGTTAAGCATATCATCTGGCCTAGAAGAGGCTCTGAGTTTGATCCTTGCCACAGAATAACTCTTTGAGCACTATCCATCAGAGCCCTGGTACGTCCTGCGTACTGCTGGGTGTGGCATTTATGCAGAATTTGTTTGTTAGTTTGTTTGGGTCACACCCAGTGATGCTCAGGGTTACTATTGGCTTAGCACTCAGAAATCATTCAGAAAGGTGCTCTGGAGACCTTATGGGATGCCGGGTATTTTTTTTTTTTTTTTGCTTTTTTGTGTCACATCCGGCAATGCACAGGGGTTACTACTGGCTCTGCAACTCAGGAGTTACGCCTGGTGGTGCTCAGGGGACCATATGGGATGCTGGGAATTGAACCTGGGTCTGCAGCATGCAAGGCAAATGCCCTACCCGCTGTGCTATCTCTCCAGCCCCAAGGGATGCCGGGTGTTAAACCTGGGTTGGGCATGTGCAAGGCAAACGCTTTACCCTTTGTACTATAACTTTGATTCCATATGCAGTTTAAAAATAAAATTCTTGTTTACCATTTAACTTTGTTTAAGCTAATTTATAGGCAATTTTCTAAGAAAGGGTGAGTGAAAGTTAAACTATGTATGACTAATTCATGCATTTCTAAGCAAGTATTTTGCCCATGCATGTATGCTAATGGCTTTGTTCTAGACTTCCAGAAAGTAATTTTTTCACTTGAAGGTATTTCTCCTTGTCTTTCAGCTTCCATGACTAATGAGAAATCTGAGCACAATCTGATTTTTCGTTGTCCACAGATGTCTCTGAAAGCTTGTTAGATCTCTTCATCCATGCTGTTCAGAATATGTGTGAACTCAAACACGTGGTTCTAACATCGGCCTTCAGAATTCATTTTCCTAGTCCTCAATGTCATCAGAAAATACTATCAGGGCATTGCAATGAGAAAATTTATTATTAAAATGTATTATTAAATTTTATTATTAAAAATTTATTATTATTTAAAATTTATTATTAAAAAGCATTTAAAAATGCTTTCTTTGTGGGAAATCTTTCTTATCAGCGGCGGGGGAGAGGTTCAGAGACCTGATGGTTTAGTCCTCAGATATAGTGTGCTTTGACATAGCAGTTTGGTCTGTCATTTTTGGGGGAGGATGGGGTTAGGGGATTGAGCCACACCTGAAGGTGCTCAGGGTCTATTCCTGCCTCTCTGCTCAGGGGTGACCCTTTGAGTCTAGGGGGACCACTTGTGGTGCAGGAATTTGCACCAGGGTCTACTCCTCTTTTGTACTATTTCTCTGGCATCCCCCTCTGCTTTATTTTTTGGTCTGTTATTCCTAGTTCCCCTCAGCTCTGCCTCTCAGCCTTCTTCTCCTCAGCCTGGCTGTTTGAACCCTGGATCCCTCTGGTGTCTACAGGTGAGCCCGTCAATGGACTGTGCACCCCAGGATATACTTCCTGGTTCCCACAGGCTGTGGAGGTCTATCGTAATCCTGGTCCGTACATGATCTTGCTCTCTGTGCTTTCATGCTCCTTTATTACCTTTTTGCTGTATGAGTTGTGATTGGGAGGAGAGTTGAACTGTGTCCTTTTTTGTTGTTGCTTTTTTGGGTCACACCAGCGATGCTCAGGGGTTACTCCTGGCTCTGTGCTCGAATTATTCCTGGCTGTGCTCGAGGGACCATTTGGGACGCTGGAAATCGAACTTGGGTCAGCCACATGCAAGGCAAATGCCCGACCTGCTATGCTATCACTTCAGCTCCAGAATTGTGTGTCTTATCACCCCGAAGTTAGAGGCACTCAGGGGGACCCCAGGCACCTCAACAGGGCTCTGGTCAAGCCCTACCTTGGCCAGTGAAGTTAGGTAGCCTTTTTTCTTGTTTATGATGAATTTGATAGCTGCCCACTCATCTGCGTGGAAAGAATTGCTTGGGGACTGGAGAGAGCTTCATGGGCTGAATGCCTGCTCTGCAAGTAGAAGCCTGGGGTTGTACCAGAATGGCCCCATGAGCACCATGAGGAGGGACCCCCAACCACTGAGCTAGGAATAGCCCCTGTTCAGCACTGGGTGTGGCACAAAAATACAAAAATGAATAACTAAATGAAGAGTTGCTGGCTTTAGTGATTTTATTTCTCCTAGCATGGCTGTCTGAGAAGGAGCTCTCTGTATTCTCCTTTTAATTGCCTGACCTTCCTTGCAATCAGAAAGCCAATGGAATTTGACACTTCATGTGGTCCTAAACTAAGCTGAATTTTAACTAAGCCAAGAATTTTATGGTGGTATTCGCTAATCTTTATAACAGCATCTTCTATACTGGAAAGACAGTATGTGTCTGAGTTATTTTTGAAATTAAGTTGTGGCTCTGGCTGAAATTACTTTTTAAAAAAAATTTTAATCGCCACGAGGTAGTTTGAAACTACTTTTGATCAGTGCTATTTTGAGCAGGGATTAAGGCACATTATAAGCAGCAGGCACCTGTCATCTGTTTTTGTACCTTCCTTCGAGAAGGAATGATCTTGTGTATGTAATTGTGAACTTCACACAGCAGTATAGATGATAAGGAGCAAGTCTGTGCAGTATAGATGGTTTAAGGATGGATTAGGCTAGTGTTGACATAGCTGTAGGGTAATACAGAGAACTAACGCCTGCTCTGAAGACCTCTCTCAAATACAAATGTCATGTGGCCCCAGTGCTAGAAATCTACTGACCCCTATCGGGTTCTGTTTGGTTGGCTCTATTGAAGTAATCAATCAGCCGAGCCTGATGAGGTCAGAGCTTGGTGGAGCCTGACGGTCTGAAGGGCCCAGACACAGAGCTATCACTGAACACAAGTAAAGCTTCCTTTGTGCAAGTCAACCCTCCTGTTGGCATTTGTACATGAGGACCTCTTCCTCTTTGTCCACTCTTGATTTGAATATATATATACATAAATATATATATATATATATATATATACAGAATCAATTTGGTCGTAAGATAGGAAATGCAATCTGTCAAGATGTTTATCATTTTAAATTTACTTTCAGTTTTCACCTGTGTGTTCGTATACTTTGCAATGGCTGGGAGCCGTGAGCTCGTGATGTTCTGCCTTTCCTACTGAACATTATTTTATAGAATTGTATGACTCTGTTTCCATATTTACTGACCCTTTGATGTCTAAGAACACTGGACTCAAGACCTACCCTTCCACCAGATTTTAAAAAACTCAGTACAGTGTTCATAAGAATGATATTCTACAACCGATTTCTTCAATATACTTGTCTTGTGTAACTTCCCATGTACAGTTTTAGCAATGATATATCATAATATACTTACTCTTTTCTCTTGTTATGAATTGTTTATTGTCATAAACATTATTGATATAGGCATCTGTATACAAAACACTTATTTTATTTTTAGATTTATTTCTTAGCCTCTTTCCTCCAAGTATGCTGATGAGGTCATAGTTTTATGCTTGAACAGACACTCTGGTCTCCAGACAGACCACCACATCATTCTTTTATCCATGTTTCTGTTTGTGGGAGGTGTTTTCACCTGTCATAAGTTACTGTTTGTGTTTACTTAGAGTACTTCTGTACTTTTAGCAGCATCTGTTCATTCTATGGGAAAAATTTGAATGTGGGAGATTAGTCTTTTTTATAAAATGACATTTATTAAAGACTCACTTCTTTATGGTTCGTAAACCTACACGTTGTAAAACTATCATCCATGTCACCCCAAGTTAATTCATACATCTATCACCTCTCCTGGTAAGCGTTATTACTATATTACTAATTTTGGAATGGTTTGGATTTGTACTCTTAGCAAATTTTAGTTATACAGTATCTTTTAAGGCTAGCCCTCACCCCCCCTTTTTTTTTATGTAGGAGTACTGCTATTTATTCTAGTCAGCCACTGATTGGACTGATTGAATTGTGCATGTGCATGAACTTCACCTTACTTTTTTCCCCCATTTTTTATAATTTTATTTATTGAATAACCATGAAAGCAGTTACAAAACTTTCAGGTTTAAGTCTCAATCATACAATGAAACACCCGTACATTCACCAGTGCCCATTATCCACCACCAAAAACCCCAGTATACACCTCATCCACACCCTCCCCCTACCTGTGGGGCAGATGATTTACAAATTACTCTCTCTCTACTTTGATTACATTCACTATTTTGACACCATACCCACCATTATTATTTGGGATTTTACCCCAACACTCAGATCTGCCGAAAAGGCAACAATAGACAATTTGTTTTCTATTGCTGGTTATGAATAACATATGATGTCGCATGGCTGCAGTGGTGTCCATGTCATTTTGAAATTCGGAATTTTTAACAATTAAATATGGAGGGATTTCTTGCCAAAACCTGCTGTGTTCCGAGATTTGTTCCTGAGTCTCTGGGATCATGGCTGTTAAGCAGCTTGATCAGGAGCCAGAGAGGCCATTTGTAGGTGGTGACTCGGGGTCTTGTTGGGACAGGGAGGAAAAGTCCGGCTTCACCCCCATCCCATCAGGCCCCATGTGTCTCATCGCTACAGGCCAAAACCTTACTGTCCAATGGCCTCTGGAGGATGGCAGCCACCAAACCGCCAAGGGAGAGCAGGCGGAGGGACAGCACCCTTTCCCCCTAGGGTGGCCCTTCGACAGTAACCTACCGCAGGGTCCAGATACATTTCTGCCAAAAGCCGCTGGATTCCGAGATTTGTTTCTGAGTCTCTGGGATCATGGCTGTTAAGCAGTTTGATCAGGAACCAGACAGGCCATGCCTCCAATTATATAGCTGAGCCGGAGGTGGAGGATGATGGCCACCAGGGGGAACATGCCAAGGCATGAAACCTATTCCCACCTGGGGTGGTCCAGTGCTGGTAACCTACTGCAGGGACCAGAGACATTTCTGCTAAAAGCCACTGGGTTTCGAGATTTATTTCTGAGTCTCTGGTATCATGGCCATTAAGCAGCTCGATCAGGAGCCAGAGAGGCCATATGTGGGCAGCAACTCAGGGTCTCGTTGGGGTGGGGAGGAAAGGGCCAGCTCCACCCCCATCCCATGAGGGCCCGTGTGTCTTGTCACTGAGGGCCCAAGCCTGACTGTCCAGTGGCCTCTGGAGCATGGTGGCCACCAGGCCACCAGGGGTAACAGGCCAAGGCACTAAACTTATGCCGACCTTTGGTGGCCCAGGGCCGGTAACCTACTGCAGGGACCGACGTATTTCTGCCAAAAGCCACTGGGTTTCAAGATTTGTTTCTTAGTCTCTGGGATCATAGCTGTTAAGCAGCTTGATCAGGAGCCAGAGAGGTCGTTCGTGTAGCCCTCACTCTTAACCTTGTTTATCACCCTTTCAAGAGAGAAAATTCCTCTGACCACATGGTAAACATCGCTGATAAAGGCAACGGTAGTAGGGGCTGACTCAGGCACTTGTCTTGTCCATGGTTGAACTGGGTTCCATCTTTGGCACTCCATCCCTGAGCCCTGCCAGGAAGGATTCTTGAGCACAGAGTCAAGAGTAAGCCCTGAGCACAGCTGGGTGTGACAGAACCCGGTGTGGACCCAGGTCACAACCTAAAAAGGTGACAGTTGTAAGATTTGAGCAGTGAACCCTGAAGCAGAGATTACTTTATCAGCTTGATTTCCAGTAAAAATAGAGAGCAAGTTCTCTTAAGCAAGATGCAATGCAGGCTCTCTGCTGGGGTTAGGAAATCAGAATGAGAAGTGGGGGGCAAGGACACAGGAGGCCGCTTCCTCTCCTTCCCTGGGCCTCCTCCTGTTTCTGCACAAGTTAATCAGAAAAAAAGGGGGGGTAATTATCATATTGGGATGTGGGGGTTGGTGGACACCGACAGGGTCATGGAAATGATTATTTTGAGAAAATAACTCATCTAGAATTAAAAGGCTACTTTATTTCCACTGAAGTCAAACATTAAAACTAGTGATAATTAAAATGCAGAAACATTAATTAATGGCATTGTGTATCAATTCACCACCAAAAAATAGATTTAAAGGTGTTGTCATGTCTTCTTTGTTTTTCGGGGATCAATTTTCAGAAGGGAAGTTAATGAGGCCACAGAAAATGGTCATGTGCATAAAGACTTTGCATTCTCTAGAAAAGCAGCTAGTGACACGGTGCCTGTTCTTTCCTTTCTGTAAAGATCCAAGTGATAAAGCTGTCAAGAGTTTCATGCTAGGAAAAATTGGCATTTTCCCCTGGAAAATATGATTCCTTAGGTAGTAAGACACGTGCAAGCATCTGCAAACTCTTCTACTCCTTTCTTTATGAGTAGATGATAAATGGCGAGTGAATGAATGAGTCAAAAGGGAATTAAGACATAAAGGAATTATTTAGGGCTACTCATTCCTGGAATGTCCCTCATAAGAACTATAACTAAGTTAAATAATACAGAAGTTAGTACATCAAAGATTTTTCTAATGCCCAAGGCAGTCTATCTTGATGGATGGTTTTGTTTTAGATGGTTGGGAGTCCGTTAGCTGTTTGGTCCTATTCTTATGAAGACCCTCACCTCAAATAACTCTGTTCCTGTAAAGACTCTTTCCTCTTCCTATGTCCTTTCTACTCAATCTCTTAAGAGGTGGGTCATCCTGCCCAACCTGGGCCATGTGTCCTGGAGAAGGACACTCCTGCCTCAGCAACAAGTATAGCTGATTTCAGAGTTTGACAACAAGCTCTGGTGTCATTGAATGTCAATGTTAGACAGACTGGAGGGTAAGGACTAAGCTAAGGGGCAGTGTTGCCATGGACACGGCGTTTTCATGTTACAGCTAGAACGTTTGCCATCTAATTCAGCATTTTTTCACGGCTCCACATGAGGTTTTGATCATAAATGAGGCTGAAGTTGCATGGAAAGTTCTACTGAGCCTTGGCTAATTCACCAAGGCACATGCCCAAAGGACTAGAAACCAATCTAGAGTGATCTCCAGTGAAGGGCCCTGTTGGCAATTTGACTTTTTGAGGCTGAATAAGATGTGGGGGAAGGGAGTATCCCTACACACCCATCTCATTTTTATATTATTTCATTATTGCATGAATGGCATAAATATTTAACCTCTATGTCATTCATTAGTAGTTGGTGTTGCAGCCTAGTGGGGGGGGGGGCGCAAAATTCCCAGCCACAAATGTGTTATTTGATTTTTATTCTTCAACTATTTGTTCCCTTTCCTCCCCAGCCCCCGCTTCTGGCACCTTCTGTCTTGCTCGAAGTCAGGTGCCTCCTGGGACTAAGGTGTGTTTATGTCCTCCCAGCTGCCTTTTATCCCAAAACTCAAAAGGAAGACCTACTCTGCACAGTTGATTCTGAATGCCTTCCACGCCCACGAAGTATACCTCGAAGTACCTGTGTCTCTTCTTTTCTTTCTCACTTTGCCTCAACTCTTTGGAATCTTCCGTCTCAAACAGTACATTTTGGAAACTGAGCAGAGGAGGTTTCTCTGCATGTGTATGGTACATAACATCGCAGTGTCAATCTTGGTGAACTGAGGCTAAAATAAGATCCAAAGATCAGCTCCATTTATTTCAGTTCTTAATTGAAGCACCGGTAAGCTCCTACACTCCAATAGGCCTGTCAAAGGGGTATGCTTAGGCTAAGTCATCAGGTTGGTGTGTAACATGCTGAAAATAGAGGCAGGGCTTAAAAATATATCCTGTGATTCATTGGCCTCTTCCTGACATTTTATGGAATACTAATTATGTTGTGCTAACAGTTGTATCCAAAAAGGCCTATCAAAAGGCATCACATTGTTTATGAAAAAAAGTACTACTGCAAATAAAATTTAGGCCTCTTTAGTTTGCAGTTTTTACACCAGATTGTTCAAAAGGGAAGGGAAAATTCTACAAAAAAATCAACAATAAAGTTGAAAAATGGATCATGTTTTCTAGAACATTTGAGCTATTTACACACTACACATTTCTAGAGATGGGGGGGCAGGGGAATGCAGCATAATAATCCTTCGTATTTCCTTTTTTCTTTTTTTTTTAACTCTACTCTTACTTGTTTTAATGACAGAGCCTTTGAGTCTGTTTGCATTTCATTTTTTCCGGAGTTGTTTTTTTAAATAAAATTGAGGAGAAAGTAGATAATACAGATAACCCCAATTAAGAGAGAACTAGGTCCCATCTGGGTATTGTCTGACTCATTATAAGCTAAAGCTTTAGGATTTAGAAAATTGTGTTATAAATCATGATGTCACTTCCAGGTAATCACACTCAGGCAAGGTTTCCCCTGGGACAGTGTCCCTGTGACAAGCAGCTGTGTCATCGGGGCTTGTGGGAGAGGGAGGGGGTTTGTGTGTAGTATTGGGGTGTGGAGTCTGTGTTCATTGCAGACTTTTTCCCTTTGTCAGTATTGCTCTCTGGGGGAAGAAAAGGAAGTTTATTTACATTAAAGAAAGAAACACAGAATAAAGAAAACATATAAATTAACACAACATTTCTCATCATGGCATTTGGTTACCTAGACACACTTGACATTATTTTAAAAAAAAAGTTCCTGAAAACAGATTAAGAAGCAGATTTATACACTTTAGACATTAAGTGAAACTGACATACGGTTGCCACTATTTCAATAGCTATTACAATAGCGACCTAATCTGCTCTACTTTACCTGTCGAACTCAGTGTCACTACTTGCTCATTCATATATTTACTCAGAAAATACTCATTGAGGCTCTCCTGTATGCCAGGCATTGTGTTGGGTGATGAGGAGGAGGTGGTGAGTGAAAACAAGACAGTTCTTGATCTGATGGAGTTTATAGCATTCGCCAGGGAACCACGTGGATGATGCAGCCACCCTGTGTTCAGTGCTTGCAGAAGAAAGAATTTAGAGCCATAAATGTAAATTCATACATTTACCTTGTATGTGGCTAACCTCAGTTCAGTAACCAGCACCATGTAGTCCTCAAGAGTTACTGGGTTCCACCTGCACGCCCCTGAACACCTCCAGGTGGCCCGGCTAATCACTAGCATTAGAATCTGAGCAGAAATATCTTCTGAACCTTCGCCTAATATATCTAGCCTGTTTGGCCAAGAATTTTGCAGGGAGGAAATTCAGGCATCTTGAAGCATGGCCTGGGAGGACTCCCCCTGTCCCCCTCAAAGAAAGAATAAGAGAGAATTCAGGGCTCTCTCTCTGTCTCTCTGTCTCTCTGTCTCTCTGTCTCTCTCTCTCTCTCTGTGCGTGCGCGTGCGCGCGCGTGTGTGTGTGTGTGTGTGTGTGTGTGTGTGTGTGTGTGTGTGTGTGTGTTCGAACTGGAGTATACGCTCTCAGGTTATGACACTTAGTAAAGAAGCACAGTGAATGGGTGCCATCATTGCTGGCAGTGTGACTGGATTAGGATGATGTCATCCACAAGCCTGGTCCATGAGGACTGACAGTCCTAGATACTCAGATAGTATCAGGTTGTGTGGAGAGGTGACGAAGTGCACTGAATTGAGGCTGAGGAGGTGGAAGTCGTGACCACATGGGGATCTTGTCACCTTCTCAGAGTGAGAGGGGACATTTCTGTAGTGGGCCTTTGGGGCTGCGTGCTTAGCTCTCCCTGTCAGAGGGCTGATGGGTCAGATTTGCTGTAGGGAGGTACAATCCTAGTGGCCAATCTTTAAAAATAGCTTTTAAAAAAACGTTTAGGTGTTGGGCACCAGCCTTACGAAATTCCATTTGCATTCCCGTCCATATATCTACATGCACATATAGGAACACTTATTTGTGTGTGTCTGTGTATGTAATATGCATGTAGTTGTGACTTCCCCAGAGTCAAGGCACTTAGTTTGTAATCACTCAAAAGAAGGAATCTCTCTGGGTCTACAACAGAAGCTAGAAAGCCGGCTGCCCTAGATCCCCAAATAGAAATTCTCTAAAGAGGTTACACAGAGGTGAGAGAATATGTCAGTCTTCTGATTACTCATTATAACCAGTGTGTGTGTGTGTGTGTGTGTGTGTGTGTGTGTGTGTGTGTGTGTGTGCATGCTCTTCGTATAGGAGACTTATGAGAGTGCAAACAGTATTCTGGATGTTCACACCATGCAAAAACCAGACAGCAAGAGGGCACATAGGCTGTAGACTGTTGACGAGCACAGTTATCCAGGGCAGATGTCTTATTCTCTGACTGTCAAGGTCAGTGCAAGGCATAAGAGAGTGTAATAGGACAGAAGTCCCGCCTGGGAGAAGTTGGATAGTGGGGTAGAATTCAGCCAGATAGCTCTTACAGTGACTCCTGTGGTGTTTTTGTTCTGGACACACGTTTGTATGTTGCCAGTAACTGAGCTAAATAATATGTACCCAGAATCTTAAAATTCTCCAGACATGTCTGGAAGCTAGGTCTAGCTATGCCTCTTTTATAAGTGGGAACGATTCAGGTAAACAGCACAGCTAGCCCTGGATCTGGTCTGTTGGACTATGGAGCCTTTTCTCTCCGTGGACATTCTATTGTTTCTATTCATTCTAGGATGGAAGCAATCTCAACAGCTACAACCCTCTAACGTGCCTCCTTTGCTGTCAGAGCCCCAGACGGTTAGGGGGCCCTGGATTAGGTGTATGAGGACCCTTTGGCTCACAAGTGACAGATAGATCCCTTAAGCCGATGTAAGCAGAAAGCAGAATTTCTTGGCTCATACAAATAAAACTGCAGTGGGGAGGTCCAGTGCCTCCGCCAGGGCTGGATACAGGTGTACTGGTGATGTCATCCAGACTTCCTTTCTTTCTCTCTCTCAGCTCTGCCTCCCTCTGTGTTGGCTCCATTCCCAGGCGGACGCTCTCCATGGGGAGGCAATTAGAGCAACCAGAAACTCTAGATTACTGAGCCCAGAAATAAGAGGTTGTCTCCTTCTAACTGTCCTAACAAAAGCTCTAGGGGGACTGATTAGCTTGGTTTGGGTCAAACGCCCATTTCTGTAACAATTACTAGGCTATGGAGATGGGATTCCTAACCTGGAGGTTGGCAATTGGAGGAAACAACCTCCAGGAACCCCATAAACTGTGAAGTGGTGTGGGGGGGAATTGTTTCTTAGAGATACTGTGCAGGCAGAAACTGGTGTACACTGCGGAAGATAGCCAACACTTAACAAATAAAAGAACGAAAGGAGTATATTTACCTGCCCTGTTCAAGGGAATCTTCAGAGAGTATAAGAGTATCTAAAAATGAGATTGGGCTGGAGTGATAGTACAGTAGGTAGGGCGCTTGCCTTGCATGCGACCGACCCGTGTTCAATTCCCAGCATCCCATATGGTCCCCCAAGCACTACCAGGAGTAATTCCTGAGTGCAGAGCCAGGAGGAACCCCTGAGCATCACACTGGGTGTGACCCAAAAAGCAAAATAAATAAATTAATTAATTAAATAAATAAAAAATGAGATTGACAAAGTGACATATGAAGCCTGCATTGCATTTCTGCTTAATGACTACAGGAATGAATGAAAAGCTTTGGGAGGGAAGAAATAATCTGTATTTAGAGAAAGAAAGTTAAATAAATGCTTATGTTTGAAGGGACGTGATCGAGTCTTTTCTGTTTTACTTTCCATTCTGCCCCTCAGACATTGCAATAAAAACTGGGATGATGGAGAGAGACGAAGGTAAAATATGGGGCAATTGCATTTTCCAGGCTTTCTTCTAGCTGAGTCCCCTGTTGCCAAGAGGAAAGAATGTAGACGCCTGAGTCCTCTGGCCAGGAGAGAGTAAAGCAGAATTTCTTCAGTATAATACTCAGGTCTTGAGTATTATTTGTAAAGGTTTATGCAAATTTTTAGCTATGTGTTATTGACATGGTCCCTTTAAAGATGAATAGAGATACTTAATTGCCATTGGGAAAACACAGGCAAACATGTTCCCTTCTGGTCTTCACGTAGCAGGCTTCCTTCTATGGAGCGGAACTTACCAATTTTAGAAAATTGGGTTGAATTACAGAAAGCCAGCGTTTCATGGGCCAAGCATCTCCTTTGGTCTTGGTTTCTGACACCAGGTCTGCTAAAGGCTTATGTGATCATTTGAAGGAAAGCTTAGCATGTTGCTGAAGGGGAGTGTTGGCCTATGGACTTGAGCACTTCTCTCTTACTCTTCAAAGGAGCCTTGGTTAAGTGATAGTATCTGTTCGTTTCTGTTTAGAGACACATGGTGAAATAACTCGCAGTATCAAGAGATTGTTGACAGGTTTTAAATTTTATCCCATGTATGTAAACTAAACCTCCAAATAGTTCACAGTCCTCCTCATCAGTACTTTTCATTCAGTTTTCCTTTTGGGGGCTGTCCTAGCTTAGGCCCAGAAGCTACTCCTGATTCTTTGCTCAATGAAGTACCCAGGAGACCGTATGTGGTGCTAGGGATTGAACTTGGGACAGTCGCATGCAAAGCAAGTGCTTTAACCCTATCTTTATTTTTGTTTTATCTGTCCTATTGGGTTAAAGGAAATGTTTACTTATTTTTTTTCCCTGGCTTTCACTTGTATCATAAATGTGCCCCTCAAAGTAGCAGTCCTAGTGAAGCGTCTAATGAAATGCAGAGACAGTGAATTTATTCCATTTATTGAATTTTTTAAAATGAGTATGGAGTCTTTTTCCTTATGAGGACAAGCAAGAATTAAACGGTGTATTCAATTCTGACTAGTGTTTCCTTGAAAGTTTATTGTACAGATTTTCATCTTGAGTATGGGAATTAGGATGACATTCAGGTACATTCAGACAAGTCATGCTATTAAACAATTATGCCTATTTTTTCCAGGATGATTATTCACCATGGATTCTGAAGGTAAATAATGACATAAATCAGGACATTTATTCTCAGAGCTGGGCTTTTATACTGTGATGCTCAGTTATTGGTTTTAAGAGTAATCATAACTACAGAGCAATGTGTGTGTATGTATGTGTGTGCATTTTGTTACAGCTTCCCTGAGGATACATTTAAGGAATTTCTCCAGGGCACACCTCAAGAGAAGCAATTTCATAGGGGTGGGATGACCTGGCTATGATTAATTTAGCAGGGACAGTTTCAATGCACAATGAGGGACACTTCACCACTGAAAAAGTTTTTATCATTCACAGGTCTCATTTTAGTTCCTACAGAACCATCCCCATAAATCAGTTGCAAATTGTACCCCCAAATGAGATGCCTGTGATAAGCCTGATGACATTGGGGAGTTACTTCCTTCCCCAAGTTAGAATTTTGAGTTTAGATTATTCTTACTCAAGCTCTTCTTCCTGAACATAGTTTCCCTGCATTCTGCCTACAGAACTGAGGTTCCCAGAGCAGAAGAGAGGAGAAACTTGAAGTGGGGAGAGTTCCAGTGAACTTTGTTGGAAGGAGTGTAGTACTTTAGTGGTGGGTGAGGTTTGATAATTAATATTTTGAAGAGGAATGAAAATATATCTCCAAAGTACATATATCATCTTGTCTACCAGTCATATATTTTTTAAACCTTTATAAAAACTTAATTGGAAGGATTTAAATACCTATGATATATGTGAAAGAACGCATAACTAAATATATATGGAGATCTGAGTCTCAATAAATATATAATGGATGGACTCTGGAGGCCTCATCGATAACATTCTTTCACAGCTCAGAATGAACTTTTCCATAGACCATGTTGGAAGACTCAGTTGTGACATTCATAAAGGATGGGGGATGCTTTCTTTTGTATACCTATGAAAAGGGGAGCCTGCTGAGATGGGAAGAAAGTGAAGAACAGAGAGGGAACAAGAGGACTTCTCTGCAAGCACATTGAAAGGTGGACCACAATCCCCAGGACACACAGAGGCCAATCTACAGGCTATCAAGTGCTGCAGCTTGCTTTGGCTTGGGAAATTGAACCACAATTGGAACAAAAATACTATTAATTCAGTTTAAAAGGGAAAAGTCAAATTATCTAATGAACCAATGTCATATTTTCTGAGAGTATAAAACTGGAATAGAAGCAGGACGTCAGTGCCTTCTAGATTTGATTCTGAACTAAATTAGTGTTGTATGTGATTCATGTCTCTGGCTGTCATATGCTAATTATAGCTCCTCCTTATATATTTATTAAAGCAGGGTCTCATCTGAGCAATTTACTTGAAATGGTTTAAAAGATAACTTTTGTTTGAGAGAATTAGACTGCTTTTCTGCAGAAAGATTTGATAAATCAGGCTTCACTCTTTTAGTCAGGATGAATAAAATAATGTAAATATGAATTAGAGAAGTTTGATTCTTTAAAATTTTTTTATTCTGATAAATACAGGATTACATAGCTTTCCAATACAATAGCTGATAATGAAACTACCTCACCTATTATTTATGAGTCATATTCTATTCTCTGGAGAACTTACTCCTAATGAGCAAACATCAGCTGGAAACCTGAAAGAATAATTGTTCTTATGGAAATAATTACTGATTTTTAATTGCTGATTTTTTCTGAGATGGAAATATCTGTTCTTTATTACTTTCTTTCGCACTATACCAAGCCAAGTGTGTGTGTGTGTGTGGGGGGGGGAAATCAGTGAGAAGAACAAGTATTTATTTACACAATAACTTACTGAAAGTCTTAATTAAATTTAAATAATATACATATTGAGTCCCTAGTACTAAATGTAAGAGGGCTTTTTGGTAAGATATGGCGTATACTTCTGAAAAGTTATATCACGATAAAGTCAGGTTATCATTGTCAGGTCAACTCTAAGAGAGTCACTGCTGTTGATTTCTGAGAGGAAGTCCTCCCTTATGGGGATTTAGTGAAGAACTCATCTTGGGGTTGGCCTTTAATTTAGACTTTCAGTTAGGATTTTCAAGAAGGTGAAAATAAAGAATGGTTAGAAAGCTTGGTTAGCATGGTACCCTCTGTTGCTTGAGCAATAGTGAAATAAATGTGCTGTGTTTTATGGGGATTTGGGGCAACCTGCTTCAGCCTAGCGATTGGATCTGTGCCAACCAGAACAATTAACCTCTTGAGGGACAGTCATACATTCAAGAATTGATTCAGCTGGAGGGCAACATGATAACCAAATGAAATAAGTTAACAATAATCATGGATTGGAGACTCGCTTGAGGGAGGTGGGTGGGAGGGCATCTATAAAAGACATTATTGGGGGCTGGAGCAATAGTACAATGGGTACACTTATTGACTTGCACACGGCCAACCCACTTTTGATCCCAGGCAACCCATATGGTCTCTCAAGCATCACCAGGAGTAATTTCTGAGTGCAGAGCTAGGAGTAACCCCTGAGCACTACTAGGCATGTTCCCCAAAGAAATGAGACATTACTGGAAAGATTTATGAAACTTCATTATAGATTGTATATTAGAAATTAGCATCGAGGGGTTGGAGCAATAACGGCGGGTAGGGCCTTGCACACGGCTGACCCGGGTTCAATTCCCAGCATCCCATATGGTCCCCTGAGCACCGCCAGAAGTAATTCCTGAGCATAGAGCCAGGAGTAACTCCTGTGCACCGCTGGGTGTGATGCAAAAAGAAAAAAAAATTAGCATTGAATTCTTGTTTAAAATTACTGAGCTTCACAAACATTTCATGCTCCTACTAATTGAAATTTCTGTACCAAAATACCGCACACTGGGGGTGACTGAAAACAACAGAAATCGCTTCATGGAGGCCAGAAGTCTGCTGTATGCCCACAAGGCCAAGCTCCCTCTGAAAACTCCTGTCCTTCTTCTCTTCCTTGTCTCAGGTGCTTCCTGGTAGCCCTGTCATTTCTTGGCTCTCCCGTACCTGCATCCCTTCATGCTCTGCCTCCTTCCTGCATATGTGTCTTCATATGGCTTTGTAAGGACTCCAGTCACAAGATTCAGCCGTATCTTAATCCCATATGACCTCATCTTAACTCATTTATTCACATAGATCCTATTTTCATATTTCCGTATAAGGTCCTATCCTAAGGTCACAGGACTGGGAGATATTGCAGCAATTAGGACTCAAACCCTGGCACTGCATGCTCCCCGAGCCTCTCTAGGTATTGCTGGTCCGTGGAGATGCGCATATACCAGCAAGAGGGCCCAGGTAACCCCTGACACCACAGGGCCCTGAGTAGCATCATATCCTGAGGTAGGTCCTCGCATTAAGCCTCCTCAGGCTTCTTGCCTAGTTGGTTGAATATTACCAAGAGTGGCATCTGGGCTTCCTGAGTACCATTTGGGAGTCTCCCCACCAAAACTAACAAACAAAACCCTGAACCTTCTCAGCTTTTGGGTGAAATGAATTTTGAAGAGCATATTCTTTAACATAGGACAGACTATAGATGAGAAGGTCTAGTTTTTTAGGAGACAGATGTTGAAGAATTTAAGAGAACATGATCAGAATTCTGCAATATACTCCCAGGGAGCTGAGCAACAACTATAAGAACAAAATTCTGTGTGTGTTTCTGGACAGGTGTCAAAGCAGTGTTGAATCATGTTAACAAGCAACATGTTTTAGGATATAGATCATAGTTTTTGCAACTTTTCCAAAGGTCTCTTAACTTTAAAGAGGAAACATTCTCTGAAGTGCCAAAGAAAAATTCACAGATGCAAAGTCTTCAGTATTTTCCACTGGACCCTATTATCATGCCTGAGATGTTAAGTCTGGCTTAGTCTGAAGCTGCTACATCTCTATTGCTTCAAATTTAAGCATGAAGCAAACACTGGGAAGGACATAGCAGAGAAATGCAGGTTGGATGTTCACATTATCAGTCAGTCTTGAGATAGGTACCATCTCTGTTCTTCTTTTTGTGACAGTCTGTTTTTCAAATGTCTTAAACTGGCTGAGTCCTGAGGGAAGTTAAGGACTTCAGTTTTACAGCTGAAAATCTCTTGCCTCATTTAAAGCACAGTTTGAAAGACTCTGCATTGTCAGCCAACTTATGGCCAACCTATATCATTTATTTGGAAAAAAATTTCTCATGTATTATTTGGAAAAAATTTCTCATGAACTTCCCAAGGAAGTTCACAAAGTTTATCAGAATTTTGCAGCGGTTTTGTCTTTTAAAATAGGGGCCACACCTGCTGGTTCGGAGGTCATGCAGTAACTACAGTTGTGACCCCAGATCACACTTGTAGTGATTGTGCTGTAACCCCTCAAACCACATCTGGCTGGAAGCGATCAATCCAGGGCCTCTATCTAGCCGTGCTCCACCACTTGAGCTACCTCCCCGTTCCCCAAGGCAAAATTTGAAATAAATACTTGGCATTTTTACCCAAGATTTTGATAGATAATAGATGCGCTAATTATCCTTTTGAATGTACCAGGTGAAACTATATTTCTTAGAGACAGAAATTTGCAATTTGCTCCTCATGACTTTGTTCATGAAGAAATGGTTTTCAGCATGAATACACACACACACACACACACACACACACGCCTGCATGCATGTGCATATATTCATCTATATATTCCATTTCTGAGTTTCAGAATTTTATGTATTTACAATTGCAGGTAAATGATCCACTGTGCGGGCTGGAAAACATGTTTACGTGAGTGTTTTAGTCACTGATGCTTTCAGACTCTAAAATATAATATGCTAAAATTCAATATGCTGAGCTAAATAAAGAAGCCTGCGAAATCTCGGCTGCGGCCCTTTGAATGAAGTCAGTGGCCAGCACAGCTGTGACTGGAAATGGGCCGCCTGCAAACAGGTGACGGGCGTCCTCCGATTCAGAAGGGCCCCAGGACTCGTTGTTCTGGAAGCCTTGCCCTGATGGCAGGAGAGTGGCTTGTCAAGTGAATCTCTCGGGGCTCATTCCCATCTATCTACCCTGTGTCACCCCCAGCAGGAACAGAACAGGCGAGTGGCCCCTTCCTTTCTTGAAGATGAATGACTGTTGCTGTAGAGAAAGACTTTGACCCAAGGGGCCTGATGTGGCTGAAGGAATACTGGAACGAAAGCCCGAAGTGTGTGTTAGAGAAGGAGGTAACGGAGGAGCAGCCGAGGGGAACCTTCCTTAGGGCTCCCTCACCGGGAGACGTTTTGAGGGCTGTTATAGCAGGAAGAGGCTGAGTCTCCAGTGCATCAGAAATAGCTGCTGGATTTGTGACACACTCTCGCTTCGGAGGGGGAAACACACGCAGGAGGTGTTAAGCGAAACATAACACGGTGGAAATCTGAGAGCCAGAGCCCAGAGCAAGGGCGGAGGCTGGCAAGCCGGGAACTCACGGGGTTATTCTCCATCCAGTGCAGGCTGGTCTGGGGCCCATCACAGCAGGTGTTTCTGGATCCAAGCTCAGGAAGGTAACCCGGCAACCTCTCTGCACTGGGATGCGGCCAGCTGGCTCCCTGCCCCGGGCTCCACTTCACACCTCCCTTTCTCTGCGGCCACCCACTCCCCAGTTCTTCCTTTCTCTTAGCACACCCCACGCAGCCTGGTTCCTGCAGCCACTTTCACCACTTTCTCTTCTCAACCTCACAGCCTTTTTTTTTTTTTTTTTTTGCTCAGGACCCTTTGGCTCTTGCGGCACTTTCTTGGGACAGGCTGACGTCCCTCCTTCTTCAGGGAGCGGTGGGGCCAGGCAGTGGTGCTTGGCTAGAGCAGAACATTGTCCAGAGTCCTTTGTGAGCTGTGAATGTGAAAGACTCCAGTCCTGGCGCAACGAGTACATGGAGATTTTGCAGACTGTTTTTATTGGGACAGACTGGTGTTGGGAGCCCTGTGGAAGGGATGGCTCAGGTCGCACCCCGTTTCTAGGTCTAGATGAGTCCCCAGGAACAAGCATCACACTTAAACTCTGAATGGTGGTGTCGGTCCCTTTGTTGGGATGCTTGTCATAAATGGAAAGTCCTATAATAATTTGTAGACCAAAGCTGTTGGCTAAGAGCACTTTGATCCAGCATTCTAATGTTACGAGGTGTTAGGATGGCGGCCTATGAGAAAAGCCAGCCCAAGGTGTGAGCACTGCGCCAAGTGTGCATTTTTTCACTAATTGATTGGAAACAGAGAGTGGCTTACATTGGAGTGACTCAATGGGTAGATGTGGTTGATCTTTACAGCTATCTCCGTGTGGGAGAAACTGGAAATTCAGGTGGAGGGCTCTCAAGTGGTATGCAGGGGTCCCACGAGTGATTCTCTGCCAACTAGGGCAGTGATTCAACACTAGAGCCTGAGGGTGCCCCGCTGTTCTGGGTTGTGGTGATGGGGGTGGAGCTAGGACCCTCTACAGCCATACCTGGGCATGCTCTGACACCTCCTCGACTTCCCCCAGTAATGCTTGAGGACCATGTGATGTCGAAGGATTGAACCCGGGCCAGGCACCTGCGGGGCATCTGCTCTGACCACTCTGCTCTCCCCTGGCCCCACCACTGTTGTCACTGTCTCTGTTTTCCACCAGAAGTTAGACTCAGCAAGGTTAAGCCCCTCTTGCAAGGTCACCATGCTAGTGACACAGCTTCTCATTTGACTGTGGGGCTATTTCTGGGTACTGCGGCCTTCTGTGGGGGTCGCCTCACCACTGTCACCTCCCCTAGCCCAGGCTGAAGAGTGGCCTTCCAGGCCTCAGACCTTTGTGGTGGGACAATGCAGAACTTGCTGAGAAGAGCAACAGCGAAGGAGACTCCCAGAGGCAGATTCTCTGCTTGTGGCTTGTGCTGATTGCTCACTGTAGGCTGACAGAGCCTCCTTGCTGACCCTGCAGGTAATGGTACACTGGATGGAACAGGGCAGTGAGGACCGGGGCTGTTATCTTTTCTTTGCCCTTCTGGGGGCTGAGTGAAGGGGCCGTTCAACCCTTCCATGTTATCGGTAATGCAGAGAAATAACAGATGTAAATCGATCAAAAAGGTGGCAAGGATGCAGGAGCAGAAAAGAGCATTTCTGTGTTACAAATTATTTTAGCTTGTACCGGGAACACCCAGGTGATTTCTGCGTCTTACTTCTCGGTGATGGATGTCTACAGGGAGAGGGTGTTTCTAGTGAATTGTTGTGTTTCGGGACTTCCCCCTGAACCTCCCCACTAAAGTCTCAGGCCTGACAACACAGGCTTTGGAATATTTGAACTTTAATTCTGAGTTCTCTTCACCTGCATTGGTTACACAGGAGTTTGGAGGAAACTGGGACCTTCCTTGTGTTTTGAGCACTTTGCACTGAGGTAGAAGAAATCACTCCACTTTCTTGCAGGGGGTTTTAGGGAACTTGTTTTCTTACTGCAGCCTGAGTGGGTTGGTTGGCAGTGCACTCAAAGCTCAAACTGGAGAATGTAACAGACTGGAACAAAAAACAGTGGCAATCGTATGTCATCAATTTGAAAAAAATGCAGTTGTGTGTAGATGGGTGCAGAGTCATCATGTTACAACGTTTTAGGGTGTCTTTTCCAAGATTCCCTGTCTCTTCCATCTTTTAATAAGAACAACTAGAATCTGTGTCTGTTGCCCTGAGCTTAGAAACAACAATGGTTGTATTCCCCTGGTGTCACAAGCTTATTTAGCTAGTGAGTAATTCCCAGGCTGCGGTGACTTCATCAATGGATCTGATACACAAACAAAAACATCCTTCTCTTGTGTTTCAAAGGACGACTGTTGGACCTTTATGTTGATAGTAAAGTCAGCCATGAGGAATATGTGCGTATCCAAGAACCTGAGAGTTTGAGTTAACACCTAATAAGCTCTCACTAGAAGCTTTGAGCCTGAAGAGAAGGACGATGCACCAGAAAACTTTAGGCTACCCCCACCATAGGTTAATAGCAGTGATGTCGCAATTAAGTTGAAACTGTGTCAGATATTTTGCTTTTGAAAATTCCTACTCCCATTGAAAATTCCCCAGTATCTCAAAATTTGAAAATACCACTTATTTCTATTTTTTAAAAGTATTTTAGTTTTAGTTTTAGTCTCATTTGTCAAGACATCAAAAATCAGATGGGCTGGACACGTAATGAGGTTTACAGACAACCGCTGGACTAGAGCCATTACTGATTGGATTCCACGGGACATCAAAAGATCACGTGGACGCCCACCTATAAGATGGTCAGACTTCTTCGTCAAGACCCTAAATGATCGGTTTGAGGCTCTGCATGTTCCTAGAACGAACAGATACCATTGGGCTACGCTAGCATGCAACCGGGATGAATGGAGACGTTACTGGCACCCGCTCGAATAAATCGATGAATAACGGGGATTAAGTGATAAGTGAAGTGATGATTTTAGTTTAAATAAATTAATTACAAGAAAAGTTAGCTACAGTATATAACTTGAACAGAAATAGCTAGAACAAATACAACACAGGATTCTATTTCTTCGCATTAGTCACTTAATCACTTAACTTCCCATTAGTCTTCGATTTGCTCGAGTGGGCGGCAGTAATGTCTCCATTTGTCCCTGTCACGTGCTAGTGTAGCCCAATGGCATCTGTTCGTTCTGGTCATAGCTACAACTGGTCTCATTAGTCACAAAATGTGAAAATATAGAAAACTTTAAAATCAATTATACATTTTTGAAAAGGAATAATAATATTTACTGACACATCACAACTAGTAAATTTATAGTACAAGTTTCCTGACATATATTTCCTGAGTGAATCCAAATGATCATTTTTACTTTTATTTTTTATGCTGGCCCCCCTAGATTTTTTTTTTTTTTGCTCTTTTTGCTTTTTTTTGCTTTTTGGGTCACACCCAGAGATGCTCAGGGGTTACTCCTGGCGGTGCTTGGAGGAACATATAGGATGCCGGGGATTGAATCCAGGTCAGCCAGGTGCAAGGCAAATGTCCTCCCCGCTGTACTACCTCTCCATCCGCCTTAGATTATTTTTAAAAGCAAGAAATGTTTTTTTCTTGAAGTTGATGTATAATTTAAAAAAGCTTCATGACTTCTAAATAACAGGGTTTTTTTTCCCTCAGTGCAAATTTGCATTCTCTGATGCAACTATATTTCAGCCTGTATGCATTAACATAGGTGTTGTAAGGCACCATGAAATATGAAATTATAAAATTACTTATAAATGAACCATAGTAACATGCACATTAAACATAACGTGAATAATCTTTATGTTCTGTTATGTTTTTTAAAAATCAAAAGAAAATAGCATTTTTGCCTTGCTCTTTCTAATGTAAAAGGCAAGGGAATAATGTGGATTAAACAGGTTTCCTGTGATCCCTTCCTTTAACTAAATCAAAAATGTGGAAACCAAAAACGGAAACCAAGCAAACCAAACAGCTTATCTGCCCATGTTTTGCCATTTTTGCCATTGTATTTGGAACAAATTTCTATTGTTCAAAGTGTGTAAATTGAAACATTCCTGAGATTTAGATCTTATACTCTCATACCCTATTCCATTAACCTAGGATGTACTCAAGCTTATGAATAATGGAAAACTCCATTGCTTCTCCTTCTCTGTGTTTTTCCATTTATTAAAAATATAACTGCAGAAGAAACCCTACATCACATAAAGCTTATATCCTCTTCATTTTAACTGTTTAGTATTGTTAAAAATGTTCACATTATGTGTAATGACCATACTAACTTCTTATATTGTTTTGCCATAAAGAAGGAATGAAAAAGAACTTTGTGGGGAGGGGAAGAAACAGCTGTCTCCAGGAAAACTTACCCCTCATCGGTATGACTAGTTGGCCAACATAGATAGCTTGGTTCCAGCACCTCTTGTCATGAGGCAATATTGCTGTTCATATGTTCTATACATGGAATGGGCAACACTGATTGTAATTCTGAAGCTTCCCTGGCTAGGGGTCTGCGGTGAAACTACTTAGAGTTATCAGATATTTCACCTAATGTTAGCCATACAAACCACAGCCAGGCCCATTTAATATACCTAAATAAGCCACTTCATAATAAACCTGAAATATATTACTCTTTTAATGATTGGCTTTATAGCTAGTGGCTCCAGATTCAATCAGCTATTCAAAGTGCTACTTTCGTTGTGCACAGTTTTAATTTATTTTTAAAGTCATTTAAAACAGTCATAGTCATAAATGTTTTATCCTGAAAGATCTTTTTTAATGGAATCATTATAAAATTGCTAAGTGGTCCAGCTTTATTAGACTATTATTTTGGGGAGAGAATTTTCATTACAAAAAAAAAATCACTATTTTTCCATGTTGGATTTCTTTTGAGGAAATGCCTTCTGCAGACTCATGAACAACGGTGGGAGAATATATTTCTGATTTTCAGGAGTAATAGAAGATTGTTTCCTCTGGATCTGTGCACCAGTGCCAAGGTTCTTGAGAGAAAACTTTATTTGGAAGGGCCTAAGTGTGCTATGGACCAGGTGAATTGGTGGATCATTACCACTCTTCTCACTGTGGGGACAACTGAATGCCATCACACCCCGAAGGCTTACCAGCAGCAAACCTTTACCCAGTATTGATGAGTCACACTTAAAAGTCTCCAAAGGGTCCCCACTTTGCCTTTAAAGGTTATCTGGCATTTCACTGTTAGAGTTTGCCTGATCACAGTAATGGGGATCTGCTTTCTGTAGACACTCTTCTCCTTTTGAAGACCACTTCATTTCCACTCTTCTTTTTCATGTTAACTAGATATTTTCTCCTGAATAATTTGTTGTTTTTTTTTTCCACATTGCTTCTTGGTTTCCTCCTATACCTCTGTTGCTATAGTCATTGCTTTAATCTTAGTTTATTTGGGTCCCGTCTTTTCTTATAGTCTCCTTGCCATTCCGATACTGTCATATACCATTTAGAATTTAGCAGTCAATCTATATACAGACAGCTCCCTGACATGCTCTACCTCTCAGAGATGACCTCGCCTGAGTTCTTGGCTCCATTTATTCAACTTCCACTCAGCTGTCACAATTGTAGCCCTCATAGACACTTAAAACTTTATTTTTCATCTAATAGAGAATTTAGCCATACGTTTTGTCTTCTCTTCCATGGACAAAAGTGCGATGCACTGAGTTCCTGTCTACATTCCTGATCTCTGTGAAGATGGAAGTCTGGATGTCCCCTTTTCCATATCTGTTGCTCCCCATCCATTTAGTCAGTGATGGACTGATCACGTCCATATGTTGAATATCTGTTAAAGTCCTAACAGTCCATGTGACTACATTTGGAAATAGGGCTTGAGGGGGGTAGATGAGATTATAAGGACTGGAATCTAATCCAGTAAACCCAGTGTCCTTATGAAGAAGAGACAACAGAGCTCCAAGTGGGGAACCAGGGAGAAGAAGAGAGCCATCGGCAAGCCCAGGCTAGAGACCTCAGGAGAAATCAGGCCCCCAGACACTGAGGGACTGGGCTTCTAGCCTAAACAACTCTGAGAAGTTATTCAGCAACAACAGTCTTCATTATAGATGTCCCTCCTAGTATTTCCAGAATGATGTAATACCACCCTATAACATTCTTTGCTTCATGTTTGACTTTCCCTCGTGTTGCCCTATTATAGAGGATCACTTCTGCAACAATTTTCAAGGGTATCATCAGCTGCCTAAAGGCCCCTCAAAATCCTTTGGGGGGTTAGATCATTCTCTTTGGAAGCAACCAATATTCTCTCATCCTAATTTTAACCCATTAGGTTGAGCGCTGCTCCCACTCTTTTCAGCAAACTTTGCTGTGACTTGACTTTTTTCAGTACCACTTTCACTGAACTCTCTAATATTTGGGATTATTCTTGCTGCATTGGCATATCCCTTCAGATAGGTACGTCATCTGACAGTCAGGAAGAGATTGATTATGACATTGAGGTGATAGGTGGAGGGAAATGAAGGCATTGGCAGGGATGTAAAGCTGAAAGTCTTCTCATCACTGCTCCAGTTCATCCATGAAGAAGTGGGCACTTTATGCTTTCCCTGATACACTTGATACTGCAGGGACTTAGTCATTCAGATGATAGATCCCTTGTACTTTGCCTTTTAACTATGCTTTAGGTTCTTAATTTTAATGTTGGATTTTTATCTTTAAGTCTGTAAGTGTTTTTTAATAGCCAAGGACATGGAAACTTGGTGATAGTTCCACAGAGCGGAGGAGAACTTTGTCTCAGAAGTGAACCCAGTGTAGTATTTCTGCAAGTGAGGCCACCCTTAGGATTTGTTTTTCTTTTTGGGTCACACCCAGTGATGCTCAGGTGTTAATCCTGGCTCTGCACTCAGGAATTACTCCTGGTGGTGCTCAGGAGACATTATGGGATGCTAGGGATCAAACCCTGGTCGTCTGCTCGCCAGGCATATACCCTACCTACTGTACTATCACTTCGACCCAGGATGTGTGTGTGTGTGTGTGTGTGTGTGTGTGTGTGTGTGTGTGTGTGAAGCAAGGTAGATTTTATTGAAACTTATTTAGAAAGTTATGAGAGCAGAGAAGGGAAAAGTGTGTGTTCAGGAGAGAACACAGCCTTCTGCAGAGTGGAAATTGGCAAGCAAAGAAACATAAAGACAAGCAAGTAAGACACGTGGCCAAGAGGGAACACAGACTTAAAGAGCAAACTTAGGGTCTGAAAGCATTTCTGTCCCCATCATTTGAATGAACTGTTCTTTTGTGTTAGATAATTGGTGATTTTTTGCTGTTTACTTTTTTTCCTTAGTTGAGGACTCCCAATGACAGAGAGTGGTAGAAAAAGAACAATATCAGCAATATAATTTGAGTGTTTACCATGCACTAGGTACTATGTGAAGGGCTGTAGTCATGTTTGAATGTATGAATTGACTGAATGAATCAGATTATTCCCCCAAAAGATCATGACTGAGCGTGGTCCATTCTATATCCAGCCAGATGCATAAAATGTGCTTAGGGTGTACACAGTGAATGGCATTGGTTGTTAGGATGGCCTTATGGAAATGTCTGGTCAAGAAGTCCAGGAAGTTAACCATGAATAGAGAAGACATTATATAAATATGTCTAGGGACATGTTTGGAAGCCTTATTCTAATAAACAGAACAAAGCTATGATAACATCCTTTGGCTAGTCACTTGGGTTTAGATCATACAGTAGTTGGAATTGAAAAAATGAGCCTAAGAAAAAAATTGGAGTAATTTTTCAACTTTCCTAAACCTCAGAGACAGTCAGCTTTTAAGAATTTCTGTGAATTATTTCCATGCTTAAGAAAGTGGGAAAAAATGGATATAATACTATATAATCCCTGAAAATCTCTCTTATACAAAATACAACTAATAATGCCATAGTGATTTTCTAATTGTCATGTCATTAAATAGGTTGGCAGTCTATGTAGGTTTACAGATTGCCATTTTGCATAATTATAATATTACAGAAAATCTTTGTGACTTTTAAAGGTTTATTCTAGACCATTTGGCTTTGCTTGGCTAACCCTCTGGGTAATAATTCCATTTACTGGAGTCTGTCAAGCCTCTAAAATAGCAAAGGTAAAGAATTAAACCAGGCCACACATCTACAGCTATGTAGTTTCAATACAAGGAGAAATGGGGAGCCTGGTAATATGTTGAAGCAGAACCAGCTTATTACTGGCATTCTAAGAGTGATCTACAAAAAATATTTTGTAATAGAAATTATGTAATTCCTTCAATTAAATGAGCAGAAACTCATAACTTACTTCATTTAACGTGATGCTCTTAATGCAAACAGATTGGGTTGGGACAGTGAGTACTATTCTCTTATGCATGCTTTAGCTCAGCATTTCTCAGTTGGGGTTCCATATGGCTCCCTAAAGATCTCAAGAATATTGCAAGGGGTTCACAGGGAAAAATTACATAGATGGGGGCACAGTATAAAGTTAGGGTTCCAACAGATAGAACAGGGGGCCACAGGAAGGAAACAGGTCACAAGGGATCCGTGGTGAGAAAAAGGTTGAGAGACACTGATTTAGATGGCTGGATATGTAGTTCTTGGAGCAAATGGTTTGCTGGTCTCCAAGGTTAGTGAATACGATAAAATTCTAGGATGTCACCATCTTGACTCATATGCTCCTGTCACCCTTGTGTCCATCCTGGACAATATAACTTCAAGTGGAATTACACAGATGGTCTCCAGTATCACACCGAGATAATACTAAGCTTACCACAGATGCTTGTGGAATGGCATAATTTAGCATCATGCACATCTGCCTGATAGAATTTGGAGACTATTTTTGAGAAATAAGGCACTGGAGCAATAGTACAGTGGGTAAGGCATTTGCTTTGGCACAGTCAACCTGGGTTCAATCCTCAGCATCCCATCTGGTCCCCCAAACACCACTAGGAGTGATTCCTGAGCGCAAAGCCAGGAGTGAGCCCTGAGCACCTCTTCATATGACCCCTAAACAAAAAAAAAAAGAAATAAGTAATCATTAGTGGGGTTAAGAATATAATTTGATAAATAAAACACAAATATAATGCTATATCATTTGGAGTAGGTTTGGTTACATGTGACCAAAAGCCTAAAATAACTTCAGCAAGATAGTTGATTTTTTTTTATCAGATGCATGTAAAGGTAGGTCAGTCAGGGTTGGTTTGATTGCTTCAGGATTCTGTCAGGACCCAGGGTTCTATTTCTCTCCTCTCACTCCTGCTTTCAAGGCTTCTATCTCTAGACCAAACTGACTGCAAGAGCTCCAGTCATCATATCACATCTGCACTCTCATCAGATCACATCTGCACTTTAGCTCCTGGCAAAAGGAAGCGACAAAAAGGGCAATCTATCCTTCCTCATGAGAAGGCCTCTTGGAACTTTCATATCTCTTTGAAGATAACATGAATCATCCAATCATAGTTAATACGGAGAAGTTAAGTCATGTGGGCTTATAACTGAGTGATAGTGTATCTCACTTAAAGTCTGGTTCTTATTGTTACAAAAGAAAAGTAGATATTGGGAGAATAATAACAGACTCTGAAAGAAGTGCTAGGGTATCTGCAATTCAACAGCAACAACAAAATCGAAACTGTAGGTGCCACGGGACCAACATGAAGGAGAACAGGAAGCTTGGAGAAACTCTTATTCTAACACCAAATATTTAATACCTTGCGAATGGACATTAAAACATTGATTTCTTCTTAGCAGGCTCACATTTCTTATGCAAGGAAAAAAGGAGAGATGTGGCCCAGCAACAGAAAAACGGAAATGATTAAATGCCAACTCCGTGACTTTTATAGCAGTTCATTCAGCTGCCTACCCACAAAGCACTTCCCAAGGAAGTTACAGCCAAGAATTCACTTGGCCGGGCTTGTCCATTTTTCATTCATTTCAATGACCATCTCCAGGAAAAAAAAACATTCTGAAAGAAGAAAACCCATTGAAGGACTTGGGGAGTCCAAACAGAAGAGTTTTCCTTTAAAAGAAAAGGGAAAAAATGAGTTTAAAATGATCTGTTTGATTAGGAATTTTAGGACTCTCTGTGGGCATCCAAATCAACGCATATATATCTGTAGGGGTTCAAGATAAAGTTAGTAAATTTTTTTATACTTAGGAACTTAATTCTTTTTCTTGTTTTGTTGATACTGAGTGAAAGCTGGAAGAAGTTTTCTAAAATTACCAAAAACGTGAAAAGCTCTAGCATTCAGTTAACTATATGCTTTTTCTCGGTCCAAAGTCAGTAAATTTTTTCATCCATGGGTCAATTTTGGGTGTGATTATCTATAAAAATCATTTCGTGGGGCCAGAATGATAGTGTCGCAGGTAGGGTATCTTACGGCCAACCAGGTTTCAATCTTGGGCACCATATATGGTCCCACAAGCCCCACCATGAGTAATTCCTGAGCACAGAGTGTAAGTTCTGAGCACTCCTGGGTTTGACCTCCGAAATCATTTTATGAACTGCAAAGGCAGGTTTTTTTTTCTTTAAACCGGCTACTTGCATTAACTTTATTGTTTTTGTTACATTCAGGTTTTTAAAAGTCTGATTCTTTTGTAACTATGTGAGTGAAGAATGTTAACTTGACTTACCATGGTGATATTCACAATAGGAATATATTGAATCATTTATTTACATCGGATGCTAATAAACTGTTACATATCAATTATATTTCAATTAAAAAGGTGACTTAAAAGTCTGGTTTCTTTTCACTGAAATAAATCATCCTTTATCACTTTAGGGGTTTGCCTTGGGGGTGTCCATTACTTAGTTTGAGATGAGTGTTTGGGAAATTTCAAGCGTATTCTCTATGCATGGGGACTGATTTACCTGGGAGAATCTCCTCTTTAACCTCTAGTTTCCTGTAGAGCCTGGAGGAGAAGTATTGGATATGAATAGTCCAAAGATAACGTAGGTACTTCTTAGGACTTGGGGTGGTTTGTCTTCAAGACCAGGATAGCTTTCCATTCATTTTCTTTATATTTGAGATTTGGCTTTCCGAGGGCAAATTCCCATTCTACATCCTGATGTACCTGAGATCCCATAGCTCAAGGTTAGGGCACTGATCTTGTACCTTCAGGTGAACATATGGTGAATTGTTTATTTATTTAATTTGGGGAGGCTTGGAGGCCATACCCAGTGATGCTTAGCATCACTTAGCAATTCCTCCTTGCTCTGCAGTCAAAAATTATTCCGGGCATTGTTCTGGAGATAGTATGGAATGCCAGGGATCGAATCTGGGTTAGCTGTGTGCAAGGAAAATGCCCTACCTGCTGTATTATTGCTCCAATTCCCAGTTGTTTTTTGTTTTGTTTTGTTTCTCAGTCTCAGTTATTTCTTCACTCTGTAGATTATCAGCTGGCCAACTATTGTAGTCTCCTAAATTATTTTTTTTATTCTGTGATTGTTGGGCTGGTTATTATTTGCCTCTGTTTTTCGCAAAGTCTATTATGTTCAGCAAATGTGTTAAAAGCTTTATATGTCTAAGAAATATCTGCATCTAATAAGTATCCAGTAGAAGGCTTTTAAGATCCCAACATGTGCTAGCAAGTAGCTTGCAAAATTATTTAAATATATATGTGTATAATTTTATTCAAAGTTTTTATTTTTGCAATAAAATGGATTATGAAACTTCAGATTTTATGATATGTTTTTAAAACTAACCTTCTGAAGACAGGAATAAGGAAAGCTTGTATTGTGATGCCTTTTAGAGAAAATTTGAAATTAGTCTCCTCAGTTTTTCTGACCAAAAAAAATGCTATAATATGGTGGTTTGTCTTGGTATTTTTACTAGCTACTTTACAAAATAAATAGACTTCTCCAAGTAGTAGATGCTTTCAAAACTCTTAAGTAATTGCTGCAGATACTGAGAGTTTTCAGAGCCATCTGTCCACTCCCCAGATGTGAACAGTTAGAGAAAGGTGTTACAACTAACTTTGAAGTTGACTTAGAATTTCCTTAGAAATAAATGTCCAACTTCTTCCAAATTGTCTTGTCAGTGGTTTAGGACATAATGCTTTTTTACTATTTAGGATGTGAACCACTGTAATAATTTGTTTTAAAATAATTAAAATTTCTCAATTAATTTTCATCAAAGATCATTAAGCACCTTAAGCACATATAAAATTGTATTAAAGACTTTATGAGATAAATAGGTACAAGCTCTTGTTTGCATCATGTTGGTAGATAGTTATAAGACATAACCTAAGAACAACCAGGAAATTGCCATATTTATTCATCCCAGTCTCCCTCTACCACATATATTTGTTTGGCACCTGCTCTGTGCCAAGTACCTTTGTATATGCTGGTGTTATTGAGTAACAGAGTCTGTGAATTAAGACCCTGATCTCATAAATCGTCTTCCTGGAGGAGACAGATGGTGAAATGAGCTAATGAATAAGATGGTCCATATTGTAAGAAGTCCAGTGAAGAAAATAAAATGGGAAAATGCCAAAGAGTAAGTTAGTGAGAAGGGAGAGTCAAAGAAAGCTAACCCTGAATTGAAAATGAGATGAGACAGGAATGAAATAAAGGAGCCAGCTATGGGGGAGGGGAAGAACTCAAGAAGAAGAGAGATTAAAAAAAAAAAGTAAGCATCAAGTAAGAGCAACATCAGCATAGGTTGACTGCTATTAGGGAAACTTTCTTGAGTTACGATATGGCTGTGCCTACACCATGCATCTCAATGTAGTTTGCATATATTTTTTAAGTAGGTTCCCATCATCAGTTAATGCTTATTGAACTGTCAGTAAATATTTATGGAGAGCCTGCTGTGTTCAAGAACACTTATTAAGTACATAACACTGAATTATGAGTTACAGAGATTTTCAAAAGATGGGATTCTACGGTTTAAGGGAAATATTTCAAAGGAATTACAAATTAATATGAAAAACTCCAGGGCCTGCTTAGGAAACAATATACCTTCCAGATGTAGTATATAAAGGCACAAGATTAAACCAGAAGGGCAATAATTTTCTTTCTTGCTACTCAACTGATGAATATATTGCATCTAGAACTTGCATCCAGTCACAGGGAACTAGAAGTGATTTAGAAAGTAAGATTTTCATGGGCTAATTTGATACCTCTGTGCTATTATTGAAAAAAGAATGCACTTCAACTAGATTATATGCTATCTGAGAGCAATTGTGCTTAACTTACTAGCATAATACTATTTTTTTTCTGTTTTGGACTAAATTGTTCTCTTTTTCTTCTGGATGAGGTTATGACGCACTTTCTCCATCCTATTTCCTTAAAACAACTTCTTGAGCTCCCTCCTCCTCCCCCCAGTCAGACACTTGTGGGGCCAGAGAGATAGTAGAGCAACAGGTAGAGCATTTGCCTTGCGTGTAGCTAATCCTGGTTCAATTCCTGGCACCCTTTATGGTCCCTGAAGTCTTGCCAGGAGTGATCCCTTAGCATTGAGCACAGAGCCAGAAGTAGGCCCTGAGTGTGACCCCCAGAATAAAACAAAACAAAACAAAACAAATTAAATCAAGTAAATCAACACTCCTGGAGCTTGTGTTAATGTAATTTTCTTCCAAAGGTCATTTGAATATTTAGGACATCATTTCTGGGTCATATAATACAGGTAGATGGGTGAGGGCAGCCCACAAGAAACCTGTGTGTCAGGGCTAGATACTGTGACTCAGAGGGTTTCACACTACCTCTTGACCAGATGTGCCCCCAACCTTGGTTTCGAGCCCCACAATAAGAACAGGACATCCCTTCTGCTACTGCACCAAAGGACAAGAATCCCACTGTTGTGTATGGGATTCTCTTATGGGGCAAAATATGTGATTTATTCTTAAATAACAAGGAGAGATGAGTTTGATTGTTACCAAGCCAAATCCACAATAATTGATCCCTAGAAAAAGATCGCTTTGGGTGGGAAGATAGAAACCATGAATAACTCACATTCCTTTGTCAAGCTTATCTTTCTGAGTAGCCTTGTAAGTTTTTTTAATCTATAAATAAAAGTAAATGTATGTACATTTTAATCAATTTACTCTCAATACCTTTGTATTGGCTGGAGCGATAGCATAGCAGGTAGGGCGCTTGCCTTACATGTGTCCGACCCAGATACGATTCCTCCATCCCTCTTGGAGAGCCCGGCAAGCTACCGAAAGTATCCTGCCCACACAGCAGAGCCTTGCAAACTCCCCATGGCATATTCGATATGCCAAAAACAATAACAAGTCTCACAATGGAGACGTCACTGGTGCCTGCTCGAGCAAATCGATGAACAACGAGAGGACAGTGCTACAGTGCTACCTTTGTATTATATAAGGGTATGTACTTTTCCTAAGTAACCTGGGTGTTTGTAGCAACTGCATTTTGTCTTTCTGTATAAAGACCTGCATAAAATCAAATAGCAGTACAACTACTCGGGTTACTTTATACCCACTTGTGTTGTCACTCTTATTCTGAGCAATGCAAAGTGTCATCAAAATATTATGAGCTTTAGTGATTAGCTATCATCAAAAATCCCGAGTTCAGAATATGGTGCATCTCAAACATAATGTGCAAACACATTTCTTCAATGTAAGGAGGTGATGTGTTCATTTGAGCAGGCTACATCATGGAAGACCTAACAATGAACCGGCGAACACTGCTCCATTGACAGAGAGTGTGCAAGTAACCGTTCCCGTGACCAGTGAACATCACGAATGGCAGTGTTTTCAGCACATATATCAGACTTGGCTGATAATTGAGTCCACATTACTCATCCCAGCTTCGATTCATCACAAGACTGGTGTTTTGGGGAGTTATTGTGGGGGAGGAGTGAGATACGCTTCAGCAAAATAAGGGAGAAGACCAAGAAGAAAGATGAGGAACTGAGTGAAAAATCTATCTTTGTGGAGTTGTAAAAAGGGTCCCTGGACAACAGCACAGTGTAAGAAGAGCTGGAACAAAAGAAAGTCAGGCTTCTGACAAGTGAATCTGGAGCGAGGAATAGAGCGTCTCTAATCTGTAGAACACCAGATACGGCAAAAGAGCTCCTAATAATTCACTTCGATACGGACAAAGCAAGGCAGACAGTCAGAAATGTCTCGAAACTCTGGGGGAAAGTACAAAAACAAAAATCAATTTTAATGCAGTGCTTTGCTTTACTTTAAACAGCATAACTCTTAATCATGTGACCACCGTAGTGTGAACTTGGTTCATTGGTTAAGCAACACCAAAGCATACTTTTTATAATACACATATATATATTTGGGGATGGGGGTGTGTGCTAGGAACGAAACCCAGGTCTCCTGCATGCCAAGCATGTGGCAGGTCTGATCCCTGGCATGGCCACATATGCAGTGTTCTGCTGGCAACCCCTGTTCAAGGGAGGTGGTGCAGTTTTCAGTGACCCCAGTGCTGGAATCCATTTCCAGCTGCACTCCAAAATGAGATGCGAGTCCCACAGCCAGGATTCCTGTGTACTCCTGTGTCACTACTGCAGTGACCAGAGTCGGGCAGCACAGCCCAACCATGCATGAGCAAAATGATTAAGAGCTTCACCCCTCTGCATGACTGAGGCCATGTGTATGAGCTCCATAGGCAGGCAAGTTCAAGGCCCCTTCCCCACCCCCCCAAGCAACTGCCCCCGTCATTACAGCAACAACATCAGCAACAATGAAGGGAAAGGGGGAGAATAAAAACATTTTAAATAACCCTCAAGCCGATAAATCAAAGGAAGTCCATTTAAATAGAGTATTTAGACTTTCAGAAAAAATCCCAGATGAAATTTCCTCAGACCTGGTAGTGCTGGGGATCAAATTTGGAGTCTCATGCATGAAAGCATGCATTCCAGTGTTTTGAGCTATCCTCCTGTCCCCCCAGAAGAAAGTGCTTTAGAGACTCAGACTTTGCTTGGTAGAGCAGTGGTTTGCAAACCATCTACAACCAAGATCTGATACTTGAAAATAATCACTCTTCTAGGGGATGAGAAGGAGGTCTGGGAGGTGTGGAGGCCGTGTGTCAGTACTTTTCAGATCAGACTTTCTGCTGAACTCTCTGATTTTCTTTAAACAGCATTGCACATGTTAATTTAATGGGACACCTCATTCAAAATCATGCTGCAATTAAAAAAAATAATGGTTGACTAGACTGAGATCAGAAGCCTGGTGGAGGAAAACATCACCCGTCCTATGAAGGAAGCATGACTTTGGCCTGGGTTCCTCTGCAGTTTCAGGAAGCCTTGAGGGCGGTGAAGCAGAGCCTGGGACCCACAGACACTGACACAGATCCTCTCTCTCTGCCGCTGACCACTGTGTAGAGGGGTGGCCTTCTAGAATGAAGATGCATTGATTTGATCAGTGTGCTAAGCAATTGATAATAAATGATAACATTTTATTATTTTGCTTTTTATGAGACTCTTAATCTCCTTGGAAAACAAGAAGATCTGTAGATACTTGGCATTAAAATCAGTTCTACCTTAGCTATTACTTGGTTTCCAGATCTTGTTATGGCCCTGGGAAATTCCTCTAGCCATCCTTTACACAGTGTAATACTTGAGTTCTTACTGTGTTCCACTTAACTGTTGCAAAAGGTACAATGTACTCAAATCCTAGTTCCTCTAGAATTTGACATAGGATCGAGGATAGATTTCATTGGTCCACTGTATAGTTGAAATGTTAAAGGAAGTTATAAATCAGTATCTTTATACCTCTTATAGGAAATAGTTTAATATATGGTATCTTATTTAGTCCTCACAACAACTCTTAAGGAAATGATTACAATCAAATTTCCTGATTTGTGTTTTTTTTCTGCTCCTGAGAGAAAACATCATCAGCTTCCTCCCAGTCCTGGACCAAATATTTTTCCAACCGATTAATATGTTACCTTGTTTTATGTTGTTTAAAAATACTTTATTCCTTATTTTAATTTCTGTTTTTGTTTTTGTGCCACCCAGTGGCACTCATGGCTTACTCATGGCTTTAGGTTCAGGGATCATTCCTGGAGGGGTTCGGGAACCATATGGGGTTCTGGGGATCTAATCTCAGATTTTTTATATGCATTAAAATCAGTTGTACTTTACCTATCACTTGGTTTCCAGATCTTGTTATGGCCCTGAAAAATTCCTCTAGCCATCCTTTACATAGTGTTTTTTACTTTACATTGAGTTCTTACTGTAGAAGAATTATATGCAAGATATATATAAGGGCTCGAGCGATAGCACAGCGGTAGGACATTTGCCTTACAAGCAGCCAACATGGCCAACCCGAGTTCAATTCCTCCGCCCCTCTCCGAGAACCCGGCAAGCTACTGAGAGTATCTTGCCTGCACGGCAGAGCCTGGCAAGCTACCCATGATCCATGACGTATTGGATATGCCAAACACAGTAACAACAAGTCTCATGATGGAGACGTTACTGGGCCCGCTCGAGCAAATCAATGAACAATGGGAGGACCGATATATATATATATGTATACACACACACACACATACACACACACACACACACACACACACACACACCTTGGTCAATTATATGCAAAGCAAACACCTTACCCACTCCAGCCCTAAAGATATTTTATCTCATGTGTATTCTTGACTCACCAACATGAACATCAAGGCCAATAGCATGTCTAACCCATGACTTAACATAGTTTATTTGAACACAGATGTTCTCTGTCATAGCCTTTTCTCTTTAGGGCCATTTAGGATCACCCTCCAGCAAGACCACAAGGTCCATTTTCACAAGCAAAATCACCAGCAAGAAGGATTTCCCTTTAAGAGGTTTTTTTGGGTCTTACAGCTTCTATCTGGTGGCATTCAATTGAAGAAAGAGTAGAAGCTAAAGGTTTTATTTTCTATGCAGTAAAAATTTCCTTGTATGCCGAGGGAAATGAGCTGATTGTTTTCTTATACTTAGCTGGGTATTTCAACAGAGTCTTATCCAAAATTAAAAGAGTTTTCCAAATGAAATGACTTGATTTAAAATTAAAATAGATACAGAGATGCCTTTCCCCCCTCCTCAGTAAATCTTCTGCACTCAGGTTCTTGCCTCCCATAATTGAAGGCAACCATAATAACGAATTTGATTGCATGGCTTTTACTATTACTTTTGAGGTAATTGCCAGATTGGCATACACAGTAATTTGTATGTGAGAGGTGATCAGATGTGCACATTTCCATTCAATCATCTCCCTGGAATTCAGACACATCACTGCTTCTGGCTTCAGAATTAGGACCAGTAATTGCAGCTCAGGGATGAACTGTGCATCTGAAATAGGCTGTTTCTTGTGTGATCAGTAATATAATCAACGTGCTTTGGGAGCAGAGGTGAGCAGATTCCGCCCTTATTCTGTATATACTAAAGGAGCAGTGATCGTCTATGTCATGGTTTTGAACCCGGAACAGGAAATGGACAGAGGTGGATGGGCATGGGAAGACCTGGCTTCAAAAAGTGCCAGTGTGGAGATATGATGAAGAGGAGCCTGAAGAATTGAGAAGAAATTGGAGAGGTTGGGGTTAGAGAGATTGTACAGAAGGTCGGGCATTTGCCTTGCATACAGCAGACCCAGGTTCAATTCCTGACACTATTAGGCATGACCCTGGAGCACAGAGCCACGAATAATCACTGTGCACAACTAGATGTGACCCCCTAAAACCAGAGATTGTTTTCCCTTTTACTTTCAGTTCTAAATATGATGCTGGGTGAGTCTACTTTTTCTTACAGCAGAAGAGAGAACGTTTTCCTCTACTTGGCAGAAAGAATGGTGACTAGTCCAAGGAACATGAAGAACCTCCTTCCCCCCCCCCCCGAAAAAATATTAAAGGCCAATAGCCATATGATTTTTAAGTATGAACTTACATTGGGAGCTTTTTAATAAAGAAATCTCTGTTTTCGTTCCCTGCAAAGCTTACTTGGGAAAGTATGTGCCATGACAAACCCTCTTTGCTTTTATATTTTAACTTTTTTAAAAAGTTGTTTTAACAAATGAAGTAATCGTATATAAGGTACCATCCAAAATTTCAAGAGTTATTTGATCAAAATGAAGTTATTCATCAGATAACTGTCATTTTCTTCTTTCCATCATGGATGTAGTCAAGACTCAATGTTAACATTTAGCAAAAAGGACACATGGTGAAATTAAGTCTTTGAATTGCATCATTCATTGAACAAGGGTATATATATACACACACACACGTATATGTATACACACACATATATATACATACCATATATATGTGTGTATATATATATATATATATATATATTCTTCAGCCTCTTCTCCACTGACTTCACAGTCCTTCCATCTAAATGGGCTTATATTCCATTTGTGCCCCAAATGATTAGGAAGCACTTCTTGGATTCACTTGGATTCATTTTTAACAAATGTTGTTTGACCATTATAAAAGGAACTCCCGTTCCCCCCACCCTGTTCATCCTTAACTAGTCCTCAGTACTTCCATTGAGGACCTATTGTGTTCACAGTGTTATAAAAAGTGCTCCTGAAGCAACGACTGGAAAATTCAGATCAACCCCACATACTCTGCAAAAATAAAAAAGACTTTTTATTAGTCGGCAATATTTTCAGACATTGTTCCAGTTTTGTTGCTCCAGACCTAGTCTGTTGGATATCACTGAGCACCTATAAGGGAGGGAAAAAAACTGCTAAAGAGCAATTGTCTGCTTTTGTTCAAGATGTGATTTGCAATTTATTCTGATTTCTGCTTAGATTTGGCCTAGTTTCTGAGACTGGAACTGGAGGGCTATGCTAATTTATATGATTGATGGGCTGTCTTCTTCTTTGTGCTATTGACAGAACAGAAAAATTAACCTCAAATCCAGTCATGGTATTTTGGTTCTGGCTTAACTCACCTGCATGTCCTGGGGGTCAGTTTGCTGACTGTCTGTCCAGTTCAGGTAGCACCATGGCACCTGGAAGAGAAATTTTGCCCGTCAAGAGTTTGTCCTTGACACAGAGCAGACTTTTTTTTATTAGTAGTATTATTTTCACCTATCCAAATCCATGAAATTGGGACATAGATTTGAAAGAAAACGCTAAAGGTTTTGTGGTCACCTGGCATGTTCAAGACATAAAACAGGTTGATGGATGAGTGGGGGGAAGTTTTGGTACTAACCACAACTCTCATTTATTAAGAAAGGAAGCTACATTTTAATTGTATCTTTGTGTAAATATCCAGCCACATTCCCAAAGCAAGATTATTTGTGCACGTGACTTGCCTGTGAGGTTTTGTGGTATTTCCTCTCTTCTTCTTCTTACTCTTCTTTGTAATGACCCTGGTTTCTGTAGACCTCAAAAATATGTGATTGGGTGACAGTTCCAATCCGTTAATGTCTCATAGTGTAGGGTGGTACAGAAAATGAAGATAAAATATTATTTTAATGTTCCCTTTCCTGACTTGTCAGCAGCTTTAGGGATTCACAAGTAGCTTGTGGTTCATAAATATTAAATAAGGGGTTCATTATTGAAAAGCGTCGGCATGACTAGCCAAACCCAGAACCCAAGTGATTTAGACCATCATATCATTTGCCATGAGAAATTCGGGATGGAAAATAGTTCCTTTGCATTTTAGACATTGAAGAGCATAAGTAAAGTAAGTAAGTAAGTAAGTAAGTAAAGTAAGTAAAGCATATAGATAATATTCTGTTATCAGAATGAAACAGTTTTAAGCCTGCTAATGTTATTAAAGCTTGAATCCCACAACCAGGGAGATGACTAAAGGGTCAGGGAACATGCTTCACATGTGGGGAACCCAGTTTCAACCGCCAGCAGAAAATATCCCACAACATAGCCAGAAGAACCTCAGCATATGTGCTAGAAGTAGTTACAAAACACTACCCCCAAACCCTAAATGGGGTGGGGGAGATGAATTCTCTAATATTTGGGGAGTGGAAAGTATAATAAAATAATAATAAATTTACATTGGGAGCTACCAGGTTTGAACAGCTCATTCTTTGAATTGGTGGAGATGAGAACATAGACTCCAGTGAACTCTCTAAGCCCCAAGTGAAACAGTTGGCACAAAACCCATGTATTCTGCTTTGTAGAAACACTCCAGGCCTTTCACCAGGAGTCGATTTATTTGTTTGTTTGTTTTTTGGGTCACACCCCATGATGCACAGGGGTTACTACTGGCTCTGCACTCAGGAATTACCCCTGGCAGTCAGTGCTCAGGGGACCATATGGGATGCTGGGAATTGAACCTGGGTCAGCCGCGTTTGCTGTTGCTCCAGCCCCACCATTTTATTATAATTCAATGAAAACCATGGTTCTGTCTTAATAAAATTGACTGTATGTGTTTTCTTAAATCCCATCGTTCTTGCACATTTCTCTGGACAGCACACTATAAGATTCAGTTAACCCACAGAGGGAGACAGCAAAATCACTACAGTGACATCCGGGTCTGGGGTCTTTACTGAATGGATAAGTTGCCTCATTTCTCAACACCCCCAGAGGCATTGCCGTACCATCAAGTTCAGCACAGTGACTTTATAATAATGATCATCCCAAGACACCTAGAAGATTAAATTATGCTCAGCCTAGTAGAGAAATATATGGTTCTATTTTAAGAACACGGTGTTAAAATCTTTTGTTTTAATATGCTGCTACTCTAGGAAGAACGTATAACTATTTGTACATTCATGCTTGTGAACCACCCTATCATCTAGCCAAGCATTGTTGCATTTTTCAGACTAAATTGAATAATGCTCCTACCTCTCCTGTTTGCATTTATTAGGTATGTTTGGTTTAAAGAATTAATACCCTGTGGCTATTTTATAATTACCACAATCTCTCTCTTTTTTTTAGTTGCTATTTTCTTTTCCTGCATAGCATCTATATTTTCAAGGAAAGGGTAAAGGAAAGAATCATTGCCCTCTCTCTCCGTAGAATAAGCTTCTAGCTGGGAGGTGCTATCCCGTGTTCAGTGGGTGCCAGTCAACCTCGAGGCTGTCACTCCACAGCTCGAGGGCTGGTTTAAGGAAGAGAGCTCATGGGTGGCATGTACACTGCCCTGAGTCCCACCCTAGTACCTAGGAACTGCTGAGTTTCTCTGCAGCGACAGTCCCAATGCCTAAGCCTCAAACTGCCACGCCCAGACAGTGACAGCTAACCCCTCTAGTGGCCACGCAGTCCTCTCTCTGCCTGAGCAAAATCCTGACTTTCAGTTCCTGTGGACATTTCTCCCCATCTTGGTTTCCTCTGGGTTTCTTCCCCACTAAACCCAGGCTCCATCAGTCCCACTGGTAATCTGTGACCTCACCTTCACCTTGGGAATTTGGATCTGTCTGACATAAACTGCTTCTTCCTTTGAAGGTTCCTACTTCAATTTTTTTGTATCTTTTTCCTTCCCCCATCTCAACAGTCGATCACCCCACTTCTTTGTTTGTTTATTTGTTTGGGGGGCCACACCTGGTGATGCTCAGAGGCTTCTCCTGCCTCTGCACTCAGGAATTACTCCTGGTGGTGCTGGGTGGACTTTTTAGGGTGCCGGTGATCGAACCCAGGTCCGTCAGTGCAAGGAAAACACCCTGCAATGGTGGATCTCTTGTTTTCCGGGTCTCCCAAGAGGTGCTCAGGAGGTTCCGGGAACCCCAGCAGTGACTCTCAGCTCACTGGTGTGCGGATCAGTGCCAAGGCCTGTGGATGTGGTGCTGCTCGGGCCCTGGGGTGCTGGGAATACCAAGCCACCCTGGAAGGGCTGGGCGCCTCCAGGGCTATACCTCATGATGCTTGGGGGACTCTGTGGTGTTGAGGATCAAACTGGGGTGGGCCACCTGGTAGAAATGCGCCCTGACTACTGTGCTGTCTCCCACCCCTCACCAGCAGACCCTTTATAAGGTGCTGTTCTGCCACTCCTCAGTAACTGCCACCTCTCAGCTCACAGTTCTGTCTCTGCTAGCTCCCCCTCTGCTCCCCCAAATGCTGCCTCTGTCTCCACTACATGGAAGATTCCAGAAGCTCAGGGTCACTTCCAGTAATGTCACCATCCGAGCCAGCCTGTTGAATGTGGGAGCCGCAGGGCACTGAGGGCCACCAGAGCCATGTCTGTCAGTGCTTGATGGGGGCACAGGGTGCTTATTCCTTCATCTTTTTTGAGCATCTGTGGAGTGGGTACCACCTTTCCTTCTGAAAGCTTCTGTTTTCCTAGGGCTCCTGTCCTTTGTTCAGAATCCTCATGATTCTCCTCTTCTTCATTTACTAAATCCCACCTCCTGCTTCCTACCTCACACCCACACAGAAAGCGACATTGTCTAGAGTTTGGAGTCTTTCTGTACATCTCTGATACCCCACATGCCTATATTTGACCTCAAAACTTTGAATATTCAGAACCAGAGTGATAGTACAGCAGTGATAGTACAAGGGCGCTTCCCTTGTACTCAGATAACCTGGGTTTGATCTGTGGCATTCATAATGGTCCCCCTGAGTCCCAAGAGGAGTGATCTTTGAGCATAGGGCCAGGAGTGAGGCCTGAGCATAGTTGGGTGTCGCCCAAAATCCAAAAGGAAAAAAGAGACAACATTTAGAGCATTCACTCATTTGCCTCAAAGTCACCTCATAAACAAGTAAGCAAATCTGGACTAGCCCAGTGTTTCCAAACCCTGATGCCTTCACTAGTCAGTCTTGCCTTAGAGATGTCTGATTTTCTCCACATGTTTATTCCTCCACCCAGATCCTCCAAATTCCAGTAGGCAGGGGGTCACACCCTCCAACTGGCCCCCTGGTGCCCTATAATCCCATCAACAGCCAAGACTCAGAGACTATAAAACCCAACTCCTGGAAGTGCGCGGCCGCATTTGTGGCCGCGCGACATCTTATTATCTCATTCCTACTTTGGACAAACTGGCAGGCTACCGAATGTAACCTGCCCACATGGCAGAGTCTGGCAAACTCACCATGGCGTACCCAATATGCCAAATACCAGTAACAATGATGGGTCTCATTCTCCTAAAGAGCCTTGAATATGGCACTTTCTTAAAAATCTCAGGGCTAGGATGAAGGAGACATTACTGGGGCCTGCTCGAGGCAATCGACGAATAACAGGATAATCGTGATCGTGATCGTTTATTCCTCCAGTTCATAGATGCGAGCATCCGTCTCACATCCATTCTCTACCTTCTTTGTGATGCTTTCCCCTTAAGCCCTTTCATATGTTCACCTGCATTAACTATTTTCATGAGATAATAGTAAATTTTGGAAGGGTGGTGTTTAGGTGCCACTTGATGGTATTTAGGTGCAACTGCCAGTGAGGTTTTGGGGGCTGCTGCTGGGCTGTTCAAGAGACTTAGAGGTGCCAGGGTTCAAATCAGGGACTCCCATATGCCAAGCATATGTACTCCAGCACTTTGAGTCAAATCCCCAACCCTTAAAGTAAAAAAACTTTCAAATGTATCTTTAACTGACATTCCAGTCTTTCTATATTTTTATTGGGTACATGAATGCCACAAAAGTACGCCAGAAGGAATATATTCAATAACATCTATAAAGCAGGAGAGCGGCAAGACCCGAGTTCGATTCCTCCGCCCCTCTCAGAGAGCCCGGCAAGCTACCGAGAGTATTCGATATGCCAAACACAGTAACAACAAAGTCTCCAATGGAGACGTTACTGGGCCCGCTCGAGCAAATCAACGATCAATGGGAAGGCCTTCGATCTATAAAGCATTTTGAGGCCCACAAAGTTGTCCCCCCCCAGTATTAGCTTATGGAATACTTAGAGAGGACAATATTATCAACTGCCTTTTACAGAGGAGACCGTGAAAGCCCAGGAAGGTGACAGGAGTTGCTTAAAATGCCATGTGAAGTAAAACAAGAGCAAGATTTATGAATCCAGGTCCCTCTACCTTGTACTTCCCTTTACTGTCAGGGGACTAGAAATGACTACAGTTGCAATTACTATTATCCTCTGTTCTCCTCCTGGTTGGTAAAACAGTAACAAAAACAGATTTCAGAACTGGAGGAGTATAGGGGGGTGAGTCACTTGCCTTACTTAAAGCCAACCTCAACATCACCAGGATGGACTTCAGAGTGCCAAGCTGGAAGAAACCCCCAAGTACCACCAGGTGTAGCTCAACAGCCCTCCTCAATCAAAAAAGAATACAAACCAATAGCATCCTCCCACTTGTGCCAGTCTGGACCTTCTTGGGCACAATGACACCATGATACTCCTCCCGGAACCTGCAGGGCACTGTGTCTTACCTACACAGTCTATTGATATGTGTCTGTTGGATTCATCTGAATTGTAAAGTGAACACTTCCCTCTTCACGGGGACCCAAACTTTACAGTCATCTTTGGCTCCTTCCTTTGCTCCCATTGTATCAAATATATAAGGCCTGGGGAATGCCCCTTCTTCCTCTTCACATATTATCTCTCTGCTTCAAACATAGATGGGCAGTGGGAGGGGGATCTCTTTTTTTCCCATATCCCTTCTAGTGCCCCTTTCACCTCCAGCCTCAGTACCACACTCAGATTTCTGGCGGCACTGATGCCAAATCAGTCTCCCTAAAACAGCTCTCTTCCTCGAGACTGATTTGTTCTTCAAGTCAATAGGAACTTTAAAGATGGTTTGGTCCAGCCTCTCTCCAAGGGGCTGGAGTGATCCAAGCAGGATCCGGAGGACCATGATCACTCCTGTGGGTAGAAACATTTGTACCCCCATCCCCCACCACCATTTCAGGCTTCCTAGTGCCCTGTTGGGAGCTTTTGCTTCTCTGACTTCAGCAATTCTGCCCAGCCTGCCAAATGGAGTCCAGGCGTCTTTGTCCGGCATTGAGACACTCTCCATGACCCAGTTCCAACATGCTGTTCGAATTATCTGTCACTAATCCCTGAATCGCTCTCCCAGCCAAAATGTGCTGCTTACCATTCTTTGAACATGCCCACTGCTCTCTTGCCTCTTTGCCCTTTTTAGGTAATTCAGAACCCTTTTATCGTCCTTTCCCTTGCTGCATCCTTTCCATGAAAAGTTCCCTCGATTCTCCTCTCATTGAGAAGAAAGGGGCTTTCCTCTCTGTGAATGCGCCTGTACTTGGCTTCTCCGCCCAGGGCCGAGCAGGCACTGCCTCAACTCTGACTTATCTCTCCGCGTATTATCTCCCAACAAGTTTTAAGCAGTGAAAAAGAACTGCATCCCATTCAACCTTCTTCCTCGTCCAACCGCAGGCAGCCTGGTTGAGCTTAGTAAGGATTTGATGATTGGACGGTGGGAATGGGGCAGCAAAATGAAGCTGGGAAACTTTACAAGAACGCTGGCTTACGTTCTTTCCTCTCCTCAAGTGCTCAGGGCTAAACACTTTGATTCCCACCCTTTCTCACCCCTGTGCCCAGGTGGTGACTGGATGTCTGAGTACTGAGACTTTCACGGTCCCAACCCTTTGCAGTTGGCGCCGTGTGGCCATGGGAGAAATAGGTGCTGGTGGCTGGAAGACAGATTATCCTTTGGACATGATTGCGTGACTGGCGATGAGGTAGTGGAAGAGGTTTGGGATAGACTTGGGACACAGTGCTCAAGAGAAATGTTTGTTCATCTGCGTCTAATTATATTATGTAGCTTACGTGGGGAGAAAAGACCTACCTAACCAAAGAGAAAAATACACTGATTGTAAAAAGGCATGAAAGGCTTGGAGAGACAGCACTGGAGTTAAGGTGCATGCCTTGCATGAGGCTGACCCCTTGCGTGATTTCTGGCACCACATGGCCCCCCAGGCATGACCAGATGTAACCCTAGATGTAACCCTTGAGCACTGCTGGGGTTTCTGGATAATCCCTGGCAACACAGGAGCATTGGAACAAGTTTGGGCAAGAATTTCTGGGCAGGCTCCCCCCACAAAAATGTAACTGTGTTATATATCTAGCTCTATTCTATTTCTATTCAGGCCTGGAGAGTTAAGTGAGTTAAAGGCTGAAAGGAATATGTATAAAATGGCATTACAAGTTAATGAATGATTAAAAGGCAGTTGACTTGCTCAGATTTGATTCTACATTTGGCAGATAGAGGCTGCCAGGGGCGTCTGGTTTCAGTTTCTCCCTTCTCTGATTTAAAGGCTGCAGTGAACTTGCTGAAGGTCAGAGCTTGCATTGCCCGCCCCCCCCCCCCCCCACCCCGTGCAGAGAGAAGATGGAAGAATGGAATTGGTCCTCACTGAAAGTTATTGCTCATTGACGGTTTGATCCCAGCAACTTAGACCGTGTCAGTATGTTGTCAGTTAATTGAACATTTTCACTCATTTTCTTCAACCATCTCCCGGCCAAATTATCCAGACAAGTTATACAATTCAGTTACTGAGCAAACCAAAAAGCAGACCAATTACCTGCCATTTGCTGGTCCTGAGAGGATAACCTAGCATAGATGTAAGTCAAATTGTATGATTTTTGGGTCAGACTCTGAAAAGTTCCCATTCTCAGAGCTTTATTTGTTTAAGACATTGGTGGCAGGCCTCCACTCTCCAATGGAAATAATATGGGAACTTGGTTTGCCTTTAAAACATTTTCTTAGTCACCACACTGTAAAAGTTAAAATGACTTGATCTAATTTTAAAAACATCTTTAATTGAGCCCAGTAGTGGTAGTATTTTAAGAAGGTTTGTGAAACTTTTGCTTTTTGTTGTCATTGTCTTTGAAGTCTGCATATTTTACTTACTTTATTTCCTTTTCGAGTGTGTGGTGGTCACCTGTTGTAGATGGTTACTGAGCTGTACAGTTTACTGTTCAATGGGACTAGGGAGTCCATCAGGATAGGACTGAGATGAAAAAGAAGGAAAACTGAAGCACAGGACATAGCTTAGTGGTACAGCCCTCTGAAAAAGTGGGGGTTTGTTTCCTTTTCTTTGGGGGCTGCACCCAGAGATGTTCAGAGATCACTCCTGGCAGGGCTCGGGACAATATATGGTGCCAAGGATGGATTTCAGGTCAGCTGTGTGCTAGGCAGGTGCCCGACCCACTGTACTATCGCTCCGCTGCTCCCCTGAATATAGCTTCATCAGTGCTTTTGAGTAGAATTTAGCCACCTTCCCACGATGATGTTGTGAGTCATAGCCTTAGCCCTGCCACTGCACAGAAACAACCACAATTAGGGCGGAACCCAGAGGGTGTGTTGGGACTGAGTAAAACTTTCATCAAATGAAGTGGGGGAGGCAGAGTTGCCTTGTGGGGCTGTTGTTTACCTACTCCACTCCTTTTAAGTTTATTTATTTTTATATATTTAAAACAAATTGATGGTGGAGGAAAAGGGGACTTCCCAAGTAGGCTCAGGGCCCCTCTCAGCGATTCTCAGCCAACTGGACCAACAGGTCAGTGCTGGGGCCTGAGAACACAGTCCCCAACAGTCCCTGCAATGTTGGGGATGGGCCAGGCCACTCTGGCAGTGCCTGGAGCCCCCAGGGCTGCCCCTGGCAATGCTCAGAGGACCATGTGCAGGAGACTGACCTGGGTTTAGTCACATGCAAGGCTTGTATTTGACCCCTAAACTATCTGTCTAGCCTCCTGCTTTTTTTTTTAATTTTTACTTTTTAAAAATTTTTATTAGTGAAACACCATGGGGTACTGTTGTAGACTTATAAAATTTTGTGCTTGGGTTTCAGTTATACAATGATTGAACACCCATCTCTCCACCAGTGCCCATTCTCCACCACCACTGATCCCAGTATCCCTCCCATCCCCCATGGCCCTCATCCCACCCTGCCTCTGTGGCAGGGCATTCCCTTTTGTTCTCTCTCTCCTTTTGGGTGCTGTGGTTTGCAAATGAGACTAGCCTACTGCTTTCAAATTCAAAACAAAGTACTCTATCCTGTAGATAAAAATAATGCCTATTGGAATTATTGTTTCTATGCTGGAAATTAGTAGAGAAACTAATGCTGGGTCCTGTAATCTGTTTGTTCTCTTGGAAAATGTTGCTGATGCTCAATTTATATGTTTTGTTTGTTTAGAAAGTTACATGTTGTTGTATCACTATTAATCAAAGCTTTTATTCCCACCCCCCTCGTCTCTTCCCATCATCTCTTCTGGATGGAATAACAATTGCGGATCGTTTGGTTGTTGAATTTCTACCTACGTGCTTCCTTATTTTGCTACAGGTAAGACTTCTTTTTTTATTTATGATTCTACCTAATGATATAAGAATCATTACAGAAGATTCTGCTTTTAAATGTTTAAGGAAATAGCACAAAATGCTTTCCACATATTCGTCTTCCATCAAACTGCTTGCAGCTACAAGGAAATTGTTGGTGCAGAGTATGTGGGGAGATTGATTTTAATCAGCTACAGAATCTTCCCCTGAGATGTTTTCTCAAACAGGCATGACACCTAACACATGACTGAAAGACAGACTGATGCAGGACTATATTGTTTTACTCTTTTTGATTCCCAACAGGCTGTAAGACTCTCACATTCACCCAGGCACCTTTAAAATATATGTGCAATTTTGATCACGTTAGATTCAAAAAATTCTAGTGATATCAGAAAAGCCCGAAGATGTGCCTCAGGATGGTGGTAGGGGGATGTGCTGGGATATTGTGGTCTGTGTGTGGGTATGTTCTGTGAAGCAGGGGAGTGGGAGTGGACTGTGAATTGGCCACTTGGCTATGGAATGGAGAAAGCTCTTTACCTGTGTGCTTGGACTACTTCCGGTGAACTAATCAGAGCTCTGCTCATTAGCATATAGCACGAAAATGGAAAGAGACAAGATGTAAACACCTTTGCATTGTCCTTTCCACTCTTCTTATTACGTTCATGGGGGGAAAACCAGTGGTAAATTATTCTTCTCCATTTCAGAGGACAATGATACACCCCCTCCCCCGAGGGTCATCCTGGCATGGTGAGGTGTCCTGATGGGCGAGTCCATGACAGAAGACCCAAGGATGGCCAGAGCCCTCCCTCACACCCCAGACCCCGCCCCCTCGTCCCTCTTCTCCTTCCTGAGAAGAAAAAGTCTGTGGGAATCATCCCTTTTCCTATCTACCCTGGAATGACTCCCCTTTTCCTTAATCCCCTTTTCTCCTCTTTCCAATTTCAAGGAAGAAAAATATCTTCCAGCAGCGGAATTTCGCGCTTGTCGCTGGTTTCTACCTCCCTTAACCTCCTCTGGGACCCTGTTTTAGCAGCAGAGTGTGTCCCGGTGGCGTTTTAAATCGATTTGGGTTTTCGAGCAATAAAAGTTTGACTCCAGCTTTCAGCTGTTGGGCAGTTTCCTGGACAGGGCCTGGCGGGAGCTCTCTGGCCTCGCCTTGGTGCTCTCTTATCCCACCTCAGCATGCATCTCGGGGGTGACATGTCACAACTTTTCTGCTGAAATTGCATCCGAGGGAGCCACTTGCCTGTCCTCTAGACCCTTCTCTGAATTTTGCATCTTACACTCGTTCCTGCCATCATCCTGTGTCCAGCCACGTTCCTGCCTCTGTCATGCACCCCCACTCCCGGCTCCTCCGGTTTCCACTGGCCTCCCAAACCTAACCGGCTCTTGTCCTCCTCATTCTCCCGGTGGCTTCCTCACTTGTTCTCACTGGCCCTGTGAAGTCCGGCTTCTGTCTCTGCCCTGAATTGCCAGCCCTTGGGCACCCCTTTGCTCTCTGAGGGCTCATGCCTACCCCTCTGGCCCGCTGCTGGCAGAGTCAGATCTCTGTCGTGTCGAGTTCCAGAATCTTCCTCAGGTGCTCCTGGAGGATGGGCAGTGTGCAGAAAGCACTGAGGCCAGAGCCTGCCACGCAGGAAGTTCCCCCATAAAGGGGCCACTCGGCCCCCTGATCTGCTCCGTGTTGTGTCCTCCTCTCTGTGGGAACTGACTGTTTTCCTGTTTAAAGTCAGCCTCTTAACCCTTTCTTTCCCACTATCCCCTCCTGTGCTGTTGATTTTCTCTCTCCTGACTCCCCTCCCACTCCCACCCAAGTCAGTCTTTGTCCCCCAGGGCTCTGGGTGGAGAAGGGGGTGTGTATGTACACGCCAGACAGTGACACACACAGTAGGAAGCCCCTCGTGCCATGGGACAGGTCGGACTTTATGTCACTGTCTTCCTGGGACAATGGCATCTCACCAAAGGGGAGGACAGAGACACAGGAAACCAGGGAGCTCATTCAGGCATCCAGGTGCTGCCTAGCATGTGGCTGACCATGGGCCAGTATCCAGCACAACGTGGTTCCCGTGTGCTGCCAGGAACAACCCCTGAGTACAGAGCCAGGAGTGACCCCCCAGTACTGCAAGGAATAATCCAAACCAACCCCCACAAAAAATGAAAGAAAAGTGACCCACATTGGAAAATGAACCACTGCTAGTTTGGGTCAGAGCCCTCCACCACCTTGGGGGTCACCAGGAGAGGGCAGAACTGGCTTCCATAGAGCAAAGGTTCTGGGGGTCAGAGAGGGATGCAGGGTCCTTTGGGGGTACTTCTAGTGTTCCCCCCTCACTGCTGGATGGTGGAAGCCCCAGGGGAACTGGTTCTTTGTAAAAGGGGAGCACAGGCATGCCAGGCCCTATGGGGAGGGACACCCCCACTGCAGATCTGTCCCAGGGGAAGCAGAAGCCAAGGAGAGACTCTGCAGGAGAGTGGGACTGTCCCCTCCCCCCCACGCCGTGCAGAGGCAGCAGTGACCACTCCCTGGAGAATGTGGAGGTCAGGGAGCTTGTGGGACAACCCCATTCCAGCAGGATGAGTGAAGGAGCACTGTACAGGGGCCACCTGTCCCACGGTCCCCGCAGCCTGAGATGTAAGCAGAGGCAGCCTTAACTTCTATGGAGGAGATGGACTAGATGAGAGCAGGGGGTTGTCAAATGGGGGGTGCTGGTGGGAACAGATAGGGGGATGAGGCTCTCTTGCCCTGGGGGTTCTCAGAGACCCAAAATGTGCAAAGTTGCACCAGTAACTTACTGAGGACATGAGTCAACACCAAGACCTACCTACCACCCACTAATTAACTTTTGATGGGGATTACATCATTTATCTTTAGCTGTTTCATTGTGCTGTGCTTTACCTTGCCAGTTCTTAACACACACGCACACACACACACACACTCACACATGCATGCACACACACAGATACACACACACGTGCACATGCACCCAGTACACACTGTAACCCATCATTTGTAGAACCTCCCCACAAAATGCATTCGTCAACCTTTCATCATCTTTATTTCTCGGAACTGGTAGGATGACACATTTCTCTTCTTTGGCTAACATGCCTCCGGTTTTAGTGTCATCTTTAAATATCTGTGAAATTGAAAGGCGCGCGTTTCCATGAGGGGAAGAACCCCATTTGTTCATGGCACAAGTATTTTCTTAAGAAAAAGGAGCCTGGGGAACACCTACCCGGATCTCCCTGTTGGCTGAGCAGCCTGGGCACGTGTCTCAGCTGTGCTGGCTTTCCTGGGCAGAGGAAGAACCCAGCCATTTCCAGAAGTGGTAAGTGGGGATGGCATCGTCCCTCCTAGGGACAACAGTGGGTGTTCATCAGGCTTCAGCGATGCCCACTGGGACAGTGACAGAGCTGGGACAAGGGAGGGGACTCAGACACCTCCTGGAGCCCTGGCCCAGCAGGTTCCCTCTGTGACCCCTGTCTGATATCCATGCCCATGGGAGTGGCAGTCACCTGCTCACCACAGGTGCACACACGTGGGGACTCTGGGCTCTCAGGTAATGGACACATCGCAGCAGGAATCTGAGGGTCTGAAATGCCGCCATGCATTATTGATACATCGCGGTACAAATATATGGTACAAATAAATTTAAATGAGAGAGATCTTATTTTTTTTCTTTCCCTCCTGATGATAGATTCAGATTGGGTGGATTCCTTCATTTTATTTCATCCTGTCTTCTAAAATAGGCCAGTACGTTAGAGAAATATGCTTTTTCTCTTTGAGGTTAGTGAAGTGGTTCAACTGAAGAAAATTTTCTTTTGGATGAAAGAGGTTTTCTCTTCTTTCCTATTTAAAAACTGACTTTTTAAAAAAACTCTGTTCCATTACCTGCCACCCAGCTTTGGGAATGTTAGAAGTTCTGTCATTTCAAGCCCTCACTAAGATGAAGAGATCCACAGAGCTATAGGTGAATTGTGAGGTGGAAATGAGGAGGGAAGATGAATAGTGGTGTGTTTCTAAAGACTCCTTTTCTGCTACTCACACTTGAGGAAAATAATGTGGGAGAGACAGCACAGTTTGATGATAATCTTTCAGAAGAGTTCTCAGGAGTCTATACTAATTTGATTGCTATTTAAAGAATTGGCTATAAAATGATCAGTGGAAAACAGAGACATCATATTCTAGAGTGCTCAGGAGGGCATGGTGCTGTTTAAGAACCTTCTTTGATTCATCCTGGTGAGATGGCTGAGGAAAATCACAGGGGGAGGAAGAGAACAACAGAGAAGTCAGGCGACTTGCTGAGGAGCACAAAACAGGGACAAGAAGAGGCAGATACCAGGGCAGACCCCTCCCCATCCATGACCCAAACACCGTGCCCTCAAGCACCCAGAACAGATGTACAACTTCCTCTTAACATTTCCACACAGTTCTGCCACCTTTCGTAGCTGTAGTTTAGCATGAGCTGACTCTTTTCAACAGGGTGACTAAAGATTCCTAGCTGGGAAGTTGTCTGCTCACATTCTGTCTTAAGTGTTCTGTGTTAGCACCAGAGCAGGTGATAGGCAGAGGGACAGGCACATAGACAGGTGAATAAATGCATGGACATAAAGGATAGAGACAGTTCATGGATACAGAAAGATGTTCATTCTGAAGCTTATGCTTTATACCTTCTACTTGTCAGACTTTCTTATGACCCACGCACGATACAGTCACATATCTTGGATTTTAAGCTTTATGCTGTGTACTTCCGGTACTTTTACTGAATCATGCATTCCTGCAAGACTAGTATTCCCAGAGCAAACTTTGCTTTTTACCATATTATATTTTTCATCCCTAACAGATGAGCAAAATGAATCTTACTTTTCCATTCGATTCAAGCTACCGAGAGTATTCGATATGCCAGACACAGTAACAACAAAGTCTCCAATGGAGACGTTACTGGGCCCGCTCGAGCAAATCGATGATCAACGGGAGGGCCTTACTTACTTACTTACTTATCTATTATTTAGTTGAACGTTCAGTTCCTTGAAGACATTCTTGTCCCACATATATGAAAAGCATTCCAAAGAGTAAAGCCACAGCTAAAGTCACACTTAAACTCTAACTGACTTGATTATAACCCCAGATAAAGTGACACAGAAAAAAGTCCAAAAGTCTGAGGCTTTACCTTGAAAGCTATAGCCGGTCCTTTTCCAGCTCCATCAGGATGGAGGTCAAAGTCTGTTGTAAATACTTCTAGAACTGTTGCTCAGGCCCACTTACTCTGGTGAAAATTCTTATGCATCCTTGCTGGATCCCACACAAGTCAATGCCTTCACTTCTTTCTCTTACTCTTCACTATCCTCTTCCTGTAGTCACTGTCTGCAGGCACCAGCTCGCTGCAGGGACCCACCTGACGCAGTGAGCCTCTCTGTGTTTTCCTTTCTCTGTTTAGAAGTGGGCTTCGTGGCAGCATCTCTTTCCAAGGGATCCCTGTTACAAATGATCTGAGAACCTGTCCCCTAAGAACTTGAAGAGGAAAGAGCACCATTGGTTTGGGTTGACATTGCCCTTTGAGCCAAGAATATTCTTTCTGACAGAAACACTGAGAGTTTTTGAAACTGGCTGTTGGGGGTGTTTGAAAGTGATTTTTTTAATGCTAAGCACTTCACAGCATTGTGTAAGTAGTGTATGTCCATCACTATCAAGGTTAGGTTTCCCCCTGCCATATATTTGGGTCCCCCATACCCTCTTCCAATCTTGCAGTGAACACAAGATCTTTTTTGCAATTAATTTTTATGGGAGTGGGGGAAGTGGCACATTCAGCAGCACTCAAGGTCTATTCCTGGCTCTCTGCTCAGGAGACCAAATCACATGGTAGGCTGCATGCAAGGACAACACCTACCTCCAATGCTCTCTCCCGCCCTTTCTACTGGGATCTGCGCTCATGAGAGCAGACACACTCTCTTCCTCTCTCTCTCTTTCATTCTCTCTCTCTGTCATTCCACCTCATCTAGTAGGTCACTTTCCCACTCATCCCGACACTAAAGCCAATAGTTTCTCTGATCTCTGGTTCCCACTGCCTATGAAGCACTGGGAAAGAACTGTACCATGAGCCTTGGTTTTCTCATCAGTGAAGTGGCCACGGTCTAGTGTTGAAAAGAAAGGGCTTCAAGTTCCACAGCCTTGACCCTACACTGGCTCCCCACTTCCGCCTAGCAACTGAATGAATTTCAAACTAGTTATTTCTCTGCACTTCAGATGTCTATTTGGGGAGGCGTTAAATAGGATCCGTGCAAAACTTTTTGTCACTGGAAAGTACTTGGGAAACCTCACTTGAAATCTTGTTCTTAACTCTTCCCTGAGTATGGGGCTGGACCTATAAATTCTAGGTACAGTGGCTGGCTCAGTGTGGAGGGTTTTGGGGAGAAGGTTAGTACTAGTTCACTGGCTTAGCAAGTAGAAAGTATGCTGCTCTGTTTGGTTCCCAGTAATTCAAACATTACTTCAGTGAGCATCTACTGAGCCTCTCCAGCCAGCTGAGAGTTATTCAGGCTGAGGGGGCAGTGACAAATGAATCAGGCAGTTTCTGCTCTGACCTTACATGTTTTGTGAACAGACGCACAGCATCATACTTGAGTTTGAACTCAAGATTCTGAGGTTAGGGATAGACAGCTTAATGGGTACAGGCTTTCTTGGGGGGGGGCAACGCAAATAATTTAAGACATGTTATGGTTAGTAATTATGTGATATTGTATTAAATGTTACCGAAATATAGACTTTATTTTTGCTGCTGGGGATCAAATGAGGGCCTTAGAATATGCAAAGCATGTGGTCTTCCACTGAGCTACATTTTTAGTCCCTGAATCAGCAGCTTGAGAGATAGTACAGTCGGTAAGGTGCTAGCCTTGCACACAGCCACTCTGGGTTCCATCCCCTGCACCCTGTATGGTCCCTTGAGCACTGCCGAAAGTAATTCCTGAGTAGAGAGCCAGGAGTAACCCCTGAGCATCACTGGGTCTGGCCCCCAAACAAAACAAACAAAAATTCTTGGCCCCTGAATTGTACTTTAAAATGGCTAATTTCACATTAATTTCTATTAAATTAAAAACAAACAAACAAAAGAGATTCACATGAGCAGCTCTCTGATCTTTACCCCAAGTTCTGATTCATCTTAGAATGGATTAATTTTGATCTTAAGGCAGTTCTGTCTAAAAAATGTCTTTTTTTTTTTATTATTTGGAAATGCCTTTGAAGCGGGGGCTGGAGCAATAGCACAGCAGGAGGGCATTTGCCTTGCGCACAGCCGGCCGGCCTGACTGAGCCAGGTTCGATTCCTCCATCCTTCTCAGAGAGCCCGGAAAGCTACCGAGAGTATCTCGCACACATATATTCAATATGCCAAACATAGTAACAACAAGTCTCAAAATGGAGACATTACTGGACCCGCTTGAGCAAATCGATGAACAACAGGAAGACAGTGACGATGACGGTGTGCCTTTGAAACTGATGGTTAACTTCAGAAATTTTTTTAAGTGTTTCCCACATGTACAGGGCTAATAATAATCAACTGTATCTCCTTATAACACTGCCAGACCTGCTTCTTTTTTCACACTGTTAAATAGGGTGATGGTCCTTTTCCCAGAGATTCTTTACAGAGCTCTCAGGGAAGGGAACAGGAGGGTTGAACCTGCTTCTCATGAATTTGGCCTCAGCTCTGTTTCCTTTGTGCCCTGCAGTCTCAGCAGGTGGGTGCCTGAGTGTTGGGCTCTGAATGGGAAAAAGAGCTGGAGGGAGGCCCTGCAGGAGGGTCCCCATGGTGCATCAGTTTCCTCCTTTCTCTAAGAACTCAGCTGGAATGTCGTCCATAAAACTGAAGAACTGCGTGTCTGTGCTATTGATGGGCAGTATCTGAGGGCCATTCAGGTGGCGGCTGTGGAACAGGTGCGAGAGAAAACGTGATTGAATTCCTTGACTTAATCGGACACAGATTCGCCATTCTGACGGAAGATCCATTGGGTATAGTCACTTGGCATGAGTCGGAGACAGTCTGAAACGGACGTTTGTCTCCCTGTGGCTGGTATGGATGTCTCGGATTCAGTTTTGTGAAATTTTGTCATTTCTGCCCGTGGCTGCTTTCTGAGCGGAGGTGGATGCGTGGGGTAGGGGTGGTGGGGAGGGATGTATGAGAAAAAGGGAGAAAACGAGTTTACATGTGGCTAGATATGACTTGCTTAGTAGAATCAAAGTAGTAAATGAGTCAATGTTGTCCCTGTGTAATGTAATAAGGCACAGAAAGCACAGTAAGAAATGAACGAAGTGATAACTAGAAAGAATCCAAAGTACTTGTTCAGGCTCCCACCCAAATTTTTTCACTCCTATTTTCTCTGGTCAGCAATAGATAGATTTTAATGGAAATTTTCAGAAATTCTGCTCTTTTCCCTTATTCCTCCCCCCAACACACACACACACACACACACACACACACACACACACACACGAGTATGGCTACATGCTTGGTTCATTCACTGCGATACTATTTTTTCCATGGAAGTGTTTGAACGTGGAGCCGTGCGTTTACTGCTAGGATCATCCTTTTCATGCTGTCTGTCACAAAGCCTCTGGCAAGATGTAAAGTTTCAAATCATGACCTAGAACACAGAAACACACAAAATAGTCTCTAGAAATTTCCAGGAATTAAAAATAAGTTTTGTGAGACAAAACTCCCGACTCTATTTCTACCTGTTCTTGTCCCTTCTCCTCTTTGTTCTCTGCCTTTCACGGTGTCATGGATCAGGCACATGTTCTCCTGTCAGAATGAGGAGCACAAAGCACACTGCTGGGGGCAGGAGGGCGGGAGAGTTCGCAGACGAGCTTCTGGGACTCTGCATCCCTCAGCCTCTAGCTGCTGTTTCTGTGTGTTTGAGCTTTCCTACATTTTTGTGGAAGTAGAAGAGATGGAAGTAAGTCATCAACGATCTCAAGTTAGTGTCATGACCCAGAAAAGCTGAAGAAATGTTCCCCTAGAGGAGTCCTAGTTCCCTAATAAGTTAGCAATGATTTTGATAAGTTTGTTATTCACTTAATTACAAATTTAATTTTAAAATAATAATGCGAGTAGAGATTTGAGAAATCCTTTTCCCCTATTGGTGGGAGAGTTTCTTTTAGCCCCATATAACTTTCTAAACTAGAGGATCACAAAAATGAAGATTTGGGTACGTTATTTTGAGCTGCTTTTAATTGCACCTTGAACCAAGTATATTATTTATTTAAAAGAGACACTTGGAGTTGGAGAGATAGTATGGGAGGCAAAGCACTTGCATTGCATGTAGCCCACCTGGGTTCAATCCCCAGAATCTTGTGTGATCCCCTGAACCCTTCCAGGAGTAGTCCCTGAATATGGAGCCAGAAGTAACCCTGAGCACTGCAATGTGTGCCTACCCCCCAAATACAAGTGAAACACTTACGATAGAAAATTTATAAATCCAGAAAAATGAAAGGGGAAAATCAAAATTAGCCAAGAAACTACCAAATAAACAAACAATAAATAATCTGAGCAGTTGAGTTGTTTTTCCTTCTGATTCTTTTTCTATATACAAATCATGCATTTTATAACCTGTTATAGTAAAGGAAATTTATAATTTTCCTGCTAATTGTAACATTCCTGGGTGATATATTTTTGATTATTTGGCACTGGGGGTTGGACACTCAGCAGTGCTCAGGGACTATTCCTGGCTCTCTGCTCAGGAGTGACTCCAGGCAGTGCTTTGGGAACCATATGCAGTGCTGGGGATCGAACGAGTGTTGGCTGCATGCCAGGCCTTTCCTCTTGTGCTATCTCTCCTGCCCCATGACTGTCCTTTTAATCTTTGAAGAAACCTGTAGAATATTTAATCGGCTAATTTATCTACCCAGTTCCTATCATTGTATGTTAGTTTACTTTCCATCTTTTATCCTGATGGCAGTGAACCTCTGTGGTTTTCAATGTGCTTTATATTATGTTTATGTTGGTAAAATTTTTCTTAAAAATGGAATTGTAAGGTTTAAAGGTAGAAGTATTGGGTGACTTGGTACATCACAAGATTATCAGCGGCCCTCCTGAGTGAGCAGCGATTCTAGTGTAGATTCAAAGGCTGTGTTTGCCTGCTGCCTCACACCTCCCCAGTTTCCAGGTGCCGTGGCCATAGGGTTGGCGAAGACTGTTCTATAGAATCCGGATGTACCTTTGGTGAAAGGATCTTCACAGTTTCTCTTCTGAGAGAAGTGTTCAATTCAATAACATGGCGATTTCATTTGGGAAGGAGTCTGTGTGGGTAGTAAGTTGTTTACCTGACAGTAATCGAATCCAATCCTTAGCTGAATTGGATCTGCTGGTGATACCTACCTAAGGGAATTGTGGCAAGTTGAGTCAATAAAGCAATTTCAAACAGAAGAAAACCTGAAGTCCCTGCTTAAAGAATAAATAGACAAAGGGCCTTTCCTTTGAAACGTTGTTAATTAAAATAGAGCTTGGAGAACTCTCAAAGTGTGGGGAGCACATTTGGTATTTTATAGAACTTACCCTTATGAAATGTGACTTGAATTTCCATCTCTAATCTGAAGACAAAATTTGATGGGGCCCTTGCTCTTTCCTCAACCTGGAGAAGAGGAGTTCATACAGAGTTGTGGATAAATGAGGAATCCAAGAGTTGAAAACATGGTACAAACCATCACTGTCACTGTCACTGTCCTCCTATTGTTCATCGATTTGCTCGAGTGGGCCCAGTAACATTGTGAGACTTGTTACTGTGTTTGGCATATCAAATACGCCATGGGTAGCTTGCCAGGATTTGCCATGCGGGCAAGATACTCTTGGTAGCTTGCCGGGCTCTCACATAACTAAAAGGAAATGTAATCACCCCCATTTAATGACCGAATGCCAGTGACAACCAGAGTAACAATTCCATCAATAACCGTGAGAACATTTTTCCTTTCTCCTAGTGTGCTTTAAAGATGATTTTGCTAAATCTGAATTTACTAACAAAAAGCTTCCTAAGCTTCTCAGTATGAATAACATTGTTGAGGACCAGATCATCTTAGCCTCCCCAATGACAGTGAGTTAGTACTGATAGCAATGAGCTCAGTGACTACTTCTCCATTCAGTCCCCATGTGACCTTACCTATGACAAAATGATCCTTGAGGACCTGGAGGTTCCTTGGGATGATTTTTGCATGGAAACATGGGCAGTTCCCTCTCGACACCTCTGTGGTTCCCTGGTCTAGCTCTGTACCTCTGCCCTGCTTCTGGGCTTTCTGGCCCCACTGCTGTCTCTGTACTGCCTGCCTTTGGCCAGAGACCAGCCTCAGCCAGTCTCTGGTGAGTTTTGTCAAAAGCTTCTTTTTTCTGGGGGGGGGGGGGGGGGGGGAGGGTCACACCCGGCGATGCACAGGAGTTACTCCTGGTTCATGGTTTATACACTCAGGAATCACTCCTGGTTGTGCTCAGGGGACCATATGGGATGCTGGGAATCGAACCTGGGTCGGCTTCATGCAAGGCAAACACCCTACCCACTGTGCTATTCAGCTACCAAATGTCCTGTGTTCCTATGATAGATGAAGGCCAAAATGTTGGATCCATATGGAGAGTCAACCTCCTCAGGTTTGTGATTATACTTGGTTCTCTGGTCAAGCAGAAAATAGCCCTCCCAGCTAGGAATAAGTGAAAACCATTGAGATCTCCAGCCTCTCACCCTGAGCTCTTCTTAAGATGTCTGGGGCTTAGATGGAGCCATGTAGCCACTGGTTTTGTGTCAGAACCAGTGGTTTTGTGGGCTTCAGATAAAAGTTCCGAATTCAGCACTTTAAAGCCTTACCTGAGGCAACAGCCATAACCCATGGTCTGCCCTTGAAGAAGGGTACTTTGGCGCTGGTCTCCTCAGAGGGCTATTGAATTTCATTCTGTAAACCCTGCAAATCTAATTGTAGATAATGGCTACACCTCAGAAATTTCACAGACGCTTCACGGTTTGCTGGAAATTTCCCTTATTCCCTGAGCGCAAAACAAAAGAGAGGCCCATGAAGCCAAGAGGCTCTTTTCACTGTGGAGAATTGGTCTCTGGATTTTGAGGAGCCAGTTTGGCCTGGTCCCTTGAGTCTTTGCAAATGAAGCTTTTTTGTTTTGGTGCAAAGTCAGGAGTTGAGTTTTTTTCCCTACTTTTTCTTTCTTTCTTTTTTTTTTCCTCTTTGCTTTTTTCTCTCATTCATAATCCTGCTTGAATAGCCTTTTGGGCTTTCTCCTTGCCTGTGATGATGAGCCCCAGAGTCAGAAAGAGCAGAGAGCAACTCAGGGGGGAAACAAAACTTTTATAAGGAGGATTGAGGCCCTTTTTAGGTGTGGATATTGTGGGGGTGAGGAAGTCCTGCATTGGAGCAATCGCTGTTGCTTTGGTCACATGTAGAGCTGATTTGTGAGAAGAATGGTGGGCTCAGTCACCGCTGAGTCCTCAGCTGCCATGTTTGTCATCGAGGTGGCAGAGTCCACAGGGACACATCTGAAATTGCTGATGCATTAAGCACATTCTTTATGTTTTGAAATGTTTTAATATACTTCCTTGACTTACCTTATTTTCATAAATTTCTCCTTCTCTGAGGAAAATTTGAGCATTTCTCACTTTTCAAATTTCAGTTTTTATGAGGTTGACAGTTCCCTCTGTGTATTGCTGGCTATAAATTATTGAGATATATTAAATAAAGCTCTGCCTCCTGGGCCCCAAACACCCTGTAAAATGGATGGAAAATAAATGATTTAAGAAGATTCTTGCTGATCTAAAGAGTCAGTTACAAAAATAATAATGCTGAAAGGAATGTAGGAGTAGAAAACGGTCAATGTTTCAAATTGAGTATTTGCCCTCAAACCCTGAGCTGTGCTTGTACAGAAATTTTTTACTGTTGTAGACTTCTCCAGTAATCGAAAAGTCATTTCCATAAGAGATTATATAAGGTTGTACAGTAAATTTCACATAGAAACATACTCATTCTCATATACTTAACACAGTCTTGCCTTTCTCAGTCCTTGCTAGTTCAGTTACAAGAAGAGGTGAGTTCTCTCAAAATTGTGTCTCTGTGGCAAACCAAACCTCTGGCCCCACACCTTAAGTTCCCGAATCCTTGCTTTGAATGAGGGCATGACCAGTGACTTGTCTCCGACTAATATGATATTGTAAAGGTGGTGGTTTAAATCATAGGCTTGCATTGGATTAAATTTCTCTCAGAGACATTGACTGTCTTCCTTTCTGATTATGCTGGAATAGATCCATGTGACAAGGAACTGAGGTGACTTCAAGATGTCAGCCCTCCGGGTCCCTTACTCCAACAGTCCACATGGAAATGAACTTTGCTACAACCACCTGAACTTGCAGGCAAATCCTTACTCAGTTGAACCTCAGATAAGACCACAGCTTTGGCTATTATCTTAATGGCAATCCACATAGGACCCAGTCAATGGCAATCCACATAAGACCCAGCCAAGCTATGTTTGAATTCATGACTTTCTTAAATTCTGAACCAAAAGTGTATTGTTTTAAGTCACTCTGTTGGTTCTATTATTATTACAGAGCAGTAGATAATTCACATATTATTGGTATAAAGGTATCTTGAAACCTATATTCATAATACTTTAATCCTTCATTCATTAATATTTCTTGAACCTCTAGTGCCAGCCTAGGCTTGGTTCAGTGGTAGAGAAACAGGGAAGAGTATATCTCTATAAACTACATTCATGATGAGTGTTGTGTAAGGTGGTAGAGATTGAGTGATAGAAGTTGTCCAGGTGTGTTACAGGAACAAAGGCAGTGACCCTAACCTTTGGGTTGTGAGAGATGAAGAGTAAAGTTGGAAAGGACTTTCTAACCTCAAGGGGATCCAAACTATGAAGAGGTGACTGGGAGAGGACTAGGGTGTAGGAGGGGATGGAGAGCCAGAGAATACAGGACAAGGTGACAATAGCAATGGTATGAAACAGCATGACATGTGGTGACAATAAAGGGAGAGTGTCAGGGAGAACTTCAGTGCCAAAGAAGTGGGACCGTCAGATGGGATGTCAGGGAATCTGGTGCCCATCATTACCTCTGCTTTGTTAAATTCAGAATTTGAATTGACTTTCATTTTGAGCAGATGGTACAGAACTGTTTCTTCTTGGTCTTTCCAGGCTCTTGAAGGTAGAATCTAGTTATGAGTCCTTTTCTGTTTCCATCTTTTCTCCTCTCACACCAGCCCCAACAGCTTAACTGGAACTTCTTTTATGTATGTATTTATTTATTTATTTATTTAATTGAATGACCATGAGATACAGTTACAAAACTTCCATGTTTATGTTTCAGTCATACAATGATGGAAAACTCATCCCTCCACCAGTGCACATTCTCCACCACCAATATCCCCAGAATTCCTCCCCCTCTTTGTCTGTCTTAGAGGCAGGGGGAGAACCGGAACTTCTTTGATAGTCACCAAGGCCTGGTGATGCTGGGTGCTGAAAGCACTATGAACTCACCTGACAAATGAAGACACCTGGATTTGAAAAGGTCATTCACATTTAATGCTCTCGAGGTAAATTTAGAAAGAGGTCTTGAGTGATCTGAAATATGCTATGGATTTTTTTAGCTATAAAACCACTGTTTTCCATTCACTTCTTTGCATTTATGCTGCAGTCAAACAGCTGCAAGATGTCACATGGAGAATGGCTGGAGAGTGATAATACAGGGAACAGGGCTCTAGATCTCTTCCTCCTCTTCCTATGAGAACACAATTAATATACTGCCCTGGAAGCAGGGAGAAGCTGCTTGATTTTTCTATGCCTTAATTGTTCTCTTGGCAAACCAGCATCAATTATACTTTTACAACCTCAAGATAGACAGCTCCAGCAGAATCTCTTTAAATCTTTTTTCAGGTCTAGTAACAATTCCAAAACTGAAGGGGTTCTGTGGACGGCCAGTTGTTGTAATGAACACCACCCCCATCTCTCACCCCTGTATAACAAAACCTTTTTACCTTTTTCTTCTGTGCTGTTTTTGGCAAATCAAGAAGGCTTGGACTGGAGAGTTAGTGCCTGATCCTCATGATGTTAACTGCTGAGGCTTGTATTGGAGGACCTCTTACAGGAAGACTTCTTCACTTACACAGATGTTGCCTATGTTGTTCCAACTCAAGAAGCCACATATAGACTCCTGGAGTTCTCTTGCCCCCATCTTTCAGTGCTCTCATGAATTTGGACTTGACATAGCAGGGCAGTCAGAAATCACAGGATGGGCACTTTTTTTTTCACTTTTTTTGGGTAACTTTATTTATTTTTAATTAAATCACAATGAGATACACGGTTAAAAAATTATTCATGATTGGATTTCAGTCATATCATGTTCTAATACTCATCCCTTCACCAATGTACATTTCCCACCACCAGTGTCCCCAGTTTCCTTCCCTGCCCCCACCCCCTGCCTCTATGGCAGACACTTCTCTCTCTTTCTCTCTCTCTCTTTCTGTCTCTGTCTCTCTCTCTCTGTCTCTCTCTCCCCTTTTGGGAATTATGGTTTGCAATACAGATACTGTACAGAATGGGAACTTCTTAAAGGCAGCCGATTTTCCAAGAGGCAGAAAGTGGAGGCTTCCCAGCCAATTAATGGCCCCACCTATTGCTTACATGGTGTCGTGTCCCCTGTGGTCTGTCCATTGCTTGAGGACACCACAGTGGCTAATACATGAGGCAAAGGCCATGGTGCAGAAGAGCCTGGAAATGGGTTATATTATTGATGCTATGTCTGTGAAGAATGCTCTGCTTCAATGATGTCTCCTTATTCCATGGAGAAAAAGCTTTGCTTTAGGGAAAATATAGGTAAAGCTCTTGGCCTACCAGCAAATACACAGTGAATGATATGTGATAACTAAATCTAGTGAAAACAAAGGTCAACAGAAATGATTAACCTGAACCTCTTTTCCTCACTGGAATTCTGTAAAGAGTGGGGTTTTCCTATGGAGCTAGGTGAATATTAACAAGTATAAAAGATTGACTATTGAATGTGAGATTCTCAACATAGTTTTATATAAGCAGAAAACATTTTAATTTTACTCTAACTTGCATGCAAAGCATATGCTTTAGCGGTATCCCTAGCCTCTATTTTTATATTTTTAAGAATATTTTTTTCTGATATGAACATCTTCATTTATATATATGCATCTCAGAGAGCCCAGCAAGCTACTGAGAGTATCCCGCCTGCACCAGGCAGAGCCTGGCAAGCTCCCTGTGGCATATTTGATATGCCAAAAACAGTAATTATAACAGGTCTCATTAGCCCTGACCCTTAAAGAGCCTCCAATCATTGGGAAAGACGAGTAAAAAGAGGCTAGTAAAATCTCAGGGCTGGGATGAATAGCGATGTTACTGGCACCTGCTCGAGTAAATTGACGAACAATGGGATGACAGTGATACAGTGAACATCTTCATATTTTTGTATTGCATCACTTAAAATAATTCAGATATATATTTTTAGGCAAGATACTTAATATAGGTGTGGTGCCTATACTTTAGGTTTGATATATCACTAGCATTAACTTGGAATTGGTCCTCAGAAGACATAGGCTCTACTCTGTTTCTCTAGAATCTCCTCTAATGCGTCATGTAGAAATGCAGCCGTTTCCATGCCAAACATAGTCACATGTCTGCTCATAAAAGATGGAAGGCATTTTTGATCATGCTATTCCAGATTTATATGGACAGGTCTTCCAAGTATTGAGACAGCTCTAATCAGCTATAGGAATTGAAATTATTTTCTCTGGGAACCCTGACTAAGTTCCATTAAGTGGCTTGCCTGGTGCAGAGTGATTGGCATTCTGATGGAGTGGGGAGATGAGGAAATTGCAGTCCCATATCTCAGTGCTCTTTCTTCCTCGCTGTGACACCTGTTTGTAGCCCATTAAGACACCCTGGAATGGGTTGTGATGGTATACATTAGGAAATGAATTTTCTAGTGCCTTCAGGCAGAAGTAGCATGACTGGTGACATTAATGCTGCTTTAATCTTTCAAAATAGAGTATTTGGAGTAAAATAATACATCTAAATCAACACTTACTTTCAAGTCAAATGGTAAAAACAAGTAAGACAGCCGAACATAAAGGCATCCAAACTTAAAAATATGCCACTGTATCTTTTGCTCTTGAAAATATTTCCCCATTAACTTGGCATTTATTTTAGATATCACTTATTAAATGCCAAGCATGTTACACTCTGTTCTAAATATTTACATACATACTCTCCTTTAGTTCTCTAGTAATCCTTTGTATTAGGTGTCATTTCTAGGCTCAATTTGTATGTGAAATGACAGAAACTCACCTATCACTGCAAAATACAGAAGAATCCATTATGAACTCCATATTTCAGACCAGTTAACTCTCATTAAGTGAGAGGGGCCATGAGAAATTTAAGATGTAAATGACATCATTTTTTTTCCTAGGCACTTAACTGGAAAACTTACAGGTGTTAGAATTTCCTGGAGAATTAAAATATGTAATTTCCAACATAACATATCGGAAGATTATTGCATATAGAAATATTTATAGGTATGCATTATGTACAAATCAGTAAATACACCTGTAGCACACCTAGTACTCAATACCATGGTCTCAGTACCCTCCTCTGATGAAAAGAAACTGGGCTCTTTGGAGAAATAGCTGATCCTAAGACTGGGGCAAGAATGTACCAGATAAACCAGGAGCATCTTTCAGTGCCAGAAAGAAGAGAGTGGGGCCATGGCAATAGTACAATACAGTGGAGGATGCTTGCTTAGGATGTGCCCAAAAGAGGTTCAGTTCTTGACACCACATATGGTCCCCCAAGCCCCACCAGGAGTGATCCCTGATCACAGAGACAGGAGTAAACCATGAGTACTGCTGAGTGTGGCCCACACCCCCTCAAAAAATAAAGAGTAAGGAAGCGAAAAGGGAGGAAATGAGGGTGGAAGAAGAGAAGAACCATACTGAAGGGGACAGGTCAAAGGAACATAGGACCAAGTGAAAGAACTCTTGGCCAAAGCTGGAAAAAATTTAAACAACCAAATAAATAAAATATTATTGGTTTTGCAATGCAAAGTAAGTATTCATGAGTTTTACTGATGCAGGAAATGATCAGGCAAATTAAAATAGATGAGATGAATTTTATGTGCAGAATTCTAGATCCATCACATAAAAACAGAGCCCCTGCGACGTGGGCTACACATAGTGACTTCCTTCTTAAAGCACAGAAAGGGGAGAAAGGAGGGTAACTTGATGGAGGAGAAACCCAGTAAACCCTACTTCGGTCAACTCATCAAGGACATCAGCAGTGACAAATCATGTTGACAGTCTAGTGTGGAGGTGACATGATGGAAATGATACTTTCCCTCTGTGTACTCCTTGCCGACCCCTCAAACATAGTCAAATCATGAGCAAAAGCATCTGACAAATTCTAGTGGAGGGGACATCTTACAAAACCTTTGACCAGCTTGCCTCAAAACTGTCAAGGTCATCCAAGCCAAGGAAAGTCTGAGAAACTGCCCTGGCTATAAAGGACTCACAGTAAATCAGGATGCTGTGCCATCTTGAATAAGACCCTGGAACTGAAAGAAGTCATGGCAAGGAAACAAAGGAAATCTAAAGGAATGCTGAACTTGACTTAATCACAGTATATCAGTATTGGTTCTTGAATCATTTCAAATACCCCACAGTAAAGTAAAACGTTACTAGGAAGCTATGCAGGGGGTGGGGTGTGAGGGAGCTCTGTACCCAATCTGAAACTGCATTTAAAAGTAAAGTATAAGCATAGTCATGAAAAGAACATTTGAGCATTGCCATGTTTCAGTAGAGATGGTCTTTTGGTTGATTCTCATGCCTTCACTCTTACATACCTCTCTCCTTTTTGTGAGTGTGCACCGGTGATGGGAAATGGGAATTTATTTGCTTGGGGATTATCAGAAAATAATTTTGGTAAAAAGAAGCCATAGAAAAATTTCTTTGACTCCAATGACTTTGGTGGAGAAAGAACAATTCTTGTGTGTGTGTGTGTGTGTGTGTGTGTGTGTGTGTGTGTGTGTGTGTGTAGGTGGGAGTGCCCCCAGCAGTGCCCAGTGGTCCAGAGTCATACCCAGTGACACTTGACCAGAAGCAGTACTCCATGCAATTCTCCGTGCTAAATCCTGCCTGTGCACTGCTGCTCAGCCCCACGAATGCTCAGGAGACACCAGAGTTATAAGACCACGCAGTGTTGGGAATCAAACTCAGGACTTCACACATCCAAGGCCTGTATTCTAGTCCTCTAAGTCTTCTCCCCAGACATAGAATTAGACTTTCTTTTTCAATTATTTCTCAAGGTTTTGTTTTTAAATTTGTTAGCAATTAATAATTGCTATTTAATTTTTATCTTGTAAAAGTCCACATTAAGTTGTTAAGGTTATTTATAGACAGAACTATGTCTGTTTTCTGTAATTATTGTGATAATGGTTCTTAATTTAGCTTGTTGTCTTTTCTGTTTTGCCTCACTAATTATATAAAGCTTTGCCTATCACATTATGTTAATTTATCACCACTGCGGGACTCAGGGTCCATATGGGACATAGGGCAAAGATGCATGTGTTTTGCTAAGGTCACTCAGGATCAGACCCGACATTGTGAGCTTCTCAATTCTGAATCTTCACATCTCTCCTGCTGTGAATCTGTTGGCCAACCTGCGTAATCTATATGCCTTTAATCAGCTTTCGCTTGCAGCAGTAGCCTTCAGTTTTCTATAAGATTTCAGAAGATTGGTATCACATTAAAGGTACTTCTTTGTGTGCCTGGACAGTGGTTAGGGTACTTGTCTTGTATGCAGCCAACCTGGTTTCAATCTTTGCCACTACATTCGATCCCCCGAGCCCATCAGGAATGATCCCTGAGTACAGAGCCAGAAGTAAGCCCTGAGCACCACCCGGTGTGGCCCCAAAACAAAACTTCTTTAGAAAATGAGGATTGTGACTCCTATGGAATTTTCTTTCCTTCTAAGGAGAATCAGACTGGGTGAGCATTCAGAGCATGTTGGATATTTTCTACCCAGGTGCGTGCTAAGCTATAGCTGTGAATTGCTGTCTTATCATCAGCTCCTTGAGGGAAAAGGCTCTTTCTCCATGTAGACCTGGCCACCTAGTAGATGGTCAGTAAATGGAAATTGATTAGCAGAGAGAAATTACTGGAACTGTTTGGCTGTATTTCAGATAAAGGAAGTCCCCCACCCCACAAACACCTTCTTATGATTCTGTCTCCCAGACTACTATTTTATTGAAGTTCCAAGATCTTTGTGAGTATTTGAGTGTTAGAAAGGAAGAAAGTGTTTAGAACGTAGCATAAGCAGACATCTCTGTGACCTCAGCGTTTGGAAACCACAGCATCACTCAAGGAGGTTTTACCATCATTCCCTTTGGCAAACTGTCTTCTTGAATTGGAATTATGATTCACGAGATCAAATTAAGGGCACACGGGTCTGATTCCACCAATGGAAAATGCTTTTCATTTGACTCACGAATATTGTTACCATCATTATGTCACCTGGCATTTGAGATTATGACACGAATGCCTCACCAGCGCTGTCACCTGTAACGAATTTGGCAATTAGCCCTTTTCTCCTTTCTGGCCTCAGTGAGTTCATAATCCCTTCGGTTATCATCTAGAGCCAAATTGTGTTCTGCAAACATGTGCCCTGTGATATGTTACAAATGGCTCCATTAAAAAGGGGCTCTTGGAGCTGAATCAGCTCGGGGAATGTTGGGTTAAACAAAGTTTAACAGCTTTCTTTACTGGGAGACTTCTGAGGGTCCTTAAAATGTTAATCACACTATCACCTCCAAGAAGGGCAATCATTTCCCCAAACTTTAACTCCAGTGTTTTTATTTTGCAATAGTGGTTACAACTCTGGCATTAGTCATAGTCAGATATTGGAACTTTGATAAAATTTTATAATTAAGCTATAGTTCCTTTGTCTCTGGAAGGGATATGAATAATAGTTGTCCATAGGCTTACTAGGAAAATTAAGTGAATGTGTATGGAATATTTGGCAGCATATGCCACACATGGATAGCCTTAATAAATGCCAACTAAAAATATTATTAATTATTAATTTTTTATTACATCCTCAGTTCTGAAAAACACAGTTTCCGGAAATGCTGCTCTGTAATCATAGTTGTAATCATAGTGGTTGTTTATTTCATCCCATTTTACTGTAAGGCCAACAATAACTGTCTAGTACATGTGTTAATATGTTGTAGTCTGTATTCCTATGATCAACACCAGTTCCTCAGCCTTAAAGAATGAATTGTGAGTGAATAAACATTCTACCAATAGGGCCTCATTTCTATATCTGGCCCTTGTGACTATTTTCAGAACCTGGAAGATTTGAGAGCTTGATGATTTGGACTTAGAATTAGTAGGTATTGTTATGACTTTCCAGTAGGATTACATTCCTTTTAAATTTGCCTGATACTGTGCAGTCATATTCTGTCAAAAAACATAACATTTGAGTCATTAATGAAGAGACCAGGAACCCAGCGTCTCTTGATGCTTGTGCTTCTTTTATATGTGATTAATATTTGTAATACATTAGCAGATGTGTTGGCACGTGGTACTTCATTTGTAATCATTAATTATATTTATCAATTCTCCAGTATTTAATCATTGTCTCCTGTGTTTGGGGTCCATAGAAGGTAAAGATGAATAAGTAATGACTTCTGTACCCAAAATCTTGGGGTGCCCTGGGGAAGATAGTCTAGGCACAAGGGCATACTGGGGAGCAGTCTTATCCAGGGAAAGGAAGTGAGGTCTTTATGGAGAGGGCGGCATTTAAACCTGAGCAGAAAAATCTTCAAGGTGAGTGGGAATTTGCTGAGGAGCTAATGTGAAAGATGAGCTTTGGGAAACTTTGAGTGGTTGGGCATCATGGGAGTGGCCCTCCGGAAACGGATTTAGGAATGAAATGTCAAACTTGAAAATGTGACCAAGAACTGCAATGGAGTGTCCATAACTGAGTGAGGAATGGGGCAGGAATTTAGACTTTGATGTGATGATTAGATTTCTTCAAGACAGGCAACTGGATGCAGTCTGGTGAAGGACCCAGAAGGAATCATAGTGGACCAGAGAAAGTTACTGAGTGGTTCATCCCTGGGCTCGGTTGAGCACGAGGTATATTTCTCTTGAGAGAAAGAGGCCCTCTGTGATTATTTTTCAAGTCAGGGAACCATTTTTTCTAGGCAGGTAGAACAATGGCCTGTGGAGATGGAGAAGTGAGAAGGGTTCTAAGAGGTTACGACCTAGACATGATTGAATGTGGTGGCAGCATATTATTGGTGCTGTGTCACTGAGAAGGAAGGAGAAGGGGGATCAACAATAATCTTGGGCTTCTAGCTTGGATAACTGGAGAAACACTTACACTGATGATGAGATGGCAAGTAGGGGCCAGAGAGGAAAACCATATGTTCTCTGTGTGTGCATCTGTGTGTAGGCATAGGTAAGTGTGTGTGTGTGTGTGTGTGTGTGTGTGTGTGTGTGTGTGTGTATGGTTTGTTGTATCTAAAATGTCTGAAGTTTCAGTACTGAGTAATTAGTAGGTGTTACACAGTTGCATATGAGACTCTGTGGTCCAGAAACTTCGGGGTCTATGGTCTGAGCCATCAGTGAAGCAGTGGAGTTGAGCCTTTGGCATGTGTAAGGTGTGAGAATAGCTGCTAGGGCTTCAGCAAAACAGATGCTCAAAGGTGCCACAGAGTTTTCAGCTGTGGGGACCAGTGTGTCCATGCATTTTAGCTGCTTGGCTTTCATCATCTCAGGGATTTAGTCATAAATTTGTAGAGCAAGACAGATGAGTGAGTGAACATGGAGACTGTGGGCTTGGCTGCCAGAGCTTCCGAAAGGAGGGGGAAGGGGGGCTTCCCCTCAACTCTGAGAAGACACCAGAGTTCTCAGCCTAGACACCAGGGGACAAGAAATTATTCACAGTTTGGTGTCTCTGCAGAGAATATTATTGAATGGGTGGAGACTCCAGTAGGAGCACACCAAACTAGATGTAATAACACAGAAATAGAGACCAGCCACGTAGACTCAGTAAATAAAAACAATAACACAGAAGGCTCAACTAGCAACAAACAGCTTAGTAGATTCTTAGACAAGGACTGAACAACCCTGTGATGAGACATAATTTTCATGTAAAATTGATTTTTTATGCTTATTGAGTTTAATATTGGAGCTTTATTATCTAATCAATTTCAACTCCAGACTTCCATCAACATTTGTGGCGTTATTTTTAAAAAGTGTCTGAAAGGTGTTAAAGGATAATCTTTTCATTTCAACAGCGCAAATTTTGTCCCGAAACTCTCAACACCCCCAAGTTGGAGACCTGGGTACACAGTATGCCCCCAGAGTATTTGAGGAGTGGGGAATACATGGTAGAAGGGAAGGAGACATCATTCCCAAGCTGAACCTGCAGGGGTGGGCAAAGATGAGCCAGACATCAGTGCTCAGCCCTCCGCTCACCACCATGTCTTCACTTGATGATAGATGGCATGGTTCTGCTTGATAGAAGCATGTAAGGGCTAAAATTTATACCGAGAATAAGTAGGCAGAGAGCTTCAAAGAGGAGGGAAAAAAGTAATGTCACAGGAGAGGGAGTAGTGGAGGGGAAAGCTAGATTGCAGTGCATTTGGGGAATAAATGGAAGATGAAGAAACAGTTTCTTCAAGAGTTTTTGCCTAGAGGAAAGCACACAGGTGGCTGGGGAAGAACATGGCATTGAAGGAGAGCTGTTATTTCATTTCAAGAAGACTTGAGTGCTTTAGTGGAGGAAAACCAACAGGCAGGAGACAGAAACAGATGACAGAGATAGAGGAGCCATGCATGATTGATGGCCCAGGAGCCCAGAGTGGAGAGAGAAGGAAACCATGGGTACAAGTGGGAGAAGTAAGCCTTAAGTAAAAGGGATGGCTTTCTCTCTGTAATTGGAGAACTGTAGAAGTACTGATAAGAATACAGCTACATCTGGAGGTAGCTGATAACATCACTTCCTCATGGCCTCAATTTTCACCATATAGGAAGACCATTTGCTCCTAGAAGAGAAGACAGCAGGGTAACTCATGCTTGAGAAAGGGGTAAAGACTTGGATAGCAGGGGGCGGATGCCCCCCACTTCCAAAATACTTTGGGGGTGTGCTAAAACTAGAAGATACAAATCTACTACTGGTCTTGTCTGCAAAGTCATTTCTTCTGTAGCCCTCGGCTACCTCTACCCTGACATGGTGTTAGTAGGCATTTGCATGGACCCTCTGCTGGGCAGAGGGTGATTGTGATGCAGGATGAGGGGATAAGGGATGAAGTTGGCAGGGGGGTGAGCCCTAAAGTGGAGAAACAGGAAATCAAAGAGGCTGCTTGGTTAGAAGAGACAGAAAGGGGGTGTCTTTGCAGCAGATGGCAGAAGTTGGTGTGACTAGAACGGGCCGGTGGAGAAGAAAGCGAATAAAGAGGGTCATAGTTGGCTGTGAGAGTCTATGGTTTGAAGTGTACAATTCCCTGTGGTAATGAAGCCCCTAGGGAGCAGTAAGATGTTTTCTAAGAGAAATTTTGCTGAATGGATAACATGCTATTAGCTTCTGGCTTTTCATTTGTAGTTTTCTCAAGTGTTACTTTGGGATTTGTTCCCACTGCTAGGAATTGTACTGAGAGCCATATTCGTGTTTCACTGGCCTAAGTGTATTTTACTGGGGGTGCATCTACTATAGGGCTCAGGTTTCACCGATAACTTTTAAGTGAAAAGAATGTTTTTAAGAGTGCCAGTTTGGGGCTAGAGTGACAGTACAGCGAGTAAGGGTAAGAGTTGCCTTGCATGTGGCTGACCCGGGTTTGATTCCCAGCATCTCACATGCTCCCCTGAACACCACCAGCAGTAATTCCTGAGTGCAAGCCAGGAGTAACCCCTGTGCATTGCCGGGGGTGACCCAAAAAGAAAAAAAATGAGTGCCAGTTAAGCACTCAAAAAAAGTCCACAGTGTGCCAATGAAGCAAAATTGTATTGATAATTGGTAAGCAAAATTGTATTGATAATTGGTAATGATTGTTAAATTTGATCATTAATAATTGGTATTAATAACTTTTTCCAAAAGTTGTCACTAGCTTTGTTGATTCTGTATTGTTTTGCCGATTGGTTGGATTCAGTTTTGACAAAATTTAATCATAAAGACAATGAAATTGGGGCAGTCCATTTTTATTATTATTGTTCTTTCTTTTGGGGTAACTCTTGGCAGTGCTCATGTTTACTCCTGGCTCTGTGCTCAGGAATCACTCCTGGAGGGGATCAGGGGACCCTATTGGGTGCTGAGGATCAAACCCAGGTTGGCTGTGTGCAAGGCAAACACCCTACTTCGTGTACTGTAACTCTGGCCCCAAGTTAGGGCAATCCTTGGGGAAGAAAGCAAAAGGCATTGCAGCATTTAATTTTTCTTTTAAAATTGATGAATTATTGATCTCAGGTAATTGTCTTAGAGTTGAATTCAGCAGAATCTGCGTTCTTGTTGCATGTCCTTTAATATGATCAAGCCAACGAAGCCAGAGAATCCCATTGAGAATCTGTAGTAACACTAGGGATTATTTGATTGAATTTATCCTGTTTGAGCATGCCCACACATTGCTCACACTCTCATCATTTGGAAGCCATTCCCATTTTACACACAGGTATTGAACTACTTTCAGTAGAATCTGTCTTGATGTACATGTTTATTAGCTTAATATACACATTGCAAAGAGTCCCCCCGGTTGGTAGTTATGTGGCAAGGATCAACTTCCTTGACTGTCTCACTAGAATAAATTTTCTTCCAGGGATTTTAGTCCAATCATGATGATTTTGGATCTTCTTACATTACTTTTTGCCTGGGTTTCCCACTATTATTTTTTTTTCTCCAGCTGTGTAGAAATACATCGCTAAAGAGAAAGAAAAGAGGCCTCTCTTTTCAAAAACACAGCTCGCTTACAGAGTCCAAGAAAAAAGATGTATTCACCAGACCAGACAGGGTAAGAAAGAGTGATCTGTGTGTAGAAAAGTTATCTATTAAAATGTAGCTTAGAAAACATCTCCAGTTCTCAAAAAATTCACAGGGACGCCTCTGTGAAGAGTGTCTGTCTTCACACCTTTGCGCCAGCAACCTTCCCTGCTGCTACTCCCAGTGTATTTTTAGCCCGGCATTAGACTTACGGGATGGTGTTCCTTAATTTTTTAATTATAAGGGGTTTTTATGCTAATTTTGTTCTTTTAAAAGTTTCCTGAACTTTCTTTAATGCCCTGGGGCCATATGGAATCATCTTCTTGCAATGCACACCAAGGAAAAAAAGAACCTTTTGCAAAACATTTAAATAATTTAAATACACAGAGCACACTTTGAAACACCCAGTTCGGTGTGGTGGTAGACTCTGTGTGTGTGTGTGGGGGGGGGGGGTGCGTGTGTGTGTGTGTGTGTGTGTGTGTGTGTGTGTGTGTGTGTGTGTACAACACTAGTAGCAGCCAGTTACTGAAGGAAGATCTGAAACGTTCAGCTTTACCTTTGGTTTGGCAAATGTTCTATAAAGTATTTTTATTTCCTTTCTTTGTGTCTTTGTGGGACAATGTCTAGCTATTTTCTGAGTGGGAGTTGATTTCTGCTGTTGAGTAAATAGGTGTGGGAGAAGCATTTGTAAAGAGATTCAGAAGGAGAAACACGCAGTGAGGATGCAATAATAGTATTTTATGAGCTGAGTTTGACTCGAGTGAGTGATTTTGAACCTCGTTTTGACACTGTCCTTTTCTCCAGTTCCCTTTCAATCTTGGCTTTGTCTTGATCCTTACTTTTGCTGAGTACCCAGGTCATTCATTACATGAAACACCAGAAGAAACGGTCATATGTTGGGGTGATCAGAGTTGCTCTAGGCAGCTGTGCCACTGTACTAGCGATGAATAAATATTATTTGTTTATCTGGGTGACATTATTCACATGCTGTGTGATATGAATTGCACCCCTGGATTTGCATGACAGGGGGTTCTGAGTGTGGTACAGTAACTTAAAGTTCAGGTTTCCCTCCTTGAGAGTCTCAACTTAAAGTAATTTGAATTCTTTCTGATCTGTGCCTAAAGTGAAAACTATAGTCCCATTGTGAAAAGAAAAATTGACTAGCATAGTCCTGGTTAATAAAACTTCCAGCAAGAAGGAAAATGTTCCATATCTGTGCGATATAGTATGATAGGTGCTTATCATATGTACCACTGAAGAAGGAAAAAATGGTTAGCCCAAGTGAGGGACTGAATATTTAGCTTAATTTATTTTGATTTATTCAAACTGAAATGAAATAACCACATGTAGTCAATAGCTTGTTACTGAATAGCACACTTCCAAGGAGAGACCCACATTATCTTTGACTCATCTTTCTTAGGTTATCACCTCATTTGTTTCTAAAGGTTCTAACTTTTGATATGAGGAAACTGGCTTGTGTACACGTGGAATGTGTTTCTTTTCAGATAACTCAATCACTGAACACCCTCCTAGCTAGTCTCATCCTTTAGCTGTCTTTGGAACTGTTGACTTCCTGAGCTCTGGGGTAGGAAAGGTTGAGATGGGTAGTTCTTGAGTCATTCATTAGAGTCATTAGAGTAATGCTCTTGGCTTTCCTTGGTTACCTCTACAGATAAGAAATTGAATAGGGCTAAGTAGGGAGAACTTCCTAAGGTCTTAGGCAGATCTCTGTCAAGTCAACTCAGATTAAAGGAAATGTCTCAGATAAGGAAATACTGATACTGATAAGATAAACTCTGTCTGGCTCAGCTACACATTACTTAAATAGTCTTGAATAAACCAATCATTGGACCTCTCAGAAACTTAGCATCTCACCCAAACAAGGGGAGGAATAATAACTGTTCTGCCTATTATGTGTGGTTATTAGGGATAATAAATGAAATACCATCAGCTGCAAAATGCTGTCTAAATGCTTATCATCATTATATGACTGCTCCTTACTTCATTCCCCCTGGCTCTTCATTAAGTAAAAAGGAAGTTAGAGTGAAAAAAAAAATAAAAAACACGGATGTGTCTAGAATAATCAAAACTTTATTGTTGACTCAAAGAACAAGTCCTAATGTCCACTTGTCAGGGGTTCTTGGTTCCACTTTTAATTTTTTTTTTTTTGGTTTTGGTTTTGGATTTGGGGTCACACCCAGCAGCAATCAGGGCTCACTTCTTGTTCTGGGATCATTCCTGGTGGTGGTTGGGGACCATGTATCATACCAGGAATGGGACAGGGCATGATACACAGCAAGTATTTTCCCTTTTTGCATTATCACCAGCCATCAACTGACTCAGATCTAGCCTGGTTGGGTCACTGGAATGGATAGGAAAAGGCAGCATCACCAAATACAGCATCACCCAATATAGTGTGCCTGACCAGAACCCCACTTGGAGGAAATTATGACCTCAAGAAGAGAATGCAGAGGACAAGTGGGAAGGAGCATTTGCAGTAAGCAATTTGCAGGCTGAGCTCCTCTCCTGAACCCTGATTGCTAAGACAGGTATAGACTCATCTGTAATCCTTCACTGGGTCCCAGGGTTTTTGTTGTTGTTGTTTTGATTTGTTTTGTTTGGGAAACATACCCAGTGATTTTCAGGGCTTACTCCAGCTCTGCACTCCAGGATCACTCCTGGTAGGAATATATGGGGTACCAGGGAATCAGTCCTGGGTTAGCTGCTTACAAGGCAGCTACCCTGACCACTGTAGTATCTCTCTGACCTCTGGGTTCCAAGTTTTTGTTCTGCGAGTTATGAAAATTGTCTCTGTTGATTCTCTTGTCCATCCCTGAAGAACATGACCTTGGCTTCCACAGGCTAATTTCCCTTAAAGGCAAAAAATAACATGTCACAAAGATGAGGGCCATTTCTGCACCGGTCAGTAGGTGTTTCCTAGGTCTGAATGTTAGTTTTTACTTCAACATCTTCATCCCAAGTAATGTCTCCTAAAGATATCAGACATGGTTTGACCACTGTTTGATCTAAAATATTCCCTCCATGTAAATACAGTGTTAAAGTTAAAAATTCATATGTAAATTTCCCTTCCATAGGAAAGGAGAACGTATTTTTTATGGCATTTCAAATAATTCTATTCCTCTGGATTGAGATTAATAAAATATCTTTTTAAAATTTTACTATATCCTGTTTATATATTTGTATATATACTACAGGGAGGTTGAAACATTGGCATTGAATTGCCATTGAGCAAGGATAAAAAAAGGTTTCTGTTTTGACACAGAAATGTGATTCAGTCTGACTGTGACTCTGACTGCTCTGACTATCTGACCTCCAAATATTTTAACATTTAGTTATTGTGCATGTTTCAACACAGGATCCTGACTCAGGAATAGATAACCCATTCATTGAAGAAATAATTGAGCATCTCTTATGCCAGGTACTAAGGGATCCTGATGTATCAGGTTATATAGTCCCTTATTTCTAGAAGCCCATCATTTGGTGGAGGAGACAGATATTTAAGCAGGGTGTTGACAAAATAGCATGGTTGGTGCTGTAACAGAAGTACAGAGAGACTGATATGCTGTAGATGGAAGAAGTTACCGCTTTTCCTAGGGATTCAGTCATCAAACGAGTTCATCAAGAAGACGGTGATTGATCTTGATGTAAAGGCATGCTAGGTACAGAAGAGAGAGAACAATCCAGCTCTTCTCTATATAGATATTTGTGGCGGGGTTGGAGGTGGGTCCTGTGTGGTGCACAGGAGGCTTAGAGGCCCAACTGGCCATTTTCACAAACCAGTGAACACCAACCAACTGGTGTTCAGGACAAGGGTCTAAGGATGCAATGTCAGAGGGACATGGACCACCCCAGCATAGCTAGATCCAGGGTAGTACTAGCTATGGTCCAGGGACTATGTGGTGCCAGTAATCAAACTTGGGACAACGACATGCCAAGCAAGTGCCCTAATCTCTCAGTTCCTCTTTCTATAGGTTTTAAGCAAGTGCTTTGCTCTTTCTAGACACATTATAAATGTTGTTTAATTTATCCCCGCACGTTTGTTCTCTAAATGTGAGATGCTTGTCCCCTGACATCAGCCCAAGGTCAGCCTGCCCTATTCATACATGTTACTGGGCCATCTCTTCTTGTATCTTGACCATGGATGGGCACCACACCAGCTGGTGGACAAATTATTTGTTGAATGAATTATTTCCTTTCTCCCTCAGGGTTCTGCATAGAGTAGGTGCTCAGACCTACTTTTATCTCTTGGAAGATAAACAGATGCTTATTTAGATTTCCATAATAATTGCCACAAAGTTCATGACTTTTTACTTTGTGTTTGGATGTGAGGTTTGGGCTACACCCGGCAGTGTTCAAGACTACTCCTGGCTCTGTGCTCAGAGGGTACTCCTGATGGTATCCAGGGGATGATAATCAATGCTAGGGATTGATGCAAGTCACGTGTTTACCCCTTGTGCCATCTTCTGACACATGACTAAACAACAGAAACTTAATTCTCTTGCAGTTCTAGAAGCCAAAAGTCTGTATCAATCCTCTGAAAGCTTCAGGAGAGATTCCTTCCTTGCCTAGCCTTTCTCCTGTAGGCTCTGAGCATTCTTACCTCAGCACCGTCCAACTCTAAACCATTGCTCTATCTTTTGTGGCTTCCACTTGTCTATATCTCACCTCTCTGATTTTTCTTTTGTTTTGTTTTGGGCCACACCTGAGATGCTCAGCGTTTGCTCCTGGCTCTGTGCTCAGGAATTACTCCTCTTGGTGGTGCTTGGAAGCATAGGGGATGCTGGGGATCAAACTGGGTTTGGCATCTGCAAGACAAATGCCCGACCCACTGTACTATTGCTCAGGCCCCTCCCTCTGATTTTTCTTTTGAGAATATCTTTCATTAAGCTTAGGATCCAGCCTAAATTTAGAATGATCTCATCTCAGTATGTTCACTTTTATCTACTCAAATCCCTTTCCAAATAAGGTTATCCTTATAAGATTAAAGTATGCACAGTCCTCCTTTGGGAAGAGTTGCCATTCCACCCACTAAATGACCTTCCTAGGGTATAAGATTAAGATCAACAGGGCATCAAAACACAGACTGCTTTGGGTAGGTAGCTGTTTTCATTCCCATGTTAGGATGGGGCAGGAGGGTAGTTGTGAGAGGAGATTTTAAAAGATGTTTCATTTTATTTGATTCTTAATTTTTTGAGAAAGGATCTTATCGGAGGACATTCCAGTGAGTCTTCCTCATGGAAGCAAGGTAAGGTGACCCAGCGACATGGAGACAGAAGCAGAGGCACCAGAAAGAAGGTCCCCTGGAGAGAGGCTCACCCTTGATCCCCTACTTTCCAGTTTACGTGGGATCGTGACCCTGTGTTATACTTATTCCTGAATTTCTATGAAAAAACATACCTGCATGATACTGGTGAAGCGTTTTGTACATTTTATACATCTGAGTTGTTCCTCAGCAACTACAGAGAATGAGGCACCAAAGGTTAAGGGTCTTGACTGAGGCCGGTTACCCAGTAAGTGAAACCACGAGGCCTCAAATCCTGGAGACACAATTCCAAAGCCAGTGTGCTCACTATCCCCTTTCTCCTTTGGTATCTGGACTCTGGCCTGGTGTTCAGAGGCCTCCTTTATTTCCCTCCAAAGGGAACTGAGTATGTCTGTTTCTTGTGTCCCAGAGACAGATGCTGAATTGATTAGCCAAGTAAATAATACGTTTGAGACTTTGCCAAGTTTTCTTTTTAATTTGCTCTTTATTTGATTAATATGAAAATTTAGGTCATCTGCGATAAACCACGGAGTCATGTAGTTTGTGCCATTACTTTTCTGGAACGTCTTTTTATGTTTCATTATAAAATTAGTTCAAATTTCTAAGAAATGAAACAACTTGGGTTTCTCCCATGTCAGACCATGATATTCTAGCAGCTTAAGCTAAGTATCTCTGGCTGTTTTCTCCGATGACGAAAAACACTGACTTAACTATTTCTCCAGCTATTTTCCTTGACTGCAAATGCCTGGCCACTGTATTATAAACCTCTTTCAAGATTGACATAGTAGAGAAATGAGCTCTTGCTCCAACGTTCTTTTTCTCCTAAAGAAGTAGTCTTCCTTTGTGTGTGTGTGTGTGTGTGTGTGTGTGTGTGTGAGAGAGAGAGAGAGAGAGAGAGAGAGAGAGAGGCATTATGCATAAAGGTATCTTTAAAAGCTTAAGGTCCTAATGATCCTACATTATAATTTATGTACAAAATCTTCAAGAATAATACCAGAGTCAGTTTCTATAACTCTATAGAGAACCATCTCAGATATCTGATTGTGTTTCTGGAAAAGAGAATAGAGCAGGATTTGAGTAAGGCATGTGGAATTATAGGTTATCATTTTTTCCCTATCATCCATTTATATAATAATGAAAAGAGAGACTAGCAGGAAGACGATCCACCCTATTGAGTTAGCAATATGTGGTGTGATTTTCAAGTGCCCACTACAGATATTTTTTTTCCTGATAATTTGAAGCTTATCTCTCTGGTAGCATATATGTTTCCCCACAGTCTAAAATGTCCTTTTAAAAAAAATACTGTTTCCTGAAGAAATTCTAGGTTTGTAAAGTTTAACAAACAAAATATTACATCTAAATCACATAAGGTTGTCAAATCACACATCTAAACCCCTAAAAATTAAAAGCTCTTAAAAGCCGTCTTTTTTTAACTTGGGGAAAATGAAGAGCTGTCAGTCAAGCCTGGAGCAGGAGGTAGTCACAGGCAGTACTGCTTTTGTATCTAAGAGCAAGCATCTGTCCAATTGAGCATCTAATTGGTAATCATGGATTATTACGTTAATTGTTTGAATGGAGGCTATAACTGATATAATTTCTAAAGCTCTAGATCCTATAACAGTATTTTTACAGTGACAAGAGGAAAAGAGACATGACTGTGATTGTAAATTGCCAAAACATTGGACGGTATAGATGGCATCATCAGCACAGTCATATTAGGGCTGGCTTGTTCTTCTCCGTGCTTGAAGGGTCCCTGAGTGCCAAGTCATTGTGTGTTTAGTTGCCAAGGTAAATGTAAGTCATTAAGGGAACAGAGTGGAGTGGCTTCTGCTGTGCTATTTTCACTTCAGTTTGCTTATTGCTTGGATCCAGGCCAGTGGGACTGGCATTTGAGTGTAGATAAGTACTCTACGTGTATATTTAAAAAATCAGTTACTGCTTTCCAATAATAATTTCTGACCTTTATTTGCCCTTTGCATTTTGTAAATTATTTTCACACGTGTTATTTCCTTTATCTGCACTGTCCTCCCGTTGTTCATCGATGTGCTCCAGCGGGCCCAGTAACGTCTCCATCGTGAGACTTGTTGTTACTGTGTTTGGCATATTGAATACTTCAAGGGGAGCTTGCCAGGTTTTGCTGTGCGGGCGAGATACTCTCGGTAGCTTGCCAGGCTCTCCGAGAGGGGTGGAGGAATCGAACCCGGCTCAACCTGGCCAGTCGCACGCAAGGCAAATAAATGCCCTACCGCTGTGCTATCGCTCCAGCCCTTTGAGTCTCCCCAAGCTGAAAAGGAGTGATTTCTTTTCTGGAAACCAGTCGGGGGTTAGGGATCTCACTAGCAAAGACTTGGGGTGCTTGCTAGTGGTGCTTGCCACTCTGTTCTCCGATTGGGTGCTTGTCAGAGGAAAGCCAGCCACTCTGTTTTCTGATTGGTTTCCTGTTCAGCCAGCGTATTGACCATCCCAGGGCTACAGAAGCAGGAGGAAGGTGATTGGAGGAGCGGTGGCAGAATGGGAGGGACAGAGAAGAGGTTCTAAGAGCTTCCCAGCTTCCAACAATTGCATCTCAGTTCCAAGAAGTGTAGAGGATGGGTCCCACCTTGCAGGTTCAGTGGGTGAACATGGTCATAGACAATGGAGCAGTAGATGTTCTGGTTCCTCTGCTGGATGGCAGTCAAAGAGGTGCTCTGTCCCCAAGAGTGCTGTGTGGAGCCCCTGACGGGAGACGGCCAAAGACTCACCTCACAGACTTTCTCTGTAAACAAAAGAAAAATCTCAACTAAGCTTCTCTGTTACTTTGGTTGCAATGAACTAAGCCAGATCAACTCTAATAGGGGATTTTATTCTGCCCACTTGCAGTTATGCCTAATTTGTACATAGTTTGTATATCATGTGTGTGTGTGTGTGTGTGTACACACATATTCTCTTTACTATAAGCACATAAAAAGCTGTAAGAGTGTGTTTGTGAGAGTGTGTGTGTGTGTGTGTGTGTGTGTGTGTGTATGTGTGTTAGTTATCCTACCACTTGGTCCAGTAGTGGTTAGGTTTGGTACATTTTATTGAAAATCATATGGCACTTCAATTTGACAATGGCCAGTCATAATCCATAATTGAGAAGAAGAAAATTGAGAAGGAACAAAATCCCTACAAATTGCTCACTGATACTTGAAGGGCTACTTAGTATTTAAATGAGAACAACCCTGGTTATACAATTTTTATATGTCTCAGACATGAATGTTTATCTCCTGAGATGCAGATTTGATTTTGAGAAAATATTTGAAAAATAATTTAATATAAGCTGTAGTATTCCTATTGTGAAACCACGGGGCTTAGTGGAATTTTTCTTGGGTCACCATAGATACCAGAATCTAATTTGATTACTCTTGTGAATAGTTGCTAACTATAATCTGATATTGACTGTTACTTTTCATCAGCTGGAAATAGTCTGCTAATTGAGCTGGAGCCATGCCAGTGAAATCTTTCAGAGGAATAGTTTTATATACAACAGTTTTAATAAGCAATTCAATGAAACCTTTTAGAAAAGCAACAAAAGCAAGAAGGGCCTGGGCACACATCATGTGAATGAACTCAGACAATACTGGATCATGTCGGTCACTCAAAACTAGTTTGGCAAGGTCGAAGAAGAGCTTAATTTATTCAGCAACCATGAGTATACTTATTTGCTTAATAGCTCTGTCAAAAACAACCCAACCTGCTGCCTCTCTGGAGTTCATAAATGAGCAAGGTGCCTCTTTTGCTATCAGATTATGCACATTGATAGTCGTGCTTTGAGGGCTCAATTTTTCAGTCGCAATTAAACTTACATCAGATAGCTTCACTTGCAAGCAAGCTTTTACAAAGAGACAGTATCTTCGCCTGTCATCATCTAGAAACTGTCGAGATAGATGGATAATCCCCAGAGTGAGATGTTTTTTTCCTTGAGGAAATTGAAGCATTAATTAGTTAGCAAACTGTGAGACCAGTGACTTGTACTTGTTTTGTTTAACCAACCTTTGTGACTAGCCATGTGGCAGAGTATGTTGTTTTCTGTGCTTCTTTTGCAGGTCATGTTCTGCTAAGCCCATATATAATATTCTCCTTTCAATTTACTCTTTTATCTCTCATTTAGCTGACAGAAACCAAGCCCTAGAGAATATTATAATAAGCTCAGATGTACCCAGTTAATATCAAGGCCCTGAAGATCAAAACTCCTGGTCTTCAGTGTTTTCAGTTGTAGGGAAAGAATGAATGAGAGGTGAATCTGATTCTATTTTCAGATGAAAGCTCACAAAATACTGCCTCGTTGGCAGAGTGATTGGTTTGCTATAGTTTCAGAAGTACTCTTACTTGGGTAATTGAATTTAAGTAAATGATTGTTTACTTCTCTTCAATGTTATATGTAATAGAGATGCTGAATGGAAAACACTTAGCTAATAATATTTGCTCAATAAGTAGAAATTATTGGGACTAGATAAATAGTACAGAGGGCAAGGTACTTGCCTTGCATGCAGTTAACTGCAGTTTTATCCCCCACATATGGGGGATATATGCTCCTTCCCATCCACCCCAGAATTACCAGGCGTGATCCATTAGCACAGAGCTAAATGAAAACCCCAACCCCTGCGAAAAACTAAACAAAATGAGGCGCAATTAATGTCTTTAGAGTGGCTTTCTTTATATTTGGAGAAATTTTGCTTAGTCCTATGCTTCGGACACTGCAGAACCTCCAGGAATCATGTTGAAATGCAGAATCAAAAACACTCTCTGGAAATGTGCTGCTGGATATCTAGGCTTTGTTCTCAATCCATTCCTTGAGCTCAGCGGTGGATTTGCCATGAGATGGGCATAGTCTACCAGTCTAGTGATTTTGTCCCTGACTTTAACAAAACAGTGCAGAAGGAGCTTTTTCCCCAAGGTATTTTCATAAAAATGGACAATCTTTGGAGAGGAAAGAAAAATGCAAAGAAATGCTTCAAAGCAAGAGAATAGGTCTCTACAGGAAAGATGAATGTGATTGGGAAAAATTGTTTGTAAATGTGAATAGGTATTTCACATTTTTCTATATTTCTATATTATATTTCTGTGAATATATTTTATTTACAATAATATATTATATATAGAATATGGAAATGATGGAAATGATGGCCCTCCCGTTGTTCGTCGATTTGCTCGAGCGGGCCCAGTAACGTCTCTATTGGAGACTTTGTTGCTACTGTGTTTGGCATATTGAATACGTCACGGGGAGTTTGCCAGGCTCTGCCATGCGGGCGAGATATTCTCAGGAGCTTGCCGGGCTCTCCGAGAGGGGCGGAGGAATCGAACTCAGGTTGGCCATGTTAGCTACGTGCAAGGCAAACACCCTACCGCTGTGCTATTGTTCCAGCCCCGTATAATACATTCTATATTCTGTGAATATTTATATATACACATGTTACTATAAATAAACATCTGCACTGTAGCACTGTCCTCCCATTGTTCATTGATTTGCTCGAGCGGGCCCAGTAATGTCTCTATTGCAAGACTTGTTGTTACTGTGTTTGGCATATCTAATACATCACAGATAGTTTGCCAGGCTTTGCCGTGTGGGCAAGATACTCTCGGTAGCTTGCCCGGCTCTCCGAGAGGGGCGGAGGAATCGAACATGGGTCGGCTGTATGCAAGGCAAATGCCCTACCCGCTGTGCTATCGCTCCAGCCCAAAGAAACATCATACTTGGAAAACTCAAAAGAAAAATGATCTGAATTTCACATTTCTTTCTTCATCAGGATCCTATGAAGTTGTGACAAGTCAGGGATGGGGGGTAGCAGGACATATGGATTTATGGAGGCCCTCGCTCTCAGATGCCTACCCTGAATTTGGGCCTCCTCACCCCTCACTCCCTCACTACATTGCCCTGTTCCTTATGACCATGGTACCTAGAGTTTTTAGGTTGGAAGGAACCTAAATTTTCAAAAGTCCCCTTTTACTCTGCCCTCATATATCCCCCACTACCACCTTTCATGCGCAGAAAACAACCTCCTGTTTTTACAGATGTAGAAATGGCATGGGGGGGGCGGAGCTAGAGCAATAGTACAGCATGCGGCCGACCCAGGTTTAATTTCCAGCATCCCATATGGTACCCCCCTCTGAGCACAGCCAGGAGTAATTCCTGAGTGAAAACCCAGGAGTAACCCCTGTGCATCGCCAGGTGTGACCCAAAAAAGAGAAAGAAAGAAAGAAAGAAAGAAAGAAAGAAAGAAAGAAAGAAAGAAAGAAAACGTGTCTGAAATGTTGATTGTCCTATAATGGGTGATCTTTGACTACTGTGTCATCATTTGATTGCAAAGGTCTTGCTAAGTGGTATAAAAATAAGAATGGTGCATCTCATACCTGATGGGTTCTTACATAGTGTGAAATGCAACAGTAGAGGACCTCTGGCCCAAGTACTTCATGCTGTTCTGTTGTGCACCTTGTGGTTCAGCTGGGCTGGTGTCCATGAGGTTGTCTGGGTGCTTTTAGAGTATGATTCCAGACCCAGGAATCATGCAGTGCACCTGCTCTGTCACTTTCGTCTCTTTAGTTACTGCCCCGTAGCACAAGAGTGACAGGAGAGAACCGCCCCATATGGTCTTTGCAGGAGTGGAATGAATTCATCTGTGCACATCACTTGGAAGTTGCAGCACATAGTAAGCCATTTGCAAACGATGGCCATCTACTTGTGTCCTTTGTGAACCCTGATGTGTTTTCCCAGGTCTTCCTCTACGCACACGATGTAAAAGTAACCGTGCATTTCCTGAGAGTCTGGGAAATCAGAGTCAGAATTCTGCCTATAGTGTCATGAAATAGTTGTTGACTGACAAGGGAAGCTATATAATACCTATCCAGAAGGGATAGTGAAAGTGATCAGGATTCATCTGAACTGAGACTGAAGACTGCTTGGGGGAACTCTGCGATGGTCTTGTGATTTGCTGTCCAGTGACCACTGTTGTTCTGTTGTTATTATTAACCCCTAAATAACGAGGAGTAGACTTGACTTTGTTTGGAAACTTGATCAGGTGAGGCTGATACCTTCCCTTTCTCTGCCTCCAGATTGTCAATCATCATTCCTATTTGCTGCACGCTATACTGTCTCATACAGTGATCTTGAATGTAAAAGCTATGCACAGTGTTATGGTGTGTCACACTTTTTGTGACGATTCCCTCTGCCCTGCATTTTCCTTTTCCCACTATGATCACTGGGGGAACCAATGTGAATGGGAAATAACCAAGTGAATGGGAATTCTGTGTGAAGCCTTTCTGAAACCTTCCTTGACCCAACAGGAAATAGTGTCTCCTTTCTGAGTTTCCAGAGCTCCAGGTAATCATTTTCACCACATTTATTCTGGGCATCTCGCCTGTACTCTCTGGCTCGCTTTGTTTCTTTCCTGGTGCTAAAGACCTTTAGAGGAGAGATTCTCTCTTACTCTCTGGTCATTCTGCAGTGCCCAGAACAATGTTTTATAGTTTTTAAAGGGAAATTTATTTAATGGATATCTTTTAGGTTTCTAAATAGGGATAGGATAGATTTTCTTTTCACCTAGCTCACATATACCACCCAGAAAGACTTAGATTAGCTTATTTGGGGCATGCAGATCTTCTGTTGACCCCTCTTTTAAAAGGAGGAGATGTTCTTCTCTCACTATTTAGAAGACTATATCTAATTTCTCTAAACTTCTACATCTAAGCTTCTACATCTGAACTCCAGTTCATATCAATAGTAGGAGTAATGGGCGAGAATGAGAATAGAAGCATTGAGAAAAATCTCTTTCTAAGATCACACCAGATTTCATAAAACAAGTCTCACATTGCACGGATGCATGCGACATTGAAGCTCTGTCCTGTCAGCAATGGGAGGTCACAGCAGCCTCAGAAGAGAAGTTGAGGGAAACAACCCTAATTTATGTGGCAGTTACTGTGAGACAGGAAGGGCAGGTATTGAAAAGTTTTTCCACCTTGGTGATCTAACAGATTCCAGGACTCAAATTTTGGTTTTGTGGAATTGACAAAGTAGGAACCACTTTGGATGAATGATTTGGGGTATATGCTCAGAGAGGCTCAGGCTTCTTGTGGTCTGTAGGTAGCATTTACTAAACTTCTGATTGATCAGTCTTAAACAGATGACATCAGTCATTTGACACAGGTAGTGAGTGAAGAACAGAGCAATCTGACATTGAGGATTAAACAATGATTTCTATTTGAAATGAATCACTGCGCCGTTCTCAGGAATATATCTTGCTTCTAAGGTGTTTTTAACATCCTGAAGGAAGATAGCACTCTGGTTCATTCATCACTGAGGCACCTCACTGTTTCTTATTTACCTCATTCTCCTCAGAAAGTGTGAGATACACATTTCTGGTCAGGCTGATACTTCACTTCAATTTAAGGTGAGAGGGGCTATTTCCAACTTGGGGAGTTGGAAAGAGGTGTGAACAAAGTAGTAGATCAGGAAAGTGAGGCAATTTGAGAGCTCTAGTAGAGTATTACATAACTTTTAAAAATTGAGTTTGAGGTGTTAAAAGTATCAGAATGCAAATTATAAATGCAATATAGATTTCCTCTGCAACACAAATGTAGAGCGATCTTATGAAACCTTTCTGAAGCCAAAAATGAAGTGAAGTGAAGAAGCATTTGCCATGAATTTACCTGGATAAGTTTTTTAGTGTTTCTGGTTCCCCCCAAAATAACTTACCCTGTCAAGCAAATGACCCACAAAACTTACAGTCACACTAGCATGTGTTCACAGCAAGGGTGCAGCCATTAGCACACAGCCCATGTCTTGTAGTTCCAAGGAAGAAGCTCTGCAGGATCCTGAGGCCGGCTTAGCATCCTGCTGCTCTGGAATGACTGAAGTCTGCTTTTGCTTTTTTTGTGGGGCGTGGGTGGCCTCCCAAGCAAGGCATAGGAGACCCTAGGGCCACTCTCAGCGATACTCAGCCAACTGGGCCAGGTGGTTTGTGCCAGAGCTCTAGAATATAAAATTACTTAGGTCATAGCTATGAATTGGGGTACAACTAGAGTTCCCAGGAGGCCAGTAGTGCTGGCGTGTTGAAGGGCCACATCCAGAAGCCCTCTGATCTGGGGGATCAAACTCTGGTTCCAGCGCATGCTTTGACTCCTATTTTTGCCCTTTTGTCTTTGGTTGTAAAAACAAAAACCCTCTTCTACAGGAACTAACGTATTCCTGTAGGTCTTGTGTGAAAGCAAGGTAGCATTAACTCAGACTTTCAAAAAGTATGTGTTGAAATATAGCTGGAGCTATAGCACAGTGGCTAGGGCGTTTGCCTCGCTTGCGGCCAACCTGGGTTCAATTCCCAGCATCCCATATGGTCCCCAAGCACCACCAGGAGTAACTCCTGAGTGCAGAGCCAGACTAACCCCCACTGTACATCACAGGGTGTGACAAGAAAAGAAAAAAAATTAATCAAAAAAACAAAAAGTGTGTGTGTGTGTGTGTGTGTGTGTGTGTGTGTGTGTGTGTGTATTAGGGGGTGGGGAGTGGGGACCCTGTCCAACATAAATAAAACAGTGTTCAGATTTTGATCCAGTATCTGAGTAGCTTCTCTTCAGTTTTCACGGGTAATTATAAATTGACTGTATTTATGTCCACTTAGTAGTAATGGAGTGTGTCAATCATTTAAACAGTGACCCTGCAGGTTACCACAAGCCCGTGCTCCATGTTTTTTACCAAGACCTTAGAATTTGTGTAAGGCTTAGACAGAATCGATTTTAACGAGAAAGCACATAACTGTATTTTGATTCTTCTTTCTCCAGATCTTCTAAACAGATCACTTAAGTAATGGGGCATACTAGAAGCAGAGAGAACCCATTTCCAGAGGCTGGAGGGTGTTTTATCTATGGAACTATTTTCCAGTTGCTGATCTTTCTGTGCCTATTTCCAGCATTAGTGTCCAAGCTAGTGGTGGGAAAGCTAACAAGAAGAGACTCAATATGTCTTTTCGATCTTCTGGGCTCCCTTTGGAATTGTGTTTCATATATTTGTAGTGAATTGTTTTAAGTCCCCGATTTTCTTTCTTGTCTGATTCTGAACTTAGCATTTTGTCATCCAGTCCCCTTTTGTTTTTTCCGGAAGTGAGCCCCCCGTGAGCAACCCCTCAAAAACTCTCTTGACCCTTGATCATGTACACGGTTTCACAGCATCTAGTTTGCTTCAATTGCATTATTCCTGGAGTTGTCTGAACATGCATTGCTCTGTCTTTTAGCAGAGAGCAGATTTGCTCCTGTTAGATGTAGCTCGCTCTCTCTCCCCCACCCCACAGCCTGTGTTCAGCTTCTGACATCACAGCATCCTCTTTGGGTCACAATAGGTGAGTAGGTAGAGCACAGCTTCTCTCCAGTCTTCCTTTTAGGTGTCCAAACCACTTCCTTCTACAGCACTTGTAAAGAAATTGTAACTCGAGCCACCTTAACAAGAGATAACTCTTTCCTCTAGGAAAGGGCTATTCAGATAGAGAAGGGAGCACCAAATAAAGGATGTTTGGAGGATCCTCCCAGGAGGGGAGATGCATGTCGAAAGTAGACTATGGACTGAACATGTTTGCCACTCAATGCCTCTTTTGCAGACCACAACACCCAAAAGGAGAGAGAGAACACAGGGGATTGCCCTGCCACAGAGACGGGGGGATGGGGGGATGGGGGTGGGAGGGATATTATCCATGGTGGTGGAAAATGGGCACTGGTGGGAGGGATGGGTATCTGATCATTGTATAATTGAAACCAAAGCACAAAAAATTGTAAATCTACAACTTTAAAAAAAATAAAATAAAATAAAGGGGGAAAAAAAAAGAAAAAAAAAAAAGAAAAAGAAAATAATGAAATGAATTTCCATAAAAAAAAAAAAAAAACAAGAGATAACTCGGTTCCCTTATGGCAAAACAAATGGGTTTGGAGAGGGCTGTTCACCCAAGGATCAGTTTCACCTTAGTCGTGGGTTGGTTTGTTTGAAGTTCCTTCATTAGTAACCCTAAGAAGAGAAGCACTCACAAACTTAAGTATAAATGCTAAGTAGACTGAAATTCTATCCTTAATTCCAAATCATACGTAAGTGAGGAAATCTCAAGGGAATGAGATTGTGGTGGGCAGATTGAGAACTCCGTTTTGAAGATAAAGGGGAGCTAATTTTCTTGGTCTTCAAAGAATGTGGAAAATATTGGTTTTATTTATTGTGAATTTCTTTGGGGGTAGGGCGGGGTAATACAGTGATAATTGGAAGCAGCATCTAATTTTTAAAAAATATAAAATTAGCAAAGCACTTGAGAAATCAGACTTGCCATATTTATGCATTTCATTAAACCCCACAATTGGCTTTAAAAACTTATAAAGCTCTGGGTTCTTCTTATAAAAGTTTAAAAAAAGATTTGATTTATTTTTCTTAAATCAGTGTAAAAACTATTGGGTTTAAATTTAGTAAGTGCAGAACCATGGTTCAAAATAGTGATATGCTTAGAAATACTGAATCTCTTCTAAAAAAAATTAAAAATAGAATCAGCTTGTGACCCAGAAATTTCATTCCTTAGCATATAGAATGCCAATGGCATATAGAAACAGAATTTTAGTAACTAAAGCCAACATGGCCGACCCGAGTTCAATTCCTCCGCCCCTCTCGGAGAGCCCGGCAAGCTACTGAGAGTATTGGATATGCCAGACACAGTAACAACAAAGTCTCCAATGGAGACGTTACTGGGCCCGCTCGAGCAAATCGACGATCAACGGGAGGGCCTTTACCTTTACCTTTACCTTAAAAAATTAACTCTAAAAGATACGTGCACGTTGTGTTCATCGCGGTGCTAAGTACAATAGCAAGATATGAAAATTATGTAAATATCCAATGACGTATAGAAGGACACAGAAATGGTATATGCACCCAATGGAATACTCTGTACCTACACAAAAAAGATGAAATCTCGCCTTTTGCCACGTTGTGAATGGAAGTAGAGAGTATCATGTTCAGCAAAATAAATCAGAGAATGAAGGACAAATGCCAGCTGAAATCCGTCAAAGATGGTACATAAAGAAACAAAGCAAGGAGAAGCCAGAGAGATGTTTCAGGGATTAAGGTGTTTGCCTTACAAGTGTCTAAGCCTGGTTCAATTCTTGACACTGCATATGGTCTCCTGCACAAAACCAGGAGTGATCCCTGTACACCGAGCCAGGAGTAAGTCCTAAGCAATGCTGGTGTGACCCCAAAACAGCAACAAAAGGATTGGGGTAGGGGAGAGTTAGAAGCAAATCCAGAGAATAGATAGTAACTAATGAAAACAGACCCTTGGATTTTTACTACATACAGTTACTGAGCAGTGAAGAGACGGTATTGGGGAGGGGGGTGGGAGAGCAGAAGAGACAGACTAGAAGTGACATTAAGACAGTGGTGGAGGTCTTGGGCATTTTGATGGTATGAGAGGTACAGTAACTTTGTACATGAAAAGCATAAATGCCAGCACTAATATAATGAGGCTACCTCAAATACAATCGAAAGAAAAAGAACTAAAAAAATGCCGAGTCCCTTTTTCCTTTTTTTACTGATTTGGGAGTGGTATTTAATTCAGCAGCCTGTAGAAACAACACTGAGAGAGTTTTGGACATTGAAGATATCTATGAATTTGGGAAAGAGAATGCTTCACAAAAAAATAAGGGGAAGACATTCATAAAAGGGGGAGGATGAAGGTTATAATAATGATCATCAAAACATGAAGAAAATACATTTTTCTATGGAAGATTAGATTATGGGATTAAATGGACCCGAAAAAGCATAATGAAGAGTTCTACTGCATTTTTTTCTGAAGGATTTTATTAGAGTATAGAAAAAAGAAATTGATCATCAATATATCCAACTTAATATCTTACAGATTAAATATATAGATAGATATTTGTGTATACTGTCACTGTCCTCCCGTTGTTCATCGATTTGCTGGAGTGGGCCCAGTAACATCTCCATTGTGACAACTGTTACTGTGTTTGGCATATCCAGGCTTTGCCAGGTGGGCGAGATACTCTCGGTAGCTTGCCGGGCTCTTCCAGAGGGGCGGAGGAATCGAACTCGGGTCGGCCATGTGGCTGTGTGCAAGGCAAATGCCCTACTTTCTGTGCTATTGCTCCAGCCCTTGTGTATACTAGATCTGTAAAAAAAACATCTTCAAACTTTCTGGAAGTTCATGTGAGTTGAACAATTGAAGTTTTTACAGATAAATTACTATGCTGTTTTTCTTTATTGTTCAGTGATACAAAACTCCTTCACAGAATATATGTTAGTGGTGATTGCATTACTATGGGTCAGTAATACCCTGAGTAATAACCCAGGCAAGGATTATTACAGTAAATGTTGCCTATAAATGGTGTTATTTCTTATTTTGTCTCATAATCTCAATAGGAGATTATGAGAAAATAATCTTGTGGTTTGGGGGCCACACCTGGCAATGCTCAGAGCTTACTCATGGCTTTATGCACAGGATCACTCCTGGGGGTGGGGGCTCAGGAGACCGTATGCATGCCAGGGATCAAATCTGTGTCCAGACATGTACACAGCAAATGCCTTATCCTCTGTACTCTCCCCAGCCCAAGAAAATTATTTTAACTGTGTTCTCTCTGACTCTGTAATACTACATTTTACTGTGTTCTCTCTGACTCTGTAACATTACATTTTACTGTGTGGACTATTAGTTGATGAATTCAATGACTCAGACAGGCAACGCCATTGCTGTTTCTATGTTTTAGTTAACATTTATGACAACTTCGCCTTACTTGGATTATTACTCAGTGTATTACTGACCCATAGTAATGCAGTCACCACTAACACATATTCTGTGAAGGAGAAGTTTTGCATCACTGAACAATAAAGTGAGACAGCATAGCTGGAGGAAAAGAAGATTTAGAAGTACACAGCATGTCATCTCACTTTCTGCAACATAATTTGCAGTGAATTGGAACGAATGAATTAGTGCACTTTGGAAAAAATCTGTGAAAGTTAAAGACCAAGAAGTGGTGATGGGGGTGATTTCTGAGCCCCATGCCTTTAGATCTTCAAGTGGGAGAGGAGATAAGAGAGAGATAACATTGAGTTAAAATGGGAAGAAATAAATAAGACTTTTATAGACACTTAAAGGCTACTTGGAAGGTGATTCTCAAAAAGTGAGCACTTCTAGGTATGGAACAAACTGCCTTTTTTTTTCCATTCTGACTATGATTTATTCATTTACTTCACAAATGTGCACTGCATGTCCTCTCTGAGAAAGGTATTGTTCTAGCGCTTGGGTTACTCACCAATAAGAACAGCAAGATTTTCTCTTGAGCTCACGTTCTAGTGCTCATTGAAGTGGAAGAGCAACATGTAGACACTAATAAGCAAACAGATTATGCAGTTCATTTCAAGAACAGTAGCTCTGTGGTAAGTAGAGCAGAATCGGTTCTTCAGAACCCATGTGGGAGCAGACAGCATGTGGGAATTGTCTCAAGTCTGATTTCCTAGAAGATCCCTGTCATAGAACCTCCCCCTCCACATATAACACTATGTAGAATAAATCTATTTTAAGATATACGCTAGCTGCTTTTCAGAAAGGCGAAGTAACTGCTCAAGCTCAAACAGCTGGCAAAAGAGAAACCTTATGGGACAGGATCACCCGCAGCCTAACTGTCTCCCAGCCCACCAGCCACTCTGCACCCATTGCCGTTGCTCTCTGCCCAGCCCGCCTGGCTCCATGGCAGGGTGATGCACTGCAGGTGTTTTATTGGACTCCTGCTTTTCTGGGCCAGTCAAAGTTCCGGTGTCAGAACACAGTTCATTGCAGCAACTATATCCTTGGGAATAAGAGCCTATAATAACTGGAAATTAGACATGCATGAGAGGCTAAGGAGGCTAGGATCGAAATGTGAAAATAAAGCAAGTAGGTTAGAGGGCAGAGCTGTAGCAGAGGTTACAGGAGATAATTACTAACAAGAAAATGGTGTCTGGGGTTGGTATAGAGGACAGTAAATAAGTCACGAATCATAAAGGCAGTAACATGAATAATGAATGGGGCCAGTTCTCTCGAGCCTGGGTGCAAGAGCTCACACAACTCTGGAATTCTAAGGGGTGGGTTTTGTCCTTCGCCATCTCACAAATAAGGAAATTAAGATTTTCAACTTGTGGTGGCTTGCATTAGGAATGATAGTGGCAGGAGATTCACAGCCAGGTTCTCAGACTGTCGAACTTCCTTCTTCCCGTAATGCCAAGGAGTAAGATTAGAAGGGACAGTCAGCAGAGTTAGAAAGGAGAGCTCAGTGGCATGTATCCCTTGGTATTCTCCATCCATTATTTCTTGAATACAAATGGAGTTCTAATTGAGTTCTGAGTCGGGCAATATTTATATAAGGATACAGTGAGATTTATTTCTACCCTGGTCTAATGACTTTCTGGAACAGCTTTTCCCTCACTGGGAATAAACTCACAATTCCAGGCTGTCTTGATAGCATCTTGCTTAAGTAGCTTACATAGCTTTCAGCTGTCCATGGACAGTAATAACCAACTCTTACTAAGTGCTTCTTAGCCACCCAATGCTGTCCGATGCTTAACTCATTTAAACATTGTTGTATCACTATGAAATAGATTCTATTATTTTCTGTATTTTACAGATGAGAAAATTCAGGCAAGGAGAATGAACTTTCCCAAGATAACACAGATATATGGAATAGCTGAAGACTTTTTGTGGAGTGAAGTCTGGAGGAGGCAGGTCACACCTGGTGGTGTTCAGAGCTTCTTCCTAGCTCTGTGCTTGGGATCATTCCTGGCAGTGCTCAGGAGACCATATGCCTTGCCAGGATTCAAACCAGAGTTGCTTGACATTGTGCTAAGCAAACACCTTAATCCTGGTCTCTCTGGCCCCAAAGTACCTGTCGTTTAAGCCCAGTGAGTCTTCCATTACAGTGCTATACTGCCTCCAAGTGAAGGAATAGCTCATGCAGAATGAAGGAATAGTTCGTGCAAAATAGCTCTAGTGAAGGTCCAGTCCTCTTGAGAACCCTGTAGAAGAGGTGCATTTAGGAGTGAGATGTGGAGAAACTGAAGCCCAGGGAGGGTTAAATGAATGTGTTCAGAGACACATTGCAACCATGGAGTGGAACTGGGATTTAGATCGAGGCCGAATTAGCCAATGTTCAACAGCAGTGATATAAAAATCTATTTATAGCCTTTAAATCGGATAGAGGCTGGAGAGATAGTCCAGGGTTTAAAGCACTTGGCTTACATGCAGCTGACATAAGTTTAATCCCCAGCACCCCAGATGGTTCCCCTAAACACTGCCAATGGTGATCCCTGAGCAGAGAGTCAGGAGTAAGCCCTGAGAACTACTGGGTGTGGCCCCTAAACAAAGTATCAACAGATATATAAATAATAAACAAAATGTAAAGATCTTTAACTATTGGAGCACTTGGCAGGCCAGGAAAATCTAACCAGTTTTTTTCCTTTCCTAGCTCTTAGTTAGTTGAAGGTGATGTAATCCCAATAGTATGGGGGCGGGGGGGGGGAGTGCCTTCATTGTCGACAGACACAAGAATCACTTGCTGCTGGCAGAAAGCAGTGATGCTGTGTAACGTCGCTTAAAACTGTCACTCAGGAATTTCTCTCGTGCAGAGCTGGGAACGGGCTGGGCCCCACAACTGCTATGCCACAACTGTGGTTCTGAGAAGGCACCCGAAAGATTAGTCTTGATTGTTCTGTGCTCAGATATTTAAGACTAAAACACTAAAGTCTAGAATCAAGTTTTGTCAGCCTTCATTTGTAGGAAATAACTATACGGGTACAGTTTTTTTTCAGATAGTCATTTTCTTCTTCAGGTGCCTTTGGAGCCTGGCTTGGCAGTGAGTGACAATATAGGTGAATTACAAACATGCCATTTACTGGTGCAGCCCACTTTACTTTCTACGGGTGCTCATGATGTGAAGTTCTGTCTGTCTGTCTGTCTCTCTCTGACTTGGGGTTCCTCCAGGGACATCCCAGCTCCCAGATGGCTGCCCCTTCATTCAGACATTGGTGGCTAACAGGTCACACCCTCCCCACACACCTGGTGGTGCTCAGGGCTTCCTCCTGGCTCTGTGCCCGGGGATCATTCTGGCCTCCAGTTTAGCACAGAGAAAGCAAACTTAGGGAAAGCGTGTTTCAGAGGAAAAGTGTGAGGCGGGCTTCAGAGACTCTCAGACACCAAGTGGAAGGGAGAAAACTCTCCTTGTTTTGTTCTCAGACCTTGAGGTACGGTCTGGTCTCCCAGACCTCACCCCCACCCCATAACGTGGGGCAGCCCCACAGTGAAGCTGCTCCCTTGGTAAAGGTTTATGGTCTGGTGAGGCACAGCTGCTCAGAGATCCTTCACTCCCGTGTCTTTGAAAGTTCTTCTGTGAAAGTGCCACATGGTCACTGTCTGCTTCAAGCAGGATCACACTGAGCTGACGTTTATGGAAGCGGGTCACCCAGGCCCAGGAACCAGCAGATACAACCAACACCTCGGAAGTCATTTTCTTTCTGAAAGATCATCTGTCCTTTTACATAAGAGCAAATAGCCAGGGGCTGGAGAGACAGTGCAGGAGGGAAGGCATTTGCCTGGCATGCAGCCAACTCAGTTTTGACTCTCAGCACCACCTGGGTCTCATGAGTCCCACCAGAGTGATCCCTGTACACCCAGAGGTAAGCCCTGAGCACCTCCTGGTCTACCTCCATCCCCTTCAATTCCACCCCCCACCACCAGAAAAAACACCAGAAAGAAAAACCAACAAATAAGCAGATAGGTTGAGCACTGCAACCATTGTATGGGCCCTCTGCAGGCCTGGACTATGGAAGGGCCTTCCTGTCTCCATGGGCTGGGAAGTTATCATTCTGCCTGTGGTCCTCCTCCCTCCCACCTCTAAATTTGCAGACCAGTTGGAAGCTGCTGTTCTGTGCGGCTCTGCGGGAGATCCCCCATCCACCCCCCAACTCCCTACAAACACACCTGCAAGCTGCTATAGTTGCCTCTGTGGGACTGAAGAATAGATCAAACAATCAATAGCAGATAAGAGCCATCACGGGGCTTCAAACAAGAAGAGAAAAACAGAGTCCCCTTTAGGCTGTTGAAAACCACAACTAACCAAAACAAAGGGGGACAGCTTGTGGGAGGGGGCGTGGGGAGTGACCAGGCCTACATCTGTTGACCATTTGGTCTTTAACTGATGCTGGGCCAATCAGCAGCCTGAGCAAGGACAGCGTTAAAAAGGGTGAAAAGGTTAAATGGCTTTGGATGTCAGAGGAGAGAGAAAGTGCTGTCCTTTGACACCATTGTGATGAGAGCCAGAGCCAGAGTCCAGGATACATGTGTGACCCGTTGCGGCATGGCTGGGTTTGGTGCTTGGCTGTCCTGGCTGTGGGGTGTGGTATAGACTGCCTACGCTGGGCCTTTCCCCTGCCAGGATCCATCCCTTGGGTCTCCTTGTTGTGCCCGAATTTCAGATCCCCAGTCGAGGAGAGACCAAGTCCACACACAATAATGCAAAAGCAAGAGAACTTTATTACTAGCTCAAGCATCGCTAGCTCGAGCTAGGGTCCAAGTGTCATCCAACACAATGGAGTCTTGACAAGGACCCTGACTCCAAATCACAAGTGGTTTATATAGGGTTTAGAGTTAAGAAGCAATTTATAGACTAGTCTATTTTTAGCCAGGTTTTGATTCCTCTGCCCCTCTCGGAGAGCCCAGCAAGCTACCGAGAGTATCCCACCAAACGGCAAAACCTGGCAAGCTACCTGTGATGTAGTCAGTATGCCAAAAACACTAACAAGTCTCACAATGGGACATTACTGGTGCCCGCTCGAGCAAATCGATTAACAACAGGAGGACAGTGCTACAGTGCTCTGTTTAGCATTGACCCTATTACAATGATGGTCAGCAATTAGGCAATGGTCTCTTAGTAACAGTAACAGTTTCTAAGGAGGGTACAGTGACCCCTCATTACTGCCCAGACCCAACTGCCCAGTTCCTTATCAAGTCCTGTCTCTGAGAAATAGAAACTTAGGCCTAGTTGAGACTTCAGGTTAACTGTAGGCTGCCATGGCATCAGTTTCGCCCTCACATCCCTTGTTTCTGTGGAATGGGGAGATGTTTTGCTGACTGAGCTTCTGACATCCCATGCACAGGAAAGGCCAGGGTCATTCCCAGCTCTGTATGTTCCCTTTCTGCTGTGGCAACCAGTTCTGTGGTGGGGGGGGTCCCCCTTCTGGTGCCCATTCTGAGTTCCACAGGCATTACTGGGGCCTGCGGTTCATTGTGGGGCCCATGCTTTTGTTTCTTGTCCTGTTTGGGTTTCCACAGGCTTTCACGGTACTGAACTTTATGCCCATGGCTAATGGGTTGGTGGCAGGGATCTGGGTTCTGGGAACTGGAAGGAAGAAATGAGACATACTTTTCTTTGTTGCTTCTTAGGGAGCTCTGTTGGTGAGGTCTTGGTCTTTACTGAGTCACCTGGACAGAACTTTGGCACACTTTCTAAATTAGAGAAAAGAGGTAGAGAAATATTGCCAATGACACATTGTATGTATATTATGTACAGAAAGCCAGGGATGTATATTTATATGGATGCTTTGACTCAAAAAAAGAGTATCTAAATTGAATTATTAAATAATCTAAACTTTTAAAACATATTGAAGTGTATGTTGTCTCTTCTGCAAGCTGCTAGTTTGCTGACAGCAAACGGGGACTTTGTGGATTCACAATTGATTTCCTGATAACCTTGAGTGCAGAGAGAGACCAAACTTTGACATTTGCTAAGATCTTATCAACTCCCCATAATTATGTAAAATGAATGTGATTGAAGAGGAACAGCGAAGATAAGGTGTCATGAATCCGTATTTATGAAATGTTCTTGATGGACTTGTGCCATGTCATTGCTGTATCCCCAAGGAGAGTTAATCACTGTATTCTCAGAATTTCTCTTTCCCTTTGCACCATTGTCTGATATGGCACAAACCATGCTAGGACAAAATCTTTGGTTCATACACTTATCCTGTTGGCAGACTCAGCATCTGAGATCAGGGATCTTGTCCAGTTGACCCAGTTCTGAGTCCACTTGGTGGCTGCTGTGTTCTGAATGACTGCACAAAGGAATCAGAGTTTGGCTGTGGCTCTGTTGCCATAGGGAGCCTTCCTAACCCAGAGTATAGTCACAGCCCCTTCCCCAGAGGTCTGAAACCCAGGACTCCGGAAGGGCAGCCCCTGTGACCTGAGAAGCTCTGGAGCCTTTCTCAAAATACTGGAAAATGTCCAATTAATAGCAAACATTACTCTCTTTATTTTTTTAGTTCTTTCTCCATGGAAGCCTTTTGAACAGTCTCCCAAGGCAGGCCTTGTTAATCCCATTTTACAGATGAAGAAAACTATTATATCTAGTAAAAATGCCCAGTTGTTAAGTGAAGGGACTGGACTTCATGCAGCATCTAAGGGTAGTTTGCAACCGTGTGCCTCCAAAACTTATATAATGTTCTCATGCTGTGTTACTTTGCACATGAAGAAAGGAAGAGACTGAGTATTGTGGAAGTTCCCGTTAAGTGAGGAAGTAGGTTAACCTGGAGGGCGTGGTCCATGCTCTAGAGAGTTGCACTGTGAATCTAAATCACGTTGATTCACAACTCATGCCTTGCCACAAACTCTGTGACCCTGAACAAATTACCGTAATCTGTATCTCAATTTCCTTATCAGTAGAATGGAAAACCTGTATCATTAAAAAAAAATATTCTGTAAGTATGAACTGCTGTAATGTCAATGTGGTTCCTAGCATAATGCCTGAGGGGTGAGAGCTACTGGAATTCAGACGCCACTTGTAAATGCTGTAAAGGAGTAGACAGTTAAAGGAGGTCCCTAGATAGGTGCACGACAATAGCAGAGTAGAAGGTGGCCTCAGTCAGGGTAACTCTTGGCTCAGAGAGAAATGCTCACTCATCTTGGGATGCAGGTCAGAGTTTCGACAATAAGCTACTAAGCAGGACCCAGATGAATTTGAGATGCGTTGTAATTGGGAGATGAGGGACAAGAAACCGATGGTATTTCCCTATCCCTGGGAAATGGCAGCCATAACTTCTCTCAAGGTACCATTGGCTCCCAACTTTGTGGGGTGTAGTTGGAGGATTCAGCTGGGATGAAGCTAGTAGGCAGCTTATAGGTCCTGTCTGGCAAATTCTGCGTGTGTGGCATTCAGGTGAAAGTGCGCAGCACATAATGAGATGTGCTAATTGCAGCCTTGGAACACGGGCTATGTTCCTGGACTGTGAAAATGTGGATGGAAAAGAGGCAAATGACCTGGAGGGTTAAAGGAGGCCGAGGAGGGACAAGGAGGACCCTGGAGGGATCCAGATGTTGACGCTTCGTCAGATGAACCAGTGTCAGTGGATGGACCTTGATCAGAAGGTCAGTGGGGAGGGTGGACGTTGGTTTCTGAAAATTAAAAGCCCGCATTTTATCAAGAAAGATTCACACCCACATGAAAGGACATGGACTGGAGACTTGAGAGTAGCCAGACCCGGCCAGTGTCCATGCTACCCGCCAGGACCCAGCTTCAGCAGTTAGTAAACTTTTGTTGTTTGCTGCATGCCTGGGGGTTGTAAAGCACATCTCTGACATCTCATTTCACCCCTTTGGGATTTAGCCCTTTCTCTCTCCCAGTCCCAGTCGCACGGAATGCTGAGGGTATTCCTCTATCTCCCTTGATCTTCATTCCCACCCTGCTGTCCCAGAACTCTTTTTTTACAGCTACCTTTTGTGTTTTTTTTTTCCAAATTAAGATCAAACAAAGTCCTGTGTTGCCTTTGTTTGTTGTCCCAGGTCCCTCCCCTCCTGACAGCACCACTGTATTTTCATGCCATTGATTTATTGGGCTTTCCATCCCTGTCCTGTAGGAAGTTCTACTTTTCCAGTTTGTCTCTTTGCTTTTTTAGTGTTACTAACTTTTGAGAAATGTTTATAAAGATGTGGCATTGTCAGGGCAGAGAATGCTATTATCGGAAATAAAGATGAGATAGCCATGGGGTTCCTCGAGATCATTAAAACCACTGAACAGGATTGTTGTTTAGAACTGTTATGGAAGTTGCTTGGTTTCCTGGAATACATTTCCTGTGCTGAGTGATGGATGCCTTTAGGGGCTACGTCTAAGTACAGTTGATGGTAATTCATTTAATCCTCAAAACCAAACTAGAGGGCCAGAGAGAACTCGGCAGCCTGAGCTCAGGGTTTATCCCCCAGAATCACATGGGCAAGAGACCCCTGAGCATAAAGCTGAATATAGGCCCACTCTTGGGTGTGGGCTTCCCAAAAAAAAATCCACCTAGTATTTGCCTCCCACTTCGCAATTAAGAAAATGGAGACCCAGATTTTTCCACAATCACATTGATTAAATGGAACTCGAAGCAAACCTGAGTATTTCAGTTGCAAATTCCATGATTTTAATGACTATATCATGCCGCCTCCTAGTCTGTCCATCAACAGAAGATAAATAAGACCTTGGAGAAATCTGGAAGAGTGCTCAGAAGCATAATGAGAAGATGGGCGGGTGCTGAGCACAGTCATAAATTCCCTGTCACTGTGCGGTGGGTGGGGCAATGTGATTTGTTCCTCTGAAGCGTAGCACAGCACCGTTTCAGATAATTGACCTGTCATAGTCACCATATGCTTTCCTGGACCAGGAGCTAGAATGAATTAATTCTGTTTATAATGACCTCTTCAACTGACTACCAGAGCAATGTGAATGAACAAACAAACTAACCAGAAAGGACAAAAGGAGTTAAACCAAATGTGCTGCAGCCAAAGCAAATGGCCACCCCAAGCCACATCAGCAAAAAGGGATAGAGAAGGGAGCACCAAATAAAGGGTGTTGGGAGGATCCTCCCAGGATGGGAGAAGCATGCTGAAAGTAGACTATAGACCAAACATGATTGCCACTCAATGCCTCTTTTGCGAACCACAACACCCAAAAGGAGAGAGAGAGGAAATGCCCTGCCACAGAGGCAGGGTGGGATCGGGAGGATGGGGGGTGGGAGGGATACTGGGACCCGTGGTGGTGGAAAATAGGCACTGGTGGAGGGATGGGTATTTGATCATTGTATAATTGAAATCCGAGCACAAAAATTTGTAAGTCTACAACTGTACTTCATGGTGTTCACTAATAAAATTTTTTTTTAAAAAAGGGAGGGGGAAGACCCCAGATTCCCCGGATAGTGGCAAAACCTTTTCTCAAGTCATTTTATTTTTATTAATTGTTGCATGGCAGGAAGTGGCATGGGAGGTGGAGAACCTTAGTGGGAGGCAGAGTGAGGTTAGGTCCAGGGGGGTGGGGGGGTCAGGTGGTGCCAGGGACTATACCCAGAGCCTTGGGCCTACAGGCATAACTTCTGCCTCTGAGCCAATGCCCTGGTCCTCAAGTGATTTCCATTTTTATAGAACACACGGGCTATTTGAGTTCATGCCCACGGAAAAGTCCACTTTCTCATCAACTACAGCTCATCACCACCCTAGAATTTGCTTCTTGTGCTGATGGTAATCACCCATCCATGTCCTCTCCTGCGTTCCGGTCTCTAACCTGGGGAGAGGGAGCTGGAGGTCTGAGGGAGGAGTCATTGCTCTGGAAATTCGAATATAGCTTCCCTAGAACATTCTGGAACCCTTCCTGGTCCTTTACACTCCTTCCAGTGATAAATGGAATGCCTTACAGAGATCACTTTCACCTTTTCTCTCTTGGTCTCCTGGTCCTTAACAGGAATGTGATTATATTCATAGGAGGAGAATCCAGCTTAGGTTATCCCTAGAGGAATCAGCCTGGGCTTTCATGGGCGATTTAAGGAAACATTGACTGGCTTGGCCTTTGACTTGGAAGTAGTTCCTGATAATTGCTGTCTCTTCAACCCAGTGCACTGACCTGACCTATCTAGAGTATTCTTTGGTGACCATCTCAGTGTTCCTAAGTTTCTGCTGTATGGGAGTGTCAGGAAGTTTGAATAATTATTAAAACCTTTCAAATGAAACAAGGAAGAGCGGGCAAATTCTTCCATAATTGCCTGAACTCCCATGTTAGTTGTTAGCCTGTCTGAAGGTGTGACCTTGTTTTTAATGGCATCATTCTTTTCCTCAGTACTTTCAGATCCTATTTCTTCCATATTTAACTTTCCTCCTTCATGATCTATTTTAAATGATGGTTGTACGGGGTATGACTCCTTACCTATAAATCTTAGTGCCACACTTCTCCCTATTCCTCATCTCCCTCCCCCCCTTTCTGTATTTATCTCCTTTTCTTCTTTATTCATCTCATTTGTCTTGATTTGCTCTCATTAAGTGAGCCATTTACTTCCTATCACTTTATGTGTCAAAAAATATTGCTTGTGGGCTGGAGCAATTGTACAGCAGGTAGGGCATTTGCCTTGCACGCGGCCAACCCCGGTTCAATTCCCAGCATCCCTCCTATATGGTCCTCCAAGCACTGCCAGGAGCAATTCCTGAGTGCAGAGCAGGAGTGTGGCCAGGAGCCCTGAGCATCGCTGGATGTGACCTGAAAAGCAAAAAGAAAAAAAAGTTACTTGCAAGATAATTTGAGCAGAGGTTTAGAAATGCTTTTAATAATTAAGTAATAATAGCCCGTTTGAGTTGTTTAAATGTGCCAGGATGTTCACTCATTTAGTTTCCACAAGCTACCCTTTGAGATCCTTTCTTCCACTGGGAAACAGGGGTGCAGAGGGTTAAATAACTCAATACATTTGGATTTGCTGCCTCCAGAAAGGTAAAGGTAAAGGCCCTCCCTTTGATCGTCGATTTGCTCGAGCGGGCCCAGTAACGTCTCCATTGGAGACTTTGTTGTTACTGTGTCTGGCATATCGAATACTCTCGGTAGCTTGCCGGGCTCTCCGAGAGGGGCGGAGGAATCGAACTTGGGTCAGCCATGTTGGCCGCTTGTAAGGTGAACGCCCTACCGCCGTGCTATCGCTCTAGCCGCCTCCAGAAAATGCCTCCTAAATAATTTGTTTTCCTTTATGACATAAATAAGCTGATTTTTCAAAGAGTGGGCATTTCTTCTTTGTTTGTACACATTAACCTATTTACATGCTGTTCTGTTTGTCTTTTCCACAAATTAATTAAGAGCACTGGTATGTTTGTTTTTATTTTCCTTTATGCTAGAGATTAGCACCTGATGAAAATGGGGATAAATGCGGTTGTATCCTAATTGAGAAAACTCAGTATTTGTCTATCAGATTGTTAAAAAGGAATAACAAACAAACAATATTTTTTGTTTTATGTCTCCTTTGCATTAATTTTTAGTCATATGAAAATGTTCTTTAGAATATTATTTTCTCTGTATTTAAATTTTTAAGATTTTTTTCCTCATGAAATATAAGTTGACAATGCAATATGGGTTGTCTTAAAATTTAAAAATTATAATCCACAGAGGGCATACCTTGGTATATATGAATCTTGTCTGTGATATTAGAAGCATTGTTGACCTCTAATACCTACAAAAAAAAACTGGACCATTTGCAGTTAAATTTTCTTCAGACAGTAGGGTGTCTTTAGTCAGCATCTTTTCTGGCCCAGACATGGGTCTGGTGAGCCCCTCATCTGGTAGAGGGACTGTGGTGATGATATTAATCCCCGCCACTGTCAGTTTGGAGACCGCCAATGGGATGGTTGGCTCGTGGGCATGTTGATATGCCATCTGGGCTTCCCATAGATTCCCCAGCCATCTGTGCCTCTCTGCAACTTGCAATTTACTTTATTTACTTTGAATGATTAAAAATAATAAAAGGAGAATTGAAGAGTTCAAACATGAGCAAGTTTTGATTAAAAATTAGACCCTCATTCTACCATTGCACATAAATGAGCTGTTAAAGCAAACTACACATTATGTTTAATAGGGAAGGTGAAGTACACAGCAAAATATTGAAGCCAAAAATCAACTATTAAGTATTGGAAAGATAGTATACTGATAGGGCACTTGCCTTGCACATAGCCAATCTCAGTTCAATCCCCAGCACTGAATATGATCCTTTAAGCCTCAGGAGTTATCCTGAGCACAGAGTCAAGAGTAAACCCTGAGCACCGCCAGGTGTGCCTCCCAGAGCCCCCAGGAAAAAAAAATATTTACAATTAAAAGGTTTTTAAGCATGATGGTTTGCAATACAGATGCTGGAAGGTTATCATGTATATCTCCTTACCTCCTTTCAACACTCAATTCTTGTTCAGAGTGATCATTTCCAACTAATATTATCATAATGGACCCTCCTCTGTCTTAACTACCCTCCAACCACTGACAAGCATGACCCATTTTCCCTGAATGCCTAAAATGAGAGAGAGAAAGAGAAAGAGAAAGAGTGAAGAGAGGTTCCTGCCATAGAGGCAGGTGGGGGTGGGGGGTGGTTTGGAGGAGTGGGAGGGGAACTGGGGACACTGGTGCTGGGAAATTACACTGGTGGAGGGATGGGTGTTGGAACATTGTATGACTGAAACCCAATCATGAACAGCTTTGTAATGCTCTATTTCACAGTGATTCAGTAAAGTAAAATATAAAATAAAAAAAATAAGTAAAAATAAAGTTTTTAATTCCCATTTCAGAATTTGGATCTTTTTAAATTTTTATTTCACCTTATATTTTGTTTTCTTGATTCCTTCAGAATAACTGAAACATATCTGCTTGACTATAAATAGAATATAAGCTGAGTAGGGCTGGAGCGATAGCACAGCGGGTAGGGTGTTTGCCTTGCATGCAGCCAACATGGCCGACCAGAGTTCGATTCCTCCGCCCCTCTTGGAGAGCCCGGCAAGAGTATTCGATATGCCAGACACAGTAACAACAAAGTCTCCAATGGAGACGTTACTGGGCCCGCTCGACCAGAGTTCGATTCCTCCGCCCCTCTCGGAGAGCCCGGCAAGAGTATTCGATATGCCAGACACAGTAACAACAAAGTCTCCAATGGAGACGTTACTGGGCCCGCTCGAGCAAATCGACGATCAACGGGAGGGCCTTTACTTATAAGCTTAGTAATGTTTACATTATGAAATATGATTATAAACTTTTTTCTGGTGTTTATTTTTTAACTAGGAAAAAGGAAGTCTCTTGTTTTCTTGGCAATATCAAAACATGATAGAGTTGAGGAAACATGAGAACCTAGTCAGTAGTTGATACACGCCTCCAATTAAACTTTGACATCAGAATGCTTTGACTATTGTCACTAAGCTGGCCAGACCTCCAATTTCTTCTCATTAGTCAGTCTTTTCCTGTATTTGCCACATGCCTGCCTCACCCAACTCTTATTGAAAGGTGGATCAAAATGGCACTCACGTGGATAAGAAGGACTTATCTAGTGTTCCTCCCTGTGTTTGTTACTTGGAAAAAGTTTCGGGCTAAATAGAGTGAGGAGGATTTGAAATGTAAATGGATTCCTTGTCCCCTTCTAGATAATTGTATTAAATGCTAATTTGTGGGCAACTAATGTGGCTTTTTTTTTTATGTGTGTTCTGCTGATAAGCTATGTTGCTTGAAACAAATTTATTTTTTTTTAAAAGAGACAAGTCACTTGTGGGCCATAACTCCCAACCTAGTAAGCATTTTGTGCCTGAAATTTTTCAAGCTTCTGTGAAACGGTAATCCAATCTAAGCGACCTCTGTCCACAGATGTGTGGCTTGCCCTCACTTTCCCTGCTCCCCCAACTCTGCCGCAACCAAGTGAAAGTTTTCTTAAGATGTATTTTTTTTTAATTTTTATTTTTTGCTTTTTGGGTCACACCCGGCGATGCTCAGGGGCCACTCCTGGCTCTGCACTCAGGAACCACTCCTGGTGGTGCTCAGGGGACCATATGGGATGCTGGGATTCGAACCCGGGTTGGCCGCGTGCAAGGCAAACGCCCTACCCGCTGTGCTATCGCTCCAGCCCCAAGATCTGTTTTAGAAAGTTGAAATAAAAAGTAGTCTGCAGCTCGTTATCAAGGAGCCCACCAACTTTTTTTTTTTGCTTTTTGGGTCACACCCAGCAATGCTCAGGGGTTACTCTGGCTCTGTACTCAGAAATAACTCCTAGCAGTACTCAGGGGACCATATGGGATGCTGGGAATCGAACTCAGGTTGGCTGAATGCAAGGCAAATGCCCTACCGGCTATGTTATCGCTCCAGCACCCCCACCAACTTTTCCTATAAAGGTCTTGGCAATAATTCCAGTGACTTTGCTCGACCTCTGGTCTCTTTTTTTGACTCTTCATTTCTGCCTTGCAGCTCCCAAATAACTTTGCATAATAAATAAATGAGTGGGCAGGGATATATTTCAATAAAGCTTTACCTGGAAACTGAAATTAGATAGTAATGCCTTTTTTTCATGTACCATGAAATAGTCTTCTTTTGAATTTCTTTTAAGAATATAGCTATCTTTTCCAGTTATTTATTTGTAACTCAAGGGTCTACCAAAAAAAAAGAAATAAATAAAAGGCTGGGGTGGGGGCAGATTGGAGAGCCTAGTCAGCCAGCCCCTGGGTTAGAACCTCCTTTCCTCCTAATTGTGTATTCATTTTTTCCTATGACCTCTTTTTAGTTTTCTAAACTCACTCAAACCCAGTAGCACGCCAATAGCTTGTGGTGGTGGTTCTGTGACTGTGTGGAGACCCTAACTAGGTTTATTGTTTTGCTTTTTATGGGAGGTGGGGAGGGCTAGAGGAAACTCTAGCAGTTTAAACAATCATACAAAGGGGCTGATGGAGACACAGAGAATCTGATGCTGATTGCTTTTCTGATGATTTTTTTTTTAAGTAAGAAATACAGATGCTATCATCTTGCTAATGGAAAAGACCATGAGATGATAGATGTGTGAATGAGCATATTGTATTGAAGCTGGGTCTATTTGTGATTTTTGTAATCCTTTTTGAAAATGCAGATCCAATTGTGTAAAGCCAACAGGGGCTGACCTGCAGTGTTCAGGCTCTGCTGCCTTTCAGCTTGGTTGAAGTCCTTTCTAATGAGAACAAAGCTGAATTGGGGGTAATCGCTCATTGTCTGCTGCCACCGGTTAGCAAAACTCCTCTGGTAACTTGGAGGATGCAAAAACATGTTTTATGTCCTACATAGCCTCCTAATTACTGATCTTTTGAGCCTCTGGTTTTGGAATAAATTGAGTCTTATGGGCTTGAGTCACGTAACATTATTTTACTTGAGGGGGAAAGAAGTTAATGTCTAACCTCTTTGGCTAGGACTTCAGACACTTGGGAAATGCCTTTGCTACTTAACCCACATCTAAATAAAGTACGTGATGACTGTCTCGCTCCTTTTCCAAGACTGTTTGAAGAAACTCAGTTGACTCATTCTTTTATTAACTTACCTGTTGACTTGAGTGAGCTCCTTGTATTTGCAAGAGATGGCGGCTCCTCCGAGAAGGGAACGTGAAATGAAGTGCCATTTGCTTATTGACCTGATTCAGTCCTTAGTGAGGATGCCCATTCTACAGCATCTGCTCTAGAAGAATGTCACAGGGATTTGCTTTAAACTCCTCTTTCCAGTGCACAGTCCAGGAAATGATGGTGGGTTTTGAGGATTGCGGGTGGTATGGGCAAGTGTTCCTCACCTCAGCTATGTGTCTTGAGGTTAGGGGCCTCTGATCCCGACAGCGGGGAACTGTGAGCCCCAACCAGTTATTGCTGGTGTGCACTGCTGTGCTGGCAGACCCAAAAGTACAACGGGTGGCCTTACATGTCTCACCATGTCTCACCAACTGTGGCTGACTTGTCCTTGAGTGTCCTGCTCTCTCATGGGGCCAGTGAAGACCCACCTGTTTGTCCACTGGCATAAAAAATATTTTTTATTTCTCTCTTGGCCAAGGATTGCCATTGTTATGAAAATGGAATTATATATATATGTATATATGTACCCGCTGTGCTATTGCTCCAGTCTGATATCTATATCTATATCTATATCTATCTATCTATCTATCTATCTATCTATCTATCTAATATATAATATAACAAGATGATATATGTGAAATTTTGTATACAGGGCCAGGAGATAGCTCAAAAGGCTAGAGATCAGGCATTGCATGAAAGAGGCCCAGTTTTGATCCCCAGCACCACCTGGTACCCTGAGCACTGCCTGGGAGTAACCCCTGAGAACTGCCTGGTAGCATTGTAGCACTGTTCTGTAGCACTGTCCTCCCGTTGTTCATCGATTTGCTCAAGCAGGCACCAGTAATGTCTCCATTGTGAGACTTACTACTGTTTTTGGCATTATCGAATATGTCACGGTTAGCTTGCCAGGCTCTGCCGTGCAGGCGGAATACTCTTGGTAGCTTGCCAGTCTCTCCGAGAGGGGTGGAGGAATTGAAGCGGGATTGGCCTGAGTCGGCTGCGTGCAAGGCAAGTGCCCTACTCGCTGTGCTATCGCTCCAGCCCAAGCAGCACCACCAGGTATACCCCCCCAAATAAAAACAGACAAAATTGTATCACAGGGATCACATCAGCATTACTTATGATAGCCAAAGAGTACACACGAACCAAATGCCCATCAGTCAACTAATGGATAAATATTAAGGTGCCCATGCACATACCCTCTTCATTTAAGTTACCTACAACACAGTAAAACAGAATTTGTCTGTTACATGCAGTGAAATGCAGATAATACTGTTACAACAAGATAAACCTTAAAAGTGTTATCCTGAGTGAAAGAAATAAGATAAGGAAGACTACATACTATATGAATGTCCATAATAAATCTATATAGGCAGAACTTAGGTTATTGATAAGTAAATGCTGAGGAGAGAGAATGAGGGGTGACTGCAAATGTTTTGGGGTGGTGGAAATGTACTAAAGTCAGTATCTGATGGCTGTCATTGCACAGTACACAATATTTAGTATTTGTGTACACAGTATTGCATACAATATTTAGCATGTTCAATGAATATACTAAAACCATCAAACTTTAATTTGGGGCCTCCGAGACAGTGTTTAGGGAGGCCAAAGGTCACTTCCAATAGTCAAACTTTGCCATCAGGGTCAATGGTTCAGTGCTCAGGCCAGGCAATGGTGTGCTGCTCAGAGCCAAGCAGTGCTGGGGGCCCCCAGGACCACGCTCGGCAGTGCTGGGGTGGGGAGCCATGAGGTGCTTGGGGCTTGGAGGGAGAGAATCAGGATATCATTCTTGCAAGGCATGCATTCTGGTCCTGTGCACTACCTCTTCAGCCCCCTAAAAAATACCAAACTGCTAAAATTATTTGGGGTGTGAATTTTACCTTAACAAAGTATAAATAATGTGCATTTAAAAAATTATGTGTTTCTTTATCTGGTTGCTTTGTGCAGTCCTTGCCACCTTGTACGTGTGTGTGTGTGTGTGAGAGAGAGAGAGAGACAGAGAGAGAGAGAGAGAGACAGAGAGAGAGAGACAGAGAGAGAGAGAGAGAGAGAGAGAGAGAGAGAGAGAGAGAGAGACGGGGAGAGACAGGGAGCTCCTTGATTATCTGAAAAGTCTGGTCTCCTGGATTACAGATTGAATTAATTCTTCTGTATAATGTGATTTCTATTTTTTTTTATAAATATCAACGGGTCTTCATTTTTTTCCAGTGAAGTACTTTGTGGTTACAAAGGACTCAAGTAGAAAAGAAAAAATTTAAGAGGTACTAAACTTCTCTTAGCTCCAGCCATAGCAACAAACTTGTAACTCTGGACATTTCAGGGCACATGCATAACACAGTTTTTAGCTTGCACATTTTTGTTTTGGCAAACGACAAATGGCGAATCTAAGAGTTGGTGTCATACAGTACAAAGCTCAGTGGGACCTCATAGACACAAATCTTCCATACCTAATGAAGATGAGAAGCACACTAGTTGAATTCCCTCCCATCTTGGTTCTCCTTGGGATGGTTGTAGGAAATACATCCCTGATCCCAAATTTTATCATCTTGTCTATCCGCCTCAGAGAAGACAAAGACCAGGGGATTGACATGCTTTAAGTATTTCTTTAGTTGAAATATGGAAGGATATTGTGGTTTAAAATAAACCCCACCATGGCTCTTGGAATGGGAAGAATTCTCCAGGCCCACTGAGGGGATTATTATAGCAGAAGCAGCAGTTGTCTGTGGCAGGAGAAATTATTCAGAAGATTGCTATTTCTGCAATTCTGGGATGCTCCAGCTGCGTAGATTGAATCTGATCATACGCCAGTCACTAGCCCATCTGTTTCTAAAAGAGTCCAAAGAAAAATGTAAAAGTGGCAGCCATAGTAGAAGCACTTGTGGGGTGTGGACTTAGATCAACAATCCACAGTTGCTTGTGGTTTTTCCCCTGTGTCTCTAAGTACTGGCACTGCAGTCAAAATTATGATGCTTTAGTACATAACTTCTTGAAGTATTGGCAGCTTTCTGTCTAATTTGGTGGGTTCCTTAATGGTGGAAGGTGATCATTCAGAAAGTCATCACATCCTGTAAAGAAGGGCGAGTCAGTATGGCTATGTGGAGTAGCTGAAGTGGGTTTTAACATTAGAAGCATCTGGGATCCTAGTACAGCTCCACCGCTTATGAGTTTTGTTTTCAGAGACCAGAAACATAACCTCATGGACTTTGAGGGTCCTCAGCGGGTTTTAAATACTGATGTGATCAGGCGGTGAGAATTAAATGGAATTATAGCACAAAGCCCCAGGCTTTTTGAGTAAACCCCAGTAAATTCTTTTTGAGTTTTAAATTTGAGAAGGAAAGGATCACTCCTAGGAATGTTTGACCGCATGTTGACCAAACAATGTACATTCAGGGAACCAAGCAAGTCAAATGGCTCTGGAGCCATATCAGGAGTAGAACAAAGGAAGTTCCAAATAGGAGAAGTCTATATCTTTTGTAGATGAAGGTAGAAGAATTCAACTTCTACCACCCTTTTCTCAGAGATTATAGGTTAAATTCAGAGGGTTTTCTTTTCAAAAAGTTCTGTCATCATTTAGAGATAGGTTTTCCCAAACTCTTAAGGAGTTTAAAAAAAAAGCAGTATTTATTTGAATCCATTGATGATGGATTAACTATCATTGGTCTCCAGTTTTGCCCTTTTTTAAAATTTTATTTTAGTGAATCATTGTGAGATACAGCCACAAGCTTTCATGCTAGAGTTACAATCATACAATGTTCAAACACCCATCCCTCCACCAGTGCACATTCCCCACCATCAATCTTCCCATTATACCCTCCCTTTCCCACCCTCCCCCTGCCTCCATGGCAGACAATTTCCCACATACTCTCTCTCTACTTTGGGGCATTATGGTTTGCAACACAGATACTGAGAGGCCATCACTTTTGGTCCTTTGTCTACTTTCAGCACACTTCTCCCATCCCAACTGATCCTTCCATCATTTTCTTAGTGATCCATTCTCCATTTCAGCTGCCTTCTCCCCCCGCTCATGAGGCAGGCTTCAAACTATGAGTCTCCAGTTTTTAATATTGACAGTTAAAAGTTAACTCATGGGAAATAAAATCTAATTTGAGGAATATCTACTGGAATGTAGACACAATTTTAAATAAGGTCAGCTTCTCTGTTTTTATCAGGAAGATGGGATACATGAGACTTTGCCTATGTGAAAACAGGATGAGCCCAGGTCATCCATGCCACAAAGATCATGCCAACCAATGGTGGTTATCTGAGCTGGGTCTTGAAAGAGACCACATTCCCCTAACTTTTAAAATTTGACACTTTGAAAAACAAAAGAGCTGCCAAGTTTTGGTGAATATTACTTCAAACTCTGACTTTCTGGGAAATTGCTTTATCAGAGATTGGGAGAAAGTGATCCTGCTAACATGGATTTTATTTGGTAAATGGGCATCATGCATACTCTCTTGACACGTCTCACTTGCCATTTTATTGATTAAAACAGAAACAACTTGCAGTCGCAGAGATAAGTATATTAGTATTTGGGAAAAAGCTGTTTATAACCTGAAGGCATCTGGAAGACAAATTATTCCTTAATGGCCTCATAATTCCCAGCACAGGCACTGTGCACTGTCCAAAACAAACTTATTCTTAAACCATCAACTTTCAAATTATTTTTTATTTTACTGAAGTTAAACTAGAGAACCATGAAATATCCTATATCCGTTAAAACATTTTAACAAGATTTGAAGAGGAGTCAAGAATTGTCAGGAATTGGAAATTAGAATATTACCAGAGACATATTCGTGGGTTTTGTGTTTTCTAGATTGTTCAGATCTAGTGAGAATAAACATTGAAGATGGTTTAAGTGGAAAAAATATGATTCATTTATTTCATTCTTAAAAGTTAATTTGACCCCTACTTGTACAAAGTGCTTGGCTAGACTCTGGAAGAGAAGTAGATGGAGTTGGGGTTAAAGTGAGTTAAAGTAAGAATTTTCCATGGACTTTCCTCTTAAAAACCTTTTAAAAAAGTAGGGTCCACAGCCAGCAGTGCTTGAGCCACCAGGGTCACCCCAGGAGATGCATGAGAGGAGTCTTTTTTGAATTGGAGAGAAGACACATATAAATAATGCATGAAGATAGAAAGGAGAAGGCTGTTTCTGTTGGGAAGGGCTTGATGGAGAAGTGGATCTTGAGCCACTTCTTGAACAATGTAGCTCAGATGTTTCACTGGCAGAATTTCCTCATTAAAGGGGGAATCACTTTCTGTGGGTAAGCAAGCCTCTGGCGGTAAGATGCAGTTTGGAAGATGCTTCCTTGCCCTGTGACAATTCTCAATAACGTACATCACTGTATCACTGTCCTCCCGTTGATCATCGATTTGCTCGAGTGGGCCCAGTAAGGTCTCCATTGGAGACTTTGTTGTTACTGTGTTTGGCATATTGAATACATCACGGGTAGCTTGCCAGGCTCTGCCATGCAGGTGAGATACTCTCGGTAGCTCACCGGGCTCTCCAAGAGGGGCGGAGGAATCGAACTTGGGTTGGCCATGTTGGCTGTGTGCAAGGCAAATGCCCTACCGCTGTGTTGTCGCTCCAGCCCATAACGTACATGGAGCCATGAATATTTTTACACACACAGAAGCACATGCCTATGACTGTATGATAGGAATTTAACTATAATGTAATTAAAATTGCTTTTTGGCCAAAGTGTATGTAGCCAGTAGTCCTGCTTTTAATATATGTACATATTTGGCCAAAGACTGCAGACATGTTTTCAATTCAGTTGCCATTTATTATGAAAGGCCTGGATCGGTTCATTGAGTTATGAATTCATCCCACGGAGGAGAATTAAGAGAGATGTTCTATTTTAATCAAAACAGTTGGGAGCTTTCCAATAGAGACTGACTTACTCATTTCCTGGCATGGAGTACAGTCTTGGGGAGATAAAGGTGGATCATATTTGTTTTTTATGAACTCATTCTCACCGGAGTCTTTGACAACCAAACCCCTGGCAGAGATGAACATCTCCAATTTCTTCATCTCATTGTGCACTGGGCTTATGTTCTTGTTTAGACTTCCGGCGTTATATTTGGCTACCCTCATCTTCCCTAAATACTTCTCAGTAGGGGGAAGAAGAAAGGTTATAGGATTTGGGTTGTTCATAAAGGGTGTGAGGGAGAAGAGAACACAAATACACCTCATCAAAAAATCACTGGGTTCTAAATAGTAACTTAAAATACGGATTAATGTTAAAGAGATGGAAAGTTATTGATAATATTACATTTCCCAAGAGGCCTTGAATAATGAGTCACCCTTAATTTTCAAGAATAGCAAGCCACAGGTGTTTGAATTGACTCAGAAAACATAACAAAATGAGAACTTAGTTTAGTCTAGAATTTGGTTGTGAGATTATAAATGTGAACATGGGCTTCTTTCTGTCTTTCCTGACATTCTGTTCTCGTGAACATTCTCCTGGATATAGAACATATTGTGTTGTCTGGGTGTTGGACCTTCTGCCCCCAACCTTCTGCCCCCAAGATTTTCTTTTATTTTTTGGGGGGGGGGTCACACTCGGCGATGCACAGGGGTTACTCCTGGTTCTTGCACTCAGATATTTCTCCTGGCAGTGCTCAGGGGTCCATATGGGATGCTGGGAATCGAACCCAGGTTGGCTGCATGCAAGGCAAATGCCCTACCCACTGTGCTATCACTCCAGCCCCCCCCCAAGATTTTCATAATGATAGTAATAGTGATAAGAATAGTCAAATAAATAAATGATTTTAGGACTAAACTTAACCAAGTGTCAATGGCCTATTACGTTATCTTATATAATCCTTATAACAATCTCAGGGTCACTGTTTGGATCCCTCTTTAGGAAAGTGAGGCTACTTGAGTCTGGGGCTGTGACTTCCCTTCGGTGCCTGAGGCCAAGAGTTTGATCCCTTGCATCACCTGATTAGGTCAGTTGCAAGAACAGCCCTCCATTTAAGCTCAAGCATGCTGCCAATTGTAGCCCTGGTGAACACCCCCACCAACTGTTTGAACACTGACAAAAAAATGATAAGGATGGATGGAAAAGGCAAAATATGAGCAGAAGTAAACTTTTTTTTTCAAAATTGAGGACATGGAGGTGAAAAAAAATAAGTTGCTCCAAACCACACAGTTAGGGGGTATCATGGGATGGACTTTTACCTGGTCCTAGCAAATTCATGAATGTCTTTTACAGTCCGTTCTTTGGTGAATAATTAGGCAGTTTAAATATCATGTACATTTGTTCTTACCTGTGTCCTCATGGTTTTATCTACTTACCATAAGGTCTATGACAATGAATTAGTTTTACTTTCGTTTTATAAATCACAAAAGTAATTATGTTTTTAATGTATGATCAGAATATATAGAAAAGCATGATAATGAGAATTTTAAAAATCACCTGCAATTTTACATTGCAGAAAAATTCCAGTATTAATCAAAAGGCTACTTGCTGTATGATTTCTTTCATATGCTCTTTCTAATTAGATAATAGGATTTTAAAAAATAAAAGAAAATACAGGGCAGGAGAGATAGCACACAAGGCAAGGCACTTGCCTTGCACATGACCAATGTGGATTTGATCCCTGGCACCACATATGTCCTCTGAGCATCACAGGGTTCAATCATTTGGAATGAACCCTGAGCACAGAGCCAAGAATTTTAAGCCTGACACATCCATATATAGCCCAAAAACCAAAAGGAAAAGAAACAACAACAAAACAAAACATCGCTAATAGCCAGGAACTGAGCTTGAGAAAGGGATGAAGAGTCCTGTGTCTTGATTGGGATAGTGGTTATATGATCAAACACATTCATCAAAACTCATAGAACAGTGTACCAAAATAGGGACTTTTGAACCAGGAAGTTGGCTTATAGGGTTGGAGCTTATGTTTTGCATGCAGGAGGCCCGAGTTTGATCCTAAAGGCCCCATGGTCCCTATGTACCGGCAGGAGTGACCTCTGAGCACTGAACAGGATTAGCGCTGGCATGATTGGGCACAACCCAAAAACGAACCAACAAAAGCAAATCCTGCCATATGGAAATTATTCCTCAGTAAACATTCCTGAAAATAGAAACCCATATTAACACCTTGTTATTTATCTTCCCACATATCTTTCTATGCTTAGTCACTACTAAAATAGAAGTTACAAAAATAGATTATACTCTTTATAATGTATTGGTAGATTTTTTTTATTTTAAAATGCATCAAATGCATCCAATCTAATAATCAATACCATATTTGTCATTTAAAATCAGCATACTTAGTTGAGTAAATGTATGCACTCTTTACAATAGATTTGTTTTAGTTTTCCTAGGTTTTATTTTTAAGCTTTACTATGCATTTTTTTTTCTTTTTGGGTCACACTCAGCGATACACAGGGGTTACTCCTGGCTCTGCACTCAGGAATTACCCCTGGCAGTGCTCAGGGGACCATATGGGATGCTAGGAATTGAACCTGGGTTGGCCACGTGCAAGACAAACGCCTTACCCACTGTGCTATGGCTCCAGCCCCCTTTACTATGCATGTTGACTGAAAAAAAAATCATCCTTCCAGAACACAGTGCTTTAATTGAAAAATGGTGAAACTGGCAAATAGCTTTTAGTTTTCCTAGGTTTTATTTTTAAGCTTTACTATGCATGTTGAAGAACACAGTACTTTAATTGAAAAATGGTGAAACTGGTAAATTACCTTGGTAACATCCTTAGGAACATTGTGTCTATCATTAGACTGTTATTAGAAAATTGAAGGCTCTACTTTTCAGTATATTTTCCCTGACCTTGAATTGGTGACATGGCCAAGGCAGGACCAACCAGTGTAAGTGAGCAGGAGTGATAAGTTATTTTTCTTTGAATGCTCCATCCATCTGGGAGCAGGGTTGATGTTAGTCTTTCATAACTGACTTGTATTTTTTAAAAAAAAAAAAAACCAAACTTCCATTTCACATGTTTTGCATCGAAGTATTTACTCTGTTGGAACTTACTTTGTTAGGGAGTGGGAGAAGTATAATGAATGCTATTTGTCTTGAATCGTACAGTAAATATCTTCCTCCTGGCCTCTAAATGTAGAAGGCCAAAAATAAAATCAATTGTTTTCTTCATAAATTCGCAGAGACATATTACCTCCGTTTGAAAAATGACATCAACTGGATGACTTTGCAGGCTAATGAAATTTTTCCCTGCCAGACAGGACAGCTGATTTACCTTTGTTGTGAAGCCAGTCAGCCTCCTTGTTTTTCCATTCATGTTGCATGCTTGAAGTATTGTGACACATACTGTTTCCTATAATGAAAAATAATAAAAATTCGACAAGGCTCATTGTTCATCATTATGCGTAGAAAGATCACTCCACATCATGAATGTTTCTTCAAGCATCTTACTGAGTGTGGCCAGCCTTCCCTGTTTTCCCTAAAGTTTACACTCTCATCCTCTTCCTCTCCTTCACTGAGATTGTCCCCCTAACCCCCCAAAGGTACATGTTCTTTTCATGAAAATGAATGTTACTCCAAGACAGTTAGGAATTAGAAACCTTCTTCTTCCTATGCCGGAAACTTCAACTTTAAGGAAACATTTTTAGACTCTCAGTGGGTCAAATTAGCGGCTGTATTTTGTGACTTTCAGTACCTAAAATTGCTCTGCCCTTACCTGTGGCAGTTCTGTAGAAAGGGTTTCTTGTTTCTTGTTAGATAAGCACATACTTTTTTTCCCTAACAGAGACTGCCCCTGGACGCTTTGAGGGGCTGATCCAGGGACCATCTCCCAGTCTTCTCAGCTCTGCAGTGTAGGGCTGATGATTTGGTAGCTGACAGCAGATTCTCGAAGCCAGCAGTCCTGGAGGTGGGGAACGAGGGAGTGAGGGGAGGGGGGACATCAGGCTCCACCCAGCAATGGTTGGGGTCCTTGTGGTATTGGGTAGCCAACTCAAGGCCGTGCATATGCTCAGCCTGTGCTTTACCACGTGAGCTATCTCCCAGCCCCAAAGTTCTAAAAATTAGACCATCAGTGACCACTTCCTCTTGCAAGGCAAGAGTGATGGACATAGAAAAGAAATTCACTAGCGTCTTGCCAGATTGAAACTTGTCTTTGTGCCATTGAGTTTGTTGTCTCTGTTGCTCTGTTCAATTATATTTAAGTTTCTATTGCTCTGATTGTTACCCTAAAACAAACCTATAGTAATACACCATGTTTACTCTTTGGAATGTTCGTTTTCTGACTGATGGGCAATATTAGTCCAGATTCCATCTGTAGGCTCCCAGGAACATCTTAAATTGCACGTTGGTGGACTGGCAGGTTCTGTCCAAGTTTGACAGGGTAGAACCACTTAGGAAATGGAGAGTGTCGTATGATGATGCTTGTTTCGGCAGCCATAGAAAGATAATGTCCTCGTCAAAGCTTCATTAGCTAAATGAAACTTAAGTCCTGCTGCTTTAGTTTTATGTGAGGCTTTTTCTTTTTCTTCTCTTTTTTAATTATGATGCCTCATAGACCTTCTCTGAGATCTTCCTTTCGGCCGATGTAGGTCTTTGAGAATAGGGATTGCCATGATCGTGGACGGTGAGGCTGGAGGTAAGATCACCGCCGCATCTGTCCTTCTGAGTCCCGTGCAAATCGCTGGCCACTGCAAAACCGCTCCCATTCAGAGGCCTAAAAAAGGCTAACAGCCCGCGTGCATCCAACTCTTGTTTCCATGCCTGGTGGTTTCACATTGTTTCTCCTTTTTTTAGGCTTGAGCTCATCAGGAGAAGAAAGTTGAGAGCTTGAGCATTAGATTTCAGTAGCTGTTTCTGTGATTTGATGGTGGTTTTGTGGAGAATTATTTGTTCTTAGGTGGAATCACAGCTCAGTTTGGGATGAAGTCATCTTAACTGCTTGTGCCAGGCCCCAAACAACCCATAGAGCCCATCTTTTCCCTGGAGTCAGAGAAACAAATAAAGTGGCTTTCGGGCATCACAGCAGAAGAATTGCATTGTGGATAGACGGGGTCCCCCGTCACGGGGAGGGGGACATTGTTTCAAGGCTCACAACTCCACATTAGTCACCAGGAGACAGGCAGCCATGGAGGAAGTATCTGGGAGGTTGATGAGGACCCTCAGTTTCTAGGCCCCAGACCTCTCATGCAGCAAGAGGAAAGGGCCTGTTTGCGCCTTTTCTGGTCATTCTGCTTATTTACATGGGCCTTGAGATTTATTCTTCACTTTGATCTAGATTTAAATTCTCTGTTGGCTTTATCTTTTTTTCCCTTTTGTAGGGAACTCAGTTGTAAAATGAGTTTTACAACTCATCCTCCACAATGTGCTGGGGTTTTTGAAAACTGGGCTAGGCCACATGCTGTTTATGGCCCCTGGAGTACTGTCAGGAATGACCCCTGAGCAAAGAGCCAGGAGTAGCCCCTGTGCAACACCAGGTGTAGTTCCAAAACACCATCCCCAAAAGTTAGCCTTACGTGTGTGAGATGTTATCAATGTGATTTGCATTTCCCCCATCATGCATGATGATGATCAAATTTTCATGTACCTGTTGGCCATTTGTATGTCTTCTGAGGAGGCAAATTGTTCTCCGTTTTTCAAATTTGCTTATTTGGTTTTGCACCATTGAGTTTTTCATTCTGAGATCCATATCCCCTTATGGGATACATGCATGGCTTGTAAATAATTTTCTGTTTTTTAAAAATTTTTATTAGTGAAACAGCATGAGGTAGAGTTGTAGACTTATAAGTTTTTTTGCTTGGTTTTTTCAGTTATACAATGATTGAGTACCCATCCCTCCACCAGTGCCCATTCTCCACCACCAATAATCCCAGTATCCCTCCCACCCACCACCCCGTACCCCTATCCCACCCCGCCTCTGTGGCAGGGCATTCCCTTTTGTTATCTCTCTCCTTTTGGGTGCTGAGGTTTGCAAAAGAGGCATTGAGTGGCAATCATGTTCAGTCTATAGTCTACTTTCAGCATGCTTCTCCCATCCTGGGAGGATCCTCCCAACACCCTTTGCTTGGTAAAAAAATAGTTTTTCACTTTTGCAGTGTTTTGGTTTTGTTTTGGTAAATAATGTTTCGCCCATTTGATGCGCATCTCTGAGACACCCTTATAGCTCCTGTCTTTATTGTGGACAAAGGAGAGAGGGCCCCATGCACAACCCCTTCTCCAGCAACCTCTCAGGCAGTAAAGCCACTGAATAGCAGAAATGACAGTCCAGCCCACAAGGTGGGCCATAAACCAGAGCCAGACTGGGTTAGCTGACCTGTAGTTTGTAAATGATTCCCAAACACAAGTTCTGTCTACATGAGATGACTGGAACCCTCCACAGGGGTACAGTTATTCAAACTTAGCAACTCGGGAAAGAAAAGACTAGTTTTGCCCTCCGGTTCAGGCTGTTATATATTAGTCTGCTCATTTCGAAGAGCAAAACCAGTCAATGATATTATTCAAGAAGCCACTGGAGATTCTGACCCCAGACATGGCGGGCAAAGAATGTGACATTTGACCTCCCTTCCGCCCTCCAGTGCTGGCCGAAATGTCCACTCAGCATCTTACCCTTGGTGGGCTTTGTAACAAGGTACAACGGTGTTTTGGGCAAGGAGCCCAAGAATCAGGTTAAAATCGAGTATGGTAACTGAAACCTTTTTAACAATATGAGATTTCACAGGAAAAAAATGTTTATAAAAATTGGCTTCTGTATGAACATAGACAATTTAATTTTCAGTATTTGGCGAGTTCAAATGGGTACTCCTTATAAAATGAATTCTGTATTTTCTGCCTCAAATCTCTTTGAGAATGAGTGGAGAATACACAAATTACATGTTTCTCTTTTTTTGCAAATTGGCCTTCAGTATTTCATGTGCCAAGAATACGTTCCAGAATCAGGGCAGCATTAATATCTTTCCCCTAATGCTCTCTAAACACAATTCTCTTTAATTTCCTCTCTAAATCATTGGTGGCTTACGGGGGGAAAAATGAAGAGTGCAAATTAATAAACTGGAGGACAAAATTCATGGTGTGTTTAGTGCTCACATTGAAATTATTTTGAATTTGGTGTCCTTTCCAACATAAGGGGATGTTCAAACACGGTTGTAGGAAGCCTGGTTTACAAATGATGTCCCAAGGATGGCCTGCTTCAGGTAAGTCCCACTGTTATTAATGACCGAGTCCCCTTCTCCCCACAGCATTCTCCTTGGGGAGTTTACAGTGCCTATTTCTTCTGCCTTCTCCCTTTCCTCCTCCCTCAGTTCCTCCAACTCAGACCTGTCTGACATGTTCAAACTCTTAGTGGCAGTTTCACTTTGAAATCTACCATAAGAGCTGAAAAAAAATGTTGGTGATCATCCAGAATTTTCTCTGTGGATTATAGACTTCAGGAATAATGAAATGTATTGATTTCCTTAGGAACTTTGTCCAGCTCTATTGAGGGAAATCCAAGTAGTGTGTAGGGTATAAGAATTTCAATTGGTAAAAGCAGCTTCAGTCTGGATAAATTTCGTTCCATTTGCAAATGTGTGACTATTTAGGCTTCAGTTTAGAGTGGAAGCAGAATTTAAATGAACTGACCTATGAAAGGCAAGTGATTGTGTGTATTCTTATCATCATGGTGAATCCCTTGACATTGTCCAAAGTTGTCCAAAGCACAGCATGCTGTGTGAGCAGGCATCATAAACTGTTGCTATCTTGTATTTATTTGAAGGATCATCCTGGGCTCCTTAGCCTAAGTGTGATTCATAGCAGTAGTTGTAAGAAGGTTTTTTTTTTAGGTGCATTATCATCTGTTATTTTCAATTTGGGCATCATGAAGTTCCAATGATACTTAGTATTATTCTTTAAATAACCTGCTGCAACAAAGGACTTCGTCATATATTTTCAATTGCATCTTTCTCTGAGGCTTCTTTTTTATCATAGTATCTAGGCACTTATCATCTAAAAATAAGTTGTTAAATCTTCGTACTCTCTTTGTACTCTCAGAGGACATTAATCTTATTTCTTAAGCATTTGTTCTTCAGCTGTGTCTGTGTTGGGGAGGAATCCTGCTTTTGTTCAGCTGTTATTTTAGCCCTGAGGGGTAGATGAAGAGACCAAATGGTTCTCATGTAATTAGCAATCACGCCAATTTAGTGTTGCAGAAACTTCCACTACTATTTTTTCTGGGAAGGATTTTCTTGGATTTAGGGAGAAGTTTGAGTGGGGCCAGGCCCTCTGTGTTCTATCCAGGCCTCACTTACGGTCCTTTTTCTTTAGACCTTCATCACACGTTGTCTCTCAGAGGCAGCTGGGCCCTCAGTTAAGGGCTCTAGGCAGGGCTGGGCTGGAAAAAGACCAGCAGACAGAAGAGGAGCAAAGGCATCAAGTAAAGTGGCAGAAAAGGTGATGGGAAAGGTCTCTGTCTGGGTAGGTGATGTGAATGGCAGCACTCACACAAAAATCTTGCTGTCAATCTTTTTCCCCTGACTCCAAACTTCTTGTAGAAAGCACGAGACACCATGCCTTATTCTCAGGTGTGCATTTGGGGATTAGAGTCAGCACCTTGATCTGGTCTAATAATGGAACTAGTAATTTGGTCTAAGCAACGGGATGGAAAGTGCTCGGAGCCTGGACCAGACCATGGAGTTCCCGTTTCCTGAGAGATGGAAAAGGAAACGCAGCAGGAAACGCCATTCCACAGCTGTAGACCCTTCAACAATTTCCTAGCACCCTTCAAAACCAATTGCAAGTTCTTCAGAAGCATCCTGCCACACCACTTTCCCACCCTTTGGCTAGGTTTCAGCCACTCACACTTTCTTCCCACGTTCCTAGAAACCCCAAGTTCATTCCTGCCTTGGGATCTCTGTACTTTGTTTCTCTCTCTCTTGGCAGCTCCCTGGGGAACCACTTCCATCCTTCTCTGCATTTTCCTCTCAGACAGATTTCCTGCTTCGTTCTCTCCAAGCCGGCAAGTTGCTTTCCCGTGAAGCACGTGCCAGCATCTCTGATGACTTTATGTCTTTATTCTGGAGGTCTGTCTGTCTCCCTTTCTAGAACGGAAACTGGCAGTCTGAAAGGATGAGTCCCCAGGGCTGGTGTTGGCCTATGGAACTGCTCCTTAAAAAGGTTTGGATGAATGAACTTTGATTTCAGAACTGAAGTGCAGGGGCCAGAGAAATAGCACAGGGCCTAAGGTGTTTCTTTGCACAGGTCGACCCTGGTTTCATCCCCAGCACCACATATCCAGCTTTCATCCTCGTGAGCACCACTAGAGGTCCCTCCTGAGCAGAGAGCCAGGAATAGACTCCTGAGCACTGCCAGCTGTGGCCCCTAACCCCCGAAACACACAAAAAGCAACTGACGTGCTGAACTTCTGAATCTAGGCAGAAAAAAGTAACCTGCTAAGGTGTGTGTGTGGGGAAATCTCACAGACTTGATGCCAGAATTATTAGTATCCACATTAATCATAGAGGATGAAAATCAGCCATTTAAGAAGAGAAGGGACACACAAACACACACACACACACACACACACACACTTTCATATTTAAAACAAACCAAGGAGAAAAAAAGTTTAAATGCTCAAACCTGAGTGATTGTAGCATATGAACCCAAATTGGTTTCATTTCTTTCAAAAAATATTTTCCAAAGGAAATAGAAAATATTCAGTTCCCCTCAAAATTGAGAAAAGATCATTAAACTTCAGGCAAGAGAAGAGCCATCTCTTGGGCAGGCAGTTTGAAAAGGAAAGCGGGCAGAGGAGGAAGAATTGGGTGGTGAAAAGAAAAGAGATATGGGCAAGAGGCAGGGAAGAATGGGAGCCAGGCTCACCCAGGAGGGAGAGACAGACAGACAGACGAACAAACAGACAGACAGAGAAGAGACCCTGAACTCTGCTCTCCTGTGAGGTGGAGCAAGTTCTTTGACCCTGGGAAACATCAGGGAGTGAGGTAAACAGAGTCTGGCCTCTGGAGCTGCCCCTCAGGAAGTCAAGTACCATCGGTAGCCTTGTATCCATAGCAGACATAGGCTGAGTTTTCAGCAGTGACTTCTAGGCTGCTGGTTTCTGTGTGTCATGGGTCCCCTCCCTCCCTCCCTCCCTTGTCCAGTGAAAGGTCACAACCTACTTTCCTTCACTTCTTTTTCTTAGCTCACTGGCTGGCAACCCTAGAATTGACCTGGGCCGGGAGGAGGCTCAGGAGTGTTTTGGATAAGCGAAATTTGCTTTGTGAAGACTAAGATGGGTTCTAACCTTGGTAGAGGAAATGATATTTAATGTCACATAAAACCCAAATGAATTATTCTCTGGAGAGTCGTCTGCTTGGCATTTCTTTCCTATTTTTCTTCCTTCCTAGGCCAGCTCAATTCTATTAAAAATTCTGTTAGCTAAATGTCAATGGGTTCAGCATGTCTCCTTTCTGTGCCACACGTTGAAATTTTCCTATAAAATACTATTTTAATGTATTAGAGATAAACAGAACTTTATTAATGCCAGCCTCATAGATCTACATATAACCCAGTACGCTGTCTGGCATTACATTTACCAGGGTCGGTTTCTTCTTCTAAATTCATGATGACAAAATACTTCGTTGGAACATAGAAGGAGGAAAGGAGCTTTGCTGCTTCAACTGAATTGCTGGAGGATGGAAATTTGCATTTAGCTCTCTAGCTGTTGGACTTAATTAGGCCCCACAGTTTCCTGAAAGAATTCAATATAGAGTCTTCTCTTCGTTGTCTAAAAGGAATTAGCCAGCCTTGACTGTGCCAGGTTGGAAAATTTACTGGTTTATTAAGAAAACGCATTTTATAGAAACCACGCAAAAAGGTTTTAAGCCTTGCACTTTCATTTCCCCAGTGAAGAATTTGCACAGTGGATCTCCAGATTGCTCTGAGGAGTTTTGCCAGGCCGCCAGGCCGTCAGCACCCCATGGGCTGACATTATCCACAGCCAGTGCTAAGAGTGAACTCATTTGGGAAAGTTGCGTGGTTTCCGGGTACCAGTGGCCTTATCTTCTTTAGTACTCAGCCACTTCAAAGTAACTGCCATCATTTCTACCCCTCTATCTTGGAAACTGCCAAGAACCAGACCTTAGTGGACAGTTGTTAGCATTATTTGGGATAATAATCCACCATTAAATAAAACTATCACCCAGGCTCATTAGGAACACCGCAGGCCTCCTGTCACATTGCGCTAGCCCTGCTTTGTCCTCACTCATTTCTTGGGCTGATTTTATTATCCTGGGGAGATAAAGCTTGGCCCAGACACAGCTGAGCCTTGGAACAGGAAGTAAACACCAATCTAACAAGAAAAAGACACTTTGCCCCAGAAAGTGACTCTGAGAAGAATGGCAGCCATGGGCTTCAGGAAGGACAGGATTCACTGTGGAATCAGAATCATTTTCCCTTACATCCCTGAGTCTCCTTGAGGTCTCATTCAAACTTCCTGACTGTGTCTGCTTACATTTCTCAGAGATGAGCAAATGATTATTGGGGGGGTCGGGTATGGGGGCTGATAGAGGGTTTTTCCCAGGGGTGCTAAATCAAAATTAGAAAAAGCAAAAAGAAAAGGCAGAAAAGGAAAGAAATCACGCAAAACAAAGGGAAGTCAAAGAGGATGGTTTGGGTGCCCTTTCAAAGATTTTTACGTCTCTCTGAATTTATTTTCTGTAGATTGCCTTCCTGTCTAAGAGGAACTATTTCAAACACAATAGTGCTTACCTTGGTAAAATCTAAAGCAGACCTTAAATTCCTATCTATCCCATTTTAGTTAAAGCTGAATTCCCATCATCGTTCCTAAATCTTGCAAGTGGTGTCTTGCAAGTGTCACCAGCCTGACTTCAGATCCCTTAAGCAGGAAGAAGAGTCTTCACGGAAGATATCGGACCAAAGAGCCATCAGAATTCTAGCCACCATTTCAGCCTGTCATACAAAAGCAGGTTTTCCCTGAGTATGGCAGGCTCCTTCCTATATATACCTACAGGTGTTTTATTTGTCATTTCTGCCTCCAGCCTGCTTTTTCTCCTCTGGTCACTCTTTCATCTCTGGGCACTTTGGTAGAAGGCAATGTTTTGTTTCAAAGCAAAACTTTCAGAAAGCAATTGCTGCTTCTTTGAAGCCATTGAAACTCATTTATTGGCTGGCCTATACTCAGTAGAGGGTCAGTGGTTTTACTTTGCCCCATGTACCTCGTTAACTAGATGTTGTATTCAGTCTTGCTCTCTGCTGCCCGCAGGAAGGCAGAGATCTGGTGTGTTTTGTTCTCTGCTATTATTGTCGCCCAGGTCCCTAAAATAGTGCTTGGCACATAGCAGAACCTCATAAAGATTTATTAAATTGAACATGTAGGGTGGAATCCCAGTGGTTTTCATTAATTAAAAGTCAGCTTGAGACATCGACCTTAAACTAGGGACCCAAATACTTTGTCATCTCATTTTTTCTCCTTCCCTAGAACTCCTTTTTTGAATTAAGGGGGTTCTCTGTCTTCTTTGCCTTCCTAAACCTTGGGAAAGCATAGAAGAAGGTACGCCCAACCTTTGCGGAATTTTTTTTGGGGGGCGCATACCCAGCCATGATCAGGGCTTCCTCCTGGCTCTGACTCAGGGATCACTGTGACAAGGTTTGGGGGCCTGTATATGTGGAGCTGGCGATCGAACCTTGGTCAGTCTCGTGTAAGACAAGTGTCCTACCTGCTGTTTTGTGGCTCCAACCCCAGCCCCCATCCTTTTTTTCACCCTCTTCTCCCTTTCAGACTGGAAAGATGAGGAAGGGTTTCCCTTCACTTGCTCTATTCCATTCTCCCATCAGGGCTGGCTCCTTCATGCTGGGCTGAGGCAGGCCTGCTGCATTCATCTGTGGGCCTTTGCATGGTACCCAGGGATGTATTCTTTAGAGCCTCATTTGGGGATGCTCCATGGGATGATTCCCAACTGTTGGGCATCCAGCACTAACTCCTCCACCATGAACTGTAGCCTCTCCTTCCTGAGGTCCTGTTCCCTGCAGGCCTCCCTCTGGGAGAGGGTCCCTACCACCCAACCCCAGCCTCTTCCCCACTCCCGCCCCAAGACTTCCACCGTTTCTCTCCTGTAATCAGGAGAAAGAAGAATGGTCAAACTGTTGATCATCAAGTGTAGACCTAAACAGTTATTTGACTTGGGATCAGGATGCCAGGAGTCCTTTCAAAGTGCCCTCCGAAGTGATTCTCTTGAATAGTAACCTCTTTGACCTGGTAAGGGTGATGGGCCCAGGGGAGCAAAGGAAAAGCCAGTGCATACTCCCCTTCCCCTCACTCCTTTCCCAGTACCTCTGGAGCCAGAGAAGACAAGAGGCCTGTGGGGAGTGAGGATACAGGTTGCTGCCACCCTCTCTGCCCAGTCACTCACTCTCTTAAAACAGCCCATCCCCCTGACCTGTGCTTTGTTTCCTGCTCACCTGTGTGGGCTGTGTACCTGTTGTCTCATCAGCCCCTCCACTCCTGTTTCCTCCATCAAACCGAGGTGAAGTCTGCATGACAGAGGCCCAGTGTGTGCACCAGTTGGCAAACAGAGCATCCGAGATATCTCAAAAGACTCTGTGTTTTATCTTCTTGTTCTCATAGAGCTCTTTCTAGATGACAAACAACATCATATTTCATTCTTCAGTGTCACTCCTGTGACAGTTGATTTTTGAAGAATTTCCTGGATAGTAACTTATTTGAAGACCACTAGAGCGATGAGGTGTATGGTACTTGGACATCCACCCCCCAGTCTCCATTGTTCCTCTGTGGGTGTATCTGACTTTCACCCCAGTCTTAAATTCCTGGAACTCCTTTGCCAACAGCAGCATTGCATGGGATGAGGAAGAGAGCACGGGCGGCCTCTTCCATTGAAACGCTCAGCTATACCTTAAATATGCAGGGGCCAGCAAGTGCTGAAAGCTGAGGCTTATCTGTCATTAAAGCTCAGACATCACTCCTTAGCTATCAAACGTGTGGAACTTCAAATGTAATCGAGAAAAGGTTTGAGATGAGCATATGCAATATTTGTCATCCCTGTTGGTGCTCTAATTCAATCAGCCTGCTAACCAGACAGCTTATAAAATCTTAAGTAATATGATTAGAGCAAAATAGAATGCGACCCTCACCTGTCTGATACACTTAGTGGAGAAGTAACTTTTTGATGTTGTTTTGCTGAATGGATGACTTTGTCTTGGAAGTGCTGAGTTCAGCCTTTAAATAAGTATCCTGGCAATGCCGCTGCTCTGAGTCCTCTCAGAGGCCAGGCCAGCTTGGTGTTCTGTTAACAGAATCACTTATATGCCACAGTTCATCTGCAAAGACTTTCATAGCATATTTGAAATCAATCCGAATCCCTATCACCATTTCATGCTGAAATAGGATAGCAAATTCGATACAACAAAGCAGAGAAGTCATTGCAAACACAAAACACCATCATGAATATAAAGAATTTAGCTGGAATAAGTTTGGGGGGGTTACACCTGGCAGTTCTCAGGGGCTACTCCTCCATACAGTGCTCATACATCTTTTCTGATGGTGTTGGGGCTCCAGCCTAGGCCATCCACATGCAAAGTGTGTGCTCCAGACTTTGAACTCTCTCCCTGGCCTGGATTAACTTTCCTTTTTCCCATAAGGTAAAAGGTAAAGGCCCTCCCGTTGATCGTCGATTTGCTCGAGCGGGCCCAGTAACGTCTCCATTGGAGACTTTGTTGTTACTGTGTCTGGCATATCGAATACTCTCGGTAGCTTGCCGGGCTCTCCGAGAGGGGCGGAGGAATCGAACTCGGGTCGGCCATATTGGCTGCTAGTAAGGCGAACGCCCTACTGCTGTGCTATCGCTCCAGCCCATACTCCTTGATATTTCAAAAATGACCACTGAAATAAGCTCTAGTTGGGTGGCACTTGCCTTGATCCCTGCTGGGTTTGCACAAACAGAATTCAATGGACAGCAGCAGGAACTCCACACTTTGGTCTAGAAGCTTCTGTTGGTGTCATGTAGCAGCATACAACCTGCTCAGAATCTTTGGGAAGGTGCAAGACACCAGCCTGGATATGGGGGTGAAGCCATAAATGGTCTAATCCCTCCCTCAGAATCAAAATGCCCCTTGAGATCAACAGTGAAATCTGCCAGGCAATGTTTTACCTTGTTGCTAAGTGTGAGCTTAGGTGGTTCTGGGCTTCCATTTCCCTAGATTCCCTTCAAAAGTGAGTAAAGTTAATGCAGGCCCTGGCCTGGATGCCTTCCAGTCTGAGCTATAATCTGAACACTTCAAGAAAGCATTCTGTGAGCTGGTGTGCTGCTGGTTCAAGGTCACACAGCTCACCCATGTGGTAAAGCCAGGTTTTGAACCCAGATATGTCTGAGTTCCAAGGCCCACAGTTCTCCTGGCTGCCTCGGTCTCTGGGGTGATGCTGAAAACGGGGTGAGCATCACCACCCATGGTCATGAAACTAATCTAGACATGTTTATAGCCATATTCTCCTTATGCTTAGCACCCGATTCTTTGATTGCTTAGTCTTTAAGTAACACAAAAAGATCTATTATATCATTACAGTTCATTTTTCTCATAATTGTATTCTCAGCGGATGCGATTGACAAATGATCGAGCTTCTCTTGTCTCTCCGATGTTCTTATGTAGTTTTGAAACGTATTGTAGATTAAAATTCCTCTCATAAAAGGCAATATCGTACTTTTCAATAAGAATCCGCTCAACTCACTTGCCCCCACTGCAAATGCGATGCAAATTCACCCACAACACAGATAGAGAAGAAGCACATTCACCGTGGAAAATCCATCTGTTTGGCAGGTCCTGCTTAGGCTGACCTGCCATTATTTCCAGGATGTCCACCTCCACCTTGCTTGCCCAGAGTGTGGAGTTTGCTTTAGACAGCTGGTCATCCTGGCCAAATTTCAGCCCCTATGGGACAAAACCTGCCTTCTCCATGTTTTCTCTGCCCCAGGGTGACATCCTGGTACCACCTAGATGCCTGCTAAATCCTGCACAGTTAAACTCAGAGGAACAGGTGATTGGGAATATTGTGTGAATCACAGTATATTACACTAACTTTCCATGCTAATTGGAACTCATTCCCAAGCCCATGTCCCTGCTCTACTCAATATGGGTGTTATGCTTGGGCAGAGCATCACCCACAAGTGAATCTATTCTTGGACTGCGCAGCCACATTTGCAGCCATGCAATACTTCAAACCTCACACCCTACCAGTACTCCAAGATTACGGCACCAGATTTGATAGTGTTCAAAGTAGGAGGCAACCAATCTTAGAGGGAAAATATACATATTTTTACAGATACATATATAAAAAGCACACAAGGCTCAACCTTTAGCAACATATTAGGGATCTCTTATGGAAGAGCTTAATGGTCCCTGGGTAAAATACAACAATCTTCACACTCTTTCTGCTAAGGATGCTTTTTTGTAGCATTTTCAGTGGTTTTTCATAACAAACAATACAAAATAAATTATTTCAGTTCTGCTTTGGCGCAAGGATTGGAGTTCAGGATGGAAACACCTGAAATATGGTGATGGGAAGGTGTAATGGTGGTGGGATTGGTGTTTGAATATTAAATGTAATCAAATATTGTGAACTACTTTATAAAATAAAAAAATGGGCATTAAATACACCTTTCAGGAGGGATCTGTCCCAAGGATCTTCAAAAATGAGATATAGAAGTCTTTCTCATAAAAGCTCTCCCAGTGCTTAGGTGATTACTGCAGTATAATTTTACTGCCTCGGAGTAATATGTGGAATTTACAGTCAACAAGGGCTGACAAGGATGGTTGTGCAAACCCCGACCCCCCCTCCCCAGTCCAGCCCACCTGTGCAGGGTATGTGCAGTAAACTGTTCTATCTCCTCTTCCAGGAAAGGCTTGAAAAGAACCCTGAGACCCGAATAGTCTAATTGCTCCCGTGAAAAGGAAAAGGGACTGGATATTATAATGGAAATAGAAACGCAACTGCTTTTTAGTCAAAAGCTGTCTTCCAGGGATAGTGCTTTGAAAATTTCCACTGCTTTTAGCCAAATTGGCGGTGGCTAGTGACGGGAGGCTAGAAATAAGAAGTATTAAGAGTTGTAAAGCATTGAAATGTTGTAATTCAGTCTCCACCCAAAAGGAAAGTAATTAGAATACAAAAAGGCTCAGTGATGAGGACCCAAAAACCACACCAGTGAAAGGCAGCTTCCCTCCATGTTATAGGGAGAAAACGGAGCAGTTTAAAGACAGTTGCCATTCCAGCCCAGATCCTTGTTGTTTACTAGGAATATCCAGCATCTCTGCTATTGGATATAAAGTATCTTCATGAGGCTGGATACCTAGACTTACAAAGAGAGGGGGATTTGGCTGAGGTCACATCTGGCTGGATCACATCCCTCTGATTCCCTGTGGCCTGCCCGTCCCACTCCCTGGATTGGTCTTATTGTTTCCTGGGTTAGGGTTAGTCATTCCCTAACCAGCTCAGCTTCTTAAACTGGAACCCTGTATAAGGGTCCATAAGGGACTGTGGGAGACACAAAAAGTTTTTTTAAAAGTTGTAATAGCTTTCTTATATTAATGCCCACTTATATGCCTATTTATCTACCCATCTGTCCAGGGGTGTGTAATAATTTCTTGGGTGATAGGGATCACAAGTGAGCAAAGTTTCAGCACCTCTGACTTCATCTGTACATTACTGCAGATGTTTGGCAACCACACAACAGACAGCACCTACCATTCTGGGATTTACCAGGTTCTGCATGCAGGAGCACAGTAGAGAGCTTACCAGGTTCTGCATGCAGGAGAGAGCTTTACCAGGTTCTGCATGCAGTAGAGAGCTTTACCAGGTTCTGCATACAGTAGAGAGCTTTACCAGGTTCTGCATGCAGGAGCACAGTAGAGAGCTTTGGGAACCTGGTCAACTAGACCTCAGACCCCAGGTCTAGGACTTGACCACCTGTGGGCTCATGGACAAGCCATTTCCAGTTTCTTTGCTTCCATTTGTTCTTCCCTTGAATTATTGTCGTAAAAGGCGGATGCCTAGATCACACTTTACCCCAGTGTTTAGAGAGAAGGAAAGAAATCAAGGGATGGGGAAGGGAGGAAGAACAGGAAGTAATGGGTGAGTAGAGGCCCACCTGTATAAGCTTCAGTTATACTAATGATATCGGTGAGTGGTACAGCCATAGAGCCAAAACACAGACTCAACAACACTGAAAACATGAGATTGAAGCTGCAACGACTGAAACTTTGTAATGTGTCTGTCAAGTTGACAGGCGCGGATGAGGTGGAGTTGGGGAGGGAATAGGGGAACTTGGTGGAGAGCAATTGACACTGGTCGTGGGATGATTGTTGAAATATTCTATTCCTAGAACTCAACTATCAATAATTTTGTAAGTCGCAGGTCTTTAATTAAAAATAGTAATGATGATGATAAAAAAAATGAATAGGAGCCAAAGCACCGATGAGAGTGCATTCAGTGAGACAGAGGATTGAAAGTTTCCCAGTTAAAGAGACATTTGGTTGAGATACTCATGTAAAGAGAAAAGACACAGTACAAGTCTGTTCTTCCCAGGATGAAGAGATTGACCAGGGCTGGTCTTTCAGTGCCCTTTACCCTTTGCCCTCTGCCCCTTCAGAATGCATGCTCCACTATTGGCTCTTTCCACCCTGAAGACTTGCGCACATCTCTGCCCCATCAGCTGGGTCACCCACATTTGAGTAGCGCCTTCCCCTGGCTGGGTCACTCTAAGGAGGAAGGAAGAGTGGAAAGTAAAGGCGATCTGACTTTTGTGCCTAGCATTAGACAGAGGTCAGAGTTCTTTTTTTTTTTTTTTTTTTGCAGGTAGCTATCCAGTTTTCCCAGCACCACTTGTTTGAAGAGGCTTTCCTTGTTCCACTTCACATTTCTTGCTCCTTTGTCAAAGATTAAGTGGTCATATATTTGGGGGTCTGTGACAGAATATTCAACTCTGTTCCATTGGTCTGCAGGTCTGTTTCTAGCCTAGTACCATGCTGTCTTACTTACTACTGCTTTGTAGTACAGATTGAAGTTGACATGGAAAGTATCATGCTAAGTGAAATGAGTCAGAAAGAGAGGAACATACATAGAAGGACTGCATTCATTTGTGGAGTATAAAAAAAAACATAACATGAGGCTGACACCTAAGAATAGTAGATACATGGGACAGATAGATTGCTCCATAGCTGGAAGCCTTCCTCATGAGCAAAGGGGAGAAGGCAGCTGGAACCGAGAAGGGATCACTAAGAAAAAGATGGCTGGAGGAATCGGTCGAGATGGGAGATGTGTGCAGAAAGTAGATAAAGGAACAAATATGATAACCTCTCAGGATCTGTATTGCAAACCATAATGCCCAAAAGTAGAGAGAGATTATGGGAAATCATGTCTGCCATGGAGGCAGGGGGAGGGTGGGCAAGGGGGGGTATACCGGGGATATTGGTGGTGGGAAATGTGCACTGGTGGAGGAATGGGTGTTTGATCATTGTGTGATTGTGACCGAAACATGAAAGCTTGTAACTATATCATGGTGATTCAATAAAATTTTTTTAAAAAAAAAGAAAGAAAAGAAAGGCGAGTGGAGTAATGGCCATTCATTACTCCAGTGGGCATGGGGTTTTGTAAACAGTGTTTACAACGAGCCTAGTCGGAGATGTTGGATGTTACACAGCCAGCAGTTGGAGACGTACTGAAGTCATTGTTCCTCTAAGTGTGCATATACACATGTGCATATGTGTCTATATGAGGACATGTGCACTCGGGACCCACTGCACACGTGTATGACATAGTCAGAACCACGCCTTGGAGGGAGGTTCTGTGGAGTGAGCAGGAAGGCATGGGTGTGCCTGGGAGCTGTTCTGTTTGGAGAAGGCCTTTGTTCTCTCATTAGACCGATTCTTGGAGTTGGATGCCCCCAAAAAGGCCCAATTTCCCCTGCCAGTTCTGCTGCATGGAGGGCCTCTCGTTTTCTGAAGAGAACGCTTTTTGTCTGACAAATGATGAGATGTTCCATAAAAATCTATGCTCTGTTTGGCATCCTAGGGCCAAGTTTTGCTTTTGAAAATTAAACTGTTGTCCTGGCAAGACGGCTCATGCATAATTTTCTGTGCATGTGGAACGGACTCCCCCCATCTCCCTTGGCATCGCCTTCCCTGGAGTGAGGCTCTTTATTTGGTTTGTTTCCTGGGCACTCCTGAGACAAGGATCAGTGTTCTTCAAAGCCAATGACAGTGACTGAGGGACGTCGGGGAATCCATCACCCGCTCTCTGAAATGGCCGTTCAGTCACAGCTGTGAAGCGAATGTGAAGAGTTGGCAAGGCCAAGTTTATTTCACTGAGTAATTAAATACGGCATTATTTGGGAGGGACCCCTGAAGGCCAGGATACCACCCCCACCCCCTGCCTATGCACGCCAGAGGAGCACATACTGTAAAATAAATACCTGGCACCAAGATTGCTAGGAGAGAAGCAGGAATTTGAGCATCGAAGAGTCTGTCTGAGACTGACGCTATTGTGGATGTCCTGAAAATAAAGAAGATGTATGAAAAAGCAGGATGGGCAGCTCGAATTCTTTATTCCCCCGAAGTTTTATTCAGCCTCATGCTAGCTAAGTAAATAGGCCAGTGATTTAACATGATGTCCCTTTAGCTGCAAGTTTTGCTGTGTTCATCCATGCGTTTTATGCAAGCTCTGCGTTCTTGCCTTTTTTATAAAAAGCTACTGTCGTCATTTTATAGGCACTAATAGCACTAATGACCCTCCTGGATACATGGGTGACTCTAGACCACCACCTTTCTGGTTATACCAGTATTAATTTATTAATGACGTTACCAGGCGAGACAGCCTCTGCCCCATAGCATGTGCTAAATATCAACATCTTGTGTTGGACACTTGATTTCCTTATCATTTTTTTTTTGCCTTACTCTGTCTTTCTATAAGTGAGCAGGCTTGGGGACTATCGTCAGAAATCTGTAGAAGCCAGGCTGTCCAGTGCTAAGGAATATTTTTAAGAGTGTGGTGATTGAAGCTGAATAAGTAGTGCAGTGGATACGGCAATTGTCTTGCATGCAGCTGACCCTGGTTCTATCTATGGCACTGCTAGGAGTTATCCCTAGACACAAAGCCAGGAGTAGTCCCTAAGCACTCCTGGGTGTGCCCTAAAACCCCTTCGCCAAATAATAATAAACTGTATATAACTTTTTAATGTTCTAAAGAACATGGTGATTATTATTTATATCGTACTTAGAAACTTGAAGTGCTTTTCATTTATCTAACAAATGTTTGTTATAAATGTGCTGTGTGCCTCTCCCTAGGCCGGGAGGTGCCATGTCCAACAAGACATAACAATCAGTGAACAACACAGGAAGTCCTGCCTTTACAAAGCTCAGTAAATACATTAGAGGCAAGTCAATAGCAGGTTCCAAAGATAGATAATGGGGAAGTAAATCAACAGGGAACTGGAATTGGGAGTTCCAAGAAGAATGATGGCAAACACCCTGCATATGAAAAACAAATTGGAAATAAATAATAGGCTGAACTCTGCATGATGGGGCTGTGGTTCTCTTGGTGACACCATTTATAATTTTGTCTTGTGGTTTTATTTAACCTTTCTTTCTTATGTCCTGCTTCTGTTAGTGGTTTATAAGCAACTTGAAGATGGGAATGATCGATCTTCAATCCAAACTGCCCCCACCGCATCCCCTCCACAGCACCAATTCTGGTGCTATATGCCTTCTAGTTATTTCATAGGTTTATAGCAAAAGAATGTAGACGTCTCTAAGAGATCAACCCTGGACTTGACTCTTTGCAAGTGTATTCAACATTTGATAGAGGTGTGTGTGTGTGTGTGTGTGTGTGTGTGTGTGTGTGTGTGTGCCTGTGCGCCTGTGTGCACAACTCTGTGTGTTTTTCCCAAGGAGGAATGGAAGAAGGTGAATCTCTCTGCAGTGGACTGGAAGGAAAACTACCAGAGCGTTTTCCTCCTTTGGAAAAGTGTGTTTCCTTTCTATAAAAGTCCCAGGAGGGATGGGCAGCCAAGGTTTGATATAAAGCAAGGGGAACAGTTGTCTCTCTATTCATATTTAGCTCAGAAGACCTTCAGATCTTGTGGTCTGACCTAAGATATTCCCACTGCTGCCAGGAAATTGTTCTTTATGTGCCTTCTAAATTAGTTTAAGCCTGTTTGTCTTTTTTGAGGTAGACTGTGGTCAGGGCAAACAACTGAGTTGATGTTATTAGCAGTGAGACCTGTCAGTGCCTGTCAGATGCTTTTGGCTCTGTAGGTCACGCAAGGGAGGACACAAGGCCACCTGCCCGCCCCAAACTCTGTCAGCTGTCCACCTCACCAAGCAAAGGGCATTTCCTTCAAGCCCATGTTTCATTCAGAGGTCCATTGATTACTAGGGATACCATGTGTTAGGTTGTCTTAAAGGAAAAAAGAATTTGTTGAACTCATCTAGAAGCATCTAAGTGAAGCATAGATCTGGTGGGTGGGGTGAGGGTAATGGGGAATATGACCCCTACCCTCTGACCTCCATGGCCTCACTGGGCAGTGGCATATGCTCAAATATGTTTGTAGCTGTGACAGCAGGTTAATGCTCCCTATGGCCATTGGGGCCAGGTGAGGCAGGTGGACAGGTAGAGAGAGGGCCCTTAGCAATGATGTTCGATAGGGTAATCAAACAAAGATATAATCTAAAAAGAAATTACTCTACTCTGACTGATTTGCCAGCCCCACTGGTATGAAGTATGCCCCGTTTCAGAGATTCCCTAAGGACTGAGGCTGGCTAAGACTGATCACTCCAGTGCAAACAGAAAAGATGGAACTTCCCAGGAGAGGAGATGCTTTGGCAAGAACAAAAGGGCCTGCTAAAACTGAGAGGGGACCACCAAAGGTTCAAAGTCCTTTTCCCCTAACAAGCCAGCCAGGGCTCTTATGGGCACAGAAAGCCCTCAAGCCAGGGGACCCTAATAAAACCAACTTTGTAAGGTGGTTTGCACTCCAATTCTGGGGTCACCTGCACACCAGTATGGGAAGTGTGATTTCTGCCTCTTACTTGATGCATCTTATTTACTGTCCTTCTCTCTCACTCCTCTCAGATTCTCACCCTCCCCAAAATCTATTTCACTATTTTTTTCTGGAAATTCTTCCTGAGACAATAGATGATTTGGAAAACCTGGGTGGATGACGGGATTGTGTTCCTTTTCCTATAAAGAGCAAACCCTTCTCTCTGGCCTGAGAAGCCACAGCACCCTGAAAACTCGGGTGGCGGCGTGAATCCCCATGGTACTCAGATCAGATGCATCTCTGAGCTTGGCAGGAGCGTAGTCCACACCATCGTTGCCCCAGACACTTCATCAGTAAGACCACGATGGGCCAAGCAGAAGCAGAAGCGTGCACTCTCTGTCTCTCTCCTCCCTCTCTCTTCCTCTCTCTCCCCCTCTCTTTTCATCTCTCTGCTTGCAGGCTCCCCAACAGGATGACCAAGCACTGTTATCTCCTCTCTGAGCATTACAAATCAACCAGCAGATGGGGGAAAGCAGAGAGGAAAATTGAGCAGGTGGCTTTATGGGCCAATCTTGGGGGTGGCTAAAGTCACTTTCACACACAAGTCCCTTGACCAGACCCCCCCTCATCCAGCCACTGCTCACTTCAAGTGCCACTGGGAAATGCAGTCTGGAGTTTGTGGGAGGAAAGGGAAGTGGGCTTGGCATTTGGTTGGTAATCTCTCCTCCTACTGGGAATTCCTCATCCAGTTGGTGGCAGGCTAATGGAGGCCTTTACTGAGGCAAGAGCAATCCTTCTGTGTTTGGATGTTGTCTTTGTGGAACAGTTTCCAACCTGGTTTTCTCTTCCTACATTTCCCAGACACTGGCAGGAAGTCTCCAGGAACTCTGTTCAATTCTATATTATTTACCCAGAGAAACATTCAGGTTCCACAGGGCAAGAAGTGCTATTGGCCAAACTGCTGTCCACTGCCACAAGCCCCACAGCATTTTCTGGGCTTCTTACCAACTGGCTACACACAGGAGATTCCCACCAACCCCCTCCTCAGACTTCAAGCCCAGATTATTATCTGTGCCTCTAACCAACTGACTTTAAATCACCCTCCTGGGTTTCATTAACAACATGTGGAACTCAGGAAACCCATTTACCTATGTGATCATCAGTTTATTACAAGGATATCAAGGGGTTCCAGGAGTCCACACCCAGATAGGAGAGAGGCACAGGGTGGAATATGGGAGGAAGATGGAGAGTTCCCTCCCTTTCCCAGTTGTACCTTCTCCCCAAACTCCACAGTTCACCAACTCAGAAACTCCAGATCCCTTCATTTCATGGGCATTTTATGGAGGCTTCAGCACATAATCATGATTGATTAAGCCATTGACCATTTGCTATTGGACTGCACCTCTAGCCCCTCTTGGCAGGAAGTTCAACAGAGGGATGAAAAGTCCCATCCTCTGTTTGTATAGATTTCCTTGACAACCACCCCTCTTCCTCCGCTGTTTTCCAAAAAAAGTTGCCTTTATGAACATAGCAACAACATAGGAGCAGTCTTGACATGAATTCCACAGGCTGTTGGAACTGGTAAACCAGAAGCTATAGATGAAGGTCACGTATGTATGGGAAATCCTTTTAGACCATTTGAATGACCAAAATATGATGCACAGTATCAGACCTGGTATGCTAGACTCTGTGGGATGAGAAGAGGCCAAATGGTGCTGTTTGGGATAAACATAATTCTTCTGTGTCTTCCTACATGTGCTGCACCCTGTCATGTGGATGCTAACATGCGCAGGGAAGGGGACCCATCCGTGAGTCTCCTCCTTTCCCTTTGTCCTTCGTTGGGGGTGGAAGGTCAGCTGAGTTGTAAGCATTTTATGTTCAGGCCTCACCTCCCAGTGTGAACACCAGGCCTCGAAATAATGACTGTAACATGCGCGAAGAAAGACAGTGTTCCCAGGAGACTGTGACCTAAATTTTGAGAATCTGCCATTTTTAACAAGGACAAAATGAGAAGAAAAAAAATAAGACACGTTCTCCCAAGTCTCAACTATTCAGTTCTATCTCAGTGCTCATGTTCCTTAGTTCCCAGGGGAGGAAGTTCCCTGCTCTGTCCCCATGCTTTCCCAGGAGAGCAGCCAGCATGGAGTCACACAGCTTTAATGACAGTAAAGACAGACTGGATCCGGCATCTTGGTGTGCATGTCTGTGTGTGTGTGTGTGTGTGTGTCTGTCTGTGTGTCTGTGTGTGTATGTGTGTGTCTATGTGCCTGTGTGTCTGTGTGTGGATATGTAGTGTTACTGCACAGCTATTACAAGGAAGAGAGATGGTCTGCCTCACCCACCCAGCAGAGAGCTGTCCAACACCTTTCAGAACTGGAGACAGCAGCCACCTTTGCACGTCCGAGGGATCTTGGACAGCAGCGTCCTGATTAGTTCACAGTTCACTTCTCAGAAATATCAGGGAATAGAGAAAGGGTTAGGGAGCAACATTCTTTACTTGGGTTCAGAAGAAGATATGTAGGAACTAGAGTGATAAGTACAGTAGTCAGGATACTTGCCTTACATGCAGCCAACTTGGGTTCTGTACCCACCTTCCCATGTGGTCCCCCAAGTCCTGCCAGAAGTGATCCCTAAAGCACAGAGCCATGAGTGCATGGCCAGGTATGGCATGCATGTGCGCGCGCACACACACACACACACACGCACACACACATGCACACGGAGAAAGTATTGCAAGAAAAAGAGCAATTGTGCCCCAAAGGTTCTGCATTGCTGAAGGCAGAATGATACCATTTCTAGAATTGAAAGGCTAAGAAAAGACAAACTTGGGTGGAAGTTCTTAGCTAAATAGTGAAGAGTCCTGTCTTTGTTGAACCAGAAGCAATATATTTCTAATTATGATGGATGCACTGTGTCTCTGTGTTTCAAAATATCTCTGTACTGTATTATTGCTGTACTCTTTGTGTAATAGATGTTGTTAAGGAGCATGCTTTGTCCTTTTGTCCAAGGACATAAACTAACAGTTTTCTCTTTTCCCTTTTTTTATGGCTTTGCTTTCCAACCTGGTGATCTGCTGCTGTGTTCCATTGAAATTAAATTCTTTCATCTGTTCACCTCAAAACAAAAAGGTAAGAACTGCAAATGATATTAATTTGCTGAAACAGCACCAATTCATGTAACTTGCCAGAATAATTGCACTTTGGTCATTGAAGGCTCTTACTTTAAGAGAAAAAGTGATCAATTGGAAGGTCCTCTATTCTAGTATCTATCAATGTGTCGTCAATTGATTTCCTATCCCCAGGAATCTGGTGTTGAACAAGACACCAGGTGAATTGAGGGGCTTGTCTTTGGAGGACTTATTCGCTCTGCAAACATGGAGAGTGATTCACAAACATTTTACAGTCAAACTGTATAAAGACTGAAATACCAAGTGAAAAGGAGGTGAGAGGTGTGTTTATATTGCTGCGTTCTCATACTCTGAAGCAAAATTAATTCCAACCAACAATGAGTCCAGTGCAGTGTTTAAACTTATAACATGATAGGGAGAGACCAGACTCTGTGGGAGGAGAAGAGGCCAAATGGATTCTCTGCTAAACTGGAATACTTAGTTTTATGAATATAAAATTCATTGCTCTACCATATTACTTAGCAATTTTTATTGTGATTAAAAAAAAGAAACATAAGATTTACCATCTCAGGCCTTTAGGTTTCCTGTTACATAGTACTCTATTCCAAGTCTTCAGAATTTTTTGTCTTGCAAAACTGAAACTCTTTACTCATTAAGTGCTTCAGGTCCCACTTTATCCTCTATATATATACAAAATATGCAAAATAACTGGCATTCTGCTTTCTTCTTTACTTTTAAAAATGGATAATTTTACAGCAAGCTTTGTTTACACCAGTTTAAAGTATTCTAATTTTTCTTTCTATGCATTTGACAACTTTAGAGACGTCATGTAAGTGAAATTAAAAAGCATATTTCTTTTATCTCACTTCAACACAGTGTCTTCAAGATCCTTCCACAATGCACCGCATGACAGGACTGCCTTCCTTTGTAATATTCTGAATAATAATAATACTCCTTAGTATAAAAAAGCAGTTCTTTCCCCTTATTTGAAGTTTTGCTTTCTGAACTATTAGTTACCCATATTTAACCGCAGCCTGAAAAGATTACATAAAATAAGATATTTTGAGAGATCATAGTCACTTAATTTTTTGTATAATTGTTCTTCTCTGTTATTAGTTATTGTCACTTATTTCTCACTATCCTTGATTTAGAAAATAAACTTTAAAATAGTCATATTTTTCTAAGGAAAAACATAGTGTCTATAGTTTGGGACTCTCTGTGGCTTCTGGCGTCCCCGGGGACTGCTGTATATACTTCATTCTGTCCAACCATTCATCCATCCATGGGCATTGCATAATTTTCACCTCTACAGTGTTGTCAGTAGAGCAGCTATGAACATCAGTGTCTGCACAGCCCATGTATCTTTCGGTATCTTTCGACTGGGTGATTCTGCTAGTGTGTATGTACATTCCCAGTATGAACTCTCACACTCTGGTATTATTATATTTTCAGCATAGACACACCCTCTGACATTAGAAACTTCTAGGGCTGAAAGTTCATGTTGAGTCTTAGTGACAGGCAAATAAATACTCCTAACCTACAACCCAGCTGTCTTTCCCCCTACACACTTCCCTTCCTGTATATTCTGGCAGAAAGCTGTGGAAGCGCACTGCCTCCAACCCCCACCTCATGTCAATGATATATATTGAGGATTCATTCTGAAATCAGATCTCCTTTCTTCGTTTTAATTTGCAATCATCTGTAAGTTAGAAGGAGAAAACCTTGTGGATCTTAAAGGGGCAGGCAATTTCTGTCTTCCCAGTTTTTCCCTAGGGCAAAATGGATCAAACTATAATCAATATTGCCTAAACTTGATATACATAAGGTGTGAGCAAGAGACCTTGTTAATTAGATTCTAGCTCTGAAGTTCGATAGAGAAAAAGGGATTGCTATCTAAAAGTTCTCTGAATGTTTCTGTGCGTGTGATAGTAGGAGGAAGGGTAGGACCTGGTAAGATGATTTCTGTGATGGAGGTGGTGGCCTGACCATGACCCTGTGTGTCCTACTAGAGAAACATCTATTGAAGAAGGTGAGGGACTCACTTTTGGACTTGCAAAGTTTTAAAAATCTGTATTATGATTTTTATGATTGCTATCGCTAAGAAAGCATGAAAACTATGTTTCAAGTGATTCAATGTGATTTCCGTGACTTGTGATAGCCAATTCATTACTGAGAAAACAAGTCAGTGAGTCTTATTAAACAGTATTTGAAGTGTCAAGAGTATATTCTACTCATTTTTTGAGGCAGAAACCAAACTTGAATGACAGGGTCTATAGAGAAAGAGTAAGAGAATGTTGAGTATAACCAATGGGAGGCTCCTGGAAAAGTCAGTTTATCTTCCTGAAATGCAATAAGTGATCAGGCCAACTGCGAAGCATATATCTATCCCCTAAACCTCCTAATTAACCTGCCCCCTAAACCTCTTAATCCACCATGTTTGGTATCATTGACACTGGACCTCTGAGAGCCATCAAGGAGCTACTTTTCTTAACAAATACTTTGTGTGTGTCCCTCTGGGTTCTGAATGGGAAAGGTAGGTCTATGCAAAATACATTGGAGCAAACCTGCCTTGCAGGCAAGTTTTCTTCATGCCCACAAATCAACCTAATTAATGGCTAACATGTTTGATTAGAATCTCAGAGCCAACTGTTTCTAAAGAATTTGTACTAAAGTTTGAAAGCATGTCTTCTTATAAGTTAGGATCTGGGTGGGGAGGAATCCCTCTACCCCTTTCTATCCAAAAATGAACCAATTTGACAGAAAACAGTGAATGCCCTTTGTGGGGTAATATACTTTCACATTGATTAGAAGGCAAACAAAGTACAACAGGAAATACATATTTGGGGTTTTTTAGTGTCATTTAAAAAATTTATTTTATTATTTTTTTTGTTTGGGGGGGCTATACCCACTGATGCTCAGGTCTTACTCCTGACTCTGAGTTTGAATCACTTCTGGCAACGCTCGGAGTACCTTATGGGATTCCAGTGATTGAACCCAGATCAGCAGCATGCAAGATTAGCACCCTACACCCTGTACTGTGCTCTGGCCCTTTAGTGCTATTTTAATGGAAAATTTATAAGTAACATATAATACTATATGTGTGGGAGGAATAGGACAAGGGAGAAAGGAGATGGCCTTGGAACTGAATAAATTTAGTCGCCAAATCAGTACAAACAATGCAGGTAGAAACTCAAGGCAGCATTCAGAGAACTGGGCTTTAAGTTTAAACTAGGACATGATTTGGACATGATTTCCACTAGGTCCATTCTAAATAACCTATCACGATCACTATCACCTCATTGTTCATCGATTTGCTCATGTGGGTGCCAGTAACATGTCCATTCGTCCCTGTCACGTGCTAGTGTAGCCTGATAGCACATTGGTGGCTCTTTCAGAGTCAGGGGAATGAGGACCATCATTACTGTTTTTGGCATATTGAGTATGACACAGGTAGGTTGCCAGGTTCTGCCGTGTGGGCAGGATACTCTTGGTAGCTTGTGGGCTCTCGGAGAGGGATGGACGCTTTGGGGGCAGCCTCTAAACACCTTTACAGGTGTTCCCAGTCAGGCATATATGCGGGCAAGATACTTTCAGTAGCCTGCCGGGTTCTCTGAGAGCGAAAACTAGACAGTAAGAGGTCTAGGTCAAGCTTCTGAGAGCTTAGTTTTATAGTCTCTGGATCTTGGCCATTGGTGGGATTACATAGCAGTTGGTGGGTGTAACTGTCTAGCTACTAGAAAGTGGGGGATCTGGGTGGAGGAGATGCAATCCTGATCTGAGCAGGCTTGGAGATCTCAGCCCCAGGAGAGGCTATGAGAGGAAAAAAGGTACAGACATTGGAGTGGGGATACATCCCCTTGGTAAAACTGCATGGGAACTGTAAAGAATGAGAAACAGGAGAAAGAAATCCATGAGGACCCAGTACAATGTACCTCAAACACAAAGAGCTTTCCAGATATGCAGAGTTAGAATCTCACATGCAACATCTCCAGTGCTTTGTAAAATATATACCAATGTTTGAGCAATAAAATCCAAGCTGGAACTTGGTCCAGACATTTATATATTTGAAAACCTTCATAAAGAATCCTCACATTCAGGTAGGCTTAAGAATCCCTGATCAAGACAGAAGAGAGAAATGCTAATTTGTCCAGCAGCAGATAGTATGGTTTTCGATAGAACAGTGCCATTAGGAGAGGGCAGACTGGGTGGGAAGTTACAAGAGAAATGAATGAAACTGGAAGAAACTCTTAAGTGGGAAGAGCATACCAAGGAATTTGGTAGAAAATGAAAGGTGAGAGATTGACGAGTGACAGAAATAAGAGCAGAATTAAATAAATTATTTTGCTTTACAAGAGAATAAAGCAGGGGCTAGGTCAGTAACTCAAGTGATAGAGCATTTTTCTGGCATGGGCTAGGCCTTGAATGTGATTCCAGTACCACAGTCCTCTATAAGACCCCTGAATCTCATGGCCCCTGAGCATCTCTGAGCCAGTGTATCAAACCATCAGGCCATACTGCTGGGAAGAGCTTTGCCAGGAGTGACCCGAACTTCCTAGAACTCCAGTGTGGGTGACTTCTTATTTAAAAACAAACAAGCAAAGGAACAGAGCAATAATACAGCAAGTGGGGCACTTGCGGTTCAATCCAAAGCATTCCTTATGGTCCCCCTAGTCCTGCCAGGAGTAATCCAGGAGTAAGGCTCTGCCTGACAGGCGTAAGCCCAGAGCACCTCTGGCTGTGGACCAGAAATAAACAGAAGACAATGGGGGTGGGCAAAGCTGCTCCATTGGGAGACTCTGTATGGGAAAAGATACATTGAGAGCAGGCAGAGGGAGGAAGGACCTCAGCCCCATATGGAGGGAGGAGAGAAAATGGGAGATAATGAGCAGGATGTGACATCTGGGTGGACGCTGAGACTCTCCACAAGTTCTGGGTTCATGATGGAGAAGCTGGGGAGAGTGTCTCTGTGTAAGGAGAGGGGTAAAAGAAACCCCGGAGGGTTTCTAGAGGACCTGAGTAGAAAGACCACCGTGGATACGTCTCACATTGGCTGTTGGAGTTTGTCATGAGGCCGGTTTGTGAGGATTTGACATTGGCCTCGGTCAAGCATGGTTCAGGTACAGAAGTGGCAGAATGGACAGTGGGGTGGTTTGGATCTGGAAGTTGACTGGAAGAGTTTAGGGACGTATCCAGGAGGTGCAGGAGATGGGTCTGTGGCTTCCCAAAGCACCAATGCCTGGCCTGAGAAGGAAAAGGGGCACTTTAGACAAAAGAAGTATAGCAGACCCAGTGGAGTCGAATGCCCAAGGACCATATGGGAATGTTCAGGCTGGGAATGTGCATGAAAAGATACAGTGGGGAGGCCACCGGAAGCCCAGGACAGGACAAAGCTCTTTGCCAGGCCAGTGAAGGGGAGAAAATCGAGGGTGAATTAGAGAGGTCACTTCAGTTAAGTCCCATTTCCCTAAAAGGAGGGGAAGGAAAGACTAAAAATTTGATGTGGGGTGAAAGATTGCTTAGTTGTCCAAAGCAGACCATGAAAGAAAGAGGCGGTTGTTGGAATAAATCTTTCCTTGAAAAGAGAAGGGGGTCAGAGTGTGGCTTTGACAATGGCATCTTTCTCCTTCTTTCTCCTTCAAATCAAAAAATATTAGTAGAATGTAGAAAGAGCCCAAAGACCATGAATATTTTATGTTCACTGCGTTATCTGGAACCCCAGCTGTTTGCTGACCATTAAGGAAGACAGTTACAGACCCACTAGCAAGTTGGTTTAAATGGGAACTCTGAAAATATATTTGTTGAAAGATGTCTTGTGGCTTGAATCCTCCATTATGCGTTTGGCCTCCGCAGAAAAAATTGGAAATCACATTAGGTACAGACGTCATTAATTACTCATTAATCTGACATTTTGGTGGCGTTCAGCAACAAATATTAATTTGTGCCTCAACATTGTGATTGTTTCAAAGATGTATGACATGTCCAAAAGTATGAAACCTCCATTTCAAAAAGACTTCCTTCAAAGGCGGACGGTGGCAAAAACTCATTATTACTGCCTTCTGTACCTTAAAAGCTTTAAATGAAACACTGCAATTTACAGAATTCATTACTGTGCACAACTAATTAGAACTTAAGGGAAATCACAGTGGGGAATTAGACATTTTAAAGAGCATTTTCTTGAGCTGGAATGGGCTTCAGACTAAAGATTGTTTTGCAGCACACGAAGCCCTTGCATTTTACATACATACATAGGCACACGCTTCGAGAGGAGAGGAGTGTGTTTGACCAGCCCTGCTTGGGAGTCATTCTTGTTCTCCATTCAGACAAAAGGAAAAAAGCGAACAAAGGCAGCAAGGGAGGGACAAGACAGAAATGTAAATTAGATGCCCATAGTGTCTTCAGAAGCCAAATGGAAAAAAAAAAAACCCACAGACATACCTAATTAGTTTCCAAAGCCAGATTTACCCTTGGAAAAAAAAATTTTTTTTTCTCATCTAAGGAAGCAGCAGTGAGAACCGGGTGAGTCCCAGGTGTCTGGGTGATTACAGCAGAGAGCAGAAAGAGCCGTGACTGTTCTGCTCAGCTGCCTCTGCATGACACAAATGTGTTTACAGAAAGAATATAAAATCGACCATGGATAACTCCTTCCCTTTCCCCCAATTGATTAATTTCTCGACGTGCTGGCAGATTTTTACATGGACGGGGATCGGTGGAGAGATGAATACGGAAATCAACAGCAGGTGGGAAGTTGAATTTGCCTGGCCCAGCTGCTGTGCCCTGCACCTCCTTTTCTTTCTGGTGATCTCAGACCAGCATCTGTCATGGAGCGGGACCCAGGGGTTTCTGTTATCCCAGGTCTGGGGCGGCAGGCGGGGTGGGGTGGGGTGGGCACGGTCGCCTGGACTGCGTGAGAGAGCCAATAGCAAGAATGCTGGCAGCATCCCTGCTAGCAGGGGGCGACAGGGCCACGCGGGGTGCATAGACGGAGATATTTTTTAATTGTGCTTTGGTGCTTCTGCCTTCCACACAACCTTCAATTTAGACACTGCGTCATCTATTATCTTTCCCTTTATTTTATCCCATACATACAAGTCTTCTCTTTGAATTTTTCATCTGCATGAGGGTCCTGAGGGGGATAAGAAATGACCCGCTTTCCTGCTTTTTAGAGTAAGCCTTAAAGGAGCCCTCCGGGTTCTCCCTGGAATCGAATCCTTGGCAGGCACACACGTTTTCCGTCTGTCCCTCCAGCATAGGGTTTTAGAGTTGGCCGCCGCCTTCAGAGGATGTTGTGGACACTTCGGATAAAAAAAAAAAAATCGGCACCTGCTCAGCCCTCCCCATCCCAGGTAGCCATTCATCCCCTGGCTGCATCATGGGGATGATGCAGTTTCTCAGAGACCCGGAAATCTGGCAGATGCCTCTTCCCGACTACCCTTCCCAGTAACAGCTTTGTGACAGCAGAGCTTCTCTGCCTTTCTCCAGTCGTGGTGAGGAGGGAACGCCTGTCCAAGGCCTCCAGAAGAGAGCAGCGATATTGTCACCTCACTCCTGAGCGTTGCTGGGACTGATCTTATCTTCTAAATGAGATTTTCCTCTTTTAAATCTTACATTCTCAACTAGAAATCATAACTAAGAGTGGCATTTAAAAATATTTCTGGCAGCCAGAACATCAGGTGTTTGGTACTTATTGTTCAATAGTACCTGTCTTGCATGTGGCCGAGTCAGATTTGATTCCCAGCACCTCACAGGGTCCCCTGAGCATTGCTAGGTATGACCCTGGAGGTCCAGAGCAATGCCAGGGGGTCCTGGTGGTCCCCAGCACCATAGAGCCTGAGCGGTGCTGCATCCTCAGGCTCTACATTGAATCACCAGCCAACTTCGCCAAATAGTGACAAGAGTCACTCCAGATCCCCCTGAGCACTCTCGGGAAGCTCAAAAAATAAGGGCCAAAGACGGGAGGAGGGGCTGCAGCCTGGAGCAATAGCACAGCGGAAGGGTGTTTGCCTTGCATGCGGCCGACCCAACCAACCCAGGTTCAATTCCTCTGCCCCTCTTGGATAGCCCGGCAAGCTGCCTAGAGTATCTCTCCCACACAGCAAAGCCTGGCAAGTTACCTGTGACGTATTCAATATGCCAAAAACATTCTGTCACTGTCTTCCCATTGTTCATCGATTTGCTCGAGCGGGCCCAGTAATGTCTCCATTGTGACAATTGTTACTGTATTTGGCATATCGAATACGATTCGTCACGGGTAGCTTGCCAGGCTTTGCCGTGTGGGTGAGATACTCTGAGTAGCATGCTGGGCTCTCCGAGAGGGGTGGAGGAATCAAACTTGGGTTGGCCATGTTGGCTGCTTGCAAGGCAAACGCCCTACCCGCTGTGCTATCACTCCCTCCAGCCCATGCCAAACACAGTAACAAGTCTCACAATGGAGACGTTACTGGGCCCACTCGAGCAAATTGTTGAACGATGGGAGGACAGTGACAGTGACAGTGACGGGGAAAGAGTAAAGTGAGTAGGACTTCTACCAACCCGGGTGCAGTCCCTGAAACCACAGATGGTCTCCTGAGCCCTACCAGGAGCATTCCCTGAGCACCAAGCTAGGAGTAAACTTTTTTTATCAATGCAAGGAGAGGCCCCCAAACCAAAAATAACAATAGAATTTGGTTTTAATTCCTAAATTTTAGGCAAAGCTTAGTTGATCTGAATAGGGAATTACTCATACAAATGTGGACAAATGTTCAATTAAAAACATACAGAAAGATTCTGAGGTTTTGGGGATTGATATTTTAATTTATAGAGAAAAAACATGGTTTGCGAATGTGAAATTGCAGCTTCTTAGAACTGGAAATTCCTTGGAGCCAAAAACCTATGCAACATCTTCACGAATTAAATCAAGTTATGAGATACTTCCTTTCATGCTAATAAAACATTTTCTGAACACAAATTAGACTCCTGGCACTGCCTCGGGTGTTCCAATGAAGTAGTGAACAGGACAAAGCTAAAGGAATGATTTCAATTGTGTTGAAATACAATTTGAGTGAAATTCCTGCCACATAACTATAGGTTGAATGGTGTGGATTCTGTTCCTCTTATTAAGTAGATTTTATCTGTGTCTTCACAGACTTACAATTTAGAGTATGGTTACCATAAAAGTTTGCTAGCCCATCCCGGTCTCTTCAGGATTCTTCTCTTTGGAAGCTATTGTATATCTGGGTAAATGAATCAGTGGATCATGTGGATCAACAGCATAGTGTATGGTTGTTTTTTTCCCTCTTCCTAGATAGTTCACCAAGGAAGACAGTGTGAGAGTCAGTCTTATGAGCCAGGGAACACTACTAGCAGGAAAAAGCTGATGGTCCAGCTGCAAACAATAGGTCTCTTGAACATGCAGGATTCAAAGCTGACTCTCTCACATCCTGAGCTAGTGTATTGAACTTTGTGACCGGAAATGTTGGACTTATTTTGTGTTCATCTCATTTCACATTTCATTATGGTTAAAATTGCCCCATGTTTCAGCTGATTTTGAAATGTACAAGTCCTGATTATATTCTCTAAACATTTTTGATGGATTACTCTGCCTGTAAACAACTTTAGAGTATTCATTTTCAATATTCATGTATTTTTAAATAAATTGTATACATGTCAGTCACTACTATCTCAAGCTATAATATATACTTAAGAAAGGTTCAAATAATGAATCAAATCTGTATTTCCAGGTTTTTTATGATTTAAAATTTACTGATTGATATTTTATCCAATCTTGTTTGACGGCTGGTGTTTATTTCTTGTAGGACTAGCATAGTAATCACGCTAGGAATAGTAAAACTGCCATTTTCCTATTTTCTGATGCTTTCTTTGTTCGTGATATCTTTAATCCATGATTCCTTTGTGGGAAAGTTTTTTTTAGCCAGCTGTCCATTTGCATAAGACTGGTTTAGTTAAAAGTAGATAATGTAATCCATAAATCTACTTAGCAGGACTCAATTTAATGGCTGTGTGGAGTAATACAGAAAAAAAGAACAAACAAACCCAAGAACTTCCAGTCATTTATGTTGTAGAAACCTAGTCTCAGATTTTTTTGTTGTTTGTTTGGGGTGACAAGGGCACACCCAGAGGTGCTCAGGAGTTACACCTGGCTCTGCACTCAGGAATCACTCCTGGCAGCGCTCAGAGAACCATCTGGGATGTTGGGGATCAAACCCACGTTGGCCATTTGCAAGGAAATTGTCCTCCCACTGTATTATTACTCCAGTCCCGGTCTCAGATTTCTTTTTTTTTAAATGTTTTTTATTGGATCACCTTTGGGGAGAAAAAGCATTGAGATACAGCTTCATAATTGAGTTTCAGTCATACAATGTTCAAACCCCTATCCCTCCACCAGTATATATTTCCGACCACCAGTGTTCCCAATATCCCTCCTGCCACCCCCATCCCACCCCCTGCCTCTATGGCAGGCAGGCACTGTCCATCTTTCTCTCTCTCTCTCTCTCTCTCTCTCTCTCTCTCTCTCTCTCTCTCTCTCTCTCTCTCTCTCTCTCTCTCTCTCTCCTTTTGGGCATTATGGTTTGCAATAGAAGTAGGTCCTTTGTCTACTTGCAACACACATCTCCCATCATCCCAAGTGATCCCTCCAATCATGATTGAATTGGTGGTCTCTTTTCTATCCCAACTGCCTCTCTCCCAGCACTTAAGGCAGGTTTCCAACCATAGACCAATCCTCCTGGACCTTGTCTCTACTATCCTTGAGTGTTAGTCTCATACTATATTTTTTATATTTCACAAATGAGTTCAGTGATTCTATTCCCCAATCTCAGATTTCTTATGTACTCTATTGTCAATATATCCTCCAAATTATCGACAAGGTAACAATATCACTGTTGGTCAGTGCATTTGATATGTTAGTGAAGCTTAATTTGTTGTTGTTGTTGCTGTTTAAAAATAGACAAAGGGACAGGAGTGATAGCACAGCGGGTAGGGCGTTTGCCTTGCATGCAGTCAACCCGGGTTCGATTCCCAGCATCCCATATGGTCCCCTGAGCACCCCCAGGAATAATTCCTGAGTGCAGAACCAGGAGTAACCCCTGAGCATCACCGGGTGTGACCCAAAAAAGAAAAATATAATAAAAAATAAAAATAAATAAAAATAGACAAACAGCTCTAATGTTTCATACATCACACTAGTGACCTCTCTGCTATATTGGTGGCCTCTAGATACTTTTTGTAGTTCACTTTTAGATATTCAACCCAGACTCACACTAAAGTAGAAGTGAAAAAGGATTAAATGAGTTCTTGGAACACTTGAAATCTTTCTGTGGATTCATATTGATCCTTTCTTCAACCCTCTTGAGGTATCCCACTAGATCTGAATAAGCCTAAGTGCCTCTCATTTCTTCACACAGGCCAGCGGATTATCCTAAGATACAGCCAAATGCTTTGATTCTAGATGCCCATGTGGTTCCAAAAACTACCACTGACTGGTTCCCTTCTTGGTAACAGTCTCAGTGCTCATCTCTTTACAAATGTCATTTCACTTGGTTGTCAGGGGAAAGCCGGGAGATGGATATTTTATTGCTCTCTTGTGAATTTGGGAACTGTACCACAGACAGGTTGTGTTGAGACCAGTTCCGAGCAGAAAATGAGCAGGATTTTTATATACAGGTTCGTGTATGTTGTGGGCACTATTTTGTTGGGTGTGTTCCCACACAAGTTGGTAGAAGCATGTGTTTTAAACCATGTGCTCTCTAAGCATCTCACACTTTTGAAAACTTTTGTATAGATTTGCATCTATACAATGTATGGAATCATATCAGTAGTGTTTTAGTTACTCCCCTCTGCCATGCTGTCTAAAGAACCTGAGATTCCCAGTCAAGGGGCACAAACATGGTCATCATCAACTGAGGTGGAAGAAGCCAGAGGCCTCACAGGGAAGCTCAGGTAAAGTTGCTGGCACGTCCTTATTGGATCCTTCTTTGTTCTGAGTTTAATTCCAATTTTGCTGGGTAGAGAATCATTCTGAGATACACAGTTCTTTGGGTTCTCTGACAACCCCAAACCATGGTTCTGGGGGAGCACAGGAAGGCATAGAAACTAATTAATTGTGCATTAACTTTCCTGAGGTGGTATTTTAGTAAATTCTAGTTGTATTGTAATTTTTTTTTTTTTGCTTTTGGTGTCACACGCAGTGATGTACAGGGCTTACTCCTGGATCTGCACTCAGGAGTCACTCCTAGTGGTGCTCAGGGGACCATACGGGATGCTGGGACTCCAACCTGGGTCAGCTGCATGCAAGGCAAGCGCCCTACCCATTGTGCTATCTCTCCAGCCCCTGTATTGTAAATTTTTAAACAAACCTCACCTAGTTGAATATATAACTACCAACTACTTAAATTTAAATTTACTTTTGGCCACATTTGCTTTATGTATTTTTTAATCTACATTATTTAAAGAGTTGCAGGTATTATGACTCTTATCTCATGGTACTTCATGATTGTATCTCAAAGAAGTGAAAAAGGTATCCCTAAAATAAAGTCAATTTTTGACATAATGGCTGTGCCATTTTCATATGTAAGAAAATTAGAATTGTTACTAATTCTCTAGTATCATGTAATACCCAGTGCAATTATCCCTACAGAATGTATTATACTTTTTTTACTTCAAATTAGCTTTCAATTAATTTTTCTCCATTGCATTTGGCTTTTCTATCTCAGATAGTTTAGAGTTTAGCCATTTAATTTTGATTTTTTTGTTTGTTTGTTTTGCTTAGAGGCAGGAAGAAAAGACCTACATGATTTTTAAAAATCAAGTCCCATTTTATATGAATGATGACTTTTCAGGTTAAAGAGGCTATTGATCTAGATTGTTCCGGTGGTTTTTTTCACTTGGTAGTAAATGGTCCCGGATATGTTAAAGTTATAAAATATAGAAATCTCTAAAGTATGCACATGAACCACATCTTAACAAAGACAGTTCGTCATCTGTAAATGTACATGGAACACTTAGTACTTTGATGCTCTATGTGTGAAACCATCTCATAAGCAAATAGTGTGCCAAGGGTTTTGAGTCAGCACCGATAATGGATTATAATAGATTGAAATTAAATATGATTTAAGTGACAGGAAAATGATGCCAGCTAAGTAAATAATTGATTAATCATCCCTCAGTAAGACTGGGCAAGTTAAATCGCAAAGCTTGATAGAAGCTCCTCTCCACATTTCAGTCCTAATAAAAACTGCATGGAGAAGAGAGGAAAAAAATCAGAAACTGTTCAAAACAAGGGCAAGTCCCTTGCGGTGTCTTATTTGCAGCATACATATTAGCGGTTAGTTATGCTATGGATGTCACAATAAGAAAATAAAGATTCAGGAAACAAAATGTCATGGAAAAAACATTCTAAAATAGAATTGTGGTTGCATGGAAGTCAACAAATTTGAAAGCAAGAGACAGCACATCTTTTCTATTTTCATCTAAATTAGGATGAGACAAATAGGGTCAATATGACTTTGACAAGTCAGCATAACAAGCACAACTGGTTGCTGTGTGTTCTGGACAATACGTGCTTGCCATTGGACACTTGGGTCACCTTGGATCAATCATTTAGCTTGCCAGGTTTTCTGAGGGGTGAGAGCACATCCGGAAATGCTCAAGGGGTTACTCCTGGCTCTGTACCCAGGAATTAATCCTGGTAGGACTTGGGGGACCATTATGGGGTGCCAGGGATTGAACCCAGGTAGAATGCATGCAAAACAAACACCCTGCTCTGCGTACAATTGCTCTGGGACCCTTAGCTTGCCAATTACAGAAGAATCCTATTCCTCATCTCTAAATAAAAGGCTTGAGCAGTGGCTCTCTCTTCTAGGTGTTCAAATCTAGCAACTAGAAATCTCTGAGTAGTGCCAACTCCCTTACTTCCCTTGTGCTAATTGTCACTGAAGATAATTTTTATTATCTTCCTTCTGAAGTCCTGCAGCTTTAGGACACCCTAAATTGCCCAAATCCTTGAAGAATTTGCTTAGATTATACTAAGCACACATCTTTTTATTCTACTTCCTTAAAATTACCAGTCTTTCTCCAATATTTTTGTACACAGAATGTTTTGTTAGTCAGAATAGTCCATTTTGTGAGTATGTGGAGTAAGAGAAATGTTATTTTAATTAGAAAAAGATTTACATTTTTAAAATGTATAACTATCAATGCATTAAGGCTTAAAAGCATCCGTAATTCTCAGTAATTCTACAACCTATGAGAAAAACAGCTGACCCCCTTTATTACCTCAGGCAAAGTTGTGTTGAATTTTAACTATAAATATTGTTTCAGTGTTCTTCTTTTTCAGGTGACCATAGAAAGTCCAGTAGTGACTTAAACAAGTTTTGGGGGCTTTTAGCTATATTTTCTCCTCCATGAAATGACAATAATACCACTGCCAAATAAAATTAAGGATTAAAAAGAATCAGGTATGCAAAGTACCCACAGCTACAGTACTTACAGGGATTGCCAAATGTTAATGATCACAGACATTGTAGAATCACTAAATTTTGATGGTTTCCTTCCAAGTAGAGGATTCTCCAACCAGTGGACTATGAGCTACAGCACAGCCGGTAGGGCATTTGCCTTGTACGAAGCCAACATGGCCGACCCGAGTTCGATTCCTCTGACCCTCTCGGAGAGCCTGGCAAGCTACCGAGAGTATCTCACCCGCACGGCAAAGCCTGGCAAGCTCCCCGTGACATATTCCATATGCCAAACACAGTAACAAGTCTCACAATGGAGACATTACTGGGCCCACTCGAGCAAATCGATGAACAAGGGGAGGACAGTGACAGTGACATCTTAATTTTCTCACAACATTGGTCCAACTTTGCAGTACTTTGCTCATAATTTAAGAAAGGTAGAAACCACCTTTGAGTTTGTTTTTAAAAATATGAATTCAAGCAACATGAATATTCTATCATGAAAGTTTGACACCCATTTATTAACTTGCTTTGTTTTACTCACCTCAGGCATACAGGGCAGCTGCTGTGTTTTCCAGTATAAACACATAACAATACATACAAGAGTCCATAAAATAAATCTTGGTTATTAAATATTACAAGTTATTTACATTTGAACCTGGGTGGGATCAAATTCAAAAATCACAAACGAGAGAGACCTGATAAAATGCAGAAACCAGGACCAACACAGACATTGTAATCTACTCACTCATAATCTCTTCTAAGACTGGAAGCATTTGTTTGTCTAACTTGCAATAAAAGAAAAAAAATAGAATCTCCAACTCAATTTTTTTTCATGTTAGAAACCTAAACATATCTTTATCTCTAGTAATTATGACAGCTGAAGCCCTAAGAACCTCTGAGCAACATAGGCATCATTACTGTGTCTCCTTGGTCTCCCTCCCCCACACCGCCTTCTTTTTAATTGGTTTCAGGAGGATACTTACTTATCGACATCTGCACATAGTACGTACGTTTACTCGCCACCAGAAATCTAGACTCTATCAATTATCAGATGCTTGACTTTTAAAAAAAAATCTATTCCCTGCTCTTCCCCTTCCCTTCCGAGAACTACTATGATCTTGTAGTCTAAATTTGTTTTTGTTTCCTTTGGCCCACTCATTTGTTTTCTTTATCTTCCACATATGAGTGAAATCATAAGGTGTTTTCATTTCTTCGTCTGATTTACCTTCTATTTAAAGCTCAATCTGCATGTTGTCTTCATCATTGCTTTACAAGTGGGGAAAGGGTAGCTCGGAACAGCTTCTGGTCCATAGAAGGAACTGTCTTTGGCTTCACTTCTATGATATTTATGGTCAGAGTGATAGTAGCTTTGTGTGACAGGCAGCCTGGAGTCCCAGTCTTTGCCCTCCCCCAAAGATCCCCACCTCTTGCCCCTTGGAATCCTGGGTGAAATGGGAAGATGGTCAATGATGTCAGCACATCTAAAAGGAAATGCAGAGACCCACAACCCCGCAGAGTTGCTTTCTTCTGACATAGCTTTAGGATCTGTCTGGTCATGAGCACTGGCATAGACATTAATTCTGGTGACACTCCTTTTTTGGTTGGAAAATGTCGGTGTCTTTGATTTTAATCAAAATTGCTCATAATCTGGCTTAACGATGTCATAAAGGGCTTGGTTTACTCTGCCCCAGGTGAATGAAAATATTTGCTGGGAAAAATAGGTTATTATTTTTATAGCCCTGCTGACTTCAAGGCCTCTATAAGACTATGAGAAGAGATATTAAATATCAATTTTTAATAAAATTATTGACATCATTGGGGAGCTTTATGATATTTGACATTTGCTTTCAGTACTGTGGGGAGAAGGAAAAAGTAAATTGATTTGGTATTTATTTCCTAGGTTGGAGTCCGACAAGTTACTTGAAACATAAAATATGTGTGATGCCTTTGAATACAATGAGCAGAATGGGTTGTTGGTTCTGAAAATGAACATAAATTTTAGAATAAAATGGGTAATGTGGTAATGATAATAATGTAATTTGATTGCTAAATGAACCCGTTTTATTATATTCATCACCAGATTTTCTATTGCCACCTAGACACCCTTCAAAACGAATGTAAAGTGACATTGGAGCCAGAAAACACAGCTCATGGGTGAAAATGCAGATCACTTTATGAAAATTAACTTCCTCTCAGTAACTTGCTCTCAGGTTCCCTTTTGTTGCTGGAGATAAAAAAGTGAACTCGGAAAAAAAAAGTCTTTGAACTTCCTTGCCAAGAAAGGCTTTCCAGTGGAATTCTAGTCATGAATGAGGTTGAAGTGTGGAGACAGAAGCAGTGGAGATGATGATGGGGGTGGCGGCCCCCTTTTCTGCGGGGCCCAGAGATGCTCTGGAGGGAAGGTTTGCAGGCACAGAGGAGAACCAAGGGTCCAGATGCCCTGAAATTGCCACAGCAACTCCAGGGCTGGGCTTAAACGGTAGAGTAGCACTGTAGCACTGTCCTCCCATTGCATCACTAATGTCTCCATTGTGAGACTTGTTACTGTTTTTGGCATATCGAATATGCCACGGGGAGCTTGCTAGGCTCTGCTGGGCGGGCGGAATACTCTCCGTAGCTTGCCAGGCTCTCCGAGAGGAACAGAGAAATCGAACCCGGGTTGGCCACGTGCAAGGCAAATGCTCTACCCGCTGTGCTATCGCTCCAGCCCAGGTGCAAAGATTGCTGATATAGTGGGATAACCAGCAGGTTCTTATTATTAGGGAAATGGGGCCGATCACCTTTTCCCTCGCCCACACCAGTTTTCTCTGGCCTCAAAGGGAACTGCTCTTTGAAAATAGGAAGTCCGTTTTCCTGAAAATCATCTCAGTCAAAAGGTTCCCTGCTTGGACTGTCCTTTGCCTACCAAATTTCCTGAAAATGGTACTTTCTGTCATACGGCCACTTGCATTTGGAGGAAAAGGCATTTAAGAAAAAAAAAATACAAAAGCTGCTAAAATGCAGTTCATTCATCTCCTGTTCCTACGCCACGTGAAGCAGACTGCCTGAATTCCATCTTTGCGGTGACTTAGTAAAGTAGCATGCCAGCTTATTTACCCCAGCCGTGTTCTTAATGTAGATATTAAAGCATGCCGTGGGTTTTTTTTTAAACAGAATTTTTAATTACTTTCTGCTATTCTGAGCTCATTGCAATCAGCAGCCATCTTGCTTGAGGATAAAACAAAACAAACCCACAAGCTCGTGGGAGAAGCAAAGCCCAATAGGAAAAGCTTTTACTTGGAATGGGGGACAGAAGCCCATTGTCAGTGGCAGCTACTGGATGCCTCCTGCCCCTCATCCCCAGCCCGCCCCTGCTCTGGCCTAACTGCCAGAGGGTTCCAGAGACTGCGTTTGCTGCTGCTGGTTCCTCTTCTCTAATGAGGTCTCTTCCCCACAGTAGGTGGGATAACTCCCCTAATGGGAGACTCAGAAATGCAGACTGCAATTACAGTCTTTGTCTCCTCCTGTGTCCTATAGTTTCCAAACAGCCCAAAGAGCCAGAAATGGGGACAGCTCCTCCTCCTAACAGGCAATGAAACCAGTGACAACCTTTACAATCTCACGTAGTCAGGGTAAGTCATGTTAGTTGCATTATGACCCCCCCAAAATAATAATAAAAATACATGATGCAGAGGGTTTAAGAGACACATCTCCAAGGCCATATCTCTAGGCTCCACCATTTACCAACTGAAAATGACGCCATTATACTGCACAGCCTGATGGAATTGAGAGTGTGAGAAGGTTTAGAAAATGAATGAATCTCTGCAGACCTAGTGCCTCCTTCTAGCGAACCTTATAACCCTGATTTCTGTGAATACTCCATCACTATGTAATCAAGCAAACATCTCCCTCACCTTCCTTTCACTTTTCTTGCGGGGGTCTGAGAGGGGAAGGCTGAGCGGGATACTAAGACGTCTGGGTGGGACTCTCCACCGTGGCCTTGGATGAAAAGACACACGTTGCCATAACAACAGGCTGATCTGCTTCTGACCAGACAGATCAAGAGCCCCGGTCATCCCTGGCCGGCCTCTGTTTTGTTGGTTTGTTTGGCTTTGGGTTGGGGTGGGGGGTGTGAGTTGTGAGGCAGCTTATTTTGTTTGCTTTATAATTAACCAAAACAGACTCTGTGTCTCAGTCGGATTTTGTATCATCTTAATTCCCAACTAATTCTTGGATCTCACTGATAAAACAGTAATTCTCTTTTTCCCAGATAGATTCTCCTTGGGAGACAGGATGGAGTGTAGACCACTTAGTGTAGCAAGCCCTGCCTGCTCCCCCTCTCCCGAATTCCAACCCAAAGAAGATGAAATAGTACAAGTACTCATCCAAATGAAATATTGGCCTGGGGATTGGTCAGGAGTCAGAGCAGACCAGAAGGTTTGCACATCTCCTTTTCTTTGACTTAATTGTTGCCTGCTCTTCTGTACGCCTGTATTTTTCAGGCACCACTATAGGTATTTGCAAGAAGACTTCCTTGATCCTTATGGCAGCTGTGATGGAGGGTATCAGTGTCCCTCTGGGCAAAATGAAAAGATTTGAGAGTCTCAGAAAGGACTTTGCTACAAGACAAGGCCCTTCACTCCACACTGCTTCTCTATAAGATGTCATTTACTGGTGAGTGTGGTCTGCTCGGGTTAGTGGTAACCAGGATCAAACAAAGACTGCGTCAGCACTGTCCTCCCATATCCAGCTAAAAGCTACTGCAGCTGGCTCCTCCCTGATGTCTGGCAGTCACCTAAGTAACATAAAAAAGGATCTCCCTTTTCTTGTGTTCAAGAGCAGATGGGGGGCTGGAGCAATAGTACAGCAGGTAGGGCGTTTGCCTTGCACACGGCCAACCCGGGTTCGATTCCCAGCATCCCATATGGTCCCCTGAGCACCGCCAGAATAATTCCTGAGTGCAAGAGCCAGGAGTAACCCCTGTTCATCACCAGGTGTGACCAAAAAAAGCAAAAACAAACAAAAAAGAGCAGATGGACTCTTTGGGGGACCTCTTAAAGGAACCATGTTTCTTCCAACCTAGAACCATAAATATCTTTTGGGGTGACTGGACCTGTTTGGATAAGATTGGGTAGCCCCACTAGTATTTTGGTTGGCCCTTGCAATATGGGTGGTTTTTCTCCAAGTTTGGCCAGAAGTTGGGCCGGAGAGTTGGGTCAAGAGTTTGTCCCTCTGACTCAGGGTGAACAGATGTAAACTGTCACTCCAAATGATTCACCCTAAAGACATGCAAAATGGACTCTCAGGAGGGGATTTGGCTCAGAGAAGCAACTAGAAAGCCATTATAAAGCCCAGATATGGGAGACTAATAGACATTCGCCTATAAGGTTGAGGATGGGGGCAGAGGGAATGGAAGAGAATGAAAAATAAAAGGGATAGATGAAGGAGGACCTGTAACTGAAGAGGTAGATATGAGGCAATATTATAATTGGGTAGCTGTAATTGAAAGAAGAACCCAAAAGCAGGAGACAGTAATATAATTTTATGAATATATAATTTATATAATTTTATATAGTTTTAGTAGAGGGATTAAGCACTTGCCTTGCATGCAGCTGATCCCAGTTCCATTCATTACACCATACGGTCCCCTAAGCACCAACAGGAGTAATTTCTGAGACCCACCAGGTGTGGACCCAAACCAAAATGCATCCATGAAAGAAGTTCCCTGGGTCTCCATAGTCCCTAGCTCCCTGCCTTTCTTCTCTAAGCAAATGGTTTTTTCTTCAAATATTAAGGACTGAGATAAACTTACTTTTTTTACATTTACTTTTTAGTGCTTCATTTAATTACTCATGTTGTTACCATATTGCTTTCTGCTACTTCTCATTGCAGATGGATTAGCTAAGCTTTGTTTCTGAGCCAGAGAACTAACTGAATTACTATTTATAATGCAGTTTCTATGGAAAATGAATTATAAATTTCAAACAGCCTCGCAAATAGAATTTTGGAATACAAACAGTTGCGGATTTTTTTTCATTGCATTTTGTTTGACAAAGAGATATTCTGGTAGTAAATGTAAAATTGACTCCCAGGGAAAAGGTGAAGTTAGGAAGTATCTAGTTGGCAGTCATCTGCATAAAAGTCAGATTTTCAAAGGATGGGGGTGCTTATAAGTAGGCAGTGGAAAAATTGAGGTGCAACATTTGTTCATCTGACTTCGTACCAAAAGGAGAGATGATACAGTTTGGCTGCATTTTAAAGGAAAAATGTAAAAACCAATCAACTTTGCTCTGATAAAAATTCATTTTAAAAACCATGAAAGTAAACCACTGTTTTAGAAAGGACCAATTGAAAGGGGTACATCTCGAGTTGTGATGAATATGAACTCAGACTGCAAGCTATGTAAATGTACTAGAGTGGGGGAAAGATTGGGCTGCACATAATTTAAACTGATTTAAAATCAATCCACATGACTGTGGCCAGTGACAGTTGTGTGCCTGAGTCTGTCTGTCTGGAAACTGGATAAGTCACTTGAGGAGTTCATGGGCTGTGATGCCAACCTGCACCCAGGTATATCCTGCTGAGGGCATCCTTTATGATCCAGGTTGCAGTATTGGATTCCACCCAGCAGGTTTTTATTCGTACATATTGTTCATGAACCAACCTAGGCTTCAGGAGAATAAAGAACAGAGTGATTCTCTCTGCCATTAAGAAATCTTACATTCTGTTGCAGAGGCAAGAAAGCAGACCCAAGTGAACCAGAGAACATGATAGAATGTATTCTGATCCTTAAATTGTCATGCAGTTCTGTGGGACGGGGAGGCACCGGGAAAGTAAGAGATGGTCTGGAACTAAAGCAGGCAAGGCATCTGTAAAGGAAGAGGGAGTTGAGCTGAGCTTCAGGACAGAATGGCATCTTTTAGGAATGGAGGGCAAGGCTCCTGTGTGGGGAGGAAAGGCTCATCATTCAGAATTGAGTCTGAGTCAGGTGTGACAAGGGAGACCACCACCATAGTTAAGATATAAAAAAAAAATCTTTCAAGCCCTCAAAGGCTGGTTAAGAGATCTAGTCTAAATCATCAGAGCAGACTATGACCTGAGTATAGTATGCTGAGCACAAAATTTACAAGTGGATGCAAAGCTTGATCTGCAGTGACAACTTAGGAAAGGTACCTCTGGGATGGGAGAGAGAAAACAGGAGGTAAATCACATACTGTAGCCTTGCGTGCAGACAATCCCAGCTGGAACCTTGGCACCACATGTGGTCCCCCCTAGCACCAACAAGGGGCACTCAGGAGCATAAAGTCAGAAATAACCCCTGAGCACTGCTAGGTATTACCCACCCCCTCTCTCAAAAATATATATAAATAAATGAGGATTTGATGTGCCTCTGGCTACCTCTTAAATCAGAAGCCCATCCTACGTATAAAGGGGTTAACCTTAACTCGTAAGTGCTGGCTGAAACCAAATTGCAATATAGAATAGAAAGAAAAACTCTTGCAGAAAGAAAATCTGGAGTGTAGGCCTTTTGTCAATTTGCAAAAGCCACAGCCCAATCAGGCAGTACATATGGGAACTCAAGAGAGAGAAAATAGAGCCAAATCGAATTGACCGTCTTCATGATCCTGAAATCATTGCAGGTAAGTGAAAATGTACTCACTGCAGGGGAGGCTGATAGTGACGACTCAATTGGATATGGTCAGGGGACATTCTCCTGCTTGACGAATTCAGTAAATTTTTCACTTTTAAACCAGTTTTGGTTGGCATTAGTTAGAAAAAGCATCAAAATGACCCAATTGGTGCGTGTTTTCTGAGAGCCCGCAGTCTTCTCACTATTGAATCGCACTGAAATGAAGGGAAAATGCAAAGGTGTCTATCTCTGTTTTTCCCCTGTCTTGTCTTTCTGTCCTCACTTTCCTGGAAAGCTCTTCATGGAGACCAAGATTTTGCTAGAAAATCTAGACCCATGCCCTCAGTTCAGTACTCAGCATTACTGACTTAGCCACTGTCATCAGTCAGGTGGAATATGTTCTTACCCTTAGGGTGCTGTGTGTGTACAGCTAGATCCCAGAGTCCACATCCTAAAACCTCACATTGGGAAGCAGGGAAAATGGATGTGGACAGCAACCAGAGAGCATGACTGGTCTTCAGCTGATCCACGGGCTCAGAAAAGGGAGGGGACAGAGGTGATAGACTGCATATATGATCACCTCCATCCATGGTAAGATTTTTTTTTACAAATGTTGCCTTCCTATAGTGGGTGCTCATGATAGCTGGTCATTTAAGAGCTGATTAGTTGTACTATTTAAAAAATGATTGGAGTTAGAGAGATCGTTCAAAGCGGGTAGCATTCATGCCTTGCACTGTCTGGCCCATAGTTCAATCCCTGCATCTATGTCCCCACTTCCAGCACTTCTGGGTTTGGCCCTGGGAGTTGGGGCATCACTAGCTGGCTGGAACAATGAACTATCAGGACTTCAGTATCTTCTGGGCCCCTGTACAACTACACAATGTGTGTGTGTGCATATGTGAAGGAGGGGGGGAAATGTCATTAAAAGATTAAGAATCTGGGACTGGAGCAATAACACAGTGAGTAGAGTATTTGCCTTACACACAGCCGACCTGGGTTTGATTCCCAGCATCCCATATGGTCCCCTGAGTACTGCCAGGAGTAATTCCTGAGTGCAGAGCCAGGAGTAACCCCAATGCATCGCCAGGTATGACCCAAAAATAAAAAAAGAAAAAGATTAAGAATCTTTAATTTTTCTTTATTTATTTGGGTTTGGGGACACACACAGCGATACTCAGGGGTTACTCCTGGGTCTGCCCTCAGGAATCACTGCTGGCAGTGCTTCGGCAACCATATAGGGTGCTGGGAGTCGAAACTGGATTGACTGTGTGCAAGGCAAGTGCCCTCCCTGCTGTACTATCTATTTCTTCAGCCCCAAGATTAAGAATCTTTTAATTAGCAGTAGAAAGACATCCCTCACTCCTGTCTGGAGATGACCAAGTTGCCTTCAGGAAACAGAAAATCAGCTCAATTCTCACTCCTTTTCCGCATCCCATGCAGGCAGGCCAGCAATGGCAAAAACTAACAAACAAACAAAAAAAATCTAATGTTAAGGCTGTAGAAATTTTCTGTGGAATGGTCATGTTTCCACTTTCTGCATTTCTGCTTTGGGCCTTCGAGATTCCATTTCATTTTGTAACAAATGGAGACTGCAACTGCCACACTCGCCTTCTGCATCATCTCTTCGCCAAACCAACATATGAAGCGAGTCAGTGTAATATGGTCTAAAAATACTCATGTGATGCTCAAAAATGTAGATTTCCAGCATGTTCTCCTTCAGAGCACTTTGCCTTGACTGGCAAGCTTTCCCTTGTCACAGTTTTGTTCCTCTGTATCAGGCTCATCCATCCCCGAGTTGAATTGCTTTGGCTTATGTTCTCTGCGATACTGATCTTTCAGTTACAGGAGCATTTGTAACCACTTTTTATTCACTCAACTGACAAATGTGTGTTGGACACCCATTGTTACTAGATGCTAAACATAAAACAATTGAAAACGTTGGTTCCTCCCTCAAGGATCTTACCAGAAAACAAGGAAATGGGCAAGTAAGATGTATCATATGGCATAGCTTGTGGAGAAGCATCATTTTCAGTGGAAGGATATAACAGGATTTTAAGGATCTGGATGGCTTTGTTGAGGAATGTATATTTTACAATACATGTAGAAGCTGAAGATGACGGTTATGTGGAAGTTGACAGTTACAAAAGGTGTTTCTTGTGAGTCAGGAAGTGTCTAAAGGCTGGAGTGATCTGAAGCAGCCTGGAAGGCTGGAGGGAGCTCTAAGGACTGAGCCTGCTTAGGGTAGGGAGTAAATGAGGTGACTTGGACATAGGCAAAAAGAACCCATTAAGGTCTTTGGTTCTGTATTAGGAGCTTCTCTCTTGGAATGGGTGCCAAGATGTTGTGAAATCTTAAGAGAGGAAGTGACATCTTATTATTTGTGCTTTCTAATGATGACCCTGACTTAAGCGAGAAGAATGAGTGGAGGGTCCAGCCAGAAGCAAGGAAACCAGATAAATCCAGCTGCCGGGGTGGCTCAGACTTAAACTAAAAGAGTAATAATTTTGAGGGAAGGGTAGATGGAGGAAGTCTTTGGCGGGGGGCGGCGGGGGGGAGGAAGGGATGTGTGTGTGTGTGTGTGTGTGTGTTTATGTTGCAAAAAATGGTTCCAGGATTATGGTTTGGCCCTGGCTAGACAACATTGTTAAAAATGTGCTGAAAGAGCAGATTTTGGGAGGAAAATGTTTAGAGATGGACTTTCATGTAGAAATTTGAAATGAATAGCTTTATGTACGCATCTGGGACTGAGAAGAATGACCCAAACTGAGTATTTAAATTTAATGTCTTAGGTGTACAAGTGAGTATAAGGGGGATACAAATTTGTCACCAGGCCTAAGGGTGAATCTTGACTCTGACACTGATCAATTCTATGACATTGAGAAAGTTATTTAGCCACAGTAAGCCTTACCTTTCTCCTAAATCAAGTGAGGCTAAGAGGATCTGTCTAAGGAATTCTTTGGCTCTTTCTTTAGTCATTGATTCAACAAAAATTTATTGAATTCCCACTCGGACTTGGATCTGGAAGTGCAAATGTGAATAAACAGACATTGTCCATGCTCCAGATTAATGTTCAGCTCTCCTTTTGCAGGGGAAAACAATTTCCCAAACAGTTATGGTGAGAGTAAATGCTGACAGGAATGGTCTGTGAGAATGGGAGACATCCAGCACATGGAGAAACTGGGTGTGAAATGGAAGTGAGCAACACTGAGAGGGTCCAAAAGTACATCAAACAGTACCATCAGGGCTGATTACCCTATTGACACTTTCACTAAACAATAAAAGTAGACTCCAGTTTTCCAGTGGGTTGAAGAACAAAGAAGAGACATGCATAAGAATGATTGCAGTTTCAAAATTTTGATAGTAAATGATCTCTGTCATGTGTGAGACTTAAAGATATAGCAGCAAAGGGCCAAAGGTCACACAACTAGAGAACTGATCCACATAATTGAGGTGGGAGGTGGGGACGATGAAAGGGAGAAGTGGGGACATGGGTGTTGGGTATGTTGATGGAATTATGTGCATGAGAAACCATCATTAGCAGTGTTGTAAATCACAGAATCTCAATAAAACAGTTTTGTTTTATTTTTTCAGTCTGGCTGTGAGAGAAAGAGGGTTCAGAGGTCTGTGTAGAGAAGCCTGATGGCTGAGAAAAAGTTGGGAGTTTTCCGGTTGGAAGACTTGAACTTGTTGAAGTTCTGAAAGGAAGGAACCGGTTGAAAGGTAGGAGTTATAGGAAAGAGGGACAGAGAACTCTCAGAAGAAGATGCCACATACAAAAAAATGCCTTATTTTAGAAGGTAGCAAAAGAACACCTGCTAAGATGATTATAAGAGATAATGCACTACAAAATGCTTGACACACTGTGAGTCTCCTGATGGGTACTTGAAGTGTTGATGGTCATATAACTGGATACTCACACATGCTTATTATTCAGGGACGTTCACATATGTATATACCAAAATACATATTGATATATGTTGTGCGGGTTGAAGGACAGTTATGGTGGCCTACATTTCCTCGCAGAGATGGAAGGCAGGCCTCTGCTGAGAGATAGGGCAGAATTGTAGATCATGCAGAAGGTTTAAGCAGACCTCTTAATGGCTTAAGAAATCTTCCTGGAGGATAAGGATTGGAGATGGCATGTTACAGACATAAGGATGGGAATTTCCTCCGGCAAGCCCACGGACCTCATTTTGGGTTATTCCAAGGGTGTCATACCATCCTGTGCTATGGATGACAAAAAAGCAGTGGAGAGAGTGATTGGTGCTCTGGGAAAATAAGTGAGGAGTTGGACAGAATGGGCAAGGGTGGGGAGGATGGAGCCAAGTGAAATTCGGGGTGGGTGGCACTAGGTGGCTCAAGAAGGTCAAAAGTGAGTGGAGGAGGAACTGAGAGGAGTTGGAACAATAGGCATGACCATTGGACAGTTGTGGATTGGAATTTCAGTGTTCAAACAAGTCATCTTAGAGAGAAGGGATGCTGTGGTAGAACGGGGGTGTCATGAGTTAAACTCTCTCTTCCACCCACATTAATGAGCTGAAACTTCTTTCTTCAAGGACACTGTGATGTTAACTGCCAAATTAATGGTCCTCCCTTCCATTCAAAATCCTCTACACCTCAACAGTCTTAACTGGCCCCACCCTTTCTCCGTCTTCCCCCAATCCCCATCCCTGCATGTCTGGAGTCTTGGGTTTCCTCCCTCTCTTCTCTACTCTGATCCTTCTCCACTCTCAGCTTTCTGACAGGGACTTTCACCTAAGACTCTGCTCTCTCCACCTCTCCTCTCAGCACCGTTTCTTAGCCAAGGGGTACACAGGTATCTGGTGGAGGGAGAGAGGAGACAAGAAGACCAGCTCCAAAACTTGTTCTGGTTGGAAGTCTGAGAGAGGAAGTGGCAGTTGGAAATGGAGTCAAGAGGATATGGTAGGAAATATCAGAGGTTTTCACAAAAGTCATAGGACTTGACAGCTGGGAAAAGCATGTATGTGAGGGAGCTTGAAGGATAAAGAGAATGGAAATCTTGAGGTTTCTGGGGAGATTAACAGAAAGGATGGAAGTATGGGAGGGAGCCTGAAGGCATCCTAGTTCTGTGTGGGCATGTTGAGTTTAGGGTATCAGCTGCTCCTTAGGTGAGAGGCCCACAGCTTAGTTGGAAACTGAAAGTAGCACTTGTCAGAGAGAAACATTTAGAGGTAATCTCACTGTGGCTTGTGTGGGACTGTGTAGATAGTCCGCTAGAAGCAAGTGAAAGAGAGAAAAGAGCCAAGTCATGGATCTTGGGGACCCCCAGGTTAAAGTCTAGGAGGGAAAAGATAGTCCAAGAAGCCCAGATAAAGAGGGTAGGAACACACAAGGGCAGTGAAAGGGGTTGAGAGAACAAAGTCAAAGGAAGACTTTAGGAAGGAGAGACAAGAGGTGAGAGGATGGTGGGAGGGAAGGACAGAGATCCAGCACAGAGCTGCTGGTGGGGATGACCTGGGGTCAAAGGAATCCTTTGCCCCAGAGGAAGAGAAGGAGAAAGTCAAGGGCAAAGAGGGAAATGTGGAGGTGGGGACAAGGGCTGGGTCGGGTCTTCCCTTCCCCTTGTCCCTGAGAGTACTGAGAACACTTGGAATTGATGCTCCAGGAAGCGGGAAGGGGATGCCCTGGGTAGAAGCAACCTAGAAATATGTCACTGTGTCCAGCACAAGACATGATTTGTGCCTGTTCTGAACAAATGGTTTGAAATATCCCCCTATTCTCTTTCTCTGATCCAATTTAGAAGATTCATTGCAAGGTTACCCTTACAGAGCAGCACTTAATGACAAAAAGAGGAATCCCTAATCAAGAAAATCCACAAAAAGACCCAGTTGCCCATTCGGCTTAAAAAATCCGAAGTAGGCAGGAAGCACTTAAATGTGTACTGTGGGGTCCTGTTGAGCCTCACTTGGCTCAGAAGCCTAAGAGCACCTAACACATTTGAAATTCAGTTAATTAAAATGGGATGGCTGAGCAGATGCCCACACCCAAAATGAAAATGTTCCAAGTTTGAGTTTCACATCAAGCAAACCAAATAAGTGACAATTTTTTTTTAAATCCCTCTTGGCTGTCTTTGGAGCAGTTGCCAGTGCTTCATTCCATCCTTTTCTCTCCTGGTCCCCATTACTCGTACTTGTCAGTCAGTGGTACTGTGTTGTTTGAAGTCTGCTTTTCCTCCCACTGTCTGAATCAGCATCAGTTCTGTATTAGGCTTCTTTGACTCCTAAAAAATTGTTCACACTTCTTACAAAACTCTCCTATGTATATTGACTATGTGAATTAATATTCAGAGCAATAAAAAGCACTGTAGCACTGTCCTCCTGTTGTTCATCGATTTGCTCGAGCGGGCCCAGTAACGTCTCCATTGTTACTGTGTTTGGCATACATATCGAATACATCACAGGTAGCTTGCCAGGCTTTGCCATGTGGACGAGATACTCTCGGTAGCTTGCCAGGCTGTCCGAGAGGGGCGGAGAAATTGAACCTGGGTCGGCTGCGTACAAGGTAAATGCTCAACCCGCTATGCTATCGCTCCAGTCCAATAAAAAGCAACAATTTTTAATTTTTTAAACTATTCATCACTTCATTAAAAATAGCAGCCATAGGGATTGGTGAGTTAGTACCATGCCAGTAAGATGTTTGTCCTTGTATGCAGCCAATCTGGGTTCCATCCCATCACCGCATATGGTCCCCTGAGCACTGCTGCGAGTGACCCCTGATCACAGAGCCAGGAATATGCCCTGAACACAGTTAGGTGTGTCCTCCAAACAAATGAACAATTTTAAAAATAGCAATAAGTCACTGTACATTATCATAAATATCATGTTTTGTGAAAAGTAGATTGTACAAAAGAATTAGGAGGGTTAATGTTGTTTTACATTTTTGCAGGGTCTTCTAGTATCTGCCTTGAAAGACAGCTGAATTCTCATATATGCTGCTGCATTCAATCAGTTATAACGTACTATTCTTGCTAAAGGGTAGGAAGCAAATTCAGCCGCACAGATAGGACTTTATTGCATTATGTATCTTGCAGAATTTTAAGATAATGTGGATATTCTTTATCACTTTTCCAAAGCTTGACAAGAGGCAGCTCCTTAAAGGGAGTAGTGATGTAGAATCTTAAATCACATCAGCTTTTTGCAGCCCATTACATTAAAATTCTTTGGTTTGTCTTGTACTTTAAATATGCTGTTTGCTCGTGGATGGTTTTGTAATATTTACTGGACATTTTGAAAATATTGGTTCACAGAGTTATTCAAACATTCTAAATACTGCCGCATTTAATTTTATAAGAATACTTTTAAATGACATAAGTGGATGTTGCTAGAGTTTTGTCAGAAGAGTCTTTAAGAATCAGAAAACTGGTAAGCTTACTTTAATGAGTTTTTCAAAATGCTGATTTTCACTTGAAGGCTGACGTTGACCACAAATTCTGCTAAGTGGTTTCCATAATGGAATCAGAGTATTCATTTTTGAGAAAATGTCTTCCAAAGAGCCAATAAATAACCTTAGTTTTTCAGGTGTTAATGTCAGGTAAAAATGATGATCTTTGACCTGTGGAGCTGAGTTCCTCCCTCAGATTCAGGACCACCATTCCTGAAGCCCCCTGGAGTTCAGGACATGGGGCCTGCCCTTCCCATATTCTCATGCAATGCAGAACAGACAGGGAAGTCCTGGCTGCCTTCTTCGTCCCCTCCTTTCATCCTTTTTCCCATTCTCAGAGACATTGCTTGCAAACCCTGCCTTGCCTTGGCTACTTATATATTTCATGAACATAGCATTGGTTTATTACAGTGTGATCACCACTCTAAGTCTGGTTTTCACTTTATGGTTATGCACTTTATTTCTATTTTCTTTTTTGGGGGGGTCACACCCGGCGATGCTCAGGGGTTACACTTGGCTCTGTACTCAGGAATCACTCCTGGCGGTGCTCAGGGGACCATATGGGATGCTGGGAATTGAACCCAGGTCGGCCGCGTGCAAGGCAAACACCCTCCCCGCTGTGCTATCGCTCCAGCCCCCTATTTCTATTTTTTAAACTTTTGAAATAGTGTCTTTAAATTCTGCTTTTACTGTCTAAGTTGCGTAGTCCTCCAAGGGCCACACTTACACTTCTTATAGCTTCTCAGTAAATGTACCCTCTGGCCTTTGCAGTTGCTATCCAGAGTACCCTGTTGTCTAGTGACTTTTGAATTAATGACATTGGTAAAAAAAACTCTCCTATTTATTGGATGAATCATGGTCGCTTAAGATATATTTTTGCTAAATTTAATTATTAAGTTAAGCAGTATTACCCAAAACACTTAACATCTTAATGAGTGTTTGAAAGATGCAGTTTATATTTGGAGTGTTTCCTTAATAAAGAGCTTTGATGTTGGAGGGTTAGTGAGGGGCTAAAGTGTGCCTTGTATCTCATAGATCCCAGTTTGAGCACCAACACCAAGTATGGTGAGCTCAATCAGGGATCAGAACTGACCACAGAGTCAGTAATAATCCCTGAGCACTATAGGATGAGGTCAAATCCTCCCCCTAAAAATAATAGTAAATAACCATATACTATTTCTAGAAAGATTTTCCTCTAGAGACCAATACCACCAATTGAAAACTAAAACTCATTATCTCTTCAGCATGAGAAGGGATTTGTTTTGAGATTGAGCATGGGTCTCCATTGACTAGAGTTATATCCTTACTCTATCGAAGTCATATAAAAGTGACTAGTTGGTTGAAGAGATAGTACAGTGAGTAAAGTCCTTACCTTGCACATGACTGACCCAAGTTCAATTCCCAGAACCCCATATGATCCCCTGAGCCTCCCAGGACTGAACTCTGATCACAGATCCAGAAGAAAGCTCTGAATACTGCCAGGTGTGACCATGACCTGCCTCCTAAAAAAAATAAGGGAGCTTCATTAGATTCATTATCACTATCACTATCATCCTATTGTTCGTCAATTGCCTTGAGCAGGCACCAGTAACATCTCCTTCGTCCTAGCCTTGAGATTCTAAAAAGTTCCACATTCAAGGTTCTTTCAGGGTTAGGAGAACGAAACCCATCGTTACTGGTATTTGGCATATTGGGTATGCCACGGGGAGTTTGCCAGACTCTGCCATGTGCGCAGGTTACATTTGGTAGCCTGCCAGGTCGTCCAAAGCAAGAATGAGATAATAAGATAATAAACTTCCCCAGGAGCTGGGTTTTATAGTCTCTAGGTCTTGGCTGTTGATGGGATTACACGGCGCTGGGGCGGGGGGAGGGGCAGTTGGTGGGTGTGATCCCTGCCTACTGGAAGATGGAGGATCTGGGTGGACTGGGTAGAGGATGCTCAGCCCTGATCCAAGCAGGCTTGGAGATCTCAGCCCTGGGATCCACGTGCCTTTGTTCCTCTACTGGTACCTTCATGCGTGTGGAGAGTGGTCTCAGCATGGTTGTGGCTGGTTCTGGAGGTCTTAGGATGCTGGGGCTCTGCTCGGGGTGGGGAGGGAAACTCAACCCACCCCCTTCCAAGAGGCCCCGGCAAGGACAGCCAGGCACGGGGGCAGGAGACTCTGTGCTGTTCTCTTCCAGGAGCTGGGGTTTACAGTCTCTGGGTCTTGGCCATTGATGGGATTACACAGCACCGGGGGGCAGTTGGTGTGTGTGACCCTCGCCTACTGGAAGATGGAGGATCTGGGTGGAGGATGCTCAGCCCTGATCCAAGCAGGCTTGGAGATCTCAGCCCCGGGACCCACATGCCTTTGTTTCTCTGCCGGTACCTTCATGTGGGTGGAGAGTGGTCTCATTAGATTAAGGTTCTGATATGTCCAATGACTTATTGCAGTTAGCACTGTAGCACTGTCCTCCCATTGTTCATCAATTTGCTCGAGCAGGTAGCAGTAACGTCTCCATTGTGAGACTTGCTGTTACTGTTTTTGGCATATTGAATATGCCACAGGGAGCTTGCGAGGCTCTGCTGTGCGGGCAGGATACTCTCGGTAGCTTGCCAGACTCTCTGAGAGAGATGGAGGAATCGAACCCGTGCAAGGCAAATGCCCTACCCGCTGTGCTATCACTCCAGTTTACTTATAAAATATAGCAAGATACATTTTAAGAATTGTATTTAGTGATTTTTTTCTCAAACTTGAGTCAGAAATATTCGTCTAAAATTTATAATCTATAATTCATATATTTATATACATCCATGTATATGTGATGTATATATTTATATAAATATATGTGTCTCTATTTAAGTGCCAGGGATCAAACCCAGGGCCTCATCAGTGTAAAGCATGTGCTCTTCTACTTAACTAAACCCCAACTCTCAATACATTTCTTAACTTAAATGTAATTTATGAATTTAACAGCTCACTACTTTTGTGTGTTGACATCCAATTAGAAATAAAATAATGCTTGACAACTGGGAAATCTCTCGCCGCAGAAATGTTTACAGCAGTGTCTGCTTTGCACTCCCGCAGCCAGCTCCATCCTTCACAAACGGGCTAGGCGTTACGGAGAAAACAGAGAAGCCTGAATGGCAGCCTTTACAGTCCCGAAAGTAACTGTTTTTACAGGGTGTGTCTTTATCTATGAACATGCAGAGTAGAGGGGGGTTTTAATGAACATCATTTAAAAACATATTGAGTTGAAACTTTAGTAATATGATCTTGAAAATAGTTCTCAGACCCATAACAGTCACTGAGCCACCCTTCATGACTTTCCAAGTCTCCCTCCTTCCCCATATATCGAAAACATGCTCCACTGTCCCTAGTAATTCTGTGTAGACAGAGATGTGAGTGCCCAATGCCGACACAGAGGCCCTGGTTGGGAGTGATGTGGTTTCTGCCAGTTCCTTAGGTCACACTGGGTGCAGACCCCAGTGAGTTCCCCCAGGCAACCTTTGAACACCACGCCTTGAACACACCACACCTCGAACACACCATGCCTCGGAACAATCTCTCACCAGGTTGGGGTTGGTGTTGAATGTGGTCATGGATCTGAATTGAGTTTAGGGGAATGAGATTGTGCCTCTCTTCATCTCGGCCTCCCTCCAGCTCACAACTGCTCCTGCATCCCACAAGATGCTTCCTATTGCAAGCGTCAGGTCCCAGGACCCCTTTCATGGGATCTGATTTTCCTGACAGTAGCCCAAAGCCTGAACCAACCTAACGGCTGTTGTGTTCGCTACAGTTATTAGGAAGGAATCTCATACAGAAACAGGAGTTGTGAAGGAATCAGCCACAATCTGTGTTTCGGGTTCTCGATGATGAGAGGCGCTGAAACATTTCTTCGCTGGAATTGGCTTTCTTTTCTGCTAATGGCAGCCAATACAGAGTTTCAACCCTTCTTGGCACTGAGCAGTTTTGAGTTGGAAATGACTTGTGTTATCGTGCCAGTGGCTGCCCTCGGTGTTCTTCAGGAGCACTTAAAATGATTGCTTTTGCCATTGGAGATGGCTGTACTCACTTTAAAGAGGGTCATGGAGGATTCTGCTTAGATAGTGTAGTTTCTGGAAGGATTTGCTTCAGAATAGATTGAACCATACTGGAATTTGCAGATCCAGGGAATTTTGCAAGGTGAAATAAACCTTAAATGTTGCCTGGACCTTCTCTCTATCCTTCCTCTCCATCCCTGATAGTCCTTCTGAAGGTATATTTTGTGTCTTGTTTTTGTTTATTGAAAGGTTGAATTAAACTGTGTCCTGGGTATGAAGTCAGTTACTCTCCTTCACTGGGCACGCTTGACTCTCTACCTTCATCTCCCAGAGAGGAGAGTTGAAGGACAAGAACATTGAATTACACTTGAAGCCAGTCTACACAAAGAGTCTGTGTTACAAAAAAAAATAATAATTGAGGCAAAAGGGGCTGGCCTGATAGCACAGCAGGTAGGGCATTTGCCTTGTACACAGCCGTGTACAAGCCATGTAATTCCTGAGTGCAGAGCCAGGAATAAACCCTGTGCATCGCCGGGCGTGACCCAAAAATAAAAACAAAAATTCAGGTACAAGTTTAATTGAGACCAAAAAAAGGGACAGGGGATTCTAATAGTCCTTGACTAGGTTACTTTCATCTCATAAAACCAAAATTAGTTACTACAGGTGGTTTCTTGGTTAAAGATAGATTGTTCATGGTGAACACGAAGTCACATCGTTCTGCAGGTGTTGGTTTATAATACTGCACTCCTAACTCCTCTGTGTAATGAAGTGTTCCTTCAGTAAACATAAATTTCACAAAATAACCTAGTAGTTTAGGCTTTTAAAATGCTTACTTTTTTATGATTTTAAGAGATTTATTGCTTGCTTTGAAATGTTTCCTTTCTTCCCCTTCCAAGACATTTTTAAGTAGGGGACACAGTGACTCAGAGTCTGCATCCCATTTCCCCTGCCGTAGCAATTTAATCCTGTGCCACCAAAGGAGACCTGGGTTTCTTGGGGCTTCTGGAGCACGTGCCAACTGCCAAATCTGTGGTTTCTAAAACATATACAGGATCCTTGACCTTTGATTCTTATCATCCTTAAACAACTCACTCCTGAGATGGATGCATCTTGGAATCAGGTCAAAGCTCATATTACAAAGAAAATCAGATTTAGTACATTTGTCACCAGTAAGCAGAGATGACCCATCTGCCATCGAGCTTGGCCAGTACATTAAACTAGGAAAGCAGATCACCATACTTCCTGCTCAGCACGAGGGTTGAGTGGAAGAAATTCTTGGTTCAACCCTCCCTCCCGGCCCAATACACAGCAGATCCTGGGGTGTTTAGGTTTGGGGCTGCTGTGCCCCCACTGAGGAAGAGCAAGGTGCAGAGAAGGGCCTTCAGGAGGGCTGCAGACAGTGGCCTGGCTTTCTGCAGCCTTCCGTGCCAGGGAGCAGCTGGTCCTATTTGTCCACGTGCTCCCTGCTCCTTCCCCCGAAACCTTGGCTTCGAGTGTTTCCTGACACCCCCATGAAGCCCGTCTGTGTGCCAGGTGAACTGCTGCTCAAGATATTTTCAGAATTCCAGGGTGTACTGCTAGGAAGTCAGGGGCAGTTAAGGAAAACAAACAAACAAGCAGTTAGGGGTTTTATTTCAGGATGAACTGCAATTTCGAGTTGGACAGAGAGGAGCAGCTGAGATGGTTCTGGTGAGTCTCCAGACAATGGCTGAAGGAACGGGTCCAGAATCCAGCTTGAATTTAGCCCTCTCAACAAAGCTCAACAGGGAAAAACACACTATTGCAGAATCCCCTTTTGTCCGTTTCCCTTCCAGTTCCTCGAAGCATCTCCCTTGTCTTGAACCTGTTAAGAAATAAAAGTCCCCACTTGGTTGATTCCTGGAAGCTGCATTGCAGGAGCAGAGGCGGAGCCGAGACCTACCACCTCTTCTGCTCTCTGGATGTTGTTTTCCCCAGGGCCCACACCTTCCTCTTAGCTGCCACCAAGGCTGAAAATACAAGAATCCATTTTTTTCCCTTTCCTAAATGACAAAAAAAGTGAGCCCATAACATCACTCACTCTCCTTGAACAAACAACTCTGGGAAAGAAATGTTTGTGTTCTTATTTGTTTGCATGGCTTTCCCAAACAGAGATGAATGGCAGGGTAGGGATGACGGCAGCGTGATGGGGAAGGGGGAAGGGAACAGACACACCGTTTCCATCCGAAGCTTAACTGCATCCAGCCCCATTGCTTCCTGCCTTGTTTTCAGAGTTGCAGAACCAAGGTGCTGAGACCTGGGCTCATGGATGATTCAACACACCACCCTAGTGGCCACTGGGTAGATTCAGAACTGGACCTTCAGCTGTGCCTCGGCTCGCTGGGACAGACCCCTAGACCCGGCTGCATGTGAAAACCACCTGAGCATTGATTCACACCCTCCTCAAGCTTGCACACTTAGGATCTGCGGTTCTGGGTGGGAGTGAGGGATGTCCAGGGAGGTCCAGGACACTGGTATCTTCTGAGCTCTGTGGGATTCCTTGGATGCAGAGGTGATGCTTTAAGCTTCTGCTGCCTTATCCTGCAACTTCACGGCCCTGCCCATCTTCTCCTGCTGAACGGAAGCCTCCTTCCCTCCCAGAAGAGGAGCAGAGGCCCAGGGGATAAGAGTGAGGGCTGTAATTTTCTTCACCCGTGGTTTTACATTTCCATCCTGGAAAATAAATACCACAGAAAGTGCTGGAAACATTGGGGTTGGGGTGGGGGATGGGGTAACAACCCACTCCTGCCTGGTGGGCCCCACAAATTCCAGGGTTCTGTTACTGCGAGGACCATCCTCAGGGACCCTGGTGAGCAGGGATGTCACTGGAGAATTGATCCACAAAGTGGGAGACTGCAGCACTAGGGCTGAGGTTTCTGTGTGGAAGCTCTTCAGAGCCTTGCGGGACCCCAGGCCTCACTCAGGAGAGGCAGAAAAGGAAAGGACCCTGGTGTCCAGTCCTGCCTCTACAGGCTGAATCGCGAACATTCCATTGGGGCTGACCACATGTTGCATTTGAAGGGAGGTAGGGGTGGAAATCTGGACTAAAGATGAGGTTTTGCTCAAAAGGGGCTCAGGTTTAGGTAGAAAACGTTGGGGGTCGATTACCTTAGAGTCGCACATTCCATGAATGTGCCAGGCATCCCCAGCACCATGGCACAGAAGGCCAGCTTTGAACTCCCAGAGTGGATGGTCAAGCAGAGGACACTGAGTGACGCAGTTAAGGGCTTTCAAAAGGACAAGTTGGGTCTCTAGGAGGAGATTCCTGCTGGACTTCTGGCCGCTGTGTTCCTGGGCCTGGTGACAGGTGTCCAGGAAGCAGAAGCCAGTACCACCCCGCACCCCCCATTGACTGTAGCACTACTTCCTCCTGTGCCATGTGGCTGCACTGAACCACGTGTGTCTGTCACCACTCTGTGAAAAGCAGTTGGTGACAGGACCCCTCTTCCCCCCATTACAGCAGGCCACAGGGGCTAACGCTCTGAGGGGAGGACAGAGCCTGGGATAGGCCACATGGAATCACCTGCCGCTGTCAGCCTCCCCTTCTTCCTCGAGGCCAAGTGCCCTTAGTAAGGAGAGACCCCGAGTGGTCACAAGGCCCCATCACTCCAGACCAGAGCGCCATGGCTTGGAGAAGTGCCTGATCCGAAAGAGCAGTTGAAAATTCCCTTTCAGAGCGGAACCCCCGAGTCTCAGCTGAGTCTCGGGCCCCTCTCTGCTCCCCCACCCTTTTTCATTCTGCCTCAGACCCTCTCTGCATCTGCCAGACCGTGGGAATCGGGGAGCAGTCATAGTCAGCTCATTTTAGACTTTGTCAGGTTCTGGCTTTTATTCTAGAGACCACTTCTGGGATGGTGAAATAGCACAGGAGTTAAACCACTTGCTTTGCACATGGCAGGGTCAATCTCTGGCACCACATACAGTTTCAAGAGCCCTGTCAGAGCGATCCCTGAGCACAGAGCTAGGAGTCAACCCTGAGCACAGAGCCAGGAGTTGGCCCTCAGCACAGTGGGTGTGGAAAAACAAAATACAATTTACAAACACAAATCCCCTTCCCGACCCCCTCAGCCCCTGCCATTGAAGTTGAAACCTCCAAGACAGGTAGTCAGGCTGGGATCTGTGGCCTTTGGCTCTCACCCCTGACTAGACTCTGAGCTAGTTCAGAGCATCCTTCCACATCCATTGGAGTGAAGGAGGCAGCCTCTGTTTCACCCCTGGGATGTCCTGCCCCCACAGTGGGGTTCAGACCACCCCCGCTATCCCAGCTTCTTGCCTTTGTTGCTGGTGAACAGAAGTCTACACCCTGTCATGCTTCCTGGGAGAGAGAATAATGACCAGAAAAATGGCAAAGAGACCAGAGCAGAGGCAAGAGGAGGGGCCTGGCCTGGATCCCAGCTGCGCCCTGTCCTCCCTGAGCCTTTGCACTTGGTTGCTCGAGCCCAGATGTGTGAAAGAAATTTGCAGAGGAAGGAACTTTATAAAATACACAAAAACAAAACCCACAGAATAAAGAAAGGGCCCACCAAAAGTGGGTGCTTTTCCTTTTATAGGTAGCCCATGATAGGACAGCAGCAAATCCAGTACAGTGGAATTTTTTTTAAGTCTTTTGGGGGGCTGGAGTGATAGCACAGCGGGTAGGGCATTTTCCTTGCACACGGCCAACCCGGGTTCGATTCCTCTGTCCCTTTCGGAGAGCCTGGCAAGCTACCAAGAGTGTCCCGCCCACACAGCAGAGCCTGGCAAGCTCTGGCATATTAGATATGCCAAAAACAGTAACAAGTTTCGCAATGGACATGTTACTGGTGCCCGCTCAAGCAAATCGATCAACAATGGGAGGACAGTGCAGTGCTGCAGATCTTTTGGGCCATATGCAATGATGCTCTGGCACTAGTCCTGCTGACTTTGTGCTGCATGGAGGATGGGGGCAGGGTGCAGAGGGGGAGTGTCAGGGTGATGTTACTCAGGGTGGTGTTTGGGGGACCATGTGGTGCTAGGGATTGAACCCAGGGCTCCCACATTCGAAGCATGTGTGCCAGCCCTCTGAGTCATCTCCCTAACCCTTTCTAACCTTTCTCATCCTCAATTTCTTCACCAATAAGGGTGCTGCTGGTGTGTTTTCATCTAAAGTGTAATGCCAGGTTTTGTGATGTAGTGGATATGAAGGGTTCCGACTATGTGCAGGAACAGTAGATAAGTGTGAGTAGAGAGTATTTGTTGGATAATGAGGGAGGCTGTCAGAACCTCATATTCATGGAAGGGATCTCTCTCAGAAGGAAATCTGGAACTCGTCCTTCAGTAAGTAGTCACCACTGGACAAAAGCAAAATGTTGGCTCTGTTCTACTTATTGTCTCCAAACTTTCCAAAATATCGCCATGCAGGAAGAAAACAAAATATGAATAGAAGCATTTTGAGAGCTTTTTAGGAAGATTCAAACTCAGCTGGGCTCAATCCTGTTTCATTTTTAAGTGATCTCATGTAGGAATCATCCCCGCATTCAGGCAGTGCCCCGGTGGTCCCTGGCTCTTGGGAATTTGGTGTGGTGGGCTCTGCCTTGCATTTAGAGCGAACTCCGCTGTGGATAAGCAGCTTTCAGAGCCAGCCTGGGCATGGCCTGGCTGCTCCTGTGGTCTAGACCCTGTCCAGGACCTGGTGCAGAGAAGACAGAACCCAAGCTTCTTGTGTTAATCGCTGACCGCAAATTAGCCTCACCAAGGAAAGGGCTCAAAAGTCTTGTTTGTGTTTATATCCTTCTAAACCTCTTTATTTGCATTCTGGAGGCAAATGCCCAGTTTCGACATAACTTATGTTATGGCAGCTGAGTAGAGCCTCCCAGTCTGGGGGATCCAGGAAAAGCACCAGCTCCAGGCACGGTCTGTGTTCCTAAAACAGTCAGAATCAGTGTGGGGAGGCGGCACATGCATACCAGTCTCTTCCCCCCTACTTCTCCCTCAAGTGGGAGCCCCCTTTATCCAACCCATAAATTCAGACTGCTGTAATGATTTGTTTTTTTTTAAAAAGCTGTCATCTATTCCCTAGTCAATGCTCATAATTTACATGAACACCTCACTTCCCAGCCTCCTTCCCTGCTGGCACCAGTGCCCTGAGGTGTGGGGTTAGACCAGGGGGGAGGCGTGAGGGAGACAGTGACCCCTGGGGTACTCCTTCTCCATCTCCAGAGTTCTCACTGCACAGGGACAGTTTCTGCCCCGCATTTATTCTGCTCTGATTCCATATGTGAGTGGAACTTAATTCTTGGTGTTATGGCAGCATTATCCACCAACTTTTCTAGCACTGCTCCTGCATTACTGATTTACTGGAGTTTTAGAATATTAATCTGCACTGTACTGCACTGCCCTCCCGTTGTTCATCGATTTGCTTGAGCGGGCCCAGTAACGTCTCTATCATGAGACTTGTTGTTACTGTGTTTGGCATATTGAATACGTCAAGGGTAGCTTGCCAGGCTTTGCCGTGCGGGCAAGATACTCTCAGTAGCTTGCCAGGATCTCCGAGAGGGGCAGAGGAATTGAACCAGGTCGGCCGGCCGGCTGCGCACAAGGCAAATGCCCTACCGCTGTGCTATCACTCATGCATTATTAATGTTATATGTGTATGTCTGTGTTTCCCAAGTTTGGTTTTCTTTCTTCTCTCTTCGAACAGTTGGACCTTTACACACCTGCCCTAACTCCTTTGGGAACTAGGTTCAATCGTGGCTGAACTCTGAAACCATAACTTCATAATGCCATTTTCTCTAGATGAAGGGAAGGGGAATTGGATCCAGAGTTGTGTTAAGAATCCAATCAACACGAGTAAGGCTTCTTCCAGGTTTGAGTGGACAACCAAGTTCATCAAACCCAGTTGAGGCACAATTTGGAGATTGTGACCTTGTACAAAATAAGTTGCACATAATGCATCAGGGCATACTCGGAGGACCATTATCTGGTTCTTTTATCCTGGTCTCCTCTCTTGTGATTTGTAATCCCAGCTAAGAGATGTTCCCAGAAAGGCCTGGGGGGCAACCGTTGCTCACAACTAGGGCTGTGACAGTCCCCTGCCCAGGATCCAGCTTCATTCCGAGATGCAGAGACAAACTTCATCTCGGAACTTCATCTCTGCCTTCCCACCCTCTCTGCCTTATGGAAAAGAAGTGTGCCCTTGCAGCATGCTGTTCTCCACCCCACCCTCTCTTAAGCATGCGCACTTGGACTTCATTGCAATGTTGATATCCATTACCTAGTAATTAATACACTTCCCCCCACTTCTGTTTGAGATGTGTTATTTAATCCTCAGATCTGTCCTGCTGCTCCTGGTTTAGTCTGTACACAGTGGGAAGAAATCTTGTTTCTTACCCAAAATTGCAGAGCAATTTGATCCAGTTTCTTTTGTTGAAATGCTGAGTTAATTATATTTAACCACAGATGATAGTAAAGTTGCACTAACAGCATATTTTTTTTTCATCAATGGGAAATGCTTAGTGTGTGTATGTGAGGTAGGGAGATAGAAATCCAAATTGGAGGTTGGGGAAGGAGCGAGAGAGTTAAAGAACCAAGTCCACATGAAAATATTAACTGTGTGATTAAGCAGAAACCTTCTCATGCAGTTATTATGGGAGACTAAATAGGCCTTTACTGCATGAAACCTCTTGCCACGGAATTGTGCTTTGTGTACACGTTGGAGAGCACAGCAGAGGTTACCTCTCTGTGTTTTGTCTTTTGCCCATCTCCAGATAGCTTTGCAGAAATAACAACCAGCTTGGGAAACCCGGGATGAGATTGACCTGGTTGAAAGCAACCATAGACCAAAACCAGAAACAGAAGACAATTGTTTATGGGGCTTAATGGGCAGCTAGACGGACCCATTTACCCATGTTATGATGCTAGCAGATCATTCTGGTTCGCCTTTATTGGTAGAACAATTAGGGTTGAACTCTCCCCAGTGTGAAATCAGTAGTGCAGATTGGCTCCACATTAATAATGCAGAGAGAAAAGCTGTTTGCTTGGAAAAAGCTAGAATTTGCCTTCTCCTGTCATTGTGACAGCACCTCAAAAATTTATCATGATGAGTGTTTGCTTTACATCAGAGAGCAATTGATAAGTATTTTCACTTGTCGTGAGGTCTTTGATTTTTCTTTAGATTTTCGGGCATGTGTAAGATGACTCCCACTTCAGTCCTGGTCATTTTACTCTGTGGTTTCAGAGTAGATTGGGAAATATATTTCACCATCTGTTTCATTTGTTTGTTTGACTGATTGCTTTTTCCAAGAGGCATGAAATAACAATGTCTAGACCCTTTCTCTTGATTTCTAAGTGTCTTCATTTTTATGCATCTCCAATTTTTCACTTCTTTGGTAAATCAAAAGCTAAAGCTCTCTCTCTCTCTCTTTCTCTCTCTCTCTCTTTATTTTTTTAGAAAATTCAGCTTGCATTTGTGTGCTTCCTTTCAATGCATTTGAGCAATTGTCATCTAGTTCAAAACTCAGAGCATTTTATGCTGGGGAGGGAAAATCACAACAACCTTGTCCTCATGCAGGAGGAGGCTGAGGTTGGAAGACAGACCACCCGGTGCTCAAGACCGACTCTAGGATGGCAGCCAGAATTCACGCAATGCCCACAGCCTGTAACGTCCAACTTGTTCCCACTAAGAATCACAACAGTTTATGTTTGAATTGGGTTGTTAGACCCCAAGCTTCCAGTTATTAAAATATCCCCACTTGGGGCTGAAGTGATAGCACAGCGGGTAGGGCGTTTGCCTTGCATGTGGCTAACCCGGGTTCAATTCCCAGCATCCCATATGGTCCCCAAGCACTTCCAGGAGTAATATCTGAGTGTATGAACCAGGAGTAACCCCTGTGCATCGCCAGGTGTGACCCCCAAAAAAGGAAAAAAAGTATCCCCACTCTTAAAATAGGATTTCTATCCTTTGGCTACACCTATCCCAGTTTTCTGTGACAGAATTGTACAAAACATGGTGACAAGTGCTTAACAACACACAGGAAACCATGGAGAAACTGACAAGGGAAAGAGGACAGATTTTGTCCTTGTTACCTTCCCTCTAAGATACTTCCAAGCCCCAATGCTGTAATGCATGTCTTTTCCCCAGAAACACTTCTGCAAGTGGTGTTGGAGCCAATTTCCAATACTTATGTAACCTTAAAAGGTAACATATTAGAAATACACTAGCCAGATGTTAAAAAGATATTAAAAAGGGCTTGGAGTGATAGCACAGCAGGTAGGGCATTTGCCTTGTATGTGGCTGACCCGGATTCAGTTCCCAGCATCCCATATGGTCCCCTGAATTACCGCCAAGGTAATTCCTGAGTTGCAAAACCAGGAGTAACCCCTGTGCATCGGCTGGGTATGACCCCAAAAGCGATAGCACAGTGGTAGGGCGTTCGCCTTACAAGCGGCCAACATGGCCGACCCGAGTTCGATTCCTTCGCCCCTCTCGGAGAGCCCGGCAAGCTACCAAGAGTATTCGATATGCCAAACACAGTAAAAGGTAAAGGTAAAGGTAAAGGCCCTCCCGTTGATCGTCGATTTGCTCGAGCGGGCCCAGTAACGTCTCCATTGGAGACTTTGTTGTTACTGTGTCTGGCCAAACACAGTAACAACCCCAAAAGCAATATATATATATATATATATATATATATAAAGAGAGCCTAATGTGCTCACTATTTGAAAAAAAAGTATGCAATGATTGAATAATATCAAGAATTGTCTTAAGGATTTTATCTCAGGAATACAAGGTAGTAGTGGAGAAAGTGTGATTTTTATTCTTGTTGTTTTTTTTTTCTTTTGCTTGCTTTATTTTTCTCTTTTCTTCTCTACTTTACTCTTTATGGGTCCCTGGCCTATTCCTTATAATACAGAGGCCCTAAGAAAACTAAGGACAAAAAGACATTTCTCTTTCAAGCAACAGTGAGTAGACATTGGAAGTCATGAATCAGAGTTCTCTTGGGTGGTAAAAATCATTAAGCTTGCCTTCCAACACTGCTCTAAGCTAATTTCATCAAACTAGTTATTTATGCTGTAAATAAGGGCCAGGTAATCTGCGCTGAAGTTGGTGTTGTGTTGTGTTTAGAAAAACCTGCAGTAGCTTGATTTAAAGTAAAACGCTGTGCAGGGTTCAAGAGAGAAGCAGGAGAGAAAGAGGGAAGGTGAAAATGAATTCCCGAGCTGATTGCCCTCCACACAATGTTGATACACGCGGGTGTGGTGCTGCCTTTATTCACCTAATCCCCACAGCAATCTGTCAAGAAGATTTTTCCACTCTGCAGAGAAGGACACAGAGATTCAAGGAGGTTCAGCAATTTATCTCAAAGCACACAGCTCTTCAATGGTGGAGCCACTGTCACTGTCACTGTCACTGTCCTCCCGTCGTTCATCTATTTGCTCGAGCAGGCCCAGTAACGTCTCCATTGTGACAATTGTTACTGTGATTGGCATATTGAATACGTCATGGGTAGCTTGCCCAGCTTTGCTGTGCAGGCGAGGTACTCTCGGTAGCTTGCCGGGCTCTCCGAGAGGGGCGGAGGAATAGAACTACTCGGGTTGTCCATGTTGGCTGTGTGCAAGGCAAACGCCCTACCTGCTGTGCTATTGCTCCAGCCCAATGGTGGAGCCAGAATTTGCTTTTGTTTGAGGGGTCACACCTGCCTGAGCTCAGAGCAGACTCTTGGCTCTGTATTCAGGGATCCTCCTGGTAGTGTGTGTGTGAGGGATTAAGCCTGAGTTAGCCACAGCAAGACCAAGTGACTTACCCAGTGCACTAATCTCCGGCCTGAGTCAGAATTTGAACCCTATGTTTCTAACTGTAAAGATCATAGTTCATTCTTCCTCACATATTGTGTGTTCCCCAATTGTGTGTTCCAGAGGAACTTTGGAAAGCACGTGGCTAGATAAATTTCCTGAAAATAAAGAACTCATTTCCCTCCTAAAGTGAATAATGATGACTGACTATCTAGTTGGGTAATGTACCTCTTTTGTACATACATGTACATACATACATGGCTTGAGTTTTGTCCCCTTCACCATACTTTGGGGGAGTTGTTTTGTTTGTTTGTTTGTTTGTTTGATTGGCTGGTGATGCTCAGGAGCTACTCCTAGTTCTGCATTCAGGAATTACTTCTGGAGATGTTCAGAGGTGGAGGTAGCGGGGTCAGAGGATGGGGTGATGCTGGGGATCAAACCTGGTCAGCCACATGCAAGTGCCCTACCTGCTGTACTATCACTCCAGTGCCCTTTTCGTCGTATTTTTATGTTGTAGTTCTAACCTCCAGGACTTAGAATGGGACCTTATTTATGTATAGGGTCATTGGAGATTTAATTAGTGAAAAGATCGCAGTGGAGTAGAGATCTCTAATAGAGTGGAACTGGTGTCCTGACAGAAAGGGGGAAATCTGGATGCAAGCACACATAGAGGTAAAAGACCACTGAAGATTGGCTAGCTGCCACAGAACAAGCATCTGGACCAGAACTCTTCTAGCCCCTTGGGAGGGAGAAAACTGCTTCTAACACCTTGACCTGTGACCTGATCTGGAACCTGCAGTCCCCAGACTATGAAATAAGGAATTTCTGCTATTTAAGTCACTGGTTTTTGTGGCCCTTTGTTTTGACAACAGTACCATACCAAATTAATATGGTGCCTTTTATCCCTCATTTCCTTTACATTGTGAGTCTTTTTGTTGTTGTTGGTTTTTTTTTTTTTTTTTTTTTACATCGTGAGACTTATTCCCATCGGTCCAGGAGGAGCTGTTAAAACTTCTTCCAAGCCGGCTTCACATTATGGCAGATTCTGGGAGCTATTATCAAGGCCATCTTTTCTCATGTTCTGCTTCAACTCATCCCTGACCCATTCCCAGAAAATGTCCTCACCTGTAATGCCTGGCAATGCACTCCCCTACCAACCCTGTCCTGATTGTGTTCTGGAATTATTATTTTTCATGTCATGATGGATTCCGTAAGCATTTCTTGGCAGGATGTCAGGATATTATAGCTTGAGGATTGATCTCACTATGTTCTTTTGTCTGGGTCTTTTATTTTGCCTTATATTGTTTATTCACAGATTTTAGAAGATTGCACATTTTGTTTAATTATGTTGGAGACAGACTGGCATTTTAGCTGTTACAGTCTGTGGGAGAGGGGTTGATAGCAAAAATTATGTGGAGTTTAAATTGTGTTCGGTGAAGGAAGTGGAAATGAATAAAGCTGTTTTACCATGAAAAGTAGGTATTTTGCCTTGGATTGTGGAATGGATTTTTTCCCCCTCTTCTTAGCTGGAAATGTTCTAAGTGCTGCATTGTCTATTTTGTTTGCCTTTTACAAGTCTGACTGTTATAAAAAGGAAATTTGTATCTGTATTTGCAAATTTGAGCCTGGCAGCTGTGTTTTGAAGGCTTAATCTGGGATCGAACGGAGATGCAAATGATGTCGAATAGTTTTCCCATGATGTTGTCAAGTTTTACTTTTTAAAAATAAGGCTCATGGCAGCTCAGCCCTCCATGTTGGGTCTAATGAGTTTTAGATGTCTGAGTAATCGGCAATTTTAAAGTGATGGTAACTCCAGAAAGCAATGGCTTCTGGGTACTGCCTATCCTCATTTCTCATGCATAACCACCATCAGCATGGACCGAGGCCCTTCCCCACTCTTATTACATTAGCCGTGTTTTTGATTAGTTGGGGGGGAGAAAAAAATCCCTCACAGAACCACAAAGCTTTTTGTCTCCCGCGTCTGTCAAAATGTGGCTGATTTAATTTGAATGAAATTTTAATTAGAAAAATTCTGCCAAGATCCAGGCTTGATTTGAATATTTATAACTATGTTAAGAATCTCTATAAACCTGAGGTCTAATTTGAATTGCTTCGCTGGACCTCAGCCCTTGCTAGCACAATAAGAAGCGCCGGCCACGATAGTGCAAATTGCCCACGAGGCGGGCTGAAATGGGAGCCTGCCCGGAAGCGGCTGCGTGCGTGGCCTCTGCTGTTTTCACAGCAGCAACTGGTCCAGATAACGGTCTTCAGGCTTGTGAGAACCAGTTAGAGGGATGGGAAATGCAGAATCATTTTTGGAACCTAGATGGTGTAAAGGGGGAGCAGAAACACTGAGAAAACAATGGTTGGGGGGAAGGAGGTAGAATCTTCATCCTGCTTTATTCTTTTCTAGTTTCAGACTTGTGTTCTTTCTTGGACTTAAACTTCAAAGTCTAAGTGCCTTTTACTCTAGAACACAGGAAAATAGCTTGTGGAGGGCGTGCAAGGAAACAACTCATAGCTCCCAGAGGGGAAGGGGGGGGGCATAAAACCTTTCTCTCATGTGGGTGGCAAGTGGGCATGGTCCAGAAGAGTTCATCTCTCAACTTGGTGGAATTTGGTACCCAAGGACCCAACTCTTGAAGTCCCTTTCCGGAATCATCCTCATCCCCCACTGAATGTGCCGAACCAGTATTCAAAAGTTCTGTGGCATCTTACCTTTGTCTGTGTGTTCAGTGTCAATGCTGTGTGCACAGAGAAGAAATAAATGCCTGTAACTAGACAATTGCATGTCTTCCTATGCTCGACTTTGATTGAGGCGATGAGAAATTGAAAATCATATATATATGATTTATCTACATATTTATATATATATTTCATGTCATATCTTACCTGCTGAAGATTTTCCTGGCCATCTTATCCTCTTAAACCGAGAGCTGCTGAGAAGACCCTGGGATGGGGGATAGGGGTGGTTTGTCTGCTGTCATTCTGCAGACTTGTTCCGCCATGAGCACCGCTGGCCTGATTGTTCTTTCACACTTACTGAGATTTCGTTTTCAGAGCTATTTCTCCCATCAAACACCAGGTATTTCTAAGCAGCCTCAATTTCATTTAGTCATGTTTATGCAAAGGAGCACAGAGTGTGCAGAAAGGGTTTTTGCCTCTGAAATAAATCTCTGAGGGGTGTGTGTTGCGGGGGGCAGGGGCGGGGTATAAATGGAAAAAAATGGGTCAAGAAAGGAAAAATGGCGTTTGTGGTAGAGATTTGTGTTTTAATAAATAATGTAAGCAGGTAAGGTCACGATTCCAGAAGGAAGGGGTCCCATGTGCCAGCCTGACCATCAGCTCCTCGCACAGGCTGCCTAGAACTCCTGAGCCCAGCCTCCTAGACCATCCCAACCAGCCCTTCATGCACCCTCTAGTCACCTGGCCTCGATTTTAAATCTTCATCCATTCATTTGGAGAATGGAAACACTTCTACATTCAGCTTAGTGTTTTGTCAGTTGCCTGCAGCACCTAGGGGAAACTAGGTCCCATGTACATTCTCACCAAGGTAAATAGTGATGCAGAGAAAGATGCAACCTAGAAAGTGGAACAGGGGTGAGGGGGGCCACCAAAGGTGAGAGTACACGTGTAAATTCACATTCACTCTCCCTGCAGCCCCAACAACCGTGGACTTTATCCTCAAGGAACAGAGCCTTTGTGTCTCCTGGAGTGGGGTGGGGGTGGGGGGCGGATTGCATATGGGCTGGAACCCAACAAACTTCTTCCTTATCGCTCCTACAAAATAGAAGTATCCCGAGGTGCCTTGGTGACTGAGGTTGCTAGGTGATGTCATGCCTTTGTGGGAGATCTGTATTTCTTAGATTGACGAAAGCCTTTGAATACTAACTTTGAAGTGCTATGTTAACCATCTGGAGACATTTTACAGTTGTCGTCAAAAGGTCGACCGAGGTCTCTAATGCAACATGAGGAGTTGATGGAAGCTTAATAGAGTTTACCAGTTGCACTGATTTGTGAATGACAGCACCACAATCACCCTCGGCCCAAGAGATGGTGTCTGTGTGGACTGTTTGAATGAAGGTGGCAAAGAGTAGATTGTGAGTGGTGCATTTTGCAACAATTTGGAAAGCACTGGAATTGTGTATGGCAACCCTAGTTGGGAAACTTCACCCCTCTGGTCACATGGGTGTCATTGACTTATTCACCATTGATTCACCTTGTGAAGAACCTTTTGAGTTAGGAGCTTTACGTGCTAGCTCCACTCCTCCAAAAGAGGTGAAGCAACTTTTAGCACACGTAATTTGGATTTAGTTCTATTTAGTTCTAAGTTGGGTCTAAGTGGCTAGATAGCCTATCTCGTTAGTGAAGCAAAGAATCCTTGAACTTTTCTCTTTGCCTTCTTAAAAAGTGTCTTTGTTTTCATGTTTTTCATAGCATTTGTCAGTGTGGAAAAATGTCATCTCTTTACTGTCCACGTGCTAACTCTCCTGTATTTAAATCCAGTATATTTTTGTGTGTATACATATATGTGTGTGCATGTGTAAATATATATGAATGTATATATATATAAAATATAATACAGACATATATGTTCATGAACAAAAATACAGGAGCGAGACAAAAAGACGCAGCAATAATGAAAATAAGAATACCATGTAAGTAAAGTGAAAGCAAGGCAGAAGTCAGTGAGTGGGTAGAAGAGGGAATGGTGAGTGAGTAAAGAAAAGAAGTTGGTAAGAATATGGGTGGTTTGAGGCTGGAGCAATAGCACAGCGGGGAGGGTGTTTGCCTTGCACGCGGCCGACCCAGGTTCGATTCCCAACATCCAATATAGTCCAGTGAGCACTTCCAGGAGTAATTCCTGAATTCAGAGCCAGGAGTAACTCCTGAACATTGCTGGGTGTGACCCAAAAAGAAAAGAAAAAGAATATGGGTTTTAGGTCAAGCAACCACTCGATGCTGGAGTTTGGGGTTTGGGATCACATGTCCTGGGAGAGCAGGGTCTGGTCCTCAGGGTCTTAATGGAAAGAATACAGAGCATGGACCCTGGAAATCAAAGGTGAGTTCATTCAAGTCCAAATTTGTATAGCGGGAGATGTGTGCTGAAAGTAGATAAGGGACCAAACATGATGCCCTCTCAGTATCTGTATTGCATACCATAATGCCCCAAAGTAGAGAGAGAGTAAGAGGGAAACTGTTTGCCATAGAGGCAGGGGGAGAGTGGGATGGGGTTGGGGAGAGATGCTGGGGACATTGGTGGTGGAAAATGTACACTGATAGAGGGACAAGTGTTCGATCATTGTATGACTGAAACTCAAATATGAAAGCTTTGTAACTGTATCTCACAGGGATTCAATAAAAAATATTCAATAAAAAAATTCAATATATTTTTTAATTTGTGTAGCCCCAGTTCTGGGCCAGGAACTGGAGCAATCCTGAGAATGCACAGGTCAGAGAGAGGACTGACCCTTGAGATGCTTACAGATTTCAGAGGGGTGAGTGTTGGACTGTTGCAAAAGAAAGATGTGTGGTAAAGATGCCTTCTGTTACTCTAAATTGGATTCTGCTTTGACTGTCCTGGTGGCATAGTGCAAGGAAATGGCCAGGGTCAGAAGGATGTGAGTGTTCTCCAGCCCATCAGAGCTGCAATCGATTGGCTTCAATGGATTGAATTGTTGTATTTTACAAGAGAAGAGGTGAAGCCCTATTTGACCACCATTCAATTCTCTGACAACTTGAAAAACCATCTGTCGTACTCTGAGGTCATATCCTCACCCTGCCTCTGAGAACACTCACTGGTCTGCAAAGGATAAACACGAAATAATCCATGGTTTTTCCAGGGAGGTGTCATGGGTTTTTGCAAGGCTTAATTTTCTTTCTAAGTTACATCTTCAGATAGGAGACATCTGTAAATAGCCCCCATTGTTTGTTTTTTGTATGTTTAATTTATGTGGTTTTCTCTGTGGTCATTGGGATGGGGCCAAATTTAACTTAACAAATTCCTAAAGGCAGATACAACAAATGCTTTCCAAATGTTTCCAATTGTACCATTAAAAAAAAACTATTTATTTCCCAGCCTGCTGAGAAAAGCATGTCTGTCAACCTTTTTTTGATGGTTGTATCCTTGGTGAAAAACAAAAATGAACATGCAGAAAGACATGGAAGTGATATGCTGCGTGGGGTTTACCCAAGAATGGTAAACTTGGCATTGGAAGGATGGAATTCAGAGCGCAGGTCCGTGTTTGCCAAACTTCTCAGTAGACTTTCTTGAGTCGGACAATGTGCTCGGGGTCATTGGCAGAACCACCCTGTGTTGTCCCAAGCACAGCCTGGGGTATGTTTTCCTGGCTACGGCCAGTTGACTGATTGCACATTTAAACATGCTTTAGAGAGTTGGCAGCACTGCTGTTTCTCTTGTTTCTGGGCCGAGTTGACTTGGGTGCAAGCTGCTACCACCTGTGGGGGCTTGGAAGGCCGCAATTAGAGCGACATCCCTCCCGGCAGTAAGACCTAGGCCTTGTCCTCAAAGCACCACTGCTTAAAGGCACATGGAGAAGCTCGCCATCAAGCACAAGTCCAAGGGGGAGCGTGGTGCCGGTTGGAGCTTGTGTTGCAGAAAGGGGGAGATGATGGGGTCCGGGGGGAGAGGAGACCCTGGCTGGGGAACCGCCGAGCCCTGTGGGCAGACCCAGAACCCACAGGATAGCGAGGGCAGCACAGCTGGACTGCCTCCTCCTGATTGCTGCTTTGCCTATTGTGCGCTCTCTCTGTCTCTCTCTCTCTCTGTGTCTCTCTTTCTCTCTCCCTCTCTCTCCCCCTTCTCCTCTTCTCTCTCCTCTCTCTCAATCTCTCTGTCTTTGTCTGTCTCTCACTGTCTCTGTCTGTCTCTCTCTGTCTATCACTGTCTCTCATGCTCTCTCTCACTATCTCTGTCTATCTCTCTTGCTGTCTCTCTGTCTGTTGCTGTCTCTCTATCTGTCTCTCTCTGTGTCTCTCTTGCACTCTCTCACTGTCTCTGTCTCTCTCACTATCTTTCTGTCTCTCTCACTGTCTCTGTCTGTCTTTCTGTGTCTCCCTTGCACTCTTTTTCTCACTGTCTCTGTCTCTCTCACTATCTCTCTCTGTCTGTCGCTGTCTCTGTCTGTCTTTGTCTCTCGCGCTCTCTCACTGTCTCTGTCTCTTCCGATGTCTTGCTGTTTCTCTCTGTCTCTGTCTCTCTGTCTGTGTCTCTATGTATGCCATCTTTTCTCTCTGTCTCTGTCTCTGTCTGCCTCTCTCACTGTCTCTCTGTGTCTCTCTGACTCTCTGTCTCTGTCTCTTCTCTCTCTGTCTCTGTCTCTGACTCTCCCTCCGCCCCCCAACCCCGCCTCACACTTGCGTATTATCTTCCTATTCTTCCTGCGATAGGCCATCCCCTGACTTTCGCAATGGTATATAAAGCAGCAGAGAAGGAAGACCTCAAGTAGTCAGTCCCCCTTTGGCGAAGGGGAAGTGCTAGTTTAAAAAGGCGACTTCATGCAAGTCAAGCTCTAGAAAGAAGTTCCTTCGGGCCAGGGATGTGGTCAGAGTGTGGTGGAACACATGCCTTGCCTGTCCCTGGGTTTGATCCGTGGTCCAGGGGCAGGGAGATAGCCTGGCATGTGAGTTTGATCCCCAGCACCGCCTGACCCTCAGCACTTAGGGATGGTTCTGGTGACCTGAGCATTAAACCATCCACCCGCACCAGCAAGCCAAGAATCTCAAGAGGGGCCTCCATGCCTCCCAAGCACTGCTGTGGAGGCGCCCCAGAAAAATTGACAAAAAGTCAATGAAGTTCCTTAGGGACTGTGTGCTTTTAAAGGCCAAGAAACAAGCCTGAGATGAGCCATAGAGATAAGTGCAAATGTATTTCTCTCATGAACATTTCCTCTGTCTGCTTGATCTTGATCTGCCTATGCCTCCATCTTAGAGGAGAAAAAAGAATTGAAGGAAGAGGATCGGTGAATCTAAGAGCCGGGGAAATCAGGGAGAGCTCTGCTTAAAAGAAAAGGGAAAGGAAAGACAAACCAAAGGCATAGGAGGGAGAGGTACAAAACAAGACTTCAAGATTCATCTTCCAACACTGGGTCCAGCCTCTGGGCCTTTGAAATAATCTATCTCATTAGCAGGCTGGTGCAGCCTGGGGGAGAGAGACTGTGTTTTTTTGTCCAGCTGTGCACGGGGCTTGGGTGAGGTACCCACAGCCAGGAGGCTCTAAAGTAAACTTTTTAATCTACTTTTTCTACAAGTGCCTGGTAACCAGCTGGTTTGGGGCAGGTGCAGGATAACCAAAGCCAGCCTGCAGCCTGGAACCATGCACCAGAGCTCAGCAAGAAACCAAGAAGGCTCATTTCTTCCTGAGGATCACAGCTGCAGCTCTTGCTAGCTTCCTGGAGAACCTGGGGGTCAAGTGCAGAGACGGGCGGCAGGATGGAAGATGAGTGAGATCCCCGGGCGATAGGATTGACCTTTGATGAGCAGCAGCTCATTTGTCTCATTGGCTCACTCGCTAGCCTGGTGCTGATGCCAGGCTGGAAGGAGTAGACTCCTGCCCAGTGACTCATTTCCTGCGGCCCAGATGAAAGCTTCCTTGTCAGGCAGGACAGCCGTACACAGTGCTCCGTGGACTTTCGGAGTCCCAGGGTACATATCCAGACTCAAATTCTCTTTCAGAAAAAAAAATCACTTCAGTAGCTCAGCATTTCGCAACGGGAATATTTACACCACGGAAATTGGCCAATGCTGCAAATGGGGCCTGCCTCATCCCATGAGCATCTGATAAATATTTAGCAGTATATGTCCCTGGGCAGGAGGCATAGAAGAGTGATGAAAGTATATAGTTTGCTTTAAAATTATACATAATTACCCATTTTTAATGGCTCCAAAGCCGGGTCCTGGTTTCTTTGAGGGCGGATGTTTATGTGGGCACCCACCCGCAGCCCCAACTTGATTCCTAAGTGAAGAATTGCCCGTCTTTCAGCTCTGGAGTAAGAGAGAGAGAGAGAGAGAGAGAGAGAGAGAGGGAGAGAGAGAGAAAACACATTTCCATTTTTGAGGTTTGTTTAAGAATTTTGCAACAAGTTTGAAGGAAGTCACATTCGCACAGTGAAGCAATTTGGTGTCTGTTGATAGGCAAACAGCCTGGAAAATTATCTTTGCCTCAGCTCACCCACTGTGTGAGGGAATGATGCTTCCAAAGGCCTATTGTGTGGGACTTGGTGACACGCTGGCGAGGGAACGGCAGGTATATGATTTACCCATCTCTAGCTCTGTCTTCTCTGCTTAATAAGAACTCTGCCAGACGGTTTCTGTGCTTTTCTATCAATGCAGGGGTCTTTTCTTTTTTTCCCATTGCTCGGGGTAGGGGGGGTGCGGTTGACAGAGTATAGATAATCACCCAGACTTCAGAAGGAGCTTCCAACAAACCACATGAAAGTTGCTAGGGAAAAAAAATGAGAATATCTAAAAACTTCTTAGCATGAAATGGCAACATGTCCTTGGCTTCTTAGCTGCTTCTCTTACAACATGAAGACACATAGCTTTCAGTAATCGTGTGTCTTTAAGATGCATCTGGAGAAACAGGAGAAAGTAGATGAGGAAGATTCCAACTCATCCATAGGCCAGAGTTTGAGGGATGTGCTGTCTCTATCTCCGGGATTGTGATAGTTGAAGAAATTGGTCAATGGGAGGTTATGCGACTTCCCTAAGGTGAGGGCCCCAAGTTCCCAGGCAGCACAGAGTAGCAGCCTGGGTATGTGGCTGCCAATTCTACCAGGTCCTCCATAGTGGGGTGCAGACTAGAACATTCTCCGAGCTGCTTACTGTAGCTGACAAGCTATAAACAGCTAGCTGCTGGGTACAGGTGGAGCTGAGTACCTAGGGGTGGGAGAACAAGAAGGTCCTATCCCTGACCTGAAGGGGCTTCTGATCTTATCCTGCCAAGAGAAACACCCCAATATGGAGCGTGTTAAGAAATACAGGGTTTGGGCTGGAGTGATAACAGAGCAGGTAGGGCATTTGCCTTGCATGCGGCCGGCCCGGGTTTGATTTTCAGCATCTCATATGGTCCCTTGAGCATCACCAGGAGTAATTCCTGAGTGCATGAGCCAGGAGTAACCCCTGTTCATAGCCAGGTATGACCACAAAAAGCAAACAAGCAAAAAAGAAATACAGGGTTGGGAGGCCAGAGCAATAGTACAGCAAGTAGGGCATATGCCTTGCATGTGGCCGACATGGGTTTGATTTTCAGCATTCCATATGGCCCCCTGAGTACCATGAGGAGTAATTCCTGAGTGCAGAGCCAGGAGTAACCTCTGAGCATCACCAGGTATGACCTGAAAAGCAGAAAGAAAGAAAGAAAGAAAGAAAGAAAGAAAGAAAGAAGAAAAGAAAAAATTCAGGGTATTGGGATATAAAGAAATTCAGGGTATTAGCATATTGGTCCCCATGGCCATCCCTAAGATGCTTCCTTTGGGAAGCAAGGGGAAATATTTTTATCTCTGGAGGGGAGGACAAGAGGGTAGCGTTTTTCTCACTGTAAGACTTGTCATGCATAAAACTTTGAGGCTTTTTCTGCAATAATCTTTGATTTTCTTGGGATGTGGAAAGGTGGAGCCCCACCTCCATGTCAGTTCTTAGGGAACTTTGCAGTACAAGGGTTGAAGCCTGACTTCCCAATACAAAACTTGTGCTCAGCCCTTTGAGCTTTCTCCCTGGCCCTGCAATGATCTTTGAAAAACCCTAGTGTCTGGGTGCCTCTCCCCAGGAGGGCACATGTAAGGAAGACACTGGATTTCAGGAAATTGGGTTTTCATTTCTATGAGCCCACTTGCTTCCACAGGCTTCCCAACGCCTCTCCAGTTTTCTCTCTTCTCTCTTTCCTTGAGATAGACTGTAAAGAAGGCCCTCACTTAGAAGAATAGAAGCAGAAGACATTCCACATAGGAGAAAATCTCCCCCTTCAAAGGCCTGCCACATTCCTGGCAGCATTGTGGTATAAGAGATAGAAAGTAAAGAGAGGTGCCTGCCATGGAGGCAGGCTGGGGTAGGGGATGACTTGAAGGGGGGAGGGGGAGGCCGGGGACTGAGGACACTGGTGCTGGAAAATTACACTGGTGGAGGGATGGGTGTGGGAACATTGTATGACTGAAATGCAATCATGAACAATTTTTTAATGCTCTATCTCATGGTGATTCAATAAAAAAATTTTAATTAAAAAAAAAAGAGATAGGAAGTGGACTTCAGCTCAAAATAGTCCTAAGTTTCAAAACCTCAGCTCACCATCCTTTAGCTGAATCATCTTAGATTCCCTTAGCCTCTGTGTAAGCCTCAGTCTCCCAATCTGGAAAGTGGGGGTGCAGATGGGAGACTCTGTGTCTCTTGGATGTGTGTGGGAATCTGAGCTTGATAGCACAAAGGATGTCTATTAAGCAGAGTTGGACTTCCGGTGCTGGATCTGGGATCCTGTCTTGGTCAGGCCTCATTTTCTCATTATTCATTGGTACAGTTTCATACCAGGACTTACACAAATCTGATCAACTGAACAAGCAAAGGCAGTTCTGTGGGAACTTCGTATCAATTTCCCAATCTCCCTAATACCAAGAAGAGAGCTTCTCCAGCCCTCACTGGGAGAATCCTCTTAGAAGAGCTCTTGAGACCCAGAGTGAGCATATGGAATGAGGCCTGGGTGGTCTTCCCAGCCATCAGCCATGTGGTTCCAAGCTGCCCACTCTCTGGTGACCCGAGTCAGCAAGATTGCCTGGTTCTGTTCAGAGCCAGGTAGTATAGACTGTTTGACCTTGGTAGATGCAGTTTTGAGTCCTGAGTACCTACTTTGAATGGAAACAAGCTTACCTCAATAGGATTTTCCTTAGAAAAGGTCTTTCCCTGGGGTTGTATTCCGTTTGACTTTTCATTACCTAGAATAGTATGGGACTTTGGAAACACCCCATTCTTAGTGGTTCAGCCTCTGATTTTTCTTGCTTTCCACCCGCAACCCCCAACCCCCATGATTAGATTGTGGGAGTCCACTCCTCCTATCTGTATCCTCCTCCAGGGTTTAAAAATTCTTGGGATGAGACCATTTAGACACTTCAACTTCAAAAAGTGTTCCTTGAAATAGCCCCCAAGAGTGTATCCCTTGGTATATGCTTCTAAGTAGCGTACTACTGCAGCATCCCAGGAAGAAGAAAGGGGAAAAGACAAATGGAGACAGCGATTTCTTTCTAGAGCCTGGTTTTCTTATAGCCCTTGTTATAACGATGTTATTTGGCAAAACACAGCTTACTGTCCTCAGAGTTATTCATATCACTTCCCTTGGGTCCTTGGGGATTGCTTAGCACTTGAAGAAACATCAAGCTTTTTGACTGTACCCCAAGGGGAGTAAAAGCCGTGATAAAAGAATGGTCTGTCTTGTTCCCCATTTCTCCAACTCACTCCCCTACCCTCTGGTAATATGTCCAGGAACGGCGGGGGATGCTTCTGAGAAGTGAACCAGGCTTTGCCTGCAAATTCTCAATGTCAGAGGAGCAGATGTGCAGGGAAGAGGGACTTCTGGATCCTGCTCCCCTTCCCACACCCCTGCTCACCCTGATACTTGTTGTCTGGGTCTCCAGCTGGGAAGATGAACAGCAGTCTGGCACTTGCTCCTTTCTGGCTCCTTTCTGGCACTTGCTCCGGTGGCACCATAGAGGTGCTGGGTGCTCAGGGTCATTCAAGCTGATCTTTCCTGCCTTTCCGAGACATCCGTAGTACCGCTATCTGCTTCATCAAAGAGGGGGAGCACAGAGACGCTGGGGCAGAAGCAGAAGCCTCTGGAAGTAGGAGCAGAGCCTCAGCTCAGTGGGTGTCTGTGGGGGGTTCTGGGTGGTCTGTCTGGGTTGGACCAGAACATTGAGTCCAGTGCTGCCACTCAGGAAGGGGCTGTCAAGAAGTCAGCCTCTCCTAGGCATGTCCAGGCAGGTTTACGGTGCCAGCAGTGACATCAGTCTCTTACCCAGGTGGGACTGTGGGTTCTGAGGAGTCTCCCTGTGGAGGGCTCAAGGGCTGCGTGGGCATAGCTGGGACAGTGGCCCAGGAAGGAAGATGGAAGGAATGGAACACCCTTCGGTGGATTGTAACTTGACCCCAGACATATCATATTGATGCAGATGGGAGAAAAGACCTGAAAAATTGTCCAAGAGATTCCAGAGGGACAGTGGTGGGGTGTCTTGGGCACTTGGTGGGCGTGGGGGGGGGGATAGGGGAAGAGGGTGGAATCACTTTATCCCTCGGTATCACAAACACAAACACTATACCCACACTATAATAGAAAATTTGTTTTTTAAATAACAATAATATATATTTAAAACACTACAAGGTAAAACAAACCACAGACATCAAGGACAGGCCAACTCCTTCGTCCTAAAGGGAAAATGGGAGAACCAGCCCCCGGGTTTCCTACCTCAGGCCCACAGCCTCACTCTGCCCACCGTATCTTGCAACCCTCCTCCCCTTCGGGACTGGCCCAGGAGGCTTCGTGAAAAATAGTCTTCAAACATTCTTTTACCAGGGAGGTGAAGAAACAATATTAGCTCCCGAGATGAAAGAAGGTTTGCTCTCAGGAAGCAGAGTGCATTTATTGGAACCTGCTGAGTGGAAAACCAAGCACAGGGCACTCTGAGATTGCAGGCCAGATCTGACCTCGCTCCAGGTAGCTTTGGGCCGAGCAGTTTGGTGCGATTTTTCTTATTCTCTCCAATTTATTACTTGAGTCATCTCCTAAACAGTGTTATCCGTTTCAAACTTTAAGACAAGAAATTTTCGGCTACCAGATAGAGCCAGCCAGAAGCTGGGGCTGAGGGTGTTGGTGGGCTGAGGGTGTTTGAGGCCACGTGGGCAGCAGGCAGAGGCCCTCCATGGTGCCAGACTGACTCCAAGGACTTGGCATCCTCTGGAAAGTGAGCTGGGATGATGGACACTTCTGGGCAGTTTTAATTACACTTGATAGCAGCACCTTCCTAGGAAAATGTGTCGACCTAATTTGTCCCTTATTTCCTATAGTTAGGCCTGTTCTAGGGAGTGTGTGGGCCATGGAGAGTGACACAGAGTGGTCAATATGACCTGTAGATCTGTAGATTTCAGTGGCATCTGCATGTGTGCAGTCAACACACATGTGATGTTCAGGAATACACCTAATGAATCACCTCACAGATTCTCCTTTCAGTGAGGCACACATGAGGAGGGACTGGACCTCGCTCAAGATAGCTCATATGATTTTTCCAATTCCCTCCAATTCATTACTTGAGTCATCTCCTAAATAGTGTTATCAGTTTCAAAATTTAAGACAAGGAGTTTTCAGCTACAAGATCGAGTCAGCCAGAAGCTGGGGCTGAGGGTGTTCATGGGCACAAGCCACTTGGGCAACTTGACAAAGGCCCTCCACGGTGCCAGGGTGACTACCCAGGTGGTAGGGTGACCACAGTGCCAGTGGCTTTCCACTCATGAGTTCACCTAAAGATACTAAGATGAAACTATGTCTTTAATTTTCAAGAGGACATTTGTCCTGGGAACTCTGTAGCTTGGAAGGCTAGGGATTATGCAAGGTGTATCTCCCTTCTAACAGCAGTAACTCATGTTGTTACTGGTATTTGTGTGTGTGTGTGTGTGTGTGTGTGTGTGTGTGTGTGTGTGATGTAATGCTAACCAAAAATTTCTGGAGACTTTATTTCAGAACCCAAAAATCCCTTTTTAGAGTGATGGTGGTGGCGGGGGGGGGGGGGGCTGAGACAACACTTAGCAATGCTGTAGGGCTATGCCAGGTTCCGTGCTCAGGGAGGGGTCACTCCCTGCAGTGCTTGGGGAATGATGTGGTGCCAGAAACTGAGCTGGGATCAGCAGCATGCAAGCCCCCGAATATCTGTATTGTTTCCTCTCACTTTTTTTGTCTGTTACGGTTTCAATATGCCAAAAACAGTAACAAGTCTCAAAATTTGTTGTGAGACATTACTGGTGCCCGCTCAAGCAAATCAATGAACAACAGGAGGACAGTGCTATAGTGCTACAGTTGACAAGGGTCTGCACTGAGCTAATCTCTCAAACAACATTCGCTTAGTGACCAGCACGTTCATCTGTGAGAGCTTGAGGAATAGCTTGTTCAGGGAATGCAGGAAATAGTCGGCCTGCCCTGCTTAGCACAACAAGACAGAGAGGGTCCAACTGATGGACAGGCCCTTATGGAGAATTTCCAATTGGGCTTCACAAATTACCTGTCTGGGCTAAAAGAACCTACGGTGTCTTTCCAGGTGTTCAGAGTAATTGTGATTTAACTTTGTCCTTCATTATTATATCCATTTTAATCAGGGGGCCCATCTCCTTTTAGGAAAACATGATGTTTTCATGTTGATGGGTTTGGAGTATATTGGGTTATATTTCCTAAAGAACTACGGGTTGGAGCGATAGCACAGCGGTAGGGCGTTTGCCTTGCATGCAGCCAACATGGCTGACCTGAGTTCGATTCCTCCACCCCTCTCAGAGAGCCCGGCAAGCTACCGAGAGTATCTCGCCCGCTCAGCAGAGCCTGGCAAGCTCCCCGTGATGTATTCGATATGCCAAACACAGTAACAACAAAGTCTCCAATGGAGACGTTACTGGGCCCGCTCCAGCAAATCGATGAACAACGGAGGACAGTGTGACAGTGTGACTCCTAAAAAAGAACTAATGTGATGAATAAATGCAGGAAAGAGACTTTCTGCCGCACGGAGTCCCATGGATAAATCACTTGTGCTAAAAGACCAAATAGGCAGGAAAACAAGCTTGCTTGAAAAACTTCAGAGAGAAGCTTGAAGGGCCTATGAGGCTTTGATATTGTTTGTAATTCATGAGCTATCCCAGGTAAATTATTGACTAGGCTAGTGATCCCCAACTTGGCTGCTTATCAGAAATGTCTAAAGAACATTTTGAAATTAGAATCACAGTACCCCATGGCAGAGCTATTGACTCAGCCTTCAGGGGTGCAGCAAGGAAATCTATTTGTAATCCGCGTGTTTCTTACACAGGGAGTACCATGCCATTCAAGACATCTGGGAACTATTAGACTGGCGTAAACCGCAGGCAAGAAAAGTCAAGAAAGGATTTTCAGGTTAATTTAGTGAACATCTTTTAGGGTTTACTCTATAGAAGGGCTACAAAGGCTCCGGCTCCTCAGAACAAAGTCATTTCAACAGATGCTAATGTATTTCATTATAGCATGGTATGTGCTGTGTTGGAGCCGTAGAAGCACAGAGAAGGGGGTGACCTTCACCCTTGCCTACCTCTACTCCCTTTCCTGTTATGACCTTCCTGGCCTTCAAGGGGCCTGGAGGTCATATTTTGACAATTAAGGCCAGGTCAGGCCTCCATTAGTCCAAATTAATGTTCCGTGGAAAAAAGAATCCAGAGAGTCGCTTTTGGGGGTGGGGGCCAGGGAGGAGCATCCAGTGGTTCTTGAAGGCTTCTCTGAGCTCTGTGCTTAGGGTTCACTCCCAGTGGTGCTCAGGGGACTATGCAGTACCAGGATCTAATCCTGGCCTCTTGCATGTACTCAGCCCTTTAAGCTATCTCTGATGCCAGAAGGGTCACTTAGTAAAGACCGTAAGGCAACACTCTAAGCTTGTTTAGTCTGTGCCAACCCTGTCACATGGAAGGTCACAGGAAAGGTCCTGGTGATGATCTCGCAACAGAAAGGACATAGACACACAGCCTGAGAAGCTGATGTCACCATTGGTGGTTTCTGGAAGGCTGTGAGAAGCAGCAGAATTAGCTTCCAGGACATCTTCCAGAGACTCTGTAACCGTCATCACTTTGCGGTAATACATCTTCCAGTTCATTCCATCTCTGCTCCAATAGTACTTGCCTTCCACACCTTAGATCACAGAGCTCTGTCTTGTCCCTGTACCCCAGGCATCCTCCACTGGGCATGGTGACCGCCCCCCTCTGAGTGATGCTGCTTTTTCCACTTAGAGGCGGAACAAGTCAAATGCCAAATGCCAGATTTGGACTGTTCTAGATTCTGCTCAGTACAGACACTAGATCCTGTCCCCCAAGCCTTGCATTGGTTTTGGGGGGTTGGAGATTGATCTCTCTTTGAGTGTTATGGAGGATCTTGGACCAAGAAGCATATTTCAAATTATGGAATAACCCTGCCCCTAGGACTCTGGGACAAGAACAGGACACAGGTGTGGTCATTGTTTTGTTTTTAGCTTTGTAGCCTGCCTACCTCCGCATGGCAGAGCCTGGCAAGCTCCTGATGGCGTATTCGATATGCCAAAAACAGCAACAATGAGTCTCACAATGGAAACGTTACTGGTGTCAGCTCAAGCAAATCGATGAACAACAGGAAGACAGTACTATAGTGCTACAGCCTACCTGAGAGTTTTCTGGGGGACACTGGGTTCTATCATCACTTTTCCTTAACTATAGGTTGCACATAACTCACAGTCCAGTGATTTGTAAAACTGGAATTATATAGATTGGGAGTGCAAGCGTGCGTGCGTGTGTGTGTTTGTGTATTGTGTGCATGTGTGTATGTGTGTGTGTGTGTGTGTGTGTGTGTGTGTGCTGGTCTGTCTTCTTGCCTGAATGGACTGGGAAATGTTGCATGAATTGTAAATCTCTGTGCACACCCCAAGCCAGAAACGATTCGAGTAATGATTACATCTCCTGAGAGCTGAATGGAATTCAGAGACAGACTCATCACCACCCATCCCTCCCTGCCCCACAGGGAGCTTAAGAAGTACTGCAGGAATTCTGTAGTTTTTGCTTCTGCCATTCACTCTGGCAATCTTGGCCCTTTAGGAGACTTGCTTGTCAGCTTGTCACTGTTTAACCACTTCTATAAGGCAGTGGCATCTTTAAAGGCCACTCATGACCTGAGAGCTGTGACTTGTGTAGAGAAATAAAAGTGGCTTGTCTTGTAATAAAACAAGGACTCTTGGTGAACAGGATATATATAGGTGGGTGCGGGCTGTTTCTCTCGGGCCAGTGGTTGTTGCTGTTCTCCAGGAACAGAGCACTCCCCGACAGCATCTGTCTGTCCTTTGGGAACACTCAGAAGTCTGGCCTGGGATGGTGTGTGTGTGTGTGTGTGTGTGTGTGTGTAGCTGGGCAAGGGGCGCAGAAATGGTGGGGAATGAAGGTGAGAAATCTATTAGACGAAAAAAAGGTGGGAGATCCCAGCCTGGGTGATGTCAGTGGATCATTTTGTCAGACCCAGACTTCTAAGAAGCATAGTGGGGAGAAACCCCATGACAGAGTCACGCCAATAGCAAACAGATGCGTTCCGCTTCTGAGGAACTGCTACTACAGTAGCAGTTCTGTCTGAACCATTCCAGCCTGCACCTGGGTACACTTTAGTTTCTCGTGGGACTGTAGCACTGTAGCACTGTCCTCCTGTTGTTCATTGATTTTCTTGAGTGGGCACCAGTAACGTCTCCATTGCGAGACTTGTTGTTACTGTTTTTGGCATATCGAATACAGCACGGGGAGCTTGCCAGGCTCTGCCGTGCGTGTGGGATAGTCTCGGTAGCTTGCTGGGCTCTCCGAGAGGGATGGAGGAATCAAACACGGGTTGGCCGCATGCAAGGCAAATGCCCTCCCCGTTGTGCTATCGCTCCAGCCCTTGTGGGACTAGGAACATTATTATGAGGAGCTCCACTCTCACTTAAATAGGTTCTGATTGCTGTCAGGCCTTGGTTGTGTAGTTACCAGCTGCATATGGAGAAGAAGCTAGTTCGTTTACCCCCAAGTTTAGCTACTGTTGAGGACAATTCTATTTTTAAAGGCCAATTCAGTGGCAGATGACCTGAGTTCTTTTTAAGGATCCCAGTTTTGCCTGGTCATTATGATTTGATACCACTGGAAACTCAAAGGTCAGTTCCCTTGAGAATTCACCGTGTAGGGAGATGAAAAGAAGGAGTGTTTGGGGAAGAGAGGGTGGGAGGGAGAAAGTGCTACTTGAATTAAACTGCCAGACAGGGTCATGTTGACTCACTCCTTTGCCAGCTTGGACTCCTGAAGATGAGCAGTGTCCCATGAACCTCCTCTAAAGAGGGATTTTGTCTCCCATAGGTTTTTCCTTCTTATCTAGATAACCTGGAGTTAGCACAGGAGATAGCACAGCGGGTAGAGCATTTGCCTTGCATGCAGCCAACCCGGGTTCGATTCCTCCATCCCAGTAAGATACTGAGAGTATCCCGCCTGCACAGCAGAGCCTGGCAAGCTCCCCGTGGCATATTTGATATGCCAACAACAGTAACAAGTCTCAGAATACAAGTCTCAGAATGGAGATGTTACTAGTCCCACTCGAGCAAATCAGTGAACAACGGGAGGACGGTGGACAGACAGTGCTATCCAGATAACAATTGAGGATTTAGAGTTTATTGACTTGATTTTAAAGTTGCTCAGAGACAGGCTCTGGAGCGATAGCACAGCGGTAGGGCGTTCGCCTTACAAGTGGCCAACATGGCCGACCCGAGTTCGATTCCTCCGCCCCTCTCGGAGAGCCCGGCAAGCTACTGAGAGTATTCGATATGCCAAACACAGTAACAACAAAGTCTCCAATGGAGACGTTACTGGGCCCACTCGAGCAAATCAACGATCAACGGGAGGGCCTTTACCTTTACCTTTACCAGAGACAGGCTCAGAAGTAGAATGCTTGCCTTGTGCGGGTAAAGCCCTGGACTCAATGCTTGGGACAGAAACATAAATAAATAATGGCAATAGCAGCCACAGAGCTTCTTCCAGTTGGAGTTTGTCACCTTGGGGAGTATGGGAAGAAACTGAGAAGCATTGCAATCCTTCCTTAGAGAGGACTCTCCACTATCAGCTGGGCTTGGGGGTGTTTGTCCCTCTCACACTATCTGCCCTTTCCATTCCGGTCATCTTAGTTCCTGAACATCAAAGTCCACAAGGCTGTAGGGACTGTCCTTCACATTTCTTTCTGGACTGTCACCAACAGCGAGTTTGTCAAGGACAGTTGGGTTTGGATTGGTGGAGAGGGAAATGCTAGCATCTGTGTGAGTCATGGAAAAACTCAGTCATGGCTGCTTCAATAAAATCCTGTTGGCAAAACCAAAACCCCAATTAAAAAATAAAACGTTAAAGGGTATCATAAGGATTTGATTCCATACTTAAGTTGAGTGACTTTTATGGCATTTACTTAGGGTTGGGGCCTTATTAACTGGGCGAGAAAGGTGCATAATTAGCGCATGGGGAGGGGGTGGTTCCATTGGAAGACAAATGGGAACATTGTGCCTTTGGTTCATTTTCTCCTGACTCCCCTACTGCCGCCTGTTAGACCATGTTCCATAGCCCTCCTAGAGAACTCTCCCCAAACCAGTGATTCACTGCAAGTCCAGAGGAAGGAGAGCAAACAAGAGCACAGCTAGAGCCCTTGCTTCATTAGACGCACAAATCACAAGGTAAAAGCACCAAGAATGGAAATGGATTGTCGCTAACCAAGCCTGGGGTGGAGGTTGCTGGCATGCTTCTTCTGGTCTCTGAAACCACCCTGTGGGGAATCAGAAGGAGACCTAAAGACTTTTAGCAGAAAATCAGGACTGTGTGATGGGTAACTCAGAGTGGGTGGATCCTAGGGTCAGAAATGCAATACCACAGAGTCAGCACCAAACAAAAAATGTCCTTTAGATGTGCCAGAGAGAGACATCACCTCTCCCCAGCACCCCACTCTCCACCTGGGCGATCTCCTGGGTTTTCCCCAGGTCCTGAAAAGCCAGAGGGAAGGGACACAGATGACATTTCAGCTCGCTCCCTAATTAGGTTTCTTACCTTGTTTCCTAACTCAGGAGAATAGCAAGTTTCCCAGAGTAATGGATTTGTTATTTCTTGGGTGATGATGATGATGATGATGATGTTTAAATGCTTAGGTTTTACTACATCCTGTCCCTATCAGCATTTGGTATCATGTGGTTCTTGGTATTATCCAACAGGTCAAGCTTCATCTGACTGGAGGTGACGGTAGCTGAGGTTGTAGGGAATGGACTCCCCATTCAACTGAAAACTGAATAACATCCAGAATTCTCTTCCCCATGGACACTCTCCAGGTGGCCTCTTAGGGGGGACTGGCCACTTTTAGAGGACACCAGGGCATGACTCAAATGCACATGGTGCAGAAAAGTGAAGAACCATCCATAGCTTAGGTTTCAACAAAGAAAAAGTTTAATAGTAATTTTCGTAAAAGGATGATATAGCTTATTCAGGATCTAAATAGGAGGATAGGGAGGAACCCATAGATGGAAAAATCCAATGTGCTCTCTCTGGCAGGATCCTGGTGGTGGCTGCCTCTCATGGCAGCAGAGAATGACTGTACTGGGGCCCCCTGAGAGAGGGGTGTGCTCAAGCAGATGGAGGCACAGAAGGATGGAACCGGAGTACGGAAAGCAACGCGACCTGGTGGGCTTGGAATTCAGGGCGCCTGATTCCAGTCCCTTTGGAATCAGTGTATCCCAGGTCTGAATCAGTTTAAGTCCAAGTTAATAGTTTTCCTCTGCTTCCCATTCCTTCAGCAGCAGAATTGACTTTAAATATCATTAAAGCTGGATGGAGCCAATCTGCCTGGGTTCCTTTTTTGGCTTCACCACTTCCCAGCTTTGAAATCTGGGCACATGACTTAACCTCACCATTCCTTGGTTTCTTCATTTGTCAAGCACCCATAAGAGCAGGAGCTCATTCCTAGGATTATTTTGAAGATTACAGAAATTCAATAAAATGCTTAGTTTAGAGACTGGCATTCACTCTGTATATTTATTTATATATCTTTGTTTGAGAGTATGAATTTTTCACTTGACAGAAACCAAATTTAACAATTCTTTGCACTTGCTATTTGAGAGATTATAAGCCTTTGTATCTTCAATAGCCCAGATGTGCTTAAGCTATGAACACATAAGGACATTTTTTAAAAAGACACGGGCAGGATCTAAAATCTCAGGACGAAGTCACATGCTAGCATTCTCTCAACTTCTTTTTTTTTTTTGGGGTATAAAGAATACAACATCTGCAAACAACAGCTGGACAAATATTCAAAGATATAATTCCAACTTCTTGCCATGTTGGCAAAAGCTGTTGGGACAGAGGGAAATAATTCGCCTTGTATCAGTACCTTTTTGTAGATGGAAGAAAAGAATTTGGATGAGTCATTTTTTTTCAAGGCAAGGTTTAAGGAGAACAGGAAGAAGAAAGCATTGTCAGGGACATTCTGGAAGTGTCAGATAATATACAACAATTTACTCAAAAGACCCAAGCTATCAGACAGATGGATAGATTCATGTTATCTAGCCAGAGAACCTTACAGAGATCCAAACATCTATTGGTGTCCTCCTCCTGCAGTTCAGTAATTCAGCTTTAGGGAAGTGCTGATCTGGCCTCAGGGTCCTAGGAGGAAGTAGAGTATCTGAGCTGCCTTGTGCAGCAGTGGACATTGTGACTCGACAAAGGCCTGCTATTTGTCCAGTTTTCCTGGCTGCTCGGAGTAGTCACTCTCTCCCCTGGGTAACTCCTGCTCTTTCTGGAATAGGTGATTTGGGGCAGACCTGGCAAGAGAAAAGAGCTGATACAGTGGCACCTGAGAATTTGCAGGGACACATTTTTTTTGGCAACATTAATTGTGGTTTAATAAAAATACCTCTAAAATACATCATAGAGAGTCTTATTATTTTTAAAGAAAATAATTCATAATTTTTTTGAGCCACACCTGGCAGTGCTCAAGAATTAACCCCGGCTCAGTGCTCAGGGCTCACTCATGGCAGTGCTTGGCAGATCATGAAGTATCAGGATTGAAAGGGTCTCCTTCATGCAAAGCAGGCACTCAATCCAGTGAACAATCCACAGAAGCAAGAAGACGGCCGAAGTCAATGACACATGCAGTCCAGCCTTTGACACAGGAACTGCAGACTTAAACTCCAGCTGTAAAATGCAGGGATTGGGAATGATAGATCACATTCTTCCTTGTGCTGTCCTTTTGGAGGGGGCAGAATGGCTGCAGTCTCCTGACCCTGGACACAATGTCATAAAAGCTTGAAAGCGATGACCTACCAGGGCCATGTGGTGACTGTTGACATACTCCAGGCCCTCAGTTGTGCACTTGGTGGTACCACAGTTCTGCCACAGTCCTTCACCTTTTGTGGTCAATGTGAGACTGGACCACTGCCCACATGAAAAGAATTTCAGTTTCCCTCTTGGCCTGGAATCTGACCCTTTTGAGACTAAAAGGGCTGACTTGTGACGTTTTTACTGCATTGCAAGAAAAAAGATATGGTCATTTCTCTTTTTTTTTTCCATTCTTAATTTTTTTACTCGTGGTGTTTGCACAGATTAGTTTTTTTTTTTTGAAATAAAAAGAAAGGAGAGAGAAAATTTAAGGTTACACTTGAAATTTTCCTTGATTCTCTTTGAGTACTTTGTAAATGGAATTTTATAAACACTGAGATCGTATGGAGAAACATGAAGGGTGCTCTTGGACCTGACTTTCTCCTCTACTTTAATTTTGACCTCTCTCATCCTTTTCTCCCACCAACTTTAGCAACCATCCTTTCGTTCCATGTGTTCATCAGATTAGTTTGTTTTTAGACCTCGCATCTAAGAGAGATTATATGGTAGTTTCCTTTTTATTTATTTCTGTCACAGTACAATACTCTTGAGATCCATCCCTGTCACAAATAGCAGGGTTTAATTCTCTTTATTGCTGTATAATATTCTACTCTGTGTACATTCCACAATTTCTTTAGCTATTCAACTGCCAGTGGATGGTGAAGGTGCTTTTATGTCTTGGCTATTGTTAATAAATGCTATAATGAACAGAGGGCTGCTGTATCTTTTTTAGCTGTATTTTTGTTTGCTTTGGATAAATTTTCAGGAAAGAAATATAGATCCATCAGATGGTAGTTCTGATACTCATCTTCAGAGAAATCTCTAGACTGTTTTTCATCCATCCTCAGCAACACTTGTTCATTCTTCTTATAGATACATAGTAACTCTTCCTGTCTATATTCATAGTAACTTCCTACCTATATCTGAGAATGGTCATTTTCACAAGTGTGATGTCTCAGTATAGTCTTCATCTATAGTTCAACCTGCATTAATGACCTTGAGCGTCTTCGGAGGTACCTCTTGGCCATCTGCATGTCTTCTTTTGGAACATATTTATTCAGATCTCCTAGTTTTTAATTAGGTGTTTTTAATAAAATATTATGGCATTCTTTATATATCCTGTATGTTGGTCAGATTCTATATGACCTTTTCTCCCCCATCTATAAGTTTCCTTTGCCTTTTCAATTTGTGGGTGGTTTCTTCACTGCATCTTGTTTATTTGGTACTTTAAAAAAAACACAAAGTTTGGGGCTGGAGCAATAGCACAGCGGGTAGGGCGTTTGCCTTGCATGCGGCTGACCCGGGTCCGGTTCCCAGCATCCCATATGGTCCCCTGAGCACCGCCAGGGGTAATTCCTGAGCACAGAGCCAGGAGTAATCCCTGTGCATTGCCGGGTGTGACCCAAAAAGCAAAAAAAAAAAAAAACACAAGGTTTTAGATTTGTTTTTTGTTTTTATTTTTCTGTCAGAATTGAGCCAACCTCTGCCTGGGTTTGATCTGTGGATGTAATATGTTACTTGATGAGGTCTTGTCCCCTGTTTGAAATTCCCTGGAGTCATTTTTTTAACAGGCAGTCACAGTGAAAGATGCTCCAGGGTACTCCCAATAAGAATTCCAGACTTCATTTTTTTAAATTAACTTATTTATTTGTTTTGGGGAGTGGCTCACCTGGTGGTGCTCAGGACTTACTCCTATCTGAGCACTCAGAAATTACTCCTTGGCAGTACTCCGAGATCATATGCAGTCCTGGGGATTGGACCCCAGTTAGTCTCATTCAAGGCGAGTTCCATACTCACTATAACTTTCTCTGTAGCCCCTGAGCTCTGTACTTTGTATAGGAGGTTAGTGGTGGAAAGAAGCTTGAAGGAAAGGAGTGCCTTACTTTTAAGCAGATTAAACCAGGAGTGAATTTTCATAACCTATAAAACAGAGAACACTATGTGATATGACATTAGTTCAGTTTTCTTAATGTCTGGTGGTTTTGTGGGGACAAACATGAAATTTTGAAGCCACTGACTTCACTCTACTAAAATTAAGCCATTTAGGGCTGGAGAGAAGAATAAGAAATAGAGTCTCCTGCTCCTGGCAATTTGGTTTCTGGTTTTGACTACCAGAATTCCATAGGATAGACATTAGGGAATAATGGGATGTCAGAAAAATCCTCTAGGTCCCCATAGTGCATAGATACATAGTAACTCTCCCTGTATATATTATTAACCATAATATTGTATTGCATTGAATGCTCAAGAATTATGAAGTCACATTAACTTTCTCCATACTGCCCCTAATTAGCTGTTTGGAAATATCATACGATTTGAAAAGATTAAAGAGAATTTTCCTCAGGAGTACTTATTATTTTTGTGGGGGGAAGGCCCACACCCAGCAATACTCACTCAGCAATTACTCCTTGATGTGCGTGGAAGACTGTATGGGATACTAGGGATTGAACTCAAGTCTGTGATGTGCAGGACAAACGTCCTATCCACATACTACCACTCCAGCCCTATTATTGAATCATTTTTTAATAAGTGAAAGATCACCAGTTTGGGGAGATGGTTATTGAAATGATGAACTTTTGAAAATCTTCCTGGAAAGTGAATATCAAGAGTATGGACACTCATATACTCTCTGACTCTTACTTCCTTTCTCCACTCTCTGTACATGGTTTCTTCTTTCTCCTCCTTGAAAGTGAACTCACTACCATCATTAAGTCATCCTCCCCTCCTCCTCCAGTCTGAAGCTCTGTTTCCACACACGTGTGTTGGTTTCCAACCAGGAAAGACCACTATTTCCTTGAACAGCCCCTTCACTCTCTGGGCTGGCTGGCAGCAGTTACACCCCCTTTTCTTACCTCACTCTTATCTCAGTTGGGCTAGAAACCCTAGCTAGGTTACTTTGGGACAACTAGGTTTGAGTGGGAATGAAAATTCTCAGCATTTCAAACGATAGCGTTCTAAAGAGGTTTTCCAAGATTTCTTAGCCCTTTCTAGAATTTGTAGAACATTTCGGTAGCTGCTCTGGGCCCACTTCAAGCCACACAAATCTATCTCATGGCAGTTAGAACATGGTTCATCATCATAATGCCGTTTGGGCGTTCACGCCCAAATCCGTAAGAAAATGTATGTCATGGTTCTTTTCAAAGAACATATAACTTTTCAGTTAATATTTGAATATAAAACAGTCTGCCCCAGTTTCTTCTGCTACCCAGCCGCTCTCAACACAGGCTCAGCCAGAAATGCAGGATTCACATGTCAGTATGGTTGAGATGCCTTTGTCATCTCTAATCATTTATTCATTTTTCTCTCTCCAGATGAGATAAATTTACCTATATCCAGCAGCTTCTGGCAACAATAGCAATCAACAAGTTCTGTTTCTACACTTGTTTAGTGAAGTCCTCAAAGGATGTATCCATACATTGACAGAGAGACAAATCACACACACACACACACACACACACACACACATACACAAAATACACCCCTTAATAGATTTTGGACACGTTGAGTCCAGTTGTCTACAAGAGATATCCTCTTTACAAGCAATACTGGAATTTTCTTTGGGGTGTGTGTGTGTGTGTGTGTATGAGAGAGATTTCAAACTACTATTATATATGTACTTTCAGTTAAAAACAACTGGCACAGCTGATCCTTGTATTTGAGATTTTACATGTATTTCCTCTCTGTATCATCTCTGCACCCCTATGAGATGAGTCGGGTATATGAATAGATGAATCGTTTGCATATAGATGCATAAAATTGGCTCTGATATTCAACTGGAGCTTCCAGTTACTGTTAGCCTTTAACTTGTCACCTCTACCCCCACCCTCACCTCTGCCCCTACCTGTCTGTCTCCAGATTCTGAGTCCTCAGCCATTACTCTCTCTTTCCATCCCAACCACACGAATTCAGTCTTATTATTATCCTCATTTTACAGACCAAAAAGGAAAATCCAAGGTGAGGTGACTCCTCTAGACCTTCCACATTATTGATTTTAGGTTTTGATTGAATTTTTGAATTCAGCTATTGACTTTTATACCTACAAAGTTCTGACTGGAATGTAAATGAATTCATCTAGACTGGGTCTTCTGACCACCAATTAGATTATTTGAGAAGGTTGTGTTAGTTTAAGTCATTAAGGGAAATATCATTTTCCTCAGTAATTGAAATAATTTGGAGGAGAAGGACTGCTGATATAAGCTTATTAGTAATAGTAATTTTCAATTGGTATAAAATGATTAGTAGATGTCAGGCACTATTCAAAGTGCTTTACAATGAATAGTTCTTCTTTCCAACCCCACTAGGAGGAAGGTTCTGTTTTTCCCCAGCTAACAGTAAGAAAGCAGAGGTTAGAGAATGTGGCCAAGATTATATAGTGCCTAGTGGGAGAGCTGAGATTCATACTCAACAGTCCAGCCCACAGTCCTTCATCCAAATGGTCCCATGTTAGTTTTGACTTCACCATCATTGACTTTGGCAGGTTTGACATTATAGCTGTCCTTTGTTATCCCTCAAGCCCTTTGCTGGTAATGAGGGCAAACTTTGAAAGCAGATGTGTTGGAAGGCACCTCCATTATTCCACTCCTGGTTCAAACATCTGGATTTCCCACAGGCACATCAGAAGAAAGATAGCGTAGCATTTAGTTACACTTCGAAGGTAAAGGTAAAGGTAAAGGCCCTCCCGTTGTTCGTCGATTTGCTCGAGCGGGCCCAGTAACTTCTCCATTGGAGACTTTGTTGTTACTGTGTTTGGCATATCGAATACGTCACGGGGAGCTTGCCAGGCTCTGCCGTTCGGGCGAGATTCTCTCAGTAGCTTGCCAGGCTCTCTGAGAGGGGCGGAGGAATCGAACTCAGGTTGGCCATGTTGGCTGCGTGCAAGGCAAACGCCCTACCGCTGTGCTATAAAAAACCTCTCCCCTAAAGTGGTCCACTAAAGTACAGCAAGGCGAATGAAAGGCTCATTTTAGAACAATTGCCCGCAAATTCAGTGTGGAGTGACAGTATGCCATTTGCCCCCAGAATTCTTAGCTGCTACTAAGCGTGTTCTAGAAAATTCCTTCATCTCATGCTTCATCGCTGATCCGACTGAGCGTCCTCTGTGGTCTACCTCTGTCTTAAATTGGCAGCCAGGGCATCTTCCTGGTATGTGCCCACTTTGGCTGTGGACCTGCTGATTGTCTGCGCTCTGCCTTCCCCAGCAGTGGCGCCTTCATAACCTCTTAGCAAGCAGGCATTTCCAGTTCCCTGTGGGAGACACCTGGCTTCACTCTTTGTCCTTGGGCTCTTTGCCTCCCATACCTGAGACTCTGCAGAGAACACTAGGAAATGAAGGTGCAGCCAGAAGGAGCTGCTCAACTGGAAGCTCCTTTTTGAAATCAGAATAAGTTATCGTTGTTTTGCCTTACGGAAGCTTCCCATCTCTTCTGCTAAGTGCCTGAGTATCTCTGGGGCTGAACTAAAATTCCCATTCCCTTTACTTTAGCAATGGAGATGTTATTGCTTATTTCTGCTCAGGACCGGGGAATTATAAAACTTCTCTCTCCACCTGAAGCTGTTTGCTAAACAAGTTGGCGTATCTTTCAGAACATGGCATCAATTTCCTTTAAAAGACATTTAAACAGAAAACACATTTTAAGACATAAATCTCCCACTGGATTATTTTACTTTTTAAAGGAAACAAAGAGAAAGGGATCATGGCATTCTCAAAAGAGCCTCACTTTTCTCTGTTCACTGGTAAAGAAAGTGAGAGAGAAATGGCTGGGACGTTGGACCCCACTCAAACTGACCTCACCCTTATGCCTGGCTCTGGACCTTCACTTCTCCACCTGTATAATGAGGAGGGTGTCATACTATAGCATGCGCAAAGAGACCAGTCAGGGTAGAAATGACGGCTGCAGCATGATGATAAGAGTTGCGTACACTGTGCCCATCATTTGGAAGAGAGCAAATGTAGCTAGATATTAACATGCCAGGTGGGAGGCCAGCAAAAGGCTCATCATATGCAGGTGGAAAAGCTGGAGTCTTAGAAATGACTCATTAGCTGACTTACCCTGGGCAAGTTATCTCATGACTCCATACTTACCTTCCCTCTTTTCTAGAATGCAGTCAAAGGCGTTGGCCCTTCTATCTCTCAGAACTGTTGTGTGCATTCAACGAAGTGTGTTGTGTAAATCAGAATGTGAGAAGTGCTTACAAGAGCCCGTGGCAGGGGTGGGAGAGGTACCCTAAAAGTATCACTTGCAGGGACTTTTCATCTCTGCCAAGGTCCCCCACAATTTCAACCACCTGTTTACAGCAGCATCTGAGATGATAAAGGATCAGGCATTACTCAAGCAAAACTAGGTATGCAAAGTGGGAGCAGAGATACTTTTTTAGAAGCCACATTTTTAAGATTTTATTTCAAACCAAAAACTTGGGGGCTGCAGTGATAGCACAGCGGGTAGGGCGCTTGCCTTGCACGTGGCCAACCTGGGTTCAATTCCCAGCATCCTGTATGGTCTCCCAAGCACCTCCAGCAATAATTCCTGAGTGCAGAGCCAGGAGTAACCTCTGTGCATCGCTGGGTATGACCCCAAAAGCAAAAACTTAGGCCTAGCCAGGAAACGTCCTTTGTCTGTGCAGCTGGAGAAAGACACGTGCAGAAATGGGAGTTTGCATCGGTGGAAACCATGGAAGAACAGATAGTCCAAGTCAGTAAGAAGTGGACGGAAGGAGTTCAGAGTCTGGAACAGGATTGCCACGTAGCACTTGTTAAATCCTAGCAAGTCAAGATTTAGTGCTTGGAGAAGAATAATCAGCCTTTATGCATTCGTGGAAAACATCCAAATCTTGATTTTCAGAGAGTCTGAGGTTCTCTGGCCTGACTTTGACGCCGAGGCTATATTTTTTCCATGTGTGCAAAAAAAAAAAAAAAAGGCCAGAAGTCGAAATGGATAGCCATTTTTTTTTAAATAAAGAACGTATGCAATGATAACTGGGCACGTAGGCTCTGGTTGGCCTGGGAATTCCTTTGAATTCTGCTTTCTTGTTTCTTTCTGTGGCCCAGAGACATTTCTGGCTGCATTGGGGTATGAAGAGTATATTTGGCCTTGCACATTCTTCTTCCCCGGGAGAGCCATGTTCTGTTTAAAAGGAGCCGGAAAATAGAGACTGTTTTTTCACTAGGGATAAGAATATCCTCCTCAAAGCAGCCAGGGCTCCGGGAGTAACAGGATCCATATGTCGAGCAGGCTGCTAATGCTCAGCATATGGGCACATGGGCAGTGAATGTCCCAGGCAGGAAAGGGCCTGGTGTTCCCCAGTGGAGACCATGTCACCTCGCAGAAGGACCAGGACTTACGTGACAGATGGATCGCACAACTCCTGAGCTTAATACTCCTGCCCGTGCTCCATGTCATGGGGTAACAGACAGGCATACGGAAGGGCCTGGCTGGCCTTTAGGCAGCCTGTAGCCTCCGAAAGGATCCATCGTCCCCACATCCCACAGGTGGTCTCGACTCTACCTCATTGGGTTTCATTAGGGGCAGCAAATAAACGGGTCTGTCTCCGACAGTAAAAATGAAACTTATGAAAAGAATACTTGCTTGGGCACCAGGTAGCCAAGCCCTTACTTGACGTGACCTTTGGGAAATCACTTAACCTCTCTTTGCTCATCTGGAAAGTTGAGGACGTGGAACCTGGTGATGGTTGAGATTCCTTGCAGTCCTCCTTAGGGTAGCATCACCAGTCACTTTAGGGGGAGACCAATAACAAAGCTCCCACATGAGTGATGGTGCACCAAGCTCTGTTTGCTCTGAGAAGGTAGGGGAAACTGAGGGAGAAGACCTTCCAGTGCTCTCAGGAAAGAGCGGGAAACCAAATAAGAGTGAGAGCGAGATAGGATAAAAAGGACAGACAGACAGACACACACACGAAGGGAGGGAGGGAGGGAGGGGGAGGGAGGGAGGGAGGGAGGGAGGGAGCCTGCATTGAGATAGTTCTTCTTCCAGGTCAATCTCAGCATCCGTGCCTCTTATTCTCACAGTGGAGAATTCAACATCCTCTCTGGGTTGGGCTCCTACCCCCACCCTCCTTCTCTGGTTCCTGTCTCAGCCCTGAAAGGTCGTTCAGGGCACATGCTCTGCTCTGGCAACAAACCTTGTTCCATCCCAGGCACCATATTGTCTCCTGAGCATGGAGAAGCTCCAGATGCAGCCATGGAGACCTCGCATGCTACTGGGTGGTCCAGGGAACCTCTGGCACTGCATTCTCAGGCCCCACACTGAGCACCCCTTGGGTGCCCCTGTGCCCACAAACAACCAATTCCTGTCTTCATCAAGCCATCCCGTTTTCTCTCAGCCTCCGATGGGAGATTCTCTGGTCTGCCTTGTCTATTGGTTAGGGAGATTCCCTGGTGTGCCTTGTCTATTGGTTAGGTCCAGCTCTTGTCTATTGGTTATGTCCCCCGGGACACCCCCTCTAAGCTCCCGAAAGCCCTTTGATCTCTCTGTCCTGCAGCGCACAACCAGGGTCCTTCAACTAGGAGTAAACAAGCAGGGACTGAGATGAGTCACCATGGCAACGAGCTCCCCTGCATCTCGGGGAAGAGAAAATGGCTGTTCTGAGGAGGGGCTCCCTGAGTCTCAGTTACCCGCTTCTTGGGTCTAGCCCCTCCTCCGTACTCAGTGCACTGAGCCCAACACCCATGAGTCTTTAGCTATCAGCTGCGCCCCACTTAAGAAGAACGGAGCCAAAGGCCAGTGAATAAAAACACGTCCCTCCCCTCAGCCTATATTCCCGAGGAACGATTATCTGCTCAAAGCAGATCGAGGAACAGCTTGAACACAGGAGTCAGAGATTTGGGGCAACATTTTTTGTGTTACTCGTGAAGTGGAATGATGAAAGTATAAGGAGACTCAAAAAATGCAAAGCATGTAGCTAAGGGGTTCAGGGAATTCCAGGGGCCCCAGGCAGATCTGCACTCCAGAAACCTGTCTGGCTGAGAGGGTGACGATGTTAGGTGCTGTCTCCTCTGGGGGGGGGGGCGGGGAGGAAGATGCACCATTGGTCCTGTGGAGGGGGCTGAGGTGAAGATCCTTTAGGAATCCACTGAGTTCCACAGGACACCGTCTCTGCAGCCATGCATTACCCATGGGTGTGAGACCAGGCCTCCCAGGGCACAGCCATGGCTCACTGGTGACCCATCAGGCTCCTGATTCTATCAGTCCCACTCTTGTCTGAAGCAGAAACATGTGCCTCCTTGAGGGGTGAGAAGCACTTAAAACAGAGGGCACCCCACATCTCCAGGGAGACCTGGCACCAAGGGGACAGTGTTCTGGTTGGACAGGAGATTATCGACCATGCCCACTTCTGGCAGTGGAGGGAGGAGCTGTAGGTCAATGGATGTTGAGATGTCTCCAAACGCTAATAGTCTCTCTTCTCTCTTTCTGAAAGTGAGCGGGGAGATGCAATTTGGGCACAAAAGGTGTGGGTTTGATCCTTGGAAGTTCCAAAGTGTGTTGACCTTGAACTTGGTCTTTTTCAGTTTCTCTGCAGGTGGACATTGTTCCCAGCCAAGGGGAAATCAGCGTTGGAGAGTCCAAGTTCTTCTTGTGTCAAGGCAAGTGTCCTGTGCCCCGCTGCGTGTCAGGAAAGCATACGCCCCAAGACCATCGGGCAGAGCAGAAGTCTGTGGGCTGCATTTGGCGGGCTCTGTGCTCCACACCCTCAGCTCCTGCCATTGCTCTGCAGTCAGGTGGATTCTTTTTTCCTGAGAGCCAGGAAGCTCTACTGCACCTGCTCTTCCTTCCTCAGAGCCACCCCAATATAACAAATTGCATCAGTGGGACTATGCCGAGTGATTAGGGGAAGGTCTAGGGCAAAGTTCCCAAACTTCATTAGCACACTTTAGCCCTCTTCAGGACAAAAAAAAAAAAAAACAGTGCGCATGAGCTGAATCCGAGACTCATTCTGGCACCTCCTCAAAGGCAGACCACCAGCAGGAAAATCCAGGGAGGTCTATAACTTGCCTGAAAGAAAAGCAATGCTGATGTCTCTGCACACTCTGAGGACAGACAACACACAAGATTGTCCACATTGTTCTGGCCCACAGTCCCCAGATCAGAGCCCTAGAGCTCTGGGACTGGTCTGACTCGGTGTCCTGGGTGCTGGTTTGGCAAACAGGCCCTTTCTCCACAGCCCAGGTAATGACCAGGACATGTGCCAAGAATCAAAACTCTTCCAGGCACCAGGGTGCTCTGAACATAACACCCTGCCAGGACAGGATGCTGAGCGCGGTGTTGGCTGGGACATTTCCCATGCCTCTGTTGGCGAGGGGGGCCATTCCAGGCTCTCCTGGTTTCCGTGGGATGAGGGCGCCCCAGACTCGGGTGTCTTCTCTCCAGGTTTGCCTTCATTACAGCAATTCAAATGCTCTCAGATGAAACCGTGGCGCCCACAGCACATCTTGCAAATAGTGATATTTATTGAAAACATGATGGGCCCTGAAAGGAAGCCGGCTTTATTTCCATGCTAAGCATCTGTGTGGGGTTGGGTGATCAGGCAAGGGCACCGTGCCAAGAAGCTGGGGACACCAACGGCCCTTCACGCCTTTCCAACTCTGCATCTGACAGCTGAGGGCTGACACCCACCCCTGCTGGGTGCCAGGGGTCACTGGGTGGCAAGTGTGATCACCTTCTTTGAAGAATTTTCAGAGAAGGGTAGTCTTTCTGAGGCAAGGTGCTAAACCTGGGTAGGTGTGTAAACAATGGGTAGAGGCTGGAAGCTGTGGTTGCTAGCTACAGTTCTGCACTAGCTGTGTCTCATCCTTCAGACAGGAGACCAGCATAAAGCCCTAGAAAACAAATGACCAGCTAAGCCCTTAGCTCAGATCGTAAGTAAATGAGCTCCCTTAACCTCCTACTCTGGAATGCTTAAAGCTCCTAGTTTAGTGTGTGGTACCCAGTAAGTCCTCTGCAAATATTTCTTCCCTTCATTTACTCGGGGTAGGGCCGCTATGAGAAATACTAGCCCTAGTGGTTGGTCAAGTTCTTCCCAAGTACTATCACTGGGATTAGGCACCTTGGCCTTCGACCAGAGTCAGAGCACTTGGTCCTTACCAGTTCTCCACCGTGATCAAGCTCCAAGCTTCCTTGCACTGTAGTTTTCACTGGATTCCCACTGTCCCTGTGGAAGGGTTTTTGTTTTTTTTCAACTTCAGTGGTTTGAAATTAATCTCTTTCTCTTCAGTGGCGGGAGACGCCAAAGACAAAGACATCTCCTGGTTCTCTCCCAATGGAGAAAAGCTCACCCCAAATCAGCAGCGGATCTCGGTGGTGTGGAATGATGACTCTTCGTCCACGCTCACCATCTACAATGCCAACATTGACGACGCCGGCATTTACAAGTGTGTGGTCACTGGCGAGGACGGCACTGAGTCAGAGGCCACAGTCAATGTGAAGATTTTCCGTAAGCCCCTCTTTCTTCTCTTGCATCCTGGTGGTGCGCTATGCTAGTAGAGGGACCAGCTGGGAACTTGATGAGTCTCCTCTCCACTTTCCTCTCCCTAAACCTGGAAATGGAGCACAGAGTTCTAGCATATTCTTAAAGGCTCCTTGGCCAAATCAGAGCTAAGGACCTAGGTTGACGCAGGACATAGCCACCTCCCATGGGCACCTTCCTCTGTTCTTTAAATTCAGGTGACACCTGTCGCAGAGCAGAGGGTTATTATGTATCCCCTCTTCCCTTCCCCAAGTGATGACTGTTAATTCGGGTTTTCCCTTATCTCACTCTCCCTTATGGGGAATGGGGCCAGTGGCTCCGTGGGGTGGGGAGGTTTTATCTGAACATTCATTCCGTGCCACTCAGAGCAGGCAGTCACCAAAACCCAATCTATAGGTGGCATCTCATTATCTTATCACCTTGTGCCATATGGCACATATGTGCCATTGGCCAGGGTCATGGCAGGTGACAGCTAATGGAACCATATTGATTGCCATGGTATTTATTACCTGTAATCCTGCTTTCCCTCTATCATGTTTTTGAGAATCGTCTCTGAGGTAGGAAGATTGGGTTGGGATATCAGGCAGTAGGAGACAGAAATGATCCATGTCTCCTGCTAATCATCGAAGAGTAAGAACCAGTGTTGCATTTCATTGGCACCATTCTCCATAGCAGGGAACCCTTGATGCAGACACTCCTTGCTCCCCATAGACATCTTTTTGCACAAAGCATCATCAATGGAGCATTCAGAGAAGAGATTTTGATTGCCAGACATCAGCAACATAATCCTCCTTTTGGGTTGGCTGCTCTGCCTGTCATTTTTAGCCAAGTCCAGGGTAGGAAACCCTTTGACACCAGCCTATATACAGAGGGACAGTTGCCTAAGACTCAAGCCCAAGCAGGATGGCTCCAGTGAAACGGAATCTTGGTGGGAGATTTTCCCTTTTTTCCCTCACTCGCCTCTTGCTCATTTTCCAGAGAAGCTCATGTTCAAGAACGCGCCAACCCCACAGGAGTTCCGGGAGGGAGAAGACGCTGTGATTGTGTGTGATGTGGTCAGCTCCCTGCCCCCAACCATTATCTGGAAGCACAAAGGCCGAGATGTCATTCTGAAAAAAGATGGTGAGACCTGAATTCCCTGGCCACAGAATTCCCTTGGGTGTTCACCTCTGAAAGCCTTTGAGGCTTTCCAGCCCAAGCTCAGACCCAATTGTCTTAGAGCCAAAGGCCAGGGCTGTCCTGCCCCTCCCTGGGGTTCTGGCTGAAGCCTGTCTGTTCAGGCAACTGACTTATACTCCAAAAGAAAAGGAAAATTTCCAGCAGATTTTTGCTCTTGGCTATCTGCCCAAACCAGGAACACATTTTCTCATTTCAGCTTAAAGCTTCAGCCACATAAGACTGAGGCTAGGGCAAAGGGAGGCTGGTGACCAGCCTTCAGATTCTAGAGCTCACTTACTCACCATGGATCACCCTGTCTCTTCCAGTTCGATTCATAGTCCTGTCCAACAACTACCTGCAGATCCGGGGCATCAAGAAAACAGACGAGGGCACCTACCGCTGTGAGGGCAGGATCCTGGCAAGGGGGGAGATCAACTTCAAGGACATTCAGGTCATTGTGAATGGTGAGATCTGTTCTTCCCACTCTCCACTGCTCTACCCTTGGTCTCCCGCTATGGTGCTCTTGAATTCTCTTTGGTCCATGTTAAAACCCTGTACTGACTCACCCAGCCAGCTCTGCTGAATTCTCCCTGGTCCCCCATTATCGTAGTCTCTGGTTTGCTGATTTTTAAATACAAGTGTCTGGGTTTCTCTCAGTTAGGGGGATTTTCACTGCTGCTCTTGTATGTCTTTCAATGGCTTGAAGCAATTTCCCCAGGCTTTCTAGTGAATTCTGTTTCATCCTTCATTGTCCTTGATATTACCATAATTGTGACGTGAGTCCCCTGGTTCAATGTTCAAAGAAAATTTTATAATCAATTCAGGCCTCAGAATCATCAGAATCTTGGTCTATGGGCTTATTAATCTTAATTTGCAGTGTCAAATAAACATACCCATGGAATCGATCTGGCATTTACAAGATGTTTACAGGAAATTATGTCAGTACTAAGAAAATAAGTAAATCATGGTTGAATTATTTTGGCTGTTGGTATGTATTTTTTGTCAAGTTCTCCCCCCTCGGATCCTTTCGACAAAAACATTTTGTGTGAAGGGTTGTGATGACAATCCCAGATAAATGTCACTCTTAGATGAGTCAAATTGGCATTAACCATATGGCCCCCAGGAGAAGGTATTTCCAGATTTTTCTAGTATAATGGGTATCTTTTATACAACCAGCTTCACAAGCCTTGGTAATTAGAAATGTAATATGCATTGATCAATAAAGTATATAATGATAAACAGCTACTCTATAGTGCAGGGGGATGAGGCGGGAAACAGGGTGCTGGAGACACTGGGACAATGGGGGAGGGGAGCAGACACCCAGGGGAGAGTGTGGTGCTGGACTGTTTTATGCTTGAAACTGTGCCATTAACAGTATTATAAACCACAGTGCCTAGAATAGAATAAAATCAAATTTTAAAATAGATGTGGGCTGGAGCTGAAGACATAGTACAGCAGGTAAGGCACTTGCCTTGCACACTGCCAATCAGGATTCAATCCCCAGCATCCTATATGGTCACCCAAGCACTGCCAGGAGGAATTCCTGAGCATGAACGCAAAACAAACAATAAATAAACTGGATGACATTTTGAAATGAATGAAGCATTTCTATAGATTTCCAAGCTATAGGATTAAAAACCCATCACTGTCACTGTATCACTGTCATCCCATTGTTCATCAATTTACTCGAGCGGGCACCAGTAACGTCTCCATTATTCCCAGGCCTGAGATTTTAGCAGCCTCTCCTTACTAATCTTTCCCAATGATTGGAGGCACTTTCAGGGTCAGGGGAATGAGACCTGTTATAGTTACTGGTTTTGGCATATCGAATACACCACAGGGAGCTTTCCAGGCTTTGCCTGTGCAGGCGGGATACTCTTAGGAGCTTGCTATATATATATGACTTGTCATATATATGACTCTCAGATATATATATTTCTTTCTATGATTTGTTAAAAACGGATATTATCAATTATTCACATATTGTAGAACTTAAGAATGCATGTTTGTGGGTGAATTACTTGGAAGTTTGCAGTAATTCTTTCAGCACAGTGGTTTTCAACTGTGCACATCATGGACCAGTGCACATCCCTGAGCATAAATGCCATTGAAAAGCACTTACCTAGCACACACACAACTGGAAATCTCTCATCCAAATTCTTGACCCCCAAGTCAGGATGCTCTGATGTGAATTACCCCGGAAGTGCCTCTCCTCCAGCCTGTGGGTTTCTAAGTTTCCTCCATCCTCTTGACCTTTCTTCTCTCCTTCAGTGCCTCCCACGGTCCAGGCCAGACAGAGCATAGTGAATGCCACCGCCAACCTGGGCCAGTCCGTCACCCTGGTGTGTGATGCTGAAGGCTTCCCAGAGCCCACCATGAGTTGGACCAAGTAAGAAACTGGCTCCCCTCTCATCTCAGACCAGTAGGGACCTGTGTTCTGCCGCCAGCACAATAGAATGGACATGGGCTGTCGGGAACCATCAGCTCCAATTGCAAATGGTTTCTCCTCTGTAAAGTTTCCTTGCTTCATTATCACTTTGTGGGATCAGAACCAGAGAGCGTGGCCTTGGCGGGCCCTCTTTTAAGTACTTGTGAGAGCAGTGTATCCATTTTGGACAGATCAGTGGTTTGGGTCAAGCAGTATCAGGTGGATGCGGATGTAAAACTTGGCATCTCTATTTCCTGAACTCACCTTGCATTTTATGAAGATGAACCAGAGATATGTTTTGCTCTGAAGTCAAAAAAAAGTCACAGTTCTTTACATTTCTGCACCCTTTAGGGATGGGGAACAGATAGAGGATGAGGAAGACGAGAAGTACATTTTCAGCGATGACAGTTCTGAGCTGACCATCAGGAAGGTGGATAAGAATGACGAGGCTGAGTATGTCTGCATTGCCGAGAACAAAGCTGGAGAGCAGGATGCGTCCATCCACCTCAAAGTCTTCGGTAAAGACAGTGGGGATCCAAATCATTGCCTGCCTCCACCTTCCCTTTCCTTTTCTTCCTTCCCTTTACACTCCATCAACACAAACCTGTCTGCTCTACCTCAGAATCTATCCCAGATGTAACAAGTTCCAATAGCATCTATCCAGCCTGAACCACCCTTTCCTCCCCAGGGAACAAGACACCCCTCCTCGCTGGTCTCCAGCCTCTTCCCCACAAGTGCCTCTCCCCTGTTTAAGCCCCTCACTAGCTTCCTAGTGCAACTAGAATACAATCCTAAGGCTCTCTGCAGACCACACCTCAGATGATGCCACCTGCCTTCCTTCATGGCTTCGTCTTCCTCCCACATGACTCCCTACTCAACACTGTGCAATGTCTCTCTGCCCTGTAGAATCGCCAGACTTGCTGCACATCCCCAGACAATCCCCCTTCATATTTTCCCTGTTTGGAGCATTATTCCTCCCAGAGCAGCTCCGAGCTGCCTTTTTCTCATCTACCTTCTCAACCCAACTTCTCACGGAGTGGTTCCCGCCTGACTCAGGCAAGCGCAGCCTCTCAAACACCTTCGGCCGCCCTCCCACCCACCACCCCCCACGCCCCACTCCCACTAGCCTTCCAGGCTTACTGTGACAGCCTCACTGAGCTTCTCTGAATCCTACCTGATCGCGTGTGTCTCTTTGTTTCGGGGGGAGGGAGGGGGTTGTAAGCATGTGCACTCTGAGATCGCAAGGATTTCTCACACGGCGTTTTCTGGCTCAGACTTTGGATCCTCCCAATGCACAACAGGCCCTTGGTAAATATTTGTAACGGGCTGGCTGATTGTCTCTTATCTCCCTGTGCTTCTTTTTCTGGTCTGCGTGCCACAATACCGTGGAAGTCACAAAAATAGTTCCCACATCTCTACCCATGTCGTCTTTATAAATTCAGTTAACTTACATCCATTTAGAACTGAAATGCATTTCAACCTGACCTTGTAAAAGCATTCATGGCAAAAAAAAAAAAAAACTTTAGTCTAGTGACTCTCGGCATCTCTCTGTTCGCCTTTTTGAAAGAGCACACATAAGCTGTCCTCTTTGAATGGTGCTAGACAGGAAACAGGTGGGACAACCCCAAGCATGAGGCTCTCAGGCTGGTATAGATGCACCTGGGAACTGTGTTTGGGACCAGCTTGTTTAGCCTGGTCAGGAGAAGGGATCTAACTGCAAACGTGACTTTTGAAGGTCAAACACTGTTATGCAGACAGACCCTGGAATCACAGAGAAAGCCTCTAAATTTATTAAGGATCCCTGGGTTTTGAGCCAGGTTATTGAACGGCAAAGCCAAAGTTCCTTATAATGTCTTCCCTAATTCAGATTGGTCTTTCCCATCACTGTGATTTCAGGCTTTTCCATTTTACAAAGAAAGAAAATTTTATGTATTCCCTTATTTAATGGATATTTATTGAGCACTGGTATTGCTAGACCTCTAGAGGAGCTACAGAGATGAGGAAGATACAGTCCACTGGGGCCAGAGAGATAGTACACACAGCGGGTGAAGTGCACCCGATGTGGGTTGTGTACACTTGTGTACACTGGGTTGGAGATCCAACACCACATAGCTCCTCTGAGCCCACCAGGAGCCATCACTGAGCATAGAGCTAGGAGTAAGCCCTGAGCATGTCAGATGTGGCCCCCACCCTAAAACAGAGATATGGGCCCTTGATGCTGAGCGAGCAGCAGAAAAAATAAACATATAAACACATACATTATAATAGATATTGTCATTATCAACAATATATGAGTACCTGGCATGGGCCCAGCCATTGCTGAGGTTACAGAGATGAAATAACGTGCTGAGTCCTCATCAGGGGGTTCAGAGGCTAATGTTGGGTGATGCTGAACTTTTTAATGACAGCGCATTATAAAGACACATTATCATAGCAATCTACATGGTGTTTTATAGGAAGTGATGATCTCTGATCCCGTGTGATGGAAACTAGAGAAGTCTTTCAAACAGTGCTCATTTTTCACACGTAGGAAGAAGAGGGATGAGTATTTTGGGGTTCATTTGCCCAGGACCAGAAGCATGTCTAGCATACCTAGTGGACAGAGATTCAAGTCTGTTTTACTCAAAGGTATATCCCTGGCATCTAGAGCAGTTTCTGACGTGAAATAGATGCCAGTGTTTGGACAAATGAAGAAATAGCCATTCATTTTATGTGAATGATGCTTCATGTATGTGTCATAGAGATGTTCTTGGAAACATTTAATTGTCTCTTATCTTTAGGGAATTCTTTTAGCACTCAACCTTTTTGAATAACAGTAATATTGCCCTCCAGGAAGTGAGCATTGTTCACTGCTGGGCACCATGTGATGTGTTCTCCATAAACTAGCTCTCTTAATCTGCAGCACAGTCCTATGAGGGAGACTTCATTTTGCTCCCCATTTTGCAAATGAGAAAACTGATCACAGAGTTAGGCACTGACCCCAGGATTCAAACCCTTGCAGTTGGCTTTTAAGTTCATTCCCTGAGCTATCGCTGGGAGTTCATTCTCCATGAAATCCAATTTGATACACAGTGTATGCACATTTCATATGCATGACCAGTTATACTGAAATTAGTGTTTGCTGCCTTGGTGCTGTGAACGATGAAGTTGCCCCGGAAATGCACTCAGATCTGTCTTGGTTGCAAGAACAGATCTTGAGTCCTCTGCTAGGCCTCTCAAGGGGCAGTAACTGCCCCTGGAATGAGACGTACCTGGTCTCCTGCTATACACATAGTAGACACAGCCAAAGTAAGAAGCTCTAGTGGCAGGTGGGGTAGAATTTATCTTTATAATGACCACGGTCCTCCCTCAATACACTGCCTGTCCTGCATCACATACAACAACACAAACATGCCTGCGCATATGCATAGACTCATAAACATACACACGCACACTGCATACTGCACCACTCCATTCCACTCCCAGTTTTTTTACCAAGTCTGCCACTGAGAGAATATATGGGAGTCCAGTAGAGTAGAGAAAAGTAGTCGGACTCCTGCAGAGACAGGTGAGAAAAGCATCGCGTCATCAAGACTATGTCTAAGCCAGCCCCCAGTCCAGAATGAAAATCCTCCTATGCCGTGTCCCAAAGAGTGTTTGCACAGCCTCCTAGAGGTAGCCTGGAATTCATATCTGGTCTCTGGTCACAGCCTCCTCGAGGTAGCCTGGAATCATATCCGGTCTCCGGTCACTCTCCTATTCACCTTCTGAACTTCCTCTCTCTGATTAGTATAGAAGGTTGTTCCTCAGGCGAGACAATCCCCTCTCCTTCCCCTTCTGCTCTGCATTGGAAACCAGCACCTTCCCCATACATTGGAGTCTGTAGCACGGAGGCAAAAGAAGAAAGAGACCTGTAGCTTAAATGGTACAGATGAGCTCAGAGCTAGCATGGTTTCCAGAAGGGATAGCAATTAGTATATGAGGGACTTATTCTAAATTAGGGACAGTGGTAATTACACTTGACATCATTTTGTCCAAAGAAAGAGACATGTTCTAACATGCATTGCCCTAGTTATCAGCTAGAAAGCTCTTATTATGAAGTCAGTGCCTCCCCCCTTTAAATTTGGCAATGTCTTTCCATTGCTCTTATCCCAATGGGCCCTTCTGAAGAAGTAGTTTTGTCTCTGCTGACTTGTATTAGGCTCCTATAAATGCTCTTGAGGTCTCCTGCTGCTGTGGGCTGACGCCTGTTCTCCTGTGAGCAGCTCTGCTTAGCTCACCCCTTCGATCCAAATCTGCCTTGATGAGTTCCAGCAGAGGACATACGGGGTACAGGAGCTTGGATTATGGTGAGAATGGACAAATCTGGCCTCCAGTTGGCAGGGTGCAATAGAAGAGATAGGGCTTGGAAAAAATACAGAGTGCTGTGCCCACAGGTGATGGGTCCCCAGGGCAAGGTGCCATGGAACATTTGAGGCTTGACATCCCCTGGCAGCAGGTGGAGAGCAGAGCAAGCAAACAAAGCCAAGGGCATACGACTAAAGTTAATTAAGATGACAAAAGCACCATGCAGAGGTCAAACTTGGAGGGATTCTGCTAGACGCGGGTGTGCAGAGGAAAATGTCCCTGAGTCCTTCTGTTTGTCTCAGTATAATTATTTGGGGCAACCTTTTCACTCACAAGAGTGCCTGTATTTGAGACTGAAGCAATAGTATAGCGGGGAGGGTTTTGCCTTACATGTGGCTAGCCCAAATTCAATCCCCAGCACTGTATACGATCCCCCAACCTACACCAGAAGTGATCCCTGAGTGCAGAGCCAGGATTAAGCTCTGATCACCTCTGGGTGTGACCCCCCCAAAACTCCAGGCTATTACTATCCTATATGCAAGATGGCATTCTGAGCTGTCAGTTATTGCCAATGGGAGTCTTACTTTTCAGGGTACAGAGGGTGGTCCCCAGTGAGAAGCTGTGCTTCCATCTGTGGCCCTCTGCAGACCTTACAAAGCTAACCTCTGTTGATAAGACCTTTCAGAAAGAATATGACTTGGATGAACAGTGTGCCCTTGGAGACTATCTGGAAATGCCATCACAGAGCCCAAATAGGAACCGTGCTAATATCACACTTTGTCTTCTGCCAGCCTTTCACTGCCAGGACAGAGTGCCTGTGTCCACAGAAGGTCATCCAGGACTGTCTAGATCACGGCATTGGATAGGTTTTCAGGCCAGAAATTCCATCTTCCTCCACTGACCTCCAGATGCCCCCCAGTAGCAGTTCTACTTAATAAACTCAGTTCTGCTGACTTTGTGAATTCAACTTTCCATCTGTGGGGTTGGTTTTTGTTTGTTTGGTTTTGGGAGATTTTTTTGGGGGGAGGTTGTATTTTGGACCATAACCAGTGGTGTTTAGGGCTTATTTCTGGCAAAACTCAGGGGACTATATAGGGGGCTAAGGATCAAACCTGGGTGAGCCTCATGAAAAGCAAGCACACTACCTGCTGCAATCTCTCCAGCCCTCCATCTTTATTTCTTAACAGGCTAGAGATTTCATTGTCACTTTAGCTCTCAAAAACCTCCTACTCGGGGCTAGAGAGATAGCACAGCGGGTAGGGCGTTTGCTTTTGCACGTGGCCGACCCGGGTTCGATTCCCAGCATCCCATATGGTCCCCTGAGCACCGCCAGGAGTAACTCCTGAGTGCAGAGCCAGGAGTAAGCCCTGTGTATCGCCGGGTGTGACCCAAAAAAGCAAAAAATAAATAAATAAATAAATAAATAAAAAATAAAAAAAAAACCTCCTACTCGAGGCTGGAGTGATAGTACAGCGGGTAGGGCATTTGCCTTGCATGCAGCCGACTCAGGTTCAATTCCCAGCATCCCATATGGTCCCCCAAACACCGCCAGGAGTAATTCCTGAGTGCAAAGCCAGGAGTAACCCCTGTGCACTGCCGGGTGTGACCCAAAAAGAAAAAAAAATCCTCCTATTCAACAGCACTTAATGCTGATTCCGTCCCATCTGAATTGGAACCTCCTAGAAAAGTCCATTTTCAAGATAGGCACTAGAGGGGTCTGGAGAGATGCCACAGCAGATAGGGCATGTGCCTTGCATGTTATGTGACTGAAGCAGATTTTATTCCAGGCATGCTCTATGGTCTCCTGAGCACCACCAGAGTAATTCCTGAGTGTAGAGCCAGGAGCGACCCCATAGTATTGCCAGTTGTGACCCAAAAGCAAACAAACAAACAAGCAAAGATTAGCAGTAGACCTTCTGTGGGAAAACCTCACTCAGCTGAACCCTGTTGGTTCACATTTGTGTTCATTGGCACTTTGGATTGCCATGTGCTGATGGCTAGCCAGCAAGGCAGGATTTGCTAAGCAGACGCAGAACAGAATAACTTTAGGGAAATATCTGCATGACATGGATAATTTTATATTGAAACAGGTATTTGCAATATAAAAACACCTCGTTCTTATCATTGCGAATTTCTGCTTATTAAAGCAGAATCAAGGATCTGAAGTTGAGAATAGATGTGGGCAGTAGTTTGTTAGCCTATTTGGGGTTACTGTCTGAATTTGAATATAAAGAAAATGCAGTTCTTTTAAAAATAATCCATAATTCTGATTTATTTATTTCTGCTTGTTTTTCAAGCCCCGTCTTTTCCTCCATCAGTGAGATAAGTGACATTTGTGCAGTGTTATCTTTTCCCTTCTATGGAAGGTTTAGCAATTTCAAAGTATAATTGTTTTAAATTGGGAAAATTCAATTTTCTCTAATGTTTTAACATTTAGCTCAGCTTTTGAATGCTTGCATTTTCTTGCATTACCCAAAACATTTGGAAAATGAACTCATCACAGCTCATCTCCCTCCCGTCCCCGGCCCACTCCACAGCCCCCAGTGAGCTCCTCACCACATTTCCTGACTTGAGTTAATGCCCACACAACTCTCCTAGACATGAAGCAGCCCAGAGTCATTTGGGCTCCTTCCCTTTCCTTCTTTGGAGTCCCACCATGCCCACCTCCCTCTCTTCGTGGACCACTTTCTATGAACATTTCCTTTCAGCATTTCCTTGGAAACTGCCTTTGCTTCTGTGCTATTTGACAACCTCATTTGGGACCACGTTACATCACTGCCAGAGCTTCCAGATTGCCTTTAAACCTCAAGGCTTTCTCCATTCTAAATCATCTTGAATTTTTCCTGATTAACCTTCTTGAAAGACAAATGATGGTTTTCGGAGCTCTGATCAGACACTGTCAGCGGGATAATGCTCAGACAAATGCCTGGACCAGGCCAGAAGATTGTCTGTGCTGCGCACACCCCATCTTCCTCTCTTCAAGGCACAGCACAGCTCAGGCCACATTCATTATTTTGTTGTTTTGGTTTTGGGGTGTCTTTTGAGTAGTTTGACCACACCTGGCAGTACTTAAGGCTTACTCCTGGCTCTGCACTCAAGGATCATTCTTGACAATGCTCGGGGATCATATACGATATTGGGGGATGGAACTCGGATCAGCTGTGGGCAAGCATCCTACCTTCTATACTATCCCTCCATACCCACCTCACACGTATTCATCTTTTACAAATGGTTGCTTTTATATAAATAATGTCCTACACTTGGAATGACTCCATCTCTGCCCTTAATCTTCACCTACCAAAAAGTTCATAGCCCGGCCCCAAAGCTGCCTCCCCCTAAAAGCCCAGTCAGGGAGCCTTTGATTTTTCTCTCTGCCGTCTGCAGATATTACCTTGGCACTGTCATTTTACATGATCTATGTCCTACTATCATTATGGTGTTGTCCTATGCCTTTGATTGGAAGATTCTGTTGGAATGCCTTCCTTGGGGGAGAGGGACGTGGGGGAAGGCAGATCTGCTCTTGGTCTCCCACAGCACCAAGAATAAGGCCTTCTATGAAACAAGCAGATGGCCTTTGCTGAATGGGTATATCACTGTATTACTGTCATCCCGTTGTCCATGCATTTACTTGAGCAGGCAACTCGAGTAGATGGATTCGTTCAGCTCTGAGATTTTAGAAGCCTCTCCTTACTCGTCTTTCCCAATGCTGCCATATTGGAGGCTCTTTCAGGGTCAGGGGAATGAGACCTGTTATTGTTACTGTTTTGGGCATATTGAATATGCCACGGGGAGCGTGCTACACTCTGCCGTGCAAATGGGTATATATTCTAGCTTAAACCCAGAGAACTAAGGGGGGAAAAAAAATCAAATTTAACTCATAGAATTGTTTTGTCTTTTCAGCAAAACCCAAAATTACATATGTAGAAAACCAGACGGCCATGGAACTGGAGGAACAGGTCACGCTGACTTGTGAGGCCTCAGGAGACCCCATTCCCTCCATCACCTGGAGAACATCCACCCGAAACATCAGCAGCGAAGAAAAGGTATAACGTCACCCAAGAGTTCCGGGGCCATGGTATGCAGACTTCAAGCAATTTGAATCTGCCCCATGCCCTGTTCTCTTTGGTGAGCCAGAAAAGACATGGCCCCAGTTTGAATGTGGCCTACCGCCAGTGCACCCCTTGCGATGAAGAAGTTCAATTCCTTGCAAGATTTGCAGAGGTGTGGTATTACGGGCATAATCAAGTTAGCCATTCTGGGGATGAAGGGAAGAGTGAGTTCTAAACCCAGGGTTATGGAGCTGTGAGGAGCACGGAGAAGCCAGGATCCTGGTGCACCAGGAAATACTATCATCATTTCAAAAAGCACCCAAGGAAATGTCTTCCGGAAGTAATAGGGATCAGACCGAGCCTATTAATGCTTTTCCTTGTGTTTTGTATTCTCATGCACTATATGCACAAAAGCTTGGTTGCCTTTGTGTCTGCTTGTATTATTGGTCACATTTGAATATCATTTTGTTATCAAGGCAAAAATAATTAGCAGTTTCTAGATGATGATGATGACACACTGAGTTCTGTAATTTTCCCCTGCAATTCAAAGAATACTGTAGGAACTTTCCTGACAAATTAAAATCCCTAGAAAGAGTTTGCTCTAAAACACAAAGATTTAGGTGCCAGAGATAGCACAGAAGTTAAGGCACTGACCTTGTACTCTCCTGACCCCAGTCTGATCCCTGGCACCACATATGGTCCCCCAAGCACCACTAAGAATGATTCCTTAAAGTAGAATCAGGAGTTAGTCCTGAGCACCACCAGGTGTGACTCTAAAGGAAAATAATAATAAAACAGAAAAGTAAATAAAAATAGAGAAGACATGGATTTATAGGCTACTGGGAAGCTGTCTTTATTACTGACAACTTATAAAACTTGTGGTGACCCCGCATTATGTAGCCCTTTAGAGTTGAGTGTAAGAAGAGAAAGAGACTTGGTTGTAAAGCAGCTTGCACCCTCTTAGGGCATATCTCCGACCTCATCTCATATATCCTGTAGTAATGGGCTTCATTTTGGTCAGCCAAAGCTTTGTCACTTATTAAGGAGTAATGGCCTTAGCCTTAAAAAACATTTATAACGGATTGCTTATTGACCGGGATGTCAAAAATGATAGATCTCCTCTCTTCCCTCTGCCTGAAGAAAACCCCGAGAGAGGGTGAACTGAGAACCCAAAGTGGATAGTATGATATATACCAGAGCCAAATTTGGAATTCACATTTGAGGGACTTGGATCTGTCTCACTCAAAAAAAAATTTTATATATATACATATATATATATATATATATATAGAGAGAGAGAGAGAGAGAGAGAAGAAGAAGAAGAAGAAAAGGAAAGGAAAGGAAAGAAAAGCTAACCAAAAGGAAGAAAATGTTGCTGTTCAAACCCCTCCCAAGTCCTGCTTTTTTTTTCAAGTTTTACCCCCAGAGTCAAACTTAAAATTAAAAATTCAACTTAACAAAAACTCAATTGAGGAACTGCTAAGTATTTTTGAAACTTTCATACACTGCTTCGGTATTGTGGAAACCAACTGGATTAGGAAATGTGGTATTTACTTAGATATTTTCTTTAATAGCAATGGAGTTAAATCCTCCGCATAGATTTTAGATTCCATTGTGTCTTCCATGGATTGAATGTCCATTTCAGGGCTTAAGCCACAGGACCGCATGGCAGATCTTTCTACATCAGGCTGGAGAGTAGATTTGTCCACAATGGCCTGGCGAATATCTTTGACCTACAGCAAAGGACAGAAATAATATCTACCTCAAATGAATGATGCTTTTCAATTCTCTATCTTTTTTAACAGCCAAGATAGACCAGAAGTGTTATAAAGATTTCTGTCCACCTTAAATTCTTTAATAGGTGGGAACTGAGGCTTAGACCTGTGAATTCATTTTTAGAGAATGAGAATAAATAACCAGGCATAAATTCATACTCATACTTACTAAATATGGAGAACCAAGAACTGCTAGAAATTGTCTGAAGCCAGGTAGACCTAATTCACTTTATATGTGATTTAGTTCTCAGAATAGATCATTTGTGTCATTTGCAATCATTATTTACTAAGTCCAGCCATTTAGCTTGGTTTGAGGTTTGGGTTTTGTTTTTGTTTAGTTTGGTTTGGTTATTTTGTTTTATTTTTTAATATGGACGACCCTCAAAGTTACTTGAACTGACATTTCTGGAACATGAGTCAGTCAGTATTAGAACACTTCCCCCATCTTCAACCCAGCCAGTCATGTGACATCAGATTTACATATTTGCTGAAAGGAAGCCCTGAACAAGAAAAGTGCTCTTAGTATGAAGTATACATTGCAATCCAAGAGACATGATGTTCAGCTTATGCCGTCATTATTAATAATGATGCTGAGATACCTATTTGTGGTCCCGTTGAGTTCCAGATCATAACGTTCACTTCTACTTTGGAAGCTGCCCCTCAGGCTCTCCTCCGTCTGAGTCTGTGTTATCTAGAGCAAGGAATTGTTGAGGTTATCAGAGTCACTGAATTGCAAGAACGCAAGAAAATCCCTTCCTCGTTCAAATCAGGGCGATGTGCTAGAGAGAGAATAGACAGTTGTACCTCACCTGGAAGGTAAAGAGGCCTCCTAGGAATTAGACCTCGTGAGACACCAGGATCATTGAAGTCTGGGAGAAAGAAACCCCAGAAAGTCTCTTAGGCCTGTGTGTGGGTGGTCCTTGCAGACCCATTGACAGCCCTGATGAGGCACCCTCCCCCTCTTTTCCTTCTCCATCCTCCTCCTCCCCCTCCGCCCTCCCCGTCTTGCCTTCACAGGCAAGACGTTGCTCTGAGTGCCGAGTGCCGTAGTGCAGGCACAGCTGCTCTTGCCCATTAGCATTTTCCTCCTATTGAACTTGTGGTCAGTTAAAAATGCTCAGGCCCTATTCTTTTTTATTTTTCAATTCACATATCCCTTGTTCTGTTCCTATGCCATTCGTTGCTTAGCCGATCATGCAGAATCTTTATATTCATTTTTGTTAGAATTTGTGCTTTTCTTGTGACAGCCCAGTGTTTTCCGACGGGGTCACGATGGCAGTTTGGGAAGTTGTTTCCTTCTCTGAGACTGTCCTATACATTGCAAAATACATGAGTCCCCCTTCCACCTCAATGCCAGTAGCCACCACTGATCATTGTGATGGTAAAAAATACCACCTGTACAAGCACTCCCTGGCTTGAGAATGACATTTTTGGTTCATCCATCTTTGTAACCCATCAGAACTAACTTTTATCAGAAATGCCCTTATTTGAACTTGCTACACCCCTCCACCTTCATGTTTGTATGTTGAAGGCATTGAGATCTAGAAGTCAGTGGTACTCAGCCCTACACATCAGATCCAGTAGCCCTCCCCCTAGAATTTACATTAGCTGTTGCTTCCAATGTTAGATGGACTCTTGTAATATCTCTGTACAAGTCATGGTTACAATGTTGACCGGCAAAGGGACAAGGCAAAGCACTGAGTCCTGGGAAGGCCACAACTGCTTCCCTCTGGGTCCTTGGATCAGAAGGTAGGGCACCTCATGCTATTGGGCTCCCATGATTTGATGCCAAGGGAGGCACAATGATTCTCTTAATTAAGTTAGTTACAAGATAAGCAGACTAACATGCCACTGGTGGCTCACACTTGGGTATGGCTTGAGGATTGTATCAACCTGTTAAAGCAACTTGGTCTTTTGTTTCACTGTGTGGTTGAGTCTAGTCTTATGCTCTTAAGAAGGTAAAGAAAGACTTTTAACTAGATAGATAGATAGGTAGATAGAGAGATGTGCAGATATATAGTGGCTTTTTCATGGAATCCTGGTGTTCTTCATTTTAAAATGAGGAGGAGGGGCTAGGAAGTTAGTTGGTGCTTTCCTTGCTTGAGCTGACCCTGGTTCAATCCCCAGCATCCCATATTGGTTTCCTGTGCCTGCCAGGAGTGATCTCTAAGTGCAGAGCCAGGAATAAGCCCTGAGCACAACCAACTGTGGCCCCAAAACTAAATATAAATAAATAAATAAATAAATAACATTTAAAACCAAAAAAAAATTATCAAAAACCGGTACAGTGAACCTGAATGTCACAGCCCATATTTGATTGTTGTCTGCTGATTTAGTCCAGTCAGTAGTTTCAGATTTATTGTTCTTGTTTTGTTTTGTGATTTTTTGTTTGTTTGTTTGTTTGTTTGTTTGGGGGGACACACACGGCAATGCTCAGGGGTTACTCCTGGCTCTGCACTCAGGAATCACTCCTGATGCACAAGGGAGTTTATGGAACAGCAGGGGTCAAATTGACCCCTGGTTGTTTTAATGGGCTGCTTCAGCAAGTTGAATTGATTTCATTCAACAGCTGATATAGCAGGGCTGAGTTTGGGTCATCAACACCGTTATTGTAAATCATGTGTCTGAAAGCTAATCCATCTCCTAGTGGCCACGGTTAGGTTGACAAATATATCTGAACATCAGAAGGGGTCAGTTTATCAATGTACATGAAGGCATGAAGGTTGTTGTGATACTCCAGATACCAAGAAAGTTGTGCATCCACTTCCTCACTCATCCCACCAAATTCATTTTACATAGTGCTGGGTACTTAAGTGAATGGTGCTAAATCCAGGTGCCATTTACATATTGAGTGAGACCTCTAGATGGTGATTTGCATAATATCGCCCTGGCAGAACGAATCCACTCTCTGCTTATTTGAACATCTCTTTGCCTTTTAAATGACAGGTAGAGAAAGACATTTGAAGCCTTAATGTTTAAGGAGAAGGGCCAAGAGTTGAAATGAGAAAGATTAATAGAAAATATAAAAAGCCTTTCACGACCTTGCAACTTCGGATGCCAGAGTACCCAATAAATATGAGAGACCTTTTAAAATTCTGAATTCTCTGGGAGCTTTTAATCACAAGGCTAGATTCCTGATTCTGTGCCAACCAAGGTGCCCATTTTTAAGCATTTAGAAAGGTGCCTGCAGTGAGCAGTCAGAGGCTAACCTAAGTTCACAATGGGGGCGAGTGTATAATAAGGAATACCTTTTTAAAAATTTTATTTGGCCACATACAATGTGATTAATGATTAGGTTTCAGGCATAAATATCTCAACACCGGTGCCTTCATCAGTGTCCACTTCCCCCCATCAGTGTCCCCTGCTTTCCTCCCACCCTCAGCTCGTCTCTAGGAGAGGCACTTTTTTAAAATAAACTTTGGCACTGTGGCTTCCAATACTGTTGCTGATAAGGTTTCACGCATAATGCTTTTCCACCTTTCAGCATCCCCTCCACCACCTCCTCGCTGAACACTTTCCTCCGCCATATAATAGGGAATACTTTACGGTGAGTATAGGGAAGATCTACTTAAGAAAAAAATCACCAGGAAAACACTTAAGGTAGTCAAACCTGTGACTGTGAAAGGCCCTTGAACTAATGAGTTCATGAGCATTACTAATCATATCCTAATTGATTTTGCAAGCTGTCGATTTGCATATCAGGTTGTTTGAGAGTTGGTCACACCTTCATCAACGTGATCAGGCCCCGGGCATAGACTGTTACTGCATCAGGCACAGTGGTAGGAGGTCAGGCTACTAAGCTACACACGTAACTGGCAGATACTCAAAAAGCCACAAACCACAGTGAGTTGGGAGAAACAGAAGAGGCAGATTGGAAGTAACAAGTCTATATAACATAACTCCTAGGAAAATTTTGATTTATTCAGTCCTGGCATGTGACAGACAAGCTTCTGCGTGATGTGGGGCTGGCAGCCACATTTGATATGTTGGTCCTCTGTCCCTTTGGTCTCTGCATGTTGTCTTGTGTGCACTTTCTTCCTTGCCCCAGCATCACGTGACCCATCTCAACGTTTCTACTCGTATATCTCACCAGCTCCTGGCATTTAGTGGATTCTTACTAAATGTTCGCTAACTCATTTGCATTCCCTAGGGTGCGTTATCCTATCTCTGACAGCTTTTCTATCTTTTTCCCATGTGAACATCAGAGGAAATTGGGCTGTTGATGCCATTTAATAAAAAGAACAGTAAAACTCTGATGGTCTGGATTCCCAGTACAAATACCATCAAACCCGTGGGCTCCCCCGTCCAGAAAAACAAAATGTCTCCATGTAGATAATGAAAACTCTGTGTTCCTGAGTTGGCTCACTTCTTGGTGAATGCCAAGTTCAGAAGGATGGTGCACACTCGAGCCTGAGTACCACCCAGGCATTCCTCTGCCTCTCAGAACTCCCCCCTCCTAGAGCCTTAGCATGGCAGACAGTGGGCGAGTCCTCCACGCTCCCTGACCCACAAACTTCAGGATTCCCAGTTCTCATTCCTAAGAGAACTCTCTCCTCCTCCCTTTATTTCTTCGTGTTTTTGAGATGAACTTTTGATGCTAATAAGATGCATGCAAAGAATTCTAAAATGCATGAGCACAGAATGACGTTAGGATATTTGTGATAGGCGTTCAAGTAAAATCCGAAGGAGGAGACCTGCTCTTAGTATTTCTACATTAAATGATTGGAACTGTTTGTGCCACCAAATATTATACGGACTATTTTGGAACAGGAGCATTCTAACATGCCTTCTGATCTCTGTCCGTATGGTCGCCAAAGATTAGGACAACCTGTGCCTTTGAATTGTACATCTGAATGTGATGTGGGGTGGGGAGGTGGAGGGAAGTCACACACAAGCTAAATCCCAATTTAAATCAGGTAATAAACACACCCTTGAAAGTGGGCCTTGGAAAGCGTTCTGAATTAAAAAGATGCTGCATGTGCACGGAATGCAGTGTGTTACATCGATTCTCTAAAGCAACATGTTGTAAACTTTTACTGCTTTCTTGTTGTGTTTTATATCTTGTTCTCTCCAGGCTTCGTGGACTCGACCAGAGAAGCAAGAGGTATAGCTTACCCAACCTCTAGCCAGTCTTTAGCATTGAAAGCATTGCAGTTTAACTCACCATTACAGTTTAATAACCAGACATGCGAAACTAATTAGTCATTTAGTTAGATTTAAGCATAGGTCAATAGTGCTAGACATTACTTAGCCGTAGCATCATTTTAGGATGAGCAAGCAAGCTGTGTTGGGAGTGGATGAACAAATCCCTATTATTTCCTAAAACTGGATCTTACTCTCTTGCTGGTGCTGGTAAAATCATATCCAGGTAATTTTATTTATAGAAATAAATCGCCCCAATTCCCAGACCAGGCATTTTCAACTCATGAAATTCTTTTGTCTCTCACCTGGTTGATGGGACTTTGGCTCATAAAGGCACAGAGTCAGGGATGTAAAAACCCACTCAGCCCTTTCCTTTCCAGCTCAACTCATCTTGTTGCTCACAGATTTTATAATGAACGGCCTTGGTAAATTATCACATCACATTTCATCTCGAAGCAATGCAAATGACATCTCTCAGTTTTCCCAAATTGCTAAATATACTATGCTACTTTTATAGAGCATTAAATTTATGAGATTTGAACGATTTTACACAAATGGTTCTTTTTTTTTTTAAAGTCCATAGCATTTAGCCTTTGAAATTTCTCTGACTACTTGCTTCGATTTGGGTTATGTGGGACTTAGTTTAAAAACTGAAGCTAAACGTTAATCTTTAGATTTTAATTGCTTCTCCCCTAAGACCCAGCTTATGGCCTGCCATTGTACCCCACCTTCTGCGATTTAGCTGACATAATGAAATAAAGCTCAATATATGTTAGATGAGGTTCAAGGATATGTTCTGTAAGTACATTCTTGAAAAGTACCTTTTGTCTCTGCTCCAGATGGAGCTCTGATGTTATAATACTGTATTTTAATTAGGTAAATCTGTCCTCTTAGTCGTTCAGAAATGATCATCCTTCAGAACACGTAATTCATGTGTTCAGGTCATACTATCAATATTTAATGCTGCTTCATTTGTAAGAGTTGACTGCCTGCCCCCAGGCACTGGCGTTACTTTCCACATGAGCACAGTGCTCTCATCAAGTCTAGGTCATTAGAAGCTTTCTTTGTAGCCTACCTTTCTTCATGTCATAGAGACAATGGTTGAAACACATCCTCTCTGATAGGCTTGCTTCTGTGGCACAGGAATCTCTTGGTGCCATTCCATGCTAGGTGTTTTATTGTCCAAAAGTCATGGACCCATTGAGATCGGGGAAGGGAGGGAAGAAAGGTTAATTATCAGGCACTCTGAGCTGCTACCAGTCTCATTCCATGTGGCCTCGTGCCTCTTCTCCCTGTCATTCTGATTTATACCTAGCTCGAGGAGGAGCTAAGATTTAGCAGGGAGCATTAAGGAGGTGTTAAGAGAATTATTATAAGTGGAAGTAATAGGTTGACTCCCAAGAAAGCAGGCATCTTGCTGGGTTCCAGGAGTATCCTTATCTTGAGTATCTCATTCTGGACGGAATTGACTTTCAAGTGAGTGCCACTCCCGGGCTCAAAAAATTTCTCCTGTTTGTCTCACTCAGAGATGAAGACCAAAAGTCCAGATGAGCCAAAGAGGGTTCGGGGTATGGCCAGTTACATTCTGTAAGCTTGGCAAGTCTCTGCCACTTTTATCTATAAGGAAGGAGACAAAAATGTTTTGATGAGAATAATTACAATTGCCCTTCAGACTTTTATATTTTTGCACAACAGGTTCTTTTTTGCCTTAGTGAGCCTTTTGTGCTTGCTTCTCCACCAGTATCGAGACCATCAGCACAAGTTTTGATCTGGATGACTTCAGTATACTTTTTTGTACTGATGCTGTGTAAACATTTCTGAGGAAGTTAATCCACTCACACTGGAGGGCTAACAGTATATAATCCCATCATGAGGATGGGTGCAAATTAGAAATTCTTAAATAAGGACAGCGTCCTCAGTCTGTTGACAGGAAATGAAAAAGAAAAAAAAAGTTTTTTGACATGGAGAAATTTAGGGAACGATACCAGCTAGTAGACTCTCAGTGCAGTCATTTTTCTTTTTGAGCGTTTTCTCGATTGTTCTGAGGAAAACCTGCTTAAGCCCTGCATTGTGTGCATGAAGGTCCTTCTTCCTCTTACTAATTGACAGGACTTTTTACATCATTTTATGAAACACCTCTTCCTTGTGGAAATATTCTCTTGATTTCTGAAAGAGTCTGATCAGTCCCAAGACAAGTGTTGTCCATGTGACAATGAATCCTAGTCTAGTCACTGTGACTGAGCCCTTAGTTCTCACCGAGATCACCAGAAAGGCCAGGGCTGGACCTTGCATCTTCTGTGCCTTCGTCTTACCAACATGGGGTCAAGAAGGATTGCTGTGCAGGGCAGGTGACCCCCCCCCACCCCCCACCCCGAGACACTTGCCAGAATGGGTCCTCCCTCTTCAGACCTAGAGTTTAGAGTCTACTCTGTGTGACAAGTAAAATTTGCTGAGAGATGTCTGGTCATCATCCCTTCAGCCTCTAATAGAGGGGTCTCCAGACCCACTATCTTCAGCAAACTGAATGTGTCCAGGCTTTCTAACCCCGGGCTCCACCACTGACTATTGTCATCTGTCACTTTTATGTGGCACCTTGTGGGGTTCAGCTTCTCAGCTAGTCAACTTGTAGGAGTCCACTCAGAGCCGAGAGCCCCAGGCATCTGAGGCGCTCATGGCAGCAAACAGGAGGGCTGGGCTGGGCACTCTGTCTCCTCCCCAGCACTTGTGCTCTGGCTTCTAGACAGAAAGTGTGATGGGGTTTAACTGGCTGCAATGGATGAAATCTGTCAGCATTGGTCAAAGGGAGTTCTGGTGATAGATTGGCTGACAGGCTGGTTCCTCATTTGGAACTTTCTTGACTGGCTGCTCTCTGACACTGCCACTCTGGGTTTCTGGCTTCTGAGGGAGCATGTCAGAGAATGTGAAACCAAGTGTTCTTTCATCTTCTAAAGGCTCAGCCCTCCAGAATGAGTATTCTAGCAGGACGAGAGTATGAGGAGCAAAGCTTCTGTCTTGGGGTTATCAGCTTTCTTGGGTATCTAAATTTGGGGTGTCAGCCCAGACACTTCCTAGGTCAGCTACCATTTTACTTAGTGCCAAGTTGAGGAGATGCTTTGGAAATATTCCAGTTCCCACTGCCCAGAAGTTCTGTGTTTGTCCCATTTGGGGGCGAGCTGTAACTTCAGACTCCAGAAGCCAAGGATCAAAGGCTGAAAGATGGTGGTAGTGGTGATGGTGGTGGTGCCAGGGGCCCCAGCTCTCCGTGGACTCTATCTCGGTCCCTGGAGAGGTGAACAAGTTGTCTTCCCTTCCAGCTCACTGGCTCATGACTTTTTTTTTAAATGAAGTTATTTTACTTTCAAGCATCCAGGGAAAAGAGGCTTCTGCAGACATAGGGGATTGTTGCATAATGCTTCCCCTTGGCACGCACTGATGTCCCATTCTGTCTGCATGCACCATGGAGCTGCAGATGGGCAGGGAGCAGGGAGAGAAAAGTGGGAGTACAAGTTTGTCGGAATCTCATGTGGCTAGGCTGTAGCTGCAGGCACCGCTGCTGATCAGGACTTCCATTTCCCTTCTGGACACACCAAAGTCTTCTTCCTTGCCCCAGACCAATCCTGGGCACCTGGTCTAGGCTGTTGGATGCTCACCAGTCCCAGTTTCTGTTTTGGATCCACCCGCACACCCTCAGTGCTCTCCAGAACCTCCCCGGCTAGTTGGTACTTCACGTACAGCTTAGACATTGGTGCTGAGAGTAGAGAGGGCATGAGACGGGTCACAGGGATGTTCTCCTGGCCTGTTTGTCCGGCCACTCCGCCTCGGGTTCTGACATCCCCTTCCCTCCCGGCAGACCCTGGACGGGCACATGGTGGTACGCAGCCACGCCCGCGTGTCGTCGCTCACCCTGAAGAGCATCCAGTACACGGACGCCGGCGAATACATCTGCACAGCCAGCAACACCATTGGCCAGGACTCGCAGGCCATGTACCTCGAAGTGCAGTGTGAGCGGCAGTGATGGGGAAAGATGCAGGGCTGGGGTGGGGAGAGGATGATACCAGTCTGTCCTCAGGGAACTCAGTGTCCGTTCCCTGTGGCCCCTCATCCCGGGCTCTGTGGGAACTGTGTGCCATGCCCCTCCTCAGCCACCCCAGGCCTGTCCTTCAGTCTGCCGGTGCCTTCAGCTCCGAGCCTGCAAAGCATCCAACCTCCCTCTAGCCGGTCTACACTGCTCTGTACCCTCTGCCATCCCTCTGGTCTTCGCTTGGCTCCCCGCTTCCGTGGAGGGAGACGCACTCATGCTACTCTTCCTGAATTCTTGTTCCTTGCAGACGCCCCCAAGCTGCAGGGACCCGTGGCCGTGTATACGTGGGAAGGAAACCAGGTGAACATCACCTGTGAAGTCTTCGCCTACCCCAGTGCCACCATCTCTTGGTTCCGCGATGGTCAGCTCCTGCCAAGTTCCAACTACAGCAATATCAAGATCTATAGCACCCCTGCGGCCAGCTACCTGGAGGTGAGCTGGGTGGGCCGGTGTGGACAGGGTGTGGTTGGACCCTTCCATGGGCCGAAGGCCTCTTTGGGGCATGCTGATCAGGGGTGCCATGGACCACTGTTCTTCGCTCCCACCCCCACCCTTTGGGGCCAGCCAGGCCTGGAGGCTGGGTCCTCCCGCTCCTGCCCTTTACTTCTCTCTGGTTTAAGGCTGGTCAGAGTTCACCACAGTGCTTCTTTACTGGATGTCATTCTTGATTAATTTACCCAATAACTATCCTTCCGTACCATATCCCATAGAACAGCTAATCCAGGAGCCTCTTTCTTCCAAAGGTCACCCCAGACTCTGAGAATGACTTCGGGAACTATAACTGTACTGCTGTGAACCGCATCGGACAGGAGTCATTGGAGTTCATCCTGGTCCAGGCCGGTGAGCGCCTCTGAGGGCTGGCCACACTGCCTCGCCCCTGCTTTCCTGCAGGAGGGAGGGAGGGCCAGTACATGGGGGCCAGGAGGCAGAGGAGTCTGGGCAGGGGCGTGTTGGAAGGGAATCATACTTCTAGGACAGGAAACAGGTGACCAGACTCTCCTTTGTGAGTAAAGGGGAGAGCTGAGCTTTGAAGGAAGGGAAGGAAAGGCCCCGGGTCCCACCAGACTCATGTGGCTCCCTCTGTGTCCTCCCGACAGACACCCCCTCTTCGCCCTCCATCGACCAGGTGGAGCCTTACTCAAGTACAGCGCAAGTGCAGTTTGATGAACCGGAAGCCACAGGCGGGGTGCCCATCCTCAAGTACAAGGCCGAGTGGAGAGCTGTGGGCGAGGAAGTGTGGCATTTCAAGTGGTATGATGCCAAGGAAGGTGAGACAGGAAGAGGCCTCATTTCCTTGAGGATCCTGGGCTCCTTGATGTTGGGTCATCTGCTCAGCCCCAGCATTCACTGGCCTGGACCCCGCCCCGACTGCCCATTTGGAAGGGGATGTTCACGCTCACTGTCCTTTCTAGAATTAGGGTATAGCCACATCTCGTGTAGAATTGAGGGCCTCTGAGCCCAAGGTTGCAGAACCAGGTTCACATGACCCTACTGGCCAGATGTAGGCATGTGGACGTTAGGGCCTCGTCCCTGGCATATTCATACCTATGGGTACCAGGGACAATGCTTAGTCCCTGCCCTGTATATAGGTGAAGTGCTCTGCGGCCTCTTTCCCCGCCAGCCTGGTACTGCTTGGAAAGCTAGGGAACTACCACACAATTGTGTAGGGCCAAGGCAAGGCTGCCCTAAAGGTAACCTATGATATGTCTCCCAACTAAAGATTTGAAAAGGATTCTGAGGGTAGCATAGGGGTTAAGGCATTTGCCTTCCTGGAATCTGGTTCGATCCCCAGCATCTGAGCACTATCAGCAGTGATTCCTGAACAGAGTCCTCCCTGAGCACCACTGGGGGTGGCCCTCCTCTCCCCCCTCCCCACCTCTGCTAATGGCTCAAGGACCAGAGAGTAGCTCAAAGGGGTAAGTGCATGTTTTGCATGCAGGAAGCCCAGGTTTTGTCCTTAGTATCACTTGGTACCCCAAACACCTCTACCTCTGAGCACAGAGCTGGGAGTGACTCCGCTGCCAGGTGTGACCCAAACAACCACCAAAGTAACAATTAAAAGGAAAATATCTCTCCTGTGACAACAATTTGAAGATTCTGAACCCATACCTTGTTGCCTGGAGGATGGAGTATAAATATTGTCCAGTTCTCTCTTTGGGTCTAACTGGAATAACTCAGAGAAATATGTTTTGTTTCCATAGAAATTTTTCATGCATGGCTGAAAAGTGGAAACAAGGGTTGAGTTGAAAGCGGGTTAAAGGCGCAGTGATAAAGCCAGAGACAGTGAGAATTAGGCCACAAAGTGTTCTTCATCTGCAAACTTTGGGATGGGGGGCTGGATTTCTGAGTAGCTTGGATTGTGCTAGAAAAAAATACCTTTTACCTTCCTTAGTTTCCCTCAGAATCCTCATAGCAACCTGTGGCTGTTTGGTCCTTTATTATTATCTGTCCAACAGAATACCCCCCCCCACTTCCTTCTACTTACTTTTACTATGGTGAAAATCCACATAATACAAAGTTGACCATTCTCACCGTTTCAAGTGGACAGTTAAGGGGCAGTGCCCATTAGCCAGTAGCTAACTCCCCTCCCTCCTCCATCACCATGCTACTTCCACTCTCCTTCCAGTTGATCCTCTGTGTTCCGTATAAGTGGAATAAGAGTGTTTGTCCTTTTGGGTCTGGTATTCCAAATAGCACAGTGTCCTCGAGGTTTGCCGTGTTGCAGTTTGCACCAGAATTCCATGCCTTACCAAAACCAAGGATTCCATGGCACACGTTGGAGACATTTTGTCCATTCAACTCTAGGTGGACACATAACTGTGTCCGCCTTCAGCACCTGTGGATTGTCAGTGCCTCTGTGAACACAGCTGTGTGGCTGTGTTGTTCTCCGTTCCTGTCCCAGCTGTCAGTCCTCTGTGTAGCTTCCCACGGTGGAAATCCTGAATGACCTGGCAATTCTATGTTTGCTCTTTTGAGGCCCTGCTGTGCTGTTTTCCCCAGAGGCCGCATCCTCAAAGCAGGCTTTGCATCCTTGATGACCGTTTTCCCCTGTTCTCTCTACAGCCAACATGGAGGGCATCGTCACCATCGTGGGCCTAAGGCCTGAGACAACCTATGCCGTGCGGCTGGCGGCTCTCAATGGCAAGGGCCTGGGTGAGCTCAGTGCCGCCTCTGAGTTCAAGACACAGCCAGTCCGTAAGTAGCTCTTCTGCCCTGCCCGATCCCACTCCCCACTTCTCCTCCTGGAGGTACAGGGATCCCTGAGCTCCGGCTCCAAGATTCAGAGGTCAGCATGTTGTTGGCTATCAGATCCCTCTGCTCAAGGAGGTCCCCTTCCTAATTCTCTGGCCTTCGGTCACTCAACCCCTTTCTCTCATCCCTAAGGGCGCAGTGACACCATCACTGTGACTAGACCCAACTTGTTAGAATAAGGGCCACCACCAGTCAGAGGGTTGCAGGGAAGGAAGCGCGGGGAGTGGTGGGGGGTAACAAGGGGGTTGGTTGCTATGGCAACAGAACACAGGTCACTAAGACCCTAAACTCTTGATAGGAAAGACACTGGCAATTGCGCTAATTAGTCATGGGGGTTTTTGATGCAGCAGAGACATGAGGTCATAGAAGAATCAGATACCGGTGTGGGAGCTACATGCAGAGCAAAATCCCACCAAAGGAAGAGATGAGCATGGCCTCGGCCGTTCCTGCTCCTCATTCCCTTCCTGCGAGTATACCTTCCCTCCAGGCCAGATTCCATCCAGGGCTGCCTCCCGGTGTCCTCCCTCCTTAGGCTGTCCTTAACTAAGACTCGCTGTGCTCCCCACAAATAGCCAGACCTGGGGACAGCCCTGCTCCCTTGAGCAGAACAGAGAGCCAGGCCGGAGGGTGGAGACGGTCCCTACAGTTGAAGATGCCGTGGGGTCGCCCACCCTGGGTGACCCCGAAACTCCCCACCCGGCCCTCTCCGGTGCCTGGAATGGAAAAGTGTGCAGGTATATCCTCTGCTTCCTTCTCTCGGAAGCCAGCGCTTAGCAAGGCTCTGAGCCCCTCATGTCTTCCCAGAGCCAGGAAGCCAGAATTCCTTCCACAGAAATCACTTCTTGGTGAACCGGAAGTGATGTGGTCATTTAAGTTTCCAACTCCATGTGCTCTGCAGATCCTATTCATTTCTTTTACACCTTATTTTTTTTTCTCTTGGGTCTGCCTCTTGTCTTTCCTTTTCGTCTGTGTTCCATCCATGGGAAATGCAGATAGCCCTCTTCCACGTAAGTGCCTCTTCATACCTGATTACCCGTTTCCATAGCCTTAACATGTGCTAGTCCCAGCCCTTAATTTAGTTCCAGCCCCTTTCTCTGCCCCCTAGAGGCTGAAGTAGATGATACTGTCTGGGCCCTAACCCCACTGACCTTAGTCTAGTTGTGCCCTCCTTAACATCCTTAGGTTACTCTGAGAGGCTAACATTTGTCCTGTGTAGAGCATGCAACTCTTGTGTTCTTTTGAAGTTGTGTGTATTAATTCCCATATTTGATGGTCACCCTGTGGCGGCCACAAGGTTGGCCATGCCCAGCATGGGGGGAGTTCACCGAGGGTCTCTGAGTAACAGACCAGAGCACTAGGAAGCCAGGGAAATCACCTCCAGCCCAGGATGCCTCTATTCAAATCCCTGGGGTGGAGGGGAGATTCCTTGCTGGACTTTCACACTGGCTTTGAGATGAAAGATTTGCGCTTTCTCCTCCCTTCCTTTTCTGAATATCAGATGGCCGGAGCGCAGTAGGGAAACTGGTTAGGGAGGCCCAGGCCTCAGCAGAATGGTGACAAATTGCAGGAGCCCCAGTTCCCAGTCAGGGGTACATCCTGCAGCAGTTTCCGGAAACATAACGCCCCGGGCTGATTTGACTCTGCACTAAGTTCCTGACAAAGTGTGTGTCTGTGTTTGAGCCAGACCTACTAGTTACTTAGTGACTCCACTGCGAAGCATGAGGAGGAGTGATTGTCCCTAGAAAGATGCCCTATTTGTGACCCTGTTGACACAGGAGGATTTAGGGACAAGGTTAGCAGGAAGCTGGCCTGCTGCCTCGGGAGCAGACTCCGAGGACCTCAGTGTGCACGACGCCCCAAAGCTTCACTTCCGCCTGAGGCTTGCCTCTTTCTTCTGGGGCTGAACACAGAATAGTGGAGGGAGTGTGGTTACTCAGAGACCGGCAAGAAAAGGAATTCAGAAAAGCCACCAACCCTTTTCGTAAAAAGCGCCTCGCTCCTGAAAGGCACTCAGGAAAGCTTTGCTTTTTAAAATGTATTCAGAAATATTGCAGTCACAGCAAAAACTAAGTAGCTCCGTGTAGGCGTTGGAGGACTTTGAGCAAATGTGAAATCCACTGTCTCAGCAGAGTTGGCTCCTGAATGAACCAGTTCTAGGGGGAGTCGGGACTAGGGGGTGTGATGGAGGGAACGATAGAGAGTTGGGAGGTCATGCTGATTGCTGCCTGCTCCGGGCACCAGTGTAACTCTGCCCGAATTCAGAGCACCTTCGTCCTGGACCCTTAAAAAACTTCGCCAACTTCTGCCTTTCACCTAGCAGTGAACACTGGTTTAGTTACACTACAGAGAGAAAAGCGGGGAGGACATTTCCTTCTGAGTTTCTACCACTAACGGCTCTTGGAGGCTGCAGTGGGGTTCATTCATTGCCAGCTCAGCTTTTTGTAAAGGTGAGACTTTTTATTGCAGATTCCATGTTTTAAAATTCAGTGTTTAATTAAAAAAAAATGACTCGGAGGCCTGGCTGCTTGCTGTCTGCTAGTATGGAAAGGAATTATTAACCAAGATTCCAGGAAGCACCTTGGAAACTGGTGGGATCCACTCTGCATTCCACTGGATCATGAATGATACCATCATCGGCATTGCTCGTGGCAGGAAATATTGGTTTTCTCAGTCACCTAATAAGGTTATGATGTGAAGGGTAAATAAACAAGGTGCTTAAGGATAAGGAGAATGTGGTCCAGACTTAGAACTCAGTGTTACCTTTTTGAGAACCGAATGGGAAGAGGAAGCACACTGGGGCATCCATGGAGAACATCAGATGTTCACTGTAAATCAGTTACTGTTGTCTCTCTTCCTAATCTTCCTGGAGCCACTGTCATGATGGTTGAGCCCAAGGTATCCTTCCACCTATCCTGAAAAAAAAAGGATACAGATAGAAGGAAGAGGCCAGCATTAACCACTCCTGAGGCAAAACATCCTTCTACTCGTAGAGAGGGAGCACAGGTTTTAGGAAGGACCTTCTCTGAGTTGTCTGACAGCTCCTTGGAAAGCATAAAGATGGTTTGAACTTAGGTCTGCAGAATCCTCTTGCTTATTCCAAACCGAGAGTGTTGGTTGTCAATGCTGGTTCATCTCTACCACAGACAGTGGCATGGGAGACTTTAACAAATGCCTTTCCCACTGGCTCATCAATTGAATTTATTGAGATGCCTAAGCAGCTCACTTCCGTTATAGAGATATGTCCACATGCAGGGCCATAGATATATCAAAGCAAGTGAACACAGCAAAAGTCACAGGTTCCCAGAGACTTCTGCTTAGGGATTGCCAGATTAGAAAGTTCTGGAGGTTCTTTTGTGTGCAGATCAAACCTGGGCATAAAGGGAAGGGGAAAGCTATGCCTCCAAGCAAACAAACATCTCCAACTAGAGAAAGTGACTCTATTTCGTGTCTTTTTAGGTCAAAATGTCTGTATGCTGAAAAGACTCTCTTAGATAAGAACGTGATCTCCCTCTATTTGCCTAGAGAGGGCCGACTTGCCCATCAGAGTTGTTGAAATCCCAGAGAAATGACATGTCACTTTTGGATGAATCTTAAGTTCTGAAGCCACCCACACACCTTCAGAAACCCAGTGCCTGAATGCCGTTGTGTCTAGACAGTGAAGCGAACTAGGTGATTTCTTCCTGGGCCTCAACATTACCAACGAGCCTGGACTTTCTAAAAGGAGGATCTTGTAATCCTGTTTCCATATGTTGCCCTCCCTAGGTGTCACATGTATTGTGCTTAGAGTAGAAGCACATTCAACTGTCCCCTGTTGCCAGAATTGCATAGATGGTGATACAAACTGTTCCAGCCAAAACCTCAAAGGCAGTAGAGACAGTAGAGAGAAGTTTTGACCAAATGAAGCAAATGACCTAGTCCTCCACATTTGTCCAGAAAAGGCCTTTAGTCTCTCTTGCTAATTCCAGGGACTTTCCTATCCCCTGGTTTAATGTCATTGGAAAGGTAAAAAGAAGACCAAACTGAGGTCATGTTGAAAATAAGATGCAGTTTTTCCAAAATTTTGTCTAGTTCTCAAAGGGGACTTCTCTGTTGGTTTGGTTTGGTTGATTTTTTGAGGAATAAACTCCATCATAACTGCCAATAAAAAATAGCTAAGAGTCCAACCAGTACTCAAAATGCTTCAGACGCACCAATGCTGACCCTTCTCCATTTAGGAAGTTGATTATCGTTATGTCCCTTCAACATCCTGATCTGGGGGAGGGGAGTGATGGGAGAGAGCAAGAACAGCATTCACCCTTACATGCATCCATCTCTGAGCCTGTAGCAGCAGTCAGAGAACCATGTTCTTTGGGGCTTGAGAGGGTAGGAGTTGGGGGCTGACTCCATCCAGATGTCAGAGTACCTGGACCTTACCCAGCAGGACTATTCATGGCCTAGGACAGTCATTTCTGTTCGTTTGGACGTTGGAGTTACAGACCAAGAGATAGAGGTTTTGCTCTCAATACCGCCCTGAATCTCAACCTGTGCCTGGCCAGAGAGAAGCTAAGAAGCTCCATCTCCATGCCCTGTTTGTCCTAAGTTGAGGTCCAGGCTCCTGCTCCTCCTGTATGCTCAGGAGCCAACTGGTCCCACTGAATTGGTGATTTGTTTCCAGGTGGGGAGGGAGGTGTCTGCAGCTGCTCCTGGCCTAACCCTTAGCGGAACTGCAGAGGTGGGCAGTCGCCACAGGTTCCAGTGTGAAGTCAGACCTGAGCCAGCCACGCTCTGGGTGTCCACTGCCTCCTGTTCCCCTGCACGGACGTCTCCTGTTCTAACCTGTTTCAGCTTCTCCTGGCCTGGGAAGTGGCTTCCATTTCTCCGTTCTTCATGCCTGTGCCTCCCAGAACTTCCTTCCCCATTTCACCTGCCTTTTTCTTTCCTCAGCAGTTCCTGCTAGCTCTCGCACCCCTGTTCCATTGTCTCCTTCAGCTAGTGAGTATCGCGTTTCCTTCCTCCTCCGCCCTCCTTGGGCCTCTCCCCAGCCTCGGGACCTGCCTAAAGCCATCTCCTTCCACAGGTGCCAAGTCAGCTCTATTGGCGCAAAGAAGCCCTGGGTTTTAGAGAAGAGAAATGAGTCCAGGGCCTCTCAGATTCCTGGGAGGGAGCCGGCACTGGCCCAGAGGGAGCAACAACATTCCCCTGGACGCAGCTTCTGGAGGCCTCTGTAGCCCAAACTGTGCTTGGGGTAGCCTTAAGCCACTGCACCAGAGTGGCATTTGGAGATGACAAAAGAATCTGCCAAGAAAAAAAGATCTAGGTTACTACAACCTAAAAAACACCTACAGGTCTTAGGGCCAGAATGACAGTACAGTGAGTAGGATATTTGCCTTGCACACAACCAGCCTGGGTTTGATCCCCAGCATCCCCAAGCACCGCCAGGAGTAATTCCTGAGTGCAGAGCCAGGAGAAACTCCTGAGCATCGCTGGGTGTGACCCCCTCCCAATATTAAAAAAAAAAAAAAAAGCTAAAGAATGCCTACAGATCTTGCATTTTGCCCCAGTGTTCTAATTGGTGCCATGCATGGGACTCTGGCCTATAGCTTTAGCTTACTCCATAAATGCATATTTCCTAAAATATTTGTGGGGAAAATACGGGGTCTCCCTGGCAGGAGGAGCTTAGGCAAACGATTTAACCTTTTACAAGTGGCTTTGTTTGTCCCAATAAGTTGCCCTTCTTCTAATGCCCTGTCCACAAGTGGAACATCAGGCGTCATTAGTGCGGGTATCATGTTCTTTTTGTACACTGTTGGCAGCGGCCACTAATTCTGTGCCATTCTGGTTGAGCCTCACTCAGTTGTCATCTGATCACATGAGGTTGCCCCTTCCGGTTTCCCTGCATCCTGGCAAGAATAAGCCCCAGGCCTGCCACTGGTTGGGGTTTCGAAACCAGCTTCCAGAAGGCAGATGCAGAGGGGGGAATGGAAGGGGAAGGGGGCCAACAAGTGTGACAACTACTGAATGTACACTTGGGGCACATTCTGGGCAGTGCCACCCGACTGGCTGTATTTTCTCAGGCACAGAAGCCCCTGTGTTGGGGAATGACCTCAGATAGGAAACTCCGAAGTCACTGGGGGCATCAATTAACTCAGCATACCCACACCCCCAACACACCCAGGAGAGGATTGGGAGAGGGGGAGTGGCACTGGGGACCACCCTGACAGCAGCTGGGTAAGGTCAAGCTGGGCACTCCCTGGGTTCAGATCCCGACCCTGTTGCTCCCTCTCCCTGCATCTCTACAGCCTGTAAGGAGTCCCTCAAGCCTCCCAAATGTCAGATTTCTTACCTCATATGTGAAGGTTAGAGTCTGCCTAGCTTGAAGTGTTTTTGAAAATTAACCATTATGAAAAACACAAGCCATGGTACTAAATGTGTAGTGAGGGTAGTTCATGGTAAGAGCAAATGAGAGTGATGTTATGTTATGTCTTGCTGCGGGAGCGCAATTTGCCCGCCAAATCTCCGATAAGCCCTTCACGATCCTGATAAATCGGAGACGGAAATGAAAACCTCTCCCTTTCCTGTCTCTTTTCTTTCTAGTCATGCCTTAAATTATATGGGTGCACCTATGCACAAAATATGTGTATGTACACATAGACACATATATTTATTTATGAATGCCCCCCCATTCTCTTCTTCACATTCTATGCCCTTCCTGTCCCTCATGTTTCCATAGCAACCTGGCCTCTCTCTGCCCTTCCAGCCACAGAACCTTCTAGTGAGTACACACTGAGCTGCTCTCAGCCAGCTCATTGCTTGTTGTGGAGCTGACTTCTTGGACCCTGGATTTCCCCCTCATCTTCCCTCACGGTTGAGAATGCATGAGGCGCCTGGTGGTGTGGTTTCGCATGCTGTCTACTTGGCCAGGAGAGCCGACGTAGCCCTCCCCAGAGAACGGGGGTGATGATTTGAAGGACTCTCCCTGCATGAGGAGGCCACGCCAAGTGTGCTCTCCAATTAAAACTAGAAATGGATCAGGGGAATGCTGAGGAGGAGAATAAAAGAACAGCAGCTCCCTCCCCAGCCTTTGTTGTCTCTCCCTGACTGGCTGGTGCACACACACACACACACACACACACACACACACACACACACACACACACACACACACATCTTAACAGGAAAGTACCTGCCAGACTGGGAAGGAGAATGAGGAGGAAAGAGTGGCCACTAGGGGAGAGGGAGAGGGAGATGAAAAGGAGCGAGCTGCTGCTCCCTGCTGGCCTCCCTGCCTTTGTCTCTGGCAAAAGGCACTTCCTTCTCCTCCTCCTCTCCTCAGCACCTCAAATCTGATGGGCTGGCCAGGCCTAATCACACACACTCTCTCTCTCAAGGTTGTGTGCTAGGAGTGCCAATTCCTTTTGAATTCTTCTGCCAGACTGTTACAGTCTTTTTCCTCATGGAAAACATTACGCTCTCCCACAACTATAACACATTCCTTGCTAGTCTTTATCACGTGCAAGTGAAGTGATCTTGTGTGTTAAATACCCTGATAAGTCCTTTGGAGTATGTGTGTGTGTGTGTGTGTGTGTGTGTGTGTCCTCACATCCAGGGCTGCAAGAGAGTTTTAGATATTCTAAGTGCACAGAAAAAATATGGCACACACCCACTGGAGCAGAAGTCAGCAAAAACAGAGGAAAGAGGTATATCTAGTGGAGCACCCATTACCCCCTCACCCCAGCTGTCTAAAGCTATGGGATTGGTACCTTCAACCTCTATCCAGTTGGGGGTCGGTTATAGAGAATGAGAGATGAATTGTCCAAGGTTTAGGGTCCTCTGGGCAGCCATCAGGTCTCACAGGATGGTCATTTGTTATATTGCAACCCCAGCGCCGATAACCTCCCAACAGGTGAGGCTTTGTTCAAGTTGACAGAGATATTAAGGACAGTTAGTAAGAACATCAGCATCCAATAGATACATGAAGAGCAGAGGCTGGGGTATTTCACATAGCCAGTCATCAGACACCTTTATAGCATGGAGCCAAATCCTGACAGTTCACAATTCCTTATCTATTTTTGAGGTCCACAAAGTTGTCCCTTTTTTTTTCACACCCAGCAATGCTCTGTACTCAGGAAGTACTCCTGACAGTGCTTGGGGGACGACATGGGATACCAGACCTGGAATCAAGTCCTAGTCAGCTTCTTACAAAGCAAGCGCCCTACCCAATAAAAAGTCTTATTCTCTGCTTGCCTGGCCCATGTTGGCCAGCAGATATTTGTCATCTGTTCCTTCCTGCTATTCTTGTCTTCCTTGACTGCAAATACTTAGTATTCTAAGATCTAAACTATTTAACTTAGGAAAATATCCCAACCTGAGGGGGTTGTTTTTGTTTGTTTGTTTGTTTGTTTGTTTTTGGAGAGGCTGATGGGAGCAAACACAATTTCCCACACCTGGCCAAGGTTTCTGAGACATAACTAAAGAGAGAAGAAACAGCTTCCTGATTCCGCGTGTTGCATGAGACTTTTTTTTCATTTCTTTCTTTTTAAAACTGCAGAGCATAGCTAACGGTCTGCTTTCTTGGTGTTCTTTCCCTATGAGTGCTGCAATGAATTTTAATTCCTGATGCTTTTGAGGTTTCATTTTGTCAGCAGAACAGTGCGGGTGACAATGAACTGTGCTCACATGGGTTTAATTCATACAATGGGGGGTGCATTTGGAAAAGGAATGCAGCTAACAGCACCCTTTCCTCTAACAATGATGATATGGTCCTTCTGGTTCTTTCCAGCCTGCAGTGGCATGGGTCCTGGGTGGAGGCTATCTGATGCTTCTCCATAACTGGGGTCAGATTTTGGTCTTCTGTGGAAGTGAACAACCTTGGGTCCAGACATTTTTCCTTAAGGAGGGGTGAGGTGTGCTCCCAGGACACATTTCTGCCCATGATAAAACGCTTAGTAGTGACATCTCAAGAGAAAAAAAGTTGGAGTCTTTTTTTTGTGTGTTGAATTGCTTGACTGCTAACCCCAAACTGTAGGCCCTTGTGAATTTTTGGACAAAAGGAAGTAGCACCATTGGCAGCTTCCTGTTATATCCAGAAGTACATTCCTCAATGGTAGGACAAAATGTAGTACATGTGAATGGCAGAGATCAGAAAGCAAAGTAGCTGGAAACAAACCAAAAATTCACCCTTCATGAGCCATTACTGAAATAAAGTCTACTGTTCTTGCTTGTGTCCATTTTGAGTCCAGTTACACTTATTTTCCTTAGGATAAGTTCCTTATCCTAAGGAAAATCAAAGGAGAAATTTCTCAGTCGTTTGCAGCCCCTGCAGGCACCCTTAGCTGGAACATGCCAGGCTAAAAGCAGCACACAGTGACACAGCGGATTCTGCACCTAGGTTAAAGCTTTGCCCCTGAATGATTTCTGAAGTATCAGTGTGCTTTTGGCATTCCCATTTCCCTTCTTTGCTCTTTGCTTTCTTTTTTTTCTTTTTCTGCATAAGCAATCTCCAAAACTTCCTTCCCAAATACTTGTGGGAGTTAAGGTGGGGGGAAAAAAACAAAATCTCTTAGTACAAGACAAAGTCTCTGTAACAAACGGAGTGAAAGGAAACTTATAACAAAAAGGGATGTAGAAAAATCCAAACAAAAAAACATTTCTTTTGTTTCCAGTGTCAAGACTCAAACTTGTTTATCAGTACAGCCACGAGTCTACAGCAGACTCTGTTCCTGTGTCTGCATTGGTGCAGTGCTGGACTGTCAGCTTATGGAACCAAGGCACCAGATTCACAATTGGCACAGACAAAACCATTGCCCAGCCACCACCAGGAACCCCCCCTTTGCAACTCTACTTCCTTCATATTTGGCTGAAGCATCTCCCAGGGGCCTCTAGGATGAAGTAGGTATTGGGGGAGTGAGAGACGAACCCCAGAACCTCCTTCTCTTTGGAAGGCTTGCACTAAAAAAATCTCAGTCAACCACAGCTCCTTCCCTCTGCTGCACCAAAGGAAATGACGCATTTCTTCATTTAATACAGTATTTGGTTCTTACAGGTTATACTGTCTATGCCTTGAAAGCCTTGGAACTTTTTCCTTCTTGACCCCAGTACCTTGTCATTATCCTGATTTCCCAAGGATGCCAAGACATTATGGAATTTGTGAATAATCATTTGCTTTTTTCTTTTCCTCCAACAGTCTCCTGAGTGGGCTTTGCCAGCTGGGTCCTGACAGAAACACCTCCCCATTTCCAAACAAGTTTACATGCTCCTTGCCGTGGTATTAATGTGCAGCGTTGCAGCTCGCTCTAATGCTTGTTGTTGTTGTTAACCAAATGCTCTTTATGATTTATTATTCTTCTTGTTTCTAGACAGTTTGACTGTCTTCCCAATGTTTCCTGTAGATGCTGCTAATTTAATTTGGTTTCTCCTTTTATTTAGTCTGCAATTTTGTTGTTGATTTGTTTCTCCCTGCCCATTGTTTACATCAGTTTTTAATTTTTTTGTATTTTCCATGTGGCCTCCTCCACTTTCCTTTCAACCAATCACGTGCGTGCGTATCATGTGACTTTGTCATGTGGCTTGCATGGTGCTGATGATGTCGTCCACGCTGGTGAACAGAAGGTAAAACTCTTTGTTCTGATTGGCAAAATAAATCTGGGACCACAGCCTGGCACGAGGGCCCACACATTCCTTACTGTCTAAGATTTCCCAAGTGAAGTCATTTGAAAGATTGCCTCTGGTTCTCAATTCACCCCCAGAATTCATTATTCTTTGCAGCCTTGACATGACAATTTGATACCCTGACAGCCTATGGTATGACATTTGGCTTGAGGAAATTTGGATGCCCAAACTGCATTTGACAGTAAAATCACTCTAGCCCCAGAACAGTTTGCAGACTTGAATTTTTACCAGATAGTTCATAGAAATGATTTCCCAGAAAGCAGTTTTATAAATTAGCTTGATAGCACTGTTGTTTCGTTTCACCCAGTAGTTGTATAAACCACAGTTGCTCTAGAATGAGTCACATTTCTATGGAAATGCAGACGCGTTTACAACATTGAGACTCTACAGAGAAAAACGCATCGATTGCGAAGGTTGTATCTGCTCCAAACCAATGAGAGCGCAACTGGAATTGCCTAAAATCCCTACAAACTGAGAGCTCTCTGAAATGAGAGATTAAAGAATTTGTAATTAAAGATTTTTTTTTTCTGCTGTGATTGCTGAGGTGTCACTTTTCACACGTAGCCCTGCCCTTGGCAGGAAGGGAAGGGCCTCCAAATAAAAGTCACTTGTCAAGTACCAGGCCTGCAGCTCTCTGACAATCAAGAAGCTCTTGATTGACCCTTGCAACAAAGGAAATAAAATGATAGCGTCATTAATTGCAGAGCAGTGACAAAGTGATTAGTTAATATTGTGTTTTCACAACCTTGTGAAGATGTTTCTTGCTTGCTATCAAGAGAAAAGGAAGCCTCAGCTCACAGCGACCCCCCAGCAAACTCAGATGCAGTGTCCGGGGCGTCATGCACGTCCCCTTCTCTTCTAACCATGAAGGGCTTTGTCCCCCCACCAATCACAACCTGAGGCAGGGATAGGCTGCATTGATGAAGAGAACAAAACTAACACCAGTAACTGCCCCGGGTGCCGTGCATGCCAGGGCCCCGTTTGACCGCACTTCTCTGAGAACTGATTGGGCGACATCCACAAGAGCAAAACCATCCCCAGCTCGTCGGCATGTTTTTTGTTCCTGCTGTGTCCTTTCGTTTTGTCCTGCCCACCAGTGTGAACCCTGCCTGTTCCCTCATGCCCTGGCCACACTGGCCACCCCTGGGGACTTCAAGCTCTGCAGAGGTGGCAATTGTGTCCCCATTTGGTCCCATTTACAAGCAGACTCCTAGGCAGGTGGCTAGGATGAGAGCATGCACATTTCCAGATGGGGTAATGTTTGATAGTTACATTGTTCCAGTGGAAGTAAGAGTGTCCCCCAAAGCAAGGGAGAAGCTGACAGGCTTAACTTCTGCCCCTGTGACCTACCTTAGCAACTTGATCCCAATAATCCTGGAGAGAACTGGCAACCAAGATTTCCTAAATCCCAAGTCCCCTTACAAATATTGAGGTCCTATTCTTTCCACCAGTGGGAATTGCTCCAGGCTGCTGTTCTGGAGACAGGCCTGCGCATCCCCAATAAAATATTAAGTACAAACAGATGTTGGGTTGAAACCTGTTTGTTAAAAAAAAAAAGAAGAAGGAAGGAAGGAAGGAAGGAAGGAAGGAAGGAAGGAAGGGAGGGAGGGAAGGAGGGAAGGGAGAGAGAGAGAAGAGAGAGAGAGAGAGAGAGAGAGAGAGAGAGAGAGAGAGAGAGAGAGAGAGAAGGCAGTTTGGTCTTTTTTGTGCAGTGTTCTAATTCAAAATAAAGCAAAGTATAACATTAAAAAGGTAGAACTTGATCCTCACCTCTGAACAAAGACCTCTCCCAGACATTTTAGTAAGGCCCGGAATAGGTCAAGATAGTTCCCCAAACCATCATTTAAAAGGAATTAAAGATTTGGAGTTAAAGATCCCTAGAATTCTACAATAGAATGCCCCCTCAGCAAACCATGGTCCCCTCTCCTGCCACTTGCCCTGGCTATCCAGGGGAACAGCAAGTAGCAGACTGGTGGCCTCTGAAAGTCAAACCCAAGGGGCCGGAGTGCTACAAAATAAAGTGACCCCTTCCTCTCTGATAGTGGTCCCACTTGAAGGTGAATTGAGCCTAAGTGGGTAAGGTCTGGATGAGGTTCGAGTGAGTTTCCTGACCCAGAGGGGTAGGCTTGATTGAGGAGGGGTGCGGTTTTTCCTGCCCATCACCTCCCTTCCCCAAATAACCAGATGCTTTGAGCCTCCCTGTGTGGAGTGGTTCTGCCTCTCGGGGTCCACTCCCCCAGCCCAATGTCCGAAGATGGGGGAATAGTTAGGTATCAAGGGGCAGCCCATGGGCTTTGGCCCCTTATCATATCTGGGGGTTCCCCACAGGGAAGCACAGGCCCCTAGCCCAGACTTGGGAGCAGGTTTGCAGTGACACGCCTGGGTATCCCCGCAGGGCTGAGTTTAACACCATGGACCTGAGGAGCTGCTCTCTCCAATGATGCTCCATATGACTGAGGACTCTGTAAATGAGACTCCCACCTCCATATCCTTCCCCACCTCCAGCATGTGTGTGATGAGAAGCCCCCCCTCGCCAAACGTCCCTTCTGTCTATGAGCTGCATGTCTGTGCATGCGTCCTTCCCCCCACCCCAATCTCCTATCCATAATGATCTTTTTTTCTTTAGCTACTGACCCTGCCTCTTACTCGGAAGTGCCGCTTCTGATGAACTAAACTCTCTAACTCATCCTCTTCCTTCTTAGATTGAAACATCACTAACCTTCCCTCCATTCTCACCTCTGCTTTTTTTTTCGCAGCTGTATATTGGGATGGTTCCAGGCTGTGGCAGGCGGGCCCAGGTTCCGTTTGCTGGCCTCTATTCCCGATGATTCCCTGCCCGGGTGCTTCCTGGGGGAGGGCTGGCAGATAGCTAGGAGGAACGGAAGAGCCAGGCAGGGGCCCAGTGCGGGGTGGTGGGGGGGGGGGCGTTCCCCAGGGCTTGACAGATCACCTGAGGAGCCTCAGACATCTTCATAACGAATAACGGCCATGAAATAAGTGTGGGATATGGGCTCAGAAACGGTTGGTGGTCTGGGAAGGCGGGAACCAAGTTCATAGTTGGTAGTAGCAGTTATTTCTATTCTAATCTCCTCAGCCTAGGTCAGCCCCATTAACCACAAACCATCCCTTCATGGTTGTCTTTTCTTTTTTAGGATGATCATTGATCAATTAATCTGGTGGTGTTTTCATGACACCCATGAGGAGGGCTTGGTTATTTCTAAGGTCTGGTCTATCAGAATTTGTCACTATGAAGTGTGTCTTGGTCCACCCACCTCACCCGCCAGTCGGGGAAAAGGACACTGAAGAGGGCTCAGCATCCTTTCTCTGTCAAAGCTGGGGGCCAGACCTGCTCCTCAGTATCCCAAGCCTTCCCTGGAGCCTGGGAGTAGGATGGCAGGAGCAAGTGGTGGAGTGCATGGAGTCCTTAACCGTTTGGAACAGGAGCAGGAGAAAAAAAGCATTCAGGGGAGAGGGGGGCTGGAGTGATCGTTAGGCATTTGTCATGCCCAACATCTCATATAGTCCCCTGAGCACCGCTAGGAGTAACCACTGAGTTATCACCAGGTGTGACCCAAAAACAAAACAGAGAGAGAGAGAGAGAAAGAGAGAAGAGTTAGCATTTTGAGGAAGGATGTTGATGATCTCAGAATTAGAAATCCTGTTCCCCTCAGGCAAGCTGCATGATTCCTGAAGGACCAATCAGATACAAACCTCATGTTGTGATTGTGAAAAATCAAGTAAGTTGGACAGCTAAATTAAATACTCTGGACTTCTTGAAGCACGTGATAAAAAGGTGTACACAACTTTCACATTATATGAAATAGCTATTAGAATGATGTAGAAAGTATTTTCAAAGCTGGACAAAGCTATCTGATAAATATTACAATAAAAGCTTCTAGGACCAGGGAGATGGTCCAAAGGGCCAAGAGGACTTGCTTTGCTGGTAGGAGGTCTAGGTTTGATCACTGGTCCTGTGTGTTTTCTCCAAGAACCACCAGGAGTGTCTCTTATCCCCCAGTCAAAAAAAAGATAAAATATTCTAATACAGTGTTGGAGAAAAATAGTACAGGGAGGTAAGGCCTTGCACATGGCCAAACCCAATTTGAGCTCTGTACTGCATATGGTCCCCCAAGCACTGCCAGGAATGATCCCAAAGTACAGAGCCAGGAGAAGCCCCAAGCTTACCCAGATGTGGCCCCCAAATCAAATCAGTCAATCAATCAAAATCGTGTTGCAGACATATAACCATCATTGGTTCATCTTACCTACGGAACCCTATGGTTAGTAGATGAAGGTAGAACCCAGCTTAGCCTGCCCAGGGTGCCAATTGACACTACATTTCATTTAGAAGACAGAACCCTTGGATTTTGTCTTTTGGGGTGAGCAATAAGATTATCAATCTCCTTCTGAAATTCCCAAATGTTGCCTGAATATCCTGGATTCATTTTTGTCTGGAATTCAAATCCCAACCCACGATCATTTCTGAATGGAGGGATTCTACCAAGTGACGGTGGACATGAAGCTGACCCCCGTGTTAGGGCACCATGATTATAAAGAACAGCCTAGAACACATCCATTCCAACTGCAGTTTTTCAGGGAAATTTTATAGGAAGGACCTACCTTAATAGCTCTGACTAGGGTAGAGCTAGTTTTTATTCTTGCACACAAAATTTACCTTTTTTCTCGAAATTTCCACCTCATGCTTCATATTTTTTTATTAGCATTAGTAAGGTTTGTTCTTACAGTACAGCTGTCTTAGTCTTCACATCAAATATTTGGGGAGGAGGTAGAATTGGACTCAAGGCTGAAACTAAACTCAGAGGGGATAATTAACCCCAGGGGTTTACTTGGAGCAACCTGCAGATTTGCTACTGAATTGCAAACCAACATTTACGAATAATTACAATATTGGTTTTGCTGAAATTGCCCATAATGATTTCAATCAGAGCAGCCATTTCAAAACAGAGTGCCCATTGGGATCCTCTAAATAATTTCCTTTCCTAATGCATTCTGTAAAGAAGTCCCCACCCCCACCCCCCACCCCATATGCCAGGACCCATTTCTTTAGCATCAGTCCCTCCCTCTGCAAATATATCTTGAATCTTCTTTTCACAAGAGCTCAGGAAGCCTTTTTTACACCTTATCTCTATAAGAATTTGGCACATAGTCTATATTTGAAGATAAATAAGACAGTTGATTAAGCAAATAAGCAAGTACTGCCTTTTCCATGTCTTTGTAGAATTAGAGCTAGTTACCCGGCCACAAACTTGATAAGACTCTCCATAGTCATATATGATATTTCTTTTGAAATGTCATGGGAAAGCTGATGTCTTTCCAGGGGCTCCACAATTCTTTCAAGGAATTGATTACAAGTAAGGTTTAGTTTGTTTGAAGTTTGGGCCATACCGAGTGATTCCTGGCTCAGTGTTCAGGGGTCACTGCCAGGGATCAAACTCAGGGCTTCCACATGTAAGGCCTTTGCTCCAGTCACTTGCGCCAGCCCCCTGCCCCAACACAAAGTTTATTTATTTGGCAAACAAATCTATGTCTTGTTTGCAGTTGAAATTCCAATGCCTGACTACAAGATACTTATCAGTACGCCTTTGTTAAATGAACACACACACACGCACATAAAACACTGTACATGATATGTCTGAATATTATGTGATACACGGTGCTCTAAATTCTCTGAGAAATGAATATATACATATAGTCAGAGGAAGTTTTGCTCTTGGGGCACATCTCCCTGGAACTGGCTCAGTGTCCTCTATTTTGCGTTCTTTCAGTGTCCCAAAGAGAGCGGGACATTCTTTGTTTTTGTTTGGGGGCCACACTCAATGATGCTCAGGGGTTACTCTTGACTCTGCACTCAGGAATTACTTCTGGTGGGGTGCAGGAAGCCATATGGGATGCAGGGAATCAAAGAATAGGCATCCTGGTGTCTGCAGAGTCTGCTCTGTTCCACAGTGACATGGAGCAGGAATCCCAGAGCTGCTGGTCTCCAGAGAGCATCTGGTACTTGGGGAATCTGTGATCGTCACCTCTCCCAAGTCACAGACCCCTGGACCTCCTAGTACCTAGTTTTAAAGGACGGTCACAAACATTATAGCACACCTCTTAATAAAGACCCCTTTGGGCGGGAGAGATAGTACAGTGGTTAAGACATTTACCTAGCATACTACTGGCCGTGGTGATCCCTGGCACCACATATGGTCACCTGAGAACTAACAGGTATTACTCCTGAGCACAGAGTCAAGAGTAGCCTCTGAGCACTTCTAGGTATTCCTCAAACCTCCCCCCAGATAAAAGACATTCCTTCATCAAAACAGGATTTAGTACTTGGGGTATTAATTTAGCCTTGGAAACTCACACTACTCAAATTGAGAAAATCTAAAGGGTGCAGAGATCAGCCCAGGGGTGCACCTTTTGCTTGCCGAGGTGGCCGTGGGAAGAGGCTGTGTCCTTTCCTGGCATGTTTGTTGGCAGACCCACTCTCTCTCTTTCTCTCTGGATGAGGAGCACCTCCTTACAGCACAGACCAGCCATCAAAGGCTCAGGTTTCAGTGCTGTGTGCAGAGAGCGGCCACAACTCACGTCTAGCCAGCTGTTCTGAGGCTGAGGACTTTCCCAAGTGCAGGACTTGTGGATCTGGCAACCAGAGCACTATGGGCTCTCTGGGAAGAGCCGGTCATCCTCACACAGCCGGACAGTAGCATTTGAGACATTTAGCTGAGCAGCATGGGTATATCTGTGCAGACGTCCTGCCCACTCTCACATAAAGTCTGCTATGAGTCTCTTTCTAGCAGTGGGCGTTCGTGACGATAGAGACATGCATAGGTCAAAATGGAGGACGGAACTCAGCTGTTAACTCAGACCATTCAGATTCCTTCCCCAAAGAGGTTGGACCGGAAGAAAATCATGTAATGATCAAAAGCAAAGTTCAAAGTTGTTTCTACTGAGTCTTTGGGGTCAGTGGCAGACTGGAACGTGAAAACTGAATAGGACTTTGCCTGAAGCGCTATTTAGCTTTTTATTTTTATGTTTCCCTTAACTGAGGATGGGAGACAAATGGCAAGCACAGCATCCTGTTGAAATCCTTTCTCCCTCAGACACGAGGACTATGCATTCATCCTGTTGCAGCTTCTATGTGGTCCCCATCACCAAGTCTCCAACCTGAAATCCCATGCAGAGGACTGACTCTGGCATCTTGTCCCCAAGTGTGGCTGCGTTTCTAGTGAGCTCCCAGGGTGCTACTGGCCAGGCTGAGTGGCTGGTGGCTTCGCTTCTCTCTCTGCCTCCTGCTTCTCCATGTCTCAAAGGGAGAAGCAGGACCCTTGGGCCATTTTGAGACATCCGAAGTACAGACTTCTCCCCACCATCCAAAATCAAGACAGTCCTGTTTGGTTTGATTTACTAAGTTCTTTGGGGGTCTGGAAATACCATGGTTATTGATTCACAGGGGCAATGTGTGTTCCCCATCCTTCACCAAATCACCTCCCAATTCATATCGAATAGGAACATTCTCTCCCATCATGGGGGTTGAAACTTGTAGCTCAATGAGGAGGGGCTTGCTTAGCTTTGTCGACAACCTTCTGGTAATGGGTTCAAAGCACACTTTGCGGGGCTCGGCTAAACTGGTGATGGCCTTCCCTGGCTCTCCAATCACACGTCTGTGATTTCCATCTTCCAGAGAAACAGTCAGGGTGACCCAGCCCTGAGGGGACGGTTTCTCAGCTCTGCACCTGCTCTGTCTGAGGTGATAACATACACACAGGGATGGGGCCCCAGGAACTACATCTCCCCAGTGTGTCACAGCTTCTGCCTCCTCTCTCAGATGCTCCCCCTCCCCCAGAAACCCCCACTGCTGTCAGCCTAGATGAGTGAATTTGTTTTTCATGTCAGCATCAGTGACAGAAGAGTGGTCCAGCCTGAGTAGTTGGGCTCGTGGGGGTTCATCTTCCTTCTCGACCTGGGATGCAGCTCACCAGGCTGAGCATATACTGCAGAGAGAAGCACCGACTTCTCTCTGTTGAGACATGCAGGGGTCATTTCCACCCTTCTCGCTCATCCCAAAGAAAAAGACTCTCATACTTGTTCCTGGAATGTGAGGTGCCAAGGGCTGACACTCAGGCATTTCCAGGAAACTTGCTCATTTTAAATTGTGCTCTATTTCATCACAATTGGAAACTTGGTCTTTTGGAGGATTTTAAAATTAATTCTTCTGGAGGGAATGTTGTTTTTTAAATATCTTTTAATTCTAAGAAAATTTTTAAGTTGTGAAAAACCGGTCACAAGAATGCAGCCTCATTCCATTCCCACAAGAGATCAGACCCTGGGAATGAAACAAATCCACAAGGAAGCGCATTTATTTGATGGGTGTGACTTGTCTTAAACATGTCCATTTGCCCCTATTTAAGGTGATGCCTCAAAATGCATCACAGTGAAAGCTGCACTTTGTCAGAACAGCTCCAAGGAAATGCAAGCACTGATGAGAGGGCCGCCTGGAACTTATTTATAAACTGGCAAAAGAACAGGTCTAAGAGGAGAGCTCATTCAAAGACTCCCAAGAGCCTGTCACTTTGGGCACCGTCTCAAGCCACCCACCAGAATTCCAAGTTTTATAGTCATTGCTCTTTAACTGTTTGCATTTCTGAGAAAGCGAGCAAAGAGCCCATCCCTTCGCCCATCGTGCCACCCCCATGCTCACAAAATATTTCATGTGAAGTATTTCAATATTTCACTGGCTGTTTCAGGAGAGCCAAGTGCACCGAAGCTGGAAGGGCAGATGGGAGAAGACGGGAACAGCATTAAGGTGAACCTGATCAAGCAGGATGATGGTGGCTCACCCATCAGACACTACCTGGTCAAGTACCGAGCGGTGAGTATTTCCCCTGGCTGATCACACCCCATCTTCCTTGGGGAGTGACAGGCAAAGTCCGGTGGGGTAGGGCCCTGGTCAGGGTGTTGGTAAGGCCTTATCCTTCAATCACTGTTTTTGGTTATTGTTGTTTATTTAGTGAAGCAAAAAAAAAGTTTTTATTGAATGAAATTTACTTTAAATTTACTTAGAAAGGTATGAGGGGGCTGGAGTAAGAGTACAGCAGGTAGGATGTTTGCCTTGCACATAGCCAACCCAGGTTTGATTCCCAGCATCCCATATGGTCCCCTGAGCACCGCCAGGAGTCATTCCTGAGTGCAGAGCCAGGAGTAACCCCTGTGCATCGCTGGGTGTGACCCAAAAAGCCAAAAAAAGAAAGAAAGAAAGAAAGAAAGAAAGAAAGAAAGAAAGAAAGAAAGAAAGAAAGGAGAGAAAGGTATGAGGGGAGAAGACTACATGTTTGGGAGAGAATACAGTCTTCTCCAGAGTGGGAAAAGCAGAAAGAGAGAGATTGAGTTCCAGAGAGAACGCTGGCTTGAGAGAGAAAGCCAGAGGCTGTTTTGAAACCTCATCCCGAGCTCTAGCTGTCCCCTCTCTTGTGCCAGAGTTTGATCACAGGTCTGTCTGGCCGCAAGCACTGGGTGCCTAGGTTTTGCTTTCAAGTCCTAAACTAGGCTGGTTCCCTGAACCCTCCCCGCAAACCATTCTAATCTTGCTAATAACTGTGAGCTTGGTCCTAAACCTGCCTTCCAGGTCTCCTCACCGCCCATCTCAGGTCAGCCCCTCTGCTTTAATCCCCAGCCCACGTAATAGCAACCACCCTCTCTGCTTGGGGCTTTGATAATTGACCAAGATGCCTGTGGGGGTTCCCAGTGACTTACGTGAAGTGGGGAGGAGAGAAGTGGCGGCCTCAAGAAGGAAATCTCCAGCTTTTTCTCTACCCACTCCTACCACCCCGGGAACAACTGGGGGAAATCGAAGACTGATTAAGAGTCGGCTGTGAGCCTTGCTCTTTGCAGGAAAAGAAAGTCAGTCAGTCCTAGCCCTTTCCCAGGCCTCTCGGCTCTAATGTCTTTCTCTTACAGAAAAAGAATTTTTGGTGGGAGACAAGCAGTGAAGTTAAAGAACTTTTATTTAAGGATTCTGAGGAATGGGAGAGAGAGATTGGAAAGAGAGAGAAAATAACATGCTCAAGAAGGAACGCGGTTGGGGCTGAGGGATAGCACAGCGGGTAGGGTGTTTGCCTTGCACGCAGCCGACCCGGGTTCGATTCCCAGCATCCCTTAAGATCCCTCAAGCACTGCCAGGAGTAATTCCTGAGTGCAGAGCCAGGAGTAACCCCTGTGTATTGCCGGGTGTGACCCAAAATTCTTAAAATTAAAAAAAAGAGAGAGAGAAGAAGAAGAAGGAATGTGGGCTTCTCCAAAGGCAGAGAGAGCCCTGGTACACTGCCCAGCATTAGATCTGAAAGCCCACATCTTAGAAGGGGAGATGCGGGTGGCATGTGCTTAGGCACCATGGGCCAGGGACAACACATGTACCTGGGTGACACATATGCTTGGGCAGTGCATGCATGTGCCTCCTTTGATCCAAGTTGACCTCTTAGGGTCTTTCCCAAGCTGCCCAAGAGTGGTCTTTCCCAGGAGTTCTTTGCTAGGGTGCTTGCCAATGGGGAGAGTTGGGAGCAGTTGTTGGTCCTATTTGACCTTCCTTTCCTGGCCTTTGTTCCCGCTGGAGCTTCTCTGTGAGAGAGATCCAGCCTTATCTGCATCTGTGCTGACACCAGAGAAAGGTCTTTCCAGACCTTTAAGATCTTGTGTCCCCAAGGCAGCTCCAGGAAGACTTAGGGCTAGTTGGGGTTTTCATTTGTTTGTTTGTTTTGCTTTCATTTGGGCCACACCCAACAGTGCTTACTCCTAGTTCTACACTCAGGGGTCACTTCTGGTTGGGCTCAGGGAACCTTGTGTGGTTGGTGCCAAGGATCGAACTAGGGTCAGCTGCTTGCATGGCAAGTGTCTAAGCCCTTGTCCTATCTCTCTGGCCCCTCACTAGCCACCATTGGAAGAGAGAGCATGAGAATGTTGTTGAGACGTAACATCCCCGTATCTGGCCCCCTTGTCTTTTGGACACGGGCCTGCCTGTCATAGCCATAAGAGAGTTCATTTGCAAAAGGGACCTCTGAGCAGGAGCCTGCGGGAGGCACTCAGCCATCACCTGCATCTGCACAGTGACGCTCAGCTCCCGCACACACAGGTTCAGAGGCTGCATCTAGCACAGCTAATATGGATGTCACTTCCGCAAGCTGTTTCTCCCACCTGAGAACTGGAGAGACAGAGGCTTTGCCAGAGTGACTGACCTATTGGGGTCCCACTCTGGTAAGAGGTTCAGCTGGAATCGGATCTATATCTGTCTGGGCACCTCTCCCTACCACACCGCCCAGGCTAGGCGGGGCACCTAGTCCAGAGTCAAGAATTCCCCCATGGTCCCTCACAGGCAGAGGGAAATCAGTGGAGTCGCCTTTACTGGGATGAGGCTAACCCCTCCCACCCTCCCATCCCCCACCCCATTTTGCAGTAAGGTAGGAAAGAGGCCATGGTGAGGAGGGAGGAGTGAGGAGGGTAGGTGTGAGGGAAAGCTGAGAAGCTTGCTGGTGGGGCTCAGGGTTGCTGGTGGGGTTCAGGGTTGCGGCTGGGGCTCAGAGTTGCTGGTGGGGCTCAGGGTTGCATGGCTCTGCAGACCCAACCAGGGAAGGCTCATGACTCACTTCAGTGGCCAAGGGAGGTGGGGGAATGGTGGCAGGGAGAGGGGCTGATCCAGTGGCAAAGAGGGCAGGAGTCAGAGGTTCCCCAGAGAAGACTTTGTTGGAAGCTATTTGAAGAACAATAACCATTCTCCAGTTCTTTATTCTCCCATTGTTAGAAAGCCTAGCAAGAGTACCCTGCAGGTTAAGTCCCCATGTGGGAGGTCCTGGTTTGATCTTGCATCCCTGGTCCCCTGGGCAGCGCTGGGAGCAACTTCGAGCATCACTTGCATGGGGCCCCGAAACAAAAACAAGTCAAGGAGCCTAGCAAGAAGCTGTTCCTAGTGCTCTGCATCTCTCAGCAATTGGCCCTAGTGATCTGATTAAAGCAGGCAGCAGGCTGATAGGGAAAGTCCCCCATCCACCCATGGCAATGAGTTCTTGGGAAGTGATCAAACCAACTAGCCTTTGGGACTGGAGAGATAGTGCAGTGCGTAGGGTACTGGCCTTGCATGCAGCTGACCTGGTTTTGAGCCCCCATACCCCATGCGGTTCCCTCCTCGCCTCCATTGGAAGAGATCCCTGAGTGCAGAGCCAGCTGTCAGCCCTGAGCACTGCTGGTAGAGGCAACAAAAACAAAACAGAACAAACAAGTGGAAAAAAAAAAAACAGGAATGAACATGAACCCTGAGCACAGGGCCAGGAGGAAGCCCTGACTGAGCTCCAGAGTATGACCCAAATCCTTCTCCCCTGTCAAAAAAAACTTAAAGGTTACTAAATATTTATTGTTCCTATGTGTCATATAAGATTTGTGTTACTGAGTATGTACTTGTACGCTTGCCCTGCCTTCTGTAATAATGTCATATAACATTTGCATTACTGAGTATTTACTTGTATTCTCGTCCTCTTTCGTAATAATGTTGGCCTGGAATGGAAGATGCTCAGGACTTGAGCCCTCCTCCTCCTCCTCCTGTCCCCACAGTCGACAAAGGCAGGATACAGGGCTGAGCATAGTCCTAAGAGCATGTCTTATTTTCTCTGGGAAGCAGCTGGCTTGACAGCGAGACTGGTCTTCCTCCACCCTCAGCCCCTGACGAACCCCTGACTGAGTCCTTGCCTATGTGTCCTGCTCCTCAGAAGGTGCCCAGTCACACTCAGGTCAATGATTGAGGACAGGAGGATCTTTCTATGCTCCTCAAACCATCTGAAGATATATCAGAAAGCCTTAGACCTCCTTCCACAACCATTATCTAATCCTGTCTGCATAAACTCACCCCAGAACAGACTCGCTGCAACTGTAGAGGAAAGATCTAGAAAGAACTGTCAGAGAGAAAAAGGCGGCACCAAAACTCCAGCTCTAAATCATGTCCAGCTGCTGATCCGTTAGAAGCTGGCCCTGCCCGAGGCAGCATTCTGAGAGCCTGAGCTGGACTCGCCCGCAGACTTTGCCCCTGAGCCTTCTCCCTCTCTGGTTGTAGAAACCATGACGGTTTCCCAGCTTGGAACGGGAAACCCAGTTCCATTCCCCAAATGCATGTTGTGTTTCCCTTGTTGATGAGGAAAGATCACAGAATCCACTTGGCCCTGTCCACCAGTGTGACTTAGCAAGTCTCCTAACCTCTCTCTTTCCAGTCACCAGGTTTAATAAGGAATTGACAGAACCCTCACGGGGTTGGAGTGGGGCCTATGGGAGAAAAGGTGTCGAAAGCCTTTGGTTGAGGGCCTGGCACATAGTAAGTGCTCAGTAAATGAAACTTTTCTTTTTGATACCACTGGGTGCTTTGCTCATGTGGGAGCATGAGTCACACACCGGAATGTGAACCTCATTCTGAATTAGCCAAGAAACAGTCCTTCTATTACTCAACTCAGAAACTCATCTATGAATGTGTCAAGCATTTCAGACTGTTGCTTGGAGGGGCAGGATGGGTGCTGAAGTCCTTGCCTGCCCAAGTCTGGCTGGATACCGGAGAGTTCACCCCTTGCCACATTGGCATCTGCTGCTCTTTGCAGTTGCAAAACACACTGGGTTGGCTCCTGTTCTCTGTGACTCAGGGGCTCACAAGCTGGCAAAGAGCAAAGACTTTGTTCTATCATCTCTTTTTGCTTGTTTTTGCTTGGGAACCATACCTGGATGTGCTCAGGGCTTACTCCTGGCTCTGTGCCGAGGGATCATACCTGGCAGGACTAAGAGGACCTGTGGTGCTGAGGATCGAACCTGGGTTGGCCATGGCAAGTACCATCCCTGGTGCACTATTGTTCGGGCTCCAGTGAAATCTTTTTAAAAATTTTGTCAAACCTTTGTGCCTACAGTGAACGGCTCCCATTACATTCTCTTACTATTCTCTGGTCTTACCCAGCATCTTCCTCTAAAATATTCTGGTATCAAAGATGAAGTCATGAAATCTACATACAAGTGGTACTACATGGAAAGTATCATGCTAAGTGAAATGAGTCATTAAGAGAGGGACAGACATAGAAAGAAGATTGCATTCATGTGGGGAATACAAAGTAACAAAATAGGAGACTAACACCAAAGAATAGCCGAGATAAGTACCAGGAGGTTCACTCCATGGCTTGGAGGCCAGCCACACATGCTAGGCGAAAAGGCAGCTCAGATAGAGAAGGGAGCACCAAGTAAAGGGTGTTGGGAGGATCCTCCCAGGATGGGAGATGCATGCTAAAAGTAGACTACAGACCGAACATGACTGCCACTCAATGTCTCTTTTGCAAACCACAGCACCCAAAAGGAGAGAGAGAACAAAAGGGAATGTCCTGCCAGCGAGACAGGGTGGGATAGGGGGGTTGGGGGGTGGTAGGGATATTGGGATCATTGATGGTGGAGAATGGGGACTGGTGGAGGGATGGGTACTCCATCACTGTATAACTGAAACCCAAGCACAAAAATTTGTAAGTCTACAATTGTATCTCATGGTGTTTCACTAATAAAAATTTTTTCAAAAAAAAGAAATAAAATATTCTGGTATCTCCTGTCTTGCATGCCGGTTTCTCCCAGATGCTGTCCTCCGAGTGGAAGCCAGAGATCAGGCTCCCGTCGGGCAGCGACCATGTCATGCTCAAATCCCTGGACTGGAACGCAGAGTACGAGGTCTACGTGGTGGCTGAGAACCAGCAGGGCAAGTCTAAGGCAGCTCATTTTGTGTTCAGGACCTCGGCCCAGCCCACCGCCATCCCAGGTATGAGCGCCTCTGCTTCCTGTGAGTTTCCAGCTTTGGATTAATGCAAAGTGCTGTCCCTCCTAATGTGCCTGAACAACCCTTGACAACTTGCTTGCTTCCGGCCATCCTCATGATTGGTTGCCCATGCAAAGCTTAGTGTTGCTTTGTACCTATCTGTTCAGATGTACCAGCTGCCGCCCCACCCCCACCCCAGGAAGGCTTGGCCAAGCATCCTGGGGCAGGGGTCCCATAGCATTCATCAGACCCTGAAGGACTGATGTAGAATCAGTTCTTGAGACTGACCCCACCCCCCCAGTTTGGGAAAAGCCCCTGCTCCAGCCGAGCCCTGGGAGCTGGCTGAGTAAGGATTCCTTTATGAGACCTTATCCGCCACCTGCCATTCCATACTAGGGCCACAACTGTCTCTAAGCGCTTTCTGTCCGATGCTTTTGCTTCCCTGCACCACCACCGTCCAAATCTCTTCTCTGTTGGGAAGGAAGAGATGGTGCCCCGTTATTTAAAGCTCCGATCGGCCCCGATTAAATTTAACCACTTGAAATGAAAGCAAGTGGAGAAAAAAAATTGATGATGGCAAGCCCCATCAATGAGAGGCCGCCCATCTGCTCGAGACTGGGATGGAAGCGGCTCTCCTAGGTGATGCAGAACCATCTCCAGACACCTGGGCCCCATGCAAGAGCGGGAATAGGGTGAGCAGCCTGTGGTCTGGGGCAGCCACTTGGCTTCTGGTGGGCAAGTGCCTCGTGGGCCCCGTCCCTCAGGGCAGAGCGAGATTGTCAACATCTCTGCTTTCCCAGACCCGCCAAAGGTCAACCACAGGCTGGAGCGGGGGAAACAGAACAGGTAGCCGAGCCTGGCACAGTAGTCCCATATCAGCTCTCGGTCGTGTCCAAGGACTGTAGGAAGATGTTCCGATCGCCTGCTGTTCTGGGTGTGGCTTCTGTCAGTAGTGCTCTCCTGGCTCTCAGCTCAGTGATGCTTGCATCTCCTGGAGGGGGAAGAGGCCCCCAAGGACAAGGACTGCTGCCGGCACAGGGTTGGATGTGTGACCGAGCACAGCGACAGAACAAGCTCCATGTGGTTCCTTATGGCGGTGCCTGAGTGTGTGTGTCTGGGATCTGTGGTGCCTGGGCCCCTCTGGGGAGCAGGCAGGTGTGTCTTGAAAGACCTAGATCAGAAGCATCACTTTGGCCAGTTCTGCTTGTCAGGGTGCCCTGGGCACATGCTGTGTGGGCACAGCTGTCTCTGCAGGCTCTGGCCAGGGGGTCAGGGAGGAAGGCGAAGTGCACTGCCCGCAGGTTACACACTGTTGTTTACTAGAATGTTCCCCCTGGAGGCATCGGCCTGACCTTGGCCCTTTCACTGGTTTGTGTTCTCTGGTCAGGGTCAATCCACAGCCTGGTGTGAGTGTCCTAATTTGCTCAGCTTGTGTAAGACTGTTGGGAGCCAGGGAACTGGGAGGTGGGGAGGGGTGGGCGTGAGTAATGTCTTTGCAGGAAGACAGACTCCTGTGACATTGTCTTCTATGGTGAGAGGTCCTAGAGGCAGCAGACTGCGACAGGCCGCGTACATGTGCTGGGACTTCCGGCTGTGCCTCTGTTCCTGGGGTGATGGAAGTGGGGGGTAGCTGTGTGTTGGTCAGAGGAGTTTGGAGGAACCGTTCCCGCTGCCAAGTCCTTGTAACATCCCCCGTGGCCCAGTGACCATGTCAGGTTGGGCAGGCTGCTCTCTGGACCTTGCCCCTGGTGCCCAAGAGGGGGGTGCGCTTGCCGGTTGATGTATCAGCACCTAAGAACGATCTCTGTGACTCTTGGGGTGTTTGGCTCCTGGTGGTGTGCTGTGGTCAGTCCCCATGGCAGGTGAGGGGCACAAAGGCAGAAACGGCCTCCGGACAGCTCCGTGGATGGGCCGAGGACAGCAGGAAGCCGTGGTGGGTCTCTCACTGAGAAGTTGGTCCCCAGGACCTGCTCCCCATGGTGCAGGGGGATGCGTACCCCACTGCTCCCTGGAGCCGCAAAGGTGTCCTGGGACCTAGGAGGCCTCACCTTATCCCAGGTAACACTCTCCTAACCGAGCTCTCGGATCTTCCTGCAGAGGCTTCTGTCCCCTCACTTTAATTTCATCCGCTCGCTGGCCCCTCACGCCCCGGTTGACCCCGCTGTGCTGCTGCTGGCATTGCTGAGCTTCTGGCCTGATGGTAACAATATTGCACTGACCCCCCCCCCCCCCCCACCTGCCTACCCCTAACCTGTGTCAGCTTCATTGGCTACGTTGAATTAACCTTTGAATCTTGCGTGCTCTATATTTGACCTAATTTTTTTCTTTTCTTTTCTTTTCTTTTTTTTATCTATTTCCTCCCCCATGCCCACCCCCCACCCCCGTTTCTGTCTCTACCTTCTCTTTCCTTCCCTCCTCCCCTTTCCTTCCTGTGTCTGTCGTCACACATCTCACCTCGGACGTCACTGGGACATCCCCCACTGCCACCTTTGTTTTTAAACAACCACATTTCTCTCTGGGGACCTGTTGCTTGGTGCCTGCAGCTACCTTGGGAGGCTCGGCCACGTCCTACACCTTCATCTCCCTGCTCTTCTCCCTCGTGACTTTTCTTTTGCTCTGTTGAACACACACTCGCACACGCACCCACATGGCGCACACACAATGACGATTGCTTAAAAGCCCCGGTTCCTCTAAGAATGATGACTGTCCCCCCCCTTTGGGGGGGGAGAACGTGGCCAAATCACCACGGCCACCGAGCATCCTTTTGTGGAAGAGGAAGGCTTGGCCATTGGAGCAAACTTGATCACCAGACATGCCACCATCCACAGAGAGTTTTTGTGCCTCTCTCCTAAGGAGCACCTGCCCCCTTCCCGTGGCAGCACAGACAGGCTTGCCAGCTCTTGTCCTAAACCACTCTAAAAGCAAACAGAAAAAGCGTTACCCTAAGTTTACTGAGAAGCAGGAGCCCATCTGCTACTTGCTGTGTTTTGATGTTGCACTTCCTGGACAACCAAGTAGCAGATTTCTCAGTCCTTTAAGAAGCTTCTGTCCAGATTGTCAAAATCACCTGTTCCCGCCCCAAACCCAGGCTCCACCTCTGCCCTTCAATAAATAGTTGGCTTTGCTTGCGTTTAATGCCCCGTGGTAAGGGGGCCAGTGCACCTCACATACCCCCGGGATTTGGCCTGGGATTTCACTGACTCAATGGGCAAATTAAGACAGACGAAGTTAAACTCATGAGGCTTTTTGCGGGGCTGCTCAAATGTTTCGAGAGGTTCTCTGGTCCAGCTCCAACAGACTATGGAACTGGGACCAGCCTCCGAGGCTCCCAACACCCAACGCTTTGTGTGTCTCCCAGTCAGGGGATCCCTATGTGAGGTAGCTGCCGGCTAAAGGGCACAGAGCCTCATTTCTTGGGGATTGTGATCCAACCGTGACCTCCCATCATCATAAAGTCCTGAGTGTCCCAAGTTGGAACCATCCACTGTGAACCGGACATGCGTCCTGCCCTCCCTGATCAGGCCAGCAGAGTAGAACAGCAGGGATGGGCCACTCCTCCAGGTTTCGGGCTGCCAATATTCTCTGGGTCCCTGCACCTCCTTATTGGCACAGACATTGATTCAGTGACATTTTTAAAACTGGTGACAGCTGACTGCCCCTGCCTGCTGTGCCCAGGAGAGGAAGTGGGATGTGGTTGTGTCCATCCCATATGAAAGCCCAGTGGTGACCCCCTCCTCGGTAACATCAGCGTGTGCACTTGGGGGTGGGGGGGCGCCTGCCGAATGAAAGCTCCTGTCTCCTTTGTGGTCACCTGTCATTCTCCATATCTCATCTCTGAGCATCTCCCCAGAAGTTTGAGTTTTTGGTTTCTTTTTGATTTCTTTCCTCTTGAGTTCATTGTGATTTTTTTTCAATGTTCCAAGATAAGCCTTTCCCTTTGAGCATCCAGATAATCCCCCACTGTGGCATACAGGGTTGTCTGTTCAGTGGGCTCGTGCAGCAAAGACCCCCCCACACACACACACAGCTTAGAGCCCCTCACGCAGATGCTGGAGGCCATGGACTGGGCAGTCAATGCCTCCCCATAGCCCTGTGAGCATCGCTCCCGGGTCCCCAAACTCTCGCAGGGCTGCAGGTGCAGTTTGAAAGCAGAGTGGCCAGGGGGACCCAAAACTCCCAGATCAACCTACGAGAGTCATGGGAGGCCTGGAGAAAGGGGACACAGATCCTCATGCCAGGGACACAGCATTGTCCTCTTGGCTCCCAAACACTTTGAGGGCGCTGCCCTTCCAGGGTGCAGAAAGGTCCCATGTCCACCCGGGTTGGCCCAGCCCCCACAGCTGCCCATCGGTGGGCAGCGATTCCCACGGGACACCTGCAGGGGTCAGCCAGGGCCAAGGAGGTGGAGGAGCATGGCAGTGGTGTGTAATGTAACAAGCCGCCCTCAGGAGAGGGCAGCGGGGAGGCCCCAGACCCCAAGTTCTTGGGGAAGGCCAGCCACCCTCTAGAGACCCCTCCAGGAGTGGGGTCAGTCACTGCCGCCCGTGGAACAGGGCTTCTCCACTCACTTTTGGACTATTTATAAGGCAGGTTTGGATCGTTTTTTTTCTACTAATCAGAATGCTAACGTTGTCGTGTAGATAATCGGCGAGGCCTTGACAAAGTTTACACCTTTGCATTATTAAAGGAAATAACAGTTCGTGTGAACTCGCCCACGTGTCTGGATCTTATTTGCTAGTCTGGTGTCCTGCCGAGGGCTCAGGCTCTCTTTCCCTGGCCTTGTGTGCACCTGCAAGATGTGGGTGACCCAGAGAGCCAGGAAGCTACACCCCACACTTAAGGGGAGCTTAGTGACGCTGAAGCTCACGGAAATGTTCTCGCTCCTCTCTCTCCTGCTTCTCTGAAGCAGAAGCCCCGGGCTCTTCTCTGTCTGGAGAGTGGGGAAGGGCCATCAGCTCCTTGGGCTCCCCTGCTCCCCGGCAGGCAACTGGCAGGGCAAGTGCTCTTGTAGATCCAGTGCCGGTCACTCTAAGGACTGGAACACCCCTGGCCCCAGACTCACAAGCCAGTAGCGAGAGCTCCAGATTTCACACTTTTGTTTAAAACTCAGTTCCCCAGACCTCACAGAATGACCTTCTTCTAGATACTGTTGGGACAAACAGATGGCTTCTGTGGCACTTAGTAATGCCTCCTGCCAAGGCCTGAAGTGCAGAGAAAGCATAAACGACATGGGAGGGGTCGGTGTGAAGCCCAGCTCAACACTTCTTAGAGGCGGGGACTTGGAGGGGGGAGGGGGGCACTCATCTGTTACCTAGTTCCCATGGCCCAATGACTCAGGCCTCTACACCTGGGACAGTGAGAGGTGAGAGCCTTATTTCCATTTCAAGGCGTTTGAGAAAGCAGATGAGTAGGGTCCTTCTTGGCACTAGGCAGCCCTGGTCAGCACCCACCCCACCCCCACCCCCGCACCAGCAGCCACAGAAGACAGTCAGGCCCAGCTTTGGGGAAAGGGTGAACCCAGGACTCAGGGAAGACTGCCCTGAGAAGTGTTCTTTGCCAGCGAGGCATCCAGATGGAACGTGTGATTCAAGATAGCCAGGAAAGAGCCTGGTCCAGACTCCAGACAGACGTTCCCTTTTCCTCTTGTGAAATGGTTCTTGAGATGCAGGAGAAAAGTCTCGACCTTCATGGTCCCCTGGCCCAAACTGTTCTCTAGCTTCCACCCGGAAGTAATAAATGTTGACTTGGAGGGACTTGGAGGCCCTCTCAGAGCTGTCCTAGAATTCCCCTGCTTTTTTCTTTTTGTAAAACCACACACATTCTCTCCAGCCAAGGAACCCCTCACTCCCCACCCCCTGGGAGTGTAGACACTTGGGGGGGGGACCAGGCGCCCCCTTTTGTTTCCTCTCCAGCCAGCCAGTACAGCAGGTTTCTTAAAGCCACACGGGGAGACTCACAGCTCTATCCTGACCATCACTGGAGCCACTGCCATTCATGAGGAGCTCCAGAAACTGGGTCAAGTGTCGCCTCAGTGGGGCTGGAGTAATAGCACAGCAGGGAGGACATTTGCCTTGCACGCGGCTGACCTGAGTTCAATCCCCAGCATCCCATATGCTCTCCCGAGCACCACCAGGAGTAATTCCTGAGTGCATGAGCCAGGAGAAACCCCTGTGCACTGCTGGGTGTGACCCCCCAAAAAAAAGTCACCTCAGAAACCCACTCAAAGGCTGATGTCTGAGCCCCACTCCTGGGTGAGTAGAACCAGCCCCAGAACGTGAACTTCTCACTGAGCGTTCTAGGAAATCTGGTGAGGGGCCAGGGGGGAGGGAACACGTGAAATCCAAAGATAACTTAAGTTTTCATGTGCAAATAAATCAGAAGAATCTGTACATACAGATGGTCCCACAATAGTCTTATAGTCTTCCCAGATGCTCATAGTCTTCCAGGAAAATGTCCGTCTTGATACCCTCCATGGGGAGTGCCCATCAGGAACTCTGCCAGATGTGGGCTACTGTGGGACAGCAGATGGGGAGTGACAGGCCCCTCTGGTGGCTGGGACTCGAAGATGTCTGCTAAGCCTCATTCTATACCATGTCTTCTAAGCCGCTGCCCAAATGCCTCCAGCAGCCATTTGCTCCCTGTCTCCAGGAGCTCACCCCCATGTCTTAGTAGCTGCTGCTTCAAGATCTCTCCTAGCTGAGAAGATCCGCCTGTTGTGCCCAGAGCTTCCGTGCATGGGCGCTGTCGAGACCAAGACCACTTCTTCCCTCTCTGTGTCCACAGCGGGCACCTCTCCTGGCTAAGCACATCCCTGTTGGTGCAGCAAATAGTCTTTGACTCTTTCCTTTGAATCAGGTCATCCTAGATGCTGGGGAGACGTGAGGCAAAGGCTGCTCCGCCGTTCCAGGGAGAGGCCAGCCAGATTCAAGAGCATGTAAATGAAACAAACAGAAAGCAGATAATAAAGAATAAAATGGGTGACGTGGCCCATCAGGGAGTGGCACCACAACAGAGAAGAGTGTGGAGGACAGGTGCTCTGAGAAGCTGACATTTACACTCTGTCCTGCAAAGGGAGGGGCACCCAGAACTGTCCCAGACATGACACTAGTGACACTAGCGAGGTGCCTTGGGTGGAGAGGGAAGGGCGATTGTCAGTGCAGAGGGAAGGCCCTGCAGGCTGGTCCCTGGGGGTGGGGGGAGTAGGGTACAGGAAGAGGGGCTCAAATAGGAGCATCGATGACCCAAGTCGGTCAGGAATTCCCTGTGTCCTCCTGTCCTGCACGTGCTCTTGGGAATTCAGAATTGGTGCGTCCTCCACTCCCAGCTGGCTCTGGGGGACCCCCGCTTACTGAGGATACCTATTCTCTCACACACACCCAAAGCCTCTTCCCAAGTTATTCTTCCTCTGGAGAGAGATGATTAATTCCACAGTTATTCTTCCTCTGGAAAGAGATGATTAATTCCACAAAGTTATTCTTCCTCTGGAGAGAGATGATTAATTCCACAAAGCTGCCCTTCCAGACACACCTCAGAATCGACAGCTAGTGCCACTGAGTCCACGAGCAGACATGCTCCCCACCCACCCCACCCCACCCCCAAGTTACTTTAGGCTCCTTCTCCAGGATGTTGGCACTTAGCACCCGTTGGGACGTTCGCAGGAGAAGGCTGTGACTTCCCGAGGCAGGGGATGGAGAGAATTGTCCACGGCGGAATGAAATGTTTTCCCTGCCTGGGAAGAGGCTGTTGGCACAGATGATAAGGCTTGCGTTTCTTTCTTGACTATTTTTTTGGGGGGTGGTCAGGTGGATGTTTTGTTCTGTTCTGTTCTTGTGAGCTGCTGTGGAAATGACCGGGCTGACTGACCATATGGCAGGTTCCCACTAACAAGGGGACCAGAGAGGGATTGTCCTGGCACCGTGTCTGTACATATCGGGTCCTTCCTGAGGGCCAGGTGGAGCGTCAGTGCGGGGATGGCAGGGACATGCCTGAGGAGGAGAGGCTATGGGGGCCGAGACTCAGATCCCACGAGGGGATTGAAATATTTCTGGACAGAAGCCTACCCCAGCACAGCCCCCGCCGCACCCAGGATTGGGGAAGCTAGGAATGAAGTCTTGGGTGGTCCTTTCTCTGGAATGCTGTTTACAATGAGGACGCAAGGGTTAGAGCTGGTGACACTCTGGGAATCCCAAGCAGGGACCCCTGAGGCAGACAAAGAGGGGTGCAGGACCACAGAAGGCATGAAGAGAGGCAGATGTGCAACTGGCTACTGGACTTCCTTTGCCCACATTTCTTCCTTTCTCTGGCCTGACCTGTCCTGGTACTCAGCCAAGCATAGTGAGACCCCCCAGTTCCTATTGCCCATCGGCACACTGGGGGTGCCAGTGAATCCTTGTGGACACAGGAAGCTCCAGACAAGAATCGGGGGTGACAGGAGGGGGACAGGGGGGAAGCAGTGGCAAGTGCTGGAGCCACATCCTTCCAGAAGAAAAATGACTCACAAGTACCCTTCTTTCAGTTCCGTTTCACTGATCACAATCTTAGAGGCAAAGCCTGGCTGGGTTCTTGCTTCTCACCGTGTGACTTCTCATCACTCAGACATAGAGGCGAATCACCCACTGGTCAGTAGGGTCCGCCGCAGGCCACTGGTCTCAGTCATGAGGGTCCCAGAGAGCTGAGCCAGGCTCCTTCCACTTCCCAAGGGCTGGGGGCCGAGCCCACCCCCGGGAGCTCGGGTAGAGCGGGACAGGGACCGAATGCGTGAGGATGGTGTCCAGGTGTGCTGGGCGTTTGTTTGTCCTGCGTGTGAGTACTCCCCCCGCCCTGGGTGTCCATCTTTGGGTGCATCTGCTGGTGTTCCTGGAGCACGAGTCCGGCATGTTCAGCTCCTGACGGTGAGTATCCCCAGCCTGTGGCCTGGCCCACCGGGCCTGGGGCGGCCTCCGGCTCTCCAATGTGAATGGATTTATTCATCTTCCTGGGTTCAGGGGCAAACCTTGACGCCAATGTGGGCCACTTATGGGGTTCCTCTGGGGCTGTTCCTCAGGAGGGCGAAGGGACTAATGTGTGGGCATCCTCCTATGTCTGGGTCTCAGAACAAACCCAAGAGAGATGCTGGGGACCTTCTGGCACCCCATTTGGATCCCTATTGTTCCCAGAAGTTCTGAGGGAGACCAACTAGCTAAGTGTGAGTTTGGGGGCTGCTCAAAAGTTGGGGGAAAGACCTGACTCCCAGCCCCCACTTTGAGGCTGAGTTGATGGGGGGGTGGACCTTGTGACCCTGCCCCCCAGTCTGACATGGTACTGGCATCCATCAAAGTTATAGAGACCCAGTTGTCTCAACCCCTGGGCAGAGTAAGGCGCTAGGTAAGATGCTGGTGTGGACACAGGTGCGAGGATGGGGTGGGGGGTGGGGACGGGCATCCCAGGCTTTTGCTCTGCAGGGCGGGGGGTCTCTCAGTGTAGTAACCCGCAGCCATCTCTCTCTCCTTCTTGCTGAAGCCAATGGCAGCCCCACAGCAGGCCTGAGCACCGGGGCCATCGTGGGCATCCTCATCGTCATCTTCGTGCTGCTCCTGGTGGTGGTGGACATCACCTGCTACTTCCTGAACAAGTGCGGCCTGCTCATGTGCATCGCAGTCAACCTGTGTGGGAAGGCCGGGCCCGGAGCCAAGGGCAAAGACATGGAGGAGGGCAAAGCCGCCTTCTCGTGAGTGTGGCCCTTGGCTTTTCGCTATACTGAGGTAGGGGAGGGCCGGGCGGGAGCAGGGGCAAGACCAGAGTTGCCTCAGTTTCTCTATGTGACAACCCTGAGAGTGGGGAACGGAGCCCTTGAGAAATGTCTCTCAGAACCTGGGCTGGAGAAATCGGAACTGAGGTGAATGAAGGCCTTGCATGAAGCTGATCCTGGTTCCATCCCAGCACTACATGGGCCCCTGAGCACTGTCACAAGTGGCTCTGGAGGCTCTGGAAGCACCACCAGAGTGTCCTGGATAGTCCCTGGTACCGTGGACCCAAACAGCAATGCATCCTGGTTGCTCCAGAGTCACCAGGAAGTGCCCCCAGGCATTCTGAGCACAATTTACAAGCCCTTTTCTCCCCCAACAAGATCAGATCAGGTGCCTGTATAAAGAAAAAACTCGAAGGCCTGACCCCACACACATCTGATCTAACAGAATCTCACCCAAATCTGAAAATCCCTGTCCAGGTTAAAAATTAGGAGAATAGTCAGCACTGAGCCTTGAAAGAGTACGTTGAAGAGACCAGAATCTGAGAGACACATTTGCCTTGCTGCCTTGCTTTCATCTGTTGACTCACAAAATGTGCCATGGGTGTTTATTGAGCAGCTACTATGGGAAAGGCATTATTTTTCAGGCACTGGGGAATAGCCATGCCTGCCCCCATACTACCCATTAAAAATCCCTGTCAGAACAGAGCTCAGGTCTAAGCAGTCTCTCCTCCGGCATCTCTAGCGAAGGAGATACTGAGCAGGGGCCTTCACAGACGGTTACTAGGTGGTAGTGAGTCAGAATAAGGAAGGAAGTGGCTAAACACATCTCAAGCCTGATGCAGTATATCCCTGTGCATGCATGTTATGCTCATCCAAACATATGTCCACACTTAGGTGTCAGTAAACACCTCAGTTCAGCCCTTCATTCATCGTCTTAGCTCATGTTCTCAACAGTGAGGCTGGCAGAATCTACTGTTTGCCCTATTTTACAAGTAAAGAGATGGGGACCAGGGCAAACAAATCAGAGTTCAAGGTCACCAGGCTCGAAAAAGTCAGGGTGGAAGTCCGGTTATGACTGGTGCCCTGACTTCACTGGGAGCCCCCTCCAACACACCCCTGCCAAAAAAGACCCCAGAGTCAAACCAGCAGAACTGTCTCCACAGGAAAGACGAGTCCAAGGAGCCCATTGTGGAGGTGAGGACTGAAGAGGAACGGCCCCCCAACCACGACGGAGGGAAGCACGCGGAGCCCAACGAGACCACGCCGCTGACAGAGCCCGAGTATGTGGGCTGGGAGGGGCTGAGCCCCCACCCCACCCTGTCACCCCATGCTTCCCACCCGCAGCTCCCCACCACACCTTGCTGGCTGGAAGTCTGCAGCCCAGGGCCGGAAGAGCCAGTTGGATCAGAAGTCACTAGGGAAGAGATCACTTGGGGGTCCTGTGACGCGTGGGTCACCTCCTTGCATCAGTGACATCTAGACCCTATTCCCAAGTTACACACACATCCAGAAATGACTTAAAGAGGTGACACTTCTCTGATGACAGAGGCTGGGTTTTGAGAGGCTGAGTTAGTCAATGCTCCTTAGGATTCCCAAGAATTAGGGTTTTTTTCTGCATTCTTCCCCAAAGAGTAAAGGAAGTAGAGGACCTGGAAAAGCAACCCAGTCCTGATCTTGGGCAACTGGGAGACCCTCATCAGAAACTGTTTAGCTGTGGTGGTGATGGCCACCGGGCCATCGTGGGTGCCATGGAGAGTCAGTGTGATGAAACACAAAGCCTGTGAGGGGCTATGAGGGCTCGTGTGGTGCCCTCATGACCTGCTGGCTCCTGACGGTTTCCCGCTGTGGAGGCTGAAAGGCCTGAGACCCAGAGCTCGGGGACAGGGGCCGCCTGGACCACTGGTCACTGAGATTCAGACAGGGATCTGGAAGCCCAGGCAGGGCCGGACGAACCAACCCAGTGCAGACAGCTGGAGGGAAGCGAGTGGGGAAGACGGGCTCACTGGCCCCTCGTGAGACTGCCACGTTCTTTGTCGTCAACTCTCTCCTCTTCTGCCCGCCTGGGCGTGTGCTTCCTCCTTTCTCTGTGGGCCTGTGTGGGCGCCTGTCCCGAACCGCATGCCATGCCCATGATGGCCCCTCCTGGCTTCAGCCCTTTCTCCCCCTGCTTCTGTCTCGTCTCAGCTTCATTGTCTGTTCTCTTCTACTTCCTGTCCTCCCCACAGGCTGCCTGCCGACACCACAGCCACTGTCGAGGACATGCTGCCTTCTGTCACCACCGTCACCGCTAACTCTGACACTATCACCGAAACCTTTGCCACTGCTCAGAACAGCCCTACCAGTGAGACCACCACCCTGACCTCCAGTATTGCCCCCCCAGCCAATGCCACCCCTGACTCAAACTCTGTGCCCGCCGGCCAGGTCTCCCCTTCCAAGGGGCCCGGCGCTGTCACCTCTGCCCCATCCCCAGCCTCAGCCCCCAAGGTGGCCCCGCTTGTCGACCTGAGTGACACCCCGACTTCAACCCCCGCTGCCAGCAATTTGTCTTCTAGCGTCCTGGCTAACCAGGGGGCTGTACTCAGCCCCAGCGCCCCTGCCAGCGTCGGGGAGGCTTCCAAGGCCCCTCCGGCCAGCAAGCCAGCCCCTGCGCCAGGCCCTACCTCGGCCGGGACAGCCAGTCCCCTAGCAGCGGCGGCTGCCCCTGCCCCAGAAACCCCCCCGGCCAAGCAGGAGGCTCCCAGCACCAAAGGCCCGGACCCCGAGCCCACCCCGTCCGGAGCCGTGAAGAGCCCGGCCGAGGCCGCCACGGGCCTCTCTAGCCCGAAGAGCGAGGGCGCCTCCGTCAACGCCACAAACCCTGCCCAGGGCGAGGACTTTAAAATGGACGAAGGGAACTTCAAGACCCCTGATATTGACCTTGCAAAGGATGTTTTTGCAGCCCTGGGCTCTCCTGCTCCCGCCGCTGGGGCCAGTGGACAAGCCCCTGAGCTTGCTCCTTCCACTGCAGACAGCTCTGTTCCGCCTGCACCAGCCAAGACCGAGTACGGCCTCTCTTTGTCTGCTGTCGTTGGGTTGTGTCCCGTGGTGGTGTGCGTTTGTGCGGTGCTGTGTCCTCCTCATTAGATGTCTCTTCAGCCTCATCCGGGCCTTCTCTGTCCACTCAGGGGTGGGCAGCGGGCCCAGGCATCAGCCACCCACCTGCCCATTAGGCCATACTCCTGTTTTAGCAATGGGAGGTGGGGGGGGGCGGCGCCAGGGGAAGGCGTAGTTGGGCTGGACGAGCATAGCTTGGGAAGAAGCTCAGAAAGTCAAGGTGCCTCATGGGCCCTCCTGGGGCGTAGGATATTGGTGGGGGAGGAGGGGGAACTCCCGTCTGGACCAGGTCCTCACCAACACTCTATTAAGCAGAAGGATGAGACAGGCTCTGCGGCACCTGCGTGGAGAGAGTCTGGTCTGGGGTCCCCATCACACTCACACCCAGAGCCCCAGACACATCCCCACCGTCTCATGCTGCCCCTCACCCCAGTGACACTCAGAAGTCCTGAAGTATGAAACACAAATGCCCACTGGGTCTCTGAAATCCAAGGGAAGGAACTTAAGCTGGCAGAGCTCTGAAATGTGGTGATATCAGCTAGGATCAGGGTGGGTGCTGCTCCCGCTGGGTCCTCGGGTCACACTCATGCCTGGGACCAACCGGAGCAGAATCTGACCTAGGTTTATAGAGGTCCCAAGGCTACTCCTACTCAGAAAGCGCTGGTTCTGATAGCTACCCCCAGACAAAGCCCCAGTCCCCTGAACTGCTCCCTGCCTGAAGCATGGCAGCCACTGCTAGCCACCCCCTAGACTCCAGGGAAAACTGCCTCGGTGACAAAGAGCTTTTGTCCATCTGCACAGGAAAGTCACAGATAGAGTTGCCACATGAAACTCGGCCCAGGTTGGGGCAGTTGGCAGCGGCCTCCTGCCCTGGTATCACTGCTGGGGAGCCCTTCACCCCTCACTTATACCAAACCAAACCACTGCAGAGGCTGCTTCCGGCTCCCCACCCCCACCCCAGAGAAAGCCAGAGTGGCTGAAGTGGGGTGATGGGGGAATAGGAAAGGGTGCATTTCTCTGGTTCAAGAGCCCACAAGCTTGGCTGTATGTTAAGAATCACTTGGGTGCTTTAAAAGTCACCATGTCCAAACCAATTAAATCAGCCTTTCTGGGGGTACAGCCCCGGCCCCAGTGATTCTGAGGTCCCAGGCGATTCTGACCACAGCCAGGGCTGGAGAACGGTGGTAACAAGAATGACAGGAACCCCTCCCGAGGGAGCATGGGCTCAGCACTGTTTCCTGATTCTTCACAGGAAAGGCCCCGTAGAAGCAAAGCCGGAGTGCCCGGAGACAGAAACGAAGCCAGCGCCAGCCGATGTGAAGACGGTGCCCAACGACGCCACACAGACAAAGGAGAATGAGAGCAAAGCATGATGGGGGACGAGAAGCCAGCAAAGATCAAAATACAAAGTGACACAGCAGCTTCACCAGAGCATTTCCAATGTTCCAGCACACACACACACACACATACACACACACATGCACACGCACATACACACACACACACATACACACACACATCTCATTCCTCTAGTGTCTTTTGCCTTTAAAAACAAAATTGAAACCGATAAACACGGGATCTCCTTTTTGTAGGTTTATAGAAAGGGTTCCTTTGTTGAGGCACTCACTTGTAAGAAAACGAGACAAAAAGGTTAAACCCACAGCCAAACTAGGACACTGCGTTCCCTGAAACCATTTAAAAATCAAACAAAAGGACCCCAAATTAAGAATCTAGGAAGCTCAGAAAAAAAAATCTAGGTTCAGGAAGAGTATGCTGGTAGTGCCCAGTTGGCATAGGCCAGTTACAGAGAAATGCTTCCAGGCACTAAGACTAACCGAATGAACAAAGTCCACGTTTATTTTTATACTTTCAGTCGAGTTTGAACTCTGTAAAACCTCATAGATCAGTTATCATTTCTGTTCACTTTGTATTTGTTCAGTATGCAAAGTGTGTCACCCTTTCTAGCTGAATTCAATTCCCACATAGACTCTCGTTTTGTAGGAAGAATGCCAAATTGCAGCTTGTGGGGGTAGATCTCAAATTTGCAGTATTCTGCTTTCTTTTTTCTGTTCCTTTTCATTTTTTCCTTTTCTTTCTTTTTCTTTTTTTTTTTTTCCTCCCCTTTCTGCCAACTTTGTTTTCCAGTGTTTACAGTTGACAAATGTTTGACTTCGGTTGTGGTGAAATGTCCATGTCAAATAGCTGCCTTTTTTTTTTTTGTTTGGGGATTTGGGGTTTTTAAGTTACAAATACTGCCTCGAGGCGGGTAGGACCATCAGAGGCTGGCTTGAGTGCAGGACAACTTTATAAACTCCGATGTTTACAGCGGCTCTTCCCCTCCCCCATTCCGATTAGACATTTTTGCCTGTGGGACACACAGGTGAGAACCTATCTGGTCCTGAAATGACTTTGCTTTTGGGTTTCCGGTTCCTTTTCTTTCCTTCTCTTTTTAATTTCCTAGGGGTCTAGACCACTTTCCAATTAGCTACCACCTACCTATTTCTGTGGAAAAAAAAAAAAAGAATCTGCACCCCTCCCCCACATACACTCCCCCCCCCCCCCCCCCAGGCGTTCTTGTCCTTCCTCTGGAAGGACATTTTAGGCTTTGTTGAATGAAGCAGAAAAGATTGTATAGTTGGGGCTGGTCTTGGTGAACACACATTTTTACCCCAAACATCCCCTTTTTGTAGAAAGCCAAATAAAATATATACATACCATTTCCTTTTAAGCCCAAAAATCTAGATTTGAGCGGAAGAGCATGTGGGCTTCAGGGATTTAGTGTCTTTTTTTGGGAATCTGTTGAAGTAAAGTAACATCAGCCTTCTGTTCAGTTAGGCAGCATTTGTAGAAACAAAAGAAAGAAGAAGAAGAAAAATAATGAAAGCAACCTGCTGTCTGGAGTCATAATACAACTTTCCTGGATTGGAAACCAAGTGGGAAAAAAAAATACAGAAACTTTAAGGGGGATGGGAGGGGGGAGAAGGGAAAAGCCAGCCCTTTGTATAGAAATTTTGCTTTTTTTTTTCCTCATTCTACTTTAGAACTGCAAGCTTGTGCACTGTGGATGCGTGAATATTTTAGTGTGAAATGTGTTTTTGTCATAGTATTGAAATAAAACTTCAACATAGTTTGGTTGTGGAAGGTATAGCAGATAGTTCAGAAAAAAAATTATTCAGGAAACAAAAAATAATTCTTAAAAGGAACTGAAGCCTTTAAACAAAGAAGATGAAGAAGATGCTAAGGAAACAGAAACAGTACTCTGGCACACGTGCCTTTCCTGAGGTACAAAACAGCAAGAGGTTAGTGGCAAAAGTGCCCTGGACTCAGTTCCGTGGGCCACACTCCCCAATGTTCTGACACTTCTGCAATCTGATCAGTGGCGATATGCTAGATTATCATTTCAAACTGTGAAAAATAACGGTCTTGTCATTTGCTAAATGTGGGGTTATTTTGCATTTTCTCAGCTCCTGGGGATGGAAATGGAGGATCCCGGTATACCCAGCTGCGGCCTCTTTGATTCTAGGTCTTGCACACATCTAAGGTTCAAATGCACACACCCCTTTTAGAGCACACAGCAGTGAGTGGGGTGTTAGAGCGGACCCCTGGGGTGGGGTGGGGCTGGCAGCCACGGAATCACTTTTTTCCGCCTTGTGATGCTAGTGGCTTTGACCACCACCAAGCCCGCACTATACCTCATAGAGACACTGTCTCTCCACATGGCTGCGGAGAGGCAAGCCGACTCTGGTTTTGCAGTCGGGGAAAACAAGAGGTATAGTTCAACCCTCTAAACACCTGGCCGAGGGCAGCTGACCACCCCCACCAGAACCTTGGCCCCGCCATTCACTGGAACCCAAGACTGCTCACATTTTGGTCTGCCTCTCCTCTGAACGTAGATTTGTCAATCTCCACATGCGTGAACTTTCCTTTCTTAAAAATAAAAATAGCAATGCTTCCTCCGAAACTGAAGAGGAAGTCACTTTATTTTCCAAAGGTTCTTTTATGTTGAGATTTAAAACTTAGAATTTGCCTTTTTTAATTTTTTGGAAGGAGGGATCAACTCTACTAGTTTCCAATGTCTATGTGTCTATATGTGTACTTGCCATACATATGTATTCACATAAGTACCGGCATAGCCACGTTCTGGGGGGGGGGGGCACTCAAGTGCCATGCATGGGGCCTCCGTGTCCTGAGGGCCGTAGTGTATATAGTGCAGCTTTTGAAGTGGAACTCTATTTTCACACTTTTCTATGGAGCCTTCCAAGTCCTGGGTTTTCACTCTAGGCTGTCTGTCTGGATGGTGGTTTTTAGACCTCCATTAACATCCCTACCCAGCATTCCCTACTTCGGGGGCCTTCTCTCTTGTTATAAACTTTTTACCAAGTGAAACATCAATACCACCTTTGTTTCCATTCTCACTGGTGTAAATACTGAGTACTAACTGAGAATTTTGACTTTGCATTCTGTCAGAATACTTGTGTTCAATAAAAATTGAAAGGAAAAAGTAAAAGCTCCTCTGGTCACACTGAGATTTATTTCGATTCAGTGAGAGTCTGTTCTGTGAATCGAATGTGGAAACACCTGTGATGGGTTTTGTGAACTCATGATCAAGGTCAGTTCACGTCAGTATCCTGACTTCAGATAAGTTATCTGAACGATTTCTCTTTTGGAGAGAGTCCTCCCTTACCAGACTCAGATTCGGGTTCTGTTCAAACCCCAGCTCAACCACTTCCTTGCCAACCTTGGAAGAGTCACATTATCTCAAGACTCAGCCTCAGGAAGCTACAGATACCGCCCAGTCAAGCTCCAAAGTGGAGCATGTTTCTCCTCTCCACAGAACCCTAAACTCCTCCTCTGGGGCAGCTTCTTGGTTTCTCTCACGCTCTGTCCTCTCTCTTGCCACCTCATGCAGCACCCGCCACAAAGCAGGAACTTGTGATTAGCCAACTTTATGAAGGACCAAGTGAATGAACAAATGGGATCATACCGGTCATGGGTACCTGGTTGTGTTCATCTGGACAAGAGTGAGTGACTCTGTGTGTGTGTGTGTGTGTGTGTGTGTGTGTGTGTGTGTGTGTGTGTGTAGACTGGTGAGGTGACAGTGTCTGGTCATCAAGCACCCCATACCGGTCATGGGTACCTGGTTGTGTTCATCTGGACAGGAGTGAGTGACTCTGTGTGTGTGTGTGTGTGTGTGTGTGTGTATGTGTGTGTGTGGACTGGTGAGGTGACAGTGTCTGGTCATCAAGCACCCCATACCAGTCATGGGTACCTGGTTGTGTTCATCTGGACAGGAGTGAGTGACTCTGTGTGTGTGTGTGTGTGTGTGTGTGTGTGTGTGTGTGTGTGTAGACTGGTGAGGTGACAGTGTCTGGTCATCAAGCACCCCACCCCGGGTAAGGGACAGTTCTGGGAGCCTTACACCTTACACAACTCTGCCCTGTGATCATCTCGTAGCACCACAACTGGAGCCATTGCCGGTTCTGAGAGAGCGTGAGGCTGGCCCAGCGCCTCAGAGTTACCTGACGGACGAGCCTCCTTTCTTGCCTAAGAGAGCAGCCGTCTAGTTTGGGGGGGTCTTCTGAAGCGGGAGGCAGGAGGGCAGGGTGCTGTGCTCTGCAGAGAGTCCTCAAGCCCCGGTGCTCAGAGGTGACAGCTGGGCTTCCTGAGGGACGACGCTGCGCAGCTTCTCCTCCCTCAGCTGCCCGGCTGCCCACCCAGAGCAGAACAATCTCCCCCCACCAGGCATCCCCCTCACAGCACTTCCGCTTCCGGTTTGAGAGCCCACTGTGGCCAGCTGCTGGGATCTCAAGGAGAACTTCGCTTCCGGTCTGAGGGTTGACAGCGGGAGCGGCTGGGCCTGGAAGTGAGCATCCGCTGCCGACCCGGGGGCCAGTGTGAGCTGTGACTCTCCTCCGCGGTGCTCTCTCAGGGCTGAAACTGGCCACCCCACCCCACCCCCGCCCCTGCCCAGAGCCCCTGTTGGTGACCCAGAGATGCGGGCTGCACTCCTGGTCCCAGAGCTGAAGAAAATGCAGAGGGAAGAAAATGCGCCCGTGGTGTCCACGGTGGTTTGGGGCTTCAGCAGCGCCTGTCCAAGCCCCTCCGTGTCCCCTCCACCAGGTTCTGAATCCACTGAGACACTCGGGGAAGCTGTCATCCAGGGTGCCAGCCCCCCCAGATCCAGAAGCTGCAGCTCTGCTGAGGTTCCCTAGTGGGTGGTCTGAGCCATCCATGGAGAAACACTGGAAGGCAGAGGGGTTGAGGAGTGTCTTGCTTCAGCATCTCCACCTGCACGTCCAGTTCTGGACAGGCAAGAAGCCCCTGCATGGCACAGCTGGCTGGACGGCCATGTGTGAGTGCTGGGAAAGCGAGTTCACATCCCCAGTGAGAGCTACCGTGGAGGCGATGAGCAGCTGAGATGATGCCATGTCAGAGACGGCTGTGAACTTGGGGGCGCTCTAGGAAAATCCAGCTAGCACATGCTGACAGCACTGGGGCTCAGCAGCTGAATGCATCGGAACTGAATGGGAGGGCCAGAGGTAAGGCACATGTGGCTGTCCCTGGTTCAACCCCAGCACCACCTATGGTCCCCTGAGCACCACTAGGGGTCACTCCTGAGAACCTCCCATTCCCATTCCACCCATGTTCCGCAAAAAAAAAAAAAAAAAAAAAAAAAGGAAATGGAAAAAAATTAATTAATGAGTCTTAAATCAGCTATAAGCTGTTCGTAGGTGATGTCACATAGACATGTCACAGTCCTTGTGGCGTTGGCCTTGATCATTTTATTTTCACTGAACTCTCCTACAGCACTGTGCCAAGGGCTGTGCCCAGAACTTCACAAGTATTTGTTCTCGGGGTATTTTCTAACAATCCTCTGATACTACTAACAATCACACTCTTATTAACCTCATATTGCAGAGGAAGAGACTGAAGCACTGAGAAGTTTGGTAACTTGTCCAAAGTCACACAGTCAGTAAGAAGAAGCACCAGGATTTGAAGTCAACCAGCCCAAAGGAATCCCAGCATGTAGAGCACGAGAAACATGTGAGCAGATATCTTGCTCTGCCCTTTGTGGCACGCATTGTGGTATAGCTTCTTGGTCCCTCTTGCCACCCAAAGAGAAACACCAAGCAGTGGTACACCCAGGCTGTGTGACAATGGGCAAAGTACTTAATCTCTCTGATGGTGCTTCCCTCACTTACTAGATAAGAAACCTTCCTTCCCTCCATTTGAAATGCACCAGAGGCCTAATCCTTGCTGTGGGATTAAAAAAGATCATCTCACCCTCTCCCAAACTTAAGTTCTTCTTGAGAGAAGGAAATTGAAGACAGGTTGGGCAAATACACTTGGTCACTATGGACTTTTTATGAGAAGCAAGAGTTATACTTTGAATTTCTGACGCATGATTAACTTTTCATTATTGCTACAGCAACTTACATGGTTTGTACTTAGATGACTCCGTGTTTATAGTAAGAAATTTAAATCAGCTGCAAGCAATGAAGGCTGGTTCTGGTTGACAATACCAAAATCAGGTTTAACTAAAATTCTATACTGTGATTCACACAATTTTAAGGGGGCACTGGAGAACAAGTCTGTGGGCCAAACTTGCAAAAGCAATGGTGGTCGCAGTCCTGCAGGAAGGGCATGAGGAGAGACTCCCACTGCGCCCTCTCACCCTGCAGTGACAACTCTGGGTTAGGCCTTGCTGCCAACCCAAATCCATCTTCACCGCCCAGGGAAAGCCACCCACCACCCCTCCTTCCATCTTGGCCAGGAAAGTAGTTTCTGGGAAAAAGCGCTGTCGAGCTCATGAGATTGAGGTTTCCTGGCAGATTTCAGGTCAAGAAGCCTCATTTTCACCTGAGGGGGAAACCAAGAAAACTGTGTTTCCAACTGCAAGGCAGGACTTGCTCCCTACCTGGGACCGCTTCCAATAGAGCAAAGATCTTCATTGTATAAGTGAAACCCAAGCACAAAAATTTGTAAGTCTACAACTATACCTCATGGTGTTTCACCAATAAAAATTTTTTAAAAAAAAAATTATAAACTAATGGAAAGTACTGAAAAATTGATTTTTCTATTATGTGCAATTTTATTAAAACAAAAAATCTATTTCGTTCACAAATTTTATATATTGATTATTGTAAAAATAAAAATTTATTCAAAAATTATTCATTTAAAATTGTAAAAAAATAAAAATAAAAACAAGTGCTGACTGCCAAAGCTTGACAAGTGTCCCTTCTCGTCCAGGCTGTTTACCTGCCTCGCCCCCAGCCTCTGGATGCACCAGAGAGAGCCCCCACCCAGCAACACTGACACCCCTCAGGATGCTTGCGACCCTCGTTTCTAGCACCTCAGAAGAGGCTCAGAGAGCAGCTTTGAGGAAGGGTGGGAGCCCTAAGTTCCTGGAGGATCCCAGATGAGCTGCCTAGCCAGGCTAGGACCTGTCAACAGAGCAGCATGGGCTATGACTGCCACCCAGTGGTCATACGGAGAATTACATGAGGACCGGGCATCCAGCCCAGAAACCCAGAGATCTCCCCCAGGACCTGGGTAATGATGATTCTGCAGCTGCACTGAGTTGTCTCGCTAGCAGGACTCTGAAGGAGACAGGATCATTGCCTCCTTACCCTATACTGTACATCAGGCATCTTGCAGTAAATATCACTGCGTGACAATATTGTTGCCCTGGCGATAAGGAAAGGTTGGCCACATGCCAGAAACTGACCTGGTACCAGGGGAGACAAGACCCAAACTCTTCTGATCATCTTAATTTTTTCTTTGGGCTTTTAGGCCACACCTGGCGGTGCTCTGGGCTGACTTCTGGCTCTCTGCTCAGAGATCATCTCCAGCTGTGAACTACATGTGGCGCTGGGGGCTGGAACTGGGGGCAGCCCCGCTCTCCTTCGCATCCTTTCTCAGAGAATGCCACAGAAAGCAGATGTGGCAGGAGCAGCCAATAGCCTGTGCTATGCGGAGAGTTAGAACAAGGGGCTGTGATGAGGCTGGATGGTCAGGGAGTGGGACATGTACCCCACTGTTTCTCAGAGTGCCCCCACCGCACTGGATGGTTCCAGGTAGAGTTGGCCTCGAGAAATGCTTGTGTGGGATTTGGAGGTAGGAAGGAGCCCGGGCAATTGCTCTCGTGAGCGCTGGCTGCAGGCAGAGAGACTCGGCGAGTCCCAACATGCCTTCGACTCTCTCCAGTCTGTCCATAGCATCCTTTTGGTCAACCACAGGCCCAGGCCTGCAGCCTGACGCCTAGCCATGCGACACAGAGATCCCCTGACCTCCCCACGGTGCCTCTGTCCAGCCCCACGGTGAAGGCGGTCATGGGATGTGGGGAGCAGCGGCAATGGAGAGGGAGCAGGCTCAGCGTCTGCTCGGGACGTGCACTGTGCTGGTGGGCTGGGAGGAGGGCTTCGAGGGAAAGGGGGTCGGGATGACACCTAGACCTTCGCTCTAGGCAAGAAGGTGGATATTTGGGACCAATTGGAAGAAGGGATTCAAACCGCAAATTAATTTTCTCCTGGTTCTGGTGGCTGAGGGTCCAGAACAGAGCTGACTACGGGGTTGGTTTCTCCTGAGGCTTCTCCTGGTCTGCAAGTGATTCTCTCCCTCCCTTGCTCCCTCTCTCTCTCCCTCTCTGCCTCTCCCTCTCTCCTCCTCCCCTTCTTTCTCCCTCCCCCTCCGCCCCCTCCCTCCTCTCTCTCTCTCTCTCTCTCTCTTTCTCTCTCTCTCTCTCTCTCTCTCTCTCTCTCTCTCTCTCTCTCTCTCTCTCTCTCTCCTCCTGAGCAAGGCTCCTGGGGATTTGGGTCACTCCTGCTGATACTCAGCCAAGCCGATGGTTGAGTTCCAGCTCAGGCCTGACTATGCTATGATGCTGGGTTCAGCGGTGCTGTGGGACCATGTGGTGCGGAGGGTGGGGGGTGAAAATTGGGGCGCCCTTCACCCAAAGCATCCCATCATCCCTTTGCATTACTTCCTTGCTCCCTGGTTCTCTTCCTTCCACTGCTTCTGTGTGAGGCTACTGTGCCCTCTGTCCATGGAGGCAGAGAAGACAACACCTCTGGGTTCTCTTCCATGTGCCCATGTGCCCACATTTCCTCTCCTATAGACCCAAGTGGAGACAGGATTGGGGTCCAGAGAATCTAAAAGACACATCCTTCTTGAGTCCCCTTTTTCAGGGCCTCCTCTTCAACTACAGTCACAATCAGAAGTCCTGGGGGGTAACACATAAGTTTTAGGGGGGGTCTCAATTTAGTGGCACCATCCACAATACACTTGATCTTAGCCAAAAGGCCGTACAGCAATGCACCATCTACAATAAAATAACTAGGAAGTCATGCATTTGATTATTTTCTTTTTAATATGATTTATTGAGTTATAAGTTTGTGGATAGTTCAGTTTCAATAATGACTGAGTTCATCCACTGAAAAGATCCACAAGGTATTTTTTTTTCAAAATCACCTTTTCATGTCCCGGCATGGACTAATCCCAACACTGCTTTGAGAGAAAATGAAGACATAAGTTAAGTCCCATGACCCAGCCAGAAAAAGACACACAGGGTCTGTTTCTGCATCAGGAGGGAGGGTTGGAAACAAGATTACTATTTTGGACATTGTGGTAGACTGACAAAACAGCCAAAATATATTTTTTTATTTTTTTATTAGTGAAACACCATGAGGTACAGTTATAGACTTATAAATTTTTGTGCTTGGGTTTCAGTTATACAATGATCAAGTACCCATCCCTCCACCAGTGCCCATCCTCCACCACCACGGGTCCCAACATCCCTCCCACCCCCCATCTCCCCTGTCCCACCCTGCCTCTGTGGCAGGGCATTCCCTCTTGTTCTCTCTCTCTTCTTTTGGGTACTGTGTTTCGCAAGAGAGGCATTGAGTGGCAATCGTGTTTGGTCTATAGACTGCTTTTAGCATAACAGCCAAAATATTTAACTAGACTGGAAAATGATGGCCCAAGTTGGCAATGTCTCCCAATCAAAATCATAAGCTGACACAAAAGCACAAACACCTTACAAAGAACTTGCTTAAAAAAACAAAAACAGACCACTTAAAGACAAATTCCTAAACTGAAATCCCCGTATATGCAAAGGTTTCACCATTTCCTCCAACCAAGCACATTCCTTCCCCTGCCTGACCACAATCAGAGTCCTACCAATAATTTAACACTGATAAATTAAATTCAACTGGTTGGCTGTTCTCACATATGGTTGTTAGGTTCTTTTGTTCTAACTTCGAGAAAATAATTGAGCCCTGCCAGACCAAAGAGGAAACACAATTCACCCAGGGTGCCCTGGCCTGCAGCTAAATCCACGAGAATGTGATGGTTTCCGAGGCTGCCTCTGGGTAGCTGGTGAGTTGCCAATGGGCTCTGTGGGAGCACTTTCCCAATCATCACCTAGGAGTTATTTCCAGAGAATTTGACCAAGGCAGCTGATCGGTTGGTTAGGAACCCGCCCCCTATCGCTGTCCAGGCAGAATGGACTTTTTTTCCCTTTTTGGGTCACACCCAGGGATGCACAAGGGTTACTCCTGGCTCTGCACTCAGGAGTTACTCCTGGAGGTGCTCAGGGGACTATATGGATGCTGGGAATCAAATCCGAGTTGGCCTCATGCAAAGCAAACGTCCTCCCTGCTGTGGTATTGCTCCAGCCCCACAGGCAGAGTTGACTTTGTATTCTCAGATGTGACTGAGGATCACAGTTGACCGGAGCAGATTTTCATTGCAGTCATCCAGTTGCCCACAGTATTCCACCCGGGGCAGATGAAGGCGATGGCGTTTGTTCTTCTTGTCGCCCTTCCCATTCTTCGCATTTCGAACAAGTCACTGTGTTCTTGTCATTTTCCCTCCTCGCCATCTCCTGTGTCCGTGTCCTCTTTATACATCCAAACCTGGCCGTAGGTCGCCCTCCTCACCCACCATGGTGCTTCTACAATGGCATGTGCTGCCAAGTGGGCAAAGATCTCAGAGCCCCGGCCAGAGGAGTCAGGAAGTGAGAGCTCGAAGCTAGGGGGGCAGGAAGCACGACGTGCCTGTAAAGAAACAGGGCAGTGCCATCCAAGGTGGCTGCAGAGATGCTGAGAGAGAGAGAGAGAGAGAGAGAGAGAGAGAGAATGTGGCAAGCCCCAAGGCTGCAGAAGAGGAAGGAGTCAAAGGAGACAAGCAGATGAGTCCAAGTCACTTCCTTGCCTTCAGCCAGATCTCCACTTCCCAGGACAACCCTCTCTGCAAGCAAGAACCAACCTACTACTAGGCGAACCTGTGGGATTTTCTCAGCTGTGTCTTCACTTGCCCCCCTTCACTGATGGGGAAGACATCTGAATCCTTGGCATGTTTACATCCCCTTCTCTCTCTCTCTCTCCCTCTCTCTCTCCCCTCTCTCTGTCTCTGTATCTGTCTCTCTGTCTCTCTCTCTGTCTGTCTCTCTCTCTCTCCCTCTCCCCAAGCAGAAAGGGTCCCATTGTCCCAGCAGGTGTCACCCACTATAGGAGACTGAGCTGCTGGGCTCCTGAGGACCCACCTGCCCCCAGCTCCATCCTTCACCCCGCTCCCACTCTCCCTGCAGCTTCTCTGAAGCCTGGCAGGTCTTCCTGCCACTCCCTCCCCTGTGCCTATGCTCTGCCTGGTGCAGAAGGGGAAGCGCATCCTCATCCTCACTGTCCTCAAGCCTCACAGGTCAGAAGCCATTCTGAGCTCCTATTGTGCCCTTGCACCTCAGCACCCCACCCCCGGCCTCCCCCCCCCCCACGGCTGCAGAGAAGCTGATGGGTTACAGGACTGAACAACAGTATTGGAGGCACTGGGGATTGGGAGGAGGGACTGGTCTGAGAGCAGAAGGTTCCTTGGAATCGAATTTACAGAAGGGTGGCAGAGGTCATCCGGAGAGTACATCCCTTTTATTGAGCACTCTCTGAAATAACGTCTAGCGTAACCAGCCCAGAGTTATCAGAGCTAGAGAATTTTCAGTGTGACATCCGTCACAGACTTTTATTTGACTTTCACCAGTTTTTCTATTAATATCCTTTTTCAGTGCGAGGATTCTCTGCCGCACACTCCAGTTTTTGTGACTCCAGCATTTGTGACTCTGGCATCTGTGACTCATTAGGTGTCTCTCCCGTGGCAGTTTCTCAGCCCATCTTGGCTTTTGTGACCTTGAAAGAATAAGTTTGGAAGAAGCCCTATTGGACATTGTGTAGACGGTGTCTCCATTTGGACTAGATTGCATTTTCCAGAGATTAGGCTTGGGGTGAAGTGTCCTTCTTCTGTCAGGGACACATGACACCAGCATGGCTGTTCACTGTTCACTTGGCTAAGGGGACTTTTAGGAGGTTCCTCAGTGAAGACACCCTGACTTTCCCTTTTTCCATGGGATTTTTCAGAAAAAAAAAATCCACGCCCAATGAGCACCGAAGAAGAGATGACGAGCCTTCCCCTCCTGGACTGCTAGACTCTCCTTCATCATCCAGAATTCTTCTCCATTAGAAATCTCTTTACACATAGGATAAAAGTTTACTTGAGGGGGAGGCCACACTTAGTGACTCAGTGGCACAGTGCTCAGGGGACATTCCCAGCAGTGCTGGGGGTCCATGTAGGACCATGGATTCTCTCGTGCAAAACCTGTGCTCCAACCTTTCAAGCCATCTCCCAGGGGAAGAATAAGGAGTCTTCATCTTTTTTTTTCCTGTAGTCCTTCCTCCCACTGATGGTCAGGTGAAACCTATGGACCTCTTCTTAGAATAGCATTTTAAAATGCAATATACGCATTTTTTAAAAAAAAAATCAAAGGAAGTCTTTCTATTAAAAGGCAAACATCAAAATATTTTTGAAACAAATGTGTGATTATGGTAATAAATGTGTTTGTTTATTAACACATCAAAACACACGTTTTGCAGTGTGTCTGATAGCTAATTTCAAAGTGTTGCTGAACATAAATGAAACCACAGCCCCAGCTAATCCCACTGAGATTTGCTACCTGCGGAACAATCAAAGGAGTGTGACTCCCATGACAGTTCTGGAAAATTCAAGATAGAGTTTTTCTTGAACAGGTTATCCTGAGTGCTACCCAGGGAGCCCTGGAAGGGTCCCTGTACATTAAGTAAGACACCCCAATTTTTAAGCATCTAAGACACAGAGATGACCTATTTCTAAGCAAAAGCTAGACTAGAACTGTTACTGACTGGATTCCACAGGACGTCAAAAGAACACCTGGCCGCCCACCTACGAGATGGTCAGACTTCTTCGTCAAGACCGTGAATGAACGTTCTGAGGTTCTTTGTGTTCCTGGAGTGAGCAGATGCCATTGGGCTACAGTAGCACATGACAGGGACGAATGGAGATGTTACTGGCATCTGCTCGAGCAAATCGATGAGCTATGGGATGACAAGTGATACAAGTGATAAAAGTGAAGACACAGAGCCAGACTAAGATTGTGAAAAGGGGGTGCAACTTGAGAAAGAATAGAACCTCTGTTCTCCACAGGGATTCTGGAAAAATCTGACAAGTACCAGCACAGATGAGGAGAAGGAAAGGGATTTCACCCTCTGTCAGAATGAAGACAAGGCAAGTGTGCCCTTTGTCACTGAGTCATTGATTAGGCCATTTGTCATCATTTACATTAGGGAAAACCTTAATACTCAGTGCTGGGGAGGTACCTTAAAACTAGCCCCTTGGTGGTACTGCAGGGCTGTAGATCTTTACCACCCCTTGAAAGCCATCTGGGAAACAGAAATAAATAACCATTAAAAAGTCCAAATCTTGGGGCTGGAGCGATAGCACAGCAGGTAGGGCGTTTTCCTTGCATGAGGCCAAGCCGGGTTCGATTCCCAGCATCCCATATGGTCCCCTGAGCACCGCCAGGAGTAATTCCTGAGTGCAGAGCCAGGAGTAACCACCTGTGCATTGCCGGGTGTGACCCCCTCCCCTCAAAAAAAGCAAATAAATAAATTATTTAATTAAATTATTTTTTTAAAAAGCCAAACTTAAAAAAAAAAGTCCAAATCTTGATTGAGGAGCCCACTTCGGGGAAACCTCCCTGAGAAATTAACCCAAGATATATAGAGAGCCCTAATGAGAGATGTTTGGTTGGTTGGCCCTGTGATATTTAAGCCAGTGGAAAATAAATAAATAAAATTAGCAGAACCAAAGATGTGAAATGAGGGCCAGCAGCAGTGAGGTGCGCTGCCCGGAGAAGCAGAAAGGAAAACAATCCACAGAAGCCATGTGAGGGAAGGGGCCCTAACCGAGCAGTCTCAGAAGAGCCACGTGAGGCGGGGACACAGCCCCCGAGTCCCGGCTGCCCTTCTCTGAAGCGGGTGTGGCAGTGCCATCTCCTCAGGCTGCTCTCTGGCTTCCTGAGCTGACATTTAAAGGCCCCAGCAAAGGACCTGGAAGGTTCTGGAGGCTCAGAGCAAATCAGCTTGTCATCACTATGATGATCTTCTGTGGCACCAATAAAGGAGGGCACCAAATTTATGTCGGCATGGCTATGCCACTGCAAAGATAAATAGTAAAGAGGCAGAATGGCACCGTGCCCATTCATAGTCAGGGGTAAAAAGGATGATCACAAATCAAATCACAAATCATCCTGTTAATCGTCGATTGCCTCGAGCAGGCCCCAGTAACGTCTCCTTCATCCTAGCCCTGAGATTATATCCAAGGCTCTTTAGGAGAATGAGACCCATCATTGTTACTGGTATTTGGCATATTGGGTACGCCACGGGGAGTTTGCCAGACTCTGCCGTGTGGGCAGGCTACATTCGGTAACCTGCCAGTTTGTCCAAAGTAGGAATGAGATAAAAAAGATGTCATAATAAGATGTCGCACGGCCGCGAATGTGGCCGCGCGGTTCCAGGAGCTGGTTTTTATAGTCTCTGAGTCTTGGCCGCTGATGGGATTACACGGCGCCAGGGGGCCAGTTGGTGGGTGTGACCCCCGTCTACTGGAATTTGGAGGATCTGGGTGGAGGATGCTCGGCCCAAATCCGAGTAGGCTTGGAGATCTCGGCCCTGGAACCCATGTGACTTTGTCCCTCTGCCAGTACCTTCATGTGTGCGGAGAGTGGTCTCAGCATGGTGGTGGCTGGTCCTGGAGGTCTTTGGCTGCCGGAGCCCTGGTCGGGGTGGGGAGGAAAGGATGATGGTTGAGTATTTTTGGGGGGTCACCTGGCGATGCACAGGGTTTACTCCTGGCTCTGCACTCAGGAATTACTCTGGCAGTGCTCAAGGAACCATATGGGATGCTGGGAATCGAATCTAGGTCAGCTGTTTGCAAAGCAAACATCCTACCCGCTGTGCTATTGCTCCAACCACCCCAATGGTTGAGTTTTTATTTTCTCTGTTTTCTGAATTGCCATGATTAGCTTTGACAATACTGTGAGTACAAAAAGAAGCAAAGGGATCCACTAGAAATCCATATTCCCACTTTTTCAAGCAGTCAATCTGGAGCCTCAGTCGAGAAAAGCAGTTCTGGGGGCTGGAGCAATAGTACAGTGGGTAGGGCATTTGCCTTGCACACAGCCGACCGGGTTTGATTCCCAGCATCCCATATGGTCCCTTGAGCAACACCAGGGATAATTCCTGAGTGCAGAGCCAGGAGGAACCCCTGTGCATATGCCAGGTGTTACCCCCCCAAAAAAAATTTAAAAAAACAAAAAGCAGTTCTGAAATTCTGTCCTTCTTGGTGCACCTCTTGTCCCCCAAACCTAGGCAGCAAAGAACATCTCACTGTGTGAAATGGATGCCTTGTTAGGATTTCTGGGTTGCAATAACCCTCATTGATGATTCCCCCAAATAAATCCTGAAGAAACATGAAGATGTTCGGGGCTGGAGCAATAGTACAGTAGTTAGGACATTTGCCTTGCACATGGCCAAACCGGGTTCAATTCCTAACATCCAATATGGTCCCCCGAGCACCACCAGGAATAATTCCTGAGCTCATGAGCCAGGAGTAACCCCTGTGCATTGCCGGGTGTGACCCCCCCCCCCCCCCACCACCACTAAAGAAAAAGAAACAGGAAAAATGTTCTCTAAGCGACCTGAAGAGAGCTTGGAGAGCTGCAATGCGTGTCTTGCATGCAGTCGGCAGTGCATTGAAGCCCCAGCACTGGATGGGTCCCAGACACCACCTGTGTAGCTCAGGTGGTCCCTGAGCACTGTGGAGATGATTCCTGATGGCCCCTGGTGGCTTCAAACACGGCTGGGCCTGGGCAGCAGTGCATGACCAGGCTCAAATACTGATGCACCAATCAGTACCACTAAAAATAAAAATAATAAATAAATAAGTTCACTAGGGCCTAAATCCTTGCTCTCACTTAATGCATGCGCTTCCCAGAGAAGCGAGGTGGCCAGCAGCAGTGAAGGAGCCAGGAGAAGCACAGGACCCACTGTCTGTGCTCAGCAAACGCGGAGCCCCTCCTGCGAGTGCCAGGTGGCCAGTGCGCCACTAGAGGGCAGTGCTGCTCCACCGTGGGCCCCCTGCCCCTCCGCGGAAGCCCCAGGCTGCACCCACGAGGGACGAGGGAGGAGCTTGCTGGGGAGCGAGGCCCTAGGCAAAAACGCTTCCTTGAATTTGGAGCAGACAACGTCTGGTTTATGCACCCAAAGGCCCAGCGAGGGCCAGGGGCTCCCGCTGAGTCCGGACCTCAGAGTTGAGGTCAGAGGGCCCAGAGATGAAGGGGTGGTCCCTGGGCAGCAGTGTGGGGAGACGGGGAAGTTGGGGTCGGGGGTCCACATGCCCAGAGACTGCGTCTCCATGCAGTCTCTGCGGGTCCCCTAAACTGCCTCGTGTGAAGATGAAGCCAGCGCCGACGGCCTCTCTCTCAGCCCTTTGTTGGGATGCTGAATGGTCTGAGTTGCACGGGAAGGACCCAGGCGCCACAGCCTGGCAGAGTCCTGGGTGTTTGTTGCAGTTCCCATTACTACTGGGACTGTTGTGTCGCTGTTGTTAATCCCAGCGGGTCATTAAGTACATATGGAACTCCCCCTGGGAGACTCCTGCCCACTTAGACACACACACACACACACACACACACACACACACACACACACACACACACTAGAACTATGAGATCCTGAAGTTTATTCTCACCCACAATCAAGTGGGAACTAAGAAAGCCAATGATTGGATCCAAGCGGCAAGAATTGTTGCTACTAATTATTTTGGTGTTTGGTTTGGGGTTCACACCCAGCAGTGCCAAGGGCTACTCCAGGCACTGTGCTAGGGTGTCGCTTTTGGTGGTATTCAGAACCCTGTGGTGTCTGAGATGAAATCCCACAAATGCACACACTCAGTCCTTTGAGCTATCTCATGGGCCCCAAGCTACTAAACAATAGGACATATCTTGGGGAGGGGCAATGAAATGTGATTTTGGTGTGCTTGCTCTCTGTCTCTCTTGGTCTGTCTGTCCATCTGTCTGTCTGTCTGTCTGTCTGTCTCTCTCTCTCTCTCTTTCATGCACATATATACACACATTGGGGATCAAACTCAGGACCTCATACCTTCAGGACAACCCTCCAGCCTTAAGATCTCTTTAAGAGTTTGTTTTTTTTTTTTTTAACGTTGAGTTCTCCAGCTTTCTCTCCCTCACACCTTGAAAACAATGTTTAAGAACCAACCAGCCAGCCCCAGCGTTCACATGCCCTCCCCTCGGAAGCAGCTTTGTCCAACAGGATATGTTTACCCTGATTCCAGTCTCATCTTGTCTGTACCCTTTTTCTTCCAATGCAAAGGAGGATCCTTTCTTATCTAAGCATATAAAGTATGATTGATGAAAGAGAAGGGGAAAAAAAGAGCTAGGATTGTTTACACAAAAGGGAAGACAGAGAAGAGAGGCAGCTTGTACTAATCTCCAAGTCTCAGAGCAACTATACCAAGGAACAGTGGATGCTCTCCCATTTTTATTGAGGACATCAAGAAAAAGTAACATATAAGAACCACACGGGGGAGAGGGCGCAGTAGGTGAGTGGAAGTGGTTGTGAAAATACGATTCATAAAGTTTCTCTAGAAGGAAGGCTGTATGTGAAATGTGAATCATGCTCGTTTAGAAAGTCTGTCTGCCTGCGTTTGAATCCACAGGAACCTGCAGTCCGGGAGTCCTAACTGTAAATTCCAGCCATCAGAATCTACGCAGACTAAGCACAGGTGTTGCTTTGGAATTTAGGAGAAGCAGAGTGTCTTGTGGTCTGAGTGGCCACATTTGAAGCAGTGGGTTGTGTTATGCTGTGTTATGCTGGAGAGGTGAGTCCAGAATTTCTGTGGCTCTTTTGCTTACTCAGGCTACCTGAAGCATAGGTAGGCAGGTGTGGCTCATCAGAATCCCCCCACCACCCCCCCTCCCAGTGAGATTCTCAGGCAAAAAGCCTCCATCATCTGGTTGCTGGGGTAAAGGACCGAACGCAACTTGGGTCAAGGAAAACCACAAATATCCCCGGAAGGAGGAAGATAAAGCTTTGCACACAGGCCAAGCTTACTAGGATTTCTGATCAGCCTGTCAAGGGCAAGATTCACCCTAAAATGGAGTTTGTGGTTGAAATGGGTGTCCTCGAAGGTGGAAGAGGTAAAGAAATGATAAAACAGTAGTTCTCTGGGAAAGAGAAGGGAGGCAGTATAAGGTGCTGCCTCGTCATTCAGAGGACTGCTCCCGCTCCAACCATTGGGTCCAAATTCCAACTGATACACAGGAAAAGTAAGAAGAAACACTTCCACTTCTGGGACCCAGAAATAGCGTCCATCATCTCAGCTTATATCTAATTAGTCATATGTGAGGTCAGTTGGTAAATAGTCAATTTCTCTATGTCTTACCAAAAACAGGAGGGTCTGAAGAGGAAAGGAAACATTAAGGTTGAAGTATGATTTACTCAACATCTATATGTGAATAACTTTCAGGCACTGTGCATTGAATCTGCCATATCTGGATTCATTTTTCTTTCCCCAAAACCTAATTCACCTCCCGCCTTTTCTGTATTGGTTAATGAAGACCCCATTCTGGCCCACGCCAGAGACCTGATGTCATTGTTTTTTATTTCCCCACTATCAATTCTCCTTTCCAAATACACCCCAGAATATAAAGTAACAAATTGGGAGACTAACGGCCAAGAATAACCGAGACAAGTACCAGGAGGTTCACTCCATGGCTTGGAGGCCAGCCGCACACGCTGAGGGAAAAGGCAGCTCAGATAGAGAGGGGAGCACCAAGTAAAGGGTGTTGGGAGGACCCTCCCAGGATGAGAGATCCAAATACACCCCAGGCTCATTTAATCATCTCTTCCCCCCTACCAAGACTGTCAAGCAAACTTGTCTTCCAGGGCTCCCATAGCCTACTTCCAGCTCATTCTCCACGTTGCACCCAGATGTTTTTCTCAAGAGCAAAGATAAATCTGAGCTTGTCACTTTAATCCTAAAACCTTTCTAAATCACCCAGGATCCTTGAGACAAAGACCCAAAGTCTTCACGCCATTTCCAAAGGCCCTGTGTGAGCCAGGCCACGTGTCACCTATATACTTACAGTCTTCTAGGCAGCTGCCAGGTTTGGCCTCTCTTGGTCCCTTGTCCATGCCAGGCTCCCTCCCACCTGCCCAAGCTGCCTCCTCTGCTTCCATCTTCCTCTTCAACTAATCAGTTCCTCTTCTCCCTTAGCTCTCAGCTTTACTATCACCTCCTCAAGGACAAGCAACAGGGCAGGAGACCAGGCTCTCACGCTTTACTCCAAACAGCACTTATCACACTGACAATTTAAATGATTACTTCCACATTAACCTTTAACCCCCTTGGGGTAGTCTGATGCAACTTCATGTCTTTCCGGGAATCCCCAGTTCCTGCCTGACAACAGCCACCGGCTCCTGCCAGGCAACTGCACCATCACTCAGGAGGCCCTTCAGGACAGCCCGTGTCTGTGTAGGGCTGTGTGTGGCCTGATACAGCCTCTGTGCTGAAGGATGTGCTCAGCTCACACTACAGATGAAGATGATGACAATGACAACGATGACCACGATGATAATGATGATTATTTTGATAAGGAGGAAGCTGAAGAAAAAGTCCAGTAAAGAAAACCATCCAAAATACTCCAGCCAAAAAGCAACAAAAGTCAAACCTGAACGGAAAAGACTCAAAACCAAGATGAAAAGGGAGCGATGGTTAAGGAAAGGTTGAGAAAAATTGGTATAAAAGTAGCTACAAACTTGCTCCAAAACCCAAATATTTCTGAGTATTCTCTTAAGCTCAGCGATAGCACAGCGGTAGGGCGTTCGCCTTACAATTGGCCAACATGGCCGACCCGAGTTCGATTCCTCCGCCCCTCTCGGAGAGCCCGGCAAGCTACGGAGAGTATCTGCCCCCCCGCGGCAGAGTATCTGCCCCCCCGCGGCAGAGCCTGTATTCGATATGCCAAACACAGTAACAACAAAGTCTCCAATGGAGACGTTACTGGGCCCGCTCGAGCAAATCGATGATCAACGGGAGGGCCTTTACTTACATTACTCTCTTCAGCTCAAATCTCTCCCCTCCCCACGTTTACACCTGGCACCTAATAGACTGAACTTTTTTTTTTAAAGCCGTCACAAGTGGGGCTGGAGCAATAGCACAGCGGGTAGGGCGTTTGCCTTGCACGCGTCCGACCTGGGTTCGATTCCCAGCATCCCATATGGTCCCCCAAGCACCGCCAGGAGTAATTCCTGAGTGAGAGCCTGAGCGTTGCCGGGTGTGACCCAAAAACCAAAAAAAAAAAAAAAAAAAGCCGTCACAAGTGACCTGGAATGTCTTTTTTTTTTTTTCTTGCTTTTTGGATCACACCTGGCAATGCACAAGGCAATGCACAATGCACACCTGGCTCATGCACTCAGAATTACTCCTGGCGGTGCTCAGGGAAACATATGAGATGCTGGGAATCGAACCCTGGTCAGCCGCGTGCAAGGCAAACGCCCTACCCACTGTACTATTGCTCCAGCCCCTGGCCTGGGATGTCTTAAAAAGTGTCAATGTACCTTCTGTCTCATCCGGCTCCCAATTCTATTATGGTTCCCTGGACATAATTACTACTTTTTCCTTACTGACTAGGTGCCTTAATATAAACTTTATAGAAGAAAATGCCATCATTCCATTTTACATCTCCCAAGTCCACGGGAGACTTTGCCGACTGGAGGTCAGAAGTAGTTGGAAGTAGTTGGAAGAGAGAGGCAGCCCCCTTCCGCGAAAGATAAGCACAAAACCTGCCTCTGTTTCAGGGATCTGCCTCGGATTTAGCAGCCGAGAACTGCTGAGGGTCAGACGCGGCTTGGGCCACCCCAGCTGGGAACCGAGCTGCGCCGGGGAGCGGGAGCCGGAGCAAGAGCTCAGCGCGGGGCCACGCCCACCTCCGGCCCCGGCCCCGCCCCGCCCCGCCCCCGCCTGGGTTGTCTCCGCCCCCTGGAGGCCGCCATTTCTCCTCCGACCCCGGGAGCGTCAGGTCAGTGCTGTCGGGTGGCTGGAGATCTCCCCTGGGGCATAGGCCTGGTCTGGCTGTCCGAGCGGAAAAGAGCGCGTTGATTTGGGTGCTAGCAGATGGGCCTGTATCGGCGGCTGTTGAGACCTCCAGGGCGGGCAAGGGAGCCGGTAGACGCCGTGGCATAGTTGCCAGGCAACCCTGCTGTTGGCCCAGTTGGCCCCACCCCTGGCCCCGCCCCGCCCCTTGGTCCCACCCCCTATAGCCCCGCCCCACCCCCGCTGGCCCCGCCCCATCCCATTGGCTCCGCCTCCGCTCCGGGTCGGGCAGAGCGTGCTTGGAGGGCGGGGCGCCGGGCTTGTCGCAGGTGCCCTCGCGCTGGCACTCGCTGCAGACCCTTCACCCTGCTCTGTTCCATTCGCCCTGCCCTGGGGTCCCTGCGCCCTTAGATCGGTGTGCTTTGCAAGCAGAGGAGCGGTTGATCTCCGACGAAAACTGGAGCCTGGTTTCTTGTCCTCGCTCCTCGCGGACAAGCCAGCTCGCTCCCCTGGGGCCTCAGTTGCGTGCTAGCACAGCCCCCAGAGAACCTTCACAACCAATTTCCCTGAAGCTCCACCGCCCCACCGGCTGTCTCAAAAATGAGAGTGTCTTATAGACGAGAGTGGGCCACTCATTGCGTGCCCCGGGATAGCCCTTGGGGTTTCTGAGGCTCAGCGGAGTTGTGGCTTGAGTAGCTGGTCCAAGGTGCATTCCCTGACCACTGCCCAACTGGCTGCCAATCAGAATCGCCTTGGGGAGGGTTTCGAACCGTCCCTTTCCTGCTGAGAACTACCCCCCCCCCCCCCCACACACACACACACTCTCCCAGCGCCCAAGCTGGAGACTACCCACGGGATTGGACAAACCCCCATCGTTGCTTTCATCTGTGTCAATATTTTGTATTTTGGTTTGGGGGCCATACCCGGCTAAGCTCAGGGCTTGCTCCTGGCAGTGCTGGGGCACATGCGGTGTGGGGGATCCAAGGCAGGTCAGCACCTTACTGGCTGTTCCATCTCTCAGTCCCTGGCTCCCCTCACTTTTAGGGTTGGAACCAGAGCGTATACTATGTGGCTTTTTCTCTCCACAACAAATTCTCAGAGGCAACAGAAATGGAGAACCTGCCTTTAATGAGAAGCATATTAATGTGTGTGTGTGTGTGTGTGTGTGTGTTGGGGGGAGTGGTTAGTGACAGTGCTAGAGGCAAGCTGACACTGGTGGGGTGTGTGGTGTTGGAATGTTTCCTGCAGAAACCCTGCTGTTATCAGTATTGTAAGTTACAGTACCTAAAATTGTTTTATTTTAAACACACACACACGAAAATCAACTGAGAGGCAACACAGCTAAAGAACCTGGATCCAGGATCCTTTGGGGCTCGGGTGCCTTAAGTTCTAATCCCTTCAGCCAATTTGCAGCTTCTCTCCACTCCTCTGAAATAAGCCAGAGGCTTATCTGTTTGAGCAAGTTTCAGCAATCAGATGCAGATTGTTTGGCCACTGGTTACCTGTCACCCAGCCAGGTCCCAGCTTCCGGTGGGGTACCCTGCATGATCCAAGTTAAGTGCTAGCATCCTCCAACCCTAGAAGCCGCTCTTCTCGTCCCCTGCAGTCCGGGCCCCAGATCACAGCAGCTGATGTGAGCTTTGGAGAAACCTTTGGCAGAGCCATTTCCCCTGTGGTGGGCTGGCTGGCAGCTTTCCAGAAGTATCTCCACAAATAATGAGTATCCCCTGACCTTAACAGCAGTTGGAGCGAAATAGATCACCCCGCTGTTCTTCATGGCGTTTATAAACAAATCTGTCTCAAGAACCTTTCCTTGGCTCTTCTTTTCAGAAGGCTAATAAGGCTGACAAATTCTGTATCGTGTTATGATTAATTTTCATAATCTGTACTGCTTCCCTTAGGTATTCTGGTTCAGAATGGCTGACGATCAGGAGAAAGATTTACAGAAATTTCTTAAAAATGTGGATGAAATCAGTAAGTGCCATTAAATCATAAACAAATTAAGCTCTCCTTTAGAGAGGTGGGGTGATTAAGGAGAAATGATTACTCTAAGTTCATTCCAGGGTTGCCTGACAGCTTTATGACTCTTAAGGAAAAATGTAATTGAAATTAAGCCGAAAGGGTACTGAGAAGCGCATTATATTCAAGCCGGCAGGTAGTATTTTCTGACTGTTAATTGGTATCAGAGATGCTGTTAACATTCTGTTGGTGTCAAGGCTGACAACGCTACTACTATAAATTTTATTCTCTTTCATATAGAATCAGGTCAATGGAGCTTTATTTCTCTCTCACCAATAAGTCTAACCGTTTCCTTCAAGGATAGCATTTCGAATCCCCTGATCAGTCGGGATCCCTCTGGTTTTAGAGTAGTGACATACCGACCTTTTGTTTTGTTTGGGGGCCATACCCGGTGATGCTCAGGATCTACTCCCAGCTCTGCTCGGGGATCATTCCTGGCATTGCTTAGCAGACCATATGTGGTGCCAGGGATTGAACCAGGGTTAGTCACATGCAAGGCAAGTGCCCAACCCCCTGTCCTGTCCTGTCTTTCTGGCCCCTTTTGAGGGGTAAAGGTTTGGGGGTGCATACATGAAATCAAATGACTTTCCCTCTGGACTCTTCACGCCACATGGATGACTCAGAGTTCTGTCTCTCTCCCTCCAGACAAGAAGGCCCCTTCACCAGCTCAAGGCAGGGGTTTGAGAACATACTCTGTTCCACTGTGATGCTCAGGATGACCCACACAGTCATTTCAGTTCACATTTCAGGGATCATCCTGGGGTAGACACAAGCAAACAGTGAACAAACCTTGTCTAACAGAAATCCATTGGAATTGCTCCTTCCAAGGTACTATATGGAGTTTTAGGAATAAGATGGCATCAAAATCAGTTGATCAAATTCATAACTGATACATCCAGAGTTTGTTCTTGGCCTTTATCGTGGCCCTTTCTGTTCTCCATCCTGAAATACTTCTGATCTCATCTTTCCTGGTGATTTAGTCCAAACCCATGGTTTTAACTTCCACCTGTTTGCTAGTGGCTCCACGTGAAAATTGCTACCCAGTCTTCTGTCTGGGCCTCTGTGCCAACCCTCATAACCACTGTACTTCACAAATACTCCTAAGCTTAATATATCCAGAATGAAGCTAGCCATCTTTTCCCTCTGTCTCTTTCCTTCCCAGTAAATCCTCCTTCTACTTTCTCCCACCATTCTGGTCTTTGTTGGTGGCACCACCCTCCAGAACCTTCCAAATCGCACTGGTGTCCTCCTGGATCCCAGCCCTGCATTCAGTCATCCCTCTCGTTTAGCTTTTCCCTGGCCCCAGCCTCTGGAAGCTCCCTTTGTGCTGAGTAGCCCAGACTGTTTCAATAACCCCTGATTGTTTTTCTTGCCTCCAGCTCACACTCCCCACCGAGTAATGTATCTAAAATGCAAATCTGACCCAGACACTTCTCTGCTTGGATTCTCTCCCTAGTCACAATAAATCTCAAGCTCTCATCAAGACCTCAGACCTCCGATGACCTTGGCTGACCTCCCGCTCTCCCTCCCTCAGCAGCCCTGGGGCCAACTGTTTGCCAGTTCCGCAAGACCCCGACAGTGCCGACCCTGTGGCCTCTTCATCCCTCTGCCGCCCCATCTTCCTGGCTCACTTTCATTCATACTCAGACTTAATACAGGTTCTCATTAAGCCCGGCGAAACTTCCAGTGATGGAAATGTTTGTTATCTACACTGTCCACTCATGGTAACCAGTAATCCCCTTGTCCATCGGCCACTTGAAAGGTGGGGAGTGTCACCAAGGAATTCACTTTCTCCTTGTATTTGCTCTCTATGCACTTCAGCCTCTGTGTCAGCTCATAGATTAATACTGTACGCTGAGCATCTCGAGGCTACTGGGAATGCCGTCATCATAAAGAGTTGCCTTCATGATAGTTATAGTCCAGGGGAGAAAAACAGTTGCTAAGCCAGTCATTGTGTGGTTTGGGCTCCAGTGAGAGCTTTGCAAAATTCAGAGTAGGGAATCGGATTAATCCATCTGGGCTACAGAATGCTAAGTTGGGTGACTTCAGCAGCAGAAGTTGGTTCTCAGAGCCCTGGGGGGGTGGGGGGGGTTGAGCCGTCTCTGGAGCATGCAAACTCTTGGGTTTGCAGACAGCAGCCTTCTCCCCGTGCCTCCCATGGCCTTACTTCTGTGGGCACATGCCTGGTGCCCCTCCCTCATCTCCTTGGGATACTGGACCCACCCGGTGACCCCCTCTAGCCTCTTTGAAGGCCAGTCTCCAAATCCAGCCGTATTGTAGGTAGCTTTGAGCTTCAGTATTTGAATGCGGGAGGAACACCCCAGACAGGAGTCAAGTCAAGCTTTCGTGAAGAAGTGAGAGGTAAACAGCCAGACTTAGAGGCCCAAGTAGGAGTTGGCTGTTGTGGAGAGGGCCGAGGGAGTACTCAGAGTGGGAAGGACGTCGTTAGGAAAGCTTCAAGTGCTCTCAAGAAACTCTGAACGGAGAGATGAGATCAAGGACGGGAGGCTTTCCTATGAGTCCAGAAAGTCCAAACCTTCAGACACGATAGGGCACAGTGGGACTCTTGTGAAAGGCTTGTCTACGGCAGGAACGCAGCCAAATTACTCCTGAGAAGAACAGCTTGCAGCTGGGCCCATGCCCGTACCCAGGTTAAACCACACTGCCTGAAGGAAAGTTGTTCAGGCTGTGCTGTGGGATATCGATGGGGGGGGGGGGGGGGGGGAAGCAGATGCCGGGAGATCGGCCAGAGGCACAGACAGTCTCCCAGGGAGACATCTACCACAGTGGGAGTAGAAACAGGTAGACAGATTGGAGAGTTGTTTATGAGTTTTCGACATCTCAAGAAGAAGGCCTGATATTTCCCGGAGCTTATATAATGTTTAAGTCCATGTTACGGTAATAAAATCTTATTTTTAATAACATATTTCTGAGGGTATTGGGTCAAATAGGTGGGTGGCTAATATATGCTGCTGAGATTGGGGCTATTTGAAAAGAAACAGGCTTGGGGAAGAGATGATGAACAGGTCAAGTTTATGCATAAAATAGTCTATGAAGATAGTCAGAGGTGGGTATCCTACAGTTTGACCAATTTTGATGCTAGAGATAGTATCAGATCCCACCAATTAAAGGCCCAGTCCACAGACTGCCCCAGCCCTCCTCAGATGCTAATTATAATTGTAGGTTTACAGATAACACACAACTTCTGTCTGGTTTGGCCATAAATTGGAGGTTCCCTTGACCTTTTCCTTGAATTTCTTTAATTTCCTTGAAAGTCCATTTACCAGTTTATTTAAGGAATACAGGTAAAAAGCCAGATCCAGATAAACACTGGGCAAATCTGGGGAGTCCCAGGCTTGTCCAAGGAAATATGTACACAGATACTTATTCAGAATTTATTTGCTGCACCAACACTTTTAAACTGTAGACATCCTTCAATAAGGGACATACAGTGATTAATGGGAATCAACTGAAACTATCTATATCTAGAACATATCTGTAACGCACATTCCAGAAAAAAAAAGTGGGGAGGGAGGTGCAAAAGAAAGAATGCTTTATAAGGCTACTTAATAAATTTAAATACACATACACAGGATTCCTCACAAGTTTCTTTCTTCTCATTAAAAGTGGAGTCTGCTTCTCTGTCCCTTGAATGTGAACTAACTATATAGACTTGCTTTGGCCGAAAGGATGTTTGTAAACTTGAAAAGCGCGTGCACATTGGGTCTTGAAGCACAGTCCATCTTTTGGAAACTCTTCTGGAAGATGTGACTCACTCCCCTAGTTCTTCCTGTACTCAGCCAGTAGCCAACCTCAGAAGCAGATTCACAGTAGACCCTAAGCAGGCCTGGGAGCCCAGAGAACTGATCAGTGAAACACAACCCGCGCTTCTAACCCAGAAAGTTTTGAACTAGATGAAGCTAAATAACTAGTATTTGTTTTAAGCCACTAAGTTTTGGGTTGCTGTGTTGTTCAGCAAAAGCCAGTGCATACAAATACTAAGGACAGAAATGTGCTGAAGGAAGGAAGAAAATGGATATAGGCAAATGGCATAGATCTGCACAGCTGGTATAAAAACCCACAAAATGCTATGTTCCTTTCTATATGTTGGAAATGTTTGACAACTGAAATATGTGAAAACGATTGTTTTTGAAAATGCACTGGGAAATAAATAGGAACAGGAAAATGTCAAGGAGTTTGGTTGTGAAGAGGAAAAGATAGTTCACTGGGAAATATCCAGAGTCTATCTTTGTTAAGCTACTGGTAGACTAGGAAGAAAATGGTAGAATGAGAGGGATCGAAAAGATTGTTTAAAAAAGATAATTAACCAGTGACACCTGGATCCTGATTATGTACAATAAGATGATAGTACCCTCCAGTATCACATCCCTATGACGACATTCATAGGATACCTAGGTGGATATACCATTAAGAGGTACACCTCTTCCTTTAGGGGGAAGGACAGAGTAATGTAGATATAGGCAATTTGTGATTTTAATAGCAGTAAGTTAAAGGAGTTCCTTCTGATTCTGTCTTTCTTCTGTGCACTGAAAAGCAAGATTATCAAGTTGAGATGGTTTAGATTAGAGTCCGTTTTTAGTTTTTGTTTTTTGTTTTGTTGTGTTGTGTTTTGTTTTTTGCCTTTTTGGGCCACACCGAGTGAAGCTCAAGGGTTACTCCTGGCTCTGCACTCAGGAATTACTCCTGGCGGTGCTTGGGGGACCATATGGGATGCCAGGGATCGAACCCGGGTTGGCCATATGCAAGGCAGACGCCCTACCCGCTGTACTATCACTCCGGGCCCGTGGGGACCGTTTTTAGAAATCTTTGGAAAGATAGGAGGTTGATTAGCCTACGTGTGTGATACAGTAATTTATAACAATGATATATTTGCTTTTTGTCCCAGGTTCTGGTACAGAGCTCCTAAAAATCTTAGAAATGTCTTAAATGATAATATCAATAGAAACACCTAAGTTCACGAGTGACTTTTGGAACCCAAGAACAGGGCCTGGTTGCTAGGGGAAACAACCAAAGGTTTGGTTAGAGGACTGAAACTTTCAGTTCTATCCTCTGGGAAATGGAGAGGGATGAAGCTTAATCCCCAGTGACTGGCAACTGAGTCAGTTGTGTCTTTATAATGATGTCTCCCCCTGACCCAAAAGGAGCATCTGTATTCAGGGAGCTTCCTAATTTCAGCACGGTCATCTGGATGCCCTCTAAGTCATAATGAGCTTGCCAGAAGATATTTTGAAGTAAATAATGGCCTAGAATTTTATTCCTGGAAAGCCTCAAGTTAGCTTTTACAGATTTTGCCAAGCAAAACAAATCCTGTTCTTATTTTCCTTCCCCCCCTCATTTATTCTAATTGCTCCAATTTTCACTTTCAGTTCTAAACCCCATGGGGAGATGTTGGTCAAAGGGTCAAATGTCTAGTAATGAATACATTCTGAGGGCCTCATAAACAGTATGGGGATTATAATGAGCAACACTGATGTTTATACTTGAAAGTTGCTAAGGGTAGATCTTCCATGTCCTCACCATGAAAAGAAAAAGATTGCAACTATAAGCCCTAATTTATATGACATCATTTTGCAATATACATAAGCAGGATCATCGTGGTACACAAACTTACACAATGTTGAACAGCAGTTCTGCCTCCATAAAGTTAGCCAAAAAAGGGAGCTAGATTGATATAGTACAGTGAGTAGGGCACTTGCCTTGCACATGGCTGATCCAGGTTCCATCCCTAGCACCCCATTACGGTCCCCGAGCCCGCCAGAAGTGATCCCTGAGTGCAGAGCCAGGAGTAAGCCCTGAGCAGTATCTGATGTGGCCCCAAAACCAAAATAAAAAATAAAGTTTGCAAAAAAAAAAAAAAAAGAAAGAAAGTTCTTCCCCATGAATTTCCTAATCCTTCCTTGTGAATGGAGTCTTTCCTTCCGGAGACCTTACTTCAATCATTCATGTTTGATTTCTTCTCTAGCAAATTTAATCCAGGAGATGAACTCTGAAAACCCGATTATACAACAGAAGGCCATCCAGGAGACAGAAAAGAGACTACGGTTTGCAGAGGAGGTCCCAGAGGAGGATGGATGTAGGACCATCGTGAACAAGACCATGATTAGCCCCGCACAAGCTCCAACTGAGGTTGCGTTTTCCCACCTCAGACTTACATAAGTAGACACAGCAAGTGAGGTCTGGGGGGAGGCAGAGGAGCTAGTTAATCTCAGAGTGTCTGGTGAGGCAGAAGCAGTCTTTCATATCTTAGATTCATTCACTAGACTTACCTTCCACAAAGAAGTGTCAACTCAACTTTTTATTTCTTGGTCTCTCTCTGGGTCAACTTTAAATAATCCCTCAGGTGGATTCTAATGAAACTTTTACTTTTTTTTTTTTTTTGCTTTTCTTGACATATTCGATATGCCAAAAACAGTAGAAACAAGTCTTACAATTTGTTGTGAGACATTACTGGTGCCCGCTCGAGCAAATCGATGAACAACGGGAGGACAGTGCTATAGTGCTTTTTGGGTCACACCCCGTGATACCTGGCTCATCACTTAATCACTTAATCCCCGTTATTCATCAATTTACTCAAGCGGGTGCCAGTAACGTCTCCATTCATCCCGGTTGCGTGCTAGCGTAGCCCAATGGTATCTGTTCATTCTAGGAACATGCAGAGCCTCAAACCGATCATTCAGGGTCTTGACAAAGAAGTCTGACCATCTTGTAGGTGGGCGTCCACGTAATAAATGGATCTCATTCCCCTAACCTGGCTCATGCACTCAGGAATTACCCCTGGCGGGTGCTCAGGAAACCATATGAACCCGGGTCGGCTGTGTGCAAGGCGAATGTCCTACCTACTGTGCTATTGCTCTAGCCCAACTTTTACCTCTTGAGTCCCTGATGAAAACTCAGCTGTACCGTTAAGGGAATGCAGGCTGCTAACTCCTGTTGCCAACTTCAAAAGCACAGGCAAAGGTGCTGCTGGCCTGCTCATTCTTTTCTGCAGATTTAACCTTTTACCAGTAGGGCACATAATCAGAATTCTGGTTTATAAAAATGAAGCAAAACCAAAAAACCCAGAAGCATGCCCCTTCAAGTACTGGTGGCTAAAGGAAGTGAGCTGGTTCCCCACTTGGGATTCGTCTATCCCGTTTGTCTCTATATTAATCAGAGTGATTTTTGATGTTTTCTTTTTCTAACCTATGTTTTACAGAACACAGATGACATGAGTCCAGGTAAGGACCCCATCTCTCCTCCTACTGTGTGATATTTATTTAAGATAACTGTTTATTGACGGTAACTGAAATTACATCTTCTGAGTTTCCAAGTAGCTCTGAAACAAAAACTGGAGAGATAGGACAGTGGGTCAGGCTGCCTTACACGTGGCCAAGACAGGTTCTATCCCAAACATCCCATATGTTCCCCTGAGAACCGCCATGAGTGATTCCCAGGTGCAGAGCAGGAGTCAGCCCTGAACAGCACAAGGTGTGACCTCAAAACCAAAAACCAATAAAAATACAGCTCCTGATCTGGAACCTGATCTAGATCGCTCAGTTCTGTGACTTGTTGGTCAGAGAGGAATAGGGCTCAGAAACTCTATTCTATTTGGTCGTGGGCGATATTCCACTGAGTTCAGTATCATCCAATTTACTCTTCTTATCTCAAGGGATCCAGAGTTTCCCTTTTGCTCAGCTCAGAAGCTCATTATGCTAAATGGAACAAAAAATGTCTATCATCAAAGAGAAACTCTTTTAAAAAGGCATAATTCAGTTTTGAAGCGCAGACATAGCCATCATGTATAATAATACATCACATAGATTACCATTTAATGTCAAATTAAGAAAATGTCATTTTAGTTGACTCGGAATGTGTGTGTGTATGTGTGTGTGTGTGTGTGTGTGTGTGTGTGTGTGTAAGTGCACACACGCACGCACGCACGCCTGTCTGCATGTGTATGCATGAGAAATGTGACTTTACAGCTCTCAAGTAGCTTGCTTCTGAGTTGGAGCTAAAGAACTGATTATAGTATTTGGATTTGTCTTTTTTAATATTTGAAATGACTCTGCTGTCAGAGGGCTTCTTGGCGTCTATAGAGAAGGATGCAAAGTTCCGTGCCAAGAGAAGACAGGAAAACAAAGTCCTTGCAGACGGTAATTGTCAGTCTTCACTTTTCGATCTCGGGTGATGATTTGTCTTATAAAGAGCACCTGAGCCCGCGTGCCAAAAGGTTGAGGACATCAGGATTCCCCATGGGCAGGTTCCTATGGGCCTGAAGCCTTGGGAGCTAACCAAACCTGACCCACTCAGGCCTGTGTCTGTTCCTACGGGCAGCAGGGAGTGGGCTATACTCTCTGCCAGCTCCCACAGCCCAGCCCCTTTCTACAGTACATGAATGGCTTTGGTGAATCCATTGAGCAGTTCTAAATCATGCTTGGAAAGCAGAGAGGGATGGCAGTGAGTGACCACTGGGCAGCCCAAGGCACAGGTGAAGACTGAACAAGAAGCCGAAACCACAACATCAAGCTGTGTGAAGGGAAAGGAGAAGTAAAGGGAAGGAAAACAGCTTGCATCTGTGGGAGGGGAGAGAGACAGGTAGGAGAAGCTCTCCGTGCTGGTGTGACACCACCCAGTGACACGCCTTTCGTGGGTCTCAGTGATTCTGAATGTATTAGAAAACTAGTGGTTTGGTGCTCTCTGAAGCACTTAGTGTGTGAACTTCGGCTTTGTGATTAATTTGGAGTGTCTCAAAGCCTTGAGGCAGAAACATTTGTTTTTCTGAGAAACCACCTAACAGCGTTTGGTAGATTCAGTGGGCTGAGGGAGTAGGGGGGTGGGGGAGAGGGGAGAATTCTCAAATCAACCACTCCTCAGATACCTGCACTGAGGAACCAGTGTCAGGGCCCCCTTTGAGTCACTTTGGAAGCCTTGAACTTCCAGCTGGGGAGGGTTAGAAAACCAGAAAGTGAAAGTCTGAAAGAATTTTCTATTTTGTGCGGGGAGAGCTTGAGCTCACCTCTACGACTTCTGTTTTCCTAGCCCTGAAAGAGAAGGGGAATGAAGCATTTGTCAAAGGCGATTATAAAGCAGCCATCCAGTGTTACAGTGAGGGTCTGGAGAAGCTGAAGGACATGAAAGTGCTGTACACCAACCGAGCCCAGGTCTGTAAGCTCAGAGCATGTGGTGGGGTTTACGCAGGGATCAGTAGCCGCAGCCTGGAGGAAGCTGGAGGAAGCCAGAATTATTCTCTGGTAATTATTTAACACCTAAGGTGGGGGAGTAGTTGCCCATTCCCCTGGTATAAATATTCCTGCTATAGCCCGGTGTCAGGCTACCACATTGAGATCACTGACAGAGGCCTGCGGAAGCTCTCCACAGGGCAGTTCTCTCTCTGGTGAAAATCAGCTCCGGCACATCGCCCCTTGTGACCAGGAACTTTTCCACATAGCTAAAGGTTCTCCTGAATTGCTATGAAACCAGGAGACTGGAAGCAATGCTTTTTCCTTTCCAGCCTGCTTTTCTGGTGGTCGCCTGAAGGCCTAAGGGTACTCTCTGGTAAGTCACCAACTCTCTTTGCCAAGACCCTTTATTTAAGGTTCTGTGGCTGAGATCGAGTGAATAACTGATGGGCTTAAGCGAATTTTTCAGAAATTTTGATCCCTGAAGTCCCTCAGGCTAGAAGTAGACAACAGAAAACAGCTTTCTTTACTTGGAACTCGGGTAAAACCGATCCCTCAGGTTTGTTATGTACCTCTTCATGAAGGGATAAGGCTGATGGTTCCCATCAACAACAAAAATCACCTGTGACCTGATCTTTGAGAAGTGCCCCTTTCTGAGGTCTAGAAGATGGGCAGGTACAGAGAGTGACCAGCCAGCAGTGAGCATGTGTCAGCAGGGCCAGTGGGAGATGAATTTAATGCGGCATCATTTCCCAAGTGGAGACGGTCCAACAGAACTTCATCAGCTCCAGTTTTGGTAATTCAAGGTTAAGAATGTCCTGCTGGGCTCTGTTGTGGAAGAGTGTTGAAAGCGAGAAGCCAGGGCATGAGGAGCCCTGAAAATCTGGTGAAATAATGATGAATAAATCCAAGCACTACCTCCCCTCATTAATTCGGCAGTTCAGATCAGTTGGACTAGAGTTGAGGTGTCACTCACCTCACCCCATTTGTGAGAAAAATTGTTCTGTGGCAGTGATTTAGTGGATTAGATGACTGGAAGTTGATTTAATAGGGCAGTTCTTTCCATCCTACCAAGATTATAAACTTTCGGAGGGCAAAACTTGTCACACTTTTCCCCATACTGCCTTATTTATAGCAGATGTTCAATAACTCCCTGTCAAGTTACATAACCTGGGAGTCACAATAAGCCCATTTAAATGGGAATTAAGTTTCTATTGATACTCCAGAAGAAACATTGAAATGAAGGCGATTAATATAATATTGTCCCTTTTGATTTATCACCAGGTTTGTACCTACAAATAACCATCTATTAGAGCTGGTTCAGCCTTGTAACTCAGAAGCTACTTGAAAGCAGTAAAATGAAATTGCTTCTAAAATGTTATGTAACTCAGACTTATACCTATATAGACTACAGCTGGTCTATCCTCTGCTTCATCTAAATAAGTTACTTTTTACTTTGCCAGAGTTTAAACAGCCCTTTGATTAGTTCTAGAAAATCATGTTAAGAATGGCTATGAATTAAAATAAGAAAATAAAGTGAAAAGCTCTGAGGGGGAGGGGGGGACTAGCTCCCAGCTTTCCCAAAGAGAAGGTTTATTCAGAGACAAAGCAATGTAAAACGTGATTTTTTTTTTGTATTTGTAGCCTAGTGCTACAAATCATTTGAACCACTGACTATTTTTAAAATGCCTCCCCTGTTTGCATGCAGTGTTAGGAAACACTTAATAAGGGCCCTGTGAATTGCGTGTTGCTGCTTGCAAGAGAGAAAACCTACCCTTTTCATCACTTTGTTTTTTCTCCTGGAGCTAATGTTATGATCAATAGATTGCCGGTGTAATTTAGATAAACCAGCAGTTTAATTGCCATTTGGAAAAAGTCGTTCTTTTTAAAAATGTGGCAAAGCAAAAGCAAACAGGGACGTGATAGGGTGTTGCATCCAAGTCTTCAAGAAAAAAAAAAAGAAAAAAAAGAGAAGGCTGTGTAGAGAAGCCATCGATGCCCATATTGGCTTCAGAGTCTGCGTGTGTCCAGAATGACAATGTCATATAATCATAGTTTCAGTTGGAGGTTGGCTTCTTCATCACATCCTCTGGCTTTCAAACAGAACCACAGACCCTAGAGGGAAGGAGGCGCTTTAGAGAGGAGTCAGCACCAAGTGTTGTGGTCCAGTCCGTACCGCTGCTGAACTCTCAACCCCCTCGTGTGTGTGTCACCCTGTCCCTCCATCAGAGCAATGAGCTGCCCTGCAAAAATGCCATTAGCCAACTGTTGCCCACTCCAACCCATGCTCATAGCCCAGCCCAGCAAGGCCCGCCTCAAGTGCGAGAGGAAGTGGCTTACCTTCAGAGCCCAGTCACAGTCCGTGACTGCCTTCTCATAGTCCCCAAGCTTGTGTAGTCTAACTTACAGTCCTTGATATTGCCAAGAGTGGAATTTGTTGGGGTTTTGTATTGTTTATTTGGAGGCCATGCCCAGCACTCAGGGTAACTCCAAGCTCTGTGCTCTTGGGTCACTTCTAAAGATTCTTGATTCACCATATGGTCCCGGGGTAGAAGTTGGGCCTCCCAAAGGCAAAGCACGTGCCCCAGCCCCCTGAGCCACTGCTCCAGCCCCCAGGAGTAGAGTCGCCAGGCCAGGCGTTCACTAACTAGACCACCTTTCAGAGTCACCACATCACTCTATATTCCCACCAGCTGTCTAGGAACCTTCCTTTTTCTTTCTTTTTTTTTTTTTTGACATTCTCGCCAAGACCTTGTCGTCGTCGTCGTCATCATCATCATCATCATCATCATTAGTATTGAATTCCCTCTGTGATCTGGTTACTTTCAGAAACATACAGGGGAGCAGACTCTAGACGACTGTTCTCCCTTCGAAGAGGATATTCGTGTGTGGGGTTCTTAAGTTTTGCCTCTTGTGTCCTTCGGTGGGCCCTGGGGAACTGGCCTCTCAGCTTTCTAGCTTCTGTTGGGGTTCAGCCAGTGAGAGCAAAAGGAAGGAGGATGGGGAGGGCAAGGCAGTGATTCTCGGGGCCTTGGCTCTGCTGTGGGACTCAGCTCCAGCCTTCAAAATAGTCGTCTTCCATTTCATTCATGGTTTCCTACCTCTTTGGTTCTAGCAGCAATGAAGACCACCCATCCGTGTTCCAGCACTCAGGGTCCTTGGCATCTCTCAGGGTTTCCTTAGCCCTAACCTTCCTCTCCAACCGCCCCCCTCCAATTAGGAAACTCTGCTGAGTGACCCAGTGGGGTGTGTTTCCTGCTGGGACTCCTACAGACCTATCCTTATCCCCTTCGGGGCTGCTTAGCTGCACTTCCCGGACTGATTGGGGAGCTGCCTGCCACCAACTCCACTGTGACCAGCTGCTCTCTGTGTCTTGGCAGGCTTACATCAAGCTTGGGGACTACGAGAAGGCAGTCACGGACTGTGACTGGGCTCTGAAGGTAAGCCACTTCCTCTCGCACTTGAGGCGGGCCTGGCTGGGCTGGGCTATGAGCATGGGTTGGAGGGGCATGAACAGAATAGGGGGCGTCGGGAGAGGGAGAAGGGCAAGGACCGCCACTCTACCCTCAGGTGTGGCCACGAGATCCGGTGATGACCAAGGGCCAAGCTTCATCAAGACTCGGGAGGGGGAGGATGCTGGCGTTATGGTTCCTCAGGGCCGGGATGCCACAACTGCTCCTCTGCTTCTGTGTTACCAGAAGCTTTGCTCCACAGGAGAGTGAGAAGGCCCCCACTCTCGGAGCCAGCCCTCAGCGCCTGGGGCTGTTGTGGGGTCGTTCTTCATCGTCAGTTTGGGCTCCCTCTCCAACTCCAATAACCAGCAGATGTGCCCTAGCAGCTCCAATGGGTCAAGGAATGATCACTGTAGCACTGTCCTGTAGCACTGCCCTCCTGTTGTTCATTGATTTGCTCAAGTGGGCACCAGTAACATCTCCATTGAGAGACTTCTTGTTACAGTTTTTGGCATATTGAATATGCCACAGGGAGCTTGCCAAGCTCTGCTGTGTGGGCGGGATACTCTCGGTAGCTTGCCAGGCTCTCCGAGAAGTTTGGAGGAATTTAGCCTGGGTCAGCCACGTGTAAGGCAAACACCGTACCTGTTGTGCTCCAGCTCCAAGGAATGATCAGAAGAGAGAATTCTTGCTGTTTTGCCAGGACCCTGATCAGGCCTCGGGCAGGCAGTGTTGGCACACATGTGGCCTTTCCTCCAAGACAGAGTCCCCAAGGGAGACAAAATATTGTTGATGGAAATATTAAAAAAAAAGTTGTTCGGGGCCAGAGAGCTAGCATGCTGTGGAGGCTCTTGTCTTACATGCAGCCAATATGGGTTCGATCCCCGGCATCCCATATCATCCCCCAAGCACTGCCAGGAGTAATTCCTGAGTGCAGAGCCAGGAGTAACCCCTGAGCATTGCCAGGTATGACAAAAAATAACAACAAATTTTCAAAGGAGAAGTGGCCATGATCGCTTTGTAGGGACATGATTTCAGACGAAAAGTTTTACTAGCCCTTCATCCTTATTCCCCGCATGTTACTCTTGCTGTTGGGGATTTATCTAAATCATCCGATCACCCAGCCAAGCACTTCTCAGGCTTCTGGTGGAAGTGCCAACAGCCACAGAGGGAAATAAGCATGAGGCTCTGGAGAGTCTAGACCTAGGAAGTGTGAAACGTCTTTCCTTGGGTGTGTGTTTCTCTCTGGAAGGTTTCCATTATCCATCGTGAAACTAGCGTCCTAACATAAACTTGATTTGGGCTAACTTACAGTCCAGTAATATTGAGGTGTCAGGAGAAAGTGCCAGGAATATGTTGCAGCTTAGATTAGGTCATACCACGCACCTCCCCCAGACTAGTGGATACTGAGCATGGAGCGTGTGTACTGACAGCCAGCCATGAGCCATACCTGCTTATCTTTGAACATTTGGTTGTTGTTGGTTGGTTTTATTTTTTCCCTTTGGTGGTAGTACTGGGGTGGGGAGGGGAATTCAGTCTAGGACCATCTCCATGCAGAACATGCCCTCCACTTCTGTGCCCCACCCCCCACCCTCTACATGCTTGATTTTTATTCATAAGCCAAGGGACTCCAGGGTGAATCAGAAACCTACCCTAACTCATCATTCATAAAATGCCAGGGGGCCCTCTGATACTGACATCTGGGTGTTCTTGGTTTCTTTATCCCTTAACTGAGACCGTTTGTGCCACGTCTTGTCCCACTGCATCTTTGCAAGTGCAGCTGAGTTTTAAGGACTCCTCTGAGCTGGTGATGCCAGGTCCCTCACAGCAGCTCCCGGCACATGTGCCAACCCCTGTGGCGTCACCTTGCTTGGTCCCATTAGAGAAGGCAGGAGCGAGGCTTTTCTTTGGTTATTCCAACAATGGCAGCAAAACCACTCTGTGCCGCCCGCTGCCCAAGTGCTGTCCAGGGTGAGTGTCCAAGTGCTGGGCCATGTCACTCAATCTGCTCTTATCTCTGCTGCTCAGACTGAGAAACCGAGAGCCTCAGCCATGAGCTCTGTAAGCCGTGCGGGCTCTCTGATGCTGGTCTACCTGTCAACTCTCGCTCCTCACCATGTCCTTCATCGGCCCCCACTGCTGCTGCTGCGGTTATTAAGCTGCCTAACCCCAGAGAGTGAACCGCATGCCTTCCTTGGAAGCAACACGCTCTCCTGCTGAGAATCTTTTCTGATCCACCGGGACCAAAGAGCAGTGACGCCTTCCTGCTGATTTAGGTTAACTTGCCCCAGACGTTTCATACATTATTAATGGTGAAACTGAGGCAGAACAGGTCTAACAGCTGACGTTATACAGCACTGACCCTCAGCAGCCAACCTTGTAAAAATGACCCTCGAGGCTCCCAGTGGAAGAGGTGTGTGGAGGGGGATACTTGGAGGGATGGGGATGGGATCTGGGGGTGGTGCCAAGAGTTCTAACACTTGGACGAGTTGCTCTATCCCAGATCTGTGAATTGAAAGAAAAAACTTCCCCCTTTCAAAGTAACTGATCAATAATGAATATCAGTGACACTCCAGTATTAATTCTATACATGCCTGTGCATCCATGTAATATTTTTGATCCTTTTGAATTGACAGGATCAAGATCATGTGATGAAATTTCAGGGCTGGCGTTCTGTGCCAGGGAAGGGATGGCAGTAAAGCTGGTTTCAGTTAAGATCAGGATCATTTCATCCTTAGCAGAATCCTTCCCCTGCCATAAAACACACCTTCTTTTGAAAGCAGGATTTCTTTTAAGGGGACCTGCGATTCACCCAGAAAAGTCCTTATGAAGTTCGGTACATGCTCAAAGGCCTGTGAGTGAGAAGATCCTTCAGCCCCTCACACCTGTGTCTGAGGGGGACATTGGCAACCCATGTCCCCTTCAGGGTGACTCACAGTAGACCAGGGACAGGCTCTGTGGCATGGATCTTGTTTTCTGCCTGTCAGGACCTCCGTGAGCTGCCAGGGAAGAAGGTTCTGTAAACATTGGATGTCCGTGATCTGCGGAGCGGGAGTCTTCTCTCTCCCTCTGCAGGCTTGTCTCCTCTGCTCCTCGCCTTTCTTCTCCCTGCAGTTCCTTCATCAAAGCTCTCGTCTCCTGCCAGGGCTGCAGCCCCTGCGCTGCTTTTCAGCTGCCTCCCGTGGCTTCTCTCTTATTGTCTGGGCCACGTCAGAGTCTGTATGTCTGGAAACAAGTTCTTGGTCACTCTACCTTCCCACTGCCTTCTCTCCTCATTTTGCACACACGGTGTCTTCAGGAATGTGACCCCCCTCCCCCTCATTTTATTTATTTTTTTATGTTTTTGTTTTTTTGGGGGGGAGCACACTCAGCAATGCTCAGGGGTCACTCCTGGCTCTGTGCTCAGGAATCATCACTCCTGGTGATGCTTGGGGGACCATATGGGATGCTGGGGATCGAACCCAGGCCGGTTGCATACAAGGCAAACAAACACCCTCCCTGCTGCTATCACTCCAGCCCCTCCCCCTCACTTTAGATTTGGACCCCTCCTTCTCTGTTGCCATGTGGAGTTTGCAGACACTGGCCAGCTCTTTCGGAGACATAACTCTGCTACCTGCACCTTCTCCCTGGCCCCTGCTTGCCACTGAGATGCCAGGGCCACTTCTTTTAAGGGATTAGCCTCTTGCATTTTCTCTCTTTCCCTCCTGTGGTCAGCTCTGCATGCCTCCTCTAGACCAAATTTGCATAGCCGTGGCTCACTCCTCTGGCCTGGCTCTCAGGCCGCTCCAGTCACTGTCTTAACCTCTTGGCCTGATCTGCTCCCCAGCCCAGCACTGCACTGACCACTGAGGAAACCCCATGCTCTTGGCTTTGCTCCACCTGGCCTCCCTTTTCTAGCATCACTCAGGCACAGCTCACAACCCTCGTCTATTGGCACCGGGCTTCCTCCTGCACCTCCCCGGGGTGGATTTCCTTCTCCTTAGCTCTGCCTCAGCGCTTCTCCACAAGAGGCTGGGTTAAATGTCTAAGCCTTTGGGACCTAGAGTCAAGGGCCAGATGTTGAGGCCTACTGCTTCCACTTAGCATCAGTGCGACCTTGAGCATCTCTAGCCCTGTAAAATGAAGTGGGGGAGGGAAGGTTGTCCCTACTGCAGAGCATCACCTATTCCTAGAGTCGAAGCCTCTTCACGAGGCTTCTAGAAGACAATTCACAGCACCCGTCAAGCTCAGTGCCCAGCACGTGGTAGGATGAGAACATGATCTTAGAGATTGTTGCTGCTGTTCCCTGGGCAGCGAATTGGGAAATGACATTTACAAAAAGGCATCTATAAAAAGAGCTCTCCAAATATAACAGTTATTACTTCCTCTGCTGTTCCTATTCCGCTTTTTTTTAAATAAAGTTTTGAAAGCTCTCTTCGGCTCAAGATGAAGTGCCGTTTCTGTAACAGCAGCAGCGGCCACCACTGTGATATCGCCAGTGCTATTCCCATTCAACCTGCATTTCCTCCCAGTCTGGGAGAGCTACTGGAACACCTTCCTTTCCCTGGGACGCAAAATGCGCATCAGGAAATGGGGGGTGGCAGGCCGGGGAGTCCCCAGGATGTTTTCCTGCTTTTGTCTAGATCTCTCATGCTCCCACTCCCACTCCTGATGGGCATCTGCTCCAGCCCAAGGCCTTGCACATGAAAGGGTGGAGTTATGGGGCCAGAGATATTACAGTGAGTAGGGCACTCACCTTGCATGCAGCTGACCCAGGTTTGATCTCCATCACCCCAGGTGGTCCTCCCCAACTTTGCCAGAAGGGATCCATTGTGTAAAGAGCCAGACGGAAGCACTGAGCACTGCCTCACATGGCTCAGAAATCAAAAAGGGGTATCAGAGGGCTTGAGTGAAATGCTGCAGATGTTTTACATGATGGTTTGTGTCTCTGTGCTGAACCATTCCCTCGGGAGTTGCATCAGTCAGGGCAGGTAGGTGCCGACCCCTGTGCGGAGGCCATGGTGGCAACCGCTGGGTCCCCATCCTGTCTTTGGACATGAGCATCTCTCCTGAGCTTCAGTGATAAGCATGTGAGTTTCCAGTATATATACTGTGCTTCATTTAAGAGTAGGAAGTTGAAGACCCACTAAGATAGATCAGTGACCTCAGCTGTTTGTCAATTTCTCTTCCTTCTGATAAGCAAGTGGCTCTCAAATAGGTACGCTTCTGTCACCTGGAGAGCTTAGAAAGTCATTGATGGTGACTCCCAGTCACCATCCTGAGAACCAAAGTTCTGACTTAGCTCTATTAGTCGGGCACTTAAGGGAGAGACTAATGCGTTCAGATCTTCATCTGATTAGCTGTTCTCTTTTATGCAGTGTGATGAGAAATGCACAAAAGCATATTTCCACATGGGGAAAGCCCACATGTCTCTGAAGAACTACAATCAGGTAAGTTCCTGGTGGATCTGCGAGGTGTGTTTGATCACAGAGCCGTGCCACTGGTCACCTCGAGGAGAGCCCTCTCAGTTGGGGATGTTAAGCCAGTGTTTAGTATGTTCCTGGGTTAATCTTAAGATCCTAGAATTGAGAAGGATGTTGAGTGTCATCTTACAACCCTATCTCCCTGTGCTATAGGAATTCCTTCTGCCATGTCCTTTATCAGCCATGGGGAAGAGAAAAAAAAAGATAAAGCAAAAAAGATGAACTTGAAATCCATCTGTTATCTTACCTATTAGAATCTTATCACTCCAAAGAAAAGGAGCAGATATGTTTGCACTTGTCAACATTATATGTTGCTAATAGCACCTTAATTGGGCTATAATAATTCACATGTCCTATACAACTAAGTGGTTTTTCATACATTCAAGTTGGAGCCACCAACACAATCAAATTTAGAACATTTCTGTCATTTTCCAAGAAAATCTATACCCATCAGCAGTCACTTCCCACTTTATCCCTCGGCAACCAGTGATCAGCTACGTGTTTACCCATTTTGGAGCCTTCACTGAAATGGAGTTAGACACTCTGTGGTCCTCTGTGTCTGCTTCTTTCACATAGCATGATGTTTGCAAAATTCATTAGGCTGCAACACATACCAACGTTCCTCTTCATTCTGAGAATTATCCCTTCAAATGAGTTTGCCACATTTGGCCTATCCACTCATGCTTTGATGTGCATTTGGGTTGTTTCTACGTCCTAGTGGTTATGAATAGAAGCATGCAAGCGTTTGTGTGGAAATGTATTTGCAGAAGCGGAATAAGCAAGGTGGAGAATTAAGGGGGTGGGGAGAGGTGGGAGAAGGACCCCTCAGAACCTTCCAGATTTTGGACTTTTACAGTGGGCGAACTGGGAGCAGTAAAGGGTTTTGAAGTAAAATCAGTATGAGAGGATCATTCAAACTGCTGTCTCAAAAAAAAATGCATTCGCCACGAACTAGGAAAAAGGCAGTTAAGTCTCCACATGAGAGGTAATATTGATCGTTGGACTGGGATAGCGATCATGGACATGAAAAGCTGTGGGATTTTTGGACACACAGCACTGGTGATGCCAATAAGAATAATTGATAAATTAGACCCAAGGTTGAAAAGAAGCTGAATCTAAGGGTCACTGGCTAAGTCTGTCTGAGCTTCTGAGCAGAATACTATGGACCAGTAACTTAATAAATAAACATTTCTTTTTTTTCTTTGCTTTTTGGGTCACACCAGCAGTGCACAGGGGTTACTCCTGATTCTGTACTCGGGAATTAACCCTCGAGAGGACCATATGGGATCCCGGGATGGAACCTAGGTCAGCTGCGTGCAAGGCAAACGCCTTACCCACGGTACTATCGCTCTGGCCCCAAGAACAAACATTTCTTTCTCACAGTATTGGAGGCTGGGAAGTCCCTTATCAAGGCACTGTAGATACTGTGTGTGATTTCCCCTTCCCGGGTCAATGCCAGGGCCAGAAGAGAGCCCTGGGTGAGGACCCTGCCATGAGTGCTCCACCCCGATGACCTCTCAAGGCTCATCCCGTTGCAGGGTGAGGTCTCAACACTTGGTTGCACGGGTGTCATTTTTGCACCATGGAAGTCATCGTGTTGGCTGTGGATTCTTCTCTCCCATGACACCGTGCTCAGTTCCCACAGATTTCTTCAGTTCATTCCTTCGTCTCAGTCTTCTGGCTGCTCCTTGAGCCTCCACGATGCCTGAGACTCACGTCTTCCCTACCTTTTTACTTTTGCCAACTCCCTCATCCTGTACTCCAGGCAGTTCCTGGTAGGCCTGTGGACAATACTGCCTCAAACCCAGGAGCAAGAATTTGCTCAGGTCCAGAAAGGCAGCAGAAACTTTTTCTCTGGCCATTTCCTCAGTGAAGCCACCCCCTGCACCCACACCATCATGTTTTCCAGCTGACACTTTTGGGGCCCACGAAGGCCCCCATCCTGGCCCTTAGCCGCCCTGTCCGTCTAAGCAGGCATTTGTCTCAGGAGCTCCTGGCGTCAGGAAGGGGCATTTGTCTTTCCCATCTCCCAGGTTTCTGTCAGCATCGCCTCTAGCTTCATTTATTTATTCCTCATCCCACAGGTGCATCTGGCCTTCCCTTCCCACTCAGAGCAAACAGAAAATCTAAATTTTGCTCTTATGTTGCCATTATTCCTAGCCCCACCAGACAGGCTGCACACGCAATTAGCACTGGCTGTCTCCATCCCGGACTCTGACCATTGCGTTTAAAAAAAAAAAAAACAGTAAATCTCAAAACAAGACCCTGTAGCTCTGCAGGACCAGAGAGGCCAACCCAGCATGGCAGCCCCGCACCAGGATCCTCCTGCCTCCTGCCTCTGCTTGGTCCTGCAGGACGGAGTTAGGAGGAAATAATGAGGCAGCCAAGCCCCATGATGCTGGTATCTTCTCTGTAATCACCACAAACCCCCAATTTTGTTTTCCAGTCTAGAGAGTGTTTTCAGAAGATCTTAGAAATAAGCCCTGATCTCCAGAAAGAGGTGAAAGGTGAGAATGTTCCCACTGGTGGTCTTGGTCTGACCTTCGCGCCAACTTGGTGCCCCACCTCAGGGTGCTTGTGTGCCCGTTCTCTGCCCTCTGATCTCATGCCCAGACCCATGCCTTCCTCCTCTACACTCCACCCTCCCGTGGAACCTGCTCAGCAGGGGGAGATGTTATCTCTGAGTCCCCAACCCAGAGTAAGACCCTACGTAGACAGGACGCTCTTCTAGAAGTTTTCTCTGTTGAAGAAGAGCTTGAATCGTGTTAACGCTCTGTTTAGTTTTCAGTCTCCCATCCTCAAAAGAAAAGGAAGAAAAAAGAGGTTTGGTTTTCATTCGCACTTCCCTCCCCCTTCCCCCCCCCCCCCCACCTTTTCTGGTATTTCTAGATTGCCTCAGACAAGTGGATCTTCAGGAGAAAGCAGACCTTCAAGAGAAGGAGGCTCAGGAGCTCCTGGCGTCGGGAAGGGGCACAGCTGTTTCCACCAAGGCTCTCCTGGAGACGCTTTCCAAGCCTGGTCAGATGCCCTTGTTTTATGCAGGAGGCATTGAAATCCTGACGGAGTTGATGGAGGATTGTAAGCCAGAGATGCGTGTGGCGATGAGTATTGTCAATGGGGAGGGACAGAGCCAGTCCCCTCCCTCCACAAATATACCATAATGTAGGTGCTTCGAGGGTGCATGAGAAATATCCCCCCACCCCAACTCTATCCTCTGCCCAGAGCGTATATACGCTCAGCATACACACAGACGGGATGGATTCATTCCGCAGACCATCACATCACACACATGACCACAACTCAAACCATATGTACTAACACACAACACACACACACGGACAACACATGCTCATGCCATATGTCTTTATCACATTCACCGGACACAGAGATGACACATTTACTCATTCCATGTATATTTATGTCACATAAACCACACACACACACACACACACACACTCATGCAATATATCCCAGCTCCCATGAACCATGCCAGATCCACCCCTGCACTCGCTCTCCCAACCCTGCACATAGCCACTTGCCACTCCACCTCTCCCTCTTTAACCTCCCCTTCACCACAGGAATGAAGGTTCGCCTCCCTTGACACCAAATGACTCCATAAGCGGTGAGAGCAGGTTCAGACAGACATCCATCCTAGCCAGAACGCTGCTGTTCTCTGTGCAGTCCCGGCAAACTAGTGCCAGGATGGACGCCCTGTTTGCTGCTGCTCAGGTGGGATGCCGGCAACAACAGGTCACGTCTTTTAACTTGTCCTAATACGCAGTGCTGAAGCTCAGACACCTCCATTGTAGTTTCTTGGACATTACAGTTTCTTCTCTAGAGTCTGGCAGTGGCTTCAGAAAAAACTATTTAACAATGAATGGACATGGCAGTTCTTCCTGGAGGTTAAGTGACGCCTGGAGATGCTTAACATACAGAGTGATTGGGACCAGAGAGACAGAAGAGCATCTAACTGATGCACAGAGCCCGGATTAGTCCTGACCGTTGTGTGGATGCCCTCCCCACGCCCAAAAACTGATATAAAATGATGAGTTGTCAGAGAGGCTGCAGGGCTGCCCAGCTCGGCCCTCACTCGGCCCCAGAGTGCAGGTGGTAGCCCCTGGACATCTCAGGGTAAAGATGCTGCTTCCTCCCTCTGCCCGGACCCTTGATTTGACATCCTTGCCATTCCCTATGGGGTGTCTCTATGTGGCAGCCAGACTCTGGCTCAGACAGCTGGGGAGTCTCACTTGGTTTTCTGTGATTTTGTTGGCAGCCACAGAGCGGACACTATTCCGGACACACAACGGATTCAGTATCATCTGTGAGAATGAGACTGTGAGAAGGTAGCGACGCTTGGGGTGGGGGGGGGGGCAGGGTGGGGAGGGTGTCAGGTCCTGATTCTAAGCAGGACTGCCCCCGCGGTGCCATCCTTCTGTCAGTCCTGGTGGCCCCCAGCAGAGCACAGGCTGCCACATATGCACCCCTCAAGCTTTTTCATTTGTTGGGGTGGGCGATTGCTTCATACTCAGTGGCACTCAGGGATCACTCCTGGCAGTGCTCAGGGCTTACTCCTGCTCTGTGCTCAGGGGACCATGTGCAAGGCGAGCACCTTCACCCTCTGCCCCTTCCAGCCAAGCTCTGCACCTCAGGGAGTTGTAGTGGGGCCACAGTTACTGGGAGAACAATGGCCCACCAGCTCCTGGGCCCCCCTCAATCAGAGAGAAGTTGCCTTTCTTGGCTGAAGCACCGTGGGTTTGGGATGGGGAGGGTCTCATGTCACCAAATGAGACCAGCTGGGCCTCATTCAGAGTTCATCTGAGGAGAGACCCAGATGGCAAGACTTAGTTTGGGGCATGTCTTGATCTAACTTCGTATTCCACTTGGTCTGGGCTCTCTTCAGCTGAGGCTGCAGAGGTGGGTTGGAGCCTGTGGTTTGAGGGAGTCCCGTGGCCCAAAGCCCCATATGTGCGCGCCCCCTGCCCCGCCACCCAGAGTTCGCTCCCAACCTTCCTGTGGGGCCCCATCCTCCCACTCCTGCATGCTGGTCGTGGCCCCCTCGGCCCAGGTCTCAGCCAAGCATGCATCTATTGACCTGTGAGTGGGGTCATAAATGCATCTTCTTCCTCCCACTTTGAGGGGCTCCTGGGCCCAAAAATAACCAACGAGCGGAAGCCCCAACCTGATTGTGCCTCATCCTCACGCCCCTGCTCCATCCTAGGTGCTTTTTGGCAACGGAGAAGGATTCCGTGGAGGAGACAGTGTGTGTGTCTGTCCTCAGGCTCTGGCAGAGAGTGACACATGAGAATGGTAAGCTTGGGCCGCCCCAGAGAGCTGTCACTGTGCTGGTCATGCAGGAACCCCATGGCCACCTGATTGCCGGTCACCCTCCTGGTTTGCCTCCCCCATGAGACCCGCTCTGAGTCAGGTGTCTGATGGCCAGTGAGCTGCCTGCCCAGCAGGCAGGGGTCCTGCATCGGGAGGAGGTGCAGTGAGCACTTGCCTGCTCCTTGCACGCTCTGGGCTATGCCCTCGTGGGGCATGAGAGCGGACAGTCTTCCCTCTCTGTGCTGCCTCAAGGCCTCCTTCTTTACAACTGCCCCAACTTCAGCATCACATCAGGAGATTTAGGATGATCCCTGTTAGCTTGTTGGGACTCTGCTCAGGGCCTGATATTGGAGCAGCAAGATGTTCTCGGGATTTTTGCCTGCCTTGTGAAAATAACGCTTGTTGGGCCAGACCGATAGTCTAGCAGGGAGGGCTTTTGCCTTGCATGCGGCCAACCCAGGTTCAATCGTTGGCATCCCATATGGTCCCCCGAGCACCGCCAGGAGTAATTCCTGAGTGCAGAGCCAGGAGTAACCCCTGAGCATCGCCAGGCATGATCCAAAAAAAGATCAAGAGAGAGAGAGGGAGAGAGAGAAAGAGAGAGAGAAAGAATAACACTTATCTTTTCCCATCATTGCCTCTGCTGTGGCTTCCTTAGTTTGGGCACCATCTTTCTTCTCCCCTTGGGAACCCAACCTTAAAGAAAACTAGTTTCCCCCCATTTAAATTAAAGAGTTTTTCCATAGGAAAAGGCCCAGCCATAGACATAAACATTGAAAGTGGAATAACTGTATCTTTTTTCCCTTCTTTATGAGTTCCTTGGGGAGCTAGCCCTAGAGTTCGCTCACGCAGCTTAAGAATTAGAAAATGCCGAATGTGAGATAAAGCCTTTGTTTTTTTTTTTTTGCTTTCTTAATTTAGTTGAGAGGAAGATTCATCGCGAGTTTTAGAAAAGTTGAGAAGTAGGCAGCCTGTTTCTAGAAGAGTCTCATCCACACTCCCAGCCCAGGTGGGCGGCTCTCTTGAACTCTGGGACATCTCAGGGTTTGGGCTCTGCCACTCCCAAGCGTCCCACCCTATGCACCAGCAGTTGGAACGCAAGTGGTAGACTGTGGCTTTCCACCTTGCTCCACTGCAGTCCCCCCAGCCTGTGCACCGGAAGTTGAAGAGCACTGGTTTAGAGGAATCCACACCCATCCAGTTCATAGACCAGCAGGAAGTTGCTGACACTGGTCTGTGGACCAGCCCCAAACTAGACCATCTGCCTTAGGCCGATCTCTTTACCTTTCTTTCCTTCTCCAGATACTTCCCAGCGGGCCCTTCCACGAGAATAATGAGATTAGCTACAGGATCATGCCGGCCCTTGCTCTTAGCGGGATCGGGGTTAACTCACTGAATCCTCATTGGATTGCTGTTAGATGGGAGGAAACGGGACCGCAGGCATGAATAGCTGGACAAAGACAGGCCAGCTGCCCTTCAGTCAGACCCAGCCACCTGGTCCCCGAGTCCACGTCCCAGCCCGTCAGTGCCCTGCTTCTCAGATGAGGGGGCAGCATTAAGCCCTCAGCACTGCCTCCGACGGGATGTCGGAGACAGACAGGCTTCACCGGGTGCACAAGGGGGACACCCTCTGGATCTTTTGCAGAGGAAAACCAGCGGCTGCTCCTGGCAGACCCCTACACGGCTGAGCTGCTGCCCTCCCTCCTGCTGTCCACGGTCCTCAGCGTCCAGCGAGAGAGCCTCGCACTGCTGCTGCAGCTCGCCCAGACCGAGAATGGACGGCTCCTGATCATCAGCCACCTGGACCTCACTCGGTAAGGCTCTGCGGGCAGCTCCCCTGCGCCCCAGGTCTCTCACCTGCCCCATCATCTCCCCTGCACATGCGAGCTGCGAGGCATGCCCTTGGCCTGTATTGGGGATTCCAGCCAGAAGAAGCCAAGTTAGGAATGATCAGGGGCGAGCCCCTCTTGGAAGGTAGCACCATGGACAACTCCCTTCTCTAGAGCTGATCTCTGCCTCCTCACAGAGGCCCACCGACCCGTGGCCAGGGCAGCACCTCCTCGAAGCAGATTGGGACCCCACGCTTAGCATCTGAACACGGGTACTGCGGTTTGAGTTAACGAAGCCACATCCAAGTGTGAGCCACCAGTGGCCCACACCGGCCACGTCAGTGTGTTAATGTGGGTCATTTGTTTCTGCTCTTCTCCGCTCAGATCTGGCACTCCCTTGCTTAAGTCTTGGCCTGTTTTTCATCCCTCTGTCAGGCAGTCCTCTCTCTCTCTCCTCTCTCTCTCATTCACTCGCTCCTCTCTCTCTCCTCTCTCCTCATCTCCTAAACCCTATTTGGAGAAGGTAGAATGTAACTGAATACAACTCGTCTCCCATGGTCTGTGCAAGGCCTGTGGCAATCCGAAGAGAACATGCCTCTCTCCTAAGTAGAAATTACTTACAAATTACGAGCCACTGCGATTCCATCCCGTTTCCCCCATCACAAAGGTGCCAAGCTGGCAATGTGAGTCTGCCTGACGGAAGCAGTGGCACCCGTCAGAGCCTGCCTGAAGAGTGCTTCATCCCTGACCCCCAGCATCATCCAGGCATTGGAACCCAGCTCCTGTTCACTCTCCCCAAGGAGAGGAGCCAAAGCTGAAACCCTCTCCGCTTTCTTGGACCCAGGCGGGCCTCGGTCACCTGCCCCTTGTAGGCGAGTTATGTAGCCCCTTGGAGCTGAGTTATGTGCTACGGGCAAGGTGGACGTTAAGCCTGACTGTGGGTCTCCCTCGGCACTGCCCCCTTCTCAGTCACACCTTTCCATGGATCACAGGAAATGGCTCAGGCAACCCTCCCCCCTCCGCCACCCCAAGAGCAGCCCACGCAGACCACTGGGTTGTTAACAGCGTCAGATCCTCAAAAGCACACGTCCCATCTCCAGTGACTCTGCAACCCTTTCCTCCACACCTTCATCATCTGTTTTCTTTCTTTCTTTTTTTTTCCCCACTTATTTGGGTCTCTCTGAGTAAATGTCGTGGTGGTTAGGAGGAGCCTTTTCCCTCGAGCGTTCCTGGACTTGCATTCTTTCCAGTGTGGCTTATCCCAGGGTCTCGGTGGGTGTCCTTTGTAACCATCATGTGCAGCTCCGCCTCCCCCGTTTACACAGTCACAGGAACTTCCCCAGGGAGCCTTTGTAACTCCCACTCTCCCCCCTAATTAAACCAGCAGAGATGGGCAGCCCCCTTGACCCAGGACCCACGCAGCAGCTTCCTGCTCTGAAGGTGCATGTGAGAATTCTCCCTGCTGTGTGCTGACAGGAAACAGGCCGGGGGGGGGGGGGGGGGGAGGGGGGGGGGGCGGGGGGGGCTCCACACTTCGTGGTGTTTAGACTCTCCTTCCCCCGCTTCTCTCTTTCCACTCCTGGAACCCCGTAAATCTACCTGCCAGCAAGGAGACTGAGCCCCAGCATGCCCCCTCCCTTATTTCAGGTTTGGGCTGAAGCTTGAGGGTGCGTACGACACATGCCCCTTAAGATGGCCTCCACTTCGTCTTAGAGACAACGTGACCAGGAAAAGTTGTGTTTCTCCCAGAGTAAAGAGGACAAGCGATGGCAGCCACAGGAGCTGTGGCCTCCAGACGCCAGCGCCCATGTCCCCATGTCCCTGCCCTTCCTTGGACTTTTTCTCTCCTGGTCCCACGGGGCTGCTGAGACTCCAGGCATCACGTCCCTCTTCGGGCAGGCTGGCATCATCCAGCCTGTTCCTTTTTATGGAGAAGCGGCTTCTGGTCTCTCTTGGGCTGCCATCTGGGAGAGTGATTGTGGCCACAGTCTGGCATTAGGGAACAGCAGATGCTGCAGGGTTCACCGTGAGGAAGCAGCTGGTCTCTGGCCCACCCCATGCCATGGATCCGGCCGTAACCCCTGTCATCACTTGCCTTTGCTCCCATCAGGGTCTGTTGTTCAGGGCCAGAGCGGAGGCGCACACAGGTTCCTTATGGCGGGGGACCATTGTCTGAAGATGCCCACGGAGCACAGAGCACCCCCAACGTAGGGGCACTGGAGGGCGGTAGGAAGGGCCGTGCTGGGGGGACCCATGAGGAGTCCTCTCAGGACACACCGAGGAGCAAAGGGGGCAGCAGCAGCATCTCCCGGGACAGAAACCATGGTGCTCGCGTGCGTGCAGCCCAGGTTGACGTCGCTTGTCTAAGGGACTTTGGCCAAACCTCCTCAGCCACCAGGTCTCTCACTTAGACTTGCTCTCTGGCAGGTCCGGGGGCATCCTGGGAGCCTGTGGCCAGTCCCACCTCTGCTCTTCCACCCGCTGCAGACGCTTCCTGGCACCCTTAAAAGCCAGGGCGTGGGGTTTGGGAGGGGGCAGCCCCTGGTGAGGTTGCTCTGAACTTTCTGCAGACTGCTGGAGGCCCTGGCATCATTCCTGGATTTCTCAGATAAGAGGGCCAGCTCCGCCATGGGACTGCTCGCTGACCTGGCTCAAGAGGAGAGGTACGTGTTGCCGCTTTCCTCTTGGTCCTGGGGCCACTCCTCACAGTGCTCAGGGATCACTCCTGGCAGTGCCCAGAGGACCCGTCTCCACGGTGGTGGGGATTGTTCAATACCCGGGTTGGCCACGTGCAAGGAAAGTGTCCTCCGCACTGGACTGTCTCTCCAGCCCAGTGAAGTTCCTTTGAGTTCCAGGAGTTGTGGCCACCGCGTCAGTCCCTGTTGGACTGTCTGATGTTGGAGAGATAGCGGTCAGGCCTTCTGGGATAGATGCACCGATGCCTTCAGGGGCTGTGCTCGGCCACTGCAGGTTTCTCTGGATTCGAGAGACCAGTCCTTCCCGGGTATGGGCATGGTAATATGTTGGCACAGCCTCACACAGGTCAGGAAAGCGGCTTCCCCTTACTCAGTGCCAGCGCTGGGTTGAAGTCAGGTGAGGAGAGAAAATGTGCAGGAAATGCGGCCTCCCCCTGGCTGACCAGTGTGTTAGCAGTGACCATCTCCCCCACCCCAATTTTTTTTCCCAGCTCATTTGCTGGGTGAGACAGTACAGGTCTTAGATTTTTAGGGTTTTTTTTTTTGTTTTTGCATTTTGGGTCACACCCAGTGATGCTCAGGGGTTCCTCCTGGCTCTGCACTCAGCAATTACTCCTGGTGCTCGGAGAACCATATGGGATGCTGGAAATCGAACCCGGGTCAGCCACGTGCAAGGCAAATGCCTTATCCGCTGTACTATTGCTCCGGCCCCTTTTTAGGGTTCTTGAGGGCTTTTTGGTTCATTTTAGTACATATTGTATTGTTTTGTTTTGTTTTGTTTTATTTCCTGAATACCTTGGGGTCTCTAAGGAGAGAGACAGAGAGAGCGCTCTGTGTGCACATCGACGGGCCTTAGCATGGGCTGGGAACGGTTGGTGGCCATGGCACATGAAGCTGTGCCTTCACTCCCTTGGGCAGGTCAGCATGCTGGCCTGGGCTTCCCTCTGTGCATGGCACACAGCCCAGAGCCTCTGAGCAAGTGTGGGTTGGCTGGGTTGGTCAGTCAGGCAGAAGCCCGGGGACTCCAGTAGCTTCAGCACAAGAGCGACCATGCAAGATCGGTTGTTGCCTGCCATCAAAGGCAAGTCTCCGGACGTGGACACATTAATGCCATATCACAACTGGGGCCACGTCTCTTGGGTCCCAGAGGACTTCTACATGCCCGCTGCCAATCTGTTCCCCCATGACACTGTATTTATGTGCCAGATTGTGCCATGCAGACAAACCACGGCTGATGTTTTCTCACTAGATTCCAAGTCTGGTTCCGGGCCAACCTTGCAGACATCCTTCCCACATTCATGGGCATTCTGGTGAGCAAACCTTCATCTCCATCATCCAGAGAAGCCTGTCCCCAGGCAGCCATAGATGTCTCAGGGGACTGGATCGTAAGCACACGCAGTGTTTCACGGGTGCAGGCAGCAGCCCTGAGAAGGGGAGGCCCTTGGCCAATTTCTCTGAGCTGGTTGGTAGTTCCCTGAGGCCACACCCAAGGCATCCCCGTTTGAGACTAGCTTGCTTTGGAATCAAGCCCTCTGTGTGTCTTCACACTGTGGCCTGCCTGTGCCCGGGGGCACCCCGGTAATGTCCTAGGACTGTCTGTTGGGGTTCCCTGATGCCCCTCAGCATGACAAGCCTCCTGAGATTGTGCTTAACTTCCCTGCCTGATCTCTGGGTCCGCCACATTCTCTCACTTCACTTTCAGAGGCGAGACCCCACGGCGACCAGTCCCACAGCTCTCTACCAGTGTGTGGCCGTCATGACAAACCTCAGCGTGGATGTAGCCTCCAGGAGAGAGATGGCCGCCTCTGAGGAACTCGGAGATGCCTGCTTGGGGCTCTTGGTACTTCCGTTTGTCTGTTCAAAGTTGGTCTTTTATCTACTCGGGAGACCTGGCCTTAGGTTGTCCTCAGAGGCCCTGGGACCCTAATATCTGGCAAGTCTGATTCTGAGGGTGCTGGCGCCAGTGGCATCTCCATCCCTGTAATCATAGATTTTTTTTTCTGGGTGACTAACCTGAAAAGATTCCTCCAGATCATGTCTCATCTACCCAGAAGTGGCTTGGTGGATTTTGGAGTGGCATTGGTTAGACCACCTGTTTTAACAGCTTCTTCCTCTTCCGTTCAGTCACATGACACAGACCCACATATGTGACAAGCTTCTTACACACACACACACACACACACACACACACACACACACACACACACAGTCACTCATGGAACCCAGCTCTCACCTTCCAGCATCACACAGGGGCTCCATGTCAGCTACTGAGCTGGTGTGGGCAATACACAGGCTGTTATCACAGGCTTGAAATGGCCACAGAAAGAGCCAACAGGTCATAATTTCCCTCGTCTTACCTCCCTCCCAAGATCAGGTGTGAGGAGGACACGGAGGCGTTCAGAGATGTCATCTATACGCTCCTGGGCCTCCTGATGAACTTGTGCCTTCACATCCCCTTTGTCTCTGAGGTAGGGCTCTGTTGCTTCACCACCTGGAAGCTCAAGACAGCTGCTCTTGAGCCCTTGGGCTCACAGTGGCAGCCAGGACAGGAACATCAGGACAGACGCTGGGGGAGAGACGGGTCTTCCCACCAGGGCTGAATTCAGAAAACTGAGGGCCTTGGAAGCTGAACAGGGCTCCCAGATGGGAAGGGACCCCTTGTTGGGAGGGTGTCTATGTCAACAGGCTGGAGAGGAAAGTGCTGTGAGGGAGCTCGGGGCAAGAGTACTGGTGTGAGAAGAGGAGGGGTGTCCAGAAGGTCCACAGAATGTTCCAGAACATCCTCCTGCCTCTCTCCCCTCTTAGATCTGGGCCACGGAGGTGAGCCGGAGATGCTTCTCTCTGCTGAACAGCCAGGATGGAGGAATCCTGACGGTGAGCAGATGCAGCTTCTCTCCTGGTGCTCCTTTTGTTCTCCTTTCCTTTTGTTCTTCCTTCACCTCTGCAGTCTCCACCTCTGGGCCCTGCAACTCTGGGGTTCATCAAGACATCCTCTTCAGGGCCATGAACATGTAAACACCAAGTTTTTCTACAGTGTCAGGAGACCTGGTGACACACTGTACCCCCCATCCCCTGCACACACACACACACACACACACACACACACACACACACACTGAGACACACGACCCCTGCGGGCCCCTAAGGTACAGGAACCTGAGTTGAGAACCCCTTTTCCTCTGTGGTCTGAGGAAGCAGCTTACGTCACAGCTTACGGACATATCTGTCTGATGCATCCTTATGCCCGCCAGGCAGGCGCATGGTTTTATTTAGACTCTCCTGTTGCATAGTCAAAAAGGCCAAGCTCAGATCTGGAAGCTTATTTACACATCAGGTAAAGCCCCCTTTAGAGGTCTCTGCTGGAAGGACTGACGTACTCCTGTCTCTGACATTTGGATAAGAAAGTCGAGAGAGGCCTATACTTAGCACAGGGCACCAGGAGAAGAATAGTAATTGGAATCTAGAGACGATTTCCCATCATCCATGGACGGGCTCTTGGTTCACCTTAGGGACGGCCCCGATTTCTCCTCCTGTGGTGTCAGGGCTTCAGAGCTGAGAGAAAGGATGGCATTGCTTCTAGAGCTCTTCCAGGATGGTGGGCTGGGCACGAGCACTGGTCTTGAGATAAAGGGTATGAGCAGACTCAGCATATCCTGCTGGGAACCAGCAAGTCATCAGCTCCACAGGGCCTGTTTAGACATTATGGGGGCATCTGCATTTGACTTGGGTTCCTAGAATGTGTAGTAGGTCTTCAGGTGCCCTAGCACTGCCTACAATTGTTCTGAGTGTCTGTGTATGTGTGTGTGTGTGTGTGTGTGTGTGTCCCCATTGGGGGGAGGGTGTAGTTGTGGTATAAGGGTTAGAGCTTTCATTGGGCCACAACCCCTAGAGTAATTAGCACTACTCATCCTGTCTTCCTGGATGTTTTTTTTTTCCAAACAGTCCCTTAGGGGATTGGCTCAAAACCTGAAAACTAAAATCAGTTTTTAGATTTTAGGGGTCCAGAGAGAGTACAGTGGGCAGGGCGCGTGCTTGGCACATGATGAGCCCAGGTTTGATCCCCAGCACCCCAGGTGGTCCCCCGAGTTCCTCTAGTGAGAATTCCAGAGTACAAAACCAGGTTTAAACCCTAAGCACCCCTGGGTATGTGTCCCCAGATCAAAGAATAAATCTTTGCATGCAGCATTCGCTCCCAGCATTCGTGATTGTTACTGCCTCCACGTACACCTTGAAAACTGGGAAAGGTCTGTGGTGCTTCTGGAAGGAGTATCTGACTAGCCTTTACTCTCTGCTCCCCTCAGAGAGCTGCCGGGGTTCTGAGCCGCACGCTGCTTTCCTCTCGGCACATTGTGGAGGAGGCCCTCACAGCTGGAGTGGTGAAGAAAATGATCAAGTTCCTGAAGGTAAAATCGCCTCCTGGCTTAGCACCATTGGGCTGACACGTGGCCCTGTTACCCTGCTGGCCGCTGACCTTCCCCGACAGGGAGTCTGTCCTGCCCGTCCACACAGACAGGAACAGAATAGCATGACAGCACACAGTAACCTGAGCAGAGCACTGTGAGCAGACAAGACCGTTGTCCGCTCTGCATCCCTGTACTGTGCTGTCCGACTGAAAACATGGGGCCCCTCCAAAGGACACAGGGCTCTCCACACACTTCCCTGGGCCCCCACGGCTCTGGTTCTCTGCTCACAGTGCCTTCCCCGGCTCTCCGGAGGGGGCTGGGAAGAATCCACTTGTGAGAGAAGTCAGGCCACAGTTACCCCCGAGGAGACATTTCCCCACAGCCTGTGCCATCTGTTCCCCATAGGGTTCACTCAGCCTTGTGTGGTGACCCCCGCACCAGGGTCAGGAAGCAGGGGACCATCACAGAGTCCCAGACTGGCTTTGTGGGAGCAGGATGCAGGGCAAAGCCATGAGGGTAGGTCGGACAGTGGGTCTGAGTTGTGGCTGCTGTTCGGACATAAGCCCGCCAGAGCCTGCCAATGGTGCACGCATGCACACACGCGCATACACACACACACACGCACACACAAACACACACACACACACACACCGTGTGCCTCCAGCCAAGTGATCCGTTAGAAAGGCCTGAGATGAGTGACCCGCGGGGTCAGACTGTGATCCTTGTCATCACTTAGAATGGCCGAGGCTCCTGGCATTCTCGGGCTTGCCGGGGTGAGGGCCTTGGCGAGCCAGCCCCACACCCCTCACATGGGCGTCCTGCCTTGGGAGGGGCCTTCCTCCTTTCCCTCGCTCTGCTGGTTGGCAGCATCAATCTCTGCTCAGCCCCTCCCTGGAGGGCCTTCCACAGGTAACCACTTGGGACGCAACAGCCTGACAGCCCTGCAGGGACTTGAGTGATGGCAGCCCCGGGGGATGCGGGAGACCAGGCTCACCGGGAGACGCACCCGACAGGCCCCGCAGAATTTCCTGCTGTGGGGGCACATGGAGCCCCCCACGCCATCTGGGCTGTTCCCCGCAGTTCCGTTTCTCTCCTTCCCTTCTGCACTCTAGGCTGGCGGCCAGACCGCATCACGTTATGCCATCAAGACGCTCGTGATCTGCACCAACAGTGTCCACGAGGCACGGGAGATGGTGCTGAGGTTGGATAAAAGTAGGCAAAGTTTCCATCAGGCCATGGTGGGGGTGGGGGGAGTAGGGAGGGACATGTCAGGGTGTCCCTATGCAGCGCCCTGCCCCACTCACCCTGGCTCACACAGCGGCTGGAGGCTCCCCTCTGCACAGGAGGCGCTCAGAGACCCTGGGCTGCAGCATCATGGATACCTAGGCCGGGGCAGGCCCAGAGCGGGATGTGGGGTCCTCACCTGCACTCTGCTGGCTGCTGGGGGCACCCCAGATGCTGCCTCTGGTAGGGAGACACCTTCCAGCCTGAGTGGCCAAGGAAACCCTTTGAGGCCTCCTTCCTTCTCAGAACTGATGGGGCACAGCCCTCCCTGCCGGCCGGGGGTTTCCAGCTGATGAGGCAAGCCTCGAATGTTCTCTAGCCCGCCCACCCCCCTCTCAAGCACACTGGAGGTGTCCTGGGGCCTCCCAGGTCCAGCCTGGAGGAGGCCGGGCCTGCTTTGGGTTCCAGGGACCTCAGAGACCCCCTGGACTGGGGTAGGGTTGGGGGGGGGGTGCCTGGGTGGGTCTCGCGCGTGGGGTCACCTGTCCCCTTGCCAGCGATGGAGACCGTGCTTGTCGCCCACTTCTCCCGCAGAGCTGAGCCTCATCACGGAGCTGCTCCACTCGGAGGATGAGATCCTGGCAGGCAACGCGGCCCTGTGCCTGGGCAACTGCATGGAGGTGCCGTGGGCACCCGGCCTGCTGAGCTCCGATATTGTGCGCGTCCTGCTGGGGCTTGCGGGCAGCGACTCCCGGCCCTCGGCTGTGCAGCTGAACGCGGGCATCGCTCTGGGGAAGCTGTGCACGGCAGAGCCCAGGTGGGTGGGTCCAGAGAGCAGACCCAGGAACTGGCTTGGGCCCTCCTGGTCAGAGCCAGAGGGTGCTGGACCAGGCACGGTGCTGGCAGCTCAGTGCCACTCCTCCGTCATCCTGCTCGGCTGGGCCCCGACACCCCATCATCCATTCCACTATCCCTGTGTCGCCCTTCCCTCCCAGAGGTGCCACCTGTGCCCTCGAGGTGTAGTCCCAGCCGGCAGGAGGTGCTGCCTTTGCAGTGAGCATGTCAGCCTGGGTAGCATCTCAGGCCCTTCCAAGGTCTGTTCCCCTGAAGTACCAGATCAAAGCTCCTTCCCCTAGAGAACCAGGCACCCTCAGTGGAGGGGGTGCGGGGCATGTCACCCTGGTCCCTGCCGCTGGGGGGGAATTCTCAGCAGGTCCAGCAGCTTGTGGGGAGCCAAGGGGGCAGTCAGTGGTGTTCTGCAGGGCTCCGAGTGCTGCCACCCGAAGACCCCAGAGCCCTGCAGTCTGTGTTCTCGTTGCCACAGGTTTGCTGCTCAGATGAGAGAGCATCACGGGCTAGAAATCCTCAACTCGGCCGCGAAGCACATTAGCGAGTGACCCCCGAGAGATATGGGGTCCGCACACCTTCTCACAGACACATGACGGGGAGCTCTGGAGGGTGCCCGAGCTAATAAAGATCCGAACCGCCCATGAGAGGCTGTAGGTGCTTGAGCCAATGTCCTCTGCCAGGATTGCGTTCTCGCTCTGAGAATCTATATAACCTGCTGGTACGAAGCCCACTGCTCCAAATCCCCCCCGCCTCCAGCCCAGGATGGCAGCCCTGCTGCCCATGGCCCAAAAGACAGACGCACAGACGCTAACTGTTCCCTCCAGCTGCTCCCAGGCAGCCGTGTGCTGGAGAAGGGCTGAGTGTCTATGATCTGAGAATCACCATATCCTGGGAGCTGTTCTACCCCTTGCTCTGATTTTGCACTGGGACCAGGAAACGGTTTTCTCTGCCTGCTCTGGGTCTCAGCTGGGCACAGGCATGCCTCTGTGTGTGTGTGTGTGTGTGTGTGTGTGTGTGTGTGTGATGGGTGGGAACTTGGGTACCCGCTGGACCATGGAAGCAGCAACTGGCTGCTTGCACCCCCCTCCCACCCCTGCTCCAGCTCCCGCAGCCCTGAGCTGGGCCCCCTCCCCAGTGGCTGTGTGAGATTTGTCACCGCAGCTCCGCCTGAGTGTTACTCCGATCACCATGAGTCTGAATGCAGCATTGTGTCTGTGCTTTGAAGCTTGGGCAGCTCCATCTGCTCATGGGCATCCTCACTTTCTCTCGGGGGTTTGGGGGGAAGGGGCGCCCACACACACACCTGTGCACAGGCTTCATCTCGCTGCAGTTGGGAGAAAAATTTCCGTGGACAGGTGAGCGAGTTGACGCATGGTGGGCTTTCAGGCCAGTTCAGCAGGGAGCGGGGCTGGAGACTTAGCACAGGGGGTAGGACATATGCCTCACAAGCATCTCACACTATGTTCCTGCCCCTCTCCCGGTGCCCCATGGTCCCTTGAGCAGAGCCAAGCATAGTCCTGGAGGTCTCTAACACTGCAGGGTGAAGCGTCCTCATGCCCTCACTTCAAACAGCAAGCCCAGGTGGCAGGAATCACCAGGAGGGACGCCAGCACCTTGTGAGTACTGCTGGGACACCTCCTGCCCCCCCCCCCAAACTATAAGACAGAAATTTCAGAATCAGTGGTGAAATCTAGAATGCCTAAGCTAACAATGTCAGGGGTCTTCTCATGGGATGTCTGCTTTCCTGGCATCCATCCGTGGCTGAATGCCACTGACTGTTTCAAAATATGTCATTCAGAGACTGAGGAGATTCACGCAGGTTCCCCCAAGCCCCGCCAGGAGTGACCCACAGAATCAGAAATCAGCCCTGTGTCCTGACCCCCTCCCCTCCCCCTCCCCGCACTGTACAAAGATGGGACTCGAGACTGAGAACCCAGGTGAGGTGTCTGTCTCCAGGGATCCCAAGAAGGATAGAGGACTGTGGGAAACAGGAAGGAGCATGGCCGGAAATGCAAGTGTGACACCCCAAGGCCTCGGGGGCTGGGGCAGATCTAACCTCTGAGGGTTCCAGAGGGTTCAAGGAGATGCCTTTGCTTCCTGGACAGGCACGCAATGACCTCAGGAAATGTCACTGCTGCTGCAGTCTATTCAGTCCAGCATATACTATAATACGTATGCTACAGCAGATACCATATGTGCTAGACAATGTATGTATATGCCTGCTTCCACATATCCCCTGCCTGGACCTCCCGATGTCTCAAGTGGGAAGATTTTGATCAGAATTGGAACGGAAGAGAACCAGCCCTTCATGCTCACTGGGCATAGGGTGGCGCCTGCCCTGTAGGAGTCAAGGTCTGGACTGAGGATAGTGGGTGGGGATTTCAGGGGGGCTGTGGGTGAAGCCAGGGAGAGCTGGCATGCACTTGGCAGGATTAGACGAGGCTGTTGAGCCCTGTACTGCGGAGAAATCAGCAGAAGACAGGTCCCAGAGGGGCACACTGGATTGCAATGCCTCATTGCTGGCATCCCCCACCCCACCCCATCTTCTAAGCCGTTCCACACAGCACACAAAAATAATCCTCTTAAGCATCACTTTCGCCCTTCTCAGGCGCCTCACAGGGGCAAGCTCCTTGGCTGGAATGTGAGCAAGAGAGTGCACATGTGTGTGGGTGGGTGAGTGTTGCATTGGGTGCGGAGGTCTAACCAGAGCAGAGCAGGGTTCAGTTTGCTAAAAGGTTTTGCTGACGAAGCACTAGCCTTATTTTACTGAAGCTGCTGTAAGGCTTCTGCGCCTTCCATTCCTGAGTCTGAATAGGAGCTCTGATTCACGAGCTCGGGGCAGCATTGAAAATAGCTCTATTGTTAACCCTCAAACATTGATAAAATTACACACAGCCTTTGCACACCACCCAGCCAGCGTGATCTCAGAGTTAGCTTGAAGAAGCCCAGCTCCCAGCCCCAACGGGGCACCCTGGCTTGGTGTTTCGACATGTGGTGTGGGGGCATCCTTTATGCCCCCTTATGCCAGCTCCCAAATGCTTGTCTATAGACATTCTGCTCATCCCTCCCTCTTGTGTCAGTTCCTGCTGGCCCCTCACTTCAAAACTGAAATAAAACAAGTTCTCCCCTTTCTCCTCAAGCACCCCACATCCTAAAACTGGCAAGTGGCTTTTGTGACTTGCTTACTAGGTTCCAGACTATACTGGGTGGAGCTATTCTCCCTTGAAAGATGAGGAAACTGAGGCCCAGAAGCTCAGGCCCCTGACTGAAGGTCAGCATGGAACTCTCCACCCGTTTGTCTCTCTTGATGCGCTCTCCACCCATACTCGGCCCTGAAACCTGAGCGTGATGTGTGACAGATGTAAATGTCCCACTGTGTCCGAGTTCTTTTCTGTGCCTCTACAGCTGAGATCTTAATATCTGGTGGGACAATCTGGAAGATTGTTCCCGAAAAAGACTACTGCGGACAAGAACCAGGGAACTCAACGCACGCAGAGGTATCGACTAGCTTAACCCAAAGGACAGATGCTTGTAGAAGGCACATGGTTGGCCCCGTCCTCACCAGTAATGATTGTGGCTTCCCTCTTGGGCTTCCCAGCATTTTCTCTCCAGGTTTTCAAACCGCAGGGTTCCCCAGTCCCCAAAGAGCTTAGAACCAGGCAGCCCCCCTTAGGTTGCCCCCAAGCAGATATGGGCCAAAGTTCCCCCCTAGACAATCAGGGATCTTCATAGATGGCCCTGAGCCCTATAGTCTGTCTCCCAAGAAGGACAGCAGGCTTGAGAGGGATGGACTGTCGGGTACTTTCAACTCCTTCAAAGGACTTTCTGTCTCTTTCATTTCCTGCGAACACTGGCCCCATCAGGTCAGTGCATTTATGTCCCATTGGAAGCAAAGGAAAGAGTGATCTGATGCCTTGCCTAGAATTCCCTAAGGAAGGGGAATTCATGCCTCTGGATTTCCTGGGACCAGAGTCTTCCCCCTCAGACCTCACTGTCTCTGTCCAGCCCCTGCCTTCTCTCGCTCATGCTCTAGCACGAGCTGAATGAAGCAACCGGTTTTTCCTCGCTCTGGGAGTGTGAAGGGGGGAAGGAAATTCAACCCCCTTAAAGGCTTTGTCGAGAAGCCTTGCTAATCTGCCAGCATCTGCCAGATGGCAGTTTTAGTCTCCCCCGCTATGCAGGATTACCTTTCCCATCGGATCTGGGGGCACGTTACAGGCAGGCGGGCTGAGCATGCACACACAGATGCTCAGATTTCCAGAGCTGGCTGTCCGCCCTCAGGTGGGGTGTGCAGGAAGCCCTGGGTCTGCCAGGACATCAGTCAAGAACGTTTCAATGACGCGGAGATCTCTTCTTGGTGGGAACAACCTCTGACAGTTGCAGAAACACATCGCTCTCGTTCTAGCCCCCAAACAGAGATGGAACTGATGAGACAGTCCAGAGGGTTAGGCACTTGACTGACATGCTGCTTGGGTTCAAACCCTTGCACTGCATAGGATCCCCCAATCACTGCCAGGGGTCTCTCCTGAGCACAGAACCAGGAGTAGCTCTGATACACAGTCAGGTATGGCCCTAGGCCCCTACACACACACACACACACACACACACACACACACACACACACACACACAGCAAGCATTTCCACAAACCAAGTCATCCTGAAGTTACTCCAGAAACTAAATGGATTTTGCTCACACCGACCTTTCTATGGGCTCAGGAGTCATTCTGCCCCCAGCAACACATTCTGACAAGTGGGTTCAAAATCAAAGTGCTGCTTCAGCCCCAGCTCAGCACTCTTGCACTCCACTCAGGGTTAAAGGAGGGTGGCAGTGCAGTGGGTACCTACAGCATATGTGTCTTCCGTGCTGAGTCAGGGGCCTCTGCATGACTCATGCCAACAGTCCCATGTTTGCTCTGTCAAAGCTGCCATGTCCACGGAGCCCTGTGAAGACCACATGCCCGGGCAGAAGAGGCAAACCAGGTCCGAATCGTGGACATCTACATATCAACTGCATGGCACGGGCACTCTGTGCCACCCCTCTGTGCCTATAAGAACGGGGATGATAACTTCTCACTTCAGAGGACTGGGCTAGATGAGAGAAGGCTGACGAGCACAGATGGAGTGGGCACAAATTTTTAAAAATGACAACTTGGTCTCCAAAAGCTCGCCATCCATTCCTTCTTCTCTCGAGAAGCCTGGACTTGGAAAACTCAGTTTATTGCCTTTATGAAAATGTGCGTGCAGAATCATCAGTGGCCTGGAGAAGTCTACTTGGAGGGGAGAGATGAGATATTTAAGCCACTGTACCACAACAGAAAATCCCTGGACCGCTGCATTAACTTGATTTCTGGCCACCTACGTCCCATCTTAGCTGCCTGGCCCCGGGATACAGAGGGAACTGTAAAGAAAGAAAGAACCCACTGGAATAAGAGAAGATGTCGGGAGACGGCCAGAAGTCAGCCTGGCCCCATTCCTTCCTCTTCATCCTTCAGATATTACATAAGTTCCTTCCCGCATGCCAAGCGCTAAAGATACAGGGTGGACAAAGATAGACGGAGATAGTCCAGGAGTCACCTCCGGGAGCCAAGGATGTGGCCCAGTGATAAAGTGCATGTCTTACTTCCTGGAGACCTGGGTTTGATTCCCAGCATCACCAAAATTCAAAACAACAGGGCTGGAGAGATGGTGCAGTGGGTAAGGCACTTGCCTCGCAAGCAGCCCACCTGAGTGTGATCTCTGACACTGCATATAGTCCTCTGAGCCCACCAGGAGTGATCTCTGAGTGCAAACCTAGGTTTAGGTCCTAAGCATCCTCTGGTGTGGCCCCCAAACCAAACAAAAAGAATTGTACTCTCACCCACCTAAGCCAAAGAGTTGGCTCGAGCAAGCCAAAGAGTGGGAAGAAAAAATTAAAAAACCAGGCTGGAGCAATAGCACAGCAGGTAAGGTGTTTGCCTTGCACGCAGTCAACCCAGGTTCGAATCCCAGCATCCCATGTGGTCCCCTGAGCATCACCGGAGTAATTCCTGAGTGCAGAGCCAGGAGTGACCCCTGTGCATAACCAGGTGTTACCCAAAAATCAAAAAAAAAATCAAAAACCAACATCTTTTCTTAGCTTTTTTTAGTATCTGGAGTAATCTGACCATTTCTAACAGAAAATAAAACTTTTTATTTTTGGCTTTTTGGGTCACACCTGGCAATGCTCAGGGGTTACTCCTGACTCTGCACTCAGGCATCACTCCTGGCAGTGCTCAGGGGACCATATGAGATGATGGGGATCGAACTCGGGTCGGACGCATGCAAGGCAAACACACTACCTGCTGTGCTATCGCTCCAGCCCCCCAGGAAAAAAACTTTAAAAAGAAAGAAAACAGAAAGCATAGAGTCAGTCCCTTCTTTCGAGTCCCTTTCTCTTCCTGCAAAGCTCCCAGGACTGGTTGTTACTCTTACTGGCTTTCTAGGTACGCTCTTGCCCAATCCCATGCTCCTGACTCAGCCTGTTCTGTGGCTCCAGGAAGGACAAGATGCTCATCCTCAGGTGACACAGCCCCAAACAGTTGACAGCGGACCAGTACCTCCCGCCCACTGGGGGCCCCATGTAAGGAGTCACAGGTTTTCTCACTTCCTGAAGCATTATTCTTCCAGCTCACTGGCCTCCTCCCTCAGTGATGTTTGGAGCCGTAGGGGGCGCTCCATGTAAGACCTGCTCCTCCACAGCCAGAACACCATCAGTCCTTCCTCCTAAGCACCTGGGGGTGACAGGATTCTTGGGCCATTTGTTTCTGATTTTCATGTAGACCCAACCCCAGCACCTAAGGCCACAAGGAACCCGTGACCAGACTTTTGACGAGCAGGCTACTTTCTGAAACGCAAGGATTCCAGTTCTGACTTCTTGATCCCCAGAAAGCTTTTATCAACAGCCCTTCCAAGGAGAGAAGCGGGTTAGAAGTATTCTCCATCTTTGGCTGCTACATTTGGGGTCTTGCTGGCTGTGCCCCAGGCCTTGAGAGAGAAGGGTCCAGAAACACACCCACATGCCGGGAGAAACAAGCTGGTCGACCTACAACCAGTCATCCTCTTGTCTCCTCCACTCTCCAGGGGACATTCAGTCACCCTGAAGGGTCAGTGTCTGGTGCCTCCAACTCTGAAGCCCCCTCCCCACAATGCTCTCCCGACTGGTACTAGGAAACACTCATGTGTGCCTCAGTAAGCTTGGCTGAAAGGAGGGAGCTCCAGAAATGATCCTGAGAATAATAAACTCAGCCTCTTTTTCCGGCATTATCTGTGTGACTACTTTGCATCTGCCGAGTCAGCTCTGATTCTGGCTTCATCTCCAGGAGGTTCCAGCTTCTCTAGTCCCATCACGGAGAGTCTCAGAGGGGCACTAGTCATTTCCGCCTGTCATACTCAGTGGCTTTGCCTTTCTCATTTTTAGACTTTCTCCTTCTCTTTTTAAAACTATTATCATCCCACCAACAGGAAAAGCCTAGTGGGATTTGATCATGTGATGGCGGTCCATTGGTTAGTAAGGGAAAGGAGGAGACCAAAATTTGCTGGTAAATGACACACATGCTCTGTCCCCCTTCTGGTCCTTTCTCCCGGGCAACCTCCTTCCTTTCCTGGGCAGATATCCCATATTCTTACACAGTTTCCTCGTGTGGCCATGAGCTTGCCCTCTCCTCACTAAAGTCTGTCTGGACCTGTCCTGGTCCTCTTGGGACATGTTTGCAGGGTGGAGAACAGGGACAGACTGGGGAAATTCCCTGTGTGCAAAGACCTTGTCAGTCCAGTTTGGAGACTCACGTCAGATCTCGGCATTTTCCAGAGCATTGCTCGGCCAGTTCACTGGTGGTGGTGGGGGGGGGGGGGCTTGGGGGAAGGGTGGGTTGCAAATGAGCAAGTCAGAGTTCCCACAAATGAGCAATCACACACACACACACACACACACACACACAAATCCATCTGATCATTTTGATCTGGATCATTTTCATTCGTGATGTACCAAATAAACTCCATCCATAAAAGTTAGGGGCCAGAGTACAATGGGGAAGTCACTTGCCTTATAAGCAGCTGACCCTGGTTGGGTCCCTAGCACTGTATAGGGTCCCCCAAGATCCACCAGGATCTCTGAGCACAGAGCCAGGGGCAAGCCAGGAGTATGGCCAAAAGTGCTGTGCTTCCCCCTCCATTGAAAGTCAGTGGAAAGGACTCATTGCTCCTTGGGGCAAAATTCCTGTGTCTGGAATATGTTTCTTGTGCCTTCTGCGATGATTAGGTCGGAGGGAATCATTCCTTCTCGTTCCTTGCCTTTCTTTTCCCATTCCCATTCTTTCACAGCTGTTCTCAGTCGTTCAGATCCGGATCTGTTTCCATTCACGGCTGCTGGGCACTCTTGAGAAGTTGGGGGCTCTCTTTTCCAGTTCTCTTCTCCCTCTCTCTCCCCACTGGCTGTGAACTTCCAAGTGGGGAAGGACTTAGGAGCTTCTGCACTCAGCCCCCTGAAGGAAACTCAGCAGTCTCTAAGTTGCCTTGCTCTTTCCAAAATCCTAAGCATCATCCCGCTTATTAATGAGGGATCTGGAATTCTCTGTGACCTTCTACTTAGAAGTTACCACTTCTCCCAGAGCGTATCCAATGACAACTAGGTGTTGGGAAGGAAAGGAGGTGGGGTGTGGGCACCCCATGAGCTCTCTGGAACAGTATTTGCATATGTCTGTTTTCCTGGGTTCTTCCCAAAGCCCCAGGGGAGAATGAACCCCCAGCTTGGCTGATTCAACAGGTAGGTCAACAGAAACACACCCTGAGCCCTGCATTTCCTCCTCCTCCACCCCTGCACAGACACTCACAAAGGAGCTTCATTGGGAACCCTGGCAGCCCTCCTTCAGCCCTGGCTGTCTTCAGCGGGGCTTTGCTTCCACATTCCTGCCTGACCTCCTTAGAGGACAGAGGGCACTTCTGGTTTCGTGCTCGGCCTAAGCCAAGGGGAATTTTCTCCTCTGATTCAGACCATCTGGCCCTAGTTTTCCCTCCAATCACCTGGGCTGATGTCAGAGTTTAGAGAGTGCTAAGCCTGAAGCGACCTTGCCCAGTGCCAGTCCACCCACCCACGTCTCCCAAGTCCTCCTCCAGTATTCTTTTAAAAACAATACCCACCCCAGAGTCTCTGGTCTCCCTGACAAGAATGTCCTCTATTGTCTCCCAAGGTTTTCTGGGGGCAAGAGCAAAGCTTGCCAGGGAGAGGGGCAAAGCAAACCAGGGGCCTCCTTCGGATTTGTCTGGGGACTGTCGCCCACTCTGAATGCTGGGTCACCAACTTTCTTCCAAGGGAACATGACACAACTGTCCTTCCACACTTCCTCCACCATATTACTGTTCTCTTCATAGGGGCCACATCTGGCAGTGCTCAGAGTAGCAGGACCACGCCCAGAAGATGAGCATACCCAGGACTGCTTGGGGGTCCCAAGGGCTGTCTGGGGGTGCGGGAAGGGGGAGCAATGCGATGCAGTGCCAGGGATGGAGTTCAGGGCCTTGCACATTCTAGGTATGTGTTCTGCTACTTGAGTCGCATCTCCCAAGTCCTCCTCCAGTATTCTTTTAAAAACAACCCCCTCCTTCTTCCTTGCTAACCCTTTTCTGTAGAGACCAAAGAGACACAGGTGTGAATCTAACCACCACTGACCGCAGTCTCCTGCTTGTGACCAGTGACTGAATTTAAACAGAAAGTCCAGTCCCTACCCTCGAAAAAGCCAGTGCTCAAGGCACAGGGGCCCCCAGGGGTCCCTTTCACAACTGTCTTTAATGTTCCTGTGCATCAGAATTCATCCTGAGTCCCTTGGGTCAATGACTCTTCAGAGAGCAACTTCTTCTTCCTCTCATGCTCAGCTGACATGCCAGCACTGTGTCCAGAAATCAGGAAGGAGCCATGGATGACAGGCTGTTCAGGGTGGGGACATGGAGAGGTGGGGGGCTTCCTCTGGAGACTGGGGGGCCTCCTCACAGTTAAAGATTCTCAGGGGTTCCCTGTAAAAGCTCCTTCTGCCCAGACACAGGTAGGAAATGACTCGCTGTCCAGTACGCTGAAGGACACCTACCTGTCCAGTGTTTGTCATCTGTTCCATGCGTCTCGATGGACAGGGGCTTCCCAGGAAGCAAGAGAGACACTTCTGACGAGCTGCTCCTCCCTCTGCCATCCACTAACTGCCCACCAGCCTCCTGTCTGCCACAGATCTGCACTGGGCCCCAGCAGGGTCTCCTGAGTGATCTGCTCTGTGCCCATCTTGGACTGCCCGCTCCAGCCCTGCCCACGGGGTCCTGCTCCATCAGTCCGTCTCCCCAGCCCTCTCCTGCTCCCTAGGACAGGACCCAGAGCAGGCATCAGTTCCTGAAAACCCAGCCAGGACGGGACACTCAGAAAGCACATGACCTGCTGAGGGAAGAACAGCCAGCGATGAGAAACAGAGATGGAGGAACTCCCCGAAGCCCCTTCTCAAGCCCCCTGGCCTGGCAGAAACCTGGGTGTGGAGGGAGAGCATGAAAGTGAACAAGTCATGGAGTCTCCTTGCCCACCTTCCAGCCCCCAGAACCGACTCGGGCTCCAGGTCTGGGGCACCAGCGCCACCCAGAGACTGGCAGAGGCTGGGGCTATGTGGGGCGGGAGCCAGTCTTTGGGGCTTCTGCCAGGGACAAACCCTCTTCCCACGATGCGCCTCAGAGCTGCCTGCAGTCTGGGCCCAGTTTGGGTTTCCCTGGCTCTGCTGATCCTCCTCGGGGAGAGAGTGAGGAAGGAGGATGCAAGAGGGAAGAGGGAGGATGGAACGAGGGGGGGGAGGGGGAGAAGGAGGAAAACAGGGAAGAAGCAGGAGGGAGGGAGGAAAGAAGGAGGAGGAGGGAGGGAGGAGGGAGGAGACCAAGGAGGGTGGAGGGAGGGGGGATGAGGGAGGGGACCAGGAAGGGAGGAGAGGGAGGAGGGAAGGGAGGAGGGGGAGGAGAGAGGAGGGAGAAAGGAGAGGAGGGAGGGGAGGGAGGAGGGAGGAGGGAGGAGAGGGAGGGAGGAGGGAAAAGAGGGAGTGGAGGGAGGGGGGAGAAAGGAGGAGGGAGGGGAGGGAGGAGGGAGGAGGGGGGCAGGCACTGCCTCCCCACCCCACCCTCGGGACCAGAGCAGCAGGAAGCACTGGCACAGGCGTCAGGGAGCAGCGGCGGGCACACCATGACCCATGGCCACGGGCACGGCGCAGCGGCTGGGCAGCCTCACCCTCTTCTCCCGCGACGACTTCGAGGGCGACTGGCTCCGCGTGGCCAGCGGTGGCTTCGGCCAGGTGTTTCAGGTGCGGCACAAGCGCTGGCACACGGACTACGCCATCAAGTGCTCCCCCTGCCTCCTGCCTGGAGCCCCCAGGTACCCGCCCGGTCCCTCCCTTTCCTGCCAGAACGGAGAGATCTCGGGAGGGCAGGTGACTCCCGGGAGAGCTGGTCTCAGCACGTTCTGATTCCACTCGGGCTTCCCAGATGCCTGGTTCTCTCTGGCACAGCCGTAAGAAACCCACAAAGTTAGGTTGGTTCTAAGCAGGACCAACCCTCTAAAGACTCCCTAAGGACTGGCAAAACAGTGCAGGGCTGAGGCGTTTGCCTTGCACATGGCCCATCCGGGTCCAGACTCCAGCAACTAAAAGGTCCCCCTGAGTCCCTCCTGGAGGGATCCATGAGCACAGAACTAGGAGCAACTCAGCACCACCAGCTGTAGCTCCCCCAACAGAGGAGAAAGAAAGAAAGAAAGAAAGAAAGAAAGAAAGAAAGAAAGAAAGAAAGAAAGAAAGAAAGCTCTGACCTCCCAGGCTGGGGACTCCCCCCTGCTTTAGGGGGACGATGGCAGATGAAGGCTGCCACTGTCCTCCCCAGCCCTGAAGGCCATGGCACAGGGGCTGTGTCCTGTGAAGGCACTCTTCTCCCCGCTATGTGGCCACCAATGAGGGTGCAGACTGGTCACAGGGCCCACAAGATGGTCAAGCCCAGGCCACAGTCAACCTTGTCTCTGACCACCCCCCGCCCCCAGCTCTCCTCAGAGACACCAAGGCCACTCCTTGGCAGGCTGCCATTGTTACCCTTGCTTCCTCTTCCTCAGTTTCCTCAATCTCTGTCTTCCTACTGAGGTGTGCCCTCGTCTCCTTCCCTTAGTGCTCCTGGCCCCTCCCTGGCAGCCAGGAAGGAGATCTTGCGTGGGGAGAACTGAGTGCAATGACCACCACAAGGCCACTGTGTTGACCAAGGACCTCAATTCCCAATGTTTTCCCTTCCCACGTCCCGGGAACTGACTGGGGAGAAAGGCTCTGAGATTTCAGTCGTTAGTGCCCACTCCCTGTGCAGTACTGTCACAGAAACTTCCCAAGTATTTCTTCACTGTATTACTACCCAGGGATTACTTCCGTGTATTACTACCTGGGTATTACTTCATTGTTATTACTATGCGGGCATGACATCCATGGAGTATTTCACTGGGTCCTCGCCGTCTCCTCATTCATTCGACATCCCCTTGTTGAACAACTGTTGCTTCTATACTTTGTGCCCTGACCCCTCCATAGCTGATTCGGTCCCAAGTTGAGCAGGTTTTTGTCCCCTAAATCTTGCCCTGGTCATTCCTTTCTCTCCATCACCAGTCTACTGGTCTAGGCTCTGATCGTCTCTGGCCTGAGTGATGCCAAGAGTTTTCTAACTGGACTAGCGTCCACTCCCCTTTTCAGTCCTCCATAGATCAAATCCACCAGTTCCTCACTGCCCTGGCAGTGAACTCTGTGATTGTCCCCCCTCCCTCCTGCTCTGGCCACTCCAGCCCAGCGGCCCTCCGCTACCCATCTCTCTCTCACTAGTGACCACGTCCCTCCTGACACCGTCTTACATACAGACTCTTGCTTCTTTCTAGAAAGCTTCTTCCTCTCTGTTGCTTTATTTCTGTGGGGTGGATGAGTTTGAGTCATGCCCTGTCGCCCTGGAGGCTGTTTCTGGTTCTGCACTCAGGGGTGACCTGTGGTGGTTCTGAGGGGCCTGCTACTGTGCTAGGAATCGAATCGAACCAGGGTTGTCATCATGCCAAATGAGCACCACACACCCTGAACTCTCTCTTTGGTGTCTCTATATACGTAACTCATATGAATCTTCACTTTTCCTTCCTCAGGGAAGCCTCCATTCACGAGCTGCCATAGTGTCACTAATCTTAGTTCTCGTGTCTTCTCTGTGTAGATATTTCCACTCAGACATAGCAGGTGCACAAAGGGTCACTAGAGTATCCACCCACCTGCCCGGAATCTGTTCCCTTCCCTGCTTCAGCCCTGGAGCCTATCTCTTGGTTGGGATTGTCACCATCAGAACCTGAAAGGAGCCCGAGGTTTGGAGAGGAAGATGATGAGTTCTGTGTTGGGCACATTGCATGGAAGGGACCTCTCGACAGACACAGCAGCCCGCAGACCTCAGGGCACAGGCCTGAGCGAACCATTAAAAGCTCTCTTTGTTCCAGTGGTGGTTGTGACTGGGACCTAGATAATATTCATTTATTCTAAGCACTGAGTATACAAAGAAACATCCGTGTCTTCAAGGAATCAGATTATAAATAATGGAGGAGGGTCAAAAACAAACAATTTTTTTTGGTCTATAACACAGCAACTTGACATTTTCTTTTCATTATTTTTTTTTTGAGGAAAGGGGTTGTTGGGCCACACCTGACCGTGCTCAGGGCTCACCCCCACATCTCGGGGTAGGGGTCATTGCTGGAGGTGTTCAATGGACCATAGGCAATGGTTGGAGACAGAACCAACCCTTGTACTATCTCACAGGTGCAAACATGACATTTTTTTCAATTAAACTAACTAAGGAGAGAGGCTGGGAATTAGCTCAGGGGTGAGGAGGACTTGCATGCTCATGGATGCAAGTCAATTCCTGACATTTTGTGGTGTCAAATACCAGTAGGGATACCCTTGGTGATCCCTGAGCGTTGCCAGGGCTGTAGTGTTCACCTCCAGCACTGCTGGACCCAAACAGAGACACATCACTGGCCCCAGTGTCAAACCATCTGCCAGGCCACATCAATAGTCCCAGCTTTAAGTCATCCAACCAGGTTGGTCAACAGGAATAGTTCCTGGGTACCCTGAGCACTACTTGGAAGCAACTGCTTCCCCCTCAGAATAATAATAATAATAATAATAATAATAATAATACTTAAGGCAAGTTGAATAATCTGATCACCTAGGAAAATGTTTTGTCTAAAAATATTTATCTGTGCATGGCAGGAAACGATCTCCGGAGCTTGAGGTTAGGATTGTTGCTGTCTGCAGTGGCTACTACAGTAAAGTCTGAACAGAGATTTGAAGCCAAGAAGGAATAAGCCTGCAGCTCTCTCATGGAGGAGCACTCCAGGGAGCAGCAGGGGTGAAGTGGGGAGGCACCGTGATTGGCTTTATGGAGAAACAAGAAGTCAGAAGGGCAGTAAAGGAGGAGAAGGAGGAGGAAGGGGAGGGGGGGAAGAAAGCGGGGAGGGAGGAGGGAAGAGGAGAGAGGAGGGAAAGGGGGAGGAGGAGAAAGAAGAGGAGGAAGGGGAGGGAGAGGAGGAGGAAGAAGAGGAGGAGAGGGGGGAGGAAGAGGAGGGAAAGGGGGAGGAGGAAGAGGAGGAAGAGGAGGGAAAGGGGGAAGAGGAAGAGGAGGAGGTGAGGAGGAGGAGGGGGGAGGAGGAGGAAGGGAAGGAGGGTAAGAGGGGAGTGGAGGAGGGGGAGGAGGGTAAGAGGAGAAGGGGAGGAGGGGGAAGGGAAGGGGAGAGGAGAGGAGAAGCAGAAGCATGCAGCAAGTTGGCCCATGGGCAGCACGTGTAGATCTTGGTGGATGACTCTGGCCTTTACCACGTGTGAGAGGGAACTGGCGGATGCTTCCCCACCAAGTAGTGTGCCAGGCTCTGACTGGGAACAGGATGGATGGGGAGAGAGAGAAGCTGAGAGACCAGTGAGGAGCAAGAGGCCCAAGAACTGGGGAGAACGGTGAAGGTCCTGTGGCTTCTGAGGTAGAGCGGGTGCGGTGAGGGAAGTGAGGACTCAGGCCCAGAGAGTGTCGGCACAGAGCTGAGGTCAGTGAATATTTCAGAGGGGAAGATAAAAGAAGTCACCTGAATCATAAACGGGAACTGAGAGTTGTTCATAGGCAACAACTTGGCAGGGGATGGGGGAGTCTTCAGAGACCATAGCTAGAGCTGTGCAAAGTCTGGAGACCTGAAACCAGACGGAAAGGGGGTGCCGAAGGTGAGGAAAGAGGGAGACAGCGGCAGAGCCCAGGCTCTCAGCCAGTCCTGATACGTCGAGGAACTGGGCTCGTGCCTGTTATTCCTACTTTACAGCTGCCAAAACTGAGGCCCAGATGATTCACTGGCTCAAAGCCTTGCTAAGTATAAGCGGAGAAGCCGGGATTCGGGATTGAATAATCAGGATGAGAAAGCACCACTGGGTGACAGAGACTGTCTCTGTTCCAGAGAACTCAATGGGATAAAAGAGGATAAGTTTGGCAGTGGCAGAGGGGAGGTTCCCGGAAATGTGGAGCACTAGAGGAGGGTGGGGGAGGCAGGGGATCAGCTCGGGAGTCTGCCCGCTACCTCACTGCCCACCAGCCTCTGATGGCTTTTCTCTCACATCGGTTCTGCTAGTGTCTGCTTTGGAGAATGTCATTTCTCCTAATCATCGGCCCCGCAGTCCCCAGTCAGCCGCAGTCTGCAGCTTTACTGTTCTGTGGGCAGACGGGCCAGAGGGTTTGCAGAGAATTACCTGGAGAGGCCTCCCCTGGCCTCCTGACTAGTTCAGAGCCACAAAGATGCATCGTGCTGGGCGTGGCAATATGCTGTGGGGAAGGGAAGCTGGATAATGACAGTTCACCTGGAAAGTGGGAGATCACGCGGGTCCCTCCTGCTTCTAGAAGAAGATCCCACAGCAGCCCACACTGCGTGGTGCGTAGGGAGGAGCAGGGAGAGGAGCGAAGGAGGGGACGGGAGCAGAAAAAGAACATGTGCCTTGAAAACATGCTATAAAAAAAAACATTGTGTTAAGCAACATACTAAGAGAGGTCAAGGTTGGGGAACTGATGAACGGTCTCTTCTTGACAGCTCTGGGTTCTTAGTTTTTCCCTATGAAGTATTTGCCGTACTCTCATGATTGAAGTAGCATAGGCGACGTTTTAAAACAGAAGCATGAAGATAATATGAGTCTTCCAGGGGCTTGCAGTTCGTTGGAGAGATAAACACACAGGTGAGCAGACAGGCTTTTCATGGGCCAGAGTATGAATTACCTAGCCTGGCAAGTGCTCTACTTCCGGTCTGGCCATTGCTGGCCGCCTGGCTCCCAAGGTGGGCAGCCAGCATCCTGTCGTGTCTCCTATTCCCTCCTCTGTCAAATGCCTGTGGTTTCCCTGGGTGCCCACACCGGGCACAAAGCCATGAGAGCAAGTAGAGGAGGACTCTACCGCATCCATCTTTCTCTCCTTCCTCTCCATAGCTCCGACGTGAACTGCCTCATCGAAGAGGCAGCCAAAATGGAGAAGATCAAGTTTCAGCACATTGTGTCCATCTATGGGGTGTGCCAGCAGCCCCTGGGCATTGTGATGGAGTTCATGACCAATGGCTCCTTGGAGAAGGCACTGTCCACTCACTGCCTCAGTTGGCAGCTCAAGTTCCGCATCATCCATGAGACCAGCCTGGCCATGAACTTCCTCCACAGCATGAACCCCCCTCTGCTCCACCTGGACCTTAAGCCGGGCAATATCCTCCTGGACGGCAACATGCATGTCAAGGTGAGACCCCTGGGCAGCCTCTGTTCCTCTTTCCTTCTAGAGTCTTGCCCATGCGAGCCAGATGACCTTCCTGCTCACTGCTGGGAATATCACGAGTCTTGGGAAGCTCATGGGCACATATTCTGCAAACAGGAGGAACCGTGTCTAAAATGAAGCTGAGTGAGCAGCACAGTTTAGATCAGGAGGTCACAAAACAGGAGGCCTGCACAACTATCTCCTAGCCCCCGTCTTTCATTTCTCAGGTGGGAGGATAACCCCAATTCCTCCTACCATATACTTGAGGTGGATCTCTAAGTGGAGGAGACGATCCCTCAGAGCAATCATGATTTTTTTTCTCCATTCCTAGAGGAGGCCACACACTCTCCCTGCCCCCAGGACCTTTGCACATTCTGCTCTCTTTGCCAGGAGCAGGGCTCTCTATTCTTTTTATCGAGCCAAGGCTAACCCACTTCCTGGCTCTCAGCTTAATGTGCACCATCTCACTCTTCCCAATTCAGTCTTAAAGACTCTCACTCTGTCTCTTCATTTTCCCTGGCCCACTTGTAAGTTTATAAGTCATTTGTGAAACTCTTTCATGAATGCCTCTACACTGCATCTACGAATAAGCTTGTGAGGGGGTTGGGGGAGGGTGTCCTGTCTTTCTGACCCATAGCCTGATGTGGTGACACTCAGTGCTTGGGTAGTTGGTATATGAATGAATCAATGAATGGCAACAAAGAGGAAATAAATACAGTGTACAGGTTTAAACCCGTGGAGGTGGAAAGAGCAGAATCTCAACAAGCAGTTTTGTACATATTCCCTCTGGCTTGCATTTCCCAACTGGGGGGACCATATGGCCAGGATATTCCAAGGGGGCCACAAGTGAACGGGGGTCATGACATGAGACTAGGGAGCCTTCCAGTTTGTGGGGATCCATAGGAAGGAAATAGGTGGAAGGGACCTTGGTCAGACTAAGTTTGAGAAGTTGAGAGAGTTGAGCATGTAGGGCATTGGCCTTGCACACGCTGACCCGAGTTTTGTCCCTGGCATCCCATATGATCCCACCGAGCAGTGCCAGGAGTAATCCCTGAGTGCAGAGCCAGGAGGAACCCCTGACCCAAAGGGCCAAAAAAGAAAAATGACAGAGGCTGAGAAGCATTGGGCTAGATAATAACAGAGCCTGCCAGTGCTCAGGGGCCGATCGGGCTCCAAGTCCTTTCTGCCAGTCTCCCATTGAGTGCTCCTTCCTGCCCCGGCGCTCAGGATGCAAACTACTTCCCTCTAATAGATGAAGACGCTAAGCCTCTGAGAAGACCGGTGGCACATGCCAGAGCCGGGAGAGGGCCTGGCTCTCACCTGAGACCAGCCGGCAAGAGTGGGGGGGGGTACCAGGCGCTTTTCTGGAGGGAGACTAGTGGGGCAGGTGATGTTCAAAGGGCCAAGCATAGGCTCCGCATGAGGAAGCTCTGGGTTCTAGCCCCCCGCACAGCCAGGTATGGCCACCACTAGCCCACACCCAACAAAGAAGGTGACCGTGGCCCGGGGACCCCGTACCTCCCAGGTCTCTGACTTCGGCCTGTCCAAGTGGCTGGAACCGTCGGCTCGCGGGCAGTACCTCGAGAGGTCGGCGCTGCGGGGCACCCTTAGCTACATCCCCCCTGAGGTATTCCTGGAGAGTAACAAGGCCCCGGGGCCCAGCTATGATGTGTACAGGTGAGGGGAGTCCCTGTCCCCGCGGGGGGTGGGGGAGGGGGAGGGCAGCAGGGGCTCCGCTGACCTTAGACACCCAGAGCATCACTCAGGAGGGGCGTCCCCCTGTCCACAGCTTCGGGATTGTCGTCTGGGAGCTCCTCACTCAGAAGAAACCCTACTCAGGTAGCCGGCAGGGTGATGCCGGGATGGGCTCTGGGCAGGGGCTGGTGGAAGGCGTGCGGGGGCAGAACACGAGGCAGGTGCGTGTTGAGGGGGCCTGTCTGCTGGGTCACGGCCTCCCTCTGCCTCCCCCTGAACTTTCTATAACTCATGCAACAAAGGACGGGCAGGCTCTGCTCCCACCAGGCACCCGGCTCCTTTGCTTCCGAGGTGGCTTCTCCTGCGCACTTCACTGGGGGGGTTGGGGTGGGGAGGAGCCTGGCTGTGTGATGGGACACAACCAGGGCCCACAGGACAGCCTGCGGTGGACCTTCCGAGCTCCCCTGGTCTCCGTGCCTCTGCACCCCAATTCTGACTCTCCCTCCCTCCCTCCCTCCCTCCCTCCCTCCATCCCTCCCTCTGTCCCTCCCAGGCTTTCGCACGATGGCCATTATCATCCGGGTGGCAGCAGGCACTCGGCCTTCCTTGAGGCCTTTCTCCCACGAGTGGCCCCATGAGACGCAGCACATGGCGGAGCTGATGAGGCGCTGCTGGGACCAGGACCCCGAAAAGAGGCCGAGCTTCCCAGGTGCCAGCCTGCCCGGCCTAGGCTGCCGAGAGGGGAGGCTGGGCACAGGGCGCCACCGAGAGCACTGCAGAGAGATGGGGCGTGGGGGGGTGGGGGTGGGGAGGAGGCTCTGCACCAGGAAGGCTGGGCTGGGGGCCACTGAGGACGGCAGGCTGGGCTCCCCAAGTCACTCTGGCCACCAGCCCCCTCTGCTGCCACTGATCCTCCATTGGTCCGGCCCCTCACAGCGTGTGCTGACCACAGGCTCCCGGGCCTGGGGGATCTGGACGTGCCATAGTCCTTAGGGACCAAGATGCGTGGGGTCTGTGGGTTCATCCTGTGCCTCCTTTCATGGGCCAGGACCAGTGACCTGCCACAGAACCCGCTGAGCTCCATCTGGATCCTTCTAACTGGTCCCCAGACAGGAGTGTAGGGGACCCGGGAAATGGGAGGGGGCTATCACAGGAAGGCGTTGGCCCACCACCTGCCCTCACCCCTCCTCCCCACCCCGCCCCCGCGGCACAGACATCGTCCTGGAGACGCACCTGCTGCTTTCGCTGCTGCAGAGCCCTGTGGCCACCCCCGAGAGCGAGGCGCTGGCCCGGAAGGTGTCAGGCAAGGCCTCTGCGCACTGGGCCCAGGAGGTGAGTGGTGGGATAGAGAGGCCACCCCGCAGCATGGCGTGACGCGTGACCCACACAAACGACTAAGGGTCTGTGTTCCGTTCAGCAGGGGCTCCGAGCCTCACCCCTCACACTGTGAACGGGGGGAGGGGGGGCTGCGTCTTCGTCCCGTCTCACCTCAGTTGAATGGAGACTCCCCAGATGAATGGAGACTCCTCAGCCACGGGTCAGGGTGGGGGTCCTGGCTGCACCCCCACAACCACCTGCCTGCCTTGTGGCTCCAGGGAAAGTCAAGGGCCTGGGTACCTCTTTCTCACAGGATCCTCTCTGCTCGGGGGGTTCTGTGAGACCCCACTGGGGGTGGACCAGCAGGGATAAGGCCTCCCAGGACCCACCAGAGTTGAGAGAGGGAGGGAGAAAGGGCAGAGGTGGGCACTGAGCAGTGGGCCCAGCTGACCCACCTGTGTCGTCTGGTTCCCCCAGGTCAGCGAGGAAGTGAGTCTGGAGCTGGTGGACAGTGGTGAGTCCTGGAGCCCTCAGTGGCTCAGAGGCTCCAGTGCTGGACTGTGACCTGAGCGAGCGTGCCTGGCTCCTCCCTCCAGGCTTGTGACAAGTCTCCACACCCAGGGGGTCCCTGTCCCACTCCTCCCTTGAGTCTCATCCTTCTAAGAAGCCTCAGCATTGGGGAGGGTTTCGAATGGCTACACATTAGAATTTCTGGGGGCTGAAAATACCAAAGGCTGGATCCTACCCCAGTCTCTGCAAGGAGGGGCCCGGGAGGGAGCCTGAGGTTCTTGTGCCGGTGATTCGTTAATCACCACGCTTCTAATTCTAAGCCCGGCTGGCTGGGGAAAATTCCAGAAACGGCCCTCAGGCCTCCCGGGACTTCCAACCCCACATCTGCACCAGCACACGTTCACTTCCAACGACTCTGCTCTGACAATTCTCCCTAATTCTCCCCGACACAATCTGTCCCCCACCCCCCACCCCCGCCCGGGGAGAAGCATGGGCTGGACATTGCTCATATCCCGTCTGACCCAGTGACCCAGAGACCTCCGAGGCTCAGAGGTGGAGTCGGCTGAGGTCATGAGTGCTGGGCAGTGGGGTCAGGATCAGCACCCAGGCCCCTTGTGGCCTCGTCCCAGAGAGAAGCCTCAGGGGGTGGCTGTGGAAATCAGGAGCAGAAGAGGCCAGATTTACGGGGGGGGGGGGCAGCGGGGGGGTCTTAGAGGGCTAGAGTACTTGCTCTTGCACACAGGCATTCTAAGTTTTGTCCTTGGCACCGCTGGGGACTGCCCCCAGACAAATGCTTTCCTGTGGGACATGGGTGTGAGCATTAGGACCACACCTGACCACCACCACTTCTCACACCGCTGCCTAGCGGCCCTGCTGCCCAGGCATGCAGTCTGACCCCTGTATTTTTTGTTTTGGGGTTTTTTGTTTTATTTCCTTTTTTTTTTTTTTTTGCTTTTGGGGTCACACCCAGTGATGCACAGGGGTTATTCCTGGCTCTGCACTCAGGAATCACTCCTGGCGGTGCTCAGAGGACCATATGGGATGCTGGGAATTGAACCCACGTCAGCCGCGTGCAAGGCAAATACCCTACCTGCTGTGCTATCATTCCAGCCCCTGACCCCTGTTTTTAAAATTGATTTTTCTGCTGGCCTGCCCAGGCCCATTTTCAAGCTTCTCTCCCTCCCGGCAGACTCCGGAGCCGGCTGGAAACGGCTCCTGCAGCTCTCGGACACGGGGAGCGCCGTGCCCAGCCTGTACGAGAACAAGGTGACACCCCTGCACTTGCTGGTGGCGCAGGGCAGTGTGGCACGGGTGAGGCTGCTCCTGGCCCACGAGGGCGATGTGGACTGCCAGACGGCCAGTGGCTCCACGCCCCTCCTCATCGCGGCCCAGGACCGGCAGCCTGACCTCTGCGCCCTGCTCCTGGAGCACGGGGCCGATGCCAACCTGGCCGACGAGGACGGCTGGGCCCCGCTGCACTTCGCAGCGCAAAACGGGGACGACCGCACGGCCCGCCTGCTCCTGGACCACGGCGCTGGCGTGGATGCCCGGGAACTCGAGGGCTGGACCCCGCTCCACCTGGCGGCGCAGAACAACTTCGAGAACGTCGCGCGGCTTCTGGTCTCCCGGCAGGCGGACCCCAACCTGCAGGAGGCTGAGGGGAAGACGCCCCTGCACGTGGCTGCCTGCTTGGGCCACGTGGGCCTGGTCAAGCTCCTGATAGGCCAGGGGGCAGAGCTGGATGCCCAGCAGAGAAACCAGAGGACCCCGCTGCACCTGGCCGTGGAGCGGGGCCAAGTGAGGGCCATTCAACACCTGCTGAAGAGTGGGGCCTCCCCCAACGCCCTCGACCACGGCGGCTACAGCCCCCTGCACACGGCGGCCGCCCTGGGCAAGTATCTCATCTGCAGAATGCTGTTGCGCCACGGCGCGGGCCTCGAGCTGCCAACCCAGCAGGGCTGGACCCCCCTGCACCTGGCAGCCTACAGGGGCCACCTGGAGGTCATCCACCTGCTGGCCGAGAACCACGCAGACCTGGGGGCCCTCGGAGGCATGGGCTGGACCCCCCTGCATCTGGCTGCCCACCATGGGGAGGAGGTGGTGGTGTCGGCGCTGCTGCAGTGCGGAGCTGAGGCCAACGCGGCCGAGCAGTCGGGCTGGACGCCCCTGCACCTGGCTGTGCAGAGGGGCGCCTTCCTGAGTGTCATCAACCTTCTGGAGCACGGGGCTGATGTCCACGCTCACAACCGGGTGGGCTGGACGCCTGCCCACCTGGCCGCCCTCCAGGGCAACACAGCCATCCTGAAAGTGCTGGTGAAGGCCGGTGCCCAGCTGGACACAGAGGACGGGCTGGGCTGCACCCCACTGCAGCTGGCTCTCCGGACCCACCAGCAGAGCGCCGTTGCCTTCCTCCAGGGCAAGAAGGCCCCCCTGGCTCTTCTGGACGGGGCTGAGCCTGGGGCCCAGACAGAAGTCTAGTCTGTGAGGGGCCATCCTTACCCGGCAGAAGCGCTGGGAGTGTGGAGGCCTTCCTGGCCCGACCTCCTACCTGAGTCTCAGAACTCTCTGCTGGCCCTTGAACCTCCTACTTGGCCTTCAGACCTCCCACTTGGCCCTCGGACCTCCCACCTGACTCTGAGACCTCCCTCCTGATCCTTGGACCTCCCACCTGGTCCTCGACCCTCAGTGAAACAGGGATCTGGGCCCCTGGGGCCCTGGCAGGGCAGCTTTCTCTGTCCCTTCTTCTCTTGGATTGAACTCAGTCCCCCCCCCCCCCCGGGGTGAAGTCCTGCTTCATGCCAAAAAGTTTCATCCCTTCAAGACTCTTCCCCACCTTCTCCCATGGACCTCTGGGTTCACAGGGGTCCTTAGTGCTGGGAATCCCGCAGAAGATGAGGAGAGGCAGCCGGAATGCCCCTCTTGGTCCACTTTCCTAGGAACTGGAAGTTGGGGGGAAACTTCCGCTCACTTATAAAGTCCAGCCAGTCCTTGCTCCCATGCTGACCTCTGCTTACTCAGGCCCTGTCCTAATCCCTGGGTGTCCCTCTATGGTTTGCCAGTGAAGGAGATGAACATTGCTGTTGCCTGAGTAAGGCTGTGTGTTTGTGGTGTGTGTGTGTGTGTGTGTGTGATGGGGGTTGGCAAAGTGAGAAGCATGGATCTTTGTCTCCCTGCCTCACCATTGGTTGTGTCAATTCCTCAAGTCAATAAAGCTGGGTACCCAATTTACCCCTTCCGAGGTAGACAGGGGGTGGGATGGGGGGTAGGGGGGACTGGAGCATTGTGTCGTGTACTGTTAGTCTGGAATGAGTGTGTGTATGTAGAGAGGGCAGCCGCGAGTTGAAGGGGATGTCCATGTTGAGGGTCAGGAGTTTGGGCCAGGTGTGGGTCTCGAGGGCTCTTTCCTCCTCAGAACTGGGTCCTGGGACTCTGCCTGGCCACTTGGGTGTCTCCCATGTTTGGGAGAGATTTGGGCAGGACAGGGTCATTCACAGAAGCCTGTATGAAAGTCCTGCCTCTGTGGCACTGTTCCTCTCTAGCATCAGGAAAGGGTCAGACAAGACAAGTGCATCCCTCCATCTCTCCATAAGGAGCTGTCCTTCCAACACAAGCCCAGTTTGCAATGCCAGAGAAAAGGGTGCTTCCTGCCCCAACTGCTGGCCAGCTCCCCGCAGAAGCAGACAGCAGGCGGCAAGCCTTCCTCCAGGTATCCCCCTGAACTGGGCACAGGCCTCGCTGACAACCTCCTACAAGAGACAGGGCAGAGGAAAGTCTGTCTGGACTTTCCCCTACAGGGCAGAGGATCCCTGCAAGCATAGTGGCCAGTGTTGTAGCTCTCAACCTTTGGCCTCTAGACAGTCATGCCAACCTCTGGGCTTGAAACATCTCACTGCGACATCTCACTGGGCCACAGGCTACACCACTGTGGAGAATGCTGTGACAGCATTGAACTGACCTGCAACCTAGAATAGTGGAGGTGCGTGCGTTTGTGTGTGTGTGTGTGTGTGTGTGTGTGTGTGTGTGTGAATATCTGGCCACAGTGGAGAATTCTCCAACACCACTGAACTGAATTGCAACCTTGAATAGTGGAATAGTGAAGGTGTGTGTGTGTGTGTGTGTGTGTGTGTGTGTGTGTGTGTGTGTAAATATTTGGGCCACAGTGGAGAATTCTGCAACACCATTGAACTGAATTGAAACCTAGAATAGTGGAATAGTGGAGGGTGTGTGTGTGTGTGTGTGTGTGTGTGTGTGTGTGTGTGTGTGTGTGTGTAAATATCTGGCCCTACCCTGGACCAGCTCAACCAGAATTTCCAGGGGAGCAGCCTGGTGTGAGCAGAGGAGCAGCCAGGGCTGAGGACAGCCACCAGGGGGCATCATACATGTTCACCATGTCCTTTTTCAGTAAAAGGTGAGTCAGTTCAAGGCCAGCTGCCCTGGGGGACAGCCTGCACGGGTGGGGTGTCAGCCGACTGTTCCTTTCTCTTACACCTAACAAGCCAGCTGGAGCTATCTCCTGAGACTAAGCCAAGCTAGTTTTAAAAGACACCCTGCAGAGTTTCTGGAACCCAAGGAGGGCGGGGTTTGCTGCAAGACACTATTTGCTTCTGCTGCATCCTAAATCACAGTGTTTAGGTTTAAGGTTGCCCAGGAAGCAGAGAAGGGCTGGGGGGGTTTCATCTCCCCAGGCAAGTGAGTTCAATGAGTCCCCGTGGGGAATCCCGTGGTCTACTCATTCCACTGCAGAGATATGGAGGGAAGAGCTTGGAGACAGGGTCAGAAAGGGCAGCTGATGCCTCTGCACCCCTTGTCCTAAGAATTACAGGAATCCCATGGACACATGAGCTGCCCACAGCAATCACTTCAACGCCGCCATCTTCCTTCTCCAAGAGCAACTGGGCAGCTCTGGCCAACATGGGCCCTTCTCTGCCAAAAGCACCTATTCCCTCTTCAGGTTACACTTCCCAGACGTACACTTCCTATCCCCAAATAGCATCTACCTCAGATTCATTTCAACACAGCTGGGGCAGAACCCCGGGGGGGGCTATAAACATGAAATGGCATGGGTGCAGTCCCTTGCATCCATGAAAACAAAAGTCACCAACACAGCCTGGACCTGGAAGGGCAGGGAGACAGAGAGCTGGGTCAGGCAGTGGCCACAGCACAGTGTGGAAAGGGATCCCAGATCTGTGGGGTCACAGGAGGTACACTATAGGCTGGTCAGTCTTTAGGCCAATCCTGATAGCAGGCCTGAGACCACCAGGGAGGCAAGATCAAAGGTTGCTTCTTTGTCACTTTGGAGCTACACCCGGCCCAGTGCTGGGGTGAGGTGCCTTCCGAGATTGCTCAGGAGCCCAAGAGCGCTAGGGCGGGGTAGAACCCAGAGCATCCAGCGTCAATAAAACTGCCACAGTCTTGTCCTTGAAAGCTCCCTACTGACTTGCTCCCCCAACCCCAGGCATGCCCAGGCTGCTATAGCATACTTGGCACGGAGGCAAATGGTGCCCACAGAGGTGGCCGTCTCCACACCCAGCTTCCCTGCCACAGGGCACCTGCGCCTTCATAGTGATGGCATCATGTCAGGGCCATGACTGTCTTCCCTCTGCGGCCTCTCAGGAGACAGCCATCACTTCCACTTTCTCTGTTTTGTTCCCAGCACCCGTCTCCAGCGGGAGCACCACAGCGGCTCAATAAATATTCACTGAGGAAGAGGTGGCTGGCGGAAGTGATGCAGTTTCCTCTCAATTCCCCAGGACACCTGCCTAGTCCAGGCACCTGGGACTCCTCCCAGAACCCAAGGACTGAGCCTTTCACACTGGCAGTCAGATGCAGACAGGTGATGGGGGAGGGTGCAGGGTGCAGGTAGATGCCCAGTGCCCCGCAGGGCCTAAATCAGAAGGCTACCCCAGCCTGGGGCTTCCCTCCGGAGTGGGCCACAGACTCAACCTGCTGGAAAAAGCAGATGAGTGAGTGTCATGATGAGACCTTCTAGGAGAAAGAAGCTAAAAATCTGAGGGTGGCAACTGGCTGGCCTCCAGCTTCCTTTCGGCCCTGCTATCTCAGGGGTCTGGGGCGGGGAGGGGGGGAGAGAGCCAGCGCCTGGGCCGCCCCCTTCCGCCTCGGCATACCCCGTCCCACAGCTCCCTCCTTTGCACCCGGGCACTGAGGGGGGAGGGGGCGGAGCCCAACCCTCCCCCTGCCCACTCTGGCTGTCAATCTGCTGTCTGGCACAGCGACGTGGAGCTTCATGACAACTGTGGGCAACTTTCCCTGCCCCGCCTCCCGCCCCTGCCTGCCCTCTTCCCCTCTTCCCTGTCAGTGCTGCTCAAACCATGCCCCCCTTCTCTCTTTCTCTCTTTCTTTCTCTTTCTTTCCATCCTTCTTCCCTCCTTTTTTCTCATGTCCTCTCCCTAAACAGCTGTTAAACTTGGGTCACCTCGCAGGGTTTTAATGACACAACAAGCCTTTAAGTGAGACCCAGCACTTCCAAGACTGTGTGTGTGTGTGTGTGTGTGAGTGTGTGAGTACATGAGTGTGTATATGTGTGTGAGTGTGTGTTTGTGTGAGTTTGTGTATATGTGAGCATGTTGTGTGTGTGTGTGTGTGTGTGTGTGTGTGTGTGTGTGTATGGTGGGACTGGGTAGCTGAGAGGTGTCTGGAGTCCCTCTCGAGGCTGGCACCCTCCCCAGGTGCTGTTTACTAGGTCCCTTGTCAGTGATCCCAGAACTAGATTAGGAGCCTGTTTGCCCCTTTCTGGAATCACGAAGCTCCCGGGATCCTTACCTGGGCTGAGCGCTCCGTTCAGGTTCAGTGAAAAGATCAAAGTCCGTAATTAAGTGTTCAGGGCAAGTTAGGTGCTCGCAACTTTGGTGCTAAAAATACGGTATTTAGCATGCAAATTACGCCCTGCCAGCTTGGAGCCTGAGCCGTGGGTGCCAGTTCCTTGTTTGTCATCACCACTGTTATTCCGCGGGCGCTAAGAATGTTCCTCTGGCACAAGCGGGGCTTTCTATTTCATTTCTCAAAAGCCAACTCTGTCATCAGGCCAGTGCCCAAAAGGTCTGGTCTGGGTCTGGCCTGCAGGCAGAGACGAGGGAGTGAGGGCCACCTGTTTCCCCAACCTGGCCCCGAGGAAGGGGTCTCAGGTGAACTGGAGGATGAGGCAGGCCAGGACAGAGCAGTCGTCCAAGGCCCTTCTTTCCAGGGTGGGCAAGGAGGGGCTAAGGACGAGGTTCTCCAGAGGTACAGGAGGAGGGGGGCCTGGTTTACTGAGGTCAGGTCCACCCCATGCCTGGCTGAGTGCCCCACGTCCACTTGGAAGGAGAGGACGGGGAGGAGGGGAGACCCACATGGGCGTGCCCATCTTCTCTGTCCTCCATCCTCTTCCTTCTCCCACAGTCCCGGCACACTGGTGACCCTGGTCAGCGCTGCCCTTTTCTGGTGCAGCGAGGACACTAGGCCTTTGACTTCTCCTGAGCGCAGAGGTCATGGGGGCCCTGCCTTCCGCCTGAGGGGCCTCAGATGTGACTCTTGTCAATGTTTTATTGGTTTGGAACATGTGTGGTGATGTTACAGAGTCTGGGGCCGGGGCCACCCCCAAGCTGCAGTTTCCCCTCCTCCCTCGAGCAGGACCAGGCCAGGCCGAGTGGCAAGAGCAGCCTCTGAGCCAGCGGCTCCTCTAAGGCGCAGGGAAGGGGTCCTGGGAGAGAGAAGAGGCAAAGGCATAGAAAAGGAAAGTGGTTTTGCGGCACGGGGTGGCAGGAGGCAGCCCCCACAGAAGCCCAGACACCCCGCCCCAGCCATGGTCCCAAGTCTGCTTTGCCCGCCTGTCCCCAGGCTGGCTCGGCATCTGCTACAAGAGGGGACGTGCCCAAGTCTGTCAGCCGCAGCAGGGTGGGCTGGGGGGCGGGGGTCCTCACCCCACAGTCTCTTGAGGTGCTCTGAGACCAGGGTGGCTCCCCTTTGGGGCTGTGGAAACTCGCCAGGAGCAGGTTCCGGGGAGCCAGGTCGGGAGTCCACTGCAGTGAAAAGGGGACTCCTGTCAGTGTGGGGGGGGAAGGGGGGGAAGGGGTGGAGATTTTTGGCTTGAACTTCTCTGGGGTCCGTCCTGCTGTCTGGTATTTACAGAATCGCCTGGGACTCATGTATTCAGGGGCGTTGGCGAGGGCTCTGGCTTCTCGGTCTGGGCCTTCTGGGGGGTGAAAGTCTGTTTCTCTGCCACCTTCCCAAAAAGGCCTGTGAAGACCAGGCTCCGCCCCACAGAGAATAGCCTCTAAGGTCTCACTCAGGTCCTGTGACTCCAGGGCCCCAGAGAAAGATCAAGGAAGGCGGCTGCATCTTTGGTGCCAAGGAGAGGGAGCCGAGATGAGTGTGTGTGTGTGTGTGTGTGTGTGTGTGTGTGTGGCAGGGGGTGGGGGTGGGGGGTCTCCACGATCTGCACCCAAGTCGGGGGCCCCAGCTGTCTAGCACTCCCCTGGCAGAGAGACGGCGTAGTGCGCAGTGAGGGGCATGGTGCCAAGCTAACACTGCAGGGCCTGCGAGGGCATAGAATGGGCCTAACACCCAGTGCCCTCCTGCCCCTGGATCCCAGGGCCCGAGGCCCGGCCGGCCCAGGCAGGGACATGAGAAGCAGGCTGCTGGGCAGGCGGGCAGCATGGTCAGCAGTGAAGGATCTTCATGAAGGCCTTGCGGAACTCAATATTAAAGGTGGTGTAGATGATGGGGTTGACGGCGCTGTTGACATAGCCCAGCCACGTGAAGGCGCTGTACAGGACGGGCGGGATGTTGCAGTCACAGTGTATGTTCAGGATGTGGGTGATGAAGAAGGGCAGCCAGCAGATGATGAAGACGCCTGGGGGAGAGGGTGTGGTCAGGCTGGGCCCCAGGGCCAGGGAGGTGCTGGGCTCTCAAGGGCACCCAGTTGCTCTCAGAGGCCCTGGCCCAGACTCTGAGGCTCTGGACTGGAGCAGCACCCTCCTGGAAGAATCGTGGGCTTGGGTTCTCTTCTGCAGGGGCCCTCACCTCCCTCAGCCTATTCCTTGCCTGTCAATGGGTAGAAGTACATCTACCTCCTAGGCAAGGATAAAAGAATGGCAATGGACGCCCATGTTGACATCCTGGCATGATTCAGTTGGTAGAAATGTCATCTTTGAGGACAATGTCCTCCTTGGGAGTGGGGACTCTGTTCACTGCAATAAGAGGGTAAATGAAGAGCAAAGCAACCACCCGGCTCCATCCCCCTCAGAACAGAAATGCCTCCTGAGCTTGCATCTCTCCAGGCCGCCAATGTGCAGGCTCTTGCTTCGTCTTTCCCCAACTCCCCCTACTCCCAGTGGACCCCATCCTCTACGGCGGACTGCACTCTCCCCTAGATCAACCTTCTCCCCACTGTGACTCAGGCAGGCACATTAGCGTGGAAGCTGTATGTGTTCAAGAGGCTCAGAGGCTGACCGGAAGCCACCAGAGAGGGACAGTGGGGCGGGGTCTGCAAAAACAGCGAACACAGCAAGAGCCTCCGTCTCTGAGAGCCTAGCTCCAAGCTGCTGTCACCCTAGGCCACATGACCACCAGCTAACTGCCCATTATCCTGCTGTGACACGTGTTCTGCATTAGCTAAGGAGAGCACTAACAATCCCCCTACCATGGGTTGGCAGCAAGAGGAGGGTGACATATGGCCATGAAAGAGGAAAGCAGAGCCACATCCACTTGTTTCCAGCCACCAAATCCATCTCTTGATCTTTTCATTTTGGGGGGAAGAGGCACTCTCCCAGCAGTTCTCCATGGTCTACCCATGGCTCTTATGGGGGGGGGGGGGGGCAGCTACAAGATTTATACCCCAAAGCACTCCAGGAAGCCATGCAATGCCAAGGCTCAAGCCCAGGGTCTCCCTCAACACAACATGCGCCCTACCACTTGAGTCACATCTCCAATCTCAGCTCTTGACTTCTCCGTGTTCCTTAGCTGAGACCTCTTCCACTGACCCGGCCCCACACAACCATGGCTGAGTCCAACAAACTGATGTTCCATTTCTTCCCGAGAGCACCGACATCCTGCACCACTGAGGCCACTCTGACTTCTCCGTTGTTGTAACACTGTCACCAGCCTGAAGCACGACCATCTCAACAGTCCTGAGCCAAAACCTACCCCAGTGAAGGGGACACTGGCAGGCTCCAGGCTCTAGAGTCAGACCGTGGAGCTGCAAATCCTATGTACCTCGCAGCCGAGGCACAAGAGTTCAACCCTGAGCCCTATCTCTAAAATGCATGGATTTAGAGCATAATGTCAGATAATGTCAGCTCTACAGGGAAGGGAATAGCAGGAAAGGGGACTCATTGACTGTCCTTCAGAATAGGCCCGAACCGGGCAGCCCAGGAGACTCACCTAGCACGATGGCAAGCATCTGAGTGGCTTTCTTCTCCTTCTGCTGGGACAGCTTCCTGCGGCTCAGGCTCTTGAGTGAGGTCCGGGTCTTGCCATTGGGCATCGTCTGGATCTCGAAGAACCTGGCAAACCTGGGGTGGTTTTTGGCATGCCCGTTCTTCTCTGGTTTGGCAGGGCTGTCAGGAGTGCTGTGGAGGCCGTGGTGCGATGGGTCGGGGAGGGTCAGCTGGTGGTGGCTGGGTGGAATGGGACTGTACCGGGTCCTCTCTGGAGGGCTAGTGCTGGACAGCATCTCCATCTCCAGCTCCTGGGCTCGACGGGCAGCGTCCTGCACAGAGGCAGAGCATTCTGGGTGAAAGCCGGGCAAGTTCTCCGGACCAGCTACCTACGTGGCCTCACTCAGCTTTTCCCTGGCCCCACCTGGTGCCTCTTACAAACACCAGAGTCACTCTGTTGGCCTCTGGGACTCAGCAGCGTCCAAAGACTCATCTCTACCTCCCTTCCCTGAGAAAAGCCACTCAATGAGCCCACGAGCCTTCTGTGCGGTGTAGACCCAGATGTTCCTCATATGAACCGAGCCACACTTCCTGAGTACCGGCCATGTGCTGGCTACCCACCCGGCAGCCCCAGAATAATCACAGGTGGGCACTCAGGGTTTGCTCCAGGAGCTCATGTTCTGCCAGAGGATCCCCTGTGTTCTTTCCTCTGAGATATGCCTGCACCAGCACACCCCTAGGGGCTCCCCATTCTGCTGGGATGCTGAACCAAGTATTAAAGGGCCAACACCTGGGGCTGACGAGGGTGGGGGCCCATATGGTTCTGCTCGTGTCCCTGGTGTTCTCTTTCAGGCGCTCGTGTTCCCAAGCGTGTGAGCTCCGCTTGAGGGGCTGAAATGCAGTCTTGCTGTATTCCCCACGTGGTGTCTGCGGGTCCTGCATCCTGAGCCCCTCGATGGGCTCCAGTCTGCAAAGCAGCTCCCAATGGGATGGGCCTCTTCAGGGTTCCCTGAGTAGGACAGATAGCAGGTGCTCCTGTCCCTGAGTGAGTGTGGTGTGTGTGACAATTCTGGACCTCAGGACCACCTTTGCTGGCCAGCCCTCAGAGCCTGCCTGCCACAGGCAGAAGAACACAGGAGCAGGCCCTGAGTCACACAAGGCATGGCTATAGGTACACGTCCCCTCATGGGCAGGTCAGGTGGCAGGGGATTCCCTAATCTCTCTGAGCCTCTGTTTCCTCTTCTGTCAGGTGAAGATCAAGGTCAAAAAGACTTGCCTCTCAGACTCCCTGGGAGGATTTGATGAGATGATAAGGGCATAGTAGGTGTTCCCTGAATGGTAACAGCACTACTGTTTTGCAGTTAGCATGGCCAAGTCCTTTCTCCTACTGGTGTGTGTGTGTGTGTGTGTGTATGTGTGTGTGTGTGTTGCACTTCCTCTCTGGATCTTGTCCCATGCCTGCTATGACGTGTACAGAGTGAAGAAAAGTGGGGGATTCTCGGAGATGCTTATTCCTCTGAGGTCTTTGAGAATCCAGCAGGAAGGTCTCCTGGGGGTGACAGGCTGGCTCAGGGTCCCCAGCCTGAGCACTTACCATTCTCCTCCTGTTCACTGGGAAACTCCCATTAGACTTCATGATAACGGTGCAGAGTTTCATGTCCTCGGGGTGAGTGCAGTTGCCCTGTGGGGTGAGCCAGTACACGGGTCATGACGGGGAGGGGGGGGGGCAGAAACCCAATGCTGAGGACACACCCTGGGCCCAGGGGCTCAGAGAAGGCAGAAACTAAGAGTGTGAGGGCCTGAGGAAGTGATCAGAGGTGTGGAGAGAAGTTACCAGGACAAGGAACAAGGGACTCCAAATGTTAAGGGCACTGCTAAAGCATCAGACCCCATGCTTGGCCGGCATACATCCCTCTCACAGGCATCCTCCAGAGCACCCTAAGAGGTTGGTGCAGTGATTCCTACTCAACAGACAGGAAACGAAGGCTCAGAGAAGTTAACAACTGGCCTGAGATCACTCAGGCAGTGCCCAGCTTTGAATCTAAAGTGTCTCATGACAAATTCTTGTTCCTTTCATATTCACAAACTGCCCTCCTCAGAGACGGCTGAGGGAAGGGAAGATTCAAATGACAGAGCAGTCAATGAAGGAGGGTGGAGGAAGAAAGAGGGGGTATGGGGGGGGGGCAGATGGGTTGTCGGCATCAGGGAGGACAAGGGAGACAGAAGAGTTGGAGCGAGAACAGGAGTCAGCGAGGTTCCTGAGGGCAGCTCTGTTCAGACATTATGTTTTTTTTTCTTGTATGTTTATTTGTTTTTGTTTTGTTTTGTTTTAGGGCCATGTCCAGCAGTATTCAGGTACTCCTAGCTCTGCACAAAGAAGTCACTCCCAGTGGACTTTGGGGGGCCATATGGGATGCCGTGGATTGAACCCAGGCCAGCTTTGCACTAGGCAAGTAACCTCCCTGCTGTACTCTCTCCCTGGTCCCTCTGTTCCGAGACTCAACTTCCATGCCCTCTCGTGGCCTCTACACCACCTACCCCACCCCCGGAGAATTGAATCCTTCCCAGGAGGCCTAAGTCTCTGCCATCTGCTCCCACCCAAGGTCTCGGGCTCCTCCTCCCTTCCTGCAAGAGCACCCCACACCCCCCCCCAGAGCAAGACCCAGAACCCGCTGACGGGAGGGGAGACCCTGCAGGGACGGGGTCGTGGGACCTTGAGCGGAGCCTTCAGGTTGGCCCTGAAAGCGCGGCTGCTGCGCTTGGTGTTGACCCGCTTGCGGCGCTTCCGGAGGACCATGTAGATCTTGATGTAGACAAGTAGCGTGACGATGAAGGGCACGTAGAAGGAGACGATGGAGGAGTAGACCACGAAGGCGGGGTTGGCGATGATGCACTCATTCTGGTCTGGGGAAAGGAGCCCCCCCGAGGCTGGGTCAGCAGGCCCTGAGAGCTCTACCCTGAGACCTTTCCCTCCTGCCTGAGAAGCGAGTTTACAGAGAATAGGAACAGACGTTGGTGTGTGCCTGGGCACATGAGACTCTGACACATGTGCTGTATCAACCAGGATTTAAAACCCAACTGGGACCAAACCCACGGGCAATGCTGTCTTCCAAGTCTTCCTGTTAATATTCCAACCTTATTTCTACCCCGGCTTTGTCATCTGTGAGCACGGGAATAAAGCCAAAGGATTTGCCAAAACAGACCTAACATTCCTCTCAAACGATGATTTTAGCCCTGTCTGAATGTTTTGGGGAAGGTCTGTCACCTTTGATGGTTGGAACAAAGTATCTTGGTCCTATCTGCTACCTCACCTGTGTTCTAAAGAGTTCCCAGTACCTTACAGACCTGCAAGCGTGGGGCCTCGGCAGACTAGGAAGAGCCCTTAGCCTGCTTCTCAGAATCCCCACGGGAGAGAGCCTGGAGAGTTAGCCTGAGTTCCAAGTGCTTTCAGGACTTCTCTGGGTCCTGTCTTCCCAGTCTCCTAGGGTGCAGCTGCAGGATGATGCACCTTGAGGACCCTTAAAGCCACGTGCTTAGATCCTGTCTTAGCTGCCTCTGCCTCCCTCTCAGAGAACCAACACAGGGGCTGCCTCCTGTTCATTCTAGCTTTCCTGCTCCGGGAGGCTCTGCAGCCTCAGTCATTACCCAAGTACTAAGGAACCCCAGGAACCTCTCCCATGTACAGCTGTGCAATGTTGGGGGCAAGGAGAGGTCTTTGACCTGCTATAACTCATTAAGTCGAGGTGAAAAGGGCATAACACACTCTTGAGCCCCTTTGCAGCGCCTGTCTCATCCTAGTACACTGGGACTCAGGCCTCTCTCTCTCCTCTCTCTCTGCCTCTCTGTCTCTGTCTTCTCTCTGTCTCTCTGCCTGTCTGCCTGTCTCTCTCTCTCTCTCTCTCTCTCTCTCTCTCTCTCTCTCTCTCTCACACACACACACACACACACACACACACACACACACATACACACACATAGAGGCCTGCCTGGCTGGAGTGCAGGATGGCAAATGAGCCTCTTGGCCTCCCTGCAGCTCTGGACTGGAGTTGAGAGACCCCAGGCAGCACACCAGAAGCAGAAACTCAGCCAAGCTGGGCTTCAGACATGTCAGGAGCTGGACTCACCTGTGTTGTTGAGCCCGAAGAGCAGTGGGCAGGAGATGGTGAAAGACAGGACCCAGACGATGGCGATCATGACAGTGACTCTGCGCTTGGAGCTATAGCGTGTGTTGTAGAGCATGGGCATGGCCACAGCTGTGTACCTGTGAGGGGGTGGGTCCAGGGTCCATGAGCAGCCTCCCCGCCACACACCCACACACACACCACAGACAGCCCTGGCCTGGGTTGGCCTATCAGCTTCCAGCATGCTGCCACTCTCCCCTAAACCCTAACTCCCTTAATATAGGTTGGGACCCCAGGGGGCCTTGCAGAATGGAATGATGGAGAAGCAAGACATCTTTAAAAAAATGTTTTAAAGATGAGTTGTTTTCAGAGCACCAGTTCTGTATGATTTATCATTAACAAACATTTGGTTTATTTTCTTTTGGTGGGGCTGCACTGGCTGTCCTCAGGACTTACTCCTCGCTCCATGCCTGGGGCTCACTCCTTGGAGTGCTCTGGAGACCATTTGGGGTGCCAGGCAAGCACCTTGCCTGTTGCACTATCTCTCTGGCCCCTGATTTGTCTACCCTTTCTGCAACCTTATATATCTGAGGTCACATAAAAATGTCTCAGGCAAAAAGGGGTCATGAGTGGAAGAAGCTCTAACAACCTTGCTCTCAATCCCCCTCCCACCATCCGTCTCTGAGTCACACACTGAGGACACTGGTCATTCCCAGTCAAATCTCATTAGCAGTGACCCCATCTATGAGTCCGATCTCCCCGATAGCATCTAAAAGGTTTTGACTGTTACTGGCAACAGAGACAAAGCCAGGTTCTCCCACCTGCACAGTACATGATCTGAAACATATCCCATTTTAGGGGTTTGGAGAACTTAGCCTGGCACCCCTGCTGTGCCCACAGGAGGTGAGGGGGTGTTGATGGTGGTAACCAGACCCCTTGGAGCAAACTGAAGGCCCATTTTCAGCAGAAAAATTTTTAAATGGCCATGTTGATGATGCTTATATTCCTCAACACAGTGCCTCTCACACCTGGCTTTATTCCATATTCCAGGAATTCTGCAAGGGGCCCAAAAAAAAAAAATCCAACTCAGTGACTTAAAGTGTCTAGGGCAAGAAGCTTAGAATATCATCCATGACTGAGCACAGGAAGTCTGGTTTGAGCCCTAGCACCACCGGGACCAACCCCTGAGCACAGAGCCAGGAGTAGCTTCCAAGCAGCACTGAGTATAACCGCAAAAAAACAAAAGTGTGTTGGGCCATAGAGACAGGAAAGCAGGGAAGTCACATGCTTAGCATGAAGCCAACTCAAGCCCAACACCCCCCCAACCCCCCACCACATATGGCCCCCAGATCCCATATGTGAGCCCACCAGGTGTGATACAAGAGCACCACCATGTGTGGCTGTAGCACTGTCCTCCAGTTGTTCATCGATTTGCTTGAGCAGGCCCAGTAACATCTCCATTGTGGGACTTGTTGTTACTGTGTTTGGCATATCGAATACATCACGGGTAGCTTGCCAGGCTTTGCCGTGCTGGAGAGATACTCTGAGTACCTTGCTGGGCTCTCTGAGAGGGGCAGAGGAATCGAACCCGGCTCCGCCAGGTTAGCCGCGTGCAAGGAAAACGGCCTACCACTGTGTTATCGTTCCGAGCGTTTGACCATGTGTGGCTAAGTAAATCAAACCAAAATGCGTCTTGGGAAAACATGAAGATGGGAGCTTAATCCGCAGGGCAGCTGCATAAGCTGAAGTGACTCTGGCTACTCCCCTGACTTGGGATCCTCAGCCAAAAGACAAAAATGAATCCTGTGAGGGAAGTAGAACCAGGACCTCTGGGGACCTGGGTGGTACATGGTGCTGGCTCACGGTGCAGAGGAGAGAAAAGCTCTAGGACACAGATTAGCAACTGGAGCAGTTGGCATCACCCTGGCTTTGTGCCCTGAGCTAGCCATCAACACAATTATTCCAACCAGCTAACAGGCCAATGCCAGGTGGTCAGGGTCCTCATAACTGAACAATGAAACAAGGCTCCAGATGCTCATGATCTGCTCAAGGTCACAGAAATCAGAAGAGATGGCACAAGGGCTTCTGTCAGGGCCAAGAACTTTCTCCTCAGCCCCGGGCTGCTGGGATTCTTGGGCACAGGGAGTCTCTCTGGGGACCCAGGGCTCTGTACCCCCTCAGTCTGTGCACAGACATGCAGACAGACACGTATGCACACATGTAAGGAATGAGAGGCGTGCCCCCCAGAAGGAAGTTTCATAGCAGGCCTCACCCGAAAGGCCAGGAAGCCTAGAAGGTGATGAGCCTGGCTGGTCCCTTCACGATGCCCAGGGGCCTTACCTGTCTATGCTGATGGCACACAGGTTCAGGATGCTCGCTGTGCACATCATGACATCCAGGGTGATGAAGATGTCACAGTGAATCTTGCTAAATTTCCACTCACCTACCACCTAGGAGCAAAGAAAAGTGCTGGGTAGAAGCAGAGGCGGAGATCAGCTTAACCCGCACAGCTCAACCCTGGGCAGAAGATCAGGCCTTGGGGTCCATGGGAAGTTGTAGGGTTCGGTGGGGCACTGGCCGTGGTCTTCAGAGAAGAGGAGACAGTGACAGGAACTGAGTTGGGGCCCTGGACATAGGGGTCATTGTCCAGCTCTCAGAGAGAATGAATGTTGTGCCCTGAGATACCATCTCCTGAGTGGCCAGAACAGTGACCTCTCCTTTGAAAGGCCGGCAAACACATGCCTGAAGTGCTATTCCAAGGACTATTCGGGGCACCCCACCAGCCCCCTGTCCATCTGTGGCCCGTCCTAGTATCTGTGTAGTGATGGTGGGTCTGAAAGGCCCAGATCCAGGCCTGGCCCCTTGCGCAGTGCAGTCCTCACTCTGGGCAGAGGGGACCTCTTTCAGGGCACGGGGAGATTGTGTTTTTGTGGGAACCATCAAATATCTACCATTCTCTTCATAACTACGGTCACAGCTAACATGGGGCCAGCCTACTAATAACTAGAGAGGCCATACTAGGACTTTCTTGGATACTAACTTGTGATTATTAAGAATAAATAAATAAATGAAATGCAGTGATGTGTGATGTTGGTACTATTACTGTCTGTGCAGTATGTATGAGGAAACTGTAGCAGAGACTGTTTACCCCCAACAACCCTCCTTTGACCTTGACGGTCTGAGTTCTGGGACCCTTCTTTGAAAGAGCACAGATGGGGCACAGGCCTTGAGAAGCTGTTCAGGGAGTGACCTTCAAACCCCATCCTGAGCAGGAGGGATGGATGGAGTTCTATGCCTGCATTGGAGATCAAGCCTACTGGACTCTGGTCCCTGGGCACAAATGCCTGCATGTGGTTTGGGATCCGTGGTGGTTTTGTTGTTGTTGTTTTTTCTGAGCAGTCAGGGCATCTTGAAAATCTCTGCCTGTGCTAAAAGAAGCGAAGGAGTGGCCTGGAGCTTCCCTTGAGCCAGTGTGGAGGCAATAACAGGAATCAGGGTCGGGGCCTGGGGTAGAAAGATGAAAGGGTGCTCCTTGTGGCCAGTCTTCTCTCCCACAAGTCTGTTCACCTACATTTCCAGTTTTCTTTTAAAAGTGGATGGATACTCCTCCAAGACCTGGGACCCTAGCAGGGACTGACATCTCTATTTCAGAGTCAGGCAACATCAGGGTCTAACCAACAGATAATTAACTACACACTCCTTTCTGAGGAAAGGAGATGTGTGGTTCCTGGGGACCTTGATCTGGAGGTTCCAGACACAGCACTAGAACCAACTGGGAGCAGGCAAGGAGGAGGGGAAGAAGGAGGAGGAGGAGCAGAAGGAAGAGGAGGAAGAGAAGGAAGAGGTGCAAGAGAAAAACATGTTGCTGCAATCCCCTCTCCCCCCTTTTTTGGCTTTTTGAGTCATACCCGGGGGACCACATGGGATGCCAGGAATTGAAACTGCTGTGTCCAGGACAAATGCCCAAGCTCCTATACTATTGCTCCAGGCCCCTATTAATCTCCATTTCTAAGTATATTTTGGACCTCAAAAGAGCAACATCTCCTTTCTTGAGGATCTTCATCAATTATTCTCATTTTTGGAGGTGACCTCATAGAACTACAAGAGTACTGTGAAGTGCAGGTGAAGTCACCTAACCTTCCTGACTATTTGGTTCTTGATGAAGAGTGGCAATACTAATGTCGGCGTCTTGAGGAGTATTTGAGAAAAATGCTGACAGAAAGATGCCTGACTCCTTATAAGGTCTCTGTAACCACAGCTGGATGGCCAAGGAGACAACCCACTCTTTGATTACGGAGATAAAGGTAAGCCCAGAGTAGAGGAAGTAAGTGGTCACCTGAAAATCCCACCCAAAGTGTTGGTAAGACACTCCTCCAGGAGAGGGTGCTAGAGCAGCAGGGACCCCATACCTACCTCCATGTAGACAACCCAGGGCATGACAAGTGTGGCAACAAGGAGGTCAGCCACAGCGAGGCTGACGATCAGGTAGTTGGTGGTGGTCTGCAGCGCCTTCTCACGGGACACAGCCATGCACACCAGCACATTGCCGAAGACGATGATAAAGATGAGGAGGGTGAGTAGCATGGCATAATAGTTGTAGTGAAGCCGGTCGCCCCTGCCTTCGGACCCATTGAAGGGCCGGCTCCAGTTCTGGCTCTCCAGGTCATCCTCGTACCAGGTCAGGTTCAGTGGATCCATTGGGGCAGCGGGGCCACTGGGTGACCAGGCTCTGGCCAGGGAAGATGACACAAGAGTAAACAGAAGGGCCCTGAGAGCGAAGCTTTCCAATCAGACCAATCATTTGGGTAGGAAGGGGGCTGTGTCCTGCCTTGGGATTTTAAGTTTCATAGTCAAAGATTTTCTGAAAAGAGTGCTTGCTCTAAGTAGGTTCTTGCAGATGGTGAAACAAATAAGAAGGCATAATTCCTTATAATAAAATGAACAAACTTCATTTTATTATAATGAAGACCCTGGTCTTTCATTCATTTATTCAATAAACACTAGTCAAGCACTTCCCATGTAATTGTACAGGTTACTGACAAGATTCCACCTCCTAGTGGTGGGAGCTGGAACATGCCTTTGTGCATTTTCGACACTGCAAATATTTACTGAGCATGTTCTACAGAGTGCTAAAAATGTGGAACAAAATAAACATGGCACTGGAGCTCACACGCTAATAGAAACAATAGTCAAACAATTAAGCGATGAAATCAGAAAGTGGTACACACCCAAAAACAAAAGAAAGAAAGAAAGGCAAGTCACGTGATTTGGAATTTTGGAATTTAAAGAAGATTTCCCAGAGGAAATGCTATTCAACAGACACTAGAGGATAGAGAATAGGTAGGAATTAGACAGGTAATAAGAAGGTGGGAGCCAGGGAGGAATGCGATAGACCTACAGAAGGACAGAATTAGAATGTGCATGCCATTGAGGAGGGCTCTACAGAGACCCGAGTAGCTAGAACACAGGAGATAGCATGAGTTAAATTGGAGAGGACGAAACAAGTGAAAGCGTTGGAGAGGATAAGGGTCAGTGATTTTCAACAACCACTCCACACAAACCAGCACCAGTCTGTAGATATAAAAGGCTGAAGACCACTGGCAGATTCATTCTAGAAATTTAGACAGGAACCAGGGCAAGGGAACGAGCTGATCATATTTGCCTCTCTGGGTAGATTTGTCCCACTACTAAAAGAGACAGGACTCTCTCTCAAGGTCAAACCTTTTGTGGGGCAGTCCACAAACCATGTGTAGAGAATGAAGGGCAATGCCAAACTGGGTAGCAAGACACCAGCTGAGTGGCTGTAGGAACCCAAGTAAAGAAATGGTGAGATTCTACATTTGTGCCTGAGAGCCCCAAGGTAAAGGATCTCGGTCCAGGGGTAAGGTCCTTCCTACAGGAGGCAACATGGAGAAGGAAATAGGAGGCGTTTGCCACACACCTGAGTAAGAGAGAGTTCCAGCAAGCAAAAACATAATTACATCCTTCATAGCAATAAATGTTTGGGAGGAAACGTAGGGCATGGGGTTCATGGCTAGACAGATCTGGTCTTGTAAACTTGGGAATCCCTAAAATTCTGGATGCAGAGCTGCTGTGATGTAGAAGAAATCTGAGAGGGGGGAGTGATAAGCAATGATGGTTTCTGGAAGGCTGCAGGAATGAGAATTGGCTGGAGGGGGGTTCAGAATTGGGGTTAAGTAAAAAGTCAATTTTGAAGGCCACAGTGTAGCACAGTGGGTAGGGCATTTGCCTTGTACATGGCCAACCCAGGTTCAATCCCCAGCATCCCATGTAGTCCCCAGAGCACCACTAGAAATAATTCCTGAGTATAAAGCCAGGAGTAACCCCTGAGCATCTCTAGGTGTGACCTCAAAAGCCAAAATAGATAAATATGTTTTAAAAGTCAGTTTCATGAAAGTTGGTTACTGACTAGATTGGAGGGGTATTGACTAGATTCAGCAGGGTAAGGAGTGGAAGACGACAATTTCTGCCTGGGGCAAGCCAAGGAAGCAGAGAGGCCCAGAGGCAGGCTAAAGAGGCATAGGGCAGGCATGGAGGACTGACAGCCTGCGATTTGACTGTGATTGAAACATAATACACTTATAATACAGCTTTCCTGCTAACAAAAGTGCTCCTGTTCCACAGCATGGAATTAAATTCACCAGAATTTCAAGCATTGTGCACAAAGCACCAGGTGTTTTGCTACCCAAAAGGAATTGAAGCTGCCAATTTCTGCCATGGAAAATGAACATGGTGCCATGCCCAAGGCGGGGACACTCTAAGATATGTTGGAGGGAACCCCAATCTGCCCACCTTGGGAGCCTGTATGAGAGCCATGCTTTGCAATTTCAGCTTGGAACTGCCACGCTTGAGTTTCCAAGGAAAGCAAGTCCCCTCGCTGCACATGAGAAGATGTGAATGGCGTCCTTATGACAAGTCTTCCACACTAATGGACTAGAGCACCGAGACTCACTGACGCTATTATCTGCAGAGCTGACTCATCCATCCCTTTTGCATTGGGAGCACACAGCAGGACACCTGTGTCTGGAACGCATTTATTGAAGTAGAATCTATGGGATCTTCTAGGCACTGTGCCCAGTCTGGGTGATGATGGTGGTGGCAGGATGGGGGGGGGGGGGGGGGAGGTCCATGAGTCACAGCTTCTCCAGGATTCTCATCATTCCTCTCCCCTCCTCCCACATCGTTAGTTCCTCTTCGACCAGAGCCAGTAGCTACTGATGGGCACCCTCAGCTCCCAGTACCCCTCTCCCACACTTCTCTTCCTGTGGCCCAATCTGGGCCTACCTCTGACAATGGCTTCTTATCCTTATAAAGGACTGGATGTTTTCCTACATTTCTTTCACTTGTTGATAGACCCTTTCGCTTATCCTCATAATCTTTTGAGACTTGTTCTTTTTCACCACAATGTATAAGTGAGAGAAGATTTGGGGTAACTTCTATTGCTTTCCTCAGTGCTGCCCAATATCTGCAAAGCAAAATCTGCTCTGAATCCTCTGAATCCTTGGGCCCAGGAAGTCATCCTAAGTCCTCCTGTCTGGCTCCCTCCATCCCTGCTCTGACTCCCACACAACCTTTCACAGTTCTGTTCCAGGACATTCTCCATTTGTGTGTGAGTGTGTGTGTGTGTGTGTGTGTGTGTGTGTTTGTGTGTGTGTTTCCCTGGGGCTCAAGCATCTTAAATGTTACACTGTGCACAGTTCACACTTCATCTTCTTGGAGGAAGAACCAAATAAAACATTACTTGATCTTCATTTCCCACTCCTAGTTCTGTGACTTGCAGCAGAACGTGTTGAACAGATGTTTGCTAAACTGAATCAAAGGTCCTGAGTCCAGTTGGGAAGGAAACTGCTCCACAATGGAAATGTTACTATAGATGCAACACCGCAAGAGGGTGGATCCACCTGTTAACCGTCCATTGTCACCATTTCCTAGTCTGCATGACCAAGTGCTGTAGTCCTCCAGAGGATCTGGGTAGCATTCCAGAACACCCACTTCAGAATGGTACTTCAGTGGATGTTCAGAAATTAGAGGGGACATTCAGAAATTATGGGACATGGTCATGACTGGACTATTCACCAAAGGCTGCCTGGAAGAAGAACTTAAACTAGGACTGCAAAATTGTGGTTCATCAGATTGCTAGTCAGAGCAGGTTGGGGGTAATTCTGCATGGAGTTGGCTACTCAAAAGGGTAAATGTGAGTCTGTTTCCCAAGGGGAAAAAGTGCTCAGACATCAAATTCATAAGCACTCGCTCTCTGGTATCTGGTGGCTGACACAGTGTAATATATTATAGAAAGAAAGGGGAAACACAGACAATGTTTAATGCCTGCAGACCCTTTTAATATCCTCCAATCCCTGGGGTGATCTCCAGTTCCCACCATCATCTCAACATTCTCCCTATCTCTCTCAAACAGGGGCTGTTTGGCTGGCTCTTGGGGAAACAGTCCTGCCCAATATCTGCAAAGAAAGATCTGCTCTGAGCAGGAATTTAACTTCAGCCAGTCCTCCGTGGAGGAGATATTCCAGGAGAAGAGGCAGTATAACTTGGACTAAAAAATCCAGGCCTCTTTTTCTCACTAGTGGCTGCAGCCTTGGGCAGTATTTTTTAGCCTTCTGGGAATGCCTCAGTTTTCACATCTGCAAAACAGGGATAGTAATCATTACTGTGAAGTTGATGTTGGTATGACCAGCACAGGTCATCCCTCAGGGAGTGTAAATGAACATTAACTTTTTGTTAATGTTCAAACAAAACCAAAAGAAAGGGTAAACATAATGAGGTGCCAAGGAGGACAATGATGTGCTGTCCAGAGGCTGCCCTTTTGAAGTAAGAAATCCTTTTGGGCTCCTGCTACACCGAATTCCCTAATGGCTCATCTTGCAAATGCTATTGGAGGATGAGTTCCAAGACACAGCAACCCAGCCCTTGTGAGGAAGTGAAGGAAAGAAAGAAAGTCTATGGGTTGGAGAGATAGTAGGGGGTAGGGTGCTTGCCTTGAACACTGCCAGCCCCAATGTAATCCCCACCATCACATATGGTCCCCTAAGCAGCAGTAGGAGTGATCCCTGAACACAGAGTCAGCAGTCAGTCCTAATCACTTCAGGGGCGCCAATCCCAAAAGGAAGTTGATTCCTGAGGGGTTATAGTTATAGAAGAAATCTGAGTGATACTTTAAGATGAGGTAGCCTCTAGCCTGGAAGATCCAGATATCCCAGCCCACATCTGTGATCCAAGGTGTGACATTCCAGGGGTCACATTTCTAGGATGGAAGGCAGAAATGACCAGGAAAAACATAAAATATTATATGTACTACTAGGAAAGAAAATAATGCCAGAAAACCTTGACGTATCTCTAATTTGGGGATCAATAGATTGTATTCTGGTTTCAGAGACACTAAAGTGTGTGTGTGTGTTTGTTTGGGGGTACCATTTTAGAATGAATAAAATGCCCCCTGAAGTGCTGACACTTCCCCAGACTCCCCCTGCTCCTGCCTGAGCCTTGAGCTCTTCTTCCTTTGCTTCCACTGAGGGCTATCCAGATTGCTGGACTCCAAGCAGGTATCATGAGAAGAATGCATTCAGAGAAGCCGTGACCTTTTCACTTCAGGGTATGTTGTACCCCCCCCCCCACACACACACACATACCACCACCACCACCACCACCACCGAATCCCTTCCCTTGGCCTGCTCTTCAAGCCTTCCTGTCCAGTGAGAGATTTTGCTGATGAGCAGAGGGAAGAGTACATGGCCTGGTCCTGCCCCTTTGAGAAGCCAGGGAGACCAATGCCAGCAAACACCAGGTCCATACAGTGACTGGCATCCTGTATTTGCTGGGTGGGGCATAGTTCTCGGTGTTTTCCTTAAAAGAAGAGAGGCTAAATGTTTAAGACAAGGCAAATCATTCTTATAGTTACAAAGATCACATGTTATTAAAAAAGAAGCCCATTGCTAAAAGAAGCATTTTGATCCGTATTATGAAAATACAAGCAACTTATTCACCAGATTCCTTTGTTTTTGTTTTTGCTTTGGGGATACACTCAGCAATGCTCAGGGGTTACTCCTGGCTCTGCACTCAGGAATCACTCCTGGAAGTGTTTAGAGGATGGTATGGGATCAAACCTGGGTCGACCATGTGTAAGGCAAGCACCCTACCCACTATACTTTCTGGCCCCTTCACCAGCTCGCTTCTATTCTCCACCTTCCTCTTCTTAACTAAGTTGTGCCTCCAGTGTAAAAATTTTAAGTCATAGTCCCCACTTAAGGACATTAGTAAGCACCAAATGCATGCAGTCTGCTGTTTCTCAGCTCTTGTGGGTTTTAACTGCTTCCACCGGTCTCCTCAGAGAGGAGTGAATGCATCAGTTAATAGCATTAGTTCTTCTGGTGTTACAAACTCAACTGCATTACCTACAGACAGACAGACAGACAGACACAGGCGCGCACACACACACACACACACACACACACAGAGTCTGGGATGGTATTTGGAGATAAGGTCATTGGAAGGCAATTAGGTTTGGTGCAGCATGAAGATGGGTTGCTCGCAACAGGACTGTTGCCCTTGAAAGATACAGAGAGCTTGCCCTGGACTGTTTCCAGCACTCACTGCCCAGCCCCAGCTCAGAAGCATGAATGCCTACTGACAAAGCTCCCTAAGTCACCTACCCTGGTATGAATTCCCACTCTGTCCAGTCCCCACCTGCCGGCCTACCTGCAGCCCAAGGTGACTGCTGATGTCCTCACAGTCTGCAGAACTGACTTTCTGGAGTGTGCAGGGTTATCAGGACACAGAGAAGACGAAGTTGCACGCGGCCAGCCCCCAGCACTCTGCCAGCCTCCAGCCCTTGTGCTTTTTTCGTGTTACCCTAATCTGAAAGTCTTCTCAAACTGAGGAGTGCCCAGAACCCCACAACTGGGGTTGAGCTGGCCCCTTCGTGCTATTCCCTCCTGCTGGCCACCTGCTCTGCAAGGGGTGGTGGGAAAGAAGCAGGGCAGATGTAAGGGGGGTACAGGGGCGGGGGCAGGCAGAGTTCTTATTGCGGTTGCACAGCCAGGCACACCCCAGCCTGTGAACAGAAATAAGGATGTTGGAAGAGAAGAAGGAAAACTCAAACTTCCACAGTTAGAGGCTGACACCCCAAACTGATGTTTCTTCTCAGGAAGAACTTGGAAAGAACAAGTCCCCTAGCCTCCAGCCTGGTGGGGTGACATCCAATGGTCCATCATGGCTGCCTGGGGCCCCCAGAAAGGGACTGGCTGGTTGGTGTATGAGGGCAAGACCCCATGTCTCTCTGGTTCCCCTTCCATTCCCCAGTAGGACTGGGGTGGGGGGGGTGAGGGACCCGCGGAGCAGCATAAACTCAAGCAACCCGATTCCCGCTGAGCTGCCTCTCCTGAGAGTTTGGCATTTGAGTTAATCAAATTGTCTAATTAAAATGTAACAATCCCTTATCAGGCTCGATGGCGGGTGAGACACTGCTGTCTTAAACACATCATTTGCCCTCTTTTCTGAGACTTGAAGCATTTCAATGAAAAAGTGGTGGGGGGGGGCGGGGAGCCATTGGCATTTGCATTTCAAAAGCAGCTTGTTGGAGCAGCTCCCGAGATGCTGGGAAATTGGAGGTGGGGACAGGCTCCTCCCCAGATCACCCCTTGCTCCTCCAGACAAAGGTCCATGCTAAGACTAGGGGAGAAGATACCCTTGCTCCTAGTCTCCCTGCTGCTCCAGACACACCTTCCTGCAGCTCCAGGAAGAAAGAGGAAACAGAAGCATGAGGGAAGCAAGCCCCGTTCCAAAAGGGAAGGAAGGAGGGCAGGGGGCAACCCTGGGATCTGGTACTCCAGCTGCCCTGCCCAGGCAGCCATGAGAGCACGTCTCCAAGATGCAGGACAGGCCAATGTGGTGGATGAGCTGATCTGTGGGCAGGAGGAGGAAGAACGAAGAAAAATCTACTGCCCAGAGAGCAGACTATGGAATCAGGGGAGGTGGTGATGGTTTCATCACCTCCAACCTCTCCTTGTCTGTCCTTCCCAGCCTTCTGGGGTTGGGCCTCCAGTAAGGCTGGAGAGTGGGCCCAAGAGATGAAGCAGGAATCACTCTTTCCAGGCTCTGCAAAGGTCCTGTGGCCCAGAGTTCTTCAGGGCTCAGGCAGGATGAGGCCCCTTTGGACTCTCACTGCTCCTCCCCCTCTGTACCCAGTGCCTCAGCGCTGTTATGGAGGGGTGTTCTGGATGATTTAAATAGTTCTTGGCTGGTGGGTGGCTACAGTGCCCTCCAAAGGCCTGGGGAGGATGCTAAGACACCTTCTCCACCCCTCCACCCCACTTCATGCCCCTCAAACCTCCAGAGTCCAACCATGAATTCTGAAGGGGTAATGAGGAAGTAGAGCATGGGCCACTCGGAGCTCAGGCAGAGCTCAGATCGTTTGTGGGACAAAATGTCCAAACCTTCAAAAGCATGGAAGCTTCTAGAATCACTGGTCCCACTCTGGCTACTTCTAGGCCTCCTCAGCTGGAGCCAGGAGGGCAGACACAGTCACATGAAGAAGTGGTCGCAGTTTCTGCTCCCTGGAGGCAGCCCCGCCTTGCCTCCTTCCTCACAGCAAAGAGAAGCTAGTCCTGCAACTTCCTGTCACCAAAAGCACAAAGCAATCCGCACAGGCACCACCTGCTCCATCCTCACGTTATCCCCACACTGCCCCAATGACTCCCTGTCACCAGGCCCTGTCCTTCCTCTTCCTCTGGCTCAGGCTCTAGCCCACTCACCTCCTCCGGAGCAGGCAGGTCCTGCCTTCAGAGAAGCCTGTGCACTGCTCAAGCTGGGACTGTCCACCTGTTCAGTGCTCCCTGGATGCATGCTCCTTGGTGTGGCACTCATCACAGATGGGGTCACTGTCACTGTTCTTCCTGACAAACTGAGCACAGCTGATTTAAAGCTCACCCCTCTCTGCCTTGTTCACATCCACTGCTGCTCCCCACAATCCATCTGAGGGGGTGTCAGTTCCCTCGCAAAAGCTCCTTCTGGCTTGGAAGGTCTCACTCCTGGTGGTGCTAGGGGCTGGAAACGGCCTGCTCAGGGACCATGCAGGCTGTTTTCCAGGTAGGCCCTCATGAAGGAAAATGCAAGGCGTGTGTGTGCAGTCACGTGTGTGCTTAAAAGGAGCTAAGCTGGATTCAGCACAAAACGTCCACAGAACCGGACACAAACCCACACCCCACACCAGCTTATTGGGCAGCCTGTGACGGCTGGATTCAACTATGCAATATGAGCTTCAGCTGGCCATGGCAAAAGAGCTGTCTCCTTACGCAGTACCCATAGTGAGGAGAAAGCTTTCACAGGGACCACTCACAACACATCAAAGGAGCTGTGGGGTGTCCCCAGGAGAGGCAGGAGTCCAGAATTTTTTCGCCAACTGTGGAGAGGGATCCTGGGTGAGAATGCCAGAGTCAAATAAGATGAAGGATGTGCTCATCCTAGATCCCCTGCTCTGGATTTCTACTCCTCCAAGGTGATTGCATGCCCCCTGCTTTGTCCAGTACTCCTGGAAGAATGACAACGCCCCAAGAAGACATCAGGGCCCCATCAGGGCTGGACAGAGAACCCTGGGCCCTATAGTAGGCAAGGTCTGGGGAGGCCTAGCCTGGGCTGAGAGCTGTGCCGAGCTCCTTGAAGCTTCCAGGGGAACCTGCCTGACAGCCCAGTCCTGTGCATTTTGATGGCTCCGTAAAAATGAATCCTCAGTAACTGTCAAAATGTCACAAATTAATTAACTGTTACTGGAGTGACTCAGTGTGGGGAGGGGTGGGGGAGCCATTCCGTCGAACTCTCAGGGTGGCGGCACTGTTCCCTGCTGCGCTGCCTTCTGAGGAACAATCCTCAGGGCTCCAAGCCTGTGCAAGGGAAGGGCTAAGGCTGGCACCGGGGCAGCTCACGTGCGGAGCAGAAAATTGGCAGGTGGGAGGCAGGGTGCAGGGCGTGGGGGCCCCAGGCCCCTCCCCAAAGGAGAGAACACAGTGGAACACTGGGGAGAAGGAAGCTTCCAGAAACAGCTCTGGAGAGTTAAATTCAGAACAGAACCCACAGACCGGCATGGTCTGATTTCTCTCTCTCTCTCTCTCTCTCTCTCTCTCTCTCTCTCTCTCTCTCTCTCTCTCTTTCCCACAACCTTTTATTTTCCCCCAGCGAAGAGAAATGGGGAGGCTGAGCTGCCTTGGTCCTGGGGGCCATTCGGGGTCACAGAGCCAGGAACACTCAGGCAGCAGGGGTGGGGTGAGGGGAGTTGGAGGGCAGCCTAGGTCTCAGACCAGCCTCCTTGACCTTTACTTTAATTTCAAGAGAGAATTGAGAAAACATGTTCTTGAAAGTCAAGAGGGAGAGAAATCCTGAGCCTTATTGCTCTAGAAGGAGGAAAAATAATCCTCACTATTTGGCAGAAAATTGCTCTGCTTTATGAAAAGCCATCCCTGTTCATAAAAACAGAGGAACCAGAGTGAACATCTGCCCCCACGCTGCCAGAACCCTTTCGCCCAATCTCCTCATCCTTCCACTCAAGCAGACTGGCACAGTGGGCATCATTTCCACCAAGGAGAAAGAAGCTCTGAGGGGCGGCGGGAGGTACTAGGGGGTCAAGCAAGACTGAATTTTATAGTTCTCACACAAATACCTGGTCATGTGATAAGTGAAGGTGAAGCATCATCACATGGATGCTGCATCTCCCCAACTCTGTTGTCTGGCCCTCTCCCAAGGACACGGGAGCGTTAAACTGTCAGAACAGCTTCCCCCTTCCACAGAGGCTGATGGCTCAGCTCTCCGGTGGGATAGATGCCCGTTCTGATGACTCAGTAGTTACTACTGAGTTCCCCTTCTCGACCAGTCCCAGTCACTCCAGGAAGTTCTGCGTGGTTGTTTGTTTCACTGCATCTGAACAACAGCGCTATCGACTGTTATTTCCAAGTTACAGGCAAAAACTAGGCCCTTAAGATAGTGAGCTGCCAAGCTCTGTACGTGCAGTAAGGACACATGTAGTGGGTCTCTCTGCTTCCGTATGCCTCTCTTGTAAAGGCTCAAGGAGAGTCTGGAGTGGCAGAGAGTCACACATGCAGGAGTGGTGCCTCATCTTGTGATACAAGCTTCCTTGAAGGACATGCCCTAGGTCTCACCGCATTAGGCTGTTAGGCCACGGTGTCCACAAAGCCCCAGAGAAGCACTTCACCACTGAGCAAGAGGTAAGTTAGGGTCCTGAGTAAACTTGTAGGCAACACTTTTGAAATCTCAAGGATACCAAGTCTGTTGGAGGAAGTGGGTACTAAGGAGGCCAGGATAAGCCAGATTCCTGTTGAGTGGAGGAACAGAGGTACATCTGGGGTCACCAATCAAACACAGCCTGGGCTAATTTCTCTATGCTAGTTCATCCAGCTTCTCCATGTTCCTCCCACTTTTCTTTCCTTCCAACAGGCTATGGACCCACAGTATCAGGGTTCTGAGAGTCTGCCCTCTCCCTGGGGTGCTCACACTTCTTCGGCCCCGCTCCAGAAGGGATACTCTATTCTCAATGGCAGAGGTAAACTGGGCAAGGCACCCATTCCAGTAAACTGGATTATTTCATCTAACTATCTGTATTTGACATGCAAACAGATAATCCAGTTCTTTTGGATAAACTACCTCTCTGAATATCAACTTAATAATTAACAATTCAAAATGAGAGCAATCATACCCAATTTCAGAGAAAGGAGTGAGAATCAAATAAAACACAATATTATCAAAAGCATCTTGTAGACTTTAAAGTATTTGGCATGTGTGAGGCTTGTTTTGGTTTCCACAAAACTCTGCATGTTACTAGAACTTTGACTCGGATGTTCATTTGGCCCTCAACACTCCACCAGCCCTCCATTCTCCACATACTAATGAGGCAGAGTGGCAAGCACCATTTACTTGCCATTTATACATTTACTAGCTCTTGTGTCTGTCCTAGCTCTGTGAAGTGTCGGTGAAGTCTGATGGGAGAGGATGTCTGAAATTGAAGTATATCCTTAGCACCTGCTGGGAAGACCACCAGCTTGATCACTGCAGAATATAATAACAAGCTACTGGGTTGCAGAGTTTCTGGGTGTTGCTTCTAGCAATAGCACTGCTTTGCATGGTCAGAGGTGAGGAACACCTCCCCCAGCCCCCAGATTATTTAGTCCAATGAGATGCAAAAAGACCTTAGCCTCACCTCTAGCCCAGAGGAGGCACTCAGAGGTTGTACTTTGGATGGCTTATATGGAAAGATGTAGGCAGTTAAACTTTACTACTAGAAGAAACCTTAGAGAATAATTAACCCAATCTTCATCTCTTCATTTCACAGATTGAAAGATGAAGACCAGAGACCAGAGAAGTGAAAGGATTCCCCATGTTCACAGTTTATCACCCCAGGCAAATCACTCCAATCTCAGAGAGTTTCATGAGATGTGAAAACTTAGGAAATTCCCAGAGAGGAGCACTGCTCAGTCCCATAGCATGGGGGATGGAACCAGGGGCCCAGCTCACCCCAGGCTCTTTCTGCATACCTACTGCTTCATCACCTATTGAGAGGGGAAGGGAGACAAGGAGAAGGGAGGGAAGATGAGAAACAGAGAACCTGCCCATTGGGACCATCACTAAGGAAACATCTTTGGCTGGGGCTGCCACACTGGCTTCCGATCCCGAGAATTTCTGAGGCAGAACATAAACACTTCACTCTTCACTCGGGACTCCTGGGACTCAGATGAGCTAAGTTTTCTGAGCCCGTTATGGCAAACAACATAACGTCGCTAATCAAACTTCCTGTGCGCCCACCCAATTTGATAAATCAGCCTTTTGATGCACTAAGTGAAGATGAATTAGCAGTAATGAGGATGTGACAGCTCCCCGAGGCACAGGCTGATGAGAGCTTTGATGGCTGTGGCAGGAGGGAGGAGGAAGCTCTACTCAGGGATCAGTTGGAGCTGCCAAGTTTGTGCAAATAACCCGCTGATGCCAAGGCACCTTGGCTCCCTCCAAGTCATAGTCTCACACAGAGTCTCTATCCAAGAAGTCTTGCTGTGTGTTTGAAAGTTTCCTCTCTTCCTACAACAATCTACTTGACATAACCCCAGCCCCAACAACTGTGGGCTGGTCAGAAAATAGACTCCATCCACTTTGCTGCATGGGGAAAAAATGGAGGCTGATAGTGCCAGGCTGCCTCCTGCTGAGGTTCTATCTCTACCCACCCAGCTATGAAGACCCAGCTCTGGTTCGCAAATCCATCTCACGCCATCATAGGGAGCAGACTGGGAATTCTACAGGCCACATTCTGCTTGCAGAGAATTCTTGTTGGACTCACATAACGCTATGGAAAAATTAGGATTTGTCATTATATTTAAAATTTAGACAATTCACGTGAAAATACTGACCACTGGCTTCACTCATGAAAAGAAAATCACAAGGTTTTAGAAACATTGGATCAATGTTCTCTCAAGGCAACCAGAAGCTGGAGTCAAGCTGAGGCAGCCCTTTTACATCTGTTTAAGGAAGCAGAAGCCTGGTCATGGAGATGAAACTGGCTCTGCTATGGAAGAAATAACAGGAAGGGAAGAGATCTACTGCTCTCCTAGCACTACCCACACATCCCTCCCCGCACCCCCCATCATGTTCTCTTCTGTTGCTTCAGCTTGAAAGGCTCAAGGCCCAAAACTATGCCACAGGTGCCTTCCTCCTGTCACCACATTCCAGCTGATTGAGGCACGGGGCCCTCAAAGTTCACCACAGTCCCTACCAATCCTTATACCAGTTCTCCATTCAACTGGTTTCACTCAGTTCACACTGAGTGTCTGGTCCCAGACTATATTCAAGCTGGGGTTCCCTGTCTGATAACGGTATCTGGAGTAACAGAGTTGCCAGTGTGTGGCTGACCTACCAAGGCCTTGTCTGAAGCAGATTCAGCCCATCCTTGCCATCCAGGCTTGCGGCAGCAGGAGATGGGTGCAGTGAAAGTGGGGGAGTTTTTCCCAGAACACTAGTACCTGTGGGGCAAAGCAGGGATCACCTCCCTCTCGTCAGCCCTGCTGGGAGTCTTCAACCCTCTCCCTGGAGGCCTCCGTCCTACTGTTTCAGCAGCACAGGCTCCCCTGGGACTCTCTCTACCTGGCTGATGTTCAAAGTGATGCTGCGGTGAAAACAAATCTCTCTCCCCAAAGGTTTTCATTGCTTTAGACTTGCTCTACCGAATCACCTAATAACGTTTATGTCCCAGGAAGAGATCATCTATTCAGCAACTGGGCTATACACCTTAAAGTTGCAACAAAGCATTCCGTTTTCCTGGCACGAGAAACACAGGGTTCTGGAGCATACCACACGCACTGGCCTGCCAGGAGCCTGCTGGCTGCCTGGGGAAAGGCCTGCCTTCCTCCTGCCCTGCTCTCTTTACTGCCTTCCTTACTCAGCTTGGAACTGGGATCCCTAAGGAAAAACGGGTCTGGCAAGCCCCCTCACACAACCCCCCCCCCCCCGCCCCCACATTTCCATATCTGTAACTCTAATGAATGTTTTTTAACAGCACTTATTTGCTGCAGGGTATCCTGGGTCTTACCAGAATGGATGGGGATGGCAGGAAGAGGGGACGAAACCCTCCTCATCCTACAGCGGGTCCTTTCTGCTGCCCTTTTTTCAGGAACACTAACATCCTGAGTGTTTTGAGAGGATGACATTCCTGGTCTTTGTCTCTAATTCCTTTCTCGTGTTTTCTGAGGCCAGCTCCCCCCCCCCCCCCCCAGCTCTTGTGTGTTTTCTGTGGCAACGCTGGTGCCTTTGCACCTTACTCCTCTTTTGCTCCTCCAAGAGCAAGTACCTACAGAATTTCATGAACTTTAGGGGGCCAAAGAGATGAGCTCAAGTGGCAGAGCATGAGTCTAGCATGTGTTAGGCCATGTGTTTGGTCTCCAACAGTGCTTGGTCCCTGTCTCTGTCCTTGATGGGTATGACCCCGGTGGTCCCTTGAGTACTGCAACAAAAAAACAGGGCCAAAGAGATAATGCAGGGGTGAAGACATTTGCATGGTGTGCGGCTGACCCTGGTTCAATCAATTCTCAGCCCTGAATAGGGTCCCCTGTGCACTGAGTACATACCCCAGAGTAAGCTCTGAGCACTTCCAGGTGTGGCCCCAAAACAAATAACAACAACAAAAAAACACTTAAAAGTGTTCCCATGGTGGTAGTTGGGAAAACTGAAAATAACAATGGTGGGAAGGTGTAATGATGGTGGGATTGTTGTTGAATATAGAATGTAATAAATAATCATGAATATGGGGCTGAAGCAATAGTACAATGGGGTAGGGCATCTGCCTTGCACGTGGCTGACCCAGGTTCAATCCCCGGCATCCCATATGGTCCCCCAAGCACCACCAGGAGTAATTCCTGAGTTCATAGCCAGGAGTAACTCCTGAGTATCGCTGGGTGTGACCCAAAAATTAAAAAAAATTTTAAAAATAATTTACTGTGTCTGGCATATCGAATACTCTCGGTAGCTTGCCGGGCTCTCCGAGAGGGGCGGAGGAATCGAACTCAGGTCGGCCATGCTGGCCGCTTGTAAGGCGAACGCCCTACCACTGTGCTATCACTTCAGTAATGGGCTGGAGTGATAGCACAGCGGGTAGGGCATTCGCCTTACAAGCGGCCAACATGGCCGACCCGAGTTCGATTCCTCCGCCCCTCTCGGAGAGCCCGGCAAGCTACCAAGAGTATTCAATATGCCAAACACAGTAACAACAAAGTCTCCAATGGAGACGTTACTGGGCCCGCTCGAGCAAATCGATGATCAACGGGAGGGCCTTTACCTTTACCTTTACCTTTAAAAATAATCATGAATAACTATAAAAAATAGAATTTAAAAAATTAAAATTAAAAAATGTGCTCTCATATTCTCCATGTTATTGGTGCATGCATGAACCAAAAGTCATCACTTTCTGCATGTTCACAGGAAATGAAGCAGATCAATGCCTCAGGTACTGTGCATGCTTGCTTGGGAAGCTGGTCCTCTACATTCTCCCCACGTACTGGGAGAGCTATGCACTTACTGTCACTTAAATCTATTCACAAACCTATTCCTCCTAGTTGTTCTGGTAATTGCCATTAATCTAGCTCACTGTTTCACAAACAATGAAATATGAGGTCAAATTGAACTACTGAGCCCATATAGCCTAAGTTGAATGCACAGGAGTAACTTGTCAGTGATGAGAAGTCACTCGAAACAAAAGCTTCTTACTAGTTATGTGACAATGAGATAACTCTAACAATTCTGAGAATCTACATTTAATTTTGCTATAATTTAAATCTTTACTTTAAAAAATAAAAATAGAGGGGCCAGATAGATAGCGGATGAGGTGCTTGCCTGGTACCTGACTGACCTGGATCTCTGGAATCCAATATGGTTCCCTAAGCCCACCAGGAGTGAACCCTGAATGCAGAGCCAGGGAGAGGCCCTGAGCACAGTTGAGTGTGGCCAAAACCCAAAACAAAATGTTTTTTAATTTAAAAAGCTTTAAAGCTTTAATTTTTTAAAATTTAAATTAAAAAACTGAAAATATTAAAAATTCTAGACAAAGTCAGATAGGGAAACAATGCAAATAAGTGGACACAAACTTCAATGGGGGACTCTCAGTCTCTCTCTCTCAGGACTCTCAATGATAAGACCCAAGATATGCACAAAATGTAAGTGAATGTAAATCAATGTAAAAAATAAAATGACTGAAGTTTTAATTTTATTTTATATTATTTGTTTTGGGTTTTTATGCCACAATTGGCTGTTCTTAGGACTTACTTTTGACAGGGCTCAGGGGGCCATATATAGCACTGGGGATCAAACCCAGATTGGAAATAGGCAAGACAAGTGACTTACCCACTGTATTATCTCTGTGGCTCTGAAATGTTTTTAAAGATTCTTCTCTTTCATGAACTTTCTCAATAGGTCTATAAACCTCTGTGGAGGTTGAGACTCTGTCATCTGACCAGGTACATTATTTTTTTCCTTGTGATTTGGTCTCTCTGACAGTCCTTTGAGGGAATGATGTACTTCTACTTCTACAACCTGAATACCAGGACTTTGACCCCAGAGGCCATCTGAAAGGGGGCAGCACAACCCATGTTTGTGAGCCCCATTACAACCAACATTCATTGAGAAACAGGGATGCTGCACTGCCCACAGGCCCTTGCCTGTCCTCCCTCTAAGTAGGTGGTAGGGGCCTGCACAGACTCTGCTCTACGAGCCCACTCACCCCTTGCCAGTATAACCAATCTCTCATCTCACTTCATCCCATAGAGTGGCAACCAAGGTCCTTAGACCCCACTCCTACTGACCCAGGCACCATTGGTATCAAATTTTTCTGAAGTCATTTGTGCCCAGGCCAATATCTTCCCTTGGCCCTGAGAGGGTCAAACCCCATGCTGCTGCCAGGATAGCAGAAACTGACTCTACTACAGGAATAACAGCATTAATGGTGACAATCTATTTTGGTTTGGGGGGGAAATTAGGGGTGGCATACCAATGGTGCTGAGGGCTTACTCTTGCCTCTGTACTCAGGTATCACTCCTGGTAATGCTCTGGGAACCATATGGGGTACCACTGAACCCAGTCAACCATGAGCAAGACAAGCCCCTTTCTCACTGTATAATGTCTCCTGCACAGACAGCAACAATCTATTGACCACTCACTGCATCTTGGACCCTGTTGGACTGATTACCACTAATTCTAACAACAGTCTTACAAAGTCAGCATAGAGATTATCCAGTTAGAGTGTGAGGTGAGTAGTTATGAAAAAGCAGAGAAGGAAGCCTCTAGCACTTCTCAGTGCTAATGTGTGAAGGTAAGCATTTATCAGTGCTAATGTGTGAAGACATAATGCCACAGCTCCTGGGAATGGGTGTTGCTCCTCTCACGCATTTTTTCCACTGAGAAGCTTCATGAGCTAGTGTTTACACCCAGACCCTCTGCTTTCTGAAGCCTCCTGTTCTTTCAGCCATCCTTAAAGCCAGAACCCAATACTTGGCGGATGAGGTTCAAACAGGAAGCAATCCCATCACACTGTGTATTCACTTAGAAATCCAGTGTCTGAGGCATATGAAGTCTAATGTCAAGCACCAAAACAGAACATCATAACCTCTCAATCAATTTCCTGACTTTAGCTAATTGACAGAGCTAGGATCCAGGTATGAGATTCCTCGAGGGTACCTTACTCTAACTGCCCAAAACAAATACTCTTCATCTTTGATCAGTCAGTCTTTCCCCAAACACAACTACAGCATTTTACCGAGATAACTGCACTAGAGAAAGGGAAATAATCTGACTTTTCAGGGATTATTGGCACTGAGTCTTCCAAGGACTTATGGTTAGCTGATCAAAAGAGTCTATAATTCAGTCCTTCTCAAAGATGGGCCAAGTATATTACTGGACCCATCTTGTATTTGTTTCTCTAATTCTAGAACATTATACCTGTTTTATCCAATATCCAAATACTCTCGGTAGCTTGCCGGGCTCTCCGAGAGGGGCGGAGGAATCGAACTCGGGTCGGCCATGTTGGCTGTGTGCAAAGCAGACGCCCTACCCGCTGTGCTATATGCCAGACACAGTAACAACAAAGTCTCCAATGGAGATGTTACTGGGCCCGCTCGAGCAAATCGACGATCAACGGGAGGGCCTTTACTTTACTTTACTTTTATACCTGTTTTAGATATACCTAGCAACAGGATGATTATCCTCAAATCAGGATCAGACAGATTCCACTGAACTATTAGAAAAATAAGACAAGATAAGGCCAATCTGACTCTCAGAGGAGTGGACAACCTGCAAGATGGAGAGAATACTGATATGTGAAGGACTTCCAATAGCAAACAATAATCAAAACACTCTAACTTTGTGTCCTGTAACATTTGAATGAGTTTTCTATCCGATTTAGCAATTTTATGGGGGAGTGGACAGTGATGGTCATGGGCAATTCCTCACTCTGTGCTCAGGACTTACCTTTGGCGGGATTCTGGAAACCCAAGTCCCTGAGTCCTGCCACATATGTGGTGCTTGGAATAGAACCAGTGCAAGGGAAGATCTTACCTCTTGAACTCTCACAAGCCCCTGATTCAGCAATCATATTCCAGTTTTCTTATATTTTCCTGTATCCCTTCCTTTAATATGCTAATTAAACCTTTGAATGTAATTATTTAAGAATTATATTATTACCTGTTTGGAAATTATTACGTTAACAGTTCATATGACATCAGAAAACTACGAGTTTTTACCCAGGACAATTTACCAGCTGGGATGAGCTCCACTGCCTCATTTTTTCTCCCCTTATCTGACTCCCACCAATCAACCTTAGGACAACCTAGACTATTATAGTTTGGTTTCAAGCACTGACCTTGAAGTGAAAAGGAGCCAAGTCCAGCTTATTTGTGAAACACCAGCTCTTTCAAAGTACTTGGAGGTATAACAACATAGCCACGAGTCAGAGATAAAGGCTATGATAAAAGCCCAATTCTATCTAGCCTAGGAAGTGGGCAGATCCTTTATGTAAATCATTTCTGAAATAAATCACAGGAGTCACATTGCACATCAATTTTGTGGTCTCCAGGACGTGGAGTGAACATGTTTAAAGTTATTCCTTTCCATGTTGGAGAGCAGGTGGTAAGAGTATTGGTGTGTATGTGTGAGAGAGCAGGGGGACAACATCTGCTGACTCAGGTCAATATTCAGTTCCCTAGGATCCAACTCAAGTCACACTAGCAGCTGTAAAACTTTGGGGGTGGGGCTCTATTTAGTGACTATTGTTCATTTCACTCACATGAAATGGGTGTGAAATCAAACATCAATTGTTGTTGATAATGTATAATGTAATGTACATTGAGTAATTATAGTATACTTGGTGTACCATAAACATTCAACACATACTAGTTTCTTGAGCTTTAAAGAACATATACCTGGTTTAGATATACCTTGCAATAGGATGATTCCCCTCAAATCAGGGTCAGCCAGATTCCACTGAACAATTAGAAAAATAAGACAAGCTAAGGCCAATCTGACTCTCAGAGGAATGGACAACCCTCTGAGAGGGTTTAAAGCATTTGAAAATGCTTTAAAGAAGTAGGATTCTTAATGAAGTTTTGTGATTGTGCTTGACTATTATCTTGTATTATTTTCTGAATATTTTAGAAACATCTTTCAGTAAAATATATTTTATTATAGAGTTCACTTTTTATCATGAAAGCATTTGACCAATGTTTATTGAACACCTTCAGCATATTGGGAAATGCAGATATGGTCATTGTCCGTTAGGAGATGACAGCTCAATGGGAGGGACAATTAAAAAGGTCACCCAAGGAAAATGCTACATAATAGAAACAGCAGCACTCGAGCGTGTCACCAACAAAGCAGGAGACTCTGAAGACAAAGTTTGGTCACATGCAGAAAGCAACCTGCTCTGTGTTTGTCCATGGCCAAGCAACAAATCTGTTGCTTGGACAGAGCTTTGTATGTAATAGAATCTCAATGCATCTTTGCTAAACAAACATGAAATGAACTACCTTTCTCATGACCTACACCACCTGGAGTCCTTTGGTGGAGGAAGGAGAATAATAGAAAGGGAACTAGTATTATAGAGAATTCAACACATTCAAATAATGGCAAAGTCATTTTACATTTGGGCCAGAGATATGCTGGAGCCAGATGCTCAGGCCTTTCTTCTCTACTCTGCTTTCAACCATGCCAAGTCGCTTGCTTGAAGTTGGGCATAGTTCATGTATTTACACAACAAAACTGGAAAATGTTATTACTCATCAAAGCATTACTTTTACTTGGAGAGCTGCTTGTTAAAACATTTCCCAGTATACTACTGCATGGATCTCTCACAATTATCGTTTTTCCGGGTGAGCAAATTAGAATTCAGAGAGGTTAAGTAGTTAATTCCAGGTCACACAGCTCACAGAAGGTAGACTGAGGACTTTAATCTCACTGCAAAGTCTGGGCTTTGCCATTTATGACTAATGGCTCCCTAACACCCACCTCACTTTGTACCTTGTCCCCACCAGTTCTCAGAGGTCATGATCAGGAGTAGATGAGTGCATCACTGTAGCTTTTTCTGACTAAAAGGGAGCGCTTCACCCTCAGCTCCGTCTCCCTGTAAAATCTGGGGGTCCCTGTATCCCTGCCATGGTCTGTGAGAATCCCATGATATTATCTTCTTTGAATTGTCAATACTGGTGTACTTTGCCTATCTCCTCCAGGAATTAATGAATATATTCCTAACTTGTCATTAGGGAAATATAGATCAAAACCACAACGGGTACCCACTCCACACTATTAGAGGAAATAATGCATTGCCAGAGAAATGAGATCCCTGTACACTGCAATGAAAATGAAAAATGGTGGACTCTCAAGGGGAGGGGGGAAGTATGGAAGCTTCTTTAAAAATTTAAAAGAGAGCTTCATTATGGTAGAGCAATCTTACTTCTGGATATGTATCCAAAAATTTTGAAGGCATGATCTCAAAAAGACATTTGCATGTTCATGTACACAGTGGCATTGTTTAACATAACCAAGAGATGGAAGCAACCCAAGAATTCATTAACAGATGAATGAAGTATTTTTTTTCCATGTGGTATACACTCGAGCGGGCCCAGTAACGTCTCCATTGGAGACTTTGTTGTTACTGTGTCTGGCATATCGAATACTCTCGGTAGCTTGCCGGGCTCTCCGAGAGGGGCGGAGGAATCGAACTCGGGTCGGCCATGTTGGCCGCTTGTAAGGCGAACGCCCTACCGCTGTGCTATCGCTCCAGCCACACTCACCATGGAGTATTATTCAGCTTTTAAAAGGCAGGAAATTTTTACACCTACTCTAACGTGAACAAAACTTGAAGATTTGCTAAGCAAAATAAATCACTACAAAAAACACAAATATTGTCTAGCCACTTACATGTATCAAAGCTTTTGGCAAATTTGACCCTTTACCCTCAACCTTCCCACCCCACTCCCAATTTAGAAGAACTCTCTAGAAAAAAACTAAAACTGACAGCTTTGTAATTTAGAGGGTTTAATAATCACTCCCAGGAGACATTGCCCTGTTGCATTTTGTTGAGCCTAATTTGTTCAAAGCAGAACTTTAAAACCAGTTTTGCACTGATGAGGATATTACAGGTCCCTGTCACTGAGTAGTACTATAAAGGCCAGACAGCACTAGTGGGCAGATACTGAGAAAGCCATAATAAACACAACACTCTCTCATAATGGTTCTCCACCATTTTCTGTGCATGTAATGTGTATTCTGTTCTCTCTTCAGTGTGCCCGAGTTTTCTGCAAATCTACTAGAATATGTATAACCACTCTATCGCTCCTGGAAATAAGACCAGATCTCCTGGTCTATCTCTTTGAAGCTGTTTTTCAGCCCATGCTGGTAGACAACCTTACCAACTTAAGTCGTTTCACTGCCAGTAACACCTCTTTTTATTCAATTGTTCCCATGTCTTTTCTAGGATAATACAAGATACCTAACTGTAAAAATCATAAAAACAGAAATTAGATTGTGTCTGTGAAAGGGGAGAGTCTTTATTTTATTATTTATTTGATTTAAAAGGTTTTGGGTTTTTGTGGGGTAGGGGCACACTCAGTTGAGGGCTTACTCCTTGCTCTGTACTCCGGGATCACTCCTGGCTGGGTTAGGTGGACTGTACAGTTTGCCAGGGATGGAACCTGGTTCAGCAAACATGACTCAGTGGCAAGCACCTTACCACTCTGCTACCTCTCCACCCCTGGAATTAATCTGTAATGGGTATAGCTTCAGTGTTTAAAGTAAGAAAGTTCTACAGATTTGTTATGGAACAATGAAAATACACTTAAACTTTAAAATAGTTATCATTAACCTGCTTTTAAACCACAATTTAAAACAATAAGACTCCTCATGAAGAACCTGAGACAAAATATCCCATAACATGCCTGAGTCTATAAAAGATGTTGCAAAGTAGCATGCTGAAAGCAAGCATACCACTATTAGGAATAAATACTATGTATGGTGCACAAAGCACTTTCCTAGGGCTGGGGGACAGGTGGGAGTTTAATCTGAAGAGATCATAATCCTCAAAGTTTCTACCTATGTGAGAGATGCGAATGAGTTTTCCAAGATGTGGAAAGCTCAGACAACTGCACCTGAATCCTGACCAAGCAGCTTCCTGGGGCCAATCATTCTACTTCTGTGAGGCTCAGTGACCGCCTCTGTAAATGAGTATTTTGGGGTGAGAGCTAGGCCCTGCTATGATCCAGGGATTATACTGTGGTTGGGATCAAGCCCAGGGCTCCTACATCAAAGCCTGTACTCTGGCCCTCTGAGAAATCCCCCCATCCCCACATCCATAATTGGTGATACTATATTTTCCTCTGTGGGTCTGGATGATGTATGCATGGGTACTGCTTTATCAGGGGTCATCAGTAAACAAAAGGGATGTTCTCTGCTATTAAAACATATATCTTGTTCTCTTATCTAGTACTTCTTGGTGGACTGGATGTTTCTGAATATTTTTAGTGAGGGAATTTGAGGATTCCTCAAATCTGCAGGGTTGTGGGTTCTTACATGGAAACTAAAATAGAACCAGCTCATTGCCAGCTCAGGCTTCCCTTGCTCCTACCCCTCCTGCCTCTCCTCCAGGCTTCCATGACCTACCTAACGACCCTGCTCCAGGCCAAAGTTGAGGAATCCATTGCCCACCCTGTCTGATACAAGAAGTAGGATCACAGCAGCAGCAGAGGGAGAAGGGGGGACCTGGAGAAAAGTATCCTTTGCATCTAAATGAAAAAGGTGAAGGAGACTTGTGAACTATGAATGAAATCACTTTTCAAGTAAGATTTCCATTTGTCTGCTTTCAGCCAGAGCTGCCTTGGAGCAACATCTGCCTTGCAGGATCCAGGCTTCAGACAAAGCTCATTTGGAAAAGTGCTGTCCTTGTGGTAGCTCTCCAGCCTGATGGTTGGATGCTGGTTCTACTCCCTCTGCAGGTCGCAGTTCCAAGTGACAAGATAAACTTTGTCCCCTTGGTTTTGTTTATTTGAACCTGAGCCAGTTACTACCTAGTCCCAGAAGCTGAGCAGCAGCTTCTGGTTCACAGGGCTGCCCCCTGAGAGTGTGGCAGAACCAGCCTTGGGCTGGAGTCCTGTGCCTCTGGGAACCCTTGGTGGTGATGACTGGGAGGTAAGATTGTAGAAAAGGGATTGAGCTTGAGAGAAATCCTATAAAAGCCAACTTGAACAAGGAAGAGAGTGCACATGCTGCTGGAGCCCATGGGCTGCCTGTGCCCATGTGTCACTACTGAGCACATGTGGTGCCTGAGCACGTATGTCGCCTGCATCTCCCCCCTGAAGATGTTTGCTTTCATAGCTAATTCTGGGATATGTACTTCTCTCTCTCCCCACACCCCTTCCTCAAAACGTCCAAATAAAATCTGTCAAACTTCAAAAAGTGTGGCGGTGTGTGTGTGGGGGGGGGGGGGGGGTATTGAAATGGTTCAAAGGACAGAAGGACAGAACAAGACTTTCCTAGCTTCCTTTGGGGCTCCTACCTCATTAATGACCCCAGCCAGGATGTGCTAATTAGAAAAAAACTGTCTGAGGCAACAGCTCCACTGGTTAACTGGTTAACTGGTGTCTAACCTCAGCGACCAGTGATTTTATACCCATGCATGCAGTGCATGCATGGGTCATGGTCACGCTCATGGTCCTCCCATTGTTCATCTATTTGCTCGAGCAAGCCCAGTTACGTCTCTATTGTGAGACTTGTTGTTACTGTGTTTGGCATATTGAATATGTCACGGGTAGCTTGCCAGGCTTTGCCGTGCAGGCGAGATACTCTCAGTAGCTTGCTGGGCTCTCCGAGAGGGGCAGCCCCATTCTTGGGTATAAAATGGGGAAAAAAAACACCTCTAAGATGCATACAATGCTATCTTTTAAAAAAAACCTATTTTCTGTGCCTTATATTTTGATAAGTGCTTCTTTTTCCAATTTCCCTAGTCCCTGTCTTGACTCCCCTACCTGCAACTGTTATCTCACCCAGATGATACAGAATGTCAGGTGTAGTCCTACAAGATATTACCAGGAGAAACTGCGAAAAATATCACATCAACTGCTTCTCTATGGTTGCTAACGTGGAAATACCATCCTTTATGAGTTTTGGAGAAGCCCAGAGACCCTATGTAAGGCCCTGGCACGCCAATTCACTACTTCCTCCTGGGTGTCAGCCAAGAGGGATGCACCAATTTACTTGAAAGGTATTGTTGGGGGACCAGAGTGCCAGTCTATCACTGTTGTTTGTATGCCACCACAAACAAGCACTGATTGTGTGTGTACCTGACTGTGTATAAATAGTTTTGTATGCATGATTGTGTGTATGTCGTATATGTAAGGTATGTGCATAGTTGAGTGTGCATGCTATATACAGCCATGTTCATGAGAATTAGCCTTTATTGAATGACCACAATTTAGCACCGTGGACTATGTTTATATTGTTCAAAGCAGACTCCAACATATCCACTTTCTAATGTTTTTGTAATATTCTCATTTCTTCATTTTCACATTCCCACCACAAGTGCTCAGAATTGGCTATGTACTAACTATGAAGGCCTAATGGGCATCAACGACCAGAGTCAGAGCTGGGTAAAGATAAAGAAGCTTCTCTGAACCCTTTTTATCTAGAAGCCTCATTCTTGGGTCCCATCCTGAACCTGACGAACCCACTTTCTGTGAGAATTCAGATAAGTCAAACTAGAGACTCACCCATAGCAACCTGCCTTTATCAAGAATCTTATTGAGTTGGTTTAACACAAACCCCCTTACCCCTGAGGACAGATGTGCCACCTCTGCTCAAGAGCCACCAAGCTCCTTTTCTTGGTATTAATGATATGTTTGCTTGTATGGTTCCTTTAACTCTCCAGACCAAAGAATGCCCAGCCACACTGTACAGGGAGCCTTCAGGCCAGCCCCTTGCTTGCAATCTTTGGTGGGAGTGCCCCCTGGCCAGTTGGCCCATTATTTCTTAGAAGAGACAGTCAGGCCAAATGTGCTCCTGTTCTTGACCTTTTCCTCCATCCCCTTTTACCAAGAACATGAACTCCCAAGGCAATGACATTACCATGGAGACAGTGAGCGGGTGCCTCAGAGGGCAGGTAACCACTCAGGGATTAAGAAAGGATGAAAGTCAGCAAAGCTGGCAGCATTGACATTCAGTGTAACCAGGGAGCTGGTGCAGATACCAAGTCAAGCTCCAGCTCAAGTCTCCAAAGTCTCCAGTCCTAAAGATGGGCTGAGAACAATGCTTTGGAAATCTGCCCAATTCCTTTCCCAGGCTCCCCCTGTTAATGAGGGGATTTGGTTTTTATTCTGGTCTGACTTGGGTCATTGAGCAACAACTAATAGGCAGTTCCTAATGTGGCCACACTAGCTAGGGAAGGACTTCTGAAAGGTCACACTGTCACACTGTCACACTGTCCTCCCGTTGCTCATTGATTTGCTCGAGCGGGCCCAGTAACATCTCCATTGTGAGACTTGTTGTTACTCTGTTTGGCATATCAAATACGTCACAGGTAGCTTGCCAGGCTTTGCCATGCGGGCGGAATACTCTCAGTAGCTTGCCGGTCTCTCTGAGAGGGGCAGAGGAATCGAACCCAGCTCGGCCGGGCTGGCAGTGAGCTGGAAGGTAAATCAATAAAACTGCAGGTTCCGGGGCTGGAGAACACCAGCGGGTAGGTGTTTGCCTTGCACACAGCCGACCCGGGTTCGATTCCCAGCATCCCATATGGTTCCCTGAGCACCGCCAGGAGTAACTCCTGAGTGCAGAGCCAGGAGTAACCCCTGTGCATCGCCAGGTGTGACCCAAAAAGCAAAAATAAATTAATTAATTAATTAATTTAATTTAATTTAAAAAAATAAAACTGCAGGTTCCTAAATTCAGTCATGGAACACATGCCCCACGCACAGAAAGTTCTGTAGAACCATCAGCATCTCCTACATCCTGGAGGAGTCAGCTGGACACTAAATAATGGTGTTCATTGGTGTTTGTGGTTAGTGGCACAAAACAAGCACACACTTCTTCTCCTCACAGCGAGGTCTCACACCTCCCTTCATTTCCCCCTGCAATGCTAACCCCCTAGGCAGGAAACCCTTTGTTTGTCTCCTCAAGGAACAGAAGTAAAGTGACTTCTGGGACACGTATCTTGTCCAAACGAAAGAGCTGTCATTGTTAGTATCATCCTTCTCTGATAGAATCAAGGAGTCTGCGGAAGATGGAAGCATGTGAAAGAAGAATTCTGCCTTGTTTGAAAAGACTTTGATTTTTTATCCTAATTTCACTCCCACAAGACCTTGGCAAATTCTCTGGCCAAATGGTCCTAGAGTCTCAGTGTTCTCACCTATGAAATGGGAGCATTAGGCTGAGAACCCAGTACACAGGAGGCACAATGAAGATTTGAGAAATTATTCTGAGCCTTATCCCTAAGTTTCTTATGACAATACCAGACACTTTCAGTTCATGGACCCAGTCTACCTGACTAGGGCTGAGCCAAATGCAGGAAACCAGGGTTCAATGCCCTCCCTTTCTGGAACAGTCCAGGAATACCCTTTCTTCCTCTCTTCCTCCAAGCTCCCCTTACTCACCCTGCACCAGCAGGTCAGTGAATTTTCCTTGATCCTAAACTCAGGACTTTTAAAGATAGCCTTTCTGTGTCCTTATTTGCCTTCTATCTCAGCAAGTGAAGTTTCAGTTAGTTAAGCAGCAGCTGTTCTAAGAGCAAGTGCCTGCAAGGGAGTTGGTCTTTCCCTGAAAGAGGGCAGAAAACGTCTACAAAGACCTAGAAACAGTAAGGCAGGAAGCTCCCATCAGTGGGTTAAACTGTGTCATCCCCAAATCTTTGCTCACTAGGAACATCAGAATGCAACGTGTTTGGAAATTGGGTGTTTTCAAATTAAGTAGTTAGGGATGAAGATGGGAATACAGGCATTTAGGGTGGACTCTAAGTCCAGGAACAGGTATCCTTCTAATCAGTGGAGAAGAGAGACAGAGACTCACAGATGATGTGATGAGGCAGCAGAGGTTAGAATTATGAATGTACAAGCCAAAGAATGGCAGGAGAAATAGTAATAAAATGGAAATATTATAGAATATAGATAATATAGATTTATATATCATATAACAAATTATAGAAATGAAAGTTACAGATCATAGAATAATAAAATAGAAGCTATAACAATACACTTTAATAAAAGAGAATATGATTCTCTTAAATTACCCTGTTTACCATAGTATTTTCAGACCAACATTGATGATAGGTTACTGGAATTGCATACAGTGAACCTGCAGAAAATGGGACAGTACTGTACACATGGAAGGCACTTTACCTGCAAGGCATATGCAGTGCCTTGGGCATAGGTGTTACCTCCTCTCCCCTCCTTGCTGGTTAGTCCTAAGATCTGACTGATAGTAAAAGAAATTAGGGCATTTTATTAAGGTATTATCAAAGACAACAGCATAGCATTCAAAGAGCTTTGCATATCACTTGATACACTGAACACAGACTTGCCTACAATCTGCTCTCTGCTGAGAAAATAAAAGCCTTCATGAGTACAGCTTCATCAATGAAAACTGAGGAGTCCCCCCCATCTCTTTCACCAAATATCAAGGATCACTTCAGTCCAACTGTCCATTATTCTCATCTATTTCTCCCTGGCATGAATGAAGCAGAGCTGAGTACTAAATTAGTGACTTTGATCCTAGAAAATGGAAGAAAGGACAAGGCAGAATGTTTTGCATCTGGTGAAATGGTGGGGGTGAGTGGAGGTGTTTAGAAAAGGCTAACAAAGCCAACCAAAGTGGCTAATAGAATCTCGAGTCCTCAGGCACAGGTCAGGGCACTGGACTGTTGTGTGAAGAAATAGCAAGATCACTGGCAGGGTCAGACTCCAGGTCTGATCTGCCACTAGGCAGCCATAGGATCCTATGGATGCAAAGCTTTCCTCTCTGGGCACAATTTTCTCATCCATTTGTGATGAATTGTCTAAGTTTGGAAAGTTTTTTAGTCTTGGTACACCGGGTTGACTTCCATCTAAATCACGGTCCTCACGGTCCTCCCGTTGTTCATCGATTTGCTCGAGAGGGCCCAGTAACATTGTGAGACTTGTTACTGTGTTTGGCATATATATCATACATCACGGGGAGCTTGCCAGGCTCTGCCATGCGGGCAAGATACACTCGGTAGCTTGCCGGGCTCTCCGAGAGGGGCAGAGGAATCGAACTCGGGTCAGCCATGTTGGCTGTGTGTAAGGTAAATGCCTTATCCTCTGTGCTATCGCTCCAGCCCTCCATCTAAATCATGTGCTAGAAATGACTTTGAAGCCTACCTCAATAAACAAGGGGTTTCAAGGACAAACAGAAGACAATGTGTCTTCCTGTCTTCTTGCATATATAGGAGGGAGGATCTTCCAGATTACAGGCGCTCCTCAACCCTCTTCTAAAGCCCTGTTCCTCAGAGGTGTGTATTGCAATCTAGGAACCCTCTTCCTTTCTCCATCACAGGCACTTCTTGGTTCCTCAGCAGTTTGCCTTCTTCACAGAAGAATTTGGCAACTAGCTCCCTCTCTTCCACTCTTGCTCAAATCCTGCCATTTACTGGATGGGATCAGCTTTCAGCTTGATTTCAGCTCCTTAATTTCCTCATGGGCTGGAGTGATAACAGAGCGGTAGGGCATTTGCCTTGCATGCACGCGGCCGACCTGGCGAACCCAGGTTTGATTCCTCTGCCCCTCTCGGAGAGCCCGGAAAGCTATTGAGAATATCTCGCCCACATGGCAAAGCATGGCAAGCTACCTGTGACGTATTTGATATGCCAAACACAGTAACAAAGTGTCACAATGGAGATGTTACTGGGCCCACTTGAGCAAATCGATGAACAACAGGAGGACAGTGACACTGATTTCCTCATCTCCAAATACACTAACTACATCAATCACGTGTTCCTGTGATAATTTCATCATCATCATCATCTAGGTTAGCTCCTCTCTGAAATCAAAATCTCAACAATCACTCCTCACAAATAAGGTGTCCTTATCCCAAGTCAATCTCTCAATGACTTAGTATTGCACCGATTCTAACTGCTCCCTACTCACTCCAATTATCGACAGCCATCTTCACTTTCCTTTCTTCTAGAAGAGAGAGGTTATATTTTGGAATTCAAATGGGAAAGGATCCCACACACATTTCTAGGCCTCTTAATAATTAAGATGAAAAATATTGATAGTTAATGTTTGTTGAGAGTTTACCATGAGTTGAGGCTGAGGGACAAGGCAAAACACAATATGAGCATGCTTCATTTGCTTGCCACAATGCTGTATGAAGTGAATGCCAAGGTAATTCCTATATTATGAAGAACAAAGTTCTAAATATTAGAGGACTTGATTGAGGTGACACATGTATACTAAAGCAACACATATTGAGAAAACATCAGTCTGATTTACAAGTTTATATTCTGAATCACTTTATTGTACAAGTTTATATTCTGTGTCACTTTATTAATCACTTTAATAGCCAAATGTGCAGGAGTAAGTATCCATTATTTTTTTGAACTTATTTTTTGAAAGATGGGTTTAAACTATTTCTATGTTTGAAGGGTCTCAGGCAAACAGTGTTTTTCTATATCTTTTAAATTGAAGATCAACTCAGTTCCCCAAACACAGAGAGTCCCTCCCCCCAAGCTATTTCATGCTGCTTGCTCTTGGGGACTCTAATCTGACCTGGACCTAACATATCTGTATGTGTTTCTTTAAAAACACCCTAAAATCAACCATCTCTATGTGTGTATGAGATCAAAAGAAGTCACAACTCTTCAGTATTCCTATGTCCATGCCCCAGCATGATGATGAAAAGTTCCCAGCCAAACTATTATGCATTCTGCAGCCCTCACACACTGCCAGTGTTGAGCTCTGGGGGGAGTTAGGCCACCACTCACGCACTCAGCAATTTAAGTGACTACCAAGTGCTTAGCATCATCTTAGGTTATAATCACTTCTGGGGCAGTGAGACAGACTCTGCTTGGAGGAGCTCTCAATCTTGTGGGGAAGACAAGAAAAGCACAATTGCAAAATTAGCATTAAGATGGCGATACAAGCAAGAAGCACACCAGATTTCATAATACTGTAATCCCAGTACTTCCTAGCTCTGTGACCCTGTTTCACTCAACTTCTCTAAGACATCTCCATTAAACTGGTTTCATAAGAGTTGCCTCCAATGGGTTGTCATAAGGATCGGTAAGGGCAAGTTAATGTGTAAGTGACTTACAACTGAAAGAGATTACTTTTGCCTTGTGGGCTTTGAAAATTAAAAGAGAGTTCCAAACGCAGAGTATTACCACTATGGCTCTAGAGGGAATAGGGCAGTTATTTAAAATGCTTTAAAATTCACGTGGCTTAGATGATCCCCTGCCTTGAAAGCTCTTACCTCTGATAGCTGTGTAACTCACTTCCTCACATCCTTTTATATCTTTTCTCAAATACCACTTTCTCAGTAAGGCCCATCTATACTGGACCTTATTTAATAATGCTATCTATTTAATAAATCAAACTTCCTCCTCCTTCCACCCTTCAGTATCCTATATGACCCTAACATTAATAGATTTCTCCCTGATTATTTACCATTTTTCTTCTCCCACCAGAATGTAAAGTCCAGGAAGGAGGTCAGGTATCACTGCTTTTGTTCACTGATGTATTTGCAACTAACATAGCTCCTGGCACATAGTAGATGCTCAACATTACTTGTGTAGGGGCTGGAGTGATAGCACAGCAGGGAGGGCATTTGCATAGTATGAGGCCAACCCGGGTTCGATTCCCAGCATCCCATATGGTCCCCCGAGCACCGCCAGGAGTAATTCCTGAGTGCATGAGCCAGGAGTAACCCCTGTGCAATGCCGGGTATGACTCAAAAAGAAAAAAATAACAAAAAAAGCAAATTATATGTTGATTAGCTGAAATAATAGAATATGCTGAAGGAAGAATGAAGAGGTAGAATGAAGAAATCAGCAGTCTTCTCAGAAAAGATGAAGACCAAGATGCTCATGACCACAGCAGAAGAAACACGAGGGCTTTCAAATCACAGAATAAAAACACCAAAGGGTATCTACTGACAAGAGACAAGTATAGTCCTGTAGAAGAATCTATCTTCATAGATTCCATGTCATTGAAGATGACAAGTTTGAATAGCTTCATAAATAATTCCATAGTGTATATGTCATCTATATTGTATAATAAATTACTATAAATCCTAGAAACTTAAAAAGAATTGCAAGACCAGGGAGATAACTCATAGAGGTGGAAAGCATACATTACATGTGTGAAGTATCAAGTTTGACCCATAATACAATATGCCCCCCTACCCTGCCCTGCAATACAAGGGATAGCCCCTGAGCACTGCTAGGTAAGACCCCAGGGCCTCTAAGCACCACCAGGCCTATGCACTGAAGTATCATGACATCACTGTTAGACTGAGTGTTTCTGAGAGTGGTCCTTAAGTCTCTGGTAACAGCTTGGGAGGCCCCTAAAATTTCTGTAGGTCACAAATTTGGGCAGCTCAGTTGGGAAGTTCTTATTTAGGTTAAAAATTAGTAGATAAGACTGGGATGTGGCTCAGTGGCAAAGTTCATTCCTTTCATCCATGAGACCTGATTTCAATCACTGGCTCAAAGAACACACACACACACACACACACAAACACACACACACACAGACACAGAGAAATTGCAGTTTGTTAGACCTTGGCCATTATCATGTTGAGTTGTGGTCTTAAGCCACAAATCCACAGATTGGTGCTGGTCTACAAGTGTAGAAGTCTGAAGAATGTTAATTTACAGGCTAGCCTGGGGTGGAGTGAAAGATGAGCTTCCAAAGATGATTTGTTCACATGGCTGTTACAAGTAAACCTCAGTTCCTTGCCATTCAGACCTTTCCCAGGAAATTTCTTCATGACATGGCACTTAATTTCTCCTATAATGACTGACCTAAGAGAAACTAAGGTGGTTGTGATATCTTTAATGATTTGTCCTCAGATACCCCATCTGTCATTTAGACCTTATCCTACTGGTTCAGTCCCACTTAGTGTAGATAGAGATTACACAAGAACATGAGCACCAGAGAGGGCAGGTAGTATTGAGGGTCATCTTAGAATCTGACTACCACAGAACGTAACTAAGGAAGGATCCAAAACACGTAACGAGCAATATGGCTTCATGAAGAGCAATCATAACTTCTACACCTCAGTGACCTCCAGCTCATCAAAACTGGCCAAAGGGTAGACATGGTTTCCTTAGTTATCGAGTGAGGAATAATTCCAGGCCTTCAATAACACATCTGTTTAAGGAAAAGATGCAACATTTTTCATAAAGGGGTTCACTATGAAGGGGCCTGGTATCCTCTGCTTGGGACACTGGGTGCTAGTTTCTGCTTATTACATCATTCTCTTTGTGTCCCTAACATTAATTAATGAAAGAGTTAAGGAAGCTCAGTTTCCAAGAAATAACTGACTGGGACTGCAGAGATAGTATGGTGGGTAGAGAGTTTTTGCCTTTCATGTGGCTGACCACAGTTCAATCCCTGGCATCCCATATGGTTCCCTGAGCACTGCCAGAAGTGAGCCCTCATTGCAGATCCAGGAATAAGCCCTGAGCATCTCCACATGTGAACCCAAAATACCAAAAGTCAAAAACCAAAAACAACAACAACAACAAGAAATAACTAATCATCTGACCTGAGGAATATGGCTTGGGAACAGAACACTAGTCATACCCTCAAAATTTTCCTACCACTATTAAATTGTTGCCATAATAGGCATGTCAATTAGGAAAGAATTCTCCATGTGGAAGGATGAGAGGGAAAAGCAAAATCAAAAAAGAGGGAGTAGTACTCAAATTTGGAACATCCCTTGGTCATTATTGTGTTCCATCCTCTTTTCTGAGACAGGACCATATGTCATCCACAAAAATGTATGGTATTTTCAACCTGCCATCAATGATATTAAAAGATGGAGAGCTTAGATATCTTACAACTTTGGGGAGCAAGACTGCATGGGGCTCCTTACTCTCTCAACTTGGGGGAGTACATAAAAATATCCTTGATCTTGGGTAACAATATACTCTTCTTAGATTCCATTTTGAGTAAGTAACCTTACTAAAATGCATCATAGCATAGAAAGATGCCTATTGAAAAGGTCCCAAACAAGAGATGCAGAAAGACCTAGAAATGCAGAAAGAAATATGCCTCTGCAAAACCATTATCATGAAGACTGAAGCCTCTTTCTGGTTTATACATGGTAAAATCACGTTCAGCCCAACAAAATTCAAAGGGATGACAAGCAGCTGGAACCCATCTTACTCAAGATGAGTAAGAGCTTCTGACAGGTGGGTGCCAAAGAAGCATGGATGGTTCAGAGGAGTGGAAAGCATTAGAAAGAAATGTAAACTTGAATTCTGAGAAAATTTTATAAAATGTTGAATTCCAGATAAAAATCAGGTGAAAATAATAAACAGCAAAAATATCCCCATCACATTTTTAAATAACAATCATCATAGTTAAACATTTATAAAGAACATATTTTTGACAGGCACTCTCTCAAATGTCAAATAGCTATTGCTTTCACTAATCATTCCAACCCTCTGAAGTATTAATATACCCACCTATAGATGAGAAACCCAAGAATACCTAAGTTAACCAACTTGGTAAATATAACACATTTATCATTAAAAGTTGGGATTCAAATTCTGGTAGCCAGCCCACATGCTTAACTATCATACTATGCTATTTTAAAAGGGCTTAAATAAGGACCCAAATGCTGGCTAGTGTCATTTACAAAATACATGATGAGGTTCAACAAGGGAAACTAGAAGTTTGCTAGCATACTATAAAGTGGGGCTGGAGTGATAGCATAGCGGGTAAGGCGTTTGCCTTGCACGCAGCCAACATGGCCGACCCGAGTTCGATTCCTCCGCCCCTCTCGGAGAGCCTGGCAAGCTACCGAGAGTATCTCGCTCCACGGCAAAGTCTGGCAAGCTACCCGTGACATATTTGATATGTCAAACACAGTAACAACCAAGCCTCACAATGGAGACGTTACTGGGCCCGCTCGAGCAAATTGATAAACAACGGGAGGACCTTGACAGTGACGATAAAGTGAATATCATCAGCTGGTCACTTTGGTGGAGCCTCCAGTGCTGTTGAAAACAAGGGATTGCAATTAAATGGGTGGTACATAAACAGCTCCTATGATTTGTACCTGAAGAAACTAACATTTTACTCATACTAACAAAGACTTTGGTTAGTTCTTAAAGATCCCTTTCTATAAAATCAGAAAGCTTCATCATGGACATGGGAGAAATTTTTGCCTCCATGGTAAATAAGATAACTACAGTGGGTAGGGCGTTTGCCTTGCACACAGCTGACCCAGGTTTGATTCCTCCGCCCCTCTCGGAGAGCCCGGCAAGCTACTGAGAGTATCCCACCCGCACGGTACAGCCTGGCAAGCTCCCCGTGGCATATTCGATATGCCAAAAACAGTAACAACAAGTATCACAATGGAGACATTACTGGTGCCCACTCAAGTGAATCAATGAACAACAGGAGGACAGTGCTACAGTGCTACTACTCCAAATACCAAAAAAATTAGCAGCACTTCGTTGGTCTCAAAGTAAGCAGGGTCAGGAGGTAAACTGAAAGATTCAGGAGGACTACTGCACAGGAAAGCCCTCATGGATGCAGACCTCTTCTTCTGCCAGGTAGAAGGCTTAGCTCATCCTGCATCCTTTCTGCTCCCAGTGCTGAGACACTGATTCCCAAAGGGCCCAGATTCAAACAAAGAACAGCACTTCCTTAGGAATCCATGAAATTATTAATTCATCCTTGTCTCTCTCTCTCTTTTTTCCTTTTCTAGAGCCATATGCAGAGCTGTCACTTCCCCTTGGTCTCCCTTTCTTCTTCTATCACTGACATAGGTCATAGAGAGCTATGACTTTCGCAACTGGCAGTCTGGTTGTGGATCTCTACCCACACAGTAACCCTGGAGCCTTATGCAAGCATCTCATATCTCTAAGCCTATGCTTCTTCCTCCGTAAAATGGGGATAATAGCACTTGTTTCATACACTAGTTGAAGGACCAGGATTTGGTGACTTAAAAATAACAACAAATGTGTCAAGTGCTCATCACAATACCCTGCACACAGCAGGGCACTCAAACTGTTATAAGGAGAAGGTCAGCAAGAGAGGGACAGCAAGCAATACCTTCTTGTCAAAAGTAGCCCTTCTCAGGAAGCTTGTGAGTAAACCACTTTTTCACACTGAGGGTTTCTGGGGACCTGCTAGTGATGTTGCTGCCTGGGGTAACAGGAAGGAGAGGAGGCAATTATACATGTAACAAAAATAATTTCATTTCTAATGCCTTCCCCCTGCTGGGCCACTTAGAATCCAAACAATAACAACAAGGCAGGGGTGGAAACAAGAAGGGTAGGCACATTCCAAAGGAGCCCAATGTCAAATTGGACTAGCCCAGGACTCACTATAGCTTGCAGACTTGGCTCTGCAGGAGCTACGTGACTTTGCTGGGTGCTGGCTGCCAAGGCTGGAAGCAGATTAGAGCAGCCTGACTGAGGCTCTGGAGGCTGAGTCGGCTGACTTCACTTAATGGCCTCTGTCTGGAAGCATGGTGACCAAAGATCCCCAGAAAAAGTCAGGGGCTCCCCTTTCCTCTCTCTTCCTGTAGGCAGCAAAGATATCCATCCCTCCCCATCTCCTTGAAAAAGTGAAAAGTCTCTGCTGGTGCCAAGAGAGTCTCAAAATTATCTATACTGTACCAACCTGCTACCTGTATGCAAAGAGTGTATAATATAAGCCTCTTTCAATAAATCCCGAGTCCACCCCCAAATACTTATTTATAGGCTCCCCGAGGTCCCCGTAGCCCTGTGTCTCTACTTTGGAATACTGCATCTGCACACCCCAGGGAAAGGGAGCCCCCAGGCCCTGCTACGTCATCTCTGGCTCCTCCCTATACTCAGGAGCCAGCAGGGACCTTGACTTATGTGTAAGTCCCATGTCTCCTAGGGGAAAAGGAGGCTGTACTCTACCAGGGCACATCCCAGCTGGCAAGGGCTTTGATTTAACCCCATTTATCAGACTGAGTTGGAGGGACAAGGAGAAGGAAAATGTGCAGGCCAGAAAGGCGAGTTTCTCTTTTTTTCTATGGACTCAAATATGAGCAAACTGGGTGGCTGAATCTTGTAGTTTTACTCCTCCACCCACATGTACTGACACTATAATCAAGCTATTTTCCAAGCCTATGCATTTAGATAATATTATTCTATTGTTAAAAAATAACAAAGAAAACTTCGACTGGATCACTGGGGACAGGTAAAAAGCAGGGGTATGTTCATGTTGCATTGCAACACCATTGGAATTATTTTAAAAGCCCGAGATATACCAGTCTACCAACCAGAATAGGTAAATAAGACTGCATACCTGTGGTATCTCTGTTTAATATCTTAAAGAATTAAAGGGCCTATTCAGAATCAAAACTACTTCTAAGAGCCCTCCCACAGCTACAGATGCCCTCCTGGGGACGGGGGTGGGAAATGTGCTAAAGGTTAGCTAAGTGGAAGGCCACAAACAAGGGGAGGTATCGGTTGAGACATTGCACCCAACCATGCCTTTCCTGCTGTCTGTGATTTCCAAACATTCCCTAGAAGCAGAGAACTCTCCTGCAGACCAGAGCTCTTGGTAAGATGGAGAAGTTTGATTTCTAGGTGTGATGGAATCCTGGAACTAGGAAGCTGGCACCATTTCTTTATAAATGAACTCTAATTAAAGGAAGGAGGCCATCATATTTGGAGATTAAAAGCAAAACTGTCCTGGGAGGAGTCAGATGCATCCAGGATAATCTAAGGTTCCAAAGTCCTGACAACTGTGTTCCAGAAGAAATAGGGCTGATTGAGCAGTCATTCTAAGTTGTTTCCAATAACTTAGGTTATTATGACCTGTAATATAAATATGATGCAAGGAGATCCTGGAGTTACGACTTGGTTCCTAACATAACAAATCCTCCACCCTGAATCTCCTATATCTTCCTGACTAGTAAAACATTTCACTGCTTGAGATTCATGAGTGTTAAGCCACAAGGGGGAAATGGGGAGCATAGGTCAAAAAATACGACCAGAATAGGCATGGGCTATTATGGAAAGGATCAGGGTTCACTCAGGGGTGTCTCAGCATCCACCTCCTGCCCCTCAGTCCCCCATGCTGTGCTATTATATACATATGTATATATATGCTTCCTCCTTCACACTAAAATGCCTCTTCTACTTGCAGAGAAGATGGAGGCAGCTCTTTCCAATCAACACCATTCATGTCTTTCCCCTTCCACATTTTTACCCAGAACTACCTCGGACCAGTCTAGTTTTAACAGATCAAATTGCAGGTAAATTTGAGATTATAGTTCGAGCTCCCTTTGTTGTCCCCAGGAGTAAGAGAAACAGAGGTACAGATTCAAGTTCATGTTCTCCTTTATGATGTTCTAGACAGAAAAAAATCCAAGCTTCCACATGAATATACTAGAATGAGATGCCCACCACATCCTACTGGCCTTATTCACCACTACAAGCTTGTTATCAAGGACAAGAATCAAATCAATGCAGTGACTATGTCACAGCAAGCAGAGTACAAGTGGCTACCAGCCTGGGAGAACATGACATGCTACTAAGCTGAACTAATCGTTCCTTGGCATTTCAAGAGCAGTTGGGTTGGCAAATCACAGCACATGCATAATTAAAAACAATAATTCCCCCAGAAAGGGAGGGATGGATGAATACACTGGGGTGTCCCCCAGAGGAGGACAGTTAGTATTTACACAGGCTAACTTGAAATCATACTGGATTCTTAGGACAAAAATTCCTCTTCATAAAGAAGGAAGGACCAGGAGGAACCTGAGGAGAGGAGATTTGGTACATCATTTATTGGAGCAAAGGGACAGATCCCAGGGAATGATCTCTCCATCAGAAATTCTCCACCTGAAGAATTTAGCATATATAACTACAGTTGACTAGGGGTCAAGTGAAGACTTTAATCATCCTCCCTCTAGTCAAAAAGAGTCTGAACTCATAAGAGGTGATTTCTTAATCCAGGGTACCTATGAATCACCCAGAATGATTAAAATATATATTCTTAAACCTCAGTTTGAGATCCTCATTCAGCAGTTATTCAGGAAAGAACCAAAAATATGTATTTTAAACCAGTTTCCCAGTTGATTTAGATACAAAGAGTTCATTTAAAAAAAACACCCTTGAGAACTGCTGTTCGATTCTCTAAAACAAGTCAGAATGCCCTATTCTTCCCCCAAGACATGGTTTATCTCCAGGAGTCCAGGAAAGGGGGAAGAAGCTCTGTATGTTTTCCAGGAAACCAAAACTAGGGCCAATCATGACCCACTCTTGGCTCTAGATCTAACCCTTTCAAGTCTTTCCCTTGTCAGACCTTTGATAAGAGAGATAGCATCTACACACACACACACACACACACTCACACACACACACACACACACATACACACACATATGCCCCCAATCAAGCACACCCCAAATTCTGAACACTATGAAGAAAAAATCAAGCCCAGTGCAATGGACAGAGAAAACCAGTGCACAGATTCTCTTGCAATTGGTCACATTCACGACAGCGCTCTCTCTCTCTCTCTCGCTCTCTCTCTCTCGCTCTCGCTCGCTCTCTCGCTCTCTTGCTCTCGCTCTCTCTGCCCACTTTCATCAAACAGTGGCAACGGGGGGAAAGATGAGAGGGATGATTTCTTTTTCAAGTGGTCCTAATACTGCAGGATGAATCAGGGACAAGAAGAAAAAAAAATCGCTGAACATCTAGTCCCTGGGGAAAGGCAGGGATTTACAGCCGGAGAGGTTTACAGCCTGGTCAACATACAGAAATGCTTGGCTCTGTAGAAAGAACCCTAGAAAAGGGGTGAACCTAGCACAAAGTGGGTTCAACCTCGGCAGCCCCCAGTGCAGAAAGTGATGGGGTGCCAGGCGAAGCAACAGTGAGTCACGGGGGGGTCAGGCTTTCCTGCGTTGAGAGCAAAGACCTGTCCCTCGGGGCTGGAGCTCTGTGACTCGGTTCCATGGCGAAGCCTGTTGTGTACACGCAAACGCATCCCCTCTTACCTCTCTCTTTCCCAGAGGGACGGCCCTGGGGCTGCGGGGCCCGCAGGCAGGAGTGGGGCGCCTAGAGCTGCCTCTGGTCTCCGCACACCGCCGCCGCCCGGTCGGGGCTCTCGATCCGCTCCAGACGTGGACGGTCACCCACCGGCCCTGCCATCCCTTCTCCACCGCACCCCTTAGACTGCCACCTGCCCTCTAAGCCCCAAACGGATTTCCTCAGGACGCACGTGAGCTGGCGAACCAAAGCAGCTGCTTCAGCACCCGGGACAGCGGCGCCCTCGGTGGGTCGGGGTGAGGTGAGGGGGTGAGGTGAGGTGGGGGTGGGGAGCGTGAGGTGAGGTGCGATGCGGGGCGCGAATCAAGCCAGAAGCCGCCTCGCGTCTGTCTCCCCCCTTGGGCTTCTCCGTCCTGCCAACCCGAAAAAAAAAAAAAGTCTCCCGGGGCGCGACGCAGAGTCGTCCGGGACAGCCCGTCACGCCGGCTACCACAGGGGCGGTGGGAGGCTCGGGGAGGGGGAGTCGTCGGGAGCCCGCGGCGCTCGCCCAGACGCGACTCGGCGGGGAGGCGGCCCGGGAAGGGGCAGCGCGTGCCGTCCACACACACACACACACACACACACACACACACACACGCGCGCGCGCACACGCACACGCACACACCCGCCTCAGCGCTCGCGGCCCGACGTGAGCCGGGCGGACGGCAGCCGGGCGGCCCGACGAACTCCCCGTCGCGGCGCCCCCCGTTACCTTCAAGCCATAGGGCGCCCCGGGGCTGCTCGCGGCTCCCGCCTCCCGCCGCATCCACGCACGGCCGCCGTCCCGGGGCCGCCGCTGTCCTCGGCGGCTCCCTGGCTCCCGGCCCCGCCGCGCGCCGCTCAGAGCCCCGGCGGGCAGTGTGGCTCGCGGGGAGCAGTGGACCGGCCGCGGCGGGGCGGGGCGGGGCCGGGCGTGCGGGGGGCGAGCGGCGCGGGCGGGCGGCGCGGAGGCGGCGCGGTGCGCGCGGAGGGCGGCCGGCTCCGGCTCTGAGGCTGGACAGCTCCGCGGCGCCCGCTCGCCGGCAGCGCGCGCGGCAGAGCAGGGGGCGGGGCGGCCAGGCCCCGCCCCTCCGCGGCCAGGCCCCGCCCCTCTCGCGGGCAGACCCCGCCCCTCTCGCGGGCATTCCCCGCCCCTCTCCGGCCAGGCCCCGCCCCTCACGCGGCGGACTCCGCCGGGGGCGCCTTCGGGGCTGTGAGGCGGGACGCCGCCCCTGGCGCTCCCTCCACGCACCCTCAATGTAGGGTGGCCGGGACCAGTGTCCTCGCCTCAGCAGTTACCTCCTTTGAAGGGGTGCGAGAGGCGGCAGCCTTCCCGGACCTCTCCTGAGGACCTCGGTGCGTTTTCTCTAGTCGCACTCTGGTCAGAACTGTGGTCGGCTCTGGGGCCGAGAGAGATCTCAGGAGAGATCCTGAAGGAAACCTGCTTGGCGTTGGCTGGAAATGGAAATGCAGGCGGCCTTTGGGGGGTTCTAGCTTCCCGGTCTGGTGGAGAAGAAAAAGCTGGCTGAGGAGGGTGGCACCTTCCCCTGCCCCGGGTTTTAGACCGCTGAGTACCCACCCCTCAGCCTCTTTTCCTCTTCCTTCTCTTTCTTCAACAATGAGCCATTCACTTCCTTCCCTGTTTCCGCTCCGGATTCAGGATCACCGGCAAGAATAAAATCAACTCTTGAGCCAGTCGGCTGCCCATCCAAAGTGGAGACTCCCAGGATGTTTCTGTCACTTGTCACACATAGCACCCGTGTTTGAACAAGAGCCCCCAAAGGCCAGACTGGAAGGACTGGGGACTGAAGAAGAAATGGCCACTTCCCAGGGGAGCATGGCTCTGCACTGCAAGCAGAGGACACAGCACCACATAGGCTCACCTTGTTGGTTCTCTCTGTTGCAGCATTTCCTCCAGAGATCCTCACAATGGCCACAAATGAGAGTGGGACAGGGATGTGGCTCAGAGAAGACGCATCTCTCACGTGGGAGAGATCCTGGGTTCCAGAGGCCCAGCACCTAGGAAAGGATGTTCATTCATCTAAACATCACACATTTACTCCACTCCATCAAGAAGGTGAGCATTCCAGAAAAATTATGTTTTCTTCAGATTCTACAGAGATCTATCACAGAGCCTACCCCGCATCTCCTGTAGACACCTCTGGTGGTTCTGGGGAAAGGGAGATGTCGAAAATGAAAGCTTATGCCTTAATACTACTTCTTTTTTATATATACCTTCGTGTGGTTGTGTTCCTTTTGCACCTTCATGTGACTGTGGTTTAACAGGGTTCCCACATGAAAGTATAAATCCCCACACTTTAAGCCACACTTCCTCAAATATAACTTTTTATAGAACGACTCAAAGGATGTTCTACTAACATCAAACCCCAAAAGACTTCACTCTGAAGAAGTTTATCCTCACAGAACTTGCTTCTCAGTCCTGTCATGACCCATAGACTTTTCTCTTGAGATTTTGCTCTTCACAGATTTTCTCCTCAGAAATTCTAACTCCTATAGGAATTTAGATTTGTGTGCAGATTTTGCTCTATACAAATAATTCTCCTAAGATTATTTTACTCAGATTTCTTCTCAAACGTGTAATCTATAGATACTTCACCTCAGATTTTGATCATCGCACATTTTGTTTCAGATCATCTTGAGAGGTGGAAGGGGTACAGACTTGGCGGTTCTCAGGGATTACTCCTGGCTCTGCACTCAGGAATTACACCTGGCGATGCTCTGGGGACCATATGGAGTGCCAGGAATCGAACCCAGGTAAGCCAATGCAAGGCAAGTTCCCTACTCACTATACTATCTTTCCAGCTGTCTCCTCAGATTGTTGTACCAAATAGAATTTGCTTCTCAGATTTTTGCTGTTCACCAACTTTTTGTGTAGGTCTGTTTTGCCCAATAGGTTTATGTCCTGTGGTTTTGTTACTTGCTGACTTTTCTCCACAGATTAGTCATGCCAAAAATTCTTTTCTTCTCAATTTGGTCCACTTTCTTCCCTCAATTTGGATATGATGTGTCAGATATATTTTCTCTCCTATTTTAATCTTCACACACTTTATCTCCCCAGAGACGTGGAATTCACTAGATATCTCCTATTTTACTCCTCCACAAGTTTCCCTTCTTAGACATGTTTTTTTCCAACAGGCTTTCCTCCTCAGATTTTGCTGTACACCAACTTTTGTACTTAAAGAAACTATGCTCTATAAACCTTTTCTTCAAATATGTTGCTCATCAACTTTTGTGCTGAATAGACAAAAATTTCTCTCATGCTTAGTTTACATTCTTTCTCAAAATGATGTGTCCAATAAACTATTGCTCAGACTTACTCCTTAGAGGTTTTACTCATTTTTTGTCATGAGGCTTATATCATCAGACTTCTATCATCACTCACTTTTATCCCCACCACATTTGTGCCAGACAGATTTTTCTCCTGATATTTTTCTCTTCACATACATTTCTGCTCTGGATACTTGTACCCAAAATATGTTTATCCTTAGACCTTAGTCCTCTCAGACTTTCCTCTCAGACTTTCTCCTCAGAACTTCTTTCCAAATAGTTTTTTCCTTAGGTTTTTCTTATTAGTTTTGTCTTGCTCAATTATACTTAATTCAGATTTTTCACCTCAGAAGCATTTTCCTTCAGAGATGTTGTAGACATTAGATTTCTCTCACATTTTCCCTCCTTCACATACTGTTCTACTTAGACCTTTTGTAACCAATAAACATTTTCTGTTATTTTACTCCTTCGGAGCTTTCTTTCCAGACCTACTTTTCCCAATACTCCTTTCTCTTCATAATTTGCTTCTTACAGCATTTTCTCCTAAGAACTTTATTCCCATTAGATCCTCCCTCCAATTATGTTCTGTCTTACACTTTTTGCTTAGACCTCATGTGTCCAATATGTTTTCTCCTTAGTTTTTGTTTTCACAGATTTTTCTCCCCAGAGACCTAATAAACTTTTTATTTCAGATTTTGCTTTCCATAGACTTATCTTCTCAGATTTTTCTTCTCACAATTTTCTCAACAGCAGTTATGCCACCTAGACTTCTCTCCTTATATTTTTCAATCTGCAGTCTTTACTCAGAGACAATTTGCATTATAGGTCTTTCTTTCTAATTTTGTTCCACAGTCTTTTTTTGTGTCCTCCTCTCTTTTAAACCAGTGGTCTTCAACTGCTGTTCTGCAAGTGTAAAAAGTTTAAAACCACTGGTCTACCACCTTGGTTGTAAGTGCTGGTTCAATTTTTTAAAAGTTGCTGGTTGCAGACAGGTTCTGGCATGCAGACAGGTTCTGGTCCACAGGTGTAAAAAGGTTGAATAATGCTGCCTTAGACCATTCTTTATATTAAAACAAACAAACAAACATAATACTAATAATAATAAAACATCAACCCTTTGTACTCCCAGCTCACCACTTCAACACATCAGTTTGGGGACAGAGTACAGGGCCATGCAAGTCACTCTCCTCTGATTATTGAGAGGAATGAGATTGACAACCTGCCTCAGTTATCTTGTTCTGTGGCCTTGACTAAATAGTTTCATCTCTAGGAGTTCAGTTTTTATCTTTAATTTGGGGATAAGATTACACTTTCTCTGGGGAGTTATGAAGATGATGGGTGAAGAAGCATAAGACAAACTGCCTGAAAGTAGCCCCCTGACTATGCTGAGCTGAGGAGGGGAGCTTTGCACATCCAGATGGCAGATGCAGGAGTCAGATAACCTCTGTAGGCTGCACCAGCTCAAAGACACTTTTGTTCTGCACTGTTTTTCTCATCATGATCTCACACTCCTCAGTGAATTTCATGCTTACTGTGAGTAAGATGGATGGATCTTTTAGTTTTCAATTAGCAAACACTTCGCTCTTAAAACAATTGGCAAGGCAAACAGATGCACTGAGTGACTGATGACAGGAAACATCTGAGCCAAGTGGTGGCTACACCCTGGGCTCTCAGTTCATTTCCCAGTCGAGCAGTAGGGGCCTCTGAAGGTTATTGAGCAACCCACTCCTCCTACAGGCAGAGCTATGCTATTCCAAGTAAACCAGCGAAGGCTGGCTGGCCCTTTCCTTAAACCATGAAAGGAGACACAACAATCTCCTTGAGTTTCTCACATATATGTTCCAAGCCTCTGAGTCAAGAAGTTCTTCATGATATGCTATTAAAACCTTAAATTCCTCCTTTGTGTGTGTGGAGAGGGGGTGGGGGGAAAGAGTCCAAATTGGCAAATAAATCATGAGTGACAGGTAGGGATAGATGACTTGAGGCAGGTGGTGGCATTGTTGGCTTGAAGTGATAAGAAAATAAAGGACTAAGTCAATGAAGAATAAGGGAGATCTAGAATTTCTCCCCCCTCCCCAAGAACTGTTCTCTAAGGTGGAGAATGAGATATGGATCTGTTTTGGAAAGGAAGATCCCAAAAAGTTCTACTTCAACCCTGATACACTCTCGGAGAAAGAGATAGAAACCATCAACCTCCTTTCCCAGAATAATTACATAAAAAATAAGAAAAATGCTCTCATCTGAGAAGTCCAAGCTAAGAAGGATTAAAGTCACTCTTTTCTAGTTGGGATTTGAACTTGGCTGTCTGATTTTAAAGCCCATGAATGAGCCTTTTCACAGATCACAGTAGGTAGGAGCCACTGGAGTTGTATTGATAGATAACCTCAAAGCTGTGCTAGTATTTGTTTAAAATGCTGGTAAGTTGGTATGGGGACCTATGGTGACATAAAATTTAAAATAACTTGCATTTATCTACCTTTATTCCCCATATTTGAAACCAGAGAAATTGAACTTATTTCATAATCACACTGTCATAAGAAACAATAAAAACATGAATACCATGGTTTAGAGATAGATCTGCTAGCCCAGAAAGTACACTAAAAGAATCAACAGAAGGATTCAATATATTCAATAATCATTTCACTCATTTGTTCTATATTAAAATATTACCATATTATTTTATCTGATTAAAACTTAGTCTATGGAACTTATAGATTTAAGTAGGATAAAATTACTGAATTAAAGTAATAAATTATTATTATGACTTTAAAAAGTCACTCTTTTCTTTGTTTGCAACCAAATTGACAACCTTGGCAAAGTGCAAAACATCTCTGAGCCTCAATTTTCTTAGTTGTAAAATGGGGACAGAGATTCACAATACAGTGCTCTTTTTCATATCAGAGTGTTATCAAGACTGAGTAGGGGAAACAGCTGACACATATTAGTGTTCAGAGGTTTTCACTGTTTTCTTCTTTTAAGGATAAAAACTCACACAGAGATGTGTTGAAGGGAACAGGGGTCAATCTTCGTGGTGTTCAGGGCTAAATGTCTTTACCTATTTTGCAGAGGAAAACCAAGCCCATTGTCAAGCTTTAGGAAATTCTCTTATCCTCTTCTCTCTTTTATCTGTTTATTCTTATCCAATTTTCAAATGAGCCTGAGGAAACTGGACCAGAAGTGTGCTACAAAAAGAAAATGAGGGGCTGGAGCAATAGCACAGCAGGTAAGGCGTTTGCCTTGCACGCGGCCAACCCAGGTTCAATTCCCAGCATCCCATATGGTCCTCTGAGCACGACCAGGGGAAATTCCTGAGTGCAGAGCCAGGAGTGGACTTGTGCATCACCAGGTGTGACCCAAAAAGAAAAAAAAATGAATGCAGGGCCTGAGAGATATTATAGTGGGTAGGGCATTTGCTTTGCACATGGCCAACCCAGGTTCAATCCCCTACATGTCATACAGCCCCTCAAGCCCTGAGCACAGAGCCAGAAGTAAGCCCATGGCACTGCCAGGTGTGGCCAAAATCTCCTGCCCCTCCCAAATAAGAAAAAGAATGCATCCTTTTTATACTTTATTATTGCTCTTGAAAGTAAGAAATCTAAATTCTTGATTCTTTTACTGCATAGCCACCCACTGCCCCATGTCAGAATAATCCAGTGAAGGGTTCACAGAGCCTTCAGGAGATTCTCTTACCAAGGCAGGAGAGCAGAGCTACCTGAGAATCACCTGAGGGTTTTGATATCTGCATGTGTAATCACCGTCAGAGGTTGATTTCTCATTGACGGGCTATAACAAGCTTTTCCACATTGGTGTGAAATGAACTTTTATAGTTTCTATGTTCTCCTATTTTAAAACAAGAAGGAATACCATTGTGACCCACTTTAAGAAATTCTATTGTAATTTGAGATACAAAACAGATAGACAGTGCAATTACTCATTGAGCAAATTTATTTGATGACTTGATGGAAAGAGGTTCTAAAAATCTACACCCTATTTGTACACCCATGTTTACAACAGTATTATTTATGATAGTCAGGAGTTATAAGCAACTTAAGAGATAAAACCAAGAGATAAATTCAAGAGATAAATAAATGTGAATAGACAGCATGAGATAAACAAAACTAGTCAAGAGTTATAAGCAACCCAAGAGATAAATTCGAGAGGTAAATCCAGGAGATAAACAAAATGTTGTTTACATACAACAGAACTGTTTGGGTTGTAAGACTGTAAGAGGCAGGAAATCCTGTCCCAAGCTATAAAATGGAAGACATTTCAAGATACTGTGCTAAGTGAAATAGTCAGTCATTAAAAGATAAATACTGCCTGATTTCACCTTTAAGTCACTAAATAGTCAGTCATGAAAATAAGTCATTAAATAGTCAGTCATTAAAAGATAGATACTGCCTGATTTCACCTTTAAGAAACATGGAGAGAAGTTAAGTCCTCTGAAGCAGACAGGGTGGGGTAATGGTTTCCAGCAGTTGGAGGAAGATGTAAATGAGGATTTAATGCTCTACAAGTAGAGTTCCAGTTTGGGGGGTTGAAAATATGCAGGAGTTTTATGGTCTTGATGGTTGTGCAACACGAATATACTGGATATTCTTCATGAAATTGAGGTATGAACACTTTAATGATTAAGACAGCAAATCATATGCAGTTTTATAGTTCGATTCCTCCGCCCCTCTCGGAGAGCCCGGCAAGCTACCGAGAGTATTGGATATGCCAGACACAGTAACAACAAAGTCTCCAATGGAGACGTTACTGGGCCCGCTCGAGCAAATCGACGATCAACAGGAGGGCCTTTACCTTATATTATATTATTACAACAAAAATCTATATGGGTTTCTGTAACCACCACAGTTTCCAGTACATGTGAAAACAAACCATCATGGAAATACCAATCAGTGGAAAAGCGATTGAATTTAGAAAATAATCAAATTATATGTTACTTGGAGGTAATATTTAGGGATGTATAATCAGTACTGCCCTAGATTTTTTCATCCCTTTCCATAGCTAATAAAGCACTTTCTATGATTTCATTTGCCTTCCAGTTTTCTTATGGTAATCAAAAAGATCATCCATTTGGGAGAGTGCTGCATTATTAAAAGACTTTCCTTTCCAGTTGGGAAGATGTAATGAAATTAGGGTGAATGTTTTCTGATAGTCTGAAAATACAAGGACCATTCAATTGTTCAGGCTCTGAATGGATTTATGTACTTCAGAGGAAGCTCCCAAATGTAATAAAAGAAATTTCAAAGTTTATTGGGTGAATGAGTAATGAGCAGAATATATTTAGTCTTTAAACCGTTTTACAGCATTTGGGATGTTTCTCACAGCCTGCTACTCTACATGTGATCTCCATGGCCAATGACTTGGTCACTCAGCCCTCACAGCCACCCGGCCTAGACATGGTCTAGGTAGTGATCTGGGTCCAGGATGAGGGAAATAAACTATTTGAGAAGCTTAAGAAGAAGGGGGAAAAGGAACAAAAGAAATTCTTTGAAAATATTGTCATAGCTCACAGAATCACAGGGGAGATTAAAGAAACAGGCTTATCAAGATTGCTGGAACAAAAGAGCTAAATGAAGCAAGGTTTTCAATCAAGATCAAGCCCACACAGCCCATGAATGAGAGCTCAGTCATTGTGGGCAAACACAGGGCACCAGATGGAGTCGCCTCTGCTACTGGCATCAGCTCTGGCATTCCCCTCACCCAGGCACACTGTTATTCTGCTCTAGGAAATTGCAAGTTGTAGCTACTTGTGCTGCCTCTAGAATAGAAGCCGATTGTCCCATTTCTGAGTCATTAGCTCCTAAGGTCAAATCCAGGGCATCTCCTTGAGTTGATCAAGATCCACATAGCAAGGGGACCTCCAGTTTAGAAAGAGAAGATGACAAGGTGCTGGAGTGATAGCACAGTGGGTAGGGCATTTGCTTTGCACACGGCCAGCCCGGCTTCGATTTCCAGCATCCCATATGGTCCCCTGAGCACCACCAGGAGTAATTCCTGAGTGCAGAACCAGGAGTAACCCCTGTGCATTCCCGGGTGTAACCAAAAATGCAAAAAGCAAGAACAAACAAACAAAAAACAAATGACAGCAGCATCCCACTGCGTCCAGGATCCAAAGGAAGAAAGAAGCCACCAGGTTCTGTCCTTTTTACTTTTGAACACTACTCCAGATCCATGTACCCCACCCTCCCTCATCTCAGACAGATTATTTCCCAAGTCTCCTCCCTGGTCTTCCACCTCCAACCTATTGTCCTCACTGTCAGAATGCTGTCCCTAAAACATAAATCACATATATCTGATCACATCACTCCTGCTTTCAGCCTTCAATATCTTCCTGTTGTCTTTGAGAAAAATTTTAATCTTGTGAAATGGATTAATAGTCTGCCACCCCTTCCTCTCTCCAGCCTCTGTTCCTGTCCCCTCTGCAGTGAATGAGTCAACAAATGTGTAACTGAATTTTGGATAGGGTCACAGAAACTGCCTCTTCCAGAGTTTTCTCAAATGTTGGCCCTGAGACTGGATGCAATAGAAACATCTGTAAAACTAAGAGGAAAAGGGAGATTTGTGGGCTTTGTTCTGTACAAGCTCCAGATTGAAATTTGAAGGGGGGAGATTTGTGTACTTCCGAAATACCAACAACTAGTTCTGAAGACCAGTCAGGTGGGGAAAGCATTCATCTAATTTAGAACTCTTTTCTTTTACACATGTGATATCTGAGGCCATGGGGTTAAATACTCAACATATATGAATCGAGTCTGGTGTTTTAGTGAAGTGAACCTTGGAGCAAAGTTAACCTGACACATTTAGTGCTATACATATCATTATTGTGCCACATAGTAATTAGGCATAAATAGTGGGTAAGCTCTTCAGAAGGAAGGTTGTTACTATAGTTATATAAACTAAGAATTTCTGGGGTTGGGGACAATGAGGGAAGGAAAAGAAGCCACTGATAACAGTTAGGGTGTAATTACAACGCCCTATACAGGGCTCTTAGGTCTGTTACCTGAACCCCAATAGATTTGATGACCAATGGGTGTGCCAAAGGCTTTGGACAATCAGGTGGGCACTGGGCTGCTTGGTGGGGGGAGGGATTGAAGCGATACCCTTAGGATGGGGAAAAGCATGTATTGCTTCTTCTATAGAAGGAGGGATTGGCTTGGATGGGACATCTTGGGAGAGTAAGGAAAAGTCACTGTGGGCTTTGAAACCTTCCATTGTGAAACAAACTAGGAATGAGATAGAAAAGAATCCCTTTCTCTGCTCTTCTTCAAGCACAAGAAATCCCACACATTGTTCTGGACCCACCTCCAGGGCTATGCCTCCATTTTTATGGCAACATCTCACTCTTGCAAAAAAGATTGATTCCATTATCCTTTCAGGATCGAGCTCAAATAGTTGTGTCTTTATTGCTTCACGTCGCCCAGACATAAACCCTTCCCTAATCCTAATAAAGGCATGTGAATTTTTTGGTGCCTTTCAATTTTTCACTTGTGTACTCTTACGCCCTAACTCATGAACAAGGCCCTCTAGCTTACTGCTATGGAGTCAGACATGGAGGAGACTCCACAGAAATGTGTTATGCAATCTCTCCTCACGTAGGAATCCATTTGGCTTAGTGAGGGCTTTCGGATGCTTCTGTTATCCACAAGCTAGTGTGCATGTGTGCATCTGTTTACTCTGATTGCTCAGTTCCTTCTCAATAACATAGACATCATTGAAGCTGCTGTGGTGCTCAGTGGAGTTCCCTGTTGTCTCCTAAAATGGTTGCTGCCCTCATATCTCTTGGTATCTGGTCATTCTGACCCACCCCCCACCTTCCTTTCCTGGGTGTGCAGTCTCTCTCGCTCCCTACCACATCAAAAAGGAAGATAATTTTCTGCAACTTTAGAGAACTATAAGGAAACCAAACACAGCTCCAGGAAAAATCCAGCAAGGTATATCCTGATCTTCTAGCACATTCCTCATCCCACATTACTAATGTCACATCTCAGTTCTTCTGGCCTGGCTCACCTTGACTAGTCTAGGTTTGGATTTCCATGAAGTTGGAGTGGGACTCTCAGAATCAGTGTTCCTGCCTTTCTGTTCCCTGGGAGTTTTCCTCCCAGGCAGGCTGTAGATCCTGGACTCCAGGCACTCCTGCCACCCGATTCACTACTGAATGTGCTGGTCACCACAAGAAAGGAAAAATCCTCAGATAAGAGAGGGAAAAACATACTTATCTGAGACCTACCCTGCTACAGGTAAACTGCTTTGTGCATTGTCATCCGATGTTATCCTGACAGATCCTCTGTCACTGTCACTGTCACTTGTCCTCCCATTGTTCACCGATTTGCTCAAGTGGGCCCAATAACATTGTGAGATTTGTTACTGTGTCTGGCATATCGAATACATCACGGGTAGCTTACCAGGCTTTGCCGTATGGGCAAGATACTCTCTGTAGCTGCTGGGCTCTCCGAGAGGGGCAGAGGAATTGAACTCAGATCAACCGCTTGCAAGGCAAATGCCCTACCCACTGTGCTAATTTCCCCTTAATTATTTCTTGGTCTTTGGGCTGCACTCAGCAGTGCTCAGGAGCTGCAGCGGAGGGTACGGGGATGCCTGGGCCTCCCTTCCGAGGGCTTTGGGCCACCCTTGTGCTCTCCGTGGCCGCCTCGGATTCTGGCTTAGTTCTGTACAATAGTTACTGTTTCTTGGGGTCCGAGCAGTCAGATAAGGTTTGTTGAGAGTGCGCTGTCACTCCCGTTTGTGACCTGAGACAGACTCTGTTGGGAGTAGCCTTGTCCTGGAGTGGGTGGGGTCCTGGCTGCCCCCCCCCCCCCCCCGCCATATCTCCAGCCCTGCATCTCAGCATTTAGGTCTCAGGCTGGCACCTTGTCAAATGGGATAGAATGTGGTTCAAGTTCCACTTCTGTTACTTACATAAAGTAGGACTCTGGGCAGACTTTTCATTATTTCCTCAGTCTATGAATGACAGATCCTCACACATCATGAATGCACTCTGGGAGGGCTTGGAGAAGGTCAACCAGGATCCAAATCTGAATCCCTTAGACCCCAAACTCAATCCTCTGTCACTCACACTTTTCAGGAGCATTTAATCCAGGAGTGGAAAAGAGGTCTTCTCCTCAGACAATCCCAAGTGACTCTGTGGCTGCTTGGAAAAGGATAATGAAGCCACATCTGTGCTCTGTGGGACAGAATCATGATATATCAGAGCTGTCTGACCTGGTGAGAACTGGAGGGAGTGACAGGCAATGCATATGTTGAATATTTGCCACCCTTGGTCCAAATCAGGTTTGTGGCAGCCACCTGGTCTCAGTGACAGCCTGTTGTGGTCAGAGCTTTTTTGTCCCACACTGGTTTCCCACTGTGAAAGAATCGACCTCTCCTCAGCCAGAACTCATGTTTCAGCTTTGCTGCGGAACCAGCCTGACCTTGGGTCTGTCACTTCACCTCTTTGATCCTTGGTGGTCAGTTAAATAGAGTTGAGTCTAATACTTACCTTGTAGAATTTCAATAAGCATAAGCTGGTATTAGTGCTTTGAGTACTCGGTCTAATAGTGTTTGACAAATAGCAGTAGTTAGTGAAAGTCATTGCCGTTTTGGGGATATCATTCTCTCAAGGTCTATAATCCACACTTGTTGGCAGTGATACCTTCCTATTTCTATGACCTTCTGAGGCCGTGTCTTCCCTCAAGTGCCATTAGATGGAGACAGTATGAGTCTGAGTTTCCCATAAAGTCCCAATCTCGCTGATAGAATTTTCAAATCCTACCCCATGGCTCCCTTTTGTTAATACGCTGACATGTTCTAATTGTTTCATTAAATTCTTTTTCATGGACTGGCTGGCAAATGCCTGGTGGAAAATGGCAGCTAATTATTATCTTAATTGAGAATATGACCTGGCAAATAATATGTCTAATTTAATTGTCAAGGTAAACCTCAGAAAGACTAATGAGAAATCAAAACCCATAACCAGAGTGTTTAAGATTGGGGGGCTAGTAATTTGCAAGCTTGGAAGAACCAGGGGTCAGTTTATGACGCCTAGTCTGATAGACCCCTAGACTCCTAGTCTGACATAGGCTCTAACTGTTTGTTTGTCCTGGCCCAGCCGACTGGAGCCACAGCGCCATCCAAACCAGGAGAAATTCCTTCAGCTGCTTATTCATGTTACTCTACATTCTTTGGAACCTAGTGCTTTTCTGGTGGATGATGTGGACTCATCCTTGAGCTATGATTTCTATTGTTTTCTCCACATGGAACCCAACTCTCCTTGATTTGTATTTCCTCTTTCCAGAAACACCGAGTGCCTTCTCTGCTCAAGTTATCCAGCCCCAACTATGTCTCACAGACATCTTCTATCCCCCAACTTATCTCCCCTCTCCCTCGGGTTTCCTCCATAAAATGGGAAACCCTGTTTTGCTGCAAAAACTACTTCACAGCAAATTTGCCTGCTCCCTTGGGGTCCTCTACCAAAAACTTCTTCTTTTTCTAACTTAACTAAAACTTGTCTCTCTCCCAAGAGTATGACTTCCCTAGAGACTGCTGTTATGAATTGCTTTCTGTCATAATCTCTCCTGAGAGCTGCAGTGACATTCTTTGAATGCCTGGATGCACAGACACTTCACCTCTATTCCACATGAGGCTCCCGTTCATGTCCTCTGAATCTCTTCTTCTCAAGACACCCCAATAACTGTTTTCCCATCTCATCCACCTGAACTTGCAGTAGACCTGGGTGACTTCATCTTTGGGACTACCTGTCTGAGTGCTGAGTCTCACAGTGCTCTTATCTTCATCCCAGTTGCTTGCAGCCAAGTTACCAGTTGCACATAGCTCTTTCTCAGTTCTTGCACCCCATCTCATCTTCAGCCTCAACAGCACCTCCTATTCCCTTTACTCACTCCACCAGACTCCTTCTCAATTCTTCTCTACCTAGCCCAGTCTTCCTGGTTCACCACCTGAACCACTTAATCTTCACTACTGCATTTCCTTTAACTGCATCCCCAAATTACCCTTGTCATCAATTATTTCCATTCTCCTTTGCCTCAACAAGTGATGCCACAATTGTTTCTTCCTCCTCATGGGTTATGGAGTGGGTGGAGCAGAGTAGTTTTTATTGGTCCATTGGACACAACTGTGGTCACTGCCATCAGATTTGGTGCAGAAGGGGGATGGGGACAAAGATGATCATGTGTTGGCTTCCCACCAAGATCTGAGGCACCCTGCATGTTTCAGACCCTCTGCAGCCCCTGTCAGCAGCATGAGAAGAACATGCTTCGGTTCACTGGTGCCAGGAGGCTGGAAGCAAGTGGAATACACTCAAGTTGGCATGTTCCTGCAGGCAGGTGAAGATGTTAAATAAACATTTGTTCTCACCACAAACACAGATCTCGAAGGGTTTTTATATAAAATTATTACAGCCCTACTTGACCAATGCAGTCTCTTTTCTCTTAATATGCTTTACTTCTTCTAGGTCTTTCCATTAGTACTTAATACGTCCTTGGCTTCTGACAAAACAGACCCTCTGCCTCCCCTGTGTCCTCTTTTAACTCTTGCCCTCCTCATCCTCTTATTTCTCAGGAAGGTGCTTGAAAGAAATGTCTCTTCTTACCGCCTCCAGGATGTCCCCCCAGTTCTGCTTCATCTCACTGTCTGGCTTTGTGGCAAGAAAGTTCTCTACCCAAATAGCCCATTGCTCCTTCAGGACAAGACTTCCTAAGTGCTGACTCTGGGCTCTTGCTGAGCACTGCAAGCACAGAGGTGGAAAGATGGTATCAGCTATCATGGAACTCTGTTTTAGGGGTGCAGGGAAAGATGAGGAAGCAAGCACAGTGCAAAATGGTGAGAGTGGTGCAGGGGCTAAGGGCAGGTTTCACCCCAGACAGTATGAGCAGGGCCATGTCCCTAGAAGAAGTGACACCCAGAAATAAAAAAAAAAAACTTAGCAGGACAGAGAAGGGAAGAAGCTCCAATTGATCGAAAAGAACTTAAACATCTTTTATTTTTTAAGGCACATTCCATCCATTCACTGCTTGTTCAGCCAGGGAGCTAGCTCAGGAGTCAAGATCATATGTCTCAAATGTACTAAAATCCAGGTTTGATTCCTGGCACCTCAGTGCCTCACCCCAGTGTAGCCTGGGTGACCCCATACCTCTGGGCCTGAGCTACACACTGGGTCCTCACATTGAAATATCTGGTGCAGGGTCAGAGCGATAGTACAGCAGGTAGGGTGTTTGCCTTGCACTCGGCCAACCAGGGTTCAATCCCCAGCATCCCATTTTACACCGCCAGGAGTAATTCCTGAGCGCAGAGCTAGGAATAACCCCTGAGCACCACTGAGTGTGACCAAAAATAAATTTTTTTTAAAAAGCCTAGTGCAGCTGGCTAAGTACCTTCAGAAGTGGTCAAAGGGCCTCTGAGTGTTGCTTGGAAGATCCCTTGCCTCTCCCCAACACTGTAGCACTGCACTGTAGCACTGTCCTTCCATTGTTCATCAATATGCTGGAGCGGGCACCAATAGTGTCTCCATTGTGAGACTTGTTACTGTATTTGGCATATTGAGTACACCACGGGGAGCTTGCCAGGCTCTGCCATGCGGACGGAATATTCTCGGTAGCTTGCCGGGCTTTCCAAGAGGAACAAAGGAATAGAACCTGGGTCGGCCACGTACAAGGCAAATGCCCTACCTACTGAGCTATTGCTCCACCCCTCTCCCCAACACCCCCAAATAAATAGAAACATTATCTTGGGGGCAGAGAGATAGTACAGTGAGGAAAGCACTTGCCTTGCATGTGGCCAAAAATTTGATCCCCGGCCCCACAGATGGTCCCCTAAGCCCACCAGGAGTGATCCCTGAGACAGAGCCAGGAGTAAGCTCTGGATGGCGGGGTGTGCTTCCCCCACCCACCCCAAAATTGTCTTGCTTAATGTCTAAAAATTCCCATTTGGGAGCAAGAAAAATAATCCAAGGATTAAGGCACATTCCTTGCTTGTTCCCAATCCCAGATGAATTTCCAACATCACCTGAGCATCACCGGGTGTAACCCCGGAGGCCTCTGAGCATGGCCAGGCTCCTGCAGCACCTAAGCGCCATCAGGTACCCATTGCCAGGTTCCTATCACTGGGAGTAGCCCTGATCCCTCAAACACTGCTACAGAGTCCCCCCACAAATAAATCAGTAAGTTCCCCCTATGGATCCACGCAAGGGCAATGGAGTTCTCGCTCCCCATTTTCTTTGATGAGTATCTGGCAATACAAAGGAATTAATAGGACATTCATAGGTGGGATGTATAAAGCAGAAGCAACTCTCTGATGAATTCCCAGGAAACTGTTATTGATTGGTGAGTGTTCTAACACTCTGTGGTGCAAAAATGTCTAGTTATGTGATGGGTACTAAATAGATGCTGGTTGAATCCATGCATGGCTTGGTCATTTAAAGGACTTACATTATAAGATCTTGTAATGTTCACAACAACACAGTAGGGGGAGGAAAAAGAATTTGTAAAGGTTAAGTAAATTTCCCAAGATCATTCAACTAGTAAACAGTAGAGTCACGATTGGATTTTAAGCTGCCAGTGCAAACTCATTGCTCTTGCCACTAAGCACATAAAGTTGGGATATGTGTAAATTGTAGCATTTGGGGAGGTCTCCCCCCTGGGGGAGAGTTGAGCTGGGCCACAGCACCTGGATAAACCAAAAGAGGGATGGAGAAGCAGTTCCTGGTGAGCAGCCCAGCATGAATGCTGGGACAAAAACAATCTGCTTCTTTCAAGATTGACCAGAGAGTACCCAGGTGTGCTTCAGAAGTGGGGGCACCGAGTTGGAGAAGTACCAGTTTCAAGGACGTGATTGGACTGAAAGCATTGAGTCTAAGTAGCTTCTCCACCACCCTAACAACTGAAGGAAGAGCAAGTGGATCCTGATTCCAAGCATCCTGGAAGCAAAGACACATGATAACGAAACAAGATAGCTATCAGAAACTTCTCTGCTGTCAATTGCACAAGACTCTATAAGCCATTAGCAAATGTTTTTCATGATAATGTCTGTGCCCATCCCCAAGGGGCCCCTATGGTTGAAGCAGAAGCATCTGCTTATGGACCAGGGCTTCTTAAACTGTTTCCCCTCAGTCACCTATCACCTGAGAAATTATGAATGCAACCCCAGGTATATAAAGTAGGTTGACAAATCAAACATTTATTGATAATGAAACATAAACAAAGTTTTGTAACATCACCCCCACCCCTCCTCACATACACAGGCACACATATGGTTACAGAGCTTCACCTGGGTTGTGGCCCACCATTGAAGAAGCCAGGTTCCTAGACCAAACAATGTCACCCACCAGAGTTTTCTAGAAATCGAAAGGCCTTCAGAAGATTTTAGTGTAAAATCATAAAGAGATTTGTTTGCAAAGCCTTTTCTGGGTAAAAAGTGTCAGTTCTGCATGACTGAATAAAGTTTGAGGAAATTGCTAGTAGTAGTATCAGAGATAAAATGAGAAAATGTAGTTTTATTGTTCCAAGACAGAGAGGGAGGTGGAGTCAGAATGGGGATGTGTGGACGGGTATCCATAAGAAACCAGAGTTTCCTATCCCTCACTCCACCTACCCATGTTGCATGGCCATTAGGCATGAGCAGAACTGGATAAAGTCGATTATTGTTAAAATTGATGTCCTGTGTCAGTTGTCTTACATTAATTTCTCTTTCTCAATTCCGAATCATTTCTTATGCCTAACAGGAAGAGCAAGATGTTCCTGGCACTAAAATTTTAAACTTACATTTTGGTGATTTTATGCTAGGACCTTCATTTTGTTTTTATTACCAAGTAGTGCTTACACAAAGATGAACTATAATTGAAGTTGCAGCTGAGCAAAAAGGAAGAAGTGGAATTTGTGCTTGATCCCAGCACCCAGGGAGAAGTTTGGTATAGATTTTCCCAGAACTCTTACAGAATTGAAAAACTAGAAGGTTGGAGAGAGAGAGAGCAAAAGGATAAGGCACTTACCTTGTACACAGTCAACCTAGATTCAATCCCCAGGACCATATATGACCCCCTGAACCCTGCCAAGAGTGATCCCTGAATGCCGAGCCAGGAGTAAGCCCTGAACATCACCAGGTTTATCCCACAAACAAACAAAAATAAAAAATAAAAATTAGATGGGCCGTCCCCCACGCCCCACCGAGGTCGCCAGCTGCCCCCCACGAGCGGCTCTCCGGCACGGCCACGGCCCCGGAGGCACAAGGACTTAGCACAGAGAACCAGCCGCTTGGAGCAGAAAAGCAAATGGACTTGTGTTGATCCGCGCCACCAAGCCTGCCCGGAGGGGGAAGGGCGTTGACCGGCCCGCCCGCTCCTCTCTGGAAAGAAATATGGCGGCCGCACGGGAGCCTTGTGGAAAGCGGGTTTGAGCCGGGCTCGGGGAAGCGGCGGGGACCTCATGGGAAGGGGGGCTTTGTGGGCCGTCCCCCACGCCCCACCGAGGTCGCCAGCTGCCCCCCACGAGCGGCTCTCCGGCACGGCCACGACTCCAGGGCACAGAAATCAATCTCTTAACTAGCTAACTTTTTTTTTTTTAATTTTTTTTTATTTATTTATTGAATCACTGTGGGAAAGGTTACAAAGCTTTCAGGTTTATGTCTCAGTCATGCAAATATCAAACACATTTCCCTTTACCAATACTTATTTTTTACCATGAAGAACCCCAATAAAACCCCACCCCCCACCCCTCCCCGTCCTTGTGAGGCAGATGAATTCTAGTTAACACTCTATCTGCTTTGATTTGATTCATTGTTTCAATAAAAGATTCACCACTATTATTTAGAGTTTACCCCCCCCCCCCCAAATCAGACATGCTGAAAAAGCATTGTGAAGTGATTTGCTTTCTACGGCTGGGTTCAAGAATTAAATGTTGGTTTTGGGTTTCTGCTCTTTTACCTATTGACCCTGGAAGTATTTCTACTGAAAGTCAGATAGTTAAGAAATTGATTTCTGTGTTCTGGAGTCGTGGCCGTGCTGGAGAGCCGCTCGCGGGGGGCAACCGGTGGCCTCGGTAGGGCGTGAAGGGCGGAGCGAAACGCCCCCCTTCCCATGAGGTTCTAGTCGCCCCCACACTCGCGGCTCATACCTGCTGTCCACAAGGCTCCCATGTGGCCACCATCTTTCTTTCCAGAGAGGAGAGGGCGAATGGGGCAACACCCTTTCCCCTCCGGCAGAATTGATGGCCTGGATCAATGCATAGTCCGTTCACTTTTCTGCTCCAAGCTGCTGGGTTCTGCATTAAGTCCTTGTGCTTCTGGGGCCGTGGCCGTGACTAGCTAACTTTTAATAGAAATTCTTCCAGGGTCAATAAGTAAAATAGCAGAAATTCAAAACCGCACGGCCGCAAAATCATTTTATTCTTAAACCAAGTTGTAGAAAGCAAATCATTTCACAACGCTGTTTCAGCATGTCTGATTGGGGGGGGGGGGGTCGTAAACTCTAAACAATAATTGTGCATCTTCTATCGAAATAATCTATCTAGTCAAAGTAGGTAGAGTATTAACTAGAACTCATCTGCCTCATAAGAATTGGGAGGGGTGGGAGGTGGGGGTCTATTGGGGTTCGGGGTTAAAAATGAGTATTGGTAAAGGGAAATGTGTTCGGTATCTACATGACTGAGACCTAAACCCGAAAGCTCTGTAACTTTTCCCACAGTGATTCAATAAATAAATAAATTATAAAAAAAAAAATTAGAGATAACACCATACAAACTATTCCATGTACTTTCTATTTGACAATGCAACATCTTTTCACGCCAATAAATATTCTTCCAGGTACCATTTTATAGCCGTGCAGTATGCTATTAAACTGTAGTCACCAGGAGCATATTTATTTTGACATCCCTGTTGTCTGCAGATTTCAGATATTATTATCATAAACATGCTTTAATGATTTTCTCTGTTCACCCTGAATTATTTCCTTAGGTTCCTTGTCTCCGTTTTCAGCTACTCCCCACTCCTCACCCACCATTCTCTTCTGTTTGTGTATCTTTCTGGATGAGCTCAACACCTTTGGTTTTCTTAGACACACGTGTTCTTTCTGCTGCCATTACTTGTCTAGTACTCTTCCTTCTCCCTAGAACATCTTCTTCCACCTGTGACTCCAAGCTTGCACCAATCCCGGTTCACCTCTTAGACATCACTTATTGATTCGAGCCTCCCCTGACAACTTACCACCCCCAGCCTGTATCAGCATTCTTCACGTTGCCTTTGCTACTTGCTCCCCATTCTGTGGAGAGGACTTAGTGGTGTTTCCATGAATCTTCCCATTCACCTTATGTAAGGTCCATATGGATAGAAATCATATCTGTTTAATCAAAGGGCCTTGCCAACACCTAAGTAGAACTCCACCAAAATCCATTGACTGACAAGCTCCATTTCTACAAATAAAATGGCTGGCTCAAACATATGCACTTTTGGATACTTATGGCATCTGAAAAGTGTGCTTAAAAGGTCTTCCAAGCTTGTCTCTATTCCCTTGAGTGTATGTTCATTTTCCACACAACCTGGACAATCTTGCAAAAACTCCTGAGAATAACTTTCTTCCACACGCCTTTATTTGGGAAGCACTGAATGGAATGATATGCAGTGGTTATTGAAGAATCTCTGTTCAGTGGGGTATAAACATAGAAGTTAATTTTTTTTCCAGTCGCTGATTTCTGCTATATTCTGTGGAATTCCTTTCCCTCATCCATTAATGATATTTTTGGCAGAAAAAAATGAACATTTCTGTCACTTTCAGTTACTAAAAATTCAGTCCAGTTCAGTTTAAAGCTCCAAATGCTTTCTCTGCTCCACTCCCCCAGCCAACACACAGCCCAGGGAGATGGTAGTTCTTGGAACCCAGAAGCAGAAGGAAGGGTCATGGCCTCTCCTGTACCTCAGCTACTCCTTCCTTCTCCTGGCCTAACTTCTCCAGGCTTAGGGACAGGAAGGAAGATTGAGAAGTGGGAGGCAGCTCTGCATATCTGAGGGCCAGTTATGGTTGGCCTGCTTTGTCTATTCCCTTGGGAGGTGAGTCACCTACTGAAGTGACCATCTCTTCGTAGAACCTGGGGTAATATTTTGGAGTGATGCCCAGACACAATACAAGGTTCCACTCAGAGAGGAGATGGCAGTTCCCTCTCAACCCACTGTGGACCCCATCAACATGTGGTGGGTCTTCTTACTTGTTCTTTCAACTCTGGGCAGCCGCCACCGCTGACTCTCCTCACACCCTGCTCTTCTCAGTGGAGCCACAGGAAAGCAGAGTCCTTCCTCTGTGTTCTCCAAGGACCCCATTGTCCAAGGACCCCATTGTCTGACAGGGGTCTTCATCTTTCATTTCAGGCTGTTCACAGGGATGCTGGCATGAGCCACCTCCACAGATTCCTCACGGGAACCTCTAGAACAGGATTAGCCTGTGGTCGCTGTGGTCATGCATGTCTTCCCCTGAAGGAAGAATGGGGAAGATTCCCCACCACAAACACTATGAGGCTGGCGGTTTAGATGCCATCTTCCCACACCCCACGGGACTCCCCTTATTACAAGAGCAAAGTTCAGGATAGGGTGACAGATTCCTTCTGCAACCTGTGATTTTCACTCTGTTCTATTTCCGGTTGCTTTGCCTCTGTTCCTGGGCAGCTCTCTTGAGCATGCAGGGGCATCTGGGAGCCTCTTATCCTCTGCTTAGGTTTGGACTTTGGCCACAATTCTGAGTCAACAGATATATCCCCCTTGTCACCTCGCTGTGGGTACTAGTCATGATGCTCGGGATCATTTTTCTAATAACTACAGAATGAGATTACACACAACTCTTAAAAAAATTAAAAAAGCTAAAGCCAGAATCAGATCATGTGGAGTAAAATGAAAAATAACAAGAAAGACTGAGTGCAGGTCTCCTGGTGTGGGGGTCAGGGACTGTGCACAAGAAAGCAAGGAGGCTTTTTGTGCATACAGGCTCTGTAGGCCAGGGAATCTCTCTGATCACTGTCAGATGCAACTGAACATTTCAAGCAAAGTAGAGAGTTATGGAGAACCCAATGGAAGGGGCTCAGTTAAACCCTCACCCTGTCTCAGTCCTCCAAGTGCAAACATCACATCCAACCGAGCTGATTGGATGTGGACACTAGCCATAATAACCTGCTTCCCAGTGTCTAAGCCTGGAAGAGTTTATAGCCTCTGGTAGCTGGTGGGAAAAAGGAAGCTTGGAGCAGGTATTAATGACCCCAATAAAGGAAGCTTGAAGTGGATATCAATGACTCCATCATAGTGTGATGGACTCTCACCCCTCTAGGATGTCCAGCTTTGACAATCTTTTCTGTTCAGAAAAAATTCCTGACAGTGCAATTAGAGTCAGAGTGTGGGGAGCCTTTCGGATTCATTAGTCCCAACTCTAGTGACATTGATTTCTTGTTTAGTAATTAACTTACCGCAACCCCATTTACATAATGAAGACTGAACTCTTGAGCCTGGATATTGGCCAGAACACATAAGACACTAGCCACTAAGGGCAGCAGGTGTTTAATAGCCCATGGTCCCCTGCCATAGCCTCGCCAGCTGATCCCATTGGCCTGGTGACTTTAGTAGCTACGTGCTCTCCTTTGAAACACAGTTTAGAAGTACATCCTAATGCCAGGGAACTCCATTCTCTAAGTGAGGCTTTCCGGGGTCAGAAAGATAGTGCAAGAGGTAAGGCACTTGCTTTGCATGCAGTTGAGCAAGGTTTGAACCCAAACACCATTATGGTCCCCGGAGCACTGCCAGATGTGGCTCCAGGAATCAATCAATCAATCAATCAATCAATAAAATAAGCCTCACAGAGCTTGTGATGTTTTTCAGAGATGCCCTCAGCTCCTCCCACCCATGCTTGCTCCTTTGAAAGGGAGATCCCAATTCCCCTTCCTTTGGATGTGAACCAGAATCAGTGCCTGGCTTCTGAGGGAAAAGTAAAGTAAGTAAAGTAAAGGCCCTCCCATTGCTCATCGATTTGCTCGAGCGGGCCCAGTAACGTCTCCATTGGAGACTTTGTTGTTACTGTGTCTGGCATATCGAATACTCTCGGTAGCTTGCCGGGCTCTCCGAGAGGGGTGGAGGAATCGAACTCAGGTCGGCCATGTTGGCTGCGTGCAAGGCAAACGCCCTACCCGCTGTGCTGTCGCTCCAGCCTTTTACTAAAGATTTCCGTGGAGAGGAACAATTCTGAGTCTGAGGGAAAAAATGAGATATAAACAAAGAATATGGCCTCTCTCTCTCTCTCTCTCTCTCTCTCTTACTCTCTCTCTCTCTCTCCAAGTCCTTCCACTCAGTAGTTAACTTACTCTGTGATTTAGGAAAGATCATGAAGCCGGGAGGTCAGGGAAGGCTCCCAGGACTTAAGGGGGGGGGGGTAGATTGAGCCCTGAGCAGGGTAGAGGATAGGAGAAATAAAAAGGGAGACCAGGGAAATTGTACAGCAGTTCGAGAACATGCCTAGAATGCATACAGCCCAGGTTTGATGCCTGACACCACACACATGCCCCCTCCCCCCATGTTTGGGGAAACATCAGTAGGCACAGCTCCGATGGCCCCCAGCACCAGTGGGGTGTAAGGGAAATGGATAATCCCTATTCAGATTAGGAATTATCCTAGGCAGAACTGTTGCATCCTGAACCACAGTCCAGTTGACCAAGAACCACCAGTGGGGCTCCCAGGCTTTCTAAGTACTATTCAGAAGGCTCCCCTAAAAAAAGAAGGGGGAAAGAAGCTAAAGAAAAGATGGAAGGAGGGGAGGGGAGGGAGGGAGGGAGGGAGGGAGGAATGGGAGGGAGGGAGGGAGGGAGGGAGGGAGGGAGGGAGGAAGGAAGGAAGGAAGGAAGGAAGGAAGGAAGGAAGGAAGGAAGATGATGCAAATAAGGAGAAGAACAAGAAAGCAAAGGAGACAATGACATCTTTCCCATTATTATAAGCTGGCCTGGCCAAATCTTTCAGCAGTTTTCCTGAGGGTGATACAGGCCAAGCTGCAGAAAACAGAAGCAGTTCTAATGCTCATGATACTATGAACAAACAAAACAGCAGCATGTGTGAAGAAGAACTAGGGTGGAAAGGAAAACTGACTGCCAAGAGGACTTTACTCTTCTGTTTGACTTTAGAGGTGTCTAGCTGTGGGGGTGGGGGGGGGAGTGGAGAGGCAGGGGTAAATGCTATAGAAATGCAATTTTCCTACTACAGAGTAGGGAACTGGGCCTCTCTGGACTTCATGATATGGCAACATCTTGGAGAAGTTAAGAGAGCTCCCTGCACACTCAGAATTTAATGTCAGACTCTGGACCAAGGGAGTCAACCTCCTGCTTGCAAGAACCTCATAGAGCAGTCTCTAGGAGCTGAAAAGTTCTGAGTTCAGATCCCAACTCTGCCGGAGGAGAGACATTTCTTCTCCAGACACCTCTCTGGGAAGAGCTTTGAGAAAAAAGGCCATGGAAACGTGAAATCATTCCTTTGGTAAAAATGCAAATCAGACCTAGAAGGACAAATACATATGATTCCATTCATATGTCTTAGATCAAGAAAATGGACAAACTTAATAAAACAAAATGGAACTTTTAAGCTTTCAGCCCAATTACTGGAGACTAGAAAGGAAGAGATCTTTCAGGGAAAAGGGGGTAATATCTGGCGAAAAGATAAAATTGAATGTTCAGTGGTGAATGTAATATTGTACAGAACTCACTGATTTTTAATGATGCCTATCTGAAACCTATCACAGTATAATGCAGCTAGAGCAATGAAAAAAATCATAATTCAAAAGAAAAATTCAGATGCTGGCAAGATGGCTCAAAGGACTGAACCGCATACTTAGCACTGCATAGCTCCCACCTCCGTCAGCACCACCAGGTGGTCCCCACGAGAGCCCCAGCATCACAGGCTCAAGCTCTGAACCATTAACCCACTCAGGCCGAGTACCACCAGGATGATCCCATGTCCCCTGAGCAGTGCTTGGGAACACTCCTTTCAATCAACCTTAAAACTAACCAAATAATTCAAAAGGTCAAGTTATCAACAAACCTTGGTCAACAACACCCTCCCCACCACGCATGTAGGAGGACTTGGGGTAGGTTACTCCTCATGGTGTTGGAGATGCATTGACAACACGAATCCTCTGGATTAATAGCTTAAGAAATGACAGCCCGGAGCACCTAGTTCCCACCAGCAAGGGAACACTAGGAATATTCTACCCCACTCAACTGGGACTCGCATCTTGCCCAAGTTATATGGGACCAGAATCGTATTTTTCTTCCTTTCCTTCCTTCCCCAGGGTTCTCTCTGTCTACTTACCTGACCATAGAGATTCTACTCCAGTACATGTAATAGCTTCCGAGCTAAAGTGGTGCTTTGCATTGACACTCATTGACATGAAATAAGACTAGCCAAATTTGTCCCCTGTACTGCTCACACTCAGCTCCCGGGAGAGAACAAGGCAGAGTCTCCTACCCTGTGCCTGACTGTCTCCACCAGGGCCCAACAGCTGAAGACCTCCGGGGCCCAGCCAAGGCCATGCTGGGACCACTCTCCACACACTTGGATGAGCCTCACGCATAAAAGAACTGGCAGAGGAACCCAGGTGTGTGGGACCCGGGGCTGAGATCTCCAAGCCTGCACGGTTTGGGACTGGACTTGCCAGTAACTAGACAGTTACACCCACCAACTGCCGTGTAACTCCAACAACGGCCAGGATCCAGAGATTATCACACTCAGCTCCTGGAAGCGCGTGGCCGCATTAGCGGCCTCGCGACATCTTATCATCTCATTCCTACTTTGGACAAACTGGCAGGCTACCAAATGTAACCTGCCCACACGGCAGAGTCTGGCAAACTCCCCGTGGTATACCCAATATGCCAAATACCAGTAACAATGATGGGTCTCATTCTCCTAACCCTGAAAAAGCCTTGAATATGGCACTTTTAAAAAAAATCTCAGGGCTAGGATGAAGAAGACGTTACTGGCACCTGCTCGAGGCAGTCGACGAACAACAGGGTGGTCGTGATCGTGACTGCTCCCATTGGACCACTGACATGTGGAAGCTAGTGACTTCCAAGGTGGATAGCCACGGGAAGCAGGTTTTCATCCCCGCAGAGAATAGACTATCATTCTTTGTATGTTTGTCTTACTGCTCCTACCAAAACTTGCTCTAAGTCTTGTTGTGGGTGGTTACAGGTGCCTGGCCTCAAACAGCTTCACTTCCCAGTCCTGAGGTCCCTGCAGGTGGAAAGAGGGCAGACAATTCCAAGGTGTCCCGCAATACCACTTCCGGGAATATGCTCTGGGGATCCAAAAGCACACAGCAGAAATACCATCGGCACTTCTATGTTCATTGCAGCACTATTCACAATCTGGAAACAACCTGAGTACCCAAGAACAGATGACTGGGTAAAGAGACTATGGTACATCTATACAATGGAATATTACGCAGGTGTTAGGACAAAAATGAGGTAATGAAATTTGCCTATAAATAAATGGACTTGGAGAGTATCATGCTGAGTGAAATAAGTCAGAAGGGGAGGGACAGATATATAATGACTGCACTCATTTGTGGGATATTTAAAAAAAAAAGTCTGTGGTGCCTCCAAGTGAGTAGGTATGCACGGGAGCAGCTGACTTGTGGGGCTCTTTCTCCTTTACTCTCTTTCTCCTTTCTCCGCTTTCTGGCTTCTTTCCCTGCTTAAACAACATGAAAAATTCTGCTGCTTATATTAGTCCAAGAGCTGGGAATTGGTTGTCAGATTACAAAATGATGTATTCTATCTCACTCTTCCTTCATTGCCTTCATTCCTTACCATGACTCTCGTTTCCAGTCTAATCTATGTGCTAACAATGAGGCAGTAGCAACAGCAACCTACACACTGGAACCCAAAATGAGAAGGCCAGACTCGTGTTTCTGGATAGTTACTGGCCTCTCTGAGGAAGAAGGGGAAGGAGGGACAGGAAGGAGGAGCTACTACTTGCTTCTCCAATAAGTGCTGCCTTTTTAACCAGTTGAGTGTAAGAGACAAATGAAATACCATGCTCTCAATTTCCTACACTGTCACAAATGCTCATCTGTCTTTGCTTCTTTGGATCCTTGGCCCCAACTAAACTCCTCTATTAGCTCAGATGTCTCATTCATTCACAGTCACTCACTATTTTTAATTGAATCACCATGAGATACATAGTTACAAAGTTGCTGATGATTAATTTTCAGTCATACGATGTTCCAACATCAGTCCCTTCACCAGTGTACATTTCTCACCACTCATGTCCCCAATTTCTCCCCAACTCTCCCCACCCCACCAATCTGCCTCTATGACAGACACTTTTCTTTCTTCTCTCCTTTGTTCCTTTTGTGCACTGTGGTTTGCAATACTGTTACTGAAGGGGTATCCTGCACATTATTTTACCTCCTTTCAGCACTCAGTTCCTGTCCAGAGTGATCATTTCCAACTATCATTGTCACAGCGGTCCCTCCTCTGTCTTAACCGTATTCTCCCCCATTCCCTGTTTATGGCAAGCTCCCTACTATGGACCAGTTCCACTGATCCTAGTTTCCACTGACTTTGGGTATTATTCTCATCCTATTTTTTTTAATATCACTAATTTTTATTAGCCGTATCCACACCCACAGTCATCTGGAGAATTTTGTTCAAATCACACAAACGCAAACTAGAGGCGAACAAACTGAGGTTCTGGAGAACAAAGAGGGGCGTGTTGAAGCAAGGAGAATGGAAGGGGAGTTGGGCCTGCGCCACATGCTTTGCCAAAGATTCCCAGATGATTCAGTTCTCCACTCCTAGGTAGGGATCCCTGAGTTCCCTTCCAATTGCATAAGTGGCTTCTGCTAAGTCTAGGGCCACTGGCTCCAAAATGGTAGCGTTTCTGCTTAGAATGGGTGCTGGACAGTGAGTGGGTCCCCTGCCTCATCTTGGTCTGGGCCACACAGTCTCCTGAGCGCTGTCTTTTCCCACCTTTGTCAGTGTGGAAACACAAGTCCCACCTCCCAGGGCGCCCCCTTCCCTTGACTCCAGATTTTATTGGAAAAAGAAATGATTCTACATGCCAGTATCTGGCACTGTGCAGGTTCTAACAAGTGACCAAAGGTCACAAGGGACAGGGATAAGGCGTCTAAGGTCAGCATCACAGGGCCCCAGGGAGAGAGAGGAGAACTGGCACCAGGGGTTCTCCCAGACAGCCCCCCACACTTACACATGCTCAGGGACCTCACCTTGGGAGCTGGTTTCTGGTTTTCGGGAGCCCAAGGGAAGGATATTCTCCCGCTGGAAATTGGTTTTTGTTTTTTTGTGTTTTTTTTTTGTTTTGTTTTTTTGGTTAAAATTAAAATGTGGGGAGGAGAAAATCACTGTAGCGCCGGCAAGCAGATGCCGGATGCAGCTAAGGCCCAGCTCCTTAATTGGGGATTAGAGGCTGCTCCTCACCGACGCACGGCCGAGGTGGCTTCATCAAAAGCTGGAAAATTCTCTCTGCAGGCGCAGTGACCTTTTGTGAAGTGCCCTGCAGGTTGGCGGGGCCCCCAGGAGCACCCTGGTCTTGCCGGACACTGTGGGGTTCCCCTACTCTGCTCATCCTCCCTCCCCCACGCTCGCCCCTTACTTCTCTTCCGGGGACCCATCCTGACTCAACCAACCCACTTTCAGGTGGAGGCGTGGAGAAGTCTAGGACGTGTGCTCTGTTCCATGCGAGTCCGTCCGGGTAGCAGAATCGGGGTGAGGGGTGTGGGGAGAGCCATTCCCGGGTCTCCTGAGGTCTGGACCTTTTCCACACACCCAGTGCTTGTGGCTGTACTTTTCGCAAGGGCAGCTGCGGGTGGGTGGGGGTGGAGGGGTGCTGCCTGGAGAGTGACAGGGTCCAGGAGGTGGGCTGGCACTGTTTGGTCCCACTCCCTGCCACAAACCACTCCCGCCATAGGACAATGAAGAGAGATGAAGCAGCAAGGGGCCAAGAGAAGACACAGCACCTTCTGAGGAACAAAGTCCCCCCTTCCCCCCTTAGGAAGGACAAACCCTCAGGAAGGACAAACCTCCTCATCCACAGGACAGCTGGAGTCAGGGATGGACAGATATGCAAAGGCACTGAGGGGGTCAGAGAACACAAACTCAGCCCACCGGCTCAACCTAAACCTGGAAGGAACTGGGGATGGCGGCGGGGTGGGGGGGGGGGAATGTCAAGCCACATGGGAGACCCTATTCTCAAGTCCTTAGGGCTAAGGCCAACAACCACCTAAAGACACCCATTTAATCTGGGCCTGACTCAGCCAAAGAAAGCACCTCTGGGCCAGTGACACCAACTTTGGGCCCAACTCAGCCAATGAGGATACCTCTGGGCCCAACTTAACCAATGGGGGCATCTTTAGGCCAGTAACGCCCACTCTGCAACTGACTTAGCCAATGGGAGCACCATTGGGTCCGACTCAACCAATGAGACACCTCTGGGCTCATGCTGCCCACCTTATCTGCGCAGGACTCTGCCAATGAGGGTACCTCTGGGCCAATGACCCAACATTTCTTCGGTCCTCCTGATACGGGAAGGAGATGAACCCACCAGCAAACACCCGCAGAGCACGTAGTGCTGGCACAGGGCTGATTTCTATTCTAGCTCCGAGACCCAAGGCCCAGGAGACAGACCAGGACAGACGGGTAGACAAAAACCAAGGGTGATGGCAAGAGGATCTGCCACGGATTTGTGACTTTCCCTCATTTCCAAGTTCTTTTCTACTTGCTATTATAATCGCCTTTGTATTATTTTGCACATAAAACCTTTAGACCTGTGTGTCCTGAAAGCATCAATGTGAAGCTATTCTTTTAAATGTCAGAAAACTATGGAGGAGTATGTCTTTCCTTTAAAGACAAGGAGTCTGAGACAGAGGTGGGGATAGTGGCACAGTTAATGACAGAGGTGGAACTGTCGAGTTCAAGAGTAAAGGGAGACTATGGGGACTCTGTCGTGGGGGTGGTTAGAGAAGGCTTCCTGGAGGAGGTGTCTTTCTTAGCAGCTTCTCAATGAGTGAGCTTCAAGGGACCACACTCACCTAAAGACACCCTCTGTGGGTCTGCCACAGCCAAGGTGGCCACCCTCTGTGGGCCACCAGCATCAGACCCTTAAAGGAGACGAGTGCTTTGGGCCCAGCCCAGCATGAGGCCATCTGCTGGGTGGCATGTTTGATTCATCAGCACCAGGAAAAGAAGATGTGCAATCTGTTTGGCTCTAATGAGAAATATTGGAGTTCCCAGGAGCGCTTGTTTATTAATGAGGGCGCCACATTCATAATGACTCCACCGTGGTGCCCAGCCAGAGCACACACATCTGGACCAGGAGGTGGCTGTGGCTCAGAGTCCAGCCTCCAGGCTCACAACCATGCCAGGGGGGGAATAGTCATGCACCTCGGTGTCCATTCATTCACTCAGAGCACATTTCTTAAGCCCAAACACGTACCAGGCACCAGCACTATAGCCTCGTGGTCTAGTCCTCACAGACCCAGCTTTGGGGAATTTATGCTGGGAACAGAGGTATAGTCAGACATTTCAAAGAAAGTCTTCCGGGATAGACTCGCCCAAAGCACTGCTTCTAACCTCATCTGGCAGGGGCCTGGGTGTTTCCTGGAGTTCCTGGAAAGCATCTAGGGGCTATCGAGGGCAGCCATTCAGAGTTTAGAAAGGGCATCATGGGGACAGAGCAGTAGGACAGGGTTCAGGCACTTGTCTTGTACATGGCCAAATCTGGTTCAGTTCTTAACACTGCACAGGGTCCTCCACACACTAAGAATGACTCGTGAGCACAGAGCCAGGAGTAACCCTTGGGTGCTGCTCAGTGTGGCCCAAACTCGCACCCTGCCAGAAAGAGAGAGGAAGAGAGAGAGAGAGAAAGAGAGAGAGAGGAAGAGAGAAAGGGAAAGAGAGAGAGAGGAAGAGAGAAAGAGAGAGAAAAGATGATGTCACGTGGTTAAATCAACTCTGACTCAGTCCAAGGCACCCAACCAGGACTAAGATGCTGAAGGCAGAGTAATAGCCAGGCCCAGGCCAGCTCCCAGCACCAGGAAAGCTCCATGCTATAGATTCAGGTGTGGGAAGGCACATCTCACTCCCATGTCCTCTTGGCAATAAGCATGAGGATTTCCCTGAGCACTGGGCCATGGGGAATCTCCTCACTGTTTGGGGGAGTCATGGGTTGCTGTGTCTAGGTGAGGGAGTCAGAGAGATGCTGAGCCCCATGCTAATCACTGGAAGCATGTGACTGTCTCGGTGTGCTATCTTCCTGTCCACGCTACCTGATGTTTTCCCTGAACTCATGGCCTGCCCAGACAGGTCCCTCTGGCTGTGTGCAGTGCTCCCTGAGAGATACACTAGGAAGCTCTGAGGGCTGGTGTCAGGCCCTCAGCTCGGCTGATCCCTAGGTCAGAGGAGACAACAGCACCAGGAGTCATCTTAAAACACAAGCTCAGAACACGGGGCATCCCGTGAGGAAGGCCATGTGCCTTGGACCTCTACCCTCATTCTTTCTCATAGATGGCCCCCGTCCTGCTAGAATTCAACCCATTTCCTATTTGGTCTTTGCAGACATGGACAAAGGCTGGGCACCTAATTCCCTACCAGGGATCTCTCCCTTCCTCTGTGACTTGTGAGGCCCTTCCCTGACCCCCAATCCCGGCTTCTGTCCCTTTCCCCAGCCCTGACAGCCCGGGTTCACATGAAACAGCAACTTTGGACTTTCGTTTAAATGTTTCCTGACACACGGCCAAATGCAGCCCCTTTTTTGTTCTCCTTCCTCAGAATTATTCTGCCTCTTCACGCCCTTTATTTCTGCCATGTGAGTTTCAGAAGCATCACTCTGTCAGATTTCTAAATATCCCACTGCAAGCTGGATTCAAGTGTGGGTGCCTCCCCAAAGCAGCCTGTAAGCCAAGAGGTGGAGCATGAACAGTGCGTGGCAAAGTATAAGTGTTACTGGGGGAGAAGGCGGTCAGTAAAAGATGATTTATAAACCGGCTTCCCAATGGGTAAATGGAACTGAATTCTTGCAGGAAAGCTGGAAAATATACATGCTTCCTTAGCCCAGCCCTGGGACCGGGAGGGCTCTGCATGCCCCCTGCAGGCACCCCTGGCTCATTACAGTGCCCTGAGGAAGATTGATTCCCCAGTCACCTCTGTCCGCAGCATGCAGACACATGAGTCCCCACAGCCCTGACAGACACAGCAGTTGATGTAAGGAAACAGTGCTGGCGGTCACAGAGGTACCAGGCACAGCTTCGACTGGAGACCGCATGTAGGAGAGATGGAGAAGAGATTCTCTCTGTCACGGAGGCAAAGGTAAGGCCAAGGGGGAACTGCAGACAGTTCCATGAACACTTTCTATCAAATCCAGTGGCCAGCTGCAGGGGTGATGGCCACACCACTGGCTGGTAGTTTCTAACAGAGACCAATGGACGTGTTGAGGAAGCGGGTAGCAGGATGTCACCACTAGCAGTTTGAGCTGGAGGAGTGACTCAAAACGCTTTTCTGCAGAGATCCCAGGGCCAATCTGAGGCACTCACTCAGCTCTGGTCTTAGCCAAAGAGCTGCGCCCAATCAGCACACTTACAAACTGTAACCTGAGAGTCACTGCAAGTGGGACTAGGGGTGTGCCATTGCATCATCTGTAGATTTTATTATTCCGTGGCTTACCTCCAGCTGTCTGCAGCACACACCCAAGTTCCGGTAACACACCAGCTGTCCCAAACCCTTCATTAGGGACTTAAGGGCCACATGACTATCCTCTGGGCTGGTTCCAGGTCCTCCTGCTCCAGCAGGCAGATGGAGCCCCGGGAATGGCACCTGCGTCCCCATCCTACAGGCTCCTTCCTCTTCCTCCTTTGGCAGATTGCTTGGCATGTGGAGCGATTTTATGTCTTCTATTTGAAATGAACACATCACAATTAATTATTTGAGCCTGAACAACTGGAGTTTTGGGCACAGCAGGCTTCTGGATGGACTGGGGGCTGACACAGATTCACTACAGCCGCTGTATAGGAATGCTTTCAGAAGCTGGCTTCCAAGTGAACTCCTTTTTGGAAACTGCAACCAAGGGAAGGGGGTAAGAAGAGGGCTTAAATGATTTGCTGTAAGGAGGGGGGGTGGGGAATTGGTGAACCAGACTCTCCTGAACACCAATGAGTCCTTTTCACCAAGGGTTCCTTGTTTGATGGTGAACTCCCAAAGCTCTGACAACAACTGGGGACTTCTCTTTCCCAGTTGGATGCTTTCTCTTCTCCTTTTGCAAATACTGGCATGTTGGGAGAAGCAGGAGTAATGAGAGGACGGGCTGCAGCCGGGTTGGCTGGTCCCACCTGCCTCCACATAGTTATTCTGGGCAAACAGGGCTGGGCCTTTGCTTTCCCTCCCAGATGCATTTCTGTTCCCAGGATAAATGCCCCCTATTGCTGTTGTTTGTTTAATTTGGCCATAGCCAGCAGTGTTCAGGCCTTACTCCTAGTTCTGAGTTCAGGGAACACTCCAGACAGTGCCCAGAGGCTATATGAAATGACAGGGACCAAATCTGGTTGGCTGTGTGCAAGGCAAGTGCCTTAACCCTGTCCAATCTTTCCTGTTCCCATCCCCTTTTCTTTTTTAATTAATCACAACTGAAAATTCTCCAAATAAAGAATTCCTGGGGTAGGCAGGGAGTAGACTATAGGACAGAGCAGATCTTAGGTAACTTATCAAGTTGCTGCATTTTTCACTCTGAGATTCCGCTTGGGTCAGAGATGCGGTGTTTGAGTCAAGTCAATAAACATATTTGGAGTCTCAACTTCTCTTAGAAGCCCATATTCTCTCTTGAACATCTCTTTTCTCTCTCTCTCTGCATTTTTGCTTTTCCTACTGTGGAGAAGAAGCCTCCTGTGTTCTCTCTTGAGCCTGTATCTTTTTTCTACCTCTTTTCTTCTCTCCCTTTATCTCCCAAAAAAACTCTTGTTCTACTCCAAAAACAAGCAAACAAACAAAAGTACACAGACTTCAGCTGCAGAGATTCCCATTGTCTTGGAAACTGCAATGAACTACCCCAGAGACGTAAAGGTTTAAAGGGAGAAACAGACCAGAAGACATATAGGAGCTACCCAGTGTGCTGTATGACAGATGATCTCTCCTTCCTATAAGACTTATGGGAAGATCAACTAGAGACCATTCCTTTCCTGGCTGACAGGAATGACATTTTATAACAAAAGCTTTGCTCTCAAGAAGCTTGCAGACAAGGTAGATAATAACCAAATGAAATTCCTATAAAATAACTTTCTGTGAAAGAAAGTAGACAAGAGAGCAAAGATGAGGACTAGTTTATAGAGGATGGTCAAGTACAGCCTCTCGGCGCAAAAGCTATGTGAAGTGAGAGAAGAAACACCAGGGAAATGAAAGAGAGGAAGGAGTAAGACAAAGGAATACACAGAGAATTTTTTTTTCAAAACAATGGGCCAAAGGCTCAGGAGATGTCTGAAGTGGTGGAGTTCACACTAGCATATACAAGGGTTGAGTTCCATCCCCTCCACCACAGTAACCCCCAGTCAAGCACCACTGGACTGAGCACTGCCAAAGTGGCCTCAAGCATCACTGGGTGAAACCTCTGTTTTGTTTAGTTTTTCAATGTTGAAAAGTTAAAAGGTAAATAGTGGACAAAGTAAGAGATAGAAGGAAGCCCAAGAGTAAGTAACCAGTGAGATAAGGTAGTGATAAAGGGGAAGGGACAGGAAGCTGGCTTCTGAGAGTCTGAGCAGAGGATGAGACCACACTTAGGGCCAAGTCTCCAATGGGGCTTTGTGCCATGCACCAAGAGGGAGAATTCCTGGCTGGAAAGTTAGGAGGTGTGTTTGCCAGGACAGTCTTTGCCCCACTGTAAATGAGTTTCCCAAATCATTAACACTGAAGGAACACACTGACCCTCTGTGCATGGGGCATGCTGAATGTCACTGAGTCCTCACCAGGCACGGGTATGCTTGAGTGGCCCCTGCCCCTCTATTGTTCACCAGGGACTTGTGAATGAGGATCAGTTTCACCTAAAAACTTTAGACCTCCTGGAACCTGGTCGGCTTCCCAGAGCCATTGTCCTGTGACCAGATAGGGCAACTCCTGGCTGGGCCCACTCTCACACAACAACACAATTGAAAGAACACTGAGATCAGTAGATCAACCAACTTCTCATGAGACCAGAGCAACATGAAGCTGTTGTTTCACCCCAAAGCAACCAGACAAATGAAGATGGGGTTATAAGCTCCATCTGCACAGGTAGGAAAGTGATACTTGGGAATCACAAAACAAACAGAAAAATACATCATTCCAAAAATGAAGATGCAGTGAGGAGTTGTGGAGAGGTAGGTCAAGCAGCAGAATTCAAAAGAACTTTTACAAAACATTGCCAGAAGACCACAAATGCTCCTCGAAATGTAAGGCCTTACTCCTCTGATTTCAAAAGTATGAATGGAACAGGTAGGAGGGAGCTGGGAGAATACCTGAACCCATTCTATGAATGGCTTCCTAGTTCCATGGGCAAAGAAAGGAGTCACACACACACACACACACACACACACACACACACACACACTGCAACTTACTCCCCTTTAAACAAAGAGAAAGTGCAGAAAAAAACTAACACAGGATCTACATAAGGAAATGAAGAAAAAAAAGAAGAAATGAGATAAGAAAAACAGTAGCATATAGAGAGTCAACAGGAAAATGTTTTCACAGAGCTGAACATGCCCAAATATTTCACCATGATTAAAAAAAAGAAATGAGACAATTATCTCAGTGAATCAAAAACACCAAAGATATGAAGGAAAATACCCCTGTAGTGAGAGAACCTATTTCATAAAAATTTCAAAACATGCAAGAAAGAAATTGGACAAGACCTTATGAAATGGAAAAATATTCCATGCTGATGGATTAGACGAATCAATACTATCAAAATGGCCATCTTACCTAAACTTCTATTTAAATTCGATGTAATTCCTATCCAAATTAAGATGGCAGTCTTCAAGGACTTAGAATAGTCAATTACAAAGCTTGTGTTGGGGGCTGGAATGATAGCACAGCGGGTAGGGCGTTTGCCTTGCACACAGCCAACCCGGGTTCAAATCCCAGCATCCCATATGGTCCCCTGAGCACCGCCAGGAGTAATTCCTAAGGGAAGAGCCAGGAGTAACCCCTATGTATCACCGGGTATGCCCCCCCAAAGAAAAGCTTGTGCTGAATCATGAGAGACCCTGCATAGTCAAAACCATACTAAAAGAAGAAATTTGGATGAATCTCACTACCTAACTTGAATCTATACTCTAAAGCCATAATAATCAAAACAGTGTTGCGCTGGAATAAAGAAAGACTCTCTTACCAATAGGTCAGTATAAAATATCCAAGGATAATCCCATAAATCCCTGTCAGCTGATTTTTGACAAATGAGCTGAGTACATAAAATGGAATAAAGGCAGTCTTTTCAACAAATGATGTTGAGAGAATTGGATAACCTCATGCAAGAAATTAAAGCTGGATTCATAGCTGACACCTTACACAAAAGTAAACTCTAAGTGGATTAAAGACCTGATATCAGACCTGAATTGATAAAGTACATTGAGAAAAATACAGCACCTTAACCTCAAAGGAGTCTTCAATGATACAATGCCATTGACAAAGGCTATAGAATTAAAACTAAAGAGATGGGACTACATCAAACTAAAAAGTGTCTGTATGGTATGGAAAAAGAAACATGGGCTAAAACTAAATGACAGTTAATGGAGTGGGAGAAAATATTTGCACTCAACACATCTGATAATGAGTAGGTATTCAAGATCTATAAAGTACTCACAAAGATCAACAACAGCAAATCTAAAAACCCCATCAAAAATGGGGAGAGGAAGTAGACATTTCTCTGAGAAAGACCAACAAATGCCAATAGGCACATGAAAAAATGCTCACCGTCACTTATTATTAAGGAAATCCAAATCAAGGCAATCTCACTGGTGTAAGATACCATCTTACACCAGTGAGAATGGCACATATCAAACATACTGGGAGCAATCTATCTATAGTGGTGGTTATGCGGTGAAAAAGAAACCTTCATCCACTACTGGTAGGAATGCTATCTGGTCCAACCCCTATGGAAAACAGTATGGAGGATACTCGATAAACTCAGAATTAAGCTCCCATATCACCCAGCATTCTACTTTTAGCTACCTATCCCCAACACACACAAAAAAAAAACATTTAGTTGAAAGAATGTATGCACACCATTGTTCATTGCAGCACTCAGTACAATAACTAAGATTTGGAATCAAACTACAGGCCCAATACACACAAGTAGATCATGAAGAGGTGGTATATATACACAATGGAATACTACATAGTTGTGAGGAATGATGAAATTATCCAATTTTCTGCAACATGGATAGAACTGGAAGATATCATTTTTTTTCTTTTTGGGTCACACCCAGCAATGCACAGGGGTTACTCCTGGCTCATGCACACAGGAATTACTTCTGGCGGTGCTTGGGGGACCATATGGGGTGCTGGGAATCAAACCTGGGTCGGCCACGTGCAAGGCAAACGCCCTACCCGCTGTGCTATCGCTCCAGCCCCTGGAAGATATCTTAAATGAAGTAAATGGATAAACATGATGATAAATAAAATAAAATATCACCATATATGTGATATTTAGAATAACTGAATAAGGGAATGCAATGTTCTAAAAGGGGAGGGGATGCCCAAATCAATCTTGGCCCCAAAGTATAGGGAGGAGATGAAAAGAAAGAGGGGAGGGGAGGAGGAGAAGGAACAGATGAGAAGAAACATCAGGGGATCAGGTATAAAGGTGGTGTTAAAGAGTGAGAGAACCAAATATCCAAACCACAGAGTCAATAACACTGAAATCAAGAGACCCAAACTTTAACAGCTGAGCTTTAACAACTATGTTTGGCATGGGGATATGGGAGAGAACTTGGGAACATTGGTAGAGGGAAGTTTACGCTGGCGGTGGGTAAAGACTGCAATATTACATGTCTAAAATTTACCTATGGAGGGGCTGGAGCAATAGCACGGTGGGTAGGGCGTTTGCCTTGCACACGGCCGACCCAGGTTCGATTCCCAGCATCCCATATGGTTCCCTGAGCACCGCCAAGAGTAATTCCTGAGTGCAGAGCCAGGAGTAACCCCTGTGCATTGCCAGGTGTGACCCAAAAAGCAAAATAAATAAATAAATAAAATTTATGTATGGAGAATGCCCTGCCACAGAGACTGGGTGGGATGGGGGATGGGGGGAGGGGGGGTGGGAGAGATACTGGGATCCATGGTGGTGGGAAATGGGCACTGGTGGAGGGATGGGTATTTGATCATTGTATAATTGAAACTCAAGCACAAAGATTTGTAAGTCTACAACTGTACCTCATGGTGTCTCACTAATAAAAATTTAAAAAAATTAAAATAACAATAAAATTTACCTATGGAGTCTAACACCCAAGAGTGGCCGAGATTAGTACCAGGAGTTTTGCTCCATGGCTTGGAGGCCAGCCACTCATTCTAAGGGAAAAGGGAGCTCAGATAGAGAAAGAAGCACCAAATAAAAGGGGTTGGGAGGATCTTCTCAGGATGGGAGAAGCATGCTGAAAGTAGACTATAGACCAAACATGATTGCCACTCAATGCCTCTTTTGCAAACCACAACACCAAAAAGGAGAGAGATAACAAAAGGGAATACCCAGCCACAGAGGCAGGGTGGGATGGTGGGATGGGGGGTGGGAGGGATACTGGTACCCGTGGTGGTGGAAAACGGGCACTAGTGGAGGGATGGGTGTTTGATCATTGTACAATTGAAACCCAAGCACAAAAATTTGTAAACCTACAACTGTACCTCATGGTGTTTCACTAATAGAAGTTTTTAAAAAATAAAATAAAATGGCCATCTTTACAGCATACAGCTGCAGAGAAGGGCCACATGGAGGGCTGGCTCCACAGCTCCCGGAGAAGGCACCAGCTTCCAAAAAGAGCCGAGATCACCGGGAAGTCCCAGATGGGGTAGGTGCCGTATCCCGCCTCCCCCAGATGGAACCCCGGTGACCAGAAGCCTCCACAAGCATAGCTCGAGTATGCGGGAACTAGGACTTTTCCTCCAAACCGCGCGGCCGCTTATGCGGCAGCGCAACATCTCTGTATATACAAAGTGATCAATGGGAAGTAAATCACCCAACATTTCTCCCTGAAAATCAGAGTTAAGTTTGGAGCACGGCCACAGCCCCAGAAGCACAAGGACTTAATGCAGAACCCAGCAGCTTGGAGCAGAAAAGTGAACGGACTATGCGTTAATCCAGGCCACCATGTCTGTCCGGAGGGGAAAGGGTGTTGTCCCATTCGCCCTCTCCTCTCTGGAAAGAAAGAAGGCGGCCGCATGGGAGCCTTGTGGAGAACAGGTATGAGCCGGGGGTGCAGGGGCGACTAAAATCTCATGGGAAGGGGAGGCGTTCTGGTCCGTCCTTCACGCCCTACCGAGGCCACCAGTTGCCCCCAACGAGTGGCTCTCCAGCATGGCCACAGTCCCAGAAGCACAAGGACTTAATGCAGAACCCAGCAGCTTGGAGCAGAAAAGTGAAAGGACTATGCGTTAATCCAGGCCATCATGTCTGCCCAGAGGGGAAAGGGTGTTGCTCCCTTCCACCCTCCTCCCTCTGGAAAGAAAGATGGTGGCCGCATGGGAGCCTTGTGGACAGCAGGTATGAGCTGGGGGCGCAGGGGCAACAAAAACCTCATGGGAAGGGGGGCATTCTGGTCCGTCCTTCACGCCCTACCAAGGTCACCAGTTGCCCCCCACGAGCGGCTCTCCATCACTGCCACGACTCCAGAGCACAGAAACCAATCTCTTAATTATCTGACTCTCAGTAGAAATACTTCCAGGGTTAATTAGCAAAATAGCGGAAATCCAAAGGTAAAGGTAAAGGTAAAGGCCCTCCCGTTGATCGTCGATTTGCTCGAGCGAGCCCAGTAACGTCTCCATTGGAGACTTTGTTGTTACTGTGTCTGGCATATCGAATACTCTCGGTAGCTTGCCGGGCTCTCCGAGAGGGGCGGAGGAATCGAACTCGGGCCGGCCATGTTGGCCGCGTGTAAGGCGAACGCCCTACCCCCTGTGCTATCGCTCCAGCGGAAATCCAAAACCAACATTTAATTCTTGAACCCAACTGTAGAAAGCGAATCACTTCACAATGCTTTCTCAGCATGTCTGATTTGGGGGGAGGGGATAAACTCTAAATAATAGTGGTGCATCTTTTATTGCAACAATGAATCCAATCAAAGCAGATAGAGTGTCAACTAGAATTCATCTGCCTCGCAGGCATTGGGAGGGGTGGGGGTGGGGTTTTATTGGGGTTCTTCGTGGTAAAAAATAAGTAATGGTAAAGGGAAAGGTGTTTGATATTTGCATGACTGAGACCTAAACCTGAAAGCTTTGTAACTTTTCCCACAGTGATTCAATAAATAAATAAATTATAAAAATTAAAAATAAAATAAAATTTACCTATGAATAACTGAAAACCATGGTACGTTAATAAAATGTTTTTTTCTGCTTTTTGGGTCACACATGGCGGTGCACAGGGGTTACTCCTGGCTCTGCACTCAGGAATTACTCCTGGCGGTGCTCAGGGGACCATATGGGATGCTGGGAATTAAACCTGGTTCGGCCGCGTGCAAGGCAAATGCCCTATCTGCTGTGCTATCTCTCCAGCCCCAATAAAATGATTTTTTAAAAGAAAATACTCTGTAACCTAAAGAAATTGAGGCATGCTTGTATTAGGTAGAGAATTAACAAACTACAGGAACTGAAGGTTAAGCACATTCTACAGAGTTATAGTTATAACTCTACAAAACTTCCAAAATATACACCCACAAAAAAGGAGAGAAAATTCACATAGAAAAGTTTCCTAATAAGAAACAGAAATCTTGACATCAAAGAATGGCAGAGAAAAAAATCAAGCATATATGTCACACAAACAAATGAGAAATGTATTAGCTTACATATAAATATATGTTACTGAGTCAAACTCACTTATTAAAGAAAAAGACTCCAGATTATATCACAGTTGTCAAACCCAACTCTCCTTTCTATAAAAGCTATACCCAAATCGTTCGATGCTTGAAAATAAGAGAATAGACAATGGCATTCCAAGAACATGCTTAGAAAAACAAAATAGATCATGACCTAAATATCAAATAGACTCAATTCTGATGACAAATATCAGCCAAGACCAAAAATGAGATTTTATTCAGCAGAAAACTATAATTCGTGGAATAAAGATAGTTACAACTACCTAAAACATGAATGGCATAAATCTGTTAACAAAATTCAACTGATTTTAGAGACTTGATTGACTTAGCCACTAACTCAATAATCAAATAGCATCTGATCTGCAGCTGGGAAGGTGATCTGATAAACCATTCAAAACAGAAGAGGCGGGGCAGAAGCAGACAGGGGCCAGGCAAGACTCAGACTGACTGCGACAATATCCTTCTTTAGGGACAGCAGTAGATTACTATATCGCTAACTCACTGGTTATAATGAGGGGTTTCCTGACTGATGATCTGAGATTCCATTTCTAGGAGAGGCTGAAATGTTAATTAAGTCTTGAGTGACAGGATTTGCTAATCAACTCCATGAAGGGACTAGCTGTCATGTTTTAATATTTAATAAGAAAAGTAAAACAAGATTCTAGGAGCTATAGAATAACTGCATTCATAAAGAACAATAGTATGAGACTAATATCCAAGGCCAGGGGAAATGGGTCAGGGGTTGGAAGCTTACCTCAAGTGTGTGGGTGTGGGGGAAGGAGGCAGGGAAAGGGGTAAAGGCAGTTAGGATAGAGAAGGGACCAGTATGATAATAATAGTTAGAAATGATCACTTTGAACAGGAACTGCATGTTAAAAGTAGGTAAGGGGATATACCTGATAACCTTTATCTGTATGGCAAACTATAATGCCATAAGTTTGCCCAAAGGATAGGGGGACATGGGGGCAGAAGAAAAGTGCCTGCCATAGAGGCTGGGGGCAGGGGGTTCCAGAGGGATATGGAGGTATTGGTGGTGGGAAATGTATACTGGTGAAGGGATGGATGTTGGAACATTATATCACTTAAAACAAATCCTGGACAACTTTGTAACTGTGTATCTCACTGAGATTCAATGTTTAAAAAGATTCTAGAAGAAATAGGCAAAAAAAGAAAACAACCCTCCAGAGTAAAAGGTTTTCATTCAATTCAAAGGTTTCATTCAAACTAATCAAAATTAAATTTAAGGGCCAAAGAGATAGCTCAAGGGGAGTGGAACAGACCTTACGTTTGATCCCAGCATAGCATGTAGCCCTGATGGCCTCTATAAATAAATGAAGCTTGGACAAGGGGGAAAGAAGATATTTCATTCTATGTACATTTTAAGGATATGTCTCAAACTTTGTCTCAAAATTTTCAAAACAGAAAGAACATTTTCACTTGAAATGTGCTCAAAGTCAAAAAAGGGAAATGTTCCATCACTAGGGATACTGCACACAAAAACCAGAGGTGGACAATAAAATCAGAAATAAAAATTCACCACTGGAAAAAATGTTGTCTTTATAAAGATAGCTCTTGGATTTTAAAAAAAAAAGGCTCATAAATATAACAGAATAAGTGCTTGCTTCAGCAGCACATATACTAAAATTGGAATGATACAAAGATTAGCATGACTCCTGAGCAAGAATGACACACAAATTCACGAAGCGTTCCACATTTAAATATATATAGCATAATAGCAAAAACATGATAATTAAGACAATACCTCTAAATCCTATGGAATACAGCTGAAGCACTATCCTAAGGAAAATGCATTTTATATATACCAATCATGATCAAAGGTAGATAAAATAAATGAGTTAAAATAAAATAAATGATAAAATTTAATTTTAGAAGCTATAAAATAAAATATCACGATCACGATCACAATCATCCTGTTGTTCCTCGATTGTCTCGAGCAGGCATCAGTAACGTCTCCTTCGTCCTAGCCTTGAGATTCTAAAAAGTGCCACACTCAAGGCTCTTTCGGGGTTGGGAGTTAGGGGAATGAGACCCAACATTGTTACTGGTATTTGGCATATTGGGTACGCCACGAGGAGTTTGCCAGACTCTGCCGTGTGGGCAGGTTACATTTGGTAGCCTGCCAGGTTGTCGAAAATAATAAATAAAATAAAATAAGATAAAAATAAAATAAGAAGGTGGGGCTAGAGCGATAGCACAGCGAGTAGGGTGTTTGCCTTGCACACAGCCAACATGGCCGACCCGGGTTCGATTCCCAGCATCCCATATGGTCCCCCGAGCACCGCCAGGAGTAATTCCTGAGTGCATAAGCCAGGAGTAACCCCTGAGCATCGCTGGGTGTGACCCAAAAAGCAAAAATAAATAAATAAATAAATAAATAAATAAAATAATAAGGAATAATTAATAGCTAACAGAATAAATGTAATATTAATTTTTAAATGGAAATGTTAGAAATGTTAACTCTAGGGGCTGGCCATTGGAAAAATAAATAATCCCATCAATAAAAGAGAGAGAGAGCAAAACTGCATTACAGGGTCCAAAAGATAGCACAATGAGTAGGGTGTTTGTCTTGCACACTGCCAACCTGGTTCAATCCCCTGCATCTCATATGGTCCTCTGAATCTGCCAGGAGCCATCCCTCAGTGCAGAGCCAGGAGTAAGCCCTGAGCGCTGCCAGGTGTGGCCCCAAAACAATAAAGGTAAGGTAAAGGCCCTCCTGTTGATCCTCGATTTGCTCGAGCGGGCCCAGTAACGTCTCCATTGGAGACTTTGTTGTTACTGTGTCTGGCATATCGAATACTCTCGGTAGCTTGCCGGGCTCTCCGAGAGGGGCGGAGGAATCGAACTCGGGTCGGCCATGTTGGCCGCTTGTAAGGCGAACGCCCTACCCGCTGTGCTATCGCTCCAGCCCCAAAACAATAACAACAAAAAATAACTAAGCAAACTGACCAAAGTGTATACCACATGAGGTATGTTGGGAAGCAGGACCACCAGTATAAAGAAAATTAAAGTGCTGTTTTACTCAACTCTATGTAAATATGTTGAAAATTTTGAAAAAATTCATAATTTCCTGAGTTATAATTTATTTAACTTACTCTATATTTTAAAGAGAAAAGAACCCCTAAGGCTAATTATCAAAGAATAGAAAAAAATTGATACATTTTTTTCTCCATCAAAGTACAAGGCCAAAAATTATTATAGGGTAGTTTATTAAAAGAAAAAGAAAGTTTTCTGTGATTAAAAGAGAACAAATGAAAAACAATGATTTCTAAAAACCCTTCAACTTAGTTAGAATATAGAAAAAGAAGCAATTTTTCCAAACTAGTTTGAATGAAGCAAGCATAACACTGATTCCAAAACCTCACTATAAACTAGCACCTTTATAAATATCATCACAAAAGCTTGTACTGGAAAATTTATTAATATAGTCCCCATATTTATAGATATAAAAATGACACAGTCATCTGCACAAAAACCAAAAAGGTATCTAGTCAAATTCAACAATCATTCTTTTCTAATTCACATGTGCCATATATAGAGCACAAAGGTACAAATCTTAAGTACACAACTCAGTGATTTTTAAAAATATTTACAGGCGCTACATTTATATAATCACTACTCAGTCCAGATATGTAATATTTTTCTCTGTACAGAAACTCCCCTTATTTCCCAGTCAAATTTTTATCCACCAAAGTAACCATTGTTAGTTTGTCTTTCATTTTACTAAGAAAAATTTTTTTCTGTTTGAGAACTTCAGTGTCTCTCTTTAGCTACATTAATGTCTTAAAACCTCTTAGGTAAGCAAAAGAATATCTCAATACTTCCCCAAATGGCAAAACAACTTTCTGGGTTCCAGAGCTGAATGAGAAAATTGCTCTTATTATTAAACACTGTCCTGGAAATCCTAATGAATGCAATTAGATTTATAAGCATTGGAAAATGATTTTACCAGAGGAGGTAAAATGATTCCTGCTGCTTTCAAACGGGGAGCCCCCAAAATCATAGAGGAGACTTGGAAGCCCAACTGTGGTGTTGTGGACAAGCTCCAAGTGGGGAGGGCTACTAACAATCACCTGGGCTCAGGAGCTCTCTCGCTCTGTGACTTGACAGAAGTTATAGGAAATCCAACAAGGAGAAAACACACACACACACACACACACACACACACATGCACGCACTCACACACACAAGCATGCTTACACGCATGCACAACCCTACTATTAGTACACGTGGTAAGAGAACTAGCTAAGCTGCCTAGATATAAAATTAGAATAAAGAACTTAGGAACATCCAGGGGCTGGAGCAATAGCACAGCAGGTAGGGCGTTTGCCTTGCACGCTACTGACCCGGGTTAAAGGTCCAACATCCCATATGGTCCCCTGAGCACCGCCAGCGGTAATTCCTGAGCGCAGAGCCAGGAGTAACCCCTGTGCATTGCTGCCTGTGACCCAAAAATCAAAAAAAAAAACAACCACTTAGGAATGTCCATGTAGAGGCCAGAGAGAAAGCAGAGGGTTTAACTCGCCTGCCTTGCATGCAGATGACCCCATCTGATCCCTAGCACCACATATAATCCTCCCAAGCCCCACCCGGAGTGATACCTAAACACGGGGCAGAGAGTAAACCATGAAGTCTTCCAGGTGTGACGCCCAACCAAAAACAAGCATAACAGCCTCCACATAATCAAACCATGGTCAGTTTAAAGGCCTAATAAGGAGAAGAACCCATTTATGATAGTAAGAAAACCATACAAGTACAAAATTCCAAGAAAAATAAATAATAGAAGTACAAGATTAAAACTGAGCTGGAGAGATAGCACAGCAGTAGGGTGTTTGCCTTGCACACAGTCGGCTGGCCAAGCCGGGTTCGATTCCTCCGCCCCTCTCAGAGAGCCCAGCAAGCTACCGAGATTATCTCGCCCTCAGGCAAAACAAGCTACCCGTGACGTACTCAATATGCCAAACACAGTAACAACAAGTCTCACGATGGAGACGTTACTGGGCCCACTTGAGCAAATCAATGAATAATGAGAGGACTGTGACCATGACTGTGACCAGGAGTCAGAGAGACAGTACAGGGGGTAGGGCGTTTGCCTTGCACTTTGCCAACCTGGGTTCAATCCCTGGCATCCCTTATGGTCCCCCAAGCACCATCAGGAGTAACCCCTGAACATCGCTGGGTATGACCCAAAATGAAAAAAAAAAAAAAGGGATACCATACATTCAGGAGAAGAAAACATGGAAGAAGTTCTATCATCACAAAATGTGAAATGCCTAAGTCCTAAAACTCTAAAGTTCTAAAAGAGAAACTCAGCAACAGAAACATATTTTTTAAATCTGCATAAAAAAATATTTAAAAAAATGTACCAAATAAAAAGACAAACTGATTTGTTTTCATTTGGGGCCCAGAGTGCTCCTGGTGCTAGGAATTGATCCCGGGTCAGCTGCATACAAGGCATGTTCCCTACCCACTGTGCTACCTCCCCAGCCTCCTAAAAAGACAAAGTGAAGAACTGAAAGCAAATTGCAATTTCTTTAATACACAAGGAGTTCACAGATCAATAAGGATGGCAGGAAGTGAAGCCTTAACAACACAGTTTTTTTGATGAGAAATGATATGGACTAGTTTGCTAAAGGTAAGTGTATGTGGGTTTTATAAGCATAGCAGGGATCAAGGATAGTAGAGACAAGGACCAGGAAGATTGCTTCATGGAGGGAAGCCTGCTGGGGAAGAAGGCAGCTTGGATAAAGAAGGAATCACTAAAAGTCAATGATGGTTGATCTCCCACTCAGGATGGAAGATGTGTGCTGAAAGCAGATAAAGGAGCAAACATGATGGCCTCTCATGATCTGTGTTGAAAACTATAATGTCCATAAGTAGAGAGAGAGTATGGGGGAAATTGTCTGCCATAGAGAAAGGGGGAGGGGTGGGCAGGGGAAGAAGAAGGGATACTGGTGACACTGGTGGCTGAAAATGTGCACTGGTGGAGGGATGGGTGTTTGATCATTGTATGACTGAAACTCAAACATGAACGCTTTGTAACTGCAGCTCGTCGCGATTCAATAAAAAAAAGAGATGTAAGTAAAGAATGTATTTAATACAAAAGAAAAAGCATAGCAGTGGGGGGAAGGCTTAACTCTGTACACAATACACATCTTGAGAAATAAAAACACTTTGCTGAAAAAACACGTCACTATTAAACAGGCAAATATGCTAAATACCTCCCTGTGGAGGTTATGCCAATTTACACTTTCTCCAACAACAGCCAATAATGTATTTCCCAACATGCTGGCCCAGTCAGGGGATTATTGGCAGAAGTGTAAATTGGTATTGCTTCTATGAAACGTAGAGATATTGGACAAAATTTGAAAAATACAAGTGCCCTTTGGATCCAGACATTCTACTTACAGAAATTAATCCTTAGTGATACTCCAGCATGCATAAAATAAGGTCATTTGTTCTACATTGTGCCACTATTTATAATAGCAAAGCACTGAGAGTGGAAAACTAGGAAAAGAAAGTAAATACTTGCAGCTGTAACCAGAGTAAGGGAAAATGCAAAAATAATGTTATGCAGCAGATCACCAGCTGTGTCACAAAAAGAGGGAGGGTAGATCTGGAGTTTTGCTCAAATAAAAGCTATCTTAGAGGAATGCCCACAAAGTATTTGCCTGCCACTCCCAGAAAGAAAATCCAATTATATAGGAGAATGGTAGGGCAGGGAGGTCTCTCTCTCTCTATATATATATACATATATATGCATATGTATATGTATATATATACATATATATGTATAGAGAGAGAGAACTGGCTTCGAGTTTGTACACACAGATATGTATATATATACACATGTATGTATATATACATACACACACATATATATATATAATTGAATAGTTTTTTAATCTTGAACAATTTGAAACCTTTACTGATTCTACATAGAAGCAGATTTTAAAAATGATCATTATTAGCTTCTACTGAGTGCTTTCAAAATCTCACCATTCCTAGTATAGAGAGTAGGGTGCTTGCCTTCATGTGTCCAATATAGATTCAATCCCTGGCACCAGAGATGGTCCTCCAAGTCTGCCAGGAGTGATCCCTGATGCAGTGTGATCTCAAGTCAGGGGTAAGCCCTGAACACCACCCGCTGTGACCCCCCAAAGCAAGAATTGATGACCATTAATCAGTTTGTCTACCATGCCCCTTGAAAGCACAGAAGTTAATAACAGCTCAAGAAAGTTAGTCGGGGCTTAGGGAAGTAAGGCTCTGAGGAAGAAACATGTTAAAGCAAGGCTTTAACATAACATGATCTCAGTCACCCAATTGTTTAGCAACTTCTAATGCTGTCAAAATAGTACCAGGCATTGGTGCCAGACCCTGGATAGAGTAAGATGACCCAGATCGTCTCCTTCCTCAAGAAGCTTCCAGAACATTGGCTATGTGTGGACAATCCTGGCGTAGAAGTGACTTTTGTAGAGATGGAGATTTGTCTTAAATTCCATAGAACTATAAAGGAGAGGAGTTGAAATCCCTCGGGAAGGAGATGAGCCGAATTTAGGGGTAATATTGGTAGTGGGGTGGGTTTACAGTTGGGCATTCCAAACGCAGAACGTGTCTGGGGTGGGGTGAGAATTACTTTGAAAGGACCAGAAAACTGGATTTGGTTCCTCATTCCACATGTCTAGAAGGAAGAAACTGTGTCGGAGATGGCCAAGGATGTCTAGAGCAAGGTTCTTGAAGTTTAGCGTGCCCAATCCTTTGAAAACAAGGACCTATAGACTGGAAAGCAAGGTTCTGCCCACCCACCCATGAATGAGGAAGCTGGTACAGAACTTGGTTAGGAGTTGGGGCAGCCTGAACTGAGTCGGGGGCTATAGGATGAGGAAGAGGGCAAACCCGGGAAAGATACTGCACTTATGAACGTGAGGCTCATAGAGGGACTCTGAGGGCTAAGGAGGCGGTAAGATTAAACCATCTCCTGCTCCCTCTCTCTCTTCATGCACTGGTCTCCAAAGCACATAAAGTCTTGGCCAATCAAGACAAGTGCTTGTTGGAGTGTTGGAGGGGGGGACATCTCTGAGAGGAGGGGCTTCTGGGAGAGGCCAAATGAATAACAGAAACAGGCTGGGTTCGAGTTTGCATGCTAGAAGAATATCTTCTTGGAAAACTTCCTCTGGGATGCCACCTGCTAGGCTGAAGATCATCTGAGTCATCTGCTGAGTGAGGAGAGGCCCTGGGGCTGGAATCCTGGATGCCACAGCCTCTCCCCAACTCACTGCGGGCTGCAGTCTCCCGAGTGATCTCAGTAGAACTGAGAATCACCCAACTGAGGCCAGTCAACCCATAGAACTGTGAAAAAACAAACAAACAAACACAACAACAACAAAAAAAAACAGTTGCTGTCACGAAAGTCACTGTGTGTTCCCACAGTGGAGATTTGTAATGCTGCCACTGAAACAGACAAACAGAAAAAAAATCTCAGCACTCTTTCAAGATGTTGCCAGTATTAGGCCTTGTGAGCAGTACAACAGTCTAAAATCACAGGCCAGGATGATTTCCAGCCCCCTCTAGTCACCGCTTAGATACTCCCCTTGTACCACATTGTTCATCCATGTTCCCCCATAGAGTAGAAACCCAGCAAGTCCTAAGGAAGGGGGTGCTTCTGATGATGTCTAGCTAATCCCCCCTCTTCCCAGGCTCATCTGGATTCCTTTATTTCTAATACCTGTGGCTCTCGTTTCAATTGGATTGAAACCATTCTTAGTCTTCTTAGAATTGAAACCATTCTTAGTCTTTCTAGTAGAAAGCCAGCTTCATGGTGCGGGGGAGCCTGGGGTGGGGGGCTCAGTGCACATGGTAATTCCCTCCCCAGCGCACAGCACCACAGAGCAGGTACACAGTGAGCAGCTGTGGAGGGCATGGATGAACTGGGGCATGACTATCCATGCAAATATGCTTTTAGGACAATCATATAATGATGTGACTCCCACTGAAGCTTAGGTACTGGCATTTCTGTTCCCTGAGTTGCCTGTCTCTCCCCTTGTTTATCAGAGTTTGCTTCAAACCTCTTCAGGCATCTCTGATCCTTCCTCTGTGGGACAGAGAAGTGAGAAGATTAGCTCCAATAAATGTCCATCTTCTACCGGAAACCTAGTCCAACCTGTCAGAGGAAGTAGAAGATACTGTTCTTTGTGAATAGCATCCTCGGAGAGAAAACAGAGCCTTAGCCTGGATGGGATGGGATGGAATGGGATGAGACGTATGAGATGGGATGGATGGGATGGATGAAATGGGATGAACGGGAGGAGATGGATGAAAGAAGATGAATGGGCTGGGCTGGTGGAATGAGATGGATAGGATGGGATGGGATGGCGGGACGGGATGGGACAGATGGGATAAGATGGAATGGAATGGGTGGGTTAGGGTGGAAGGGATGGATGAGATGGGATGGGATGAAATGGAAGGATAGGATAGGATGGGTGAGCTGGGAGTCACCACCTCCTCTGGACTCAGGAGAGCGGGAGCTTCAGTGCTCTATATGCACTATCTCCGTGGCTTCCCCACTTTCCCAGGGGCCTTTGAGCATCTTGTGGCAAACGTATCTGCAGACTCTTGCTTGAAATCGGCAGGGCTTAGAGGCAGTTGATTGAAGAAAACATACTCACTGAACCTCCCGGGAATTCTGGGATAATTTTCCCTTCATTTACTTCACTTATTCTAAGGGAAAACAACGTACATAGCAAAAGCGGCTGAACACATGAGCTGGCAACATAAACCCAGCATGCCCACGGAGATGCAGATGTTTGGCGATCACCCTGGGCTCCCCCAGTCGTTATTAAATCGTTTTTTCTGTTTTGTAACTGCACTACAGTCTCGCCCCGGCTAGTCCAGGTGCTGCCCCTCCCCTCCCCAGGATTAATTCGGTAACTGGAGGCAGGTAGGTACCTTTGGACCCCAATTTTCCCATTTACAACAACCCTCCTGGTCACGACCGTCCTCTCCATCTTCCCAATAAGGAAGCCCAAGTCCTATAGCCCGAGTCTCAGCGGGTCGTGTGGCAAAGAAAAGCAGAAACAGGATTTTTCCACTCGAGTCTCCTGATTCATCCCTGGCTCTGGCCTTTCTGAGCCGCTTCCAGGCAAGGAACCGCTCTGGCGCCCTCTGGAGGTCACTCCTCCATCCTGCCCCCTGCCCCCTGCCCCACCCAGGTCAGGGCCTAGGTAACGGGGAGACCCGCACTTTTCCTGGACAGTGGGGAGCCGCTGAGGACAAGCCCGGCAGCGCCCCAGCGAAATGGGTCCCAGGATGGAAACACGTGGAGGGCTCCTCAGCCCACTCCCCTGCGTGGGGGCTGGGGGCGGCGGTGCCAACCTCCCCGCCCCCGCCCAGGGGCCCACAGCTGTCTGTCTGTGTCAAATGTTCTGGGGCTTCAGCTCCCGCACAAAGAGAGTTCAGAGCTGTCAGCAGCGTCTCTGGGTGCTGAGGAGCAGGTGATAATTGTAGCCCTGTCACCTCATCACCTCTGAGCTGGCTGGGAGTTTGGTTTTTTTTTTCTTTTTTTCCCTTCTTCTTCTTCTTCCAAAAACAAATGTTGTGCTGCCTCGACGTCCAAGTTGGAGGGTTGGTTGTTGAGGAGACGCCCATGTAGGCCACGGTGCCTTCCCCAGAGCGCAGGAAACAGCAGAGGACTCCTGGGAGCTGCAGGGGAGGGGGGGTGTGGGACAAGGGTGAGCTCAGGGAGCATCCCAGAAAAACTTGGCGCCCACGGCCAGCATGCAGGCTCCTCGATTCCCTGAGGAAAACTCCCCTCACAGCTACTGAGCTGCCTCCAGCGCTGTGGGGGAGACACCAAAAAGCCTCCACCTTCTCCCTCCCTGGTTCTTGACATTTTGTTTGTATTTTTGTTTCTGGGCCACACCCGGCAGTGCTCAGGGCTTACTCCTGGCTCTGTGCTCAGGGACGTCTCCTGGAGGGGCTCTGGGGATCATAAGGGGTGCCGGGGATTGAACCCGGCTTGGCCACATCCAAGACAAGCACCTTAGTCACTGTCCTATCTCTCTGGTTCGCCTCTCACCTCTAAGAAGGACAATAATATTTCTTCTGTTCTCAGGTCCCCCAGCATTCCCAGAACAATTCTTTCTGACTAAAAATGCTTCCCCGCTCTTGGGGCTCTGACTTTGGAAGGATTCCAGGCTCCTGACTCTTCCCACCTCCCTGTCCCCAGGAAACACCGCAGAACATCTGGGGAAGCTGATACTCAGCACTTGCAGTGAGCAGAGAGGCTTTCTCAGGAGACTCCACACTCATTCCCACACGCAAAGGCACACAAATCGAAACCAAGTCCCACAAGAATAGCTGTGGTTATGCATAATAATTAAATCACTAACTGAGTGCTTTGTCAAGTGCCAAGGATTGCTTTCAGTCTTTAGTACCATTGAATCTCATATATAAACAGATTACAGCACTATTGCTTTACAAATTCAAAAAGCTAGACCTTCAAGTGTTTAGGAATCCACCTGAGTTGGAGTGAAAGAAGAGTTGAAATAGAACTAAATTCGGGTCTGCTAGTCTCCAAAAATGAACATCCTTTTTGGCTTGTTTATTTGAGCCACACCCAGTGGTGCTCAGGGGTTACTCTTGGCTCTGTACCTAGGAATCACTCCTAGCAGTGCTCAGGGGACCATATGAGATGCTGGGATCAAACCCAGGTTGCCTGCATGTAAGGTAAGTGTTTTACCCACTGTACTATCACTCCAGTCCCCCTCAAATGAATTTTTTTTTGCTTTCTGCTTTTTGAGTCACACACAGTGATGCACAGGCTCATGCACTCATTACTCCTGGCTCATGCACTCAGGAATTACTCCTGGCGGTGCTCGGGGGACCATATGGGATGCTGGGAATCGAACCCGGGTTGGCCACGTGCAAGGCAAATGCCCTACCCACTGTGCTATTGCTGGTTAAGAATATTCTTAACTGTGTTCCTCTCATGCTTCCGGCTAACTAAGCCATTTCACGTTGTTGTACACAGGCCCATTCAGTGCTCTTCAGAGTCACACCTGCACCTGCCACAGAAGCACACTCAGAGCCGAGCATCTCCCTGTCAGCTGGCAGAGACAAATCGAAATTCCCTTTTCCAAATGCCCCAGGAATATCACCATTACCCAGTCCAATTTACCTAACCCATTTTATTTACAACTGCTTCCCCTGGCCCGTGAAAGCAGTCAACAATTCATCCGTACGGTTTGCCTCAGCAATGAAGTCTCTCAGAAAGCAGAGGCGGGGGGAAGAGAAAACGCAACGATTTTGCACTGAATTTTGTTCCAACCAGGGTGAGGAGCTTGGAGAAGGAATGGGGTGGGCGGGGTGGGGGGGATCCTGAGAAATAGTAACTGTTTTTCCTAAGAGTTGATGCAAGACACGGAGGTAAAAGCTGGGGTGGGCTAACATCCACCTTCATCTTTAGTGAGGCAGATTGCCAACCCTCTGTGAAGGCTGATCCCTGACCTTAGATTCTCAGGAAAACACCTCTGGCAGGGGAACTTTCAAAATGAGATTCTGACAATGCAATTGCAAATGATTCCGCTGTGAGAGAAACACGGGTACGGGAGGAATACCAAGGAGGAACACTGACTCTAAGTCCAATGGCAGGAGGGCTGACACCAGACCCAGTGAGGCGAGGAGAGCAACTGAGTATCAGCTGAACATCCAGGCCCACACACTGAGCGGTCAGGCCCGCAGCCAGGCTGAGGGATGCTCAGAGTGTCTCCTGGACCCTCTGAGCATTGCCCTGTAGGACCACTCCTACCACCAACACCCAAAACCACACCAAAGTATTTTCCAGTTCATGGAAAAATGTCGAGTTTTCCAACATGGCAGAGTCAGGAATCCTCAAAAGATTTGATAAAGTGGATAGGAACAAAAGACAGATAGATCTGCTCAATCTTATACCCCTCTAAACAAGGTAATAATGGTTGGGGGGTAGGAATCGCGCCAGCGAGATGAGTGCTCAGATCCCAGTCTGGGCTGGTGGCTGTGCGATCTTGGGCCCATTATTCATCTTTCCAAATTTCTGTCTCCAAATAGGTGATGTGGTGATAAAAATAATCCCCGCCTCTGATACTGTTGCTACATAGCTGAGCTAATGTGAGACAAGTTCTAGCACTTTGCCTGACACAGTACCCAGTCAACAGTAAGGACCAACTCAACATTATCAATATTCCTGGAGAGCTGTGAGCACTTCCTGCCTCTGATCATTTCATCAGAGGGGTGATCAGATCTTTGACCATGGATGATTCCACCCAGAACAAAGACACACGCACACACACACACGTACGCACACACATGCACACACACACACACTGTAGGACCCAGGACTGAAGTCCCAGCTTCTTCCCCTGATCCACAGGCCCTTCCTGACTTTCCTCAGCAGCAGTCCTATCACTGACACAGAGGTCTGTCACCCCCTTTGAACCATCATGGAAACTCTGTTCCCTCACCTACAAAATAATGGCTAGAACCCCACTCCTGAGGGGTCTTCCTGGGGTCCCCATGAGGAAAAGAGTCCTACACCATGTCTAGGTGATTGGAAGGCAAGCGGGATGCTTATAGATCTGGAAGCTTCCCTAGATAGGGCAGCAGGCAGCAGTGACGGTAGCGCTGTCCCAGTGGGGAGAGGTGGACTTATAATGGGCGCCACTGGAAGTGGAAGCCGTGTTCCAGCCATGATGATGCTGCCAAACCAAGAGACCATAAACACTTTGGGAAACTGAGGCAGCATGTGAGAGAATAAACAAATGTGTATTTGTTCGTGCAACAAGGCTCCCAGCTTCAGATCCCTGCCAGGATGAGGGTACCACCTAGACAGGAATGATACCAGCTCCCAGTCCCCATTCTGGTGGCATTCTGGCAAGGCAGAGCTGTGTGTGGCATCCTCTACCCCACTCACAGTGGGGCAGAGTACGGGCCTGGGAAGAAAGCTGCTTCCTGAGTCTCCTGCCTGCCAGAGCAGCTCCTGCTCTTCAGTGAGGCTTAACCCCACTCGCTTCCACTCTGCTGCCTGAGGGCCGGTGGACAGGCAGAAAGATGTGCCCCATGTGGGGTGGTGGAGGGTCACAGGGGAGTCTAGGCCACCCCAGCGGACCAGCCCAGCCTCTCTCTGGAGCCTGCAGGATTTTCCAAAGCTATCTCTGCTGCACTCTCTCCCAGGATCAAAGCAAAGAATTCGGTCTGGAGCAATAGCACAGCGGGGAGGGCGTTTGCCTTGCACCCAGTGACCCGGGTTCAATCCCCAGCATCCCATATGGTCCCCCAAGCACCGTCAGGAGTAACTCCTGAGTGTAGATATAGAAGTAACCCCAGAACATTGCTGGGTGTGACCCAAAAAGCAAAAGCCAAAAAAAAAAAAAGCAAAGAATTCGCTCCACTTCTCAGTTTTGTTTTATTTAGGGGGTAGGGGGCTTACGGTTCTGCTAAAGGATCATTCCTGACTCACAGGTCACCTCTGGCACTGCTTGGGGTACCCTGTAGTGACATAAGATTGAACCAGGGCTGGCTGCATTGCAAGGCAGGCATGAAATTATTATACTATCTCTCTATGGCCCCAACTTTCTCAGGCGTCTAAGACGTCAGTCTAAATGGTGCCAGCAGGAGAGGTTTAGTATGAGACATCCCTGGAAGCTGATTTCCTGGATCTTAATCACTTAATCACTTAACTTCCCGTTAGTCGTCGATTTGCTCGAGCGGGTGCCAGTAACATCTCCATTTGTCCCTGTCGCGTGCTAGTGTAGCCCAATGGTGTCTGTTCGCTCTAGGAACACGAAGAGCCTCAAACCGATCGTTCATGATCTTGATGAAGAAGTCTGACCGTCTGGTAGGTGGGCGGCCACGCGGTCTTTTGACAACCCGTGGAATCCAGTCGGTAACAGCTCTAGTCCAGCGGTCGTCTTTAAATCTCATTACGTGACCAGCCCATCTGATTTTTTTCCTGGATCTAGCAAAGGCCAAATCACCCTAAGGGCAGAACAAGCTGCCCCACTAGGCCTGATCTCTCCAAAAGATGAACAAGCTCCCTCCCCATTCCTGGAAAGCAACTTTCTGGCTTTGGCAGTTTTGCAAATCACAGACTGCACAAACTCAGCAATTACTGAGTGCTTCTTTTTTATGGAACACTTGGTAATGCAGGGGCAGCTGGGGTTTGACTGAAAGTGGGTAACAGCTCAGGCCCCCCCAGATTCCACACCACTATCCACACCACCAGCCCCAGTGGTGGCGTTCTCCCAGGGATGGGGAGAAACCCAGCTCTGAGTATCCTTTAAACTCCCCCCAGACAGACCAGAAGCTACTGATAGGAGGCAGCTAGGGCCAGTGTTTGGTTGTTCCTAACCCAAAGCCTCTCCTTGGGTAATATGAGACAGGAGAACTCAGCTGCTTACAGATGAAGAAAGGGGATGTCACGCATTTTCCAACAAGCTTCCCACAACTCAGAGAGGAAAGACTAGTCTTTTCTCCTGAAAATTACCCAAAATATTTAGCCCAGGTCTCCTATGGAGACCCTGATCTCCATAAAGTCACCTTTGGCAGCCCACAGGGACTCAAAGTCCCTGTCGGAGCCTGGAGCATTGCCAGGGTGTTCCCTGAAGGTCCAGAATAGTTGGCTCGAAGGGACCCATGTTTCCTTTTTTAAAGAGAGGATCTGCTTTGCCACTTGTCTGGAATCAGGACAGAGTCAAGAGCTAACTGGGACTTACAGGAAGGTGTGGGGCCGCCAGGTGCTGTGGGTGTGGCCAGGGGCTCTGTCCAGAGGGGGAACCTGCCACATCAACCAGCCCCACTCCCAAACTGTCCAGCTGCTCAGTAAAGGTTAATCCTCCCACAGAGCAGTGCAGACCCGCACAAGGACTTCAAACTCCCCCCAATAACACACACCATACTCCCCCCCCCCACACACACACACAGGATCTCCCATCTTCGCTTCTTGCTCGTTGGTTCGCTGGTTTTATTTTCAAGTCTTGGAATCCTGGGAGCTGGCAGTGGGAGGATGAAGTACTGAAATGAAACGCTTGTTCGTTGGACCGTCCAAGCCTTTGCAATTCCCTGCAAAATACTTGGCAGGACTAGCCTGGGATCCATTCCATTGGGAATTAGACATACCTCTGATTACCCAAAATATTTAGCCCAAGGGCAAGGCTCTCTTTCCGGAAGCCAGATGGAGCGAGAAAGCAGTCCTGACTCTTGTTCTGCACAGCTGGACTGAGGAGCTCCTAATTTGAGCATAACCAACTGGTTCAAGAATTTAACCATTATTCAGTCTATTACTACTAAGGCACTGTGAGTCTGGACCTGAACTTTCTGGACAAACTGTGGAGCATGACGAAGCGACAGAAGCTTACAAGGAAAATAGCCAGGGAGATGCTTCCAGCAGGCAACCATGTGAGAACAGTAGGTAAACTGTTTCCTTATTCCATTCCAGACTTTTTTTTTAATGTGCTTGAGATCATAGCACTCAATCTAATTTGCGTCACAATCCTCTTAGTCCATTACAAAATCATCTTCAATTGGACATAAGGGCTATCCCTAGCTATTGGGTATACCTGGTGATGGGGTGCACGGGGCAAGGGGAAATGGAGAGATTGGAGGATCCTGGGAGAGTGGGTGTCTGTGGAGGCCTCCAGAGGATTCTGTGGGTTCTTGATGGGTTAATTTGTCTTTGGGAAGCATTCTTCAGGCATGCCCTTTCCTGTTTCCAGAATGGGCTAAGCCCCCGCTAAATGAGAAGATGCCAGACAGCCGAAGCACACAGTTGCCTTCTTTGGGCTAGTTCCCCGCATCATCCTCCATGTCTCCTGCCTGCAAGAAGAAAACAACTCTCAGAACTTTGAGTCGACAGGGTTCTAAATGTAGGCGGCAGTTCAGAAAGAATGACACCTTTCCGATTCTATCAGGAGCACTGGTCCCCTCTTCATCTGCCAAGGCTTCTTAGAGAGCGCCTAGGGAACTTTAGTGCTCTCTTTTCTATACAGAACTCACATTTTGGGTAGGGTTAGTCCAGATCTTTTATAGGGGTATTTTTTTACTATCATAAATAGGATTTCCATATTTACTGCCATTCCAAAACTGTATTATCTGAAGCTTTATACAATATACAATAAGCCATACCTACTTCAGGTGAGAATTTGGTGTTCGACACATATGCCCACACACAAAGTCATCATCACAATTATAACAGAAGTCACATCTATTACCTCTAGAGCTCCTCAGGCCCATTTGTCACCTTTTCCTCTTCATCTGCCCACTCCTAGGCAGCCACTTCTCTGCTTCCCCTCTCCGTCAATTGGGGTATTGTAGCGTATTTTCAGCTTCTAAACCATCATGTTGCTTTTCATTGTCTTATCCTGTTTCTCCATTTCAACTCATTCTTTTGAAGCTTCTAACACACAGTAGACAATAACACCACTCCTATTTCTTCCTCGCCATGTTTCTATTTCCAACTCCTAATTCATGCACAGTAAACCAGCAAGACTCTTTAGAGCAACCTTAAATCACATCAGCAACTCAATCCTCATTTTAATTAGAATGACCACAGTGTTCCAGCTATTGTTTTTATGGGAGGGAGGGAAGCATGAACAATTCAGAAGCAGGCTTTAAAACACAGAGAGTACATTCTGAGATGAGAGAGCATCCTCTGGCTGGACCCGGAACTCTCCCCTCACGAGCTCTGCCTCCTGGCGTGGTCTCTTTAATCACTCCCTCTGTTTCTGGGTATGTGTTTATTACTCTATCTCTCCCACCAGAGAGTAATTACTTTTTACCTGTTTTTCTCCACTGGCCAGACTGTGAAATGAAGCAGAAGTTGTAGCTTATTCATTTGATTGAGGAAAATACCTTGCACATACTAGATATTTCATAAAAGTTTATTAAATTGAATTGAAACCCAATAACGCTTCCTACAGCTCGAACACCCAGATATATTGAAGACATATTAAAAGATCTTGGTAAATTGGTGGGGGGGTGTGACGAGAAGCAAAATATTATTTTTAAATGTTTTTTTCATTAGCGAGTATAAAATGATATGATGCATCTTCCCATGCTCCATCTAAGAGCCTGTAAGTTATCATCTCTGGTTGTAAAATTGTCTATTTAGTAAATTACCAGATAATTCTTACCCAGATAAGCATGGGATAATGATTTGTTTGAAGAATCATTATCATTTCATATTTTGGGAGATTTTCTTGAGAGGGTCCCACACCGAGTGATCCCCAGGGGCTACCCCAACTAACTGTTCCCAGCAGTACTCGGGCAAGCAACTTTACTCACTAAGACTGGAGAGTTTCTGTGTTGTTCTACCATTGTGAATTTTGCGTTTTATAGTTGTTGTTTCTCTTTTTTCGTAGTTTTTTCCCTGTGTGTTCTTATATGTTTTGGCCCTGCAGTTGGGCAGTCTTTATGTGTAACCATGGGTTATGGAGAGGTAAAGAAATGTAAGGCCTGGGTTAACTCTAATATAGGGTATAAGTGAAGTAACTTTTGGGGTTAGAGATTTTAAAGGTATGTTATGAGGGGTGTATCTGGGAACGATGTTTGGAGTTGAGGCTTCCCTTGGGTGGGGGCGCTGGGTTTCAGGCTGGAAGATGGGAGTAAGCTGGCTGATGGGAGGTCCACACACCTAGTTTGAGAAGTTAGATCAGCACATTGGGGGTGATGTTTGGCAGGGATGGCAATTCCTGGGAGAGATGCTGGGACCTGGAGCTTCCCTTTGGGTGGAGGGCGGGGTTTCAGGGTGGGGAACGGGAGTAAGCTGGCCGCCAAAGGTCCACACACCTGGTTTGGGTCCCAGCAGTTCTTGGGGAACCATGCAGTACCTGGAATCAAGCCTGGAATCCAGTCCTTTGAGCCATCTCCCCATCCTGAGAATTTTTGTCTCTATATAACAAAGGTGAGCTTGGAGCGAAGCCCCTTCTAGAATAAACTGTTGGTCCGGGGGAGTTCTAAGGGCCTCAACAAGCCCAGGGAGAACTCAAAGGACAGGGGTGCTTGCCTGGCATGCTCTTGGCCCCGGGTTCAATTGCTGGCAGTTCATGGTCTCCCTGCCACCACATAGTGTAGAACTGAGGGCTGCTATTACCCTTGAAGAGGCAAAATAATAATACAATAGCTAATCCATCCTTACAATTTTAGAAGGTATCAAGTTTTACTTACAACAATTTTTATGTTCATCAACTTACCTCCAATTCTGGTCTCCGTCTGACCTGTTTCCTTCCTATAATCTCCCTACCCTACTGCTTGGCCCCTATTCTCATGCCATGAACCCCCATTTATGCTATTTATGCTATTTTCACCTGTACACACTGTCCCCCCCCCCCCGAATATCCTGGGATCCTACAGATGCCATGTGTTCTCTGGTTAGTCTCAGATTAAGGGGGAGGGGGCAACTAAAGGATTTCCCGTCAGGGTTCTGCTTGTCTTTCCCAGGCCCCAACCCCACCCTTGGCAGAAATGAATGTCTGAGCCCCTGGAAGAATCTCAAGCTTCCCAACCTGCAGATACAACAGGGATCCCCAAAGTATGCTGAGAACAACTGCATGTGAGGGACATAATGACCATAAACCAAACCAAATTTGGAAAGCCAAAGGCTTGAAACTGAGTCCTGATATAATTCAGACTCTTGAAAAACATATAAACAAATGTGAAACCAGAGAGCAGGTGATAATTCTCCAGGTTGCCTCTGTCTGATGTATTATTCATAAAGTGGGAAATGGATTTTGCACTTTTTTCCCTTCACATACATTCAATAAAAATCACAGGGCAGACAAACCAGCCCCCAAGGTTCAGTCTCTGACAACATCAGGTTCATGTTACACACTGACTCACATCCCAGCTCTTCCCAAATATCCAGGACTATGAGGAGACACAACCTCAAAAGAGGCTGGTGTAGCCTCTTTACTTCGTTGGTTGTCGGTTTGTGTGTCATGCCCGACTGTGCTCAGAACTTACTCCTGGCTCTGAGTTCAGGAATCTCTCCCGGAGGCCCTGGAGGACCGTATAAAGGGACTTGACCCCGGTTAGCCACACACAGCTGCCATATGGGCAGCATCATCTCTTGGCTCTGGCCGTATTACTGACTAGAAAAGCTAAACCAGACTCAGAGAGGAAAAGTCTGTTTGCTGGCGATCACCAGCAGGAGAGGAGCAAGGCCCAGAGAAGGACAGAGACCACCATAAGATCTGACAACTTTGGGCCTACATGTGCATTTTTAGCACTTTATTTCTGGGGGAAAGGTCTTTGTGTTTGATCAGATTTGCAAAGACCTCCATGACTTTCCGAATCTGGAGAGTCAGTTTCCAGAAGCATCTCCCTTCCTTCGTCCCCTCCCCCTCCCTGCTCTGCCCAGTCTCCAGCACATGTGACCTGCATTCCTGCACCCACTGGGGGTGCCAAGGGCATGTTTTAAAGCCCTCAGCTCACACAGAGTCTTCCTACCCACAGACTCACTTCTGATACCACCTAACATGATCTATTCCTCAGCTCTTCACAATCTGACCTCTCTTCTCCTTCCTCCAGTCTCTAAACTCTGTGGTTTTCTTTTTTTTTTTTTTCACCCCAAACAAAATGAAAAAAACTGAGCATGGAGATTGGCGTCCCTATCTGTTTGGCATCAAAGCACAGGGTCACTGGATGACAAACCTGTCCCATATAGAGAAGAAGACCCTTGAAAAGCCATCGAAGTTTTCACTCAGTCTGAATCCACTAACTCCTCCTGCCCTGGCGAGATTTGGTCTCAGACTTTAGCAGCAATTTTGTCCCCATTCATGTGCCAACAGTTGATATACACACGGAGATGAAACACGGATTCCAGTTATTAGCCACCAGGAAAAAGCAAATCACAGTCACCTCACACTCACTAGGATGGCTATAATTTAAGAAGACATTTTTTAGAAAAGTAAGTGCAGGTGTGAATGCAGATCTCTGGGAACTCTTCTTCCCCACTGAGAAAATGTAAAATGCTGCTGAGGAAACAGTCTGATCATCCTCAACTAATTAAACACAGAGCTACCATATGACCCAGCCGTCCCACTTCTGGTTAGTCACTACAGAAAAAACACATCCAAACAAACATTCGCAAATGAGTTTTCATAGCAACATTATTCCCAATAAACCAAAGTAGAAGTAACCTGCACATTCAGCAGCTGTTCAGTAGATAAATAGATGGATGTTCCCACACTGTGGGGTAGTATTCATCAATGAAAAGGGAAGGATGGGCAATGTTTAAAGGTCACATGTGGTATGAAGTAGCCAGAATCTGTAGCTCTGTAGGACAGAAAGTAGATTAACAGTTGTCCATGCAGGGAGGGAGAGAGGGAGAAGAAGCTATGGTCAGAAATGGGGGTGACAGCTGTCTGTGACTTCTTGGGGTGGGGGAATTAAAACATTCAAAAATGTATTGCAATGGTAGTTGAACAACTTGGCAAACAACCCCCTCCCCCAAGCGGTCTACTTCCTTTTTCTGGATGTGGGACCTCACCCAGCTCTGTTCAGGAGCTACTCCTGGCTCTGTGCTCAGTGGCCACTCCTGGCAGTGTGCAGGGAACCATATGCGATGCTGGGGGTGGGACAAGGCTCAAACGCATGCAAGGTCAGCGCCTGACCCTCATGGCCACTCTGACTCTGGCCTGAGTGCTTCCAATGGGGCAGAGGCACTGTCTGTGATGACTTCTCAATAAAGTGCTTGTGAAAATGACAAGACACTTTCTTCTCTCTCGATGACCCTTATCTAGTCAGTCCTCTTGAGTGACCATGAGTTTCCCTGGGAGCAGCCCAATTTTAGCACCAAAGTCTCCCATAAGGAGAAACCCCTCCAACCAGGGCCATCAGTGTCTACACCCATGCCCACGGGAACCGCAGGGATGGATAGTCCAGCCCACAGGATCTGGGGCTCTGACATCAGACCCTGAAGGACCCCTCAGGAAGAGGCAGGAAGCCAGAGCAGGTCAACCCCTGCCGGGGAAGAGGACCTCCCTGGCCCTGGGGTTGATCCAGCTGACTGCACTGGAGGCGGGTCCCTTAAAGAGTTTGTGGCCTGATTTACATGTGGGATGGCGGCTTCCCACACTGTGAAGGGTTGACTCCCACAGAACTGTCTAACCCCACCACCTTCTCGGACACCCCTCGGGTCTTTCTGGGACTGGAGAACCAGCCCCCACCACCTCCACCCGGGCCAGGGTGCTGCCAAGGCTACTCAGCACCTCCCCACAGCGCCTCGTGCAGAAAGCTTTCCAGAGAGCCTATCTGAGAGGCATAATGATGTTTGGTCTTCAAAAGCACTTTTAATCATCTCCCATTTCTATGATCCAATTTCAAACATGGCAAAGCATCCCGCCCAGTCTGAGAGCCTCTAATTGCCGCTGACAAGGAAAAGAACTAGAGACACATGGTGGGGAGGGGGGTGGGGAGGAGAGGCAGAGAGCAGACTCCCTTCCCCCTCCCCATGACTCCCCCTCGCCCTGACCTTCTGGGGAGAGGGGACCCACTTCACCTACCCCCACTTCAGCAAGCCGAGTTCCCCCAACTCCCCTCATACTGCCCCACTACTGGTCCCTCCCGGAAACAGTCTCTAGACTTGAGAATGAACAGCATTCCCAACAGCTCACAACAGCATTTTTGTTGTTGTTGTTGCTGTTGTTGCTTTTTGGGTTACACCTGGCAATGCACAGGGGTTACTCCCGGCTCGGCACTCAGGAATTACTCCTGGTGGTGCTTGAGGGAATATATGGGATGTTGGGGATCGAACCAGGGTTGGCAACATGCAAGGCAAACACCCTACCTGCTGTGCTATCGCTCCAGCTCCACAACAGCACATTAACTGCTCTCCACACAACAGGCTGGACTGTTGTCAAACAGAAGTCAGAAGGCAGCATGTCTTTGTTGGAATCCCCTTCCTTCTTCTCTTTTGAGAGGACCCCCAGGGTCTCCCCCAGAGTGAGTGGAGCCCCAGCCTCTTCTCCACCCGTGGTCCAGCCTCCCTCCTCTCCCCCTCCCTCAGCTCGAATCCCCCGAGCTTGCTTTTAGTTGAATAACAGCCATTTCAGGGCCTGTGCGTGCACTCCCTCTGTGACCGGGAATACTCTCCCTGGATATTCCTGTGTCTCTCCCTCACTTCCTTCAAGGCTTACTCAAACATCACCTCCTAAAGAAGTTTTGCTCATTGTCCTATTAAACATAACTGTGTCCTTCTACTCCTGTGTCATCTGCTACTTCCTTTTCCTACAGGCCACTCACCATTATACTAAATACTTGCTTCTTTGTGTGCTCCCCCCAGTAGAACAGAAGGTCCTTGACTGTTGTACCTCCCTGGACCTAGCAAAATGTCTGCGAAGTGCTCCAGGTGCTCCAAAGAATGCCTATGAAGTGACCACCCTCATAGGGAAGGATACTGAGTCATGTGGAGGTTATGTGACTAGCCTCAAACCGGGTAACTGCTAAGAGGCAGAGATAGAACAGGAACTAAAATCCCCCTGAAGCCGAGCCCTGTACTCTTCCCAAGATCCTGCTCTGCCTCCCTCCTGCCGCAGGGTTTTGTGGGACTGTGTGGGCAGGGAGCTTAAAAAGGGAAGAGACTCCGCAGAGAAATAAGGAACCTGCCGCCCTCCTTCTCCACCTCCAGTTCTCAGCTGATGTTTTGTGACACTGAAGCTGGGGCAATACCCGCGGGACACATTCACGGGTGCCAAAGCCTGGATTCTCTCCCTGCAGAGCAAGGCCAGCCCTGTTCTGGGATCTGAAGTTGCTGGTAGCAAGAAAAGTGCTGGCAGAGCTCGAGCTGATGGCAAAAAGTTTATCATGTCACGCTGAAATTCTCTGAGGAAGAAGGTTTCAAGGAACAGAAATGAGTGCACCGTTAGCCTGAACTTCTCTGCCAAAATCAATTCATGTCCTACTATAAACCTTCCCAAAATTTCTGGAAAGTCCAGCTAATTTTTATTACACGGAGCAGTGAATACTGTGTGGGTGCTCTACAGAAGGTTAGAAGTGCAAAGATTGGGGTTCAGTCAGAAATAAGCTGACTTCTTTAACAAACGGCCCCAAATAAACTATTTTCACCTCTGCAACCACTCCATTTGTACAGTGATAGCCATCAACAGCATGTGATCGAACAAGCCTGGCTGTCTGATCACATAAATAAGGTTTTATGCACAAAACCAGGCAATGGCCAGATGGGGCCAGACTGGGTCACAGGCTAAAGTCTGTCCACTGCTTATCCAGACCAATGTGTTTCTGTGGAGAAACTAAGAACTAGAGAGACGGTCCTCACCGCCAGTTAACAGGGCAAAGAGAAGGCACCCAGCATTCATTTAACATGCATCTACTGAGCATATATTGTTACACACGTATCGAGCATGCATCACATTATCAAGCTATTTTAAACACAAAAGAGGCACAAATGAACCAGAAGGGATTCCCCTTTCACTCTCCCAGACCTCACATTTTAAGGGTGGCAGAGAAGAGGAATATCAGACTCAGGTAAGTGCTGAAAAGTTCTGGAAAGACTTAAGTAAGTTCTGGAAAAGAAATAGCATGGTAGGTTGCCGCTTTGGGCACCAGGTAGCACCAGGTAGTTGCGGAGGGGTGATGCAGTTGGTTTCATGGAGTATGGACCAATTCTGAGCCCAGGGCAGATGAGTCAGTGGCCAGGCACCTGCCTGGCAAGCATGAGGCCTTAAGTCCTATCCCTGGTGCCAGCCACTGGTGCAGAGTCCAACCACAACCAAAACTGAGAGTCTCACAAGCAGACGTGTATGTCACCCTGGTCATTGCACCAACTACACCAACAGAGGGAATGGGAGGAGGAAAATAATGTTAGTGAAATAAATAATGTGGTTGCCTTCCAAGGAAAGGCACACACACACACACACATTCACATACACACACACACACACCATTACGCAAACAGTGGTGTAATCTTCATAAACCTATTCTCCAGAGGAGAAAAGCAGGTTGGCAAAGGAGAAAAACTCCCAGAGTGGCCCAGAAGACTGGGCTCTCTCTTCATAGCTACATTTTCTGTCATTTCACAGTAAAACTGACTATGGAATCTGCTTTGGAATTCAAAAAACATCCAACATGTTTGGTTGGAAGCCCAATGTGTATTCAAATGCAGATTAAATCTTAACTAGACAGCACAGCATCAAAAACTGCTTTGATGGCCCGACACCTGAAATTACTACATTTCTGCACTTTAAAAATTAAACCGTTCTTATTCCCCCCCCCCCCCCCCCCCACTAAATAAGATCAGGAGAGGAGGTTTCAGGCTGCTACCTCCAAACATCTCTTTGCAAATAAAACCTCCATGAATAATATTTATTTCCAACAAATGAAAAGCCCCACTGAAATGCATTTTTCCCTTCTTAATATTGGTTTTTGAAGTTCGAGAGACACTTCGAAGTGCTGTGTCAGAATTTTGATGAGCTGAGTACAGCTCTCTGATTCGATCAAGACCAGCAGAAGGCAAATAATTCTCATCATCATTTGAATTTTCGACAGGACTGTGCCTTGCGCTCGGCCTCTCTTTGACCACCGGTCCTATAGGAGGAAACATTAAACAACATGCGACTATGGAAGGAGTGATTTCATCCATGTGACATGCAGGCAATGTTCAGCTGAGGGACTGTCCAATCTGCACGAGCTCTGCCCAGCTGTGCTACAACCTCAGCCTCTATAATCAACCTTTCGGGAAACACAAACTGCAGACATTGCTGGCTGCTAAAACTGCCCAGTAATCACAACAAGTTTTGGTTTTGGTTTGGTTTGGTTTGGTTTGGGGGCACACCCAGTAGTGCTTACTGCTGGCACTGTGCTCTGGGATCACTCCTGGCAAGTGTCAGGGGACCACATGGGGCTCTGGGATTGGAACCCGACTCAGCCACCAACAAGGCAAGTGTCTACCCACTGTACTCTCTTTCTGGCTCCCACAACCAGTTTTTAAAGTATAGGACTCAGGATCCTGAATAGATTCCCAGGGTCCTCTGATCTGGCTCACTGGCACACTGCTCACCTGACTAAGGGCAGGAAGTCTGAGACAGAGCAACCTCAACTATATCCTGGACTACTGACAAATCAATGTCATTCTAACATGGGAAAAAAAAAACAGGTATCTTGGGGCCAAGATATAGATAGCTATAGGTGTACAGCAGCTAGTAAAGTGGTTAGTTAGATAATACAGCTGTAGGTGTACAGGGATGGAGTATGCATCTATCCAGGTTCAAATCCTGACACTATAGAGCCAGAGGGATGCTGCATTTGCCTTGCATATGACCGACTCATGTTCGATCTTCAGCATCCCATGAGCAATCCTTGAGTCCACCAGGAGTAATCGCTGAGCAGAGTCAGGAATAAGCCTTGAGCACTTCCCGGTGTAACCCAGAAAACTAAAACAAATCCTAACCCTCTATGGTCCCCCAAGAACCACTGGGTGCAGCAATAGAGGCCCCCCAGCATTGGCAGGCTGGAGGAGCACCTTATTCTCGGGCCCTCACATTGAACCACTCACTTCCTGGTTGTCCAAGAAACACCATGGGGACCCCTGACCTCCATAACACCCCCAGCAAGAAAACAAAAACAAAAGCAAAAAAGGATATCTATCTTCCCCACCCCCTGCCGCCATCCTCAGTGCTGTGACCCCAGCTCTGCCTCCCCTCGCTCCACCAGGCACCTGTTTTCTTGCCTATCAAATCAGGGTTCACATGTCCCTCACAGCCCCTGAAGCTTGGAGTGAAGAGAAGGTGCAGAGCACAAGCCCCATAAAGGTTGTGGAACAATTGGGCTAGAGTTGGGCTTGCACACGGCTGACCCAGTTTGAGCCCCCACAGCTCATATCACTCCCCCTCCCCCCCCCACACACACACAAACCAAGCACCACCAGGAGTCACTCCCATGCACAGAACAAGAGTATCTGCCAAGGAATGCCAGGTATGGCAAAAAAGGAAAGAAAAGATAAAGAAAGAGAATTGTTAAAGGGACTTGTTAGAGATGTTGGCAGTGGGAAGTGTACCCTGGTGAAGGATTGGGTGATGGACCATTGTATGACTGAACCCAATCATGAACAACTTTTTTACGATTCAATAATATATATGTTTTAAAGAAATAAATAAAGACTTGTTAGGAAAACAAAACTTCAGTGATTATACAGATTTGTTTCTTTTCACTTGTTTCAGTAACTATAAAGATTTGTTTTCCTCTCAGAATCAGCACTCCCATTCCCTCCAGCAACTCCCAACTTTCTAAGCCCTGTTGCTCAAATCAGTGATTCTCAGACTCTTCCAGTTCTTTACCTTATGGAGAATTTGATGGAAACTTCAGATCCTCACCACTAAAAAGTCCACTCGTGTGTTAGTCTCACCTTTGTGCACAATTCTGGAAGCTGGAGCCTGTGCATACCTCTCCCCAGAAAGTTCCCAAACCCAAGTGAAAACCTCAGTTATGAAAATTCCTCTTCTGGGGCTGGAGCGATAGTACAGTGGTAGGGTGTTTGCCTTGCATGCGGCTAACCCAGGTCCGATCCCCAGCATCCCATATGGTCCCCAACACCGCCAGGAGTAATTCCTGAGTGCAAAGCCAGGAATAACCCCTGAGTATCGTCAAATGATTTTTTTTCTAAAAAAAATTAAGAAAACTCCTCTTCTGTGCCCCCCTCCTGACAAAGCACAGCCACAGCCCAGAAGCAGCTTTCCAGACTGGCCCAGGTTTCCACAAGCTGTCTGCCTGGCCCTGGTGATTTCAGACACAAATTAGCAGCAGGCCTTGGGACCTGGAGGCGCCTGGGACTGGGGCATAAATAATCAAGCTGAGAAGAAATACACCTCAACTCAGCCTGAGCCTGGCAGAACAAAGGCCCAATTACTAACCTCATACTTTCAAAATGTCATGCCTGGTTTATTGAAAATCTTTCTCCGTTAAGCAGCATTAATAACACCAGAGAGAGAAAGCTGAGTCACAGGCAGGAAACTCCAGGGCTCACTGGTGTTAGTGTCTGGGGGCTCACAATTATGGTCCCTGGATAGGATTGCAGAGACCCCAGTGTAGACACTGATGTCAGATCCATATCCCTTCCCCAAGAGGCCCAGATGAGCAAACCATCACCATCTCCAGCCTCGGGCACAGTGAGCTTCATTTCCGGTCCTGGCTAACCATGCTGTGAGTTAGAATAGCTGAAGGGTCCTCTAGGAGCAGCCAGGAGAGAGATGGAAAGTCAAAACCACTACCTGGGGAGCCTCTGGCACCTCTGCTCTTTCCTTACTAACGTCAGGAAGCCACTTACCCTTTTCTGAGGACAAGTTCCCTCCTCAACAAGGGAGTACTGCCCCCTTTGGGGCCTCAGTTGAACATGAAGTAAGAAAATCCATGTAAAGAGCCTGGACTCCAGAAAATTCTGAATGAATATTTGCTGCAGCCAAGATTGTCATAGCAAAGTTAAACCTGCCAGGAGACTCGAGAACATCGTCACCAACAGGCCAGAGGGCACAAGTAAGATCCAAGGGAGGGACACAGAGAGAGCTCAACCCGATGGCATGCAAGCTTGGCATGCAGGAGGCCCAGGTTTTCTGTTGTTTTGCTTTCTGTTTCATTCTGTAAAGTATATTAAGGAGACGTTCATCTATTTCAAGAATTGCTTAAATTCTGATCTCCAGATTCAAGCTTGTGAACATGACTTAAACAATCAATTAAAGCTACTCATCCCAATTTGCTCTGCTACCAACATACAAGCAATGACACACAAGTAATTACAGTTACTTTGGAGCACAGTGAAATCTGTGCTTAACGTAAATCTGTAACAGAGCCAGCCTGTACAAATATCTAACTATCTCATGCATGCAAATCTTCTCCGGGTAAAGGTCTTGTCACTCTAAGTAAATCCTGCACCAGAAGTCACTAAGGAAACTCATCATGGTCTAGAGGGGGAGAACGTAATCAGGTATGTGTTTCATACATATTAAAGAAGGGGGAAAGGATGGCACAGCACAAGAAAAATGCAATTCTACAGGTGCAAGCCCCTAAGAAGCTTCAGAGATGATAACATCCTTTTGCAGAAAGGTAGCTCTCTATCACTGGTACCACACACTACACTATATATCATACCATCAAGTAGCAGCTGTAGCAGGAGAATGAATGCAGAGACACCACAAGAATCCCACTTAACACAGTAACTATCCAGACAATATTCTCTACAAATTAAGTTCTTTGTCTGACTGCCAGTTAAGTACAGAATTTTTAAGTTTCAGAGCTTAAATAAATAAGGATCCTACACCAACATCAATACATATGCCCAGCTTGTCAATCTAAGTTAGCCCATGGACAAGCTGACATCAATAACAAGGTATGGCTCAACATATGTGAAGGGCAATTTCCCTTAGAAGAAGTTTTTCCAAATATTAAACTTCATCTTGCACACTGATGTCGTCATGCAAACAGGGCGAACTCAGAACTGTCATGTTTAAATTTATTCTGCTTTTGTATGGACGATTCTCAAAAAATTAGAAATTGAGCTCGCATTTGACCCAGCAATACCACTCCTGGGAATATATCCCAGAGAGGCAAAAATGTATAGTCGAAGTGACATCTGCACTTGTTTGTTCATTGCAGCACTCTTTACAATAGCCAGAAACTGGAAGAAACCTGAATGCCCAAGAACAGATGACTGGTTAAAGAAACTTTGGTACATATACACAATGGAGTACTATGTAGCTGTTAGAAAAGATGAAGTCATGAAATTTACATACAAGTGGTACAACATGGAAAGTATCACGCTAAGCAAAATGAGTCAGAAAGAGAGGGATAGACATAGAAAGATTGCATTCATCTGGGGGATATAAAGTAACAAAATATGAGATTAATACCCAAGAATAGCTGAGATCAGCACCAGGAGGATTACTCCATAGCTTAGTGGCCACCCGGGCATTCTAGAGGAAAGGGCAGCTCGGATAGAGAAGGGAGCACCAAAAAAAAGGGTGTTTGGAGGATCCTCCCAGGAAGGGAGATGCATGTCGAAAGTAGACTATGGACTGAACATGTTTGCCACTCAATGCCTCTTTTGCAGACCACAACACCCAAAAGGAGAGAGAGAGAACACAGGGGATTGCCCTGCCACAGGGGCATGGGGGGATGGGGGCATGGGGGTGGGGGGATATTATCCATGGTGGTGGAAAATGGGCACTGGTGGAGAGATGGGTATCTGATCATTGTATAATCGAAACCCAAGCACAAAAAATTGTAAACCTACAACTGTACCTCATGGTGTTTCACTAATAAAAAAAAAAGAGAAAACAAGCAAGTATGTTAAAACCAAAAAAAAAATTTATTCTGCTTTTAACTTTTGAAACACCATCTAGTTGAATATTAAAACAAAAGCAATTGCAAATCGTGAGTGTATTTATGCTAGTCCTTCATTCATTCACTGCGGCAGATAAAATGCCAGCAGTGTGTGTAATTCACTGGCCCCATTAAGAAGTCTGATGCTGAACATCGCCCCTGGGACGATACTCATTAACCTCATCAGCATCTTCCTTGTAATGGAGCCCATCATGATTTGGATCAAAGTCCACCAGTTATACCTGGTAGGAGGCCCCAGTTTGATCAAGGCACCGCATGATTCTTCAAACAAGTCAGGAGTAGCCCCTGAGTACCACTGGTGAGACCCAAAAGTAAACAAAGATTCAAGGGAGAGGAAGTGATTTCTTGACTGTTGGTCCCTCTACTTAGCCTCAATCATGATAGTGGATTTTTGCAAACTTTCAAGGGAATAATTGGTATGGCCACTCTGTGGTCAAGCAAATTCAACTCCTTCTGAGGGGGATATTCTCCACTGAGTCTTTCTATTCATTCAGACTTGTCTTTACCCGAGTTCACCTGATTAGTGAGTCATCTTCAAGGAAAGAAAAACCAAGGGACAGTCATCAGTGACTGACCCCCTCATTATAAACTGAGACATTGGTACTTCAGAGAGGCCCAGGGAATGCTTTTGGTTTGAGAGCACAAATTGACTTCTGGGATTTGCACATGTCACCCTTAGGTGCCACCCAGCCAACTCCCTCAGTTCGTTTTTCTTCAGCAGGGAAAACACAGTGATGGCTGGAGTGAACACCAGTTTCTCCTCTCTTCTTCAGACGAAGAAGGCAGGGAGACCCAGTAGCATCAGATTTCTTAATGGGGCCAGTGTTTCCTGTGGGGTCAGCCTCAGGATCATTCCTTGTCCCTGGATGTGAATTAACAGCCTAGAGGGACAGCAGAGGAGAAACCCAATATGATCCAAACCAGGGAGCACCTGAGAGCACCTCTACAGAGTTGGCCCCACAGGTGACCTGGTGGAGGAGATTGGAGACAGGAAAAGCAAACTTCAAGGGATTGACTTGTGAAATGTGGAGTCAGTCTTTTTTCTAGCCTTTGAGGGCTGCCAATAATGACTCAAGTTCAATTACCTGGAGCAGCTAAAATTTGCTTCCTGACATAGGAGCTGGTGCAGACCAGTGAACATGAGACCCAGGTTTGGTTTGGTTTGGGGGAAGGAGAAGGGAGGGATAAAGCAGGGGGAGAGAGAACTACATCTGTCAAATGTTAAAATGATAGCCATAGATATCATTGTATCATTGTATCACTGTCATCCCCTTGTTCATCGATTTGCTCGAGTGGGCGCCAGTAACGTCTCCATTCGTCCTAGCCCTGAGATTTTAGCAGCCTCTCTTTACTCGTCCTTCCCAATGGTGCCACATTAGAGGCTCTTTCAGGGTCAGAGGAATGAGACCCATTATTGTTACTGTTTTTGGCATATCGAATATGCCACAAGGCGCTTGCCAGGCTCTGCCGTGCTGACAGGATACTCTCAGTAGCTTTCCGGGTTCTCTGAGAGGGAGAATTAGACTATAAGAGGCCACACAGCCATGAATGCACCCGCACACTTTGGAAGCTTTTTTTTATAGTCTCTGAATCTTGGCCATTGATGGGATTGCATGGCGCCGGGGGCAGTTTGTGGGTGTGACTGCCTAGACACTGGAAAACGAGGGATCTGGGTGGAGGAGGCCCAGTCCGCATCCAAGCAGGCTTGGAGATCTCAGCCTCGAGTCCCACAAACCTGGATTTCCTCTGCCCATTCCTTCATGCATGAGGCTCATCCGAGTGTGTGGAGAGTGGCCTTGAGCATGGCTGTGGCTGGGTTCCTGAGCCATAGATATATTCATAGCTATATCTTTCTGACCTCCTTTGCTACTCACTAAGTAGCCTCTTAATAATAAGTATTTTTACTGGGTCAGTTCTCCTGGTAAGAACTGTCATTTTAGGGAAAAAAAAAACTGTCCCTCAAAGCTTACCTCTAGGAAGTTGGTGTCAGAACACTGGATAAATGATGGTCTTCACTGGCTATCAACTCTCTTGATCTTCTGAAAAAAACAGTTGACATTCCAGGAAACTCTGGATCTCTCAAGATCTCTCTTCCCAAGATCTCTCTTCCAAGCAGTTCTAAACCAGATAGTCCTAAGGCAGCAAAGTCATCAAAGAACTAAAGAACCAAAGAACCGACAAATCCAACAGCACCCCAAGCTTTGTCTCAGGGCTGTAAAAGAACATGGTAGTATATTCATTCAAGTCAGTTTTGAAATGTAAATACTGCTCATAGAGATGCAATACTTTCTGTGTTTTAAAAAAAATAGCCTAAATGTTTTGTTTTTTTTTTCTGAAGCAAAAGAAATTATACAAACAAACAAACAACAACAAAAATGTTAGCTCTCTTTGATCTAAAGTGCTTAGGGCAAGAGACGTGCCTTCTCTACATTCTGAGACTCTCTATCCCTTCCTTGGAAAATATCAGTTGAGTTTTGTTTTGTTTTCTGTGTGTTATCTAATACCTAACAGCTCTCAAGAAACGCACACCCAGAGGCCATGACTTAGCATAAGGTTGATGGCATGAAGGAGGGAAGGAAAGCGGGGACCTGATGCAGAGTCTCTGGGGTTGGCCCTAGGCTGCCACCTCACCCCTCATACAACTCATCTCTCACCTCTGGATCTCAGTCTCCCCATGTGAGCAGTGACGGTGTGAGGGGGTGTCATCGGATAGTCCCCTACTAAAAGCTAAAGACAGATGGCCAGCAGGCCATCGAAAGGAAGCAGCTGGGTGTCTTTCTAGCCTCGAGATGGCAAGGATGCAGTCTCAAAGGAAAGGGGCAGACAAGAGCAAAACGGGGCACCATCCGAGGGGGGTGAGGGTAAGGGTTGTGAGAATAAGGGAGGACGTGATGTCATTGGACAGCAGGGCTTCCTGGGAACAATATCCCATCTTACAGCTACTTGAGTAATTAACACTCAAGTGTACCAGAACAGTTGGCTGGGTAAAGAAACCGTACAAACACACAACGAAACAGTACTCAGCTATAAGAAAAGACAAAATTATGTAATTGTGCTGCAAGTAGACGGATTTGGAGCATATCATAATAAGTAAAGTTAGTTGGAGGGACAGGGACAGACAGAATGATCTCTCTCACACACACAGGATATGAAGAAACATAGTAAGGAGGATAATAAATGCTCAGAGGCAATGAAAACTGAAAACTGGTCTTCAGTGGGAAACTGACCACAGAGTGGGGGGTGGGGTATGAAGGGGCAGTGGGATAAGGGTAGAGGGACACGGAGACTCTGGGTGGAGGTGCGGTGCTGGAAACTTTTACATCTGAAACCCTCTCTGTAACAACTTTGCAAGCCATGGTTCCTAAAATAAAAACTTGAAAATAACAAGAACTCAGTCACTATAAGGGGGGGTGAGGGAGGTGCGGGGGGGGGGGAGTAAAATGAGCAGTCATGAGACACTTAACAGAGAAGGGAACTGGACCTCACTGCAGATAGGCTTAGGATTTACACAGGATTCACCAGGGGGAGGATGGAGTTCTCACCCCCAAAGCCACATTATAAAGATTCCTTTTGCCATTATGCAAATGGCCTTGGTATCTATTGATTGCATTTGCATGTGAAGAGGGATGCTGTGTTTGTGACTAATGTATTTGCATGTGCATCTTAATTAATTCGCTTGCCAGAGACAGTGATTAGAGGGGCAGGTATGGAAAGACTACTCTGTTCTGGCTCCTCAGGAGGACAGGGAGGGAACTTATCCTGAAGATGGAATATTGTGGGGAGAAGAGGGCTGAAGGGTGCAAATCACACGCCTCCCCCAGACCCGCACACACCATTCCCTGGCTGCCACCTGAGGACACCGAAAGGCAACAAGGTCTCACAGAGATTCTAGTGGTCCTTTCTCTCAACATCATTCTGTTCTCCCTTCCACCAGAAACCTTCTAGAAACTATGCCAGTCTGTCTGGGTCTGAGCTCGTCTAGTCAGAAGAAAGCCTCCAGGTTGTTTAACTATCTCCAGTGCTCTTTGCTCTTTGAAGCTAGAGTTAATATTGTGCCTGATTTGCATGGAACATTTGAATTTACTCATTAGATGCTACCAGCCTCAGCAGCTCCTGACAGCCGTGACTCTGATAAAGACGCAGTTCTGGCAGAGGGGCAAGTCACATCGGAGTTGGAACACACCTTCTTTCCCAGAGTCAGGGTTTGGTCTCCTAAGGGGTCATGTGATTGCGCTCCTGGCTGTTGGCAGAGAGGCTGTGAGGGGAAGGCAGGCAGGGAGCACCCAGACTGGGCTTGTCCCAGAGTCCTGGCAACCCCTTCTACCTGTGGAACTGAGATCTCAGACTGAGAACTTCCAGTGTTCTGACTGTTGCTTTGTCTGCGCTGGCCTGTCTTTATCACTTCTGTCTGTGGAAATGAGGAAGAGGGACCACCAGCTCAAAGCCAAGACTCAGGGCCTCGATCACAGGTGTCCTGCTTCATCGTGACAACCCCTAGGAGTCCCTGTAAGGACACTTTTCCAGAAATGGCTTTGGGCTCAACAGAGAAGCCCAGTCTGGTGCTACAAGTAAACAGACTCCTAAGGATTACTAACAAATCTGGTGTGTAGAACAGACAAGGCAAAAATATATATGCTTGAAAAGTGCTTCAACTTTATATTTTTTAATTAAAATGAGTTATTATAGTTTAGGTCAATGTTTACATTAGTGTTAACATTGGTTTTGATGTAGACCTCACCCCCACCAAAGTGCTCAAGCAACCCCTGCCCCACTCCTGTCCTTATGTCCTTATGTTACCTCTAGTCTTTCTCATCACACACACACACACACACACACACACACACACACACACACACACTCTTCCCCTCCCTTTTTTGTTATTCCCAGTTTTGTAATCTGGGGTCAGTACTGTCATCGTTCAAGACTGTCCACTCGCTGCACTCATTTGTGGAGTATAGAACAACATAACATGAGGCTGACTCCTAAGAATAGTAGATACATGGGACAGGAGGATTGCTCCATAGCTAGAAGCCTGCCTCATGAGTAAAGGGGAGAGGGCAGCTGGAATAGAGAAGGGATCACTAAGAAAATGATGGCTTGAGGAACTGGTCGGGATGGGAGATGTGTGCTGAAAGTAGATAAAGGACCAAAAATGATAACCTCTCAGTGTCTGTATTGCAAACCATAATGCCCAAAAGTAGAGAGAGAGTATGGGGAATATTGTCTGTCCTGGAGGCAGAGGGAGGGTGGGAAAAGGGGGGTAGGGGAGTATCCCAGGGATATGGGTGGTGGGGAATGTGCACTGGTGGAGGGACGGGTGTTTGATCACTGTGTGATTGTAACCCAAACATGAAAGCTTGTAACTATCTCACAGTGATTCAATAGGTAAAGGTAAAAAGGTAAAGGCCCTCCCATTGTTCATCGATTTGCTCGAGCGGGCCCAGTAACGTCTCCATTGGAGATTTTGTTGTTACTGTGTTTGGCACATCAAATACATCATGGGGAGCTTGCCAGGCTCTGCCCTGCGGGCGAGATACTCTCGGTAGCTTGCCGGGCCCGAGAGGGGCGGAGGAATCGAACTCGGGTTGGCCATGTTGGCTGCATGCAAGGCAAACGCCCTACCGCTGTGCTATCGCATCGGCCACAGTGATTCAATAAAATTTTAAAAAAAGACTGTCTATTCATTCCCTTGTTTTGTTTGTCCATATACCACAGATGAGTGAAATTTTTGCTATTTGTCCTTCTGCCAAGTCTACTGTGTTTTTAAAATAAGACAGTCTTTGTGTTCAAAGGGATGGACTATAACTGAAAGGTGATTCCAAGATGACAAGTTGATGAATAGTAGGTAGATAGGGAGGAAGAGGTATTTGAAGGAGTCAAACTATTTGTTCCGAAGAACAAAGAGTTTGACAGAACATTCTCAGTATGTGTGACTCCAGCACTTGACTTTTCAAAGAGGAGACATTGAGTTCTACAGACTGGGGAGTAAGGCTATTTCCTGGCCTTTAGCCAGCGGAGCCTCTTTGGGAATGAATGAATGACCAGTTTGCTCCTTTTGTGCTGGCCACTTAGCTCCTTGGTGGAGGCCCAGACCTTTTAGAAACTAATCACCAAGGTATTTCTGATCAAGCCCTTGCTAGGTCCCTAACTAGACTGGAGAAGGTCATTAAGCCCTCAAGAAGGTTATTTCAGCTCCCAAAAGCCCAAAAGGAGACTAGGGAAACTTGGTAGCCATCAAATTCTAATTAAGACATCCCAAAGAACAGAATGTGTCCACTGGGGTCACTCTAAATTCTACACCAAAGGTCTGGAGCATTGAGCAGGAAAGGTAACATTCCCAAATAGAACTTTTGATCTCACCACAAACATACTCCAGGACCACAGTCTTCGAGTTGCTGGCATCTAAAAACCTTCAATAATAATTTAATGTCCCTTGTTCTCCCACTCTCCACGGCCAAACTGACAATCAAACAACTAACTCCAGTTTGATTCCTGGCACCAAATAATATCTCCCAGAACCATATTACTCAGAGCACCTACAGGAGTGATCCCTGAGCAGAATCAGGGGTAAGCCCTGAGCACCACCAGGTGTGACCCAGAGAGAGAGAGAGAGAGAGAGAGAAAGAGAGAGAGAGAGTCAGAAACCTCACACATTGAAGAATGTCATGGGTATCATAATAGGGATCACATTGAATTTGTACAATGCTTTGGGAAGTATTGCCATTTTGACAATGTTAATTCTCCTGATCCAAGAACAGGGAATATTTTTCCATTTCCTTGTGTCCTCTTTTATTTCCTGAAGTAACGTTTTTTAGTTTTCTTTCTACAGGTCCTTTACTTCCTTAGTTAAGCTAATTCCTAGGTACTTGATTTTCTGGGGCACAATTGTGAACGGGATTGTTTTCTTCTATGTCACTTTCTTCTTTCTCACTATTTGCGTATAGGAAAGCCATGGACTTTTGGGTATTGATTTTATAGCCTGCAACTTTACTAAACAAGTCTATTGTTTCTAGGAGTTTCTTGGTAGAGGTTTTAGGGTTCTCTAAGTATAGTATCATATCATCTGCGAATAATGAGAGCTTGATTTCTTCCTTTTCTACCTGGATGACCTTAATATCTTTTTCTTGCCTAATTGCTGTTGCAAGTACTTCCAGTGCTATATTGAACAGTAGTGGAGAGAGTGGGCATCCTTGTCTCGTCCCTGATCTTAGGGGGAAGGCTCTCAGTTTTCCCTCACTGAGGATTATGCTTGCTGTAGGCTTGTGGTAGATGGCTTTAACTATATTGAGGAAAGTCCCCTCTATAACCATTTTGGCGAGGGTTTTCATCATAAACGGGTGCTGGATCTTGTCAAATGCTTTCTCTGCATCTATTGATATGATCATATGATTTTTATCTTTTCTTTTGTTGATATGATGGATTATGTTGATTGATTTCTGAGTGTTAAACCATCCTTGCATCCCCAGGATGAATCCCACTTGGTCATGGTGTATGATCTTTTTGATGAGTTGTTAAATTCTATGCAGTATTATGTAGCTGCTAGAAAGGATGAAGTCATGAAATTTACATACAAGTGGTACTACATGGAAAGCATGCTAAGCGAAATGAGTCAGAAAGAGAGGGACAGACATAGAAAGATTGCATTCATCTGGGGAACAGAAAGTAACAAAATAGGAGACGAACACCCAAGAATAGCCGAGATAAACGCCAGGAGGTTTACTCCATGGCTTGGAGGCCAGCCGCACACTCTAGGGGTAAAGGCAGCTCAGATAGAGAAGGGAGCACCAAATAAAGGGTGCTGGGAAGATCTGCCCAGGATGGGAGATGCATGCTGAAAGTAGACTATAGACCAAACATGATTGCCACTCAATGCCTCTTTTGCAAACCACAGCACCCAAAAGGAGAGAGAGAACAAAAGGGAGTGCCCTGCCACAGAGGCAGGGTGGGATGGGGGGGATGGGGGGGTGGGAGGGATACTGGGATTAATGGTGGTGGAGAATGGGCACTGGTGGAGGGATGGGTACTTGATCATTGTAAAACTGAAACCCAAGCACAAAAATTTGTAAGTCTAAAACTGTACCTCATGGTGTTTCACTAATAAAAATTTTTTAAAAATTGGGGGAAAATGTATTTAATTATAGGAATTAAAAAGCAAACAATCATAAACAGAAAAAAAAAAGAAAGAAAGAAACCTCACATGGGCCAGGGGCCCTCAGCCAGGAATGCTCTGTTCCACATGCGCAGACTCACTCCTTCAGTTCATATCACCCTGATGGCACCGCCTTTGACATTTAAATGGCAGCCCCCACCTTGATCAGACCTAAGTCTCCTTACTCCTCAGCATTCCTAGCTCATCACCCATTATCTATTGGAATATAAACTCCTCCATCAGAAATTAATGCCTGGGATTTCTAGCACCAGAACCCTTGGGTTCCCTATAAGCAACCCCAAAACATATGTATGCCGAGTGTGTGTATCAGGGGGGATGCCCTAAATGTTTCAATAAATACATTTTTGTATTCAGTTGCTCTAGCCTCAAGCTGACTGTCCAAGGACTCTCATTTATTCAGAGGTGCATGGTTTGATAAAGGCCTGAGCACTGAGCCTGAAGCAGTAAAGCAACGCTTCTGAGCCAAAAGAGAAGCCAGGGAAAGAGTTCCAGTGTAGAGCTCATGTCCGGCACATGGTGGGCCTGAGTCCACTCCCAAGCACCACATGAACCCGTGCATTGCTGGGGCTTAGTTTCAAACCCTCTGTCCACACAAGCAGGCCACATCACTAGGAGTGGCCCCTTAAAAATAAAAGGGGTGAGGGTGTAGAGATAGTATGGGGGGAGTGGGGAGGCCATTGACCTTCAGTTTGCTGACCCAGATTCTGTCCCCAGCAATGAATATGGTCCTCCAAGCACCAACAGGGGTGGTCCCTGAACACAGAGCCAGGAGTAAGTCTGAAGCACCATCCAGTGTAAACACTTGGTTATGCTTTTTAGGGGGCTGAGGGAGAGGAGGCTGTCCCTGCCGTGGTCTCTATGCCACTTCTCGGAAGTGCTTTCCTCCCCTGCGGGCTTGTGGAAGCGTTTATCAAGCCTCCAGCATGATTGACTTCTGATGAGAGGTTTGGGGAGCTCAGAAGAATGCTCCCAGCTTACCGCGTATTGTGAGTAAAAGAAAAGAAATAACAGGTACTCTTCAAGCGTGGGGGCTCAGAGAGATGCTAATTAAATGTCAGGGCTGGAGTTTAACCCACTTGAATGCAGTGTTTCTATTCTGGAGTCCTTGAGTTTCTCCTTCCCAAATCTGGGCTCCCCAGCATCCAACCTGCTTTAGGAGATGGAAATTTGGGAGCTGGAAGGGGTGGGCGAGAGAGGGGCTGGGGTCCATCTGGCCTACCACACATCTTCCCTCTCATCCAGAATGTACATTTTTCCAGTATTGGGGGTGGGGGTGGGGAGAGGAGGGTCCGTGAGGCCAAGGAAATCGAGGAGGGACCCCAGGCTTCCCTGTGTCTACAGCAGAGGAAGGACCATCTGCTGGGATGGTGGGGAAGATGCCTGATGAATGAACTCTAAAAGATGGTTTTTAGGGCTCAGAAACCCAGTCCAGCCCCAGAGTCAGAGGCTATCTGCTCCAGAGGAAGTCTGGTGGCAGAGAGGCCCTTCAGAGGTATCCAGCCCATCCACCCCATCACCAATGTGCTCTGGACGGAGAGATGGCAGATGGGACTGCAGGGCTGCCCCCCAAACCCACTCCCCTGGAGCCACCAGCTCTCAGATACAGCCCTCACTGCACTGAAGCTCTGCAGAACACACCCTCCTGATCCCTCCCAGGATGCCACTGCAGGCGGAAAGGAGGTGGGTGCCCTCCTCCCTGGTCCCTGGCATCTCCAGTGGAGCAGAAATTGCGAGAGTCAGGGCCATCTGCAGCCCAGCACCAGTTCAGCAGGTTCTCAAATGCTGTTTACATTCATTCTCGTGAAGGCCCCATGGTGGACCGTTCCGGATTCCTGCAGCTGGGAGAGGAGCCCAGAGGTGCTGGCACCGCCTGAGCTCAAACAGCAAATGCCGCATACCAGGGCTCTCCAGTGCTCAGGCAAATGCCGCGGGAGGTGGCAGCTTGTGCATACTCAGAGGTCAGGCCCCAGCACATCGAACTCTCCCAGCTGAGGCCTCCTGAGCCGCCCAGCAAGATCTTCTTCCTGGAAGCACAGACAGGCAGTTGGGAGCAGAGCAGCTGGGGCCAGGGTAAGAGAGAAGCCCAGGGCACCGCCCGTTAGGAAGAGAAATTCTAACTGTAAGCATTCATTTCAACACACACACTCACCATCTTTCTCATCTTGCCTCCTGCCATCCACAGGCACGGGAGGAGAGGCGTGGATGAGGCGTGAATGAAAAGCGAACAAGCCCCCCTCGAATCAGCGGCAGAAACCACTTATTAGCAGCGGCCCTGAGAGAGGCTTGTTTTTAATATGATTTGGATTAAGCAGCAAAAAGGAGCACAGCTCTCTCTTTCTCTCAGTCTCTCTCTCATCCTCTGTTGTCTCTCCTGTCTCTTCCTCTTCTCCTCTCCTTTCCCATCTCCCCTCTCTTTTTCCTCTCTCTCTCTCTCTCTCTCTCTCTCTCTCTCTCTCTCTCTCTCTCTCACACACACACACACACACACAGATTCTATTATTAAACCAGTCGCTAAGCGCTTGGTCCCTCCACCCCACCACACCCCCAGGTCCTGGGTTCTCAGCGGGGCAGGAACAGCCTGCATCCTCTCAGCAAAGGGATGGGGTCCAGGCCACCTCTGCACTCCAGGAAGCCCATTTCACACATGTTTGATCAGGGACAAGGAATGTCATCCTCTGGGGCAGCTGCTGAGCCTCTAATGCTTTCCTAGCTCAGAGTATTCCTCCAGATTGATTTTCTGTGTTCTTCAAAGAATGCAAAACCACTTAACCTGGAATTCAGTCCCACGGCTGCCACACCAGGACCTGGGCAGTGCTGCATCTGCTCTCCCGAAGGGTTGCTTCGCCAGCCCCCATCAGGCCCCATCAGACTGAGGGTGATATCTTCCCATATCACCCACTGTTTGGGTCATGGGTCTTCCTTTCTGCCCCTGTCCTGTGCCAACGGAGTGTCTGGCATTGAGAAGGCATCTTTAACAAGTGTTTGTAAAAGCAATAAAGCCCCTTTAGAATCTGTCACTTGGACAAAAAGGAGGTTCTTGTCTGAGTTTAACACAACTCCACTGCTTTTATTTCAATGCCTTCTTCTCCTCTGGGATTCTCAGCGGACATGGAAACAGTGAGTCCTGGCTGAGATGAGAGGCCAGAAAGAGGGTCAAATATGTAACTTGCTTTCACCTATGTCCAGGAGTGGAGCTTAAATACCCCAAGGTCAGCAGAGGTGTCAAGCCAATGGATGTCTTGCTCACTCAGAGTCACCTCACAGTGAGGTTTGGGTCCCAACTAGATGAGTTGGGACACATTGGGGGCATATGAGGGGTCTTCTCAGGAGGAGGCACTGTTCATCACAAGCCCCTAAAAGTGAGGTCTAGTGCTGATATGACCACTGAGGTCATGGTGATTCGTGTGCTGGGCTGTCCTATTGTCGGCAACTGTTCATTCTCTGAAGCTCCCAACCCTGTGGAAGGAAACATGTATCTCTTGGATGTGGTGCTTGGCCATGCAGCTATGAGAAGACGTGTCATTACACACCCCACAGCTTCCAGAAGGGATAGACATGTATGGCAACTCATTCAAGCTTTTTCTCTCTACTATAAGGGGAAGCAAGTGCCCCCCAAACACGGTGCTCCACCAGCGTAACCTGGAATGGAAACACAGGAGTGAACGGGACTCTTGTCCACTGCCAAGCTCAGCCAGGTTTCTCGGAGCTAGAGCTGACCCATAGACTCATACAAGAGAACAAACGTTCTAAGCCATGGCGGTGAGGGTTGTAATAAAAGCAAAATCTCAGCATGATACTTTCCATGTCCATCCATTTAGATGTGTATTTTATGACTTCATTCTTCCTGGAGGCTGCATAGTATTCCACTGTGTAGATGTACCATAGTTTCTTTATCTAGTCATCTGTTCTCAGGCCCTCAGGTTGTTTCCAGATTCTGGCTATTGTGAATAGGGCTACTATGAGCACAGAAGTTCAGATGGCTTTTCTGCAGTGTGTTTTTAGACACCCCCCCCCGTGTATATTCCCAGAAGTGGTATTGCTGGGTCATATAGACACTCAATTTCTAGTGTTTCTGAGGAAAGCCCATATTGTTTTCCAAAAAGGCGACATAGAATGATTGGACTCATTTGTGGAATATATATATATATATGTGTGTGTGTGTGTGTGTGTGTGTGTGTGTGTGTGTACACACATACACATAGTATGAGACTAATACCCCCAAACAGAAGAAACAAGGGCCAGGAGGAATGGTACACAGTCAGAAGCTTGCCACAGTGATGGTGGGGGAGAGGGCAGCTAGGACAAAGAAGGGACCACCATGATAAAGGTTGTTGGAAATGGTCACTCTGGACAAGATCTTAGTGCTGAAAATCGGTAAAGGGACAAACATGATAACCTTTCAGTATCTGTATTGCAAACCACAATGCCCAAAAGTGGGGGCAGGGGAAGAGAGAGAGAGAGAGAGAGAGAGAGAGAGAAAGAGGAAGAAAGAGGGGGAGAGAAACTTCTGCCATAGAGGCAGGCTGGGGGTGGGGGCAGTGGTGATGGGAGGGAAACTGGGAACGTTGGTGGTGGTGAAAAATGTACACTGGTAAAGAGAAAGGTGGTAGAACATTGTATGACTGAAACCCAGTCATGAACAACTTTGTAACTGTGTATCTCATGGTGATTCCATTTTAAAAAAAAGAAAAAGCAAAAGCTGACTCAGACTCACTCCCCTGGTCCCCAGCAGGCCTTGCTCAAATGCAATCTAATGAGAGAGAAAGCCTTAGTTTCCCCTTGCCTGCTGCTGGGAGCAGCTGTTTTAGCTTTCTCTATTGCACACTTTAAACATTTCTGCAAATTCCTGAACTCTTTCTGAAATGTCATCAATTTCCGAGATCATAGATTCTGCCTCAAGCTTTAGGCTCACCAGAAGCTAAGAGATAACAGGCAATACTTAAGCAAATGATCAAACAGATAACCTAAAAAAGCCCTAAACTAGCCAGACCTGCTCTCTAAAATCCTCGTAAAGTTCTCCATAACATCTTATCCTTGGCAAGTAATACAGAAGATTCAGTTTTCATGTATATATTTTTTAATGAGTTATACTTAGTCCTACACTAATTTCCTCCCTGCATGGGGAGTTTCTTTCTCTTCTACTTTCCAACAAACATTTCCCTCTTCTAACTCTGAGCCTGTGCATCTTTATTGCTCAAAATTTTTGAGAATGAAATAAGAACCTGGGAACTGAGAAACGCAGAAATCCCTCGTCACACTCCTGCATCACTATCAATGGGCAACAGAAAGGGAAGAAGGTGATGGCTTCAGAGACCCACAGCCAGGCCCAGCTCAGCTGTGCACCTTTAGCAAATTACTTTCACTCTCTGAGCCTTCATTTCCTCCTGGGGGAGCGATAGCACAGCGGTAGGGCGTTCGCCTTACAAGCGGCCAACATGGCCGACCCGAGTTCGATTCCTCCGCTCCTCTCGGAGAGCCCGGCAAGCTACCGAGAGTATTCGATATGCCAGACACAGTAACAACAAAGTCTCCAATGGAGACGTTACTGGGCCCGCTCGAGCAAATCGACGATCAACGGGAGGGCCTTTACCTTTACCTTACCACTTGAAACCAACAGAAACCATGCCAGTGGGTGTTACTAGCACTCCATTTGGGGGAAAAAATATGCCTGAGGATGTGAGGAGCCTTGCTGTGTAAGCCCTGGGGCTCTGTTCTGGAGCCCATCGTTAAAACTGTGTGTTGACCTCACAGAATCCCCATCCTCAAGGCCCACTTTGTTACCACAATCTTTGTTGTGCTCGACATCTGCAACTACATCCAGATCTGAATTCACGGACCCAAGGCACCTGGAGCATGTGGCTGGGAGCTTGACCTGGTTGAAAGGGAGAAAACAGACAAGAGATGAGTGCTCAAGGATGACAGAAATGAATCCAACCAGGAGGGGATCTGGGGAGGCGTGTTCACACAGTGGGACGGGAGGTCCTAAATCCCATGGGCCAGAAGTAAAGAAGAGGCAAAAGGAACACGTAGAGGTGGAGATAGATTATGTGGGTCTTGAAGTCATTTCAAAGGCCAAGTCTTCATCCTCAGAAGATACTGAGAGATTTAATTTGAAATCAAAGAGGAAAGATCAGACTTGCTGCTTGAAAAGATTGCCCTGCATACAGCCAATATATGATTTCCAAGGCAGCTCAAATAGAGAAGGGAGCACCAAATAAAGGGTGTTGGGAGGATCCTCCAAGGATGGGAGAAGCATGCTGAAAGTAGACTCTAGACTGAACATGATTGCCACTCAATGCCTCTTTTGCAAACCACAACACCCAAAAGGAGAGAGAGAGAACAAAAGGGAATGCACTGCCACAGAGTCAGGGTGGGATGGGGGGGGAGGGATACTGGGATTCGTGGTGGTGGAAAATGGGCACTGGTGGAGGGATGGGTACTTAATCATTGTATAATTGAAACTCAAGCACAAAAAATTGTAAGTCTATAGCTGTACCTCATGGTTTGTCACTAATAAAAATTAAATTTAAAAAATATAATTTCCAAAGACAGAAAGCAGAGATTGGTTCAGCTAAGAGTGTAGTCATCAATATCATTATCTCTATTTTTTTTCCCTGAGGTGACTAAAAAGGTAAGAGTCCTAAGCGGGGGAAAGGAGGCATAAAAAAAACAACAAGACTAGAAAAGATGAAAGAGGCAAGATATGTGAACAGATTATGGGAATCAGGAAAAATTAACTAGAAGGATCCTGAAAAAACTTAATAGGTTGAAAAGAGCTGACCTGGTTGCGGGCTGGAGGGTAGCAGATGGAGAATGGAGAAAGCAAAGCTCCTTGAGTATCTAAGATTCCAGAAATGTTCAGAAAGGGTGGACAGGCTCCAAGGACACTTAAGGCAGGATTCATTTGTGACAAAAACAAAACAAAACAAAACTGTGCGATCAGCCCAAAGTCTGTGTTAGAAGCAGTAGAATACTAGATGATTTCCCCCTTTTGTTACAACTCCAGTAGAACTGAAGACTATCATGTTAAGCAAAAGAAGTGAGAAGGAAAAGGACAAATGCGAAATGATCTCACTCAGATGTGGCATATAAAGAAACAAAGAAAAAAGAATGGACATTGTCTAATGAAAACAAACCCTAGGTCTCTGAGCACAGAGCTGAAGTTACCAGCTGTAGATGAGGGGAGAGGAACTAGGTAGACAACAGTAACACATTGTAAAAATAATTTAATTTTAAAAAAGTAGGGGGCTGGAGCGATAGCACAGCGGGTAGGGCGTTTGCCTTGCACGCAGCCAACATGGCCGACACAGGTTCAATTCCCAGCATCCCATATGGTCCCCCGAGCACCGCCAGGAGCAATTCCTGAGTGCATGAGCCAGGAGTAACCCCTGAGCATCGCTGGGTGTGACCCGAAAAGCAAAAAAAAAATTTTAAAAAATTAAAAAAGTAGGGCTCTCCCCCATAGCTAAGCAGAGAGAAAGTTTTGGTTTCTAAGAGGGAGGCTTAGAGGGGTTCAAAATGTGGATGTCTTTCACACAAACAAGACACCAGGAAGGTCTAGAGGTGAAGTGACAACAGCCTGTCCCCAAAGCACTCTTCCTTACCTCACTCCCAGAAGGATGCATCTGGCTGTATTTCCCTCCCCCCTCTCACCAAAGACAGCAGGAGCTCTTTTCAGGAGTCAGGAGAAAAGATTGTATCACGGCAGGACAACCAGGTTCGCTGAACTGGAACCCAAATGATTTCAATGCTGAGAAATCTGGCACACACACACCAGGGCTTCCAACACTGCAGTGCATGACTCTCACACCCCAACAACTAATTGAAGATCAATTGAAGTAAACAAGCCTCTACTATGAAGCACAGATACCCAACCAACAGAAAACAACGTCAAAGAAAGTGAATCGTCGTGAGGCAGAGAATGTCCCCCAATGATTATACCTAAGAGCCTCAGAGAGATTTAAAGAAGTTGTTGCATCCATGGAACACAGAACAGGATGCCCAGAAGGAGGCAGGGATGACTCCAAAAAACACAGGTATATGTTTTTTTTCTTTTTTTATTAGCGAAAAACCATGAGGTAGTTATAGGCTTACAAATTTTGTGCTTGGGTTTCAGTTATACAATGATCAAGTGCCCATCCCTCCACCAGTGCCCGTCATCCATCCCCATGGGTCCCAGAATCCCCCCCCCAGCCCTCATTCCCCCCCCCCGTCCCATCCTGCCTCTGTGGCAGGGTATTCCCCCTTGTTCTCTCTCTCTTCTTTTGGGTACTGTGTTTTGCAAGAGAGGCTTTGAGTGGCAATCATGTTTGGTCTATCGACTACTTTTAGCATGCTTCTCCCACCCTGGGAGGGCCCTCACAACACCCTTCATTTGGTACTCTGTTCTCTATCTGAGCTTCCTTTTCACCTAGACCCTGTGGCTGGCCTTCCATTCATGGAGCAAAATTCCTGGTACTAATCTCAGCCATTCCTGGGTGTTAATCTCCCTTTTTGTTGCTTTATGTTCCCCAGATGAATGCAATCTTTCTGTGTCTATCCCACTCTTTCTGACTCATTTCGCTTAACATGATACTTTCCATGTAGTACCACTTGTATGTAAATTTCATAACTTCATCTTTTCTAACAGCTACATAGTACTCCATACACAGGTATATGTTTACACTACACAATAGGTTGCAAATTAATATCAAGATGAGAGTACCTCTTAGGAAGAATAGTAAAAGAGATTGAGGACAGCAAGGAAAATAACTCAAGGATTTGTTCTAGAGGACAAATGCCCAATAGCAAGGGTTTAGAGAACAAGATAAAACAACAACAACAATAAAAAAAAACCCTCTGGCTCACTCAGATGGGAGTAAATAAAGAGAAAGTCAGAAAGGGTCCTGAGATAGATGAGCATAAAGTGAACCCCGTGGGGAAAGGGCTTGGGGCAGCAGGTCCAGAGATTAGTCAATTTGTAATAGAGCAAGAAAGAGCTTGGGGTTCCTGCCCCATGGGTATCCAACTGGAGTTTTGAACATACTGGAAGAAGAATTGGGGAATGTATTTATTAATAATATTATTTATTTATTGATAATATATAGAAGGATTTCGTAGGGCCCAGGTCTATGGTGGAGTCGAAGAGATATGCCTGAAGCCGGAGGTTTTTTGTCCTCTTAGCTATTTCTTCAACGAGGACCTGGGCCCTATGAAAACAGGATGAGAACGCTATTTGGGTCTTCCCAAAGAGGAATCAAAAGAGCTATGCTTGGAGTATCACGCTTCACTCAAATGAGAGAAGGAATCTGGAGTTCCGACCTATGTCAATGATCGAGAATCAGGGACACTGTCTTGTTTGTCAAGGCATCGAAAATCAGATGGGCTGGACACATAATGCGATTTGGATGACCACTGGACTAGAGCTGTTACCAACTAGATTCCATGGGACGTCAAAAGATTACCCGCCTATGAGATGGTCAGATTTCTTCGTCAAGACCCTGAACGAATGGTTTGCGGCTCTTCGTGTTCCTGGAGTGAGCAGATGCCACTGGGCTACACTAGCACATGGCAGGGACGAATGGAGAAGTTACTGATGCCCGCTCGAGCAAATCAATGAGTAACAGGATATCAAGTGATTGAGTGATCAAGTGACATAGAAGGATTTCTATGTTCACTAATGGTTCTCTGTTTATTCTCTGAGAACTCTATCTTCAAGTGAAAAGAAAAAACAACTACAACAATAGAAAAACAAAAAACTATGGCAGGAAGGAAATATGAGTTACCACACAGCTCAAGGCTGCAGACTATCTGTGTATGGCCATGGAGGTGGGCATCATGACAATGGGTCAGGCAAATGATGGTGGCTCCTGTCTTGGTGTGTGGCAGGCAATATCATTTAGATTTCAAGCAATTACTGACCGTTATCATAATATTATCATAATAATGTAAACACTGAATAATTATTGCATCCAAAAATTGTCATAGGACTGTATTAGGAAAATGGAAATGAGAAAGAGCAAAGTGAAAGAAATAACTCATGTCGTCCAGGGTGAGAAGTCAAAAAACTAAGACATCAAACTTGATTTTTTATTTATTTATTTATTTTTTAATTTTTATTAGTGAAACACCATGAGGTACAATTGTAGACTTACAAATTTTTGTGCTTGGGTTTCAGTTATACAATAATTAAATACCCATCCCTCCACCAGTGCCCATTTTCCACCTCCACGGGTCCCAGTATCCCTCCCACCCCCATCCCCCATCCCACCCTGCCTCTGTGGCAGGGCATTCCCTTTTGTTCTCTCTCTCCTTTTGGGTTTTGTGGTTTGCAAAAGAGGCACTGAGTGACAATCATGTTTAGTCTATAGTCTACTTTCAGCAAGACATCAAACTTTAAAACATTAACTAATAGTATTACATATGTGTTACTTAGAAAAATAGACAAATGCAACAACATGGAAAGTATCATGCTAAGTGAAATGAGTAAAAAAAAAAGAGAGAGAGACATACATAGAAAGATTGCGCTCATCTGTGGAATATAAAGTAATAGAATGGGAGACTAGCACCCAAGAATAGTACAGATAAGTATCAGGAGGTTTGCTCCATGGCTTGGAAGCTGGCCTCATATGCTGGAGGAAAAGTCAGCTCAGATAGAGAAGGGAATACCAAGTAAAGTGTGGTTGGAGGACCCGCTTGGGATGGGAGATGTGTGCTGAAAGTAGACCATAGATCAAACACGATGGCCACTCAATTCCTCTATTGCAAACCATACCACCCAAAAGGAGAGAGAAAAAAAGGGGAATGCCCTGCCACAGAGGCGGCCTTGGAATAAGATCACCAGACAATACCCACGTACCTTAAGCTTGAGGAAACTCCTGTCTGTATTCTCACTAACAGAAAGCTGATTGGATATAGGATAGTATATCCATAACATGAAATATTACATATATCCCCTTTATGGGGTCTCTCTAGGCACCCATAAAGAACGATGAGTGAGATACACCAAAATGTGGAGGAAAGAAGAGAGTAAACGCAGGGCAGACCTGCGCTGGAGTCTGCTACCATTTATATAAAAAATATATCGTTTTTGCATTCATCTGGGGAACATAAAGTAACAAAATAGGAGACTAACACCCAAGAATAGCCGAGATAAATACCAGGAGGTTTACTCCATGGCTTGGAGGCCAGCCACACATGCTAGGGCAAAAGGCAGCTCAGATAGAGAAGGGAGCACCAAATAAAGGGTGTTAGGAGGATCCTCCCAGGATGGGAGAAGCATGCTGAAAGTAGACTATAGACCAAACATGATTGCCACTCAATGCCTCTTTTGCAAACCACAACACCCAAAAGAAGAGAGAGAACAAAAGGGAATGCCCTGCCACAGAGGCAGAGTGGGATGGTGGGATGGGGGGTGGGAGGGATACTGGGATCCGTGGTGGTGGAAAATGGGCACCGGTGGAGGGATGGGTATTTGATCATTGTATAACTGAAACCCAAGCACAAAAATTTGTAAGTCTACAACTGTACCTCATGGTGTTTCACTAATAAAAAATTTTTAAAAATACATCTTTTAATTTTTAAAACATTTTCTATAGTCACACAACCTCACTGGTGACCAATTCCCCCAGATTCTACACTTGCCTCAATTAGGCTCGTGTGCACCTTCCCTGGAAAAAAGAAAGAGCAGCAAACATATTTCAAAAGCTTGTCTGACACCTAACAGGACTTAGAAGTGGCGTAACCTAATATATTAAACTCTCCATAAACATCTCTCTGTCTATCTCTGTCTCCAATTCTCTCTCTCTCACTCTCTCTCTCTATCTCTCCCCACCTTTGAATATAGATCCCCCTCTCATTCAGTCCCAAAAAGACAGTCTGAATGTCTCCCTCTTGAATGTCACTGATCGCCCACCCCCTCCTCCATACCCAGACAGACCATCTATGTACATGTAAGAGGCTCTGTAACCCCTCAGGGACCCAGAATTATCTGCCTGTCCAAGTAAGCATCTGTCATTTGCACAATTTTCTTCTCCTGTGGTCAATACAGTTATTCTGTAAATGACATGCTAATGTCCTTAATCGCTGGATCAGCAGTAGATATTGATTAGGCGCCGGGCCCAGACCCCTCATTCCAAGGTGGCTCATGTTCCTTCTCTGAGTCTTTGAAAGGAGGAGGGAAAAAGGGGCAAATGGTACCATTTACTTCCCCTTTCTGCCAGTGATTGGCAGGAAAAAAGACAAAGTGGCCCAGTCATCACAACCAGACCATGGGATCGATCCCTGGGATCTTTGTGCATGATCAGAAACACTAGGGATCTGAGATGTGTCTCCATAAGCTTTGGCCAATACAGAACGGTATCCCGGTTTTGTATTGCTAGATAACAAACCACTCCATATGAAGAGGCATCTAACAAACCTGATTTATGATGCTCTGCTCACAGATTCTGAGGGTCAGGAGCTTGGACAGAGAGCATGGGGAGGGTTTATCTATGCTCTCCCGTGTCACCAGTCTGACCCGAAAAAACAAACAACTCAGGGGTAACGGGAGTATCTGGAAGCTTCTTCATGCTCATATGAACGACTGGGCTTGGGGACTGGGTTCAGTGGGGGAATAAGTGTTACCCAACCAGGGGCTCACCTAGGGTTCTTCCAACCAGGGGAGCTTGGACTCCTTCAGAATATTGGCTGAGTTCCAAGAGGACTGCCTCCAAAGGAAGCATGCCAAGGGCAAATGTCCCCCAAAGAACCAGGGGAGAAACCACCAACCCCCAATTTTCCCGTCCTCAGAAAGGGTAGTGGTGAGGGCTGGAACTATAGTACAGTGAGAAGGTCATTTGCCTTGCACGTGACCAAACTTGCTTCAATCCTGGGCATCCCAAATGGTCCACCAAGCACTACAGGAGTAATTCCTGAGTGCAGAGCCAGGCAGAACCCCTGTGCATCACTGGGTGTGACCCAAAAAGAAAAAAAGAAGAAAAGGTGATGGTTTGTTGATACCTGGAAAACATGACCATCAAACTGAACTCATTTTTGGGGGGAGGCAGTGTCTGCTGCCACCATTCCTGCACTCCTTCCTGATCTCAAAGGCCATCTTAGCTGTGGGACTGAAGAGCAAGTCCATCCAGAAAGAAAGGGTGACCTGAGCAAGATCACTTTTCAGTCTAGCTTTATTAGTCATAATGACAAACCCAACAGACAGGGGTGACTGTCTCACCAAAACAGCTAGAGGACATGATTCCTTGGCACTTCTGAGAACCCCATATCCAGGGCGTCTCCCTTTTCTGTCTCCATTCTCTTGGAAGAATGAGATTTGGGTGCAAAGCCAGCCCCAGGCATCTGTGACCAACAGGGATCATCAGTCTTGTACACATTTGGGGTACACACACAAGCCCACCTACCCCATGACGCAGGCCACAGAGGCTGACTGAAGAGGGAGCACAGGAGCTCAGCAAGTGACCAGGAGGGGGTCAGGAGGCCATGCAGTATCCGCTGGGATAGGTACCCAGAAGGAGCATCATTGGTGGGAGCCTTGGGCCAGGGCTGGCCTGAAGTGGGCGATGGGGGATGGAGAGGGTTGAGGTGGGAACGAGGGAGGGTGTAAATGGCCTCATGGAGACCCCTTGGAGCCTTTAGGCACTTTTAGCAGCTGTTTTGATGGGGAGAGGGAGAAAGAAGATGGAGATGGGACGACTGGCCTGTCTCCATCTGAGCCTCTTTTTTAGATCCAGCAGGAACTTTGGGAAGGGGGAAGGAAGGGGCGGGGGACAGGGTGAGAGGGGCAGGAGCAGCTCCCTGCTGCTGAAACCTTGTTTATATCACCTTGTTAATGCTCCCTAATTAATCCATGTGAGGCCCTGGCAGCCACCTCACCAGCTCATGCTGCTGATCTGCCCCTTGAGACGAAAGGAAATTGGAACTAAGAAGAGACAATGGAATTGCCGCAGGATTATTAGCTTTAGTGAAGTTAATGAAAGGGAGGGGGGTTGACAGAAGCTCAGGGGGACTGTGACTCAGGCTAGAAACTGAAGCTGGAATAGGTCCTGGCCAAGGACTCAACCTTTCTGGGCTAGACTGTTCAATGCAGCACCCAAGTAGAGCCATTAGATCCTGTGGGAAGAGAGCAGAAGCAGATAGAAGGCTCCATCCAGTGAAAAGGCACCCAAGAAATTAACCAGGGATGCCATGGCCGGGGGTATGGAGGAGCCTGAGGAAAGAGATAGGGGGTGTGGGCTGTCCCCACTGCCCTCCCAACACAGTCCCTGGCATCTGCTCTGTCCAGACAGAGACAGAGATTGATTCCCAGCCAGAATCACAGCCACTCCAGCCAACCTAGCTCAGTGATCAGGTACCGAGACCCCGGGTGCAAGACCTGGGGATACAGCTCAGGCCCCCAAAGCTCAGAGAAGGCACCAAAATGGAGAACAAAAAAGCATGTAGAGGGCTGAGGTTGCGGCTCGGGGGTAAAATGCTTGTGATCCCCAGCATGTGGGAAAGGACTCAAGGTGGAGGATGAGAAAGACACACGCAGAGGACATGGGCATATGGGTACCACACTTGCCCCCTGCTCACTGCCATTCCACACAGGCAGCCAACCCACCTAGACACAAGCCCCCAAGTCTCGAAGTCCACAAATGCGCTCACTCTGCACCCATGCTGGATTTGGGGAGCTTCTAACACTCCGTTACTAGCAACTGTGTCTTTGCAACCCCATTCCCATGCCAGCTCCCCTTCCTTAGGGCCAGGGTAGGGCTAGTCACCTGGCCGTGTGGCTGGTATCCATCCTTCTCTGCTCTCTGCACCACTGGACTGCTCAGAGAGGAGGAAGGGGTCTCGGGTACTCCACAGGGCTGCCAGGCCCCCAGTTTGCTCCCATGGGCGAAGCCCAGCTCGCCCTCCCCGTTGAAACTGGATGAGGCACTCCAAAAACACGACGCAGTTTCATTCCCAAGGTGGGTTTTTTTTTCTTCTCTGTAGCTCATGAGTCACTAGATTAGCACCTTTCCAATTACAGGGAGGCAAAAACCCTATTATCATAGAAACCCTCCTGCAGAATGACGGCTCTATTCTTTCTGATGGCAGCAGCCAGTCCCACAGAGCTGCAGAGCTCAGCAAGCTGGGTAACTTCATGTCCTTGTTTCAAAAGTGAACTTTGAAGAACGCACGTCACAGCCTTGGTGAGACGCCAGGATGCACCCAACGGAAAGACTGAAGAAGGGCAAGGGCATTCATTCCAAGAAGCTACAAGCCAGGCCCAGGGCCACCGCACTCCCCCCAACACATACACACAGACACACACACACATAGACACACACAGACATATACACACAGAGACACATAGACAGACACACACAAACACATAGACACAGACGTATACACAGAGACACACACAGAGACACATAGACACACACACAGACACAGACATACAGAGAGAGCAACACACACAAACATACACAGACACAAACAGACACACACATACATAAACACACACTCCCAGCTACAGTGTCACTGGAGGTGATTTCTCTGGAGACCTTTGGGGTGAAGGTAACCCATTTTAGAGGTATGTGGTCATATTCAGATTGGAGTAGTTGAGCAACTGGAACTAACAAACCTCAGTCAAGGTCAAGGGCCAACTGACCCCATGCTGTGGTTAGTAGGTGATCTGCTTCAAGAAGTCTATTCTGATGAAGCCTATGACTGACAGTCTATGGATGCAGGCTACAGGCTGATGATGCACTAGACAAGTTTATTCAGGGCCAACAATGATTATATAGAAGCAGAAGGAATGCAGTACATGCAGATCAAGAGCACATGGTAAGAGGAGGCAGAAGGGAAGGTTAATGGTTGCGTGGGAACACACAGCTTTGGGGCGGGTTGGGGGGGCACAAACTTAGAGTCTCTAAGCTCTCTAAACAGTAACAAAGCTTATTCTCCTTAAAGGTTTCCAAAGGCATCCCACAGCCCCAAGCTCTGCTAGAGGTAAATTATTAATCTATACTATTCTCTGGGGAGCTCTAGATCCCCTGGCATCAGTCTGTTGCCATTGTCTGAACTTAGTTTCCAAGTCTGTTGCCATTGTCTGAACTTAGTTTCCAAAGCCGTTGCCTCTAGGAACCCTGGAGTGTTCTCACAGGTTACCCAGTCCAGGTGGCTCGGGAGCTGCTCCAGTAGGAACTCCAACCATCAACCACACGCCTGAATGAGTCATACCCTGGGCCAGGTGAGCAGGAGCCTGGCACTGGACCGCCACCTCCTTTGAGCGCATGGACCCCTGAAAGGCCCCTGGGAGCCCTTCTTTCCTCCACGGTCAAGAGACTCCCTTCCAGCTCTGAAGTTCTCTCTTCTTGGCACCAGTTAGACGGAGCCCACTCCTTCACCGTTATCCTGATGCCCAGGCCCTCACCATCCACGCTGGGTCTATGGAACCATCTAACACACTTACCTGAAGATTTTCTCATTTGTGGAGTATAAAATAACATAACATGAGACTGACACCCAAGGACAGTAGATACAAGGGCCAGGAAGATTGCTCCATAGCTGGAAGCCTGCCTCATGAGCAGAGGGACAGTGGGGGGAGAAGGCAGCTGAAAGTAGATAAAGGAGTAAGCATGATAACTTCTCAGTATCTGCACTGCAGACCATAAAGCCCAAAAGTAGAGAGAGAGTGTGGGGAACATCGTCTGCCATGCAGGTAGGGGGGAGATGGAAAAGAAGGGGGGGTCTTGTCCTCCCATTACTCATCGATTTGCTCAAGCAGGCCCAGTAACATCTCCACTTTGAGACTTGTTGTTACTGTGTTTGGCATATCGAATACGTCACAGGTAGCTAAAGGGGTGGGGGGTATAAAGGGGATATTGGTGGTGGGGAATGTGCACTGGTGGAGGGATGGGTGTTTGATCATTGTGTGATTGTGACCGAAACATGAAAGCTTGTAACTGTATCTCATGGTCATTCAATAAAATAAATTTAAAAATTTTAAAAATGTAAAAAAAAAAAGATTTATTGTGCACCAGAGTGATTTGATAAACTAAGAGTAGTCACCGCTATTCTATGCTGAATGCTTTTTAGGGCCCAGAAGCCTCTCCCACACTCTCAAAAGGGGGATGTTGTTATCTCCAAAGCCAACAAAGCAAGAAATCTACATCTTCTGACTGATGTATTAAAACCTCTGGTGCCCCAGAAGTGCAGGCATCCAGTAGATGCGAGTCTCAGCCTTCTGCCGGTTCAAACTGCAGCCACCACTGGCTAAAGCCCCTGGTGTTGGCTCCTCTTCCATTGTATGACCTCTGCTGACTGGGTCTCTGCTGCAGGGTACAGTGGTCTTCCAGTGTAGGGGGTTGGCACCTCCAAGGATACATTCCACAGGGCAAGAATGCCTGGTGGGTATGGAGGGAGGCATTGACTCCTGATCCATCTCTTGCCTCTCTCTCTACTTTCTAAAATGAAAAAAGATTCTCAAAGTCAAATCAGAAGTTTAGAAGATTAGCACTGTAGCACTGTAGCACTGTCGTCTGTTGTTCATCGATTTGCTTGAGCGGGCACCAGTAACAGCAGTAGCAACAGTGAGACTTGCTGTAACTATTTTTGGCATATCAAATATTTTAGAAGATTAAAAAAATAAATAAAAAGGACAGTCTGAAGCAGAGACATAACCAGAAGTCAAGAGAACTGCAGGGGCTAATGGCTAATGGGATAGGGAGCCCCAATGGGTCCCAGTTTCCTGAGTCTTATTTTAGTCCTGTCTCATCTTTCTATTTTGGGGCTTGGTTTTTGCCTAGTAGCATCCATTTTTTTTCCAATCTAGGCAATATAATGCACAGCTGGATGATTTCTTTTTCTCTTTTCAATCAGGAAGCTCTGCCCATTTCTGCGATCACCCATGGTTTTTAGGATCTGCTGAGTTTCTTATGAGATACAGTCCAATAGACAAAGTCTGATGTCTTTCCAAACATGTCGGCAATATTCAGGGGAATATCAAGTCACTCCACAGATGAAGAAACAAAGATTTGTCTTCTTTATATGGTGTTGTGACAATAAAACTTTTCTTTGCAGATACATAAATAAAATCTCCAAGATGTATAAAGACAATAGCCTTTAACATGTTTCAGAGCTGGCTTTCCCTCAGAATAGGCCTATAGGCCCTCCCATTGATCATCGATTTGCTCGAGCGGGCCCAGTAACGTCTCCATTGGAGACTTTGTTGTTACTGTGTTTGGCACATCGAATACATCACAGGTAGCTTGCCAGGCTCTGCTATGCGGGCGAGATACTCTCCGTAGCTTGCCGGGCTCTCCAAGAGGGGCGGAGGAATCGAACTCGGGTCAGCCATGTTAGCTGCGTGCAAGGCAAACGCCCTACCGCTGTGCTATTGCTCCAGTCCTCCCTCAGAATGAGATCATTTATTATTATTGATATTCACTTACAATACAGTCCAGGTTTATTAAAAAAATAGGAAATAGCACCAACATTTACCTCATTAATTGCTTTTTTTCCCCTCTACAAGCTACATCTTCTGTAGCTCAGTGGATGTCAATTGCATAATTAGAATTGGTTGCATTATTTAATTAGTTAGAACATTTAATATTCCCCCAACTGTTTCTTTGAAGTCATTTGAGCTTAAGTGTAATTTTACCAAGGAATAAAAGATCTCTATAAATATTGCAGTAAAAAATGTAATTACACTTCAATCATGCCATGGATTTATTGGTGTTAGCCATGAAGTTCTCTCTTTCTGCAATGCCTGTCTCAGCTTTCAGCTCTCTTTGCTGCCACTAATTAGCCAAATAACTGTCTTGCTCCTTGACAGTCCTCAGATTCTAGTTTCGTGGAAAAGCTACGTCTAGAACACAAGCCAAGTGTGGAGAGGGAGTATTACTCAGCCTATCCCAATGGAAGTCTTCTGTCTCCACCATAGCTGCTGTGAACTAGTAGCAATAATGATAGTAATATGAAATAACCATAGAATAAAGATTAATGGCAAACCAGGAACTGTGCTTAGTGCTTGACATATATCATCTTTTATTGCATCAATTCCTGGAGGAATATATTATTATCCCAGTTTTAATAAACACAGAAAGATTACATAATTAGCTCAAAGATACTGCTCTGGCAAAGGGAAGTTGGGATTCAAATCCAGGTTTGTCTGATTCTAAAGTTAATTTGCTCCAGCATTGACTTTCCATTTATTCTCCCAATATGCACCACTAAATTGGTTAAGAAAGGATCCTCACACATGAAACAGGGCTTTGTTTCCTCTTTGTGACTGAGTCGTATTCCACTTTGTGAATGGGCTACACTTTGCCTAGCCACTCACCAGCGGATGGATACCTGTGGATGGTTGTTTTTGCCTTTAATCTATTATGAATATTCTGTTACAAGTCACCGCGTTGTAACAGACACACCAAAACTGATAGGCACCCACCTACTAGAGACTTTAATAGGCTCAATCTTGGAAGACTACCTGGAGGAGGATATTTAGGAAAAGTGTTTTTGAAAAGCCTTGTTTTAACGCAGGGACAGGAACGAGGAGCATGAGTTCTGCTGGAGGTGAGAGAGAAGCCAAGTGAGAGAGATCAGACTTCTTATGGAGGTGTGGGTCTGGATTGGACTATTAGGGAAAGCAAACAAGAGGAAAGAAAATAGTTTTGTGGTTCAGATATCACTATTCCATCTGTCTCACATTTTCTTTAACCTTATTCTAATTTAAGGGGGGGTGGGGTAGGTTAGGTGAGGAGGGGTTGGGATGGAGGCATCCACCAGTGCTCAGGGTTTACTCCTGGCTGTGTACCCAGAGACCTATTGAGCTCAGGGACCACACAGAGTGCCAGGGATCAAAACCAGGACTGCCATGTGCAAGGCAAGTGCCTTACCTTCTGTTCTATCTCTCCAGCCACCTCTAATGATTTTTTTACTTTTATTTCCTAACAGACAAAAATATATATGTAAATTCTAGAGCCAAGCAGCCTAAAGTCTAAAGTCCGGTGCTTCATGCTCATATGATTTCAATATAAAATGAGAACTGGGGAAGGGATCCTCCAGGAGTCATTCATTTGCTCAGTACAAGGAGATGCACTCTCTGAAATGCCAAGATACACGGTGCTCAGCACGTGTCAAAAACAAAAGCATGGCCAGCAAAACGCCCTCCAGATTCAAAGTCCTCTCTGCATTCCACGACCTCCAGCTGCCAACACTTCCCCCCTATACACACACACACACACACACACACACACACACACACACACACATACACTCCAAATAGCTGGCAAGCACTCAGAAAGTCTGCCAAAGGGAAGTAGATTGGTTTCATCCCATAGGAGAGCTCTTTAAGCAAACCACAGGCAAAGCCCTAGCCCCATATCTTTCAAAACCTTGTCTAGATTTGGATGGGCAATATTTGTCCCCTCTTCGGGGCTGGATCCGGGCCAGTAGTGTTACCACTATGGCTACTACAGCAGCCACCCTTGACAGGAACTGTCTAACAATGCTCCTGCCCACTCCAGCCACTCCAGATCCTGCCCCTGGGCTCAAATCAGAGAGCAGGAGGAACTGCAGGCACCACATTTCCAGTCTCTGGCTGTAATCACAGTTAATTGAATCTCCGCAGATGCCAGAATTGGCTGCTGATTGAATTCTGAACTTTGGTTTAATTAATTATCGCTCACCTGAAAAACACTAAGTGGTTAACTGTTTCCTCCCTCTGAGCCATTCCCTGAACCCTGAAATTGTGTACCTCAGGGTAAATCGCCTTCCGGGGAGATTGTTAGTTCAAATTCCAAAGAGAACACGGCCAAACGTCAAGGCATCAGGAGAGTGGAAAGGCAAGACAGAATAGAATTAAATATTTGCAAGTCAGCTAAAAGTCTAGTCTTCTGAAAAAAGAATTCTTATAACTCAACTACATAAAAAATTGAAAATGTGCAAAGAATGTGTTTCATCAATAGCCTAGCTTTCAAAAGCTATAAAATTACTTTTAACTTCATTAAAAAGACTCATCTTGGGGTGCAGAGAGGCTGGCTGAGTGCCTAAAAGCCCCGCAAGCATGAGGTCATGAGTTTGGTTCCCATTGCTACCTGCATGCATTGAGCACAGACCTGGCAAGGCATCTGTCTGAGACCCCACAACCCCCAACAGTGTGTGTGATTTCTGGAATAGCCAGGTGTGCAAACACCACAAGTGTGAAAAGTCCCTGAGCAGCAGCATCCTGGCTGAATATGTAGATCCCCCCCAAAAAAATTTTTGAACAGCAACAAGAAGAAGGGTAAAGGACATAATCATCACCTTAAATTTAAATAGACTCATTTCATTTGTAATCTTTAGGAATACAAATTTTTCCACTTGAGATTTATTCATCTTGACATGTTAGTGTAGTTCACGTTATCATTTAATCCAAGGTCTGGTATACTGGCAAATTTTTAAGAACCAGCTTTCTGGAAAACAAAATATATGCATAGATAAGTGTGTGATAAATTTTACTGATAAAATGCATGCACAAAATCTGAGGAATAATAAATAGAGTGCATCTTAGTCATAAACTCACTAGAGCCAACTGACTCTCACAAAATTATTTTATTAATTCTTGCCAAACTCGCAGCCAATCTCAGGTTGTCATTGATGAATTAGTATCATTCTGACATGAATAGGGGTTGATATTTTCATTTGTGAACAACAAAGATACATGTCAGACTTCATTCGTTTGTCAATGACATGAAAAATTCCACTGCTGAATCAGATAATCATTTTTAAATACTAACAAGACTATTTTCTCTGTTTTTGTGCTACCCACAATGAACAGCTATAGACATTATGCATATTTAAGTTAAGCTTCCAAGTCTTAGAAAAGCATACAAAACAAAAGGAGAAAAAGAAAAGAAATAAACCTTTGTTTAGAAAGTGTGACCATGTTTGTGGTATAAATACTTGCACTGTGTCCAATTTCATGCGCCTAGCATGACATTACTGAGTTGAGAAGCAGAACTCAGTAGTATATCAATGGTATTGTAGCACTGTAGCACTGTCCTCCCATTGTTCATCCATTTACTCGAGCAGGCCCAGTAACATCTCCATTGTGAGACTTGTTACTGTGTTTGGCATATCAAATACATCATGGGTAGCTTGCCAGGCTTTGCCATGCGGGCAAGATACAATAGACGCAAAAAAGTCAAGAGTGTCAAAGTAACATAATTAGGAGGTGGTGAGTTTTGATATGATAAATATCAAATATCAACTATAGTTTACGATGTAATTGTTATCATTACCATACAATTTAATTTTGAATAATGGCTATGTTTAACAACTCAGTTCTAACGTTCTGGGCCTATTGGGTCCAGAACACTATTCTAGTCCGTTGATTATAGAGACAGGAGAGCGATTCCTCTCCCTTTAGTGCTTTTATTTGCATGTCAGATATCTGGTTTATATATGGTTATACAACAGTACAAATATCTTCTAGCAGGGAAAAAGTTAGTGAAAACATGGGCAAGAGAATGGATATAAATCTTGAGTTGTCACTATTGTAGTATGGTGATTGATGTAATGCGTCAAAGAGTGGGTTATAAGGTACCCAGATATGCTGTCAGAGTCCATGAGGTCACATCTAGATGGCATAAACATTTGAATCAGTAAACAGATTACAACAGCCTTCCCTCCTGAGCGTGGGTCGGCTCCGTCAGCTAAAAACATGAATACAGCCAGCAGTCTAAGACAGAATTTGTTCCTCCTGACTACTGGACCTGCCCATTGGCCTAGCCGTCCTTCTGCCTTTTGACTCAAAAATTTAAAAATGGGCCATGTTGAGTCTCCACACTGCCAGATTTCAGACTAGAACTTACATCACCCGCTCTCCTGGCCGTCAGGCCTTCTGACTCAGACCGGAAGGGCACTCTCAGTGTGCCAACTGCAGAGATTTGGAAGGTAGCCATGCTTACTCACTGTATCACCAACACCAACCACAGAGATCTGGAGATTCTCAATAATGGCTTAGACCCCATTTTTTTTATTATTTTGATAACTTTATTTCATGCAAAGCCTTGTCACCAGGTATCAAGCTAGCCATGATTTTTTTCTTTTTTTCTTTTTTTCTTTTTTAATTTTTATTAGTGAAACACCATGAGGTACAGTTGTAGACTTACAATTTTTTGTGCTTGGGTTTCAGTTTTACAATGATCAAGTACCCATCCCTCCACCAGTGCCCATTCTCTACCACCACTAATCCCAGTATCCCTCCCACCCCCATCCCCCCATCTCACCCTGCTTCTGCGGCAGGGTACTCCCTTTTGTTCTCTCTCTCCTTTTGGGTGCTGTGGTTTGCAAAAGAGGCATTGAGTGGCAATCATGTTCGGTCTACAGTCTACTTTCAGCATGCATCTCCCATCCTGGGCAGATCTTCCCAACACCCTTTATTTGGTGCTCCCTTCTCTATCTGAGCTGCCTTTTCCCCTAGCGTGTGCGGCTGGCGTCCAAGCTATGGAGTAAACCTCCTGGTATTTATCTCGGCTATTCTTGGGTGTTAGTTTCCTATTTTGTTACTTTATGTTCCCCAGATGAATGCGATCTTTCTATGTCTGTCCCTCTCTTTCTGACTCATTTCGCTTAGCACGATACTTTCCATGTAGTACCACTTGTATGTAAATTTCATAACTTCATCCTTTCTAACATCCTTTCTAACGGGCTGGAGCGATAGCATAGCGGTAGGGCATTCGCCTTACAAGCGGCCAACATGGCCGACCCGAGTTCGATTCCTCCGCCCCTCTCGGAGAGCCCGGCAAGCTACCGAGAGTATTCGATATGCCAGACACAGTAACAACAAAGTCTCCAATGGAGACGTTACTGGGCCCGCTCGAGCAAATCGATGATCAACGGGAGGGCCTTTACCTTTACCTTTATCCTTTCTAACAGCTACATAGTACTCCATTGTGTAGATGTACCATAGTTTCTTTAACCAGTTATCTGTTCTCAGGCACTCAGGTTTTTTCCAGATTCTAGCTATTGTAAACAGTGCTGCAATGAACAAATAAGTGCAGATGTCACTTCGACTATACTTTTTAGCCTCTCCAGGGTATATTCCCAGGAGTGGTATTGCTGGGTCAAATGGGAGCTCAATTTCTAATTTTTTGAGAATCGTCCATACTGTTTTCCAAAAGGGCTAGACCAGTCGGCATTCCCACCAGCAGTGAAGGAGGGTCCCTTTCTCGCCACATTCACACCAACACAGGTTGCTTTTGTTCTTTTGGATGTGGGCCACTTTCTATGGTGTGAAATGATATCTCATTGTTGTTTTGATCTGCTGCATCTTCCTGATGATTAATGATGTAGAGAATTTTCTCATGTGCCTTTTAGTCATTCGGATTCCTTCTTTGAGAAAGTTTCTGTTCATTTCATCGCCCCATTTTTTGATGAGGTTGGATGTTTTCTTCTTGTGGAGTTCAACCAGTATTTTGTATATCCTTGATATCAACCCCTTGTTAGATGTGTATTTGGCGAATATCCTTTCCCATTCTGTAGACTGTCTTTGTATTTTGGTTAGACCCCATTTTTATAATACATCTCTCTCCTCTGCTCTCTCGAGATCTCTCCCAACATAAGACATAGATAGAGACAGAGGCATCTCCAATCCTTTGTTTCTCTGGGAAACCCTAATTCAAGCAGATCTGTTAATAAGGTACTTGATTGCTCTTTATACAATACTCTTCCTGTCTGAAGTATAAGACTGTGTGGAGAACGCTACCCATCTTAAATGCTAAGGCCATACATGCCTTAAGCCATAGATGCCATATTACTACCAAGACCAGAATGTATGACTTAAGTTGGACCAATAGCTTTCACTTCTCTACAAATTAGCAGAGAAGAAGACAAAAGCTCAGACAAAGATAGTTGGCAGTAGCAGCTGTGATGAGCAAGTGGAGAGGCCACAGCAGTGGACATGAGCCCAGATGTGACAGCCAGAAATTGTCCAATCAGACTGATCTTGAGGAAAGAGCTTTGTTGGGCTTTCAACTCTCCAGCCTCCACCGGCTTCTACTAGATTGTTGGACTTAGATAAAAAGCCTTCCCATCAACTCTGGAAACTACTACAGTTCTGTAAACTCTAAACTTCTCATTAGATTTATTCTGTGTAAGTTAACCAGAATCCATTTCTGTTTGTCCTATCATAAACCCTGACGGATATAGACACCTACTACTCATGAGACTAGAAGGGAAAGCAGAGACTGTAGGAATGAAGAGAGCATGCATTTCATATTAATGTGCACATGAGGAAATTAAGCACCCAGAAACCTTCCCCAACCATAGCCTACCAACAGAATAGGAGATTGTCCATGTGCTCTTTGTTAAATTTAAAAGCCTAATCCATGTTATCTTAATTTGTTATTTCTATGATGATCAGTGAGGTTGAACATAAATTTTACTGACCATTTGTACTCTTCAACTCTTATCATTTATGTATGCCACTTACCACTGTTAGGTTATTTAATTTTTCTTTTGATCTAGTGTTTTATTTCTGATCGAGTATGGGGCGAGGGTCTCTCAAGTAGTGCTCAGAGGTTCCAGGGGGCTGGCAATTCTCAGCCAAACAAACCAGTGATTCAAAGTCAGGGCCCAAGGATATGGCACTGCTCAAGCCCTGCAGTGTCAAAAATGACCCAAGCTATCCAGGTGGTGTTCAGGGGCTCCCAGGACTGCACCCGGAGATGCTCAAAAGACCATGTGATGTTCACAGCCAATATCCACAGGCTCAGGATGAAATGAGGTATGCAGGTTGTTTGACCAAAATCTCTAGGCTCTCATGAAATTGGGAATGGGTAGCCTCCCCGCATCTCCCTGTTCTTCTGGAAGCCTGGTAGTCATGACCATTAACTGTCTCTGGAACCATATATACTCACTAATGACCATGATCCAGAAACTCACAAATAAATCTCAGAAGAGATCAACAAGCTGCAAAGATGTCTCCATACCCCAAAGTCCCCATCCAGTTAAACATTTAACTCCAGCTGTATCACCCTATTTAAAATTTTAGAATTCCTGGAGCAACATATCATATACTACACCTCTGATGTACCGGTAATAGCATACCACATCGAATGGGGCATAAAGTTAAAGGCAACCAAATATATATATGTATATATATGCATATATGTATATATTAGCACTCAAGGCTTAACCTGTGACAACATATTAGACATATTAGTAATCTCTTATACAAGAGCTTAATGGCTCCAGTGTGAGATGCAACAGTCTTTATACACTGTGTTCAAAGAAACTTTCTTGGATCATTTTTAGGAGATTATTCACAACAAGCAATACAAAATAAGTTATTTAGGGCCTGCTATTGGGTCAGGATTGATGGTAGTTGGGAAAATTTGAAATAATGGTGGTGGTGGGATTGGTGTTGGAATATTGAATGTAATAAATTATTGCGAACAACTTTTTAAAAAAAAAGCTCAAGCAAATTGATGAACAACGGGAGGACACTGCTACAGTACAGTGATACTATTTCCTTTGCCTATTAGGCATATTGATATTATTTTTCCATCTCTCTTCTTAACTTTTTCTGGAGCTTTTTCCATACTGAGCTATTGGGTTTCCATGAAGTTAGACTGCCACCCTTCCCCCTGAAGCTTCAGGTTTTGTATCTTTTAAGGCAGAACTTCCCTCTCCCAACACTTTCTCCTCAAGATTCTGACTTTGTGGGTCATCTTCTTCTTCTTCTCCTTCTCCTTCCTCTTCCTCTTCTTCCTCTTCTTCTTCTTCCTCTTCCTCTTTTTCCTCTTCCTCTTCTTCTTCTTTCCCCTCTTCTTCCTCCTCCTCCTTCTCCTCCTCCTCCTTTTTCTCTTCTTCTCCTACTTCTTCTTCTCCTACTTCTTCTTCTTCTTCTTCTTCTTCTTCTTCTTCTTCTTCTTCTTCTTCTTCTTCTTCTTCTTCTTCTGCCTCTTCTTCTTCTTGTTCTTCTTCTTCTTGTTCTTCTTCCTCTTCTTCTTCTTGTTCTTCTTCTTGTTCTTGTTCTTGTTCTTCTTCTATTAAATCATCGTGAGATAGAGTTACAAAAATTTCATGTTTGAGTTTCAATCATACAATGATTGAACACCCATCCCTCCACCAGTGCACATTCTCTATCACCAATGTCCCCAGTTTATCCCCCTTTCCAAACCTCCCCCTGCCTCTATGGCAGGCAATTTCCCCCATACTCTCTCTCTCTCTACTTTGGGACATATGGTTTGCAACACAGTTACTGAGAGGCTATCATGTTTGATCCTTTATCTACTTTCAGCACACATCTCCCATCTCGAACAATTCCTCCAACCATCATTGTCTTAGTGATCCCTTCTCTATTCCAGTTGCCTTCTCCCCCAGTTCATGAGACAGTTTTCCAACTATGGAGCAATATTCCTGGCCTTTGTGTCTAATGACCTTAGGAGAGTCTCATATTATGTTATTTTATATCTTTCGTGGTTCACTCTTGATCCCGACGCTTGCTAGCTCCATGCCTGCTCCCTCGATTCCGAAACACAGCATGGCCATGCTGCTAATCAAAGAACCACCAGCTCAGCACTGAGCAAGGATCAACTCTATTAGACATTATTCTTTGCTACTCAGGTAATTTTATAAGTCTTGAAAACATATTTTTAATTCCTCCAGAGCACATTTTTGTCATGTTTCATTTGTGGAGTATACACCTGGCCCTGCTTTGGGGGTTACTCCCAGCTCCGGTTGCTCCTGATGGTGATAGGGGACTGGGAGGCACCCAGGATGGAATCCAGGGCTCCTGACTGCAGCACACACACTCCAGCCCTTTGAAACATCTCTCTAGACATGGAACAAATTAAGATGAGTAGCAGAAAGTATGGGGCTGTATTCAGTTTGTAAGGCTGCTATAACGAAGTATCACCAACTTAGTGGCTTAAAAAGAACAAAAATTTACTCTCTCACAATCTGGAAGAAAGAAGTGTGAAATCAAGATGTTAGCAGAGCTGAGCCACTTTGAGAGTCAGCATAAAATTCTTCCTTGCTTCTTCTAGCTTCTGGAGATGCTGGCCAGCCCTGGGTTCCTTGGCTAATAATTATCACTCCAACCTCTGCTCTGTTATCACAGGACCATTTCCCCGTGTCTCTGTCTGTCTGTGACAGGATACCAGTTTGGGATCTATCCTAACAACTTCATCCTAACTTCATTCATTGGCAAACACCCAGTTTCTAACTAAGAGGATAGTATCAGAGTCAGTCTTTTCTTTTTTTTTATATTATTTATTTATATATTTTTCTTCTTATATTTATCTATTGAATCACTGTGGGAAAAGTTACAAAGCTTTCAGGTTTAAGTATCAGTCATACAATGATCAAACACCTTTCCCTTCACCAGTACTCATTTTTCACCACCAATATACCCCCCCTCCCACCCCTCCCAATGCCTGTGAGGCAGATGATTTCTACTTAACTCTTCTCTATATTGATTACATTCATTATTTTGACAAAAGATGCACCATTATTGTTCAGAATTCCGCCCCCCCAACAATCAGAATTGCTGAAAAGGCATTGTGAAATACTTTGTTTTCTATAGTTGGTTATGAGAATCATATAATGATTTTAGATTTCTGCAAAGAGCCAGATAATAACAAGATTGGTTTCTGTGCGTCTGGTGTTATGGTTGTGCCAGAGAGCTGCTTGTGGGGGACAACTCGTAACCTCAGTAGAGCGTGAAGGACAAGCCAGTACCACCCCCCTTCCCATGAGACTGCAGTTGCCCCGTCACCACCGGCTCATACCTGGCTTTTCAATAAGCTCTGAGGCGGCAGCCACCTTGCAGCGGGGGGCGGGGAGGGGGGCAGAGGCGGAAGGGAGCAACACCCTTTCCCTCCTGGGGAGGCATGGCACCATAACACATGATCCTTTCACTTTTCTGCCACAAGCTGCCGGGTTCTGGATTAAGTCCTTTTGCCTCTGGAGCCATGGCCATGCCGGAGAGCCACTTGTCGGGGGCAACTTGTGACCTTGGTAGGGCGTGAAGGATGAGCCCAGTACCACCCCCCTTCCCATAAGACTGCAGTTGCCCCATCACTGCCGGCCCTACCTGGCTTTCCAATAAGCTCTGAGGTGGCAACCACCTTGTATGCGGTCCAGATGCATTTCTGCCAAAAGCCGCTGAGTTTCGGGATTTGCTTCTGAGTCTCTGGGATCATAGCCGTTAAGCAGCTTGATCAGGAGCCAGAGAGGACGTTTGTAGGTGACTCAGGGTCTCCTTGGGATGTGGAGGAAAGGGCCGTTCCTCCCCCATCTGGTGAGGCTCCACGTCACTGCAGGCCCAAACCTGACTGTCCAGTGGCCTCTGGAGGATGGCAGTCACTGGGCCGCCAGGGGGAACAGGCCAAGGCACGAAACCTATTCCCTCCTGGAGTGACCCAGCGCCTGTAACCTACTGCAGGAACAGGACACATTTCTGCCAAAAGCCTTTGGGTTCTGAGCCTCTGGGATCATGGCCATCAACCAGTTCGATCAGGAACCAGAAAGGCCATGCCTCCAATTATATAGCTGGGCCGGAGGTGGTTTGTGGGTGTGTCTCCCACATACCTAACTTTTTACCGTTTACTTTCTTGGTAAACTTTGCCCCAAGTTTTTGGGGTCTGGCCAAAGGCACAGCAGTAATTTAGGGGTATCTGAAAGTCTGACGGTGCCATCAGGCTGCTGATGTACTCGCCTCACAGGTACAGATTGACCTGCTGGCGGCACCATACCCCCCCCAGAGTCAGTCTTTTCAAAGAAACAGAACCAGAGTGTGTGTATGAGAGAAAGAGAGAGAGAGAGAGAGACAGAGACAGAGACAGAGAGACAGAGACAGACAGAGACAGAGAGACAGAGAGAGAGAGAGAGAGAGATGAAATGGGAGAAAATTCTTCCTTTCCCCCGCCCCTTTTGTTCTCTTAAGCTTTCAACTAATTGGATAGACTTTAGCCCCATTAGAAAGATTCTTGACTTAATTTAACAGATTTCTTCTATTTTTGTTTTTGGGCCACATCTTGAAGTACTCAGGGGTTATTCCTGGCTCTGCACTCAGGAATTACTTCTGGCAGTGCTCAGGGTACCATATGGAATTCCAAGACCCAGGTGGGCTGAGTGCAAGACAAATGCCCTCCCTTCTCTCTGATCCCATTTATCAGATTTTCATATCACCAAAATACCTTCATATCAACACCTTGACAAGTTTTTAACTGACAAATTGGGCGTCCAGTTAAGCCAGCTGACATATTAAATTAACTATAAAGCCACATTCACAGGTTATTGGGATTAGAACATATCTTTTTTGGGGAAATCCAGTTCAATCCATAACAAAGATACACAAACATTTTATTTTTAACAGACAACTTGGTATCTCAACAATAGATATTAATCACCCTTTCTATGTTGACTAAAAATCCTCATTCCTATTCATTAACTCAATCCAGAGATGCTTCTTACTCTGATCATTTTTATAAATGTGTTACTTATTTATATTTATTTTATTTTCTATGTAGCTTACAATATTATGTATAGTATCTGCTGTCAGTGCTCTATTATTATATCTTTTATACATTTACGGCTGGAGCGATAGCACAGAGGCTAGGGCGCTTGCCTTGCACACAGCCAACTCGGGCCAACTCCAGTTCGATTCCTCTGCCCCTCTCAGAGAGCCTGGCAAGCTACCGAGAGCATCGCGCCTGCACGGCAGAGCCTGGCAAGCTAACCTGGCAAGGATAAACATGGATATGCCAAAAACAGTAACAAGTCTCACACTGGAGAGAGACATTACTGGTGCCCGCTCGAGCAAATCGATGAATAACAGGAGGACAGTGCTATATACAGTGCTTTATACATTTATAGTTTTGATAAACATCAAGTCCCTTCTTTTCTCAAGAACTTCTTGATTTGATTCCAAATTTCTTTTTCCAAATGAACTTGAGAATCGGTTTGTTTAGTTCTCTAAACATTTCCTGTTGAAGGACTTCTGTTTAAACAAGACATATTGACCAAATGCCCTGTTTCTCTACTTCCTGAAAGTCTACAAATATAAAAGTAAAGCTGAAGAAAAAGGATAAACATGGATAATATACACTAGAGAAGAGTCAACAGCAGACTAGAAAGTGTAGAACATTTGTGGGAGCTAAAATCCATGAGAAACAGCAATGACTAATGTCTGCAAATCTGCAAAGGCAGATGCAGTGACAGAGACTTGTAACCTGAAGAGGGAAATCTAAGACTCGAACACCACACCGTCTCTCAGAAGGAGGCTTGATATGGGAACCAGAGCTCAGAAATGAAAGGAGGCACAGGGGATTGCACTGTGGAGCTGAAATAGAATGTTACTTCTCCACTGACATTCAAGCTAATGGACATTTGAGGAAGGGGGAGGTCGGAAAGCCAGGAATTTTGGGGGTGAGGTGAACACAAAGGCAAAATCAACCCAACTTCCAGAAACAAGTAAAAGAAAGAGAGCAAACTATATAATCAGTACAAGATAGATTAGATGTAATGGAATAACAAGATTAAAAATTTAAAATAAACATAATCAAATTTTTATTTATCTATTTATTTATTTGTTTGGAGGTTCTAGCAGGGGAGCACAGCTACTCGTATACCATCGACCAAAGACCAGTCCATCTCTATTCGGGGCCCACACGGCAGGGCCTGGCAAGCTCCCCGTGACGTATTCGATATGCCAAACACAGTAACAACAAAGTCTCCAATGGAGATGTTACTGGGCCCGCTCGAGCAAATCGATGATCAACGGGAGGGCCTTTACCTTTACCTTATTTATTTATTTATTTATTTATTTGCTCTTTTGATGACACCCAGGTATGCAAAGGGGTGATTCCTGGCTCTGCACTCAGGAATTACTCCTGGCGGTGCTCAGGGGACCATATGGGATGCTGGGAATCGAACCTGGGTCGGCCGCATGCAAGGCAAACACCCTACCTGCTGTGCTATCATTCCAGCCCCCAACATAATCAAATTTTTAAAGGAAGTTCAATGGTAAAATAAAGCCCCAAAATAAAAAAGTAGTTCTTTTTTAAAAAAAAATCAAACAGAAACATTGGATATATGAAAAAAATCAGTATTTTAAGTAAGGAATTCAATAAATGATGCAAATAATCAAAACAGATTTCACCAGAACAGAGATGAGGGAGTTGGATGGATGGTTGATGGATTCTCCTTTATTGGGAAGGAATAAAGAGTTGGAAACTATGCCAGAATTAGAAACCATGAAGGATAAAAATACAAGATCATTATCTGTGTAATTGGAAGTCATGAAGAAAGAAATGGAAAAGAAAAAAAAATGTTAAAGAAAACTAATTAAGGATTTGCCAAGATTAAAGAGAGAAGAAAAAGCTCAGACCCAGAGGACCCATAGAGTGCTTAAGATGATATACACGGAAGAAAATTTGAAAACACAAAAATAAAGACAGAATTCCAAAAGCTGTTCCAGAGAAAGAGATTAGCACCCAGGAAGGCCTAGGATATAATCAACTTCCACCTCCTGTTCCGCAGATACAACAGAGGCAAAAAGTCAGTTATGCAATTTTTTCAGAGACTGGATAAAGATTCTGTATTCTTTTATGATAAAATCCCTCAGAAAGGCAATTCCTGAGAGCCTAGGAAATTGGCATGTAAATATACTCGGGGCAGAGTACATGCCTTGCATGTGTAAGGCCCAAAATCTGACGTTGCCCCATAACAAGGAGTATGATCCCCAGATTTTGCCGGATACAAAATATCCCTCCCCCCCTTCCCCGCCCCGTCACAACAAAACTAAGAACAAGAGACCTTTCTTAGTCAACAAAGGATCTGGGTCAGAATGATAGTACAGTGGGTAAAGCATTTACCTTGCATGCAGCTATCTGCATTTGATCCCCGGTACCCCATATAGTCTCCCAATGGAGACGTTACTGGTACCCGCTCAAGCAAATCGATGAACAACTGGAAGACAGTGCTACCCCATAGAGTCCCCGACTCTGCCATGAGTGATCCCTGAGCACCACTGAGTCAGGAGTAAGCCTGGAGCATAGCCAGATGTGGCCACAAATCCAAAATAAATAAATAATAAAGGATCTATACCCCAAATCCACAGCACATAACAGATTCAATGAAGATCCAAAATTGGAATTTTTACTATCACCACTTCTGGGTATCTGGGCTAATGTAAGACTTAGTAAATAATCATAGCAATAATTAGAGCAATAACAATAGGTGATTGTAAAATAGTTATGGGAAGAGATGAAACTACTATTACTTGAACAAAATAGGAGACTAACACCCAAGAATGGCCGAGATTAGTACCAGGAATTTTACTCCATGGCTTGGAGGCCAACCACACATGCTAGGGGAAGGGGGAGCTCAGATAGAGAAGGGAGCACCAAATAAAGGGTGTTGGGAGGATCCTTCTGGGATGGGAGATGCATGCTGAAAGTAGACTATAGACCAAACATGATTGTCACCCATTGCCTCTTTTGCAAACCACAGCACCCAAAAGGAGAGAGAGAACAAGGGGGAATGCCCTGCCACAGAGGCAGGGTGGGATGGGGGGGATGGGGGTGGGAGGGATACTGGGATCCGTGGTGGTGGAAAATGGGCACTGGTGGAGGGATGGGTATTTGATCATTGTATGATTGAAACCCAAGCACAAAAATTTGTAAGTCTACAACTGTACCTCATGATGTCTCACTAATAAAAATTTTAAAAAATAAAAAATAAAGATAAAAATAAATAAATAAAATCATAAAATTCACAGAAAAAAAACTACTATTACTTGTAAATTATAGGCTCATCTATAAAGAATACCAACAGATCTAAAGACAAATTAATATCTACAAGCTTTTAAGAAGATAAATGGATATTAGATCAGTCTAAAAAACTGGGAAGCATTTTTGCAGCCTGGTGAAAATTAGCTAGAAATAAAAAAAAAAGAAAATATATTTATTCACCAGAGCAATAAAATCCACAATATATCCAGGAAATCTGCTAATAAAGAATGTGCATACAGATCTTGGGAAATATGGTTCCAAGAGCTGGAGCATATGCTTTGCATGCAGGAGTCCCAGATTCAATTCCCAGAGCCTTGGAAGGTACCTCACATCTAAAGGTCCGTGTCCTCAAACAAGGTCTCATTCCGTTAACTCTGGGAGATCCCCAACACCACCCAAACAAAATGAATGAATCAATAAATAAATGAAACATCATTTGAGTTTTATGAGGAAGTTGAGAGATAATTCTCTAGTTAGGAAAATAAGGATGACAACCAACAAACTTTAATGTAATGGGCTAGGGAGATAGAGCAAGATGTAGACAACATACCTAGCATGTCCCAGGCCCCAATTTCCGTCCTCAGCACTACATGACCTGCCCCTTCTAGGTGTAGTCAAGTGATCCCCACAGCTAACAACAGAAAAAAAAAAATTGGGCATATCGAATTTATTAATTAATAGATAATAAAAAACTGGGTGTATGCTTAATAATGTTTCATTGATTAAAAAAAAAAGCAAGATAAAACATTTAGGAGACCTCCCAGTATAACAAGCCTCTCGTCTGCTCTGCCTACAACCAGTCTCGGTAGCCAGACTTTTGACAGGCACCTTACATCAAGGTCTGTGTCCCCAGACTGAGGTCCTGTTTATTTAACTCTGGGTCATTTCATCACAGTCCCATAGACAGAGAGAAATTCTAGTAGAGCAATGGAGAGAAACAGAGATTGGAGGGAAAATTGACATTTCCAGGTCACTGGCTCATTCATGGGCAGTAACCCGGCATCTAAAAATAGAAAATCCATCTGCCACTTGCCTCCAGGAGCTGGGGTGCAAGCCCCAGGCCAGGCTCTCACAGACAGGTGGCAGTGATGATGTGTCCTCGGGTGCCCTGGGTGGATAACAGCCAGGAACTAAAGCAGAGATACTTCCAAAGCCAGAATCCTGAGGGTAAAGTAAGAAAAGCAGGAATAGGCAGGGACGTTAGGTTCGAGAGCCACCTCCTGCTCTTGACTCCTGGCTTGGTTTAGAGATTGGAACCAGAAAAAAGAAGTCTGGAAGATTCCAGAAATCAGAGGATGAAGTTTCCAGGCTCAAAGACAGTGTCAGGACTTGGCTATATTCCTTCGCTATGCGCTGTTCTTTTCTTTTACTTTGATAGAGGGTCCCGGAGCAGTGCTCAAGAGCCACAAGGACCACTCCCTGTCAGGCTCAGCTGGGCAATGTAGGCCTGATGACTCAGTGCTTGGAGACTTGGCAATGCTGGGGCCAACAGCACCAGACCCTACATTTCTGGTCAAATGCAAAGTAATTAATTTAATTTAATTAATGAAAATTAATTTAATGTGGTGCTTAGGATTAAACTCATGGCCTTAACCACCTAAGCCATCTCCTTTGTCTCCTAAGAGGGCTTTTTTTTTAAATTTTTATTAGTGAGAAACCATGAGGTACAGTTGTAGACTTACAAATTTTTGTGCTTGGGTTTCAATTATACGATGATCAAATACCCATCCCTCCACCAGTGCCCATTTCCCACCACCACGGATCCCAGGATCCCTCCCACCCCCCCTCCCCCCATTCCACCCTGCCTCTGTGGCAGGGCATTCCCTTTTGTTCTCTCTCCCAAGAGGGCTTTTTATTTTGAAGAAATTAATCCTCTCTTGCCCCTATTTGAATAATCAATTTTTCTTTTAAACTATTAAAATGTATCTTTCCTCCATTTCTATCTGTTCTTTTATAAGCCTCGTGTGCAATGAACTGAATCTCTCTCTCTAGAAATCCATCTTTTCCAGAATGATCCTAAGTTCCAACTCTGTGGGACCAATAATTGTAATCCCATTAAAGAACTCATGAATATTAAAATTTTCCTCTTTTTGGTACTCTCCTTATAGATAATATGGAGTTGAGTTTCCTCACTTTGAGATTTGTTTCCTCCTCATCAAAAGATCTGCACTAGATTTCTAAGTGTCTTCTGACCCTAAAATCCTATCATTCTGGGACCAATATCTTAAACAATGTTCAGGGAGTAGTTTTTGAGCTTTTCTATTTCCAGTATAACTCATTTGGGTATTCTCAGCCCTAAAGAAAGGCCAGCTAAAATTAATCCTGTCCTCCTCACAAGAATTTTCCATCTGGTTATCGTGACCTCTTTGCTCTTTTCTAAAGTTCCAATAAAATAAACATTAAATGGAAGTATTGTAGAATTCCCATTGATCACTATAGGCTGTATTGGACATTGGACATTTTAGAGTTCCACCTTATAAAACACTAGAAAGTATTTTGTTAAAAAAAAATAAACACTCACTAATTCTGAATACTGTATGGATCAAAATTAAAGTAAAATGGCAATGATGTTGGTATCAGTATTCTTGGCATTTCTTGAAACAACTTGGGCAATTACAAAACAATTATTTATAGATGAAAAATCCCCACTGTTAGACCACATAACAAAATACCACAAAACTTAACAGAAATCTGTTTCTCACCATTCTGGAATCTGGGAGGTTCAAGGTGACGGTCTAGCAAGGTGCAGACTCTGGTAAGAGACCCCTTCTTGGCTTTCAGGTGGTCAACTTCTTACTCTGTTCTCACTGTCACACTGTCACACTATCCTCCCGTTGCTCATCGATTTCCTCAAGCGGGCCCAGTAATGTCTCCATTGTGAGACTTGTTGTTACTGTGTTTGGCATATCTAAAACATCACTGGTAGCTTGCCAGGCTTTGTTGTGCGGGCAGAATACTCTTAGTAGCTTGCCGGGCTTGCCGGGTGGAGGAATCAAACCTAGCTCGGCCTGGCCAGCAGTGCACAAGGCAAACGCCCTACCGCTGTGCTATCGCTCCAGCCCTTAGGCAGGAAAAAAAGAAAAGAAAGTACACCTTTTAGAATCCATCTCTTCTTGTAGAAGAAGCACTAATTCTGTCATGAGGGCCCCACCCTCACAGATTCATCTAACCCCAGTCATTTCCCAATGACACTTCTCAATATGCCATCATACTGGAGGTTAGAGCTTCAACAAGTGAACCTGAATTATAAATATTGAGTCAATACTAACTGAAAAGTCAAGTGTTTTTCATCATCGTATATTGTTGATGGAAGTACTGGCCTGATTATTCTGAACTGTTGTGGTATGAAGACAATAAGCAATCTTCTAGCTGTCATGGGAAACCAGTGTTTTCAGCATGGAAGCATGGAAAGGAGATAGAGATAGGATTAAAACATTTACGTGAAAACCTGGCAAGTCTTAAAAATGTCTGCTCATGGAACAAAGTGTCAAGAGAATGAGCAGACAAGGCAGAAATATGCAAATATGCATATCTGGAAAAGGACACATATAATCAAAATATACAAGGAACCCTCAAAACTTGACAATAAAAATAAACAACCGGATTAAAGTATAAGCTAAAGACCTTCATAAACACCCTCCCCAAAGAAAATTATACAGAAAGTAAATAAACCATGAAAAGATGCTCTATAATATCTGTCATCAAGAAAATGCAAATTAAAGCAACAATGAGAGACCATTATATACCTATTCAGTGGTAATTATCAGGGATTTGGTGAGGAATAATGATATATCCCATATTTGGACACTTCCTAAAATAGACGCTGATTATAGATTTGTTGTTAGAATAGCCCTACTTTATACTTACTGGATATGATTGTACTCAGAAATCTATCTCAAGTGGAACATAAATTGAAAAGAAGCCATTTCTTGAAATAATAAAGTGCATATAAAAGATACTTTTGAGCACTAGATACTGAACATTACAAAAATTACATAGAAAGAAATTTATTTCTAAGGTAACTGAATAAATGTTAGAAATGGTGCATTAAATGAAATCAGAGTAAGTATTTACATCCAAATTCACTCTGACTTTTGTCAACATTGACATGTTGAAGGCAATCCATTGATGTTTCAGTAACAGTCCAAATATTGAGCTGAGAAACATCTAAATTACTTAGTTTTTGTGCAGTAATTAGTAAACAAAAATAGGTTTTCTTTCATTTGTCTATAAATCTGGAGATTCATAGACCCCTTCCTTTGGGAAGGGGTATGGCTGTGCAGTTTGGGCTTCTTAGGACTTTAAAGCCAGGAGGAACATTGAAAGTATGGTGGATAGTGACAGGACAGTGAATAGGGTGTTTGCCTTGCACACAACTTACCCAGGTTCAACCCCCTGTCCTCCAAACCTGCCAGGAGTGATCCTGAGCACAGAGCCAGGAATAAGCCCTGAGCACTGCCAGGTGTGGCCCCGAAAAAAACAAAACATCTTGTTTAATAAACCCAGTTTTGCATACCAATGACCTTGGTAAAGGAGGGTTAGCAAGGCAGAGACTCAAGTCTTCTTGATCTTAGAATGTCCAATAATTTGACTGAAACAGCCTATTCAGTATCTGAACTCGTTGAAAATGAAAAATGGCTAACGGGGGGGGGGGGGGGGGGGCTCTGACCACTTCAAAAAGGTCAGTGAGTCATCCCCTCTCAAAATCAAAATTCTACGATGTTGAGACTAAGTGTTCAAGAGCAATTGATTTGAGTCTCTATCTTCATTCTGAAAGAGGCCAAGGGGGACCTGGGACAAAAACGTCAACAAAACACTTGGCTCCCCACACTCAGAGCTCCATGGGTACTTCCTGCAGACAAAAGGCTGGTGGACAATCAGGAACATGTCTGCCTGCCCACAGGTTGGTGGACACTGTCCTGTAGACCCTGTGTGGCAGCTGAAGGAGAAGGGAGTGAGGGCTCACACCCCATCACTCGCAGGAAGCACTTCCTCCTCCCCTAAGCTCTGTTCCTGCTTTTGAAGCCATCCCCCTCGCCCACACTCTCACCCACACAACCTCAGCCCCATGCTGCTTGTAAATAGGCATTAACAAGGGTCTATGGGTTAGCAATCAAGCTGCAGGGAATAAACCACCAGGTAAAAAGGGATTTCACTACCTGCCCCTCTGGGAGATTTACCATCATCTTAAGGCTGAACAGACAAGCTGTACTAACCTTTTGTTTATTTTCATTCCAACTAAATTGTTTTCAAAGATCCCATGAGCCTCTATTCGATTCTCAACAAAAGCCTTTAAGAGCCTTCCGATGGGAGAGGAACCTGTCATTTTAATATATGGAGAAAGGGGTGGCTGGTCACCTCTCCTGGTTCGCCTGGGGAGTCTGTCCCCAGTGCTATGGCTGAGAGCCTCCCTTTCACTCTCAGAGGATCTAGTTAGGAAATCAGGAACCTCAGTAACTCAGTAACTGGTTCATTTCAAAGGAGACATAATAATATGTCTACTGAGCATTTACTACATCACCAACTCTCCACGGAATAAAGCAAAATCAATATTCCTATTTTACATATGAGAAAAATCAATTCACAGAAATAAATAACTTGTCTAAAAATACACATTGACTTCAGAATCTGAGCTCTTTCCCACCACCCTACAGCCTTTGACTTGCTGGGTGTTTGCTCTAGAAAAATCTAGATAATCAGAGATGGTCTAATTTATACTTCACAGATAACAGAAAGAAGCTAAAGTCTCAAAAGAAACCAAGAAATCACAAAGTAATGTCCTTTTTTTCCTCTTTTTTGTTTCTGTTTTGTTTTGATTTGGAGATGGCCGCTGGACTAGAGCCATTACCAACTGGATTCCATGGGACATCAAAAGACCGCATGGCCACCCACCTACCAGATGGTCAGACTTCTTCATCAAGACCCTGAACAATCGGTTTGAGGCTCTTCGTGTTCCTAGAACGAACAGATGTCAGTGGGCTACACTAGCACACGACAGGGACAAATGGAGACATTACTGGGCCCGCTCAAGCAAATCGATGATTAACAGGAAGTCAAGTGATCAAGTTTTGTTTTGCCATGCGAGCAAGAGCCTGGCAAGCTACCCGTGACATATTCATATTCGATATGCCAAACACAGTAACAAGTCTCACAATGAAGATGTTACTGGGCCTGCTCGAGTAAATTTATGAACAACGGTAGGACAGTGCAGTGCAGTGCAGTTTTTTTTTTGTTTGGGGGGCCACACCCAGCAGTGCTTAGGAGTTACTCCTAGCTCTGCACTCAGTGATTACTCCTAGTGGGTTCAGGGAATCATATGGGATGCTAGGGATCGAACCCGAATTAGCCGTGAGCAAAGCAAGTACCCTACCCAGGCAGCCACAGTCTACTCTCCCCGCAGACTGTGCAGCAGAACTTGAAAGATCTCATCAATGCATATGATGCCAAAAACATCAACTACCAGGAAACAGAGTGAGGCATTCTGTCACAAGCTTGCCTGGGGCATCTCAGGGAACCATATTCCATGCTTCCATAAATTCAAACAACTCAAACAAAAACACTGTTTTCACAGCTTTCACAAAAGACTGGAGTTCTTCAGGGGCAAAATGCCTGTGTCTGGGGGATGATTCCAGGGCTATGAAGAGGAGGGAAAGAATTGCCTCACTAGGACAGGTACAGGAGTTAGGTCTCTGCCCAGTGAGCTCAGGTTAGACAGAAGACAGAAAGCAACACATCCACTCATTCCGTACCCAACATGGGCCAAGGATTCCCACAATCTTTGTCCTATTAGAACTGTTTGAACAGAAAATTGAAAATTGGGAAATTGGTGGTGCAGAGGTATATATATATGTATCTGAACCACAGAGCCAACAACACCATAAGCAGAAGACCCAAACTACCTCAACCAAACTAAAAAATGTGCCTCCCAATGAGGCAGGCTGAGGCATGGGAAGGAACCTAGGGACATTAGTGGAGGGAACTTGATGCTGGTAGTGGAATTGGCATTGGAATGTTGTATACCTGACACTCTGTTGTGAGCAATTTTGTAAATCACAGTGTCTTAATAAAATCAATTATTTAATGTTTAAAAAGAACACATGTTAGAGTCCAAGTTGTAATACATATGAGCAAAGCTGTTTATAGGTAGCTGGTCTAACACATAAGCCTATGGGACCGGAGAAATAGTACTATGAGATAGCACTTGCCTTGCATACATCAACCCGGGTTCCATCTCTGGCACCCCATATAGTCCCCCGAGCCCGCCAGGAGTGATCCCTGAGCACAGAGTAAGGAGTAAGCCTGAACACTGCTGGGTCCAGCCCTAAAATAAAACAAAACAAAAATAAGTCTAGGCATCTCAGCGACTTAATGCCAGGGGCTTTGATCTTGCTCAAACTCTAGTTGGTAACGAGAGGAGAGAGACAGCAGCGTCTTGCTTTAGAGGTGGCAAAGTGCCAGTACGCTTTCAAAGCTGCCTTTGAAGTTGACATGGGTCATCCACAGTCAGCCAGCATGACGGGAGAGGAAGTGAGGGAACCAGTTTTAAGGGTCAAGCCTAGAAGCAAGAAACCTTGCTCTGCCCACAGTTACTGCTGCACAGAAGCCTGGGGAAGATTCTGTGAGCTCAAAGGAAGAGAAACGGTACTATAAGCTAAGTTAGTCTCTGCTAAAGAGGTTCCTAGCACTCTCTGACTTTCTCCCCTGCCACCATCTCACCTCAGTCCACCTGCTCCTCTCCAGGGCATTCCACCTGCCAAAGAAAGAAAAAAAAGAACCACAGAGGATGGAATCCTGGAGAATAATAAAATTTAATCTGTAAGACAGACCAGTAGGAAGAGAAGCAACAAGGAAATCAGAGAACTGAAGGGAGGAAAAAGATGCTGCAGAGATGCCTCTAGACTCTGTGCCAGGCTGAATTTCAGATCCAGGAGGGGAGTGGGTGAGTTCCTCTTCCAGCCCTAGCAGAGCCCTGGCAGCAGAAAATCTCCAGAACCCAATCATCGCCATGCCTCATCCATGTATGCATCTGGTGAAAAAACTCAGGTTTGCAGGTTTTGTGACTGAAATATCCAGGCTCCCAAGGAGTCAAGGATGACTGACTATGTAAACTCTGGGTGGCTAGGGAGACCCTGTTCCACTCTCCTTCTCGCCACCTGTGTTCGTTCAGTGGTCTCCAGCCACTCCCCCTCTGGGGCAGCCCATGCCATGGGCAGACCAAGGAGGAAGCGAGGGCCCAGCTGGTTGATGACCAGTTGCCATTTACTCCATTCTACCCATGCACCTGTTCCAGTCTCACTAAGCTCCCCATTCTACTCTCACGCTGCCCCTCATTCCCATCTCCTGTCTCTCCCACTCATCTCTTCAAGCTCCCTCTTGCAGCTGCATCTCTCGTCTTTTCACGTGCCTGCTCCTGCATTCTGCCCCTGTATTCTTCTCTCTCTGGAGTGATAGCACAGTGGTAGGGCGTTTGCCTTGCACGCAGCCAACATGGCCGACCCGAGTTCGATTCCTCCGCCCCTCTCGGAGAGCCTGGCAAGCTACCGAGAGTATCTCGCCCTCACGGCAGAGCCTGGCAAGCTCCCCGTGACTTATTCGATATGCCAAACACAGTAACAACGAAGTCTCCAATGGAGACGTTACTGGGCCCACTCGAGCAAATCGATGATCAACGGGAGGGCCTTTACCTTTACCTTTACCTGCTCCCCTGGCTGGGCTCTACATGCTTCATCTTGCTGCCCTGGTCTCTCCCTCGCCTCTCTCCAACTCCCCCATTGGCGGTAGCCACCACACACCACCTGGTAGCAAAATCAACATAAGAAAGCTCAGGGGCAAAATACCAGTTAATTTTTGGATCGTGACAGAATTTGTCCATGACCATGCTCTTAACTTATAGTTAAGTATTATGGTACTTTGGCCAGGCCCATTTCAATGCCAGGGTAGCACATAGCTCATTGCTTGCCCTGGGTCCATCCAGTCCCTTGTTGGGACCCTGCTTTTGGGGATCTAGGAATTAAGGGCAACTGAGGCTTACATGGAGAGAGAAGATGTCCAGGAGGTAATATTATCTGGAGTCAATTAACTCCCAAGCCACAGGCTTGACTTTTTAACTGTCTTCCTGTATCCATACAAAAGGCATACTTAAGGTGTTTTTCTCCTTTCCTTTATCCAATAACTTAATTTACATCTTAATTAACATCTCAATTCTACTTCTTAATATTAGTTATTTTGTATGGACACAGTAAGAGATACATTGAGCTTACAGGGTGGGGACATCTGGGGACATCTTGCCACAGACTCAGACTACAGTGCTCAGGCCAGATTAATCATTCCTAACCCTAGCAGGGTCTGAATCTAGCAGTTAATTTTTGGATCGTGACAGAATTTGTCCATGACCATGCTCTTAACTTATAGTTAAGTATTATGGTACTTTGGCCAGGCCCATTTCAATGCCAGGGTAGCACATAGCTCACTGCTTGCCCTGGGTCCATCCAGTCCCTTGTTGGGACCCTGCTTTTGGGGATCTAGGAATTAAGGGCAACTGAGGCTTACATGGAGAGAGAAGATGTCCAGGAGGTAATATTATCTGGAGTCAATTAACTCCCAAGCCACAGGCTTGACTTTTTAACTGTCTTCCTGTATCCATACAAAAGGCAATTGCTCTGAAATAACTAACCATGCAAAGGACAGTAAGGAGAAGAGAAAGACACTCTTTACAAGTAAGAGTCTAATCAGGAGACAAAGGTCATTGACAGGTTGGGGGACAATCAACAAACACAAGCTCCCAGCAGCCAGGGAGGAAGGGCAAACCAGTGTTATGCTACAAGTGACCTACCCAGATCCCCCTGTTCCTCTGGAAGCCTGGAGGTCTCTCTCAAGAACTGCCTTGGTGCTGAATAAGCTCATTAACCGGCCATGTTTCAGAGACTCACAAATAAATCTTGAAAGAGATCTGTGAGCTGCAGAGATGCTTTGGACTCCAAAGTCACCATCCAGTTAAAAATTTAATCCCAGCTGTATTGCCCCATCAAAATTTTAGAATTCCTGGAGCAAGATCTCATCCTCTACACCACTGATATACCAGGAATAGCACACCACATTGGATGTGATGTAAAGCAGAAGACAACCAATCTCAATCAAGAAAATATGAAATTAGTCATAAAAAGGAATACAAAATAAATCATTTCAGTTCTGCTACTGGAGCAGGCTTGCGTGATGATTGGGAAAATAGAAAATGGTGGTGGGAAGGTGTAATGGTGGTGGGATTGGTGTTGAAATCACAAATCACAAATCATCCTGTTAATCGTCGATTGCCTCGAGCAGGCCCCAGTAACGTCTCCTTCATCCTAGCCCTGAGATTATATTCAAGGCTCTTTAGGAGAATGAGACCCATCATTGTTACTGGTATTTGGCATATTGGGTACGCCACGGGGAGTTTGCCAGACTCTGCCGTGTGGGCAGGCTACATTCGGTAGCCTGCTAGTTTGTCCAAAGTAGGAATGAGATAATAAGATGTCATAATAGGATGTCTCTGAGTCTTGGCCGTTGATGGGATTACACAGCGCCAGGGGGCCAGTTGGTGGGTGTGACCCCCGCCTACTGGAATTTGGAGGATCTGGGTGGAGGATGCTCGGCCCCAATCCGAGTAGGCTTGGAGATCTCGGCCCCGGAACCCTCGTGGCTTTGTCCCTCTGCCAGTACCTTCATGTGTGCGGAGAGTGGTCTCAGCATGGTGGTGGCTGGTCCTGGAGGTCTTTGGCTGCCGGAGCCCTGGTCGGGGTGGGGAAGAAAGCTCAACCGCTCCCCTCCAAGGGGCCCTGGCGGTGAGGACAGTCAGGCGTGGGGGCAGGAGACTGCACTGTTCTCTTCCAGGAGCTGGAGCGATAGCACAGCGGTAGGGCATTTGCCTTGCACGCAGCCCACATGGCCGACCCGAGTTCGATTCCTCTGCCCCTCTCGGAGAGCCCGGCAAGCTACCGAGAGTATCTCGCCTGCACGGCAGAGCCTGGCAAGCTCCCCGTGAAGTATTCAATATGCCAAACACAGTAACAACAAAGTCTCCAATGGAGACGTTACTGGGCCCGCTCGAGCAAATCAATGAACAACGGGAGGGCCTTTACCTCGGTGTTGAAATATTGAATGCAAAAAATCACTGTGAACAATTTTATAAAAATAGCACAGCGGGTAGGGCGTTCGCCTTACAAGTGGCCAACATGGCCGACCCGAGTTCAATTCCTCCGCCCCTCTCGGAGAGCCCGGCAAGCTACCGAGAGTATTGGATATGCCAGACACAGTAACAACAAAGTCTCCAATGGAGACGTTACTGGGCCCGCTCGAGCAAATCGACGATCAACGGGAGGGCCTTTACCTTTACCTTAAAAAAATAGATTAATGCATAGATCAGAACAGTTTTCCTGAGATAAAGTTTATAATATAGCTCTATGAGTAGCAAGGTTTTACAGTGGGAGAAAAAAATAAGTAAGGGGCTGGAGCGATAGCACAGCGGGTAGGGCGTTTGCCTTGCACGCAGCCAACATGGCTGACACAGGTTCGATTCCCAGCATCCCATATGGTCCCCCGAGCACCGCCAGGAGCAATTCCTGAGTGCATGAGCCTGGAGTAACCCCTGAGCATCGCCGGGTGTGACCCAAAAAGAAAAAAAGAATAAGTAAATGAAGGGAGGAAAAAAACCTGAGGACCCAGAGACAGATTTCCAGGGAGTAAGACAAGAACGCTAACTTGCCTTCCTGCCTCAGCAGATGGTGCTGAGGATTGAATGAGCAGGGAGAAAATGAAAGTGTTCTGAAAATGGTTCGGTGCTGGCGTAGCTAAAAGACCATCACTGATCCTCTGCCTGCTTCTTGTCCCTGGAGAAAACAGTGCCCGTCCCTGGAATCACTAGGTCTAACTCTCTTCACTGACTTTCTGGGCTCACACAACAGCAACAAGGCATGAGCCACTAATGCCTAAGGGCCTGGACAAATGCTACCAAGATTCTAGAATTTTCCAAAGTCAGGAGATGGCCCTAAATGCCCTGCCACAGAGGTAGGGTAGGATAGGGGGATGGGGGGTAGGAGGGATACTGGGACTGGTGGTGGTGGAGAATGGGCACTGGTGGAGGGATGGGTATTCAACCCAGGAACAAAAGGGATGGGCACTTGATCATTGTATAACTGAAACCCAAGCACAAAATTTGTAAGCCTATAACTGTACCTCATGGTTTTTCACTAATAAAAAAAGAAAAATAAATAAATAAATAAATTTTAAAAAACATTTGTAAGTCTACAACTGTACCTCATGATGTTTCACTGATAAAAATTTAAGGAAAAAAAAAGAGATGGCCCTAAACCCCCAAGAGGTGACTTGAGGTGACTTGCATCCCAGAGACTTGCATCCTTGGATCCTCCGAGGGACACTTTGCCCATTCTGGCACTGGAGAGAGAGAGAGAGAGAGAGAGAGAGAGAGAGAGAATAACTCCAAGAAGTCTTTTGTGCAGGAGGGTGGGGTGGGAGGAGAAAAGGAGTGTTTCAGATGCTTTTTCTAAATTTAATTATATGTCATTTTCTAATTGTACTTATAATTGTGTAATTATCCCCAAGTATTTTTCTTTAAGTAATAGAACTCATAATTACATACTAATTGAAATGTGTAATCTCATCATTAGGATATGTAAATATATAATAGTGTGAAGATAAGGTAATTAAAATTCCTGGGCTGACTCGGCTTGGAAAAACCTGTGACACATTCCTGCCCCTGGTCCAAGATTCTCTGCTCCCTTAGGCTCTGAAATTCTACCTGGATCAGGAAGATAAAACTCTCAGACAGAGGAACCATATGATGAGACCATCCTATATAAGCCATGGGGCCATGGGGTTTTCGGTCTCCCTCTCCTCACCCCTACGCAAAGCATCCTGGGAATTTCCCCCACGTCCATGCTCTTCCCATCAGGATGGAGCTGAGAGTTGCAGCCAGGCTGACTATGAACAGTCTGGTAAGTCCCCGCTGCTCCGAAGTGCAGAACTCCAAGAGGGGCACATTAGCCACAGCAGACTCAAATAGTGCCTAAGAGGAAAACTAAATACCCTGGGTCTGAGGAGTCTCCAAAGAAACAGTGACAATTAGATCTTCGATAAAAGAAGACTGATTCTAGAGATTGGGTGACGGAGGCCAGGAAGTCCTGTGAGCTCCTGCAAGCAGAAAAACTAGGAAAGCTGGTGTCATTAACAGGGATCTGAAAATCAGTGGCTGACAGCCTGAGCCTGTCTGCATCCTAGAGAACCAGGAGCCGAGACGTGTGAGGGCTGAAGGTGGAAGACTCAGCTTCAGCAAAGAGGGCAAATCCCCCAGGCGGAGAAACTGATGAGGTCCACCCCTCTCCAAGCAGACCCACTACTTTACTGATTCCAAAGCTAATCTCTCAGCTCACCCAGAAATAATGTCTTCATATCCCAGAATCCAGAAAACTAATTCAGAAAACTAACCAGCATACTTCCCGACCACAGCCCTAGGACACACAGGACCAAACACACATCAAGATGGAAAGTTTGGGGACTGGAGCAATAGAACAGCAGGTAGGGCATTTGCCTTGCACATGGCCGAAATGAGTTCGATTCCCACCATCCCAAATGGTACCCTGAGCACAGCCAAAAAGATGGGAAGGTTGCTCCATGGATTCATTCAGGGAGACCCACTTCAGGATCACTCCGGTAGGGTGCAGCCACACAACAGCCCCACGATGGAGCAGTGTACCAGCCTCAGGTACAGCTCTCTGCTTCCTGCCCTGATGCTGAGCTAAATCCTGGGCATACTGATTCAGATCAAACCCGACCTATCAGAGATGCTCGGGCCTCCCTTGAGGGCAGCAGACACATCCCAGCACTAAGAAAACCTGGTGAGGTGGGCCTTTGACCCAGATGTGGGACAGTGAGGAGGACAGGAGGGAGAGGCCTCCAGAGGAAGTGACAGCTCAGTCAGGCCTGAAGAACGCGTGCAGGATGGACCTGGTGGAGGAGAGAGAGGAGAGGATGTGAGGTGCGGGGACCAGCTGGAAGGTGAACATGGGTCAGTTCAACATGCATGAAGCCTCCCGCAGGGGTCAGGAGAGACGGGGTATAGAGGGCACTGGAACCAAGTCTCTGTAACTTACCACTCTTTTTGCTTACTCTTGGGGAAAGCTGGACAGATGAATGGACTGGCGGGAATGAGAATGAATATGAAAGTCTTGGCTATCACAATAGCCTGAATCTGGAAACAACCCAAGTGCTCAAGAATAGATGACTGGCTAAAGAAACTTTGGTACATCTATACAATGGAATACTATGCAGTTGTTAGGAGAGATGAAGTCATGAAATTTGCTTATAAGTGGATGGACATGGAGAGTATCATGTTAAGTGAAAAGAGTCAGAAAAAGAAGGGTAGACATAGAAGGACTGCACTCATTTGTGGAATATAGAATAACATAATATGAGCCTGTACCCAAGGACAGTAGACACAAGGGCCAGGAATATTGCCCCATAGTTGGACACCTGACTCATGAGCTGGGGGAGAAGGCAGCTGGAATAAAGAAGGGATCACTGAGTCAATGATGGTTGGAGGAATCGTTCAGCATGGGAGATGTGTGCTGAAAGTTAGATAAAGGACCAAACATGATAACCTCTCAGTGTCTATATTGCAGATCATAATGCCCAAAAGCAGAGAGAGAGTATGGGGCAAATTTTCTGCCACGGAGGCAGAGGTAGGGTTGGAAATGGGGGTATTGGTGGTGAGGAATGTGCACTGGTGGAGGGATGGGTGTTTGATCATTGCATGATTGAAACTCAAACATGAAAGCTTTGTAACTGTATCTCATGGTGATTCAATAATAAGAAATAAATTTTTTAATGAAGGTCTTGGCTAGACCGTGAGACCTGAAGCAAAATTGGAGACTGTGCAACCCCCACCCCCAGCTGATGAATTCTTTTGCAACATGTCTGCGACGCACGAACTGTGACTGTGACATCGATAAGAACTTCTGATTTCCTCATCCCAGGATGACAGGGCTGGCAGAGCGGAGGCCCAAACCTGAGCATTCCTCTTCTCTGCGTGCTCATTCTGGGGTCAAAGAGAGGCTCCCCTGAGCCATCATCACCTCTCAACAACTCTGGCCCCTTCTATAGATGCACACAAACACACACAGTCAGCAGAACCAGAGAATTTCTTCCATCCAGATACCCAGATTGGTATTTCCCCCACTTTCATATTTAAGCACGAGAATTTTGAGGTTCATTCTCTGGCCCTCAGCGGTCTCAGAGGGGCCTGGGGCCCTGAAGGATCCCAGAAGTGGGTCTCACACTGGGCTCCCGAGGCAGGGTGAGGGGAGCAGGCGTTGCAGCGGGTTTGAGTGGCAGAGAGGAGGAGGGGGGAGGCTCCGTGCAGGGAACCCCGTGGAAGCCCTTGGTGACAGGTTGGGTGTGGGAGGAGAGCGGAGGGGAGGTTAATGTCAGATACTGGAAGGAAGGTAAGTCAAGCCCCGACCTAAGTGTATTTTAAGTACTTTTTCTGTAAACAGTCAGGTGAGGGCTCACTTGATCTGGATATAGTGTCCCCAGATGCCAGCATCTATTGAGAGAACCCCTATCATAACTGAATCCGAAGAATATTTTTCACTGTTGCTTTTTTTCTTTGAATTCATTGGAAACATCGGAACCACAGAATGGGCTGAAATAACAATCACGTCAGCAGCCCAATTCCACCAGGAGAGGGTGGTAAAGGTGGGGGGGATATGAGAAATAGGACCCAGAAGAGGTCTCTGGGATCCTGAAGAGATAACAGGGACCTTCTTCCTGAGATTGTCTGGGAATCCTGGAATCTCAACTACAGCCACTGCCACTGCAAAGGCCAGTCCCTCGCCTGATGACTGAAACCCGAACCCAATTGGGTGGAAAGACAAACTGAGAATTTAGTGATCAGTACATACCGGTTGGCTGCTGATGAGGTAGCCTTATTGATGAGCAGCTATCAACTAGCCACTTACATTTTGCTGATTGGCTACATGAGTAAGTGAGTCCATAGGTGTTCAGAGGTGGCTGCCTGCTTCAAATGAGTGAATGAATGAATGAATAAGAGCTATTTAATAAGAAGGTTGGTTGTTTGCATGGATGAATTAACAAACAGATTTTCCACGAATAGCAGATGTTCCATAAGTGTTGGCTGGTTCAGTGAATGAGCAAATAAATATTCCTAAAATATAACAAAAGCCTGGAGCCAAAGTCAGAGAGGACATAAGTGGGAGTGAAGCGCGCCCTTGTCCCTGCCCGGGGAGGATGGCAGGGGGAGCCCCAACTCTGGCTGCTCCTGCAGATGGCCTGGGGCACCTGGGGGGGGGGGGGTTGAGATGGCTCAGGGCCATCTCCCCACCAGCCAAGGACCAGCCTGGCATGGGGGGAGGGGGAGAGTGGTGGTAGATGCTGCATTACCTGGCCCCAGGGAACATGGGTGTGGGCTAATTGGCTCATCCCTGGCCCTGCTTTACCCCTGATGCAGCGCTGGCAACTCCCACCCTCAGCTAATGAATTATTTTGCAACATGTCTGGAGATGCATGAACTAGAAATCTTACACATGTTGGAGGATTTTTTTCCATTTCCATTAAATATGCCATTCACTTGGCGAGTAATTAAATGTGCAAAATAATGGGCTCTAATTTCCATCTTAAATGACTTCCTAGGAGCTGCTGAAAGGGAGATGCAGGGTGTAATTTTCTGGAAGTGCCTTTCCTTCCCTCCCCAACGCACCCCCCCCAAGCTTTTTAGAACATGGAAGGGAGTGGGGAAATGAGTAAAATCAAGTCAGTTTTGATAATGCTCCACATGTGAGTCATCTGCAACCCCGAACCCTTGGCGAAGGAGACCAGAGCCTGCAGCCTGCAAAGCCCACGCTAAAGCCCGGGGCTGCACAGAGGAGGCTGACCTGGGGGTCTCAAATGGGGCAGCTGGAGAAGTTGGCAGCATGGTAGGCATGAGTTCCACCTCAGCAGAACTGACCATAGACGAGATCCGTGTGCCCGAAGGATCTGACAGCAGGCGAGGTGCTTGCCTCCCATGCGGTGACCCCAGTTCCATCCCCAACACCACATTCGGTGTCTCAAGCAGAGAGCCAGGATCAGCCCCCGAGCACTGCTGGCTGTAATCCAAAAAATAAAGATCTAGTCTTCCTCTCCTCCCTGAGGCACCAGCATGAGCACACATTTCCCATGCACACATACTACATATGCATCCACTTATGCATGCTACCCACATGCCACACATGTGTGCACGTGTGCACAAACATGCACATGCCATACACACTTGTGCATATATTCACGTGTGCGCACACATCATACATGCACACACGCATACATGTACATACCACACACATGTGCACACGTATACACACATGTACAGACCATACACACATGCACACTTGCACACATACCACACACTGTACATGCACACATGTGCGCACACATGTGCACCTCACAACCACACACACCACAATTGCACACACCACAACCTCACATACCATACATGCACACATGCACACACATGCATGTGTGCACACACAGCACACAGGTGTACACACATCATACATGCACATGCATACACGCACAGCTTCCCTTCTGTCACTAGGATTACCTATCCAAGCTGAACATGGCACAGCAATGGACGGGCCAAGGTGGGATTGCCCTCCCAAGAAGCCCCCTGGGGAAGTCAGACACCGACAGTCACCTGCCCAAGTTGTGTACCAATAGCAGGGAGTCAAACAGGGTCCACCTGTCTCTCAAGCTCACAGCTGTCAGTGTTCGGACCAGGCTGCTCTGTCTATAGTGGACAGGATGGAAGTTCAGAGTGTGTCTGAGAAGTGAACAGTGAGAATAGGTGGGAAACCGGTGACCTTGAGTGACTGCTCCTTCCCCCATGGCGTGGCCCTGGGTTCTATAACCCAATAAGTGTTTTCTGGGTTCCTCTCAGCTCTTGTCTGACGCGGCCTCCTAAAGGACCCCACTCCACTCCCAGGCTGCTCCTTGGTTGGAGCAGAGCCTCCACGTTTACCAACCAAACTGTTTCTTTTCATGCTGTCTTCATTCTCCCTTCTACTCCAGGCCTCCTTCTGACCTATTAATGCACTTTCCAGACTTGGGCTACCAGGGGTCAATCCACAAGGTGGTTTACTTAGTTCCTTTCAGATGCCCAGAGGGGTGGGGACTCAGCCTAATTTGTAACCCACAGCCTTCTCAAACCCTTTTCCAGACTCGGGTTGTATCAAGTTGGATGTACACAGACTGGTTGTGGGGTGGTCACAGTCCTTCTCTTGGACCCGTCAAAGTCAGGACAAGGGAAAGGGGAGCCCTGTCTGAAGACCCTGGCCTGGGTCCGAAGAATCTCTGAGGAGAGAAGAGCTCCCAGGGCTAACAGGCAAGTCCTGAACATATATGACGATGATGACACCTTGGCCATCTCTGTCCTCCCTCACTCACAGTGCTACCTGAGTGTTTGCCTGCGAAGCCCAATTCCTTCTTGCCTCTTCCTGCCTTGCCAGTTCTGCCTCAAGGAAGTCTTCTTGGGCTGCTCTGGGGCCTTCCTCAAGGTGAGGAGAGGAAGGGGGAGGAAGGCAGAGTAAAGGTGGGGTTCAAGGTGCCTCCTGAGGAGGCATTCTCCCCTCCAACAGGTGAGCGACACCGCAATGCCAACGAAGGGAAGAAATGGGGTGTCACTTCCATGTGCCAGTGCTGACTCAGGGTCTCAACCGTGTCTGTTCCAGATACCTTCTGCATTGGGTTTGAGTCCCTATTCTGTTTCTGTTGTTGGCTCTGCGGTATGGGCAGGTGATCTGAGGTCTTCGGGCCTCCATTTCCATAACTCTTAAAGGCCCTCCCGTTGATCGTCGATTTGCTCGAGCGGGCCCAGTAACGTCTCCATTGGAGACTTTGTTGTTACTGTGTCTGGCATATCGAATACTCTCGGTAGCTTGCCGGGATCTCCGAGAGGGGCGGAGGAATCGAACTCGGGTCGGCCATGTTGGCCGCGTGTAAGGCGAACGCCCTACCCGCTGTGCTATCGCTCCAGCCCAGGATTGGATTTTTGTGACCACCACATGAGAAAAATGCCAACCAAGTGCTTCACCCGAGGGCTTAGCATGCAGTGTTGTATTACCTAAAAATATTAGCCACTGGTATTATGAACCCACTATGCTACAACCTTAGGGTGTTTGAAATACCCAACGATCCCCTTGACAACCAGTGCCTATAATACACTTCATATAAAAATATGTTCCCAAGGAATGTTTTAACCTTGCTGGCCTACAGAACCCATGATGGGGATTTATGAATAAGAGATCAGGAGCTACTGGATAGAAGTTAAATTCCTTCCTAGCCAAAGTGAAGCCATTTCACAATCGATGACAGTGGAAACAATTACTCTCCCCAGGGGCACTGGGCTGAAGAGGTAGTACTGGCACAGTCACGTTTAGCTTTCCCATGGAATCTGGACTTGGGAAGTCCACAGTTTCTGTTGAATTTTTCTTTAAGATAAAGGATTTGAAGCAGTTTGTGTAGGCATGAGCATTGCCACACTCCTTTCCATCTTTTGTGCAATAATCTGAATCCTCTCTGGGGGTGCACAAAGACATTCCAGCTCAGAAGGAGGAAAGAGAGCAGTTGTTGAGGAGAAACTAGGCAGAATTCAGAAAACATAAGGTATGGGCTAAGCTCAGAAGCCCCATTAATGACTTGAGATCATGAGGTAGAAGGGGGCTTTGGGGACCACCCTCTTTCCTCTCATTCACCTGGCACATGAAAACTGTGGGTCGGTAAACACGGGACAAAGTTTTCAGCTAGTTCGATATGGGACTGGGACATCCTGACTTTTGTTTGGTTGGTTTGCTTTGAGCTTTGGGCCTCACCTGGTGGTGCTCAGGGCTTACTCCTGGCTCTTCACTGAGAGGGGCTTCTGACGAGGCTCAGGGGAGCATTTAGGGTGCTTGGTGTCAAAGCCAGATCAGTCATATGGAGATCAAACCCAGGTCAGCCATATGCCAAGGTAAGGTCCCTGCTCTGCCAACTCTCCTATCTCTCCAGTACCATTTTGGCTGTTTCGATGCGCTCAGTCTAGTCTTCACTGAATAAGATTTCCTTGGAGGAGGGAAGAAGGCTGTTTCCTTCTAGAGAGCACCGCTGCTTCGCAAGAGACAATCACATGCAATTCCTTATCAAAAACCAGGCATCAAGATGCGCGCTGAAAGTAGACTATAGATCAAACATAATGGCCACTTACTATATGTATTGCAAACCATAACACTCAAAAGGAGAGAAAGAGTAAGAGGGAACATGCCGCCACAGAGACAAAGGGGTGTGCATGGTGGGGGGGCGGCAGGAGGGATACTGGAAACATAGGTGGTGGAAAATGGGCACCGTAGAGAGATGGGTACTCGATCATTGTATGACTGAAACATAATCACAAAAGTTTATAAGTCTGTAACTATCTCACAGTGATCCATTAAAAATATAAAAATAAACAAACAACAATACAAAACAAAACAATGAATAAAAGAAACCAGGCACCAGCATGGGCTCCCTGGACCAGCCAGAGTCCTGGAAAAGTAGCTTTTCCTTCACCGCCCACTCCCAAACACACACACACACACACACACACACACACACACACTGTGGCACCCTGGGTTTTTAAGTGACTTGGTTAAGCATGTTTACATCTATGGTCAAGCTCCCTCCACAAGTCAATTTATCTGGAAAATTAGAACCACAAGTTTCCAATCATGAACACAGAGTGAAGAATGTTTAAATGAGTCACAGTTCAATAGCCACATTTTTCAAAAGATGGCTTGGTAAGGGGGTACAGAGAGAAAGGACAGCAGATAAAGTGCTCACCTCACATGTGGCTCATCTCACTTTGGTCCCCAACGCCACATATGGTTCCCAAGGGCATCATGAGGAGTAATCCCTGAGCACAGAGCCAGGAGTAAGCCCTGAAAACCACTGGGTTTACCACACACACACACACACACACACACACACACACACACACACTAGAAGAGGTTGGAGTCTGAGGGGTGATCCCAACAGAGGAACTGTGGCTGCTGGAGCACAGCTGTCCACAGGACCCTTCTACATGAACCCGAACTCAGAGGATCCCAAGGAGACTCCATCTCCCAGGTCTTCCCAGCATCAGTCCACAGAGAAGACAGTGCCACAGAAAGTAAAGATACATGTTGGGGGGGGGGGGGGTGCTGGAGCGATAGCACAGCGGGTTGGGCGTTTGCCTTGCACGCAATTGACCCCGGTTCAATTCCCAGCATCCCATATGGTCCCCTGTGCACCACCAGGAGTAATTCCTGAGTGCAGAGCCAGGAGTAACCCCTGTGCATTGCCGGGTATGACCCAAAAAGCAAACAAACAAACAAACAAAAAGATGCATGCTGGGAGTGGTGCATGGTAGAAGGTATGCATGTATGAGGCCTGGGTTTGAGTCACAACATCTGGGAAAACACTAAGGTTTACTCTCGGGTCTTTGGAAGGATACAGGAAAATAAGCTGTAAAAGTGAGGGCATGGCCAGTGGACTGGCCCCCTCTGAATCCAGTCCCTGCCCACCTGCTCGTGACTCTCGTCCCTTCTTCGCCACTGTCTCCAGCTCCTTCTTCAAAGAGAATCATTGGGGGCGAGAGATAGTCCAGAGGGGAGGGTACTTGCCTTGCATATGGCTGACCCAGGTTCAATCCCTGGCACCACATGTGATGCCCTGAGCACCTTGAGTGATCCTTGAGCACAAAGCCAGGAGTAAGTACTGAGTACAGCTGGATGTGACCCAAAAACCAAAAAAAAAAAAAAAAAAAAAACCAACAAGAGCAACAAAAGGAGACCATTAATTCCACCACCCATTTCTGGATAACCTATGGGAAGTTGCAAATGGTCATTAACCTCTTCCACTCCTCGGAAAAGGTCTGAGCCAGCTCCTACTATGTCAGATTCTTTAAGGGTGAATGACCGAGAACTCTTAAGTAGCAGCATTCATTTCCATGTTCATCTCCTGCATCTGTCATGCTGATTCTTTATAAAGGTATGTATGACCTTTCAGCTGCGAGGGAAGTAAACAAAACTGCGGTAGAAGTCCACGAGAAGGGCTTGTTCAGGATTAGTCAGCTGGTAGCTGGAGAAGCGGAGTAGCTACAGATCTTCTGTACCATAAACACAACTGACTGAGGCACCTGCTGTAGAGAGGAGCCCTGAGGTACAAGCACTGTGGAGTGCGAACTCTCCCAGAAGTCGGGTCGTGTCTCAAGGTCATACACATTGCAGTTCATTAGCTGAGACACCTGTCTGGGGCTACATGGCCTTGGAGGCTAGTCTGCAGAGGGGCTGGGGGTGCGAGCTCAGTGGTACAGGCAGAGAATGCAGAGAAGGAAGATACAGGGAAGGCCACAAGAGACCGGAGCAATAGTACAGCAGGTACACAACACAGCCTTGTACACAGATGACTCGGGTTCAATCCCCAGAACCCACAACGGTCCCCCAAGGTCGCCAGGAGTGAGTCCTAAGCACAGAGCCATGAGTAACCCCTGAGCATCGCTGGGTGTGACACCCAAACAAACAAAACAAAACAACAGAATCACTAACAAGGCAGTTTCAGACAGTGATGGGAGCTACAAAGATCATCACAGATGGAACAGTTTAGAGAAAAAATACACCGGAAATGCATCAGGGAAGTCCAGGGCTAGTAACTCCAGTGTTCAGAGATTCGGGGAGAGGGAAAAACGAGCACTGGCAAAGATGTCAGAGGCGATTTCATAGATGTGGAGCCTTGCGTTTGACCTTGAAGAAAGACCAATTTGGTTAGATGGGGGGGATGGGAACAGGGTCTTCCTGATGCAAGAGCCAGAACAAAGAAAGCAGAAGCAGGGGGGCATTTTCTGAGCACCTATGACACCACATGCTGTCACGTCTCTCATAGCTGTGACACCTCTCTGGCTCCCCCATCATATCCCTTTCTCTCACCACTCCCCAAGAGTCTATTACAGCCTTTCTTGATGCTGGACATCAGACATAACAAGCTCCGTGAAACAGTCCCCAGCAGGAAATTCCTTTCATTTGCCCTGAAATATACTCTTTCTTGGGGCAGAATGGGGGAAAGGGAATGTTTGAACCATACCCAGCAGTGCTCCAGGCTTACTGAAGTGGCTGGAGTAAGTGGTCAGAGGCCATCAATGGCTCAGTGGCCAGAGATCACTCCTGGTGGAGCTCAGGGGACCCTGTGGAGTGCTGGGGGTTGAAACTGGCTGGCCATGTGCAAGGTAAATATTCTGTCCATTGTCCTATGTCTCCAGCTTCCTGAAATAAAGCCTTTCCAACTTCAAGGGGTGGTGGGCACTCTGAGACCTAGAAAACAGGTCACTGACCAGACTGATGATGACCCAGTTCTAGAATGTGCTGCTCTGGTCAATGTGTGTGACCCTGACCAATGGGTCTTTGCTAACGCAGTCCTCCAGGGCAAGCATTAGTTCTTGAGAAAATTCAGTCTGGCCTTTGGAGACCTCCTGCTAATAGACTGGCTTTGCAGTTCTTCCCTCGCCCTGTTGTTTCCTATTAATTTGGTGGCTTTGCCGCTTCATTTGCATTTCAGTCTCCTCTTAGATTTCACAACCTCCTACCCTCAGAGGAAACTTTTTTTTTGTTTAGTTTGGTTTTGGTTTTGGGACGGCACCTGGCAATGCTCAGGGTTTACTCCAGGCTCTGTGTTCAGGGATCAACCTAGCCGTGCTCAGGAGACCATATGGGATACCAAGGATCAAACCCAGGTCAGCCAGCACAAGGCAAACACACTATGTAATGTGCTATCTCTCCCACCTCCCAACCCCCTTCACAGAAAACATCAGGGGCTTTTTCTCTTTGCTTAGAAAGACCAATATGAGAAAAGTGTGTGTCAGAAGGATTCTAGAGCGAGGACCTCGCCCATCCACAGTCTTGGCCACCAACCATCTATCTGGTTACAGTTCTGGCCCCCACCTGCCATAGGTTCTTGGGACAGTTTCCTGTCAGAGAGCATTAGGAATCCAAACCATGGATGGTTCCGACCCAACTCGAAAATTGGGCTATATCCCATCAAAATTCCTATGTAGGTTAGGCTTCCCCACTCACACACACACACACAAACACACACACACAAACACACACACACACACACACACACACACACACACTTTGATTACACATTACATAATATCTGCTGAGAGTCCAAACTGAACATCAGAAGAACAATTCACATTCTGTAACTGACACTCAGGGCAAGAGGTGAAAATTAAGTGGCTAATGCAACATTCTTTCACAAGTAAAAGATATTTAACCTTGGGAATCTAATGGAAAGTCTTACCTTGAAGACTAGAAGGCACGGTGATGGGACGTTCAGGGCTAAAGTTAGACTGGGGGTTCAGGTCCCAGCTCAGCCATTTACTAGCATTGTGACTTTGGACAAGATGCTTAATCTCCTGGTGTCTTCACCACTTCTTCATCTGTAAAACAGAGATAGCAAGAACAATCATCTCAGAAGGCAAAGTTGGAGTTACTGATATAGATTAAACACACACACACACACACACACACACACACACACACGCACACATCAATCTGGGCTGGAGAGATGATAGTACAGTGGGCAGGGCACTTGCCTTGCATTTAGCCAACCTAGATTCGATCCCCAGCATCCCATAGAATCCCCTCAGCCCCACCAGGAGTGATCCCTGAGCACAGAGTCAGGAGTAAGCCCTGAGCACCACCAGGTGTGATCCAAAAATCACATCACGGCTATGCCCAATGCTTAGGAGGTACTTGGGAAAAGACTGCAGTCACCAGTGTCCATTTGTGGCAGCTCAGAGTATGTGCCAATAGGACGGTTCAGTTAGACCCCGTATCTACAGGGGTCACTCAATCTCTTGACATCCAGGATATCAAGCTATCCCAATATGCACAGTTATATCAGACAAGAATCAAGGCACAGTGCTATGAGAAAGCGAAGGCTGATGTAGCTACCTTGCCTGTTCCCAGAGAAAAGCCTCTCACCATACACACTGAAGAAGTGTGTATGGACGCAGCCCTGACTCTCCATGTCAGCCACAGTGAGAGCCAACACACAAGTCACATAACACCCTTCACTGCCAAGGGAGATAAAACCTCTTATTATCTCCTGTTTCCATGTGATTTGGGGAGTCGGGGGGAATCTCAAATGCTTGATTTAATGTTTAGTTGAGATATACTTTAATCATCTAAAGCCACAGACCCAATTTTGGTACCTGGAGAAGACCTCAACCCATTAATTTAGGATGCCAAGACAGAACTTATTTTTATGCGGGCCTCTGAATGAAGCCTTCCCTTTCTAATTAAAGAGCGCCCTGAGACTGAAAGTCAAGCTGTGAAAAATCCATTGCTATTAGCAACTACTTAACTCTACAAGTCAAGAAGATTTCTCCAGGCTATTTAACTGGGCACTGAAACAGCCAGAACTCTTCATCTGATGCCAACATTCAAATGCTGTGCTCTTCCTTAGAATCATCAGAATGGCAATATCCTACACACTGGTTTTACACCAAGCAGAAATCACCTAAATTTAGCATCTAAAATAAATGCATAAGATATTCCTTTGCCTCTTAAATCTTTTAGGGGTCCAAATATTTTTGTCCTTAATGGAAGTGTGGTGGATCAGTGAGATAGGACAGTAGGTACAATGCTTGCCTTGCCTACAGTCATTCCAGGCATCCCATATGGTCCCCTGAGCATTGCCAGGAGTGATTCCTAAGTGCAGAGCCAGGAGTGACCCCTGAACATTGCCTGGTGTGATTCCCTCCAAAAGAGTATGGAACCCCAGGCCAAGAGATAGTACAGAGGGTAGGGTTCCTGGCACCTTACTAACCTGACTTCAATCCCCAATACCACATATGGTCCCAATGTACCACCAGGAGGGATCCCTGAGCATCAAGTCAGGAGTAAACCCTGAGCACTACCAGGTGTGACTGATTAAAAACCAGAAAGAAAAAAATAATTATGAACCCAACTCTAGTGTCCCCCAAAAGTCACCTTTATATTTTCCCAGAGGAAGTTCTTCATTATACACTCCTATCATCTGATTATCTGAAAGTATACAACGCACATTATGTAACTGCACAGACTGAGTATTTACTATATACTCTCACTTTATATGACTATATTGTATAGAAGAGTGTATATATACTCATTTAAATTTCTCTTATATAATGTATATCACTACATGAGAGTATATATACTTATTAAATGATCATATGTCATATGACAATGTATAAACATACATATATGACTCTAAACTATATAAATATTCTCTTGTTATGTGTATCTATGGCAGGACTTCTCAAACATCACTGGGCTTATCTATACTCATTAAATGATTCCACATAATGTATGTTAGTTGGCTATGTGCAACTATACATATTACATGATTTCATAAGCTATATAAATGCACTCCTGTTCTGCCTATCTATAGCAGGGATTCTTAAGCTGTTCACACTCACCACTCCTTTTCACCTGAGAAATGCAGCAAGAGCTCAGGCTGTCAGAAATGCCTTGGATACACTGTGTATGGTTTTGAATTTTTTATCTCTGCACACTCAGAAACCTTTGACTGAGGCCCACGTCTCTCCCAAACCCCACATTCAGTTACATGACACCATATGGGGTCAGAAGGAAGCTACGGTCTTTATACACGCTTGTTTGTGTGTGTTGTATGTAGCATAGTATGACTTTATCATTTATATTACATGACCATTGGATAAGTGTATATTCACATATGTAACTGTGCATAAGTTGTATTATGACAATATGCCTTCATAATGACCATATCTGATGAGAATAATAGACTTTCATCATATACATTTGCTCTCACCACATATGACTAATACTGTGACTGTATAAATGTGCTCTGTGGTGTGAGTGCCGTCTGATTTACTGTTCTGAACTTTCCTCCCATTTACCAGAAGACAAAGTGCGGAGCCACATATTCACTGGCATGGGCACCCGCTCCAGGCCCACAGCACAGAACTGCCATAGAGAACCCTGGCAGTTTCCCAATATAGCAAGGATTTCATGCTGTTCCCTTGGCACCAAGGACCTTCATCCTCTCGTTCCCCTGACCCGCACCCTGCCCCCATCCCACCTCAGTGCTCACAGGCCAAGGCCCGCCTCAGACAGAATCTCCTCAGCTTCTGAGACACACTGAAGTGCCTCACATCTGGCTCTGGACTGAGGTGATGGCCTGTCTCCATGTTGTCACGCGACTCTGATCATTATCTGCCACACTGAGGACTTTATTTTTATCTTCTGGCACACAACAGGTGTCTGATAACACTGAAGAGAAGGAAGAAAGAGAGGAGGCAAAGGAAACGCTTAAGGGAGAACGGGAGATAGGCAGGGAAGGTCAGGGTTCAGGAGGAGAGACACACAAAGGCAGAAGGTCCCTGTGATAGGGACTAGCCCAACAAGGGAGGCACAGACTGAGGCAGCCCCAACCTCATCTGCCTCCTTGGGGGTTTGGAGGAAGTGCCCAGAGTGTGCCCAAAAGTGCATCCGTGTGGCGACACTTGACTCTTTCTAGATGATTCCTTTGATCTCACTTTAGTTCCATAAAAATAAAACATGAGGCAGTGCTGCTCCTATTCAACAGATGAAGAAACTGAGGACAGGAATATAAGTTGGCCAAGATTCCTTGGAGACCCTAATCTGGTCCTCAAAAGATCCCCCCCACACACACCCAAGTGTGTCCCTGTGTCCCTCTGAGGGAGTGGGCGTGCTTTGGCTGGTGCTGTGGAGAATAAGCTTTGTTTTTCCTACAAGGCTCACAGAACTGTGAACCAGAGGCATCATCTCTGTCTTGGACTTCTTATTCTGCACAGACACGTGCATATGGAAACCACACTTCTGAAGGTACAATACAAACATCATTTGCCACCTCTGGGTTTTCTTAAAATCTTATTTGCTGACAGTAGGTGGGAAATGTCTTCCATGGCCAGTAAATCCTTTCCTGGCAATAAGCTTCTATCTGCAAATAATTATGGAACCACAGATAGTACAGCAGGTAAGATACTTGCTTTGCATTCGGCCAACTCAGGCTCAATTCCTGGCACCCCATAGGGACCCTGGACCCCTACCACGAGTGGTTCCTGAGTGCAGAGCCAGGAATTAGACCTGAACTGAATTGCCCCCTAAAGACTCTCTCCCCGAGAGAACACAGGGGATTGCCCTGCCACAGAGACGGGGGGATGGGGGGATGGGGGTGGGAGGGATATTATCCATGGTGGTGGAAAATGGGCACTGTTGGAGGGATGGGTATCTGATCATTGTATAATTGAAACCAAAGCACAAAAAATTGTAAATCTACAACTTTAAAAAAAATAAAATAAAATAAAGGGGAAAAAAAAAAAAAAAAAAAGACTCTCTCCCCAAGGGCTAGAGAGATAGTATAGTGGGTAGGGCACTTGTCTTGCATTCGACTGACCCAGCTTCGATTCTCAGCACCCATATGGTCCCCCAAGCACCACCAGAAGTGATTCCTGAGCTCGTAGCCAGAAGTAAGCCCTGATATAAGTCTACAATTGTACCTCATGGTGTTTCACTAATAAAACTAAAAAAAATTTATAATCCCTGAAAACTGCGAGGTGTGGCCACAAAACAAAAAAAAATACCCCCTCTCCAAAATATAATCACACTGGGGATCCAGGATTTTAGTGCATGGATTTGGGAAAGGAAGGACACAAAAATACAGGTATGCAAAACACACATAGATTCACATCCCAACTTTCCCCCACAGCCTTTCCCCGCTCAGTGCATCCATTTTTCTAATTAGTTTTGACTCACCTTAGTTTTTATTGAATTCTGCTCTGTGGGAGAGTTCTGGAGTACAATGTGTTTGTACACTAGAATTGTTCTCGGTGTTTATCTCAATTTCCAAGAGACCATGTGAGTGGGACTCAGAATGAATCACTCTGGTGTTTTTCCACCGAGCACAAGCCCAGGGCCTCTCCCTGGCACTGGGATGTTGTAGACGTGGAGCTCCCAGAAATGTACCCTAGGGTCCTGAGACCAGAGGGGTCCAGGGCCGGGATGCACTTCCTGTCATCTTATCCGTGTCCTTTATGGGTAAGGCGAGCCCTCCTCCTTACATTTTGTACCTAATGCACCTCCCTTGACTGACCCTTATCCAGGCCCACTTACCAGACCATCGCTAAGGGTCATCACTGACCAGTTCATCAAGCTGAGGTCATATGCCCACCCAGAATCCATATGTCCCCTTCTAAGCCCCGAGACTGTGACCTGACCAGCATACAGAGGGTGCACAGGCCACTTTCCCAGAGGTCAGGGCCCAATGATAGACAGGGATGCCCTGGCTACACGGTCATAGCAAGGCCCATTACAGAAGACAGACCAGGAAGGAAGACAAGTCTGCCACCAGGAAGTTTCCCCTCCCCGCATCATGCTCCAGCACGGAATCCAAGTATTCAAGGTCTCCCAACTGAAGAAGATGCGTTTGTCATGTCAAGAGAACGTGTGTGCGGGGGAGGGGAGGAGGAAGTTCAGGAACCAAACCCAGAGCCTTATACATGCAAGGCAAGTGTTCTACTGCTGAGCTATATCTCCAGTCCGAGAACATTCTGAAATTTGACTATCTGTTGGTTTTAGCTATGTAGACATAATGTGGGACTTTCCATCTACTCTCCTGTCCTCCAATCCCACAATGCTCAAGTAGGTCTGGAGGAAGCAGTCTTGATAGGATGACAACATTAAGAAGTCCCTAAGGAAATGACTACCCCCTCACACTGATACACACACACACACACACACACACACATATTCACACACATCGAATTCATCCACAAATACACACTCACACACCTACACTCCATACACACTCTCTCATACTCACATTACACATACACAAATGCCCCATACACTCATATGCTCATACACTCACATCCATACCCACTCACACATACACACACCCCCACCACACACACACACACACACACACACACGCACATACTCTCACACCCACCTACCATCATGAGTTTCTAGAAATTTATGTCCAAAAGTTGAGGTATTGTTTCAGGGGGCTGAGAGATGCAGAGACTTAGCTCGGTCACCCCAAAGGAGGAGGACACTCCTAATGTCCAAAAAACACTGCAGGAGAATTTCCCAGACATTTCCCAAGAAGCAGATAGCTAACAGCAGCCCTGAGGTGAGCTCTGTCAGATTCCCACATGCCTCATGGGGTTTAGGGAAGAAATTCTGCCGTGCCTTACCCAGATTTCTTAGATTTCTCTTCTTTTCCTTCGGCCTTTCAAGATTCCCACAGAGCATCTGCACACACAAACCACACATGAAAATACACACATCCACACAGATGACACACACACAAGGCACAGACACACAAATACACACACACACAGACAAGATGGATTCTGTCACCTTCCAGGGCTCACCTCAACTTCCTACTCTTCTGCTATCTCCTACCTCCAGTTTGACCCATTAAAACTGGCCTTGCGCCCAAAGTAGCCCACTTTCTGGTGACTCCATAAGCATGTTATTCCCAGGACAAGGGTTTATAGCTCCAGACCTACCTGCAGGAGGACCTGGTTCCAGTCATGCTCAGCTGAAAGGCTCCAAGATCCAGAACCCACCAACCCACCCCATTCCCGACTGGGCCTCTTAGCAGGACATGAGGGACAGCGGGGCTCAGCCTTCAAGTCTTCAGGGGTTGCGTTACCAGCTCATGGTGTCACCACCATGCACCCCTGGCTTGAGCTGTGGCCCAACAACCTGCCTGTGGTTTGTGCAGAGGAAAGGCGATAGGTAGAAGGACACTCTGACTCAGCCCAGACCATTGACACACAGTGGTGCCTAGGACCACATCCCCCTCCAACCTCCCTTCCACCTTCAATCTTTTCAGAAAGTCTCTGCAAGGGGTTGGTGAGATAATACTGAAAGATAAAGGGGCTACAGCAGCACCATGACAGGCTCAATCAGGAGCCAGGCCTAAGTTTTGGTTTCCTAGGCTTAAGTTTTGCTGGTTTTCCAGCAAAACCAGCAGGACTGTACTACTGTACAAGAAGGGAGACATCCATGACATTGGCAACTACCGCCCGATCTGCCTATTGTCTGTCATATACAAGTTGTTCACTCGAGTCATCCTGAATAGGATTGGCAGAACACTAGATAAGGACAACCATGTGAACAAGCCGGGTTCCGCAAAGAATTCAGCACCATCGACCATATCCACACGATAACCAAGCTCACTGAGGTTTCTCGTGAGTTCAAGATGCCGCTCTGTCTAACGTTCATTGATTTAAAGAAGGCCTTTGATTCTGTTGAGACGGAAGCGGTCATTGAAGCCCTAGCCAATCAGGGCATTCAAACTCAAAACATCAAGATCCTCCGTGAGCTGTATTATGGATTCACTACCACGATCTCACCATTCTACAGAGAAGTAATCACTGATGTCAAGAGAGGGGTTCGGCAGGGTGATACCATTTCACTGAAACTCTTCAGTGCCACCTCGAGAACATCATGTGATGACTGGAAAGGGAAGGAATGGGAGTAAAGATAGATGGTCAGCAACTATACCACCTCCGTTTTGCTGATGACATTGTTTTAATAACACCAAACATTAGCCAAGCGGCACAAATGCTGGCCGACTTCAACCGTGAGTGTGGAAAGGTAGGACTACAGCTGAATCTTACGAAGACAATGTTTATGAGAAACAGCCTCGTTCCTGATGCCCCATTCGCTCTCAACGGAACGACCATCTCCGAATGCAACAGCTATGTGTACCTAGGTCGAGAAGTCATGACAAATGACCTAGCACCCGAGCTGCGCAGGAGGAAGAGAGCGGCTTGGAACGCCTTCAAGAGGGTCGAAGAAATAGCTAAGAGGACGAAGAACCTCTGGCTTCGGACACATCTCTTTGATTCCGCTGTTCTTCCTGCATTAACATATGCCTCAGAGACCTGGGCCCTACGCAAACAGGATGAGAACGCTATTCGGGTCTCCCAAAGAGGAATTGAAAGAGTTATGCTTGGAATATCACGTTTCACTCAAATGAGAGAAAGAATCCGGAGTTCCGACCTCCATCGATGATCAAGAATCAGGGACACTGTCTCGTTTGCCAAGGTGTCAAAAATCAGATTGGTTGGTCACGTAATGAGATTTAGAGATGACCGCTGGACTAGAGCTGTTACCGACTGGATTCCACAGGATGTCAAAAGACCGCGTGGCCGCCCACCTACCAGATGGTCAGACTTCTTTGTCAAGATCATGAACGATCGATTTGAGGCTCTTCGTGTTCCTAGAGCAAACAGACGCCATTGGGCTACACTAGCACGCGACAGGGACAAATGGAGACGTTACTGGCGCCCGCTCGAGCAAATCGACGATTAACGAGAAGTCAAGTGATCAAGTGATCAAGGCTTAAGTTATGGTTTCCCCTAGTTATGATTTCCCAAAGTGATATGGCCAGCCAGAAAACTGAACAGAAACAGCCACCAGGACAGCCAAACAGAAATGACCAGGAGCTGCTTCAGCCTGTCTCCAGCCAATCAGAAGCAACCATGCATTAGAAAGCTCCCTAGACCATTGCCAAAGTCACCCCCCTGTTATGTAATGCTGGAATATAAAACACTGTGCACCTGTAGCAAGGGTCCACTTGCTCTGAGGACCTGCCACTGTGTCGATGAGCCAGATGGGGGCCCTAACTTGAGCTAGCCAATAAAGACCCTTTGCTTGTTGCATTGCAACTTGTCTTCGTGTGATTCCTCTGGGGAGATTTCGGCCTGGTTTAACAATACAACAGGTAAGGCGTGCTTGCAGCCAACCAGGTTCCATCCCTGCACTCCACATTTCCCCAAGCCCCACCGGATATGGCCCCAAAACCAAAAAGAAAAAGAAAAAAAAGAAAAAGTCTGTGCTGAATCTGACTTTCTCCCCACTCCAGTCCTGTCTCGCTGAATCCACTGTGCAAATACAGGCCTGATGCCAAGCTGTGGGAACAGTGAATCTCCCTCACTCTTTTATTCATGCCCTCAACTCTGCAGACAGCGCCGAGGAAAAACAAACCCAGGAAATCCCTGCGGGTCCTAGCCGTCTGGCAAGCTCTGCTCCTCTCTGATCCGGAAGGCAAAGGCCGGGACAGCCCGCAAGCTGTGGAGGGGAGAAGTTCCCTCTGACCCCCACCCCTCAGGGTGGGCTCGGCAAGCACCAGTCACACGCCAGAGCCCATAGCGGACTCTGGGGAGCAGAAGTCAGTAAGAACTTGGGAACCAGATCAATGTTCAGGCCCTGGAGAGCAGCTGATGTAGGCAAGCCAGCAGGCACCAGCCCGGGGCAATGGATTCCTAGGATGTTCAATGGATTCCTAAGAAAAACCACCTAGCCTTAAGGCCATCAGGGCCCACCTTGTGAACACAGGAACTAAGGCCTGATAAGGCCCTCCTTTGGCATCAGCAACAGACCTAGAGGACGCTGGACCCCTCCACCTCTGAGAGAAGTTCCAGGAGAAACAAAAGGCCAGGAAAGGAATTTCAAAGAAGACCATCAGCAACTCCCAACTCCTTGGCAACCACCCTAGCAACAAACTCTTACCTAGGTAGAAGTCCCATGCGGGGACAGGTTGGAAACCCCTATAATAGCCACTGTGAACAAAGGAAAGGCATACATATGCTGCCCGAACCCATGTACTGCTTGTGCCCATGTGGCTGAGCACATGTGCCACCCGAACACATGTGGTGCCCGCATCTCCCCTCCTGAGATGTGGACTTTGATGCTTTCATATCTAATGCTACGGTGTGTGTAGGGGCTCTCTTCACCTTTGGAGAAGCCTGCGTTCTCTCTTGAGTGTGTTGATCTCTCTCTCTCTCTCTCTCTCTCTCTCTCTCTCCTCTCTCTCTCATACACACACACACACGCACACGCACACACACACACACACACACACATACACTTTTTCTCCTTCCTTCCCCTTCCTAAAATCCTCCATATAAAATCTGTTTTTATGTCATTGCTCATCTACTCCTGAAATTCTTTTCTGTGAGGCAAGACAAGAACCCAGTAACCCTGGGTCCGGGAGATGCAAAGGCAGATTGGGAGAAAGTGACCGTCTCTCTCCTCCCTGCCCCATATCAGCCATCCAGGGGGGCCCACCAACTTGAGCACTATGCAAACCTTGCTGCACATGACAGGATAGTTTCTGGGAGGCCCAGGCAAGGTTTAGCCCTGTGGGAACGAGGGGCAGCCGGTGATCTGCAGGCTGGGTAGGAGAGACTTCCACTTGCTCTTGAGGGCTCCACCAGCACCTGCTGATGCTGCAGCATTTTTAAGAGTCACAGCCTAGAGAATTCCTGCCCCCTTGTCCTCCTCCAGAACAAACATTTCTCTAAAGCAGGCCAGACTAGAGGAGGCAGAGGACATTCCTATTGGCACATTGCCCTCTACACAGGAAAATGCCAACCAAGCGTCTATGACACTGACCCGGTGCGCCCAGGACTGTAGAGCTTTCTAGACATGAGCCTTAAAGCTTTGACATTCCTGGGCCAGAGAGACAGCATAAGGGGTTAAGCATTTGCTTCTCAAGCAGCTAAATGAGGTTCAATCCCCGGCACTGCATAATGGTCCCCGGCATAGCACGAGGGGTCACTTCTGGGCACAGAGTCAGGAATAGTCCCTGAGCACTGCTCGGTGTGGCCCAAGTTCCCCCCAGCCCCATGTGGAAAAAAAATCTGGAATATTCCTGGGAGAATTGAGAGGTTGGGGTGATTCTGAGGATACTCTCCCCGCCCCTTGAGCCCAGCACACAAGTTACAGAGTGAATCTGAAGCCAAGCCCTGCATGAATGCTAATGTCATCTGGAAATATCGCCTTATCATGCTGCACTTCAGAGAGTTTATCGAATTAGAATGCAACAGAACTTCCATAAAATTTTATTTATGGTCCAGGGACATGGCACAAAGGAGTAAAATCTGTGTCTGTGTTAGGAGTCCCAAGTTCAACCCCTGGCACCACACTCCAGCCCTCCCCGCTTTCCACTCTCCAACACTGCCAGGTATATCCCTGCTAGCCCACAAGCACTATGTGAGGCTATAAAAACGTGTTTAATTAAAAAAAGTGGGAGGGGGTGCAGAGAGATAATATATCAGGTAAGATGCTTGTCTTGCATACGGCCCACCCCGGTTCGATCCCTAGCATTCCATATGATCTCCTGAGCACCACCAGGAATAATTCCTTAGTGCAGAGCCAGGAGGAACCCCTGAGCATCGCTGGGTGTGGCCCTCAAATAAGAAATAAATAAATAAGTAAAATTTATTATTATTTTTTTAAAGCTTCTCTCGCTGTTCTGATAGGGTCAGAGGGTGGAAGGGGTCCCATGAGCAGCACTGAGTACTCAAGAGAAAACAGAAGGGAAAGGTCCAGAATCTTCACAGCAGGAAGGAGACTCTTCAGTGTACTGGGGAGGTGGGAGGGGGGGACCATGAAGCCCCACCACAGAAAGTGACCTGGAAAGCAGCCAAGCAGTCATCCAGGTCAAAGGTCTGCCCTGTCCTTGAGAGCCTCACCAGGGCACAAGAGCCAGACAGGACACAGAGAGGGGCTGTCACATCTGTCTGCGGGCTCCTCTGTCCCGGGAGCCTCTGGAGAGAGAACAGGCCTACCATGTGGCCGGAACACCAGATGAGGCTTTGTCCCTGGGAACTGGCTTCTCCCGGAAGTGCTGGGTCCAGACTATGCCTCGAGAAGCAATGAGGGTCTGAGTTCAAGTCAGCCCAGCCAGCCAGATCTGTGAAGATCTCCCCCTCCTTCCTCTTACCTCAGTCGGCTTCTCAACACCTGCAGACTAGCACGTGCCCGGCAGGTAGAACCAAGGCAATGATTCCCAAGCTGCCTACACCTGTGGCATCAGTGCCATTTCCTGCTGGACTTCTGGGCCCCAGGACCTCTGCGGGCAGGGATGGGGGAATTCACAACAATTGCCTGCTTGATCTGCAACCCCTTCCAGTCTGGGTGTGTAGGGTAAGCGCAGTCTCATCCTCAGAAGCAGGAAGCGAACTTCCCACCTCATCCCTATGAACCTTCTCTGAGGAGCTGGAGAGATAGCACAGTGGGTAGGGTGTTTGCCTTGCACACGGCCAACCCAGGTTCGATCCCCAACATCCCATATGGTCCCCTGAGCACTGCCAGGGGTAATTCCTGAGTGCATGAGCCAGGAGTAACCCCTGTGCAATGCTTGGAATGACCCAAAAAGAAAAATCTTCTCTGAGGTAGAAGCATGGAAGACACAGTTTTTTTAAAAGTTATGAACAAAGGAGAAGCAAGAGTTGAGGGTGGGGCAAACCTGAAGATACATTCTGGGGGTGTCTAGAATATATATTCTGTGGTACTATCGCTATGGTCCCACGAACACTTTCTGAACTAATCTTGTCTGTGAATGGGGATGATACTATTTTCACTGCACAGATGTTAAGATGCAACACCCCAGGAGGACAGTGTCCCTAAACAAAAAACCCATATCCAAATGATTAACAAGTGAAAATGTTCTAAGTCAAGACTTCCATTAAGGGCGGGCTGGAGTGATAGTACAGTGGGTAGGGTGTTTGCCTTGCATGCAGCTGACCTGGGTTCGATTCCCAGCATCCCATATGGTTCCCTGAGCACTGCCACGAGTGATTCCTGAGTGCAGAGCCAGGAATAACTTCTGTGCATCACTGGGTGTGACCCAAAAAGCAAAAAAAAAAAAAAAAAAACCATTAAGGGGGCCAGAGAGATAGCACTGTAGGTAGGGTGCTCGCCTTACATGCAGCCAACCTGGGTTCAATTCCCAGCATCCCATGTGGTCCCCCGAGCCCACCAGGAGTAATTCCTAAGTGCACAGTCAGGAGTAACTCCTTCGCATCACCGGGTGTGGCTCCAAAACCAAAATCAAAACAAAAACAGTTTTACATTAAGGAAAACTGGGGCTGTGACTCAGTAGTCTAGCAATGGCCCTGCGTGTGTGAGGCCCGGGGGGAGGAGGAGAGAGGGATATATATATTTAATATCTATGCTAACTATGGGCTGGAGCGATAGCACAGCGGGTAGGGCATTTGCCTTGCACGCAGCCAACATGGCCGACCCGAGTTCGATTCCTCCGCCCCTCTCGGAGAGCCCGGCAAGCTACCGAGAGTATCTCGCCCGCACGGCAGAGCCTGGCAAGCTACCCGTGCGTATCCGGTATGCCAAACACAAGTAATAAGTCTCACAGTGGAGACGTTACTGGGCCCGCTCGAGAAAATCGATGAACAACGGGAGGACAGATGCTAACCATAAATGCGATAGCACAGCGGGTAGAGCGTTCGCCTTACAAGCGGCCAACATGGCCGACCCGAGTTCGATTCCTCCGCCCCTCTCGGAGAGCCCGGCAAGCTACCGAGAGTATTCGATATGCCAGACACAGTAACACCAAAGTCTCCAATGGAGACGTTACTGGGCCCGCTCGAACCATAAATATATTAAATATTAATATTTATAATAAATTTAACACTTCTATATATACATATATGTATATGTGTATGTGAAATATTTAAGCAAGTGTTGAGGGGGTGGCATCAAAAACACAAAAAGATTGGGATTCCCTGTCCCTCTCTCCCTCCCTGCCCAGGGGACCTTGTGCTCTGAAATAACCTAAGTGGGTTAGTAAGTGATCAAAGGGAGGAGGCTAGAGGTCTGGTTTCTAAGAACACAGGCTGGGGCATCTGCCGTCTGCCAGGGCCACCTGGTTGTTTCTCCAATTTGCTGGCAGACACCCAGCACCTCTTCCCCAGGTAATAACCCGACAGTAAAGTAAATCGAGGCCTTTACTTTTCAGTGCTCCACCAGCCCCGGCCTGCCAGCTTGTGGGTCCTCCAGGAACAAATATGCACTATACTACCCCTCCCAGAAAAAAAACGTGGGTTGACTCACCACAAAGTTGTGTTATTGCTAACAGCTAATTGCATTTCCTTGAGAAAGCACCATAAAAAAATTCATTGTCGGTTTTTTAGAAACAAGCTGCCAACTCCATTTTAATTGCTGGAGAGGAGAGTGTTGGGAAGTTGCTTAACCAAAACAACGCTCAGTGGGCATAAAACTCAGAAATTTCCCCAACCCTGAGTCCTGCTCTGAAACAGGAGCCAAGGAGGAGAAATGGGCTCAGCAGGGAACAAGACCTTCCCACCTGGGAGGCAGAGGCCCGGCCGGGGTGAGGCACCAGGTTTGGTCCCCTGCATTTTTGCAGAGATTTCAGAAAACACACATGGTGTGACTGGTAACGGGGCTGGAACTCTCTCCCCGAGTGTGTGAGTGGAGAGAGGAAGAGAGGGCAGGGGAGAACACAGACAAGACCATACATGCCTTTACTTTAATAACAGAGAACCATGGTTCAGTATGCAGAGCTGTGCTTCTCAAACCAACAGCGCATCAGATTGGCTTCGGTATGGCCTGCCCCAGGGGACCAGCCAGACTCGGGAGACACCAAGCAGCAAGGCGGGAGGGCCCTGATTCCATCTCCGACTCGACCCAAGCTGGCCCACCCTTGACCCCATTGGCCCAGGAGTCTCTGAGAGGACAGCTTCAGAAGAGACTGGGCCAAGGGGACCCACCCTGAGCATCTCCCCAAGATGTTCGCAGCCACAAGTGCTGGTGCAGAGGGGCCTTGTACTGCCAGCTCCCCACCTGGCCCCGGCTCTTTCCTCTCTGGTGACAGTTGGGACCCTGGCCCGGGGCTGGAGAGATGACTTGTCTCTCAGGCAGCACCGAGGGGTTCGTGCCTTCTGTGTTGGGAGTTGCTGCTGCTCCTCCATCTAGGGGACCTGCCAGAGAGCCGGGGAACAGGAGGGGGCTGAAGGGGAGAGAGCGCAATGCATGGGGTGCCACGGTCCCCAGCCTCGGTCCCCATGCCCATCACACACTACCAAGAACACCTGGTCTCTAGGTATTGGTGAGGGCTGAGAACAGGCATATGCTGGCTCCCTGGGAAACGCTTGTCACCCTCCCTCCGCCCCGTGCCCAACTCTTCCCCATCTTCTTTGCATTACTTGGTAAACGGGTCTCTGGCGTAGATCCCACTCTCTGGGGCACCGGTCTCTCACCTGACCCTCCCACTCTAGCTGCAGTCCAGTAGTTTGGACAGACCAAATACACCCTGAGCACAGCACAGGACAGAGGAGCATGAGGGCGGCCTCACAAACCACAGACCCAGAGCTGAGGCTGCATCCAGCCCCAACTCACTCTGCACTAAACCCAGTTCCTGAGTCCTCCCTAGAGCACAGGAGGGTGCCAGGACCAGCCATACAGGGAATTGAGGGTTCTCGGGGCCACAGGCTCAGGCCTGCTCTTCCGCTAGGAGCAGGACAGGCACCGAAACCAGAGTCCATGTTCCCGCATCCCACGCCCCTCCCCGACCTCCCACGGGGGGACACTCCCACGGGCTCTGGCCAGCCCCCAGCTCAGCCCAGTCCCCAGGGCTGCCCTCCTGCTCGTCCTCACACTCACGCGCGCCGTGTGGTGGATCCAGTCCAGGAACTCGGTCACCTTGGCGTAGATGCCCGGGCGATTGGGTTCTGCGCAGCCACGCCCCCAGCTGACCACCCCCACCAGGCGCCACGTGCCCCCATCCGGGCACACCAGGGGGCCCCCGCTGTCCCCCTGAGGGGCCCAGAGACACGGACAGTTAGTCCTGCCCCATCCCATGGACCTCACTGCTCTGGACCCCTCTCCCTGGGGCTCCAGGAGCTCCTGGAGCAGGATGAGGGCCAGAGCCCCCTATGGCCCCGTGGCCCTGCCCCTGCCCTCCTCCCCGACCCCCCCCACGGGTTGGCCCACCTGGCACGCGTCGGCCCTGCCGTCCAGGTAGCCGGCGCAGAGCATGCGGGCCGTGAGGGCACCACCGTACACGCAGGAGCTGTTGCAGAGCCGCGTGCTGAGCAGAGGCACCGGCGCGTCCTGCAGCGTGTCCGAGCTGTGAGCTGCAGGAGACACGCGCTGGGCGCATGGGGGGCAGGGCAACGGAGGGGAGGCAGGGACGTCCCCAAGGGAGGAAGTAGCCAGGGTGAGCGCCCGGGGCCTGGGTAAAGGAGGCAGGGCACAGGCGGATTTGGGGGCAGAGGCAAAAGGGGAGATGCTGACACCCCCCACCCCACCCCAGCGCCCCTTCCCCCAATACCAAGACCGCAGCACTCTTGGGAGTGGAGCTTAGGGAAACTAGGAATGGTTCATCCGAAGAGATGCAGGCAGGGGACACTGGGGTCCCTAAATCTGGCCAAAGGTGGTGCCGGAGGGAGGGGTCTGGCCCTGCCACGTGGTCAGGGAAGTGGAGGCGCCCCCCTTCCCCACTGCCCTCCCTCCCACTCCCACTCCCCTTTTGCACCCTCGTTGCTGACTCACTGTGGCTGGGGTCGGTGTGGCCCCAGCCAGAAACCCAGCACTGGGAGCCCGCGGGAAAGTGTCGGTCCTCAGCCGGCAGGCACACGGCCCCCACACTGTCTGCGGAGAGGCACGGGGGTCCTTGGCACCGACTAGGTGTTAACCTCCGGGCAAGACATGGATAACAGAGCCTTCCTGCTCTCAACCCATCCTGGTTCCTGCCCACCGCCACCAGCGCCCTAGACAGCTGCACACTATACCAAGGCTGGCGTGAGTGGGAAGGAGGAGGGTGGGTTCATGGGGAGGACAGTGTGCCCTAATTCACCTGGGGACTACTAGGGAACAATGGAAGCTCCTACAGGGTGCTGGTCCCCAGTTTCTCATCTGAGATTCTCCCCCAAGACATTTGGTCCTTCCGAGGGCATTGCTTCCCAAAAAGCGAGGCTTTACCCGCAAGTGGCGCACAAAGGTGATTTTATGTTTGCTTTGGGATCACACCCAGCGGTGCTCAGGGCTTACTCCTGGCTCTGTGCTCAGGGATCACTTCTTGGGGGGCTCAGGGGACCATATGCAGTGATAGGGATCGAACCCTGGTCCCTCAGACCCAAGGCAGTAGCTGATTCAGATTTCCCCTTCAGTTCTCTCCTGCTTCTAGCTGTGCCAGCGGAGTCAGCCGGTGGAGGCTTTTCTGCCACGCTCTCTGTGCCCATCAGCCTCTGGCAAGCATGGGAGCACACGCACGGGCTCAGCCCTACTCAGAGCTTGAACACGGTTCCTTTATCTATGGTTATTAGCTACTTCCTGGAAGGAACATGGACTCTCCGGGTGAGTAATAATTTATTTCCCCCTTAAACACGTGTTTAAGTCCACTTGGAAATATTACCTGCTGACTGACAGCAGGTCAGAGAGCACTAGTGTGTGTGTGTGTGTGTGTGTGTGTGTGTGTGTGTGCACGCGTGTGTGTGTGTGTCTGTGCGTGCGCGTGCATGCATGCCTCTGTGCATCTGTGTGTCTGTGTACCTTGGCACAGATCTGCTGGAAGCTTCCAGGGCCGATGCTGTGCTGAAAGACCTGGGCGCTAGGCTAAAGAAGTGTTTGCCACGGGTCCTTGTATTGCCTCAGTGTCCTCACGTGCCTGCCTCAACTACTCTCAGGTGTGTGAGGAGAGCCAGAGATGGCACAACAAGCAGGGTGCTGGCTTCACATGTGGCTGACCCAGGTTCAATTCCCGGTAACCCAGATTGTCCTGAGCCCCACTGGGATTGTTTCCTGAGCACTTAGCCAGAAATAAGCCCTGAGCACCACCAAAAGAACAAAAAGTACAGGAGTGTGGGGAGGTTGGGCTGAAAGACTGGAAACGTGAAAAAAAAAAAAAGGCTTATTAGGGCCAGAGTAATAGTACAGCGGGTGGGGTTTTGCCTTGCACATGGCCGACTCAGGTTCAATCCTGGCATACCATATGGTCCCCCAAGCACTGCCAGGAGTAATCCCTGAGCATCTCTGGGTGTGACCCCAAAAAGCAAAAAAGTAATTAATTAAATACAATAGCACTGCACTGTAGTACTGTCCTCCTGTTGTTCATCGACTTGCTCCAGTGGACCCAGTAATGTCTCCATTGTGAGACTTGTTATTACTGTGTTTGGCATATCAAATAGTCTCGGGGAGCTTACCAGGCTTTTGCCATGTGGGCAAGATACTCTCGGTAGCTTGCCGGGCTCTCCAAGAGGGGCAGAGGAATCGAACCCGGCTTCGCCAGGCCGGCCACACACAAGGCAAATGCCCTAGTGCTGTGCTATCATTCCAGCCCAATTAAATACAATAAATAATTTAAAATAAAATAAAAAGGCTTATTAATTGTAACATGTGACAAAGTGGATGGGATCTGTGGTTCTTGGGACAGACGTGGGAGAACCTGTTAGTAGATGGAATCAAAGAGAACCTTGAGACAAATCCCACCCATGGGCCCACTGTGGAAAGGTCCAGAAAGTTGACCCTCAAAGGAGCTTGTTGTACAAGAGTTTGTTGGAGCCTTGGGTGCAGGAAACACCCAAACTCTTAAGCCGCTGATGGAGGGGGCAGCGTGAGGCCTCCTGGTGCCTGAAGGCCCCTGGGCCCCAGGTCGTCTCTTGGCCCTGCAGTGCCCACCTGCCCACCCGCCCTTCCCACCTCCCCTCACCTGAGAAGTTGAGTGGTGTCTGGAGACGCAGGAGGGCAATGTCATAGTCGTGATTCCGAGCACTGTAGAGTGGGTGGGGGATGATCTTCTCCACCACAGCCCCCTGGTGCGGCCGGATGGCGCTGAGGCTGACCAACCCCACGTGCACCCGCCAGCTGGACAGGCGGGAAAATCTGAAACTGCACACAGGAGCGGGCTGAGCCCAGGGCAGAGGCGGGCAGGAGAGACTGGCCTAAGCAAGGCGGGAAGGTAAAGGGAAGCCAGCAGGGGCCATCCGCAGGAGTCCCTGTTCTGTAGCTGTCCACGCCCCTGGTGCTCTCCAGCAGGTGGTAAGACGTGGCCAGGGTCTGTTGTGGGTTCTGAATAAACGCCCACAGATTGCTGGAGAAAGGGAGTCACTGGTCCATCTGCTCCTCCTCCTTCTACTCTCTCCTGCATCACCTCCTCCAAGTTTGACCACAAAAATCAAAGGGTCTTTTGAGGGAAAAAATAATACAACTCTCAGGATGGTCAGAAAATCCCTCGTTTATTATGTGTGAAAGAGGGGAGGGGCACACCTCTCCAGACTGTTTCCTCAGGGTGAACGAGTGTCACACTGTCTGCCCTGCCCTCCACCAGAAGAGGCCCAAAGAACACACTCATGAATTACACCTTCCAACTGCGGGCCAGGATTTATTAAGCATCTACTATATCCCAGGACTGTTCTAGAGCAGGGGGACATGGCAGTGGGAAATTCATTAGGGGAACAGCAATTCAGTGGGCAAAAGACTGATCTGGCTCCTAGAGCATGTCCAGTCTGAGGAGAAAGAAAGACATTCAGCAAATAATTACATGGAAAGTGACTTCATTAGTGCTTTAGTAACAAAGTGTCACTGTCACTGTCACTGTCCTCCCGTTGTTCATCGATTTGCTTGAGCGGACCCAGTAACATCTCCATCGTGAGACTTTGTTGTTACTGTGTTTGGCATATCGAATACTCAGGGGGAGCTTGCCAGACTTTGCCATGCGGGCGAGATACTCTTGGTAGCTTGCCAGGCTCTCCAAGAGGGGTGGAGGATGCTAAAAGTAGTCGATAGACCAAACATGATTGCCACTCAAAGCCTCTCTTGCAAAACACAGTATCCAAAAGAAGAGAGAGAGAACAAGGGGGAATACCCTGCCACAGAGGCAGGATGGGACGGGGGGGGGGGGGGGGATGAGGGTTGAGGGGGGGATGCTGGGACCCGTGGGGATGGATGACGGGTACTGGTGGAGGGATGGGCACTTGATCATTGTATAACTGAAACCCAAGCACAAAATTTGTAAGCCTATAACTGTACCTCATGGTTTTTCACTAATAAAAAAAGAAAAAAAAAAGAGGGGTGGAGGAATCGAACTCGAGTTGGCCATATTTATTGACTGCTTGCAAGGCAAACGCCCTACCTGCTGTGCTATCGCTCCAGCCCAACAAAGTGACATGGATATAAAACCTTTATAAAAACGAACCACTCTAGGGCAAGCATGATAGGACAATGGAGAGGGCATTTGCCTTGCCTGTGGCCAACCTGGTTCAATCCCCGACATTCCATATGGTCCCCTAAGCCCTGCCAGGAGTAATTCCTGTGTACAGAGCCAATAATTCCTGAGCATCACCGGGTGTGGCCCCAAATAGAGTAAACTAAAATAAATTAACCACTCTAAAGACCCCATGTTTGTCTACCATTGCTATTCACACAGAGCATTCTTGGTACCCAGCAGAGAACTTCTGTGCCTGCCCCCATCACCAGGCACACCTGGAGCTGCCCCAGGGAAACAGGTGATTGGCCAGGGACACTTCCCACGGGACATTCCCAGAACCAGCAGGAAAGGTGGACGTGCCCCCTCCCGCCCCCACCCCGGCAGCCCGGGACTTGCCTGTGGATGCAGTGTGCAGCGGTCACCACCCAGCGGGGGCCCAGCACCGAGCCCCCACATGTGTGGCGGGAGCCCAGGGCCACGCTGGCCTGCCACGGCCAGCGCCCCGGAGCCACGGCCTGCCCGCCGACTATCCGGGAAGCCAGGGACCTTGCCCCACACGCTGTGGACAGAAGCATCGGTGAGAAGAAAGGAAAGAGAGGAGAGTGTCCACGGACCAAGTCCTCGGCGGGAGCCGGGTAAACAGAGTCATTAGCAACGGGGCCCTGAATCTGAGGCTAGGCAGGGGGAGGGTGGTGTGCCCAGGCGAGGCCCATCTGTCCCGTAATAGGCATTCAGAATGCGGGTCCACACTCTCCCGCCCATTTGGACCCTGATTCATCACCTCCTGAGAGTCTCCTGAAGCTGCCACCTGGGTTATAACCAACAATTCCACCTCGGGGCTTGTTAGGAGGGGAGCAAGTGTCAGAGGCCAAGGTGGTGGCAGGGGAGTGGGGGGTGCAGGGAGGCCATCAGGGGTGCAGGTCATCAGCCCGGAGCTGGGGGGACAGTCAGGGCCGAGAGCAGCTCAACCAGGGCTCATGCACAGATGGGAAGGGGGAAGCCCCGAAGCACAGGTGGGCGAGGACTCCCCTCCCCCCACCCACAGCCATACCCCACTGAGCCTTTCTCTGGGGCTCTCCAGAGTTAGGGTTGAGGGGGTTGATGGCAGGAGGGGTCCTTTCCACTGCCATCTTCCTGGACCCAAGACACAACTCACCAGAGCACTGGACGGAGACAATTCTGCCAGAAGTACAATTGTCGCTGCAAAACATAGATGCCAGCAAGGGCTGGGCAGAGCACAAGCCAGGGACCATCCCAAGCCCAGGCCCCCATTTGAGGGTGTGGAGGGAGAGACTTGGCAGGTTCGATGGGGGAGGGCATCTCTCAAGTACCCAGAGCCAACTGTTTCCTGCCTCCCCTCCCAGGTCCCCCACAGGGACCCCCAGGACAGCAGTGCCTTCTCAGCCCAGCGACCAAGAGCAGCTGCAGGGCTGGGGCTGGGGCTGACCAAAGCTGCACCTGCCAGCAATGATGCTCGGCTCTTCCCAGAGGTCCTGACCTGGGGCTGATGAACCAATGAACAACCTCGGTGCACTCCTTCGAGAATGTTCCATCCCAAACCCCAGGCCTGTGATGCACATCCTCGCTCTCTGCCTGCTCATTCCTTTCCCTCAACCCCTCAGTGCCTTCGGACCAAAGCCCTCTTCTCTCCTCACACACCTCTTGCCCCCAGTGGCTCAATGCCTGGATCCTTCTCGTACCGTCTGGTTTCCCAAATCCACGGCCCCTCCAGGGTCTCTGGAAACTCAATCCCAGTGCTACTTCCTAACACCCATCCAGGTGCATAACCGGGGAACCTTTCTGAGAACCCCCTTGTTCTCCATCTGTGCTCCTATGAGGTCCCCTCAGGGGCCAGGGGTCTTGGGGAACTGTTCAGATGGGGTAAGTATGAGGGCGGGAAGACCTGAGAGCATAGGCTGTGAGCCCACCCAGTGGCCTGCAGGACCAGGGAGCTAGAGGAAGCCCAAGTATGCCTGCATCTGCTTCCCATCACCCCAGCACAGAGGCAAGGGTCTGATCTCTCCTGGAGGGTTGTCGGGGCACCTCCAGGCTCCAAGCAACACTTGGCCAAAACAACACGACCGTCAGGAAGCTGGGAGAGAAGCCTGGCATCAAGGCTCACTATGGGCTGGGATGCATATTGGGTATGTGGAAGCCTAAGCTCAATCCCACCCGGCAGCCCCGCAGTATAGCCTGGCGGGCTCAAGCACGGCTGTGGAGGCCGTCCCAGACACAGATCAAAATAAGGTTTCTTTGGCTCTATTTTAGTTTTCTTTTGAGGGGGGAGTGCTAGGCTTCCCAAGTGGAGTTCAGGGCATCCAGGAGACCCTCTCAGCCAGCTAAGGCACAGGCTCAGGATGTGGTGCTACTTGGACCCTGAGGTGCCGCGGGTACCCCAACAGTGCTCAGGGTCTCAGGGTTGCCCCCAGTGATGCTCAGGGGACTGTGTGGTGCCGGGAATCACCCCTGGGTTGGCAGCATGCCAGGCCTGCACCATCACCTCCAGACTGTTTCTCTGGCCCTGATCACATTTCAGTTCCAGGACCTTGGGCAAGGCCCTTCACCTCACTGGGCCTCAGTTTCCCCGTGTGAAAAATGAGACTAAGAGTGCCATTTCAGCAGCCCACCAATTCTGGCTAGGAAACGTTCCTGTCCAGACGTTCTGTCCTGTCCCCCATGTGATGACACTGTCTCAGGGACAGAGAAGGGTTGGCCCCCTCAGAGAAGAAGGGGCCCCACTTCTGGAAGCAGACACCCTACCTGGGCTGCCACAACTCCTCCGGGGGCCCTACTCCAGGAGAGAACCGAGCAAATGCCTGGGTGCTGCTGAGCTTGACGTCAGACAGGTTCACGCCCTCCTGATGGGTGAGTCTTGGCAGTGGAGGGGAACAGAACAGGAGGAGGTCAGCTTTATTTTTTGTTGTTGCTGTTTTTGTTTTTTGTTTTTGTTTTGTTATTTTTTGTTTTGTTTTTGCTTTTTGGGTCACACCTGGCAATGCTCAGGGGTTACTCCTGGCTCTGCACTCAGGAATTACTCCTGGTGATGCTTGGGGGACCATATGGGATGCTGGGAATTGAACCCGGGTCGGCCGTGTGCAAGTCAAACACCCTACCCGCTGTGCTATTGCTCCAGCCCCAGGAGGCCAGCTTTAACAGACAGGCAGGGACAGCGAGTCATCAATGCCTGACTGGGCAGGAGCTGGGACCGAGATTCAACAGGGAGGAGAAACCTAGCAGGGCCCCGCCATACCCGGAGGCCAAGAGGTGGTCACAGTGAGCCCGTGAGCAGGTGAAGAGTGAGAGGCAGGGGTCTCAATGCCGGGGCAGCCCGGCCATCCCCCAGGTGTGACCCCATTACCTGAGATGCCCAAGGAGCCTGCAGATCCGCACCCCCAGGCCAGAACTCCAGCCCTCGTGGCAGACCCGGAGCCAGTCCTGCTGGGGCCGCACCTGCACCTCTAGCAAGAAGTCTTCCTCGGGGTTTATTCTGAAAGACACTGAACCTGGAGTGAGGAAAAGTTGCTGCAGAGAGGCCTGGGGACTGAAGTGGCCTGCAGGGGGCGCAGGTCTCCCTGGGCCTCAGCAAACCCGCCCCTTCCAGAGAAGCAGCTCAGCTTGGTGCTTAGACGTGCCCAGACACCTGTCCAGGCAGTCCCGTGGGCACAGGCACCATCCCCCAGGCTCCACAGTAAGACCCACAGGAGCTCAGCGACCAGTCTGGTGGCACATCACCTGGGAGGAAGGACTGAAATGTCCCTTCCTGATTTCAACTCTTGTGAGAACACCCAGCAGGTGACCATTTCCTCAGTGCCTGCTCTTCCCTGTCCCTGGGCTCAGCTCTTATATTTTAGGTGTATCACCCTTCTGACTCTCTGCAGTAATTATTATTATTATTATTATTATTATTTTATTTTGCTTTTTGGGTCACACCCGGCAATGCACAGGGGTTACTCCTGGCTCTGCACACAGGAATTACTCCTGGCGGTGCTCAGGGGACCATATGGGATGCTGGGAATCGAACTCGGGTTGGCCGTGTGCATGGAAAACGCCCTACCTGCTGTGCTATTGCACCATCCCCCATATTATTATTATTATTTTAGAGAGAAGGAAACAGAACGTCACAGAATGAACATGCCCAAGGCCACATGGCCAACAAAAGTCTCCAGGCTTCTTCTAACTCACTTCAAGGGTTAGATCCCACTCTGGGTAGCATCGAACCTTCTAATTCTCTTCTCTTACCTGCAAGGGAGATGGGGTAGGATGTGAGCGGAAATAATCTGGAGTGATGCTCCCTGGCCTGGGTAGAGATCCCTAATAGTTACACGGGACTCCCCATTCATGCCATGATGCCTCCCTCACATACATGGGCACCTTCCCATCTCTCCAGGCAGTCTGGGCTCCCAGAAATGCCCCTGCTAGATACCAAGACAATTCCCAGGAGTCCTGAAAGGCCCAGCTCAGAAACAGCTCTGCAAGGCGGGACCCCGTTGCTACCCTCACACCAAGGAAAGAATACAGAGCACTGGGGATGCACTCATGGCCCCTCATTTCGGCTCCCACAAGAAACAGGACCCCCAAGCTTGGCTGGGGTGGGTGTCTCACAGTCTCTGCAGAGCGACCCACCTCTTCTGGGAAACCCAGGGAGCAGAGCATTGTCATCGCTGGTCTCTGAGCAGCTCAGACTCCCGTCCTCGTCCTGCAAGGTCCCCGGGGCTGGCTGAGAGGCAGTCGGCCACAGATACATCACTTCCAGGGCAAAGACCAGAGAGGGTGAGAGAGAAGAGACTGAGGGCAGGAGGGACCAGCAGGCAGAGGGAGACCAGTACATCCGGTCAGCACCCATCTCGGTCACATCCCCACCCAGGGCCCTCTGTGTATCTGCCTCTGTCTCTCTGACTTCAAGGCCAAGTTTGCTGAGGGCCCCCAGGGAGAACCTACTCGGGTACCCGCCACTTCTCGTCGTGCAGAAGCTAAAACCTTTCCTCTCTGCCCCTCCCACGGCCCCTTGCTGTCTGTTCCCTGGCACAGTGCCCGCTGCTCTCTGCTGAGCCCCACAGCCTGTCCCTGCCCCCCAGCCCCGCCCACATCCCCCATGCCACTGAAGGGGCCCACCACTACCTAGAAGCCAAGAGCCAACACTCGCCCCAGCCAGCAGTCCCAGCACTGCCAGCAGCACACAGCCACGCCGCCCGGAACACCAGCGCCTGGCCCGAGAGACTGTGGGGAGGCAGAGGAGCGTTTGGGTCTCACCGCGGACGACCCGGAGAGAGGATCTGGGGGTGAGATGGCCCCTTCACTGCCCTCACCCCAGTCTGGCCCCAGTCTGGCTTGCTGCTGGAGTGTGTGTCCTGTTTCTGCTCGGCAGATGGTGAGTCCTGGGCCCTTCTCTGCATACTGAGCCTCCACGGGGGCCTGGCCAGCCAGCAGCAGACCCTGGGGAAAGAGTGTCAGTCACTCAGCAGCCCCACACTGGGGAGGAAAATCACAGACACTGCAAGTCCCTACAGGTGCCTCTGTGTGTGTGTGTGTGTGTGTGTGTGCGTGCATGTATGTGTGTGTGTATATGTGGGGGGGTGTAGGGGGTGGTATGTGTGAGGTAATGTGTGTGTGGTGTGGTGTGTGATGTGTGTGTGATGTGTGGTGTGGTGTGTGTGTATGTGATGTGATGTGGTGTGTGTGATGTGTGGTGTGGTATGGGGTATGTGTGTATATTTGTGATGTGTGGTGTGTGTGTTTGTGATGTGTGGTGTGGTGTGATGTGGTATGGTGTGTGTGATGTGTGGTGTGGTATGTGTGTGATATGTGTGTGTGATGTGTGGTGTGGTATGTGTGTGTGATGTGTGGTGTGGTGTGGTGTGTGTGATATGTGTGTGTGATGTGTGGTGTGGTATGTGTGTGTTATGTGTGGTGTGGTATGTGTGTGTGATGTGTGGTGTGGTATGTGTGTGTGATGTGTGGTATGGTGTGGTGTGTGTATGATGTGTGATATGTGTGTTAGGTGTGGTGTGGTATATGTGTGTGATGTGTGGTGTGTGGTGTGTGGTGTGTGTGATGTGTGACATGTGTGTGATATGTGGTGTGGTATGTGTGTGTGATGTGTGGCGTGGTGTAGTGTGTATGTGATGTGTGATATGTGTGTGTGATGTGTGGTGTGTGTGTGATGTGTGATATGTGTGTGTGATGTGTGGTGTGGTATGTGTGTGTGATGTGTGGTGTGGTGTAGTGTGTATGTGATGTGTGATATGTGTGTGTGATGTGTGGTGTGGTGTATGTGTGTGTTGCCGCAGACAAAGCAAAAAGTCTCACACCTACAAGGCAGGTGACCTACATCCTTGAGAAGCCCTGTCCTATGCATTATTCATCTTCGAGACTTACCCTGTGTCCACAGCCGTCTCTTCAGTCCCACTGACCTTACTATCGCAGCCAGGACGTGTCAGCACTGATGGAAACCCAGGTTGGACCCATTCCAAAGCGCATGTCCATGACCTCAGTTGCCTCCCATGAGTACAGGGGGCATCCCCTGAGTCCCCCCAGCCCCCTCCCTCAACTCAAGATCTCACCATTCATCATTTCTGTCCATCTAAAGGAAAAAAGTAGCCCCTCCAATGCATCATTAAATTGGTTAAGTTTTTCGTCTTAGACAGAGGATACTATAGGGAGTTCAAGATAAATCCATGGGGGACTGGAGAAATAGTACAGAGGGTGAAGTACTTGCCTCACATGCAGCAGACTGGGGTTCAATCCCCAGTACTGCATATGGTTCCGAGTACATCCAAGAGTGACCTGAGCAGAGCCAGGAGAAGCCCCTGGACACAGCTGGGTGTGTCCCCCCACAAAAGATAAATCCTCCTCCTCCAAAAACTGATAAATCCTTATCGTCTCCCAACCCCACTTCCTCAAAGAACTTCTAGTTGAATTCTGAAGACAAATCAGGTAAACAACGACAATGTTAAGTGACAGAAAAAACATTCGGGACCAGAGATATACTTACCTTGCATGTGGCCCACCCAGGTTCAGCCCAATCACCACACACAGTCCTCTAAGTAGTCCCCAGAGTGATTCCCTGTTCTCAGAGCCAGGAGAAAGCCCTGAGCATTGCCAGGTATGACCCCAAACAAAAATCATTAGGTAAACTACCATTGGCATTCAGGAGAGCTTATATCTTGTTGGGAAGATAAGAAAGGCTTTCTAATAGACTAACACCTAAGTATAGTAGAGATAAGGGCCAGGAGGATCTCTCCATGGCTTGGAAGCCGATCCCATGTGCTGGGGGAAAAGGCAGCCAGGATAGAGAAGGACCACTAAGTAAATGATGGTTGAAGGACTTGCTCAGGATGGTAGATGCGTGCTGAAAGTAGACTATGGACCAAACGTGATGGCCGCTTAGTACCTGTATTGCAAACCATAACACCCAGGAGAGAGAAAGAGGAAATGTGCCTGCTGCAGAGGCGGGGGAAGGGGGATGCATGGCGGGGTGAGGTGCCAGGAGAGATACTGATAAACTGAACATTGGTGATGGAGAATGGACACGGTTGGAGGGATGGGTACTAGAACACTGTATGACCGAAACGTAATCATGCACGTTTATAAGTCTGTAACTGTATCTCACGGTGATTCATTAAAATAAAATGAAAAGAAAAGAAAAGAAAAGAAAGGCTTCCTAGAAGAGGCAGCTTCTGAGATGCCAAGTTGAGTGTGGGTGGAGCTAACATGTGTTGAGTATTAAGTCTTCCAGACAAGAGAATTGAAGAGGAAAAATCATGGGGGCTAAGAAAGAATAGAGCTGAGTACGTGATATATTCACTTGAAGATTCATAAGCAATGAAGAAGAGTAATGGACGTAGGATCTGCGGTGGGGGTGGAGGAGGGAGAGGACCTCAAACCAGCGGTTCAAAGCTTGGTCTGCAGCTTCCTGAGTGAATCTGCCAAGCGAGGCTCTCTCTGAGCCGTAGCTCTCGAATTTCTAAGATAACCCCGACTTCCTTGAAATCATCTCCCTCCTGGACAGTCTTGTCTTTATTCATTCATTCTCCCTGCCAATCTTTCTAACATGCAAATATGAGCAAATTAACCATGCCTTTGTTCCCTGATGAATCTCCATAACCCTGAGGCATAGCTGTGGAATAGCTTGTAAAATCCTCTGGGATCTGGCCCTTTCTCACCTCTCCAGCCTTAGCTGCCAACATTAACTCTCTTTACTTCCGTCCTGGAAACCTCACTCTCCTCATCCCTCCATAGCCTGCTCAACAAATCTCCAGGAAGCATTCCTCAACCCACACACTCCTGTTGTAGTATGCTCATATTGTTCTAACTTTCCTCTCTTTCTCCTTCCTCTTTGACTACGTAACCCAGGGCCTAGTTCTGGCCTTATACAAAATGTACGATGGGGCTAGAAGGTAGTACAGTGGTTAGGGAGCATGCCTAGAATGTTCTGACCTGGTCTGATACCTGGCATCACTGAGCATCACTGAGTGCACCCCTGAAGGCCCCCAAGCACTGCCAGGACAGCCCTGGTATGCCTGGCACGATGATACCTAAGCAGAAACACATCCCAAAGTCCTTGCACTGAGCCACAAATCTGATTGGCTGAGACTCTTTGGTGGGGTGCCCTGAGCATCAACTGGGAGGCTTTGTCCCCTCCCCACCACCAAAAAAATATATAATAGAAGGCAGGAAAGAAGGAAATGAGAGATGAAAGGAAGAAGGAAAAGAATGGAGGGAAGAAAGGGAGATGGAGAATAGGAAGGAGGAAAGACGGACTTAACAAGGTTATGTGATTAAAGGGAATTTCAAATTATAAAGTAGAAGCAAATAGTATGTTAAATAATGTTAATAAGAATTACATATAATTGGGGCTGGAGCAACAGCACAGTGGGTAGGGCATTTGCCTTGCACGCGGCCAACCCGAGTTCGATTCCCAGCATCCCATATGGTCCCCTTGAGCACAACCAGGAGTAATTCCTGAGTGCAAAGTCAGGAGCAACCCCTGTGCATCACCGGGTGTGACCCAAAAAGCAAAAAAGAAAAAAGAAAGAGAAAAGAAAAAAAATTACATATAATTTACAGACCACCTTTTTTTTTTTTTGCTCTTTTTTTTTTTTTTTGGTTTTTTTCAGGTCACACCCGGCAATGCACAGGGGTGACTCCTGGCTCTGCAACTCAGAAATCACTCCTGGTGGTGCTCAGGGTACCATATGGGATGCTGTGGATCGAACCCAGGTTGGCCACGTGCAAGGCAAATGCCTTACCCACTGTGCTATTTCTCCAGCCCTACAGATCACCTTTATAAAAATTTATAATCCAGTAGACGAGTCCCCTTTAAATGAACATGACACTCGTGTTCCTCACAGATGCCTCTCCCTGCGCCACTGCCCTGCCCCCCATGTTCACGAAATCCTGACACGAAACTTTGCATAATCCTGGCCTCGGAGGGGGCTTTCCCGCACTGCGTGGAATGTTCCTCTGACACCCAAGTTCTGCCCAGCTCCTCCTTTGCTGCGCTACTGAGTGGGATTCCGGACCCTCGGCTGGCCAGAGAAAGTCTCTGGGAGGCTCACCAGCCCACTCACCTCCGGGGTCCCTGAAAATGATCTCCTTGACCACAAAGTCGGCTCATAAGCACGGCAGCCCAAACATCCCAGGAGTAACTAGCATCACCACTTCTACCCCTCCACCAATCCCAGCACAGATTGAAGGGCCAGCACTCCCCGGACCCAGAGCGTCAGGCCTGTTTCTCCAGAAGATCCTGGCCCCGGCCCAACCACACACACACACTCCTTGTGCCTAGAGCTGAAGTTTGCAGGGCAGGAGCTGTGAGACTGGGGGTTATCAGGCAAGCAGCCTTGAGGAAGCAGATGAGCGAGCGGCAGAAAGAGGGATGACAGGGGTTCTTCTCTAGCCGGGAGAGCTAAGGACATGGTTTCCCTCCGGCTGGAGTCCCTCGGGCAGAGACGCAGGGCACCTTCTGTAGAGAATCCCACAGCATGACCTGCCCTTCCTCAAGGGCTCTTAGTTTTCTGTCCAGCCTCTCCTCAAAAACCCACCTTTCCACTCAGAAAGTAGCCTGGGAAAATTATCTTTAATTATGCAGGACCTCGTCCTCCTCCTTCTGAGGAGCAGTTTAACATCATCAAGATTTGCTAAGAGTTGGGGCTGGAGCGATAGCACAGCGGGTAGGGTGTTTGCGTTGCACGAGACTGACCCGGGTTCGATTCCCAGCATCCCATATGGTCCCCCAAGCACCACCAGGAGTAATTCCTGAGTGAAGAGCCAGGAGTAACCTCTGTGTATCGCTGGGTGTGACCCAAAAAGCAAAAAAAAAAAAAAAAAAAAAAAAAGATTTGCTAAGTGTTGCCTCTGTGCACAGGCCTGTAAGGGGCGAATAAAAGAGGGTCTCTGGAAGGTCACACCATGAAAGATGAGTCACCCAAAGCATCTCTAGGACCTGCCAGGGCTGCAAAGGCGGCCACCAGTCTAGCACCCCCAGGGCAGAACGCGGTACTGGGGGAGACCCGAGTGTCACCTTACCATCTGGGTCAGTAGCATCAAGGTAGAGCCTCGAGATCCGCCAGGCAGAGTTCTCTCCTGCGCTGGATCGGCTCTGATAAAAAGCCCAGTCAGCCCAGTTCACACATGGCTCCGCCCTTCATCCCCCTTCCCCACACACACGCGCCTGAGACACAATGAACCCTGCTCAGAAACCATGAATAGACCCCTTGTTGCTGGAGAGGGGGCCCAGGGCTGCGCCGGGCTGGACAGCTGTGAACTGGAAGCTCGGAAACAGAGAAAAAGGTTACAGGGAGGAGGGGAGGCCAGCTACTGTCGCTTAGCAACCAGGTCCCTTGTGCCCAAAAGTGTGCCCATGCCTGCTAGGGCGACTCCCCCTTCCTGCTGTCAGGGCGGAACTGGAGCGATTCAAGCATTGGTTGAAATGTTTCTGGACCCCCTTGGACCACATCTCATCTCTGTGTGGGTTGGGTTTCCTCGCAGTCTGGGGCTGTCCGCATGTTGGAATCGTTGGAGGCGACGATAAGGGATGACTTTCTCTCTCCTAGGGCTGCGTCTATCACCCCAATGCCAGGGAAACAGAGTTCCCATCTCTGGACCCGCAGGAGTCTGCGGCACGATTATGCTTCAAAGTATGAGGGAGGCCCCGTGGAGCCCAGGGTGGGTTTCCACACCCAGGAGTCACATGTCTGTAGTCAAGGAAGTAGAACAAGCCCTGGGGAGAAGAACACCCAGGGTTGGAGGGCTGAGGCAGTGGGGGACTCCATCTCCTCATGCCCCTTTCACTGCTCCTTCAGATAGGAACGTTCAATTGTGAGCGTTCGAATCAGACCTTCATCTAGTTCATCTACTTCACCTGTAAAATGAGACTAATAGGCTTACCCCTAGAGAGCTGATACTTGATACAATGAGATGCTGAATCCAAAGCTCTTAACCTGGTACCTGGCAGGCTCTACTCAGTAAGTAGAAGCCAACCCACCCACCCAGGCTGTTTTGTTCCTTATTTTCTTCATTCCCTCAGGGTGTCAACTGTAAACTCCCAGCATCACACAGTGTTCTCCACACCATGAGGGTTACATCTCGCAGAAGCAGTGGTGGCCACATCTGAGAATCCCCAGACATCCTCTGAGATCTCCTCAGACAGTGCTCTTCAGCCTACCAACGTGAATACTGTGTGCCAGCACCTAGCCCAAGCAGGAAGCACAAATAGGTAACAGGCCTGTAGCCTGGCAGGAAAGATCAAAAATAATAGTTTTTAAAAGGGGAAAAATAATAAAATAAATAAATAAAGGCCCTCCCGTTGATCATCGATTTGCTCGAGCGGGCCCAGTAACATCTCCATTGGAGACTTTGTTGTTACTGTGTCTGGCATATCGAATACTCTCGGTAGCTTGCCGGGCTCTCCGAGAGGGGCGGAGGAATCGAACTCGGGTCGGCCATGTTGGCTGCGTGCAAGGCAAACGCCCTACCCGCTGTGCCTTGCACGCAGCCAACATGGCCGACCCGAGTTCGATTCCTCCGCCCCTCTCGGAGAGCCCGGCAAGCTACCGAGAGTATCTCGCCTGCACGGCAGAGCCTGGCAAGCTCCCCGTGACGTATTCGATATGCCAGACACAGTAACAACAAAAGTCTCCAATGGAGACGTTACTGGGCCCGCTCGAGCAAATCGATGATCAACGGGAGGGCCTTTACTTTACTTTACTTTTATTAGCCCAATGCTAGCAGCACTATGGAAAATGTTTGCTGAAGAACAATGAAAGGACAATGAAGGAAGAAAGTGGGCTTTGTGGCATTTTAAATTGCTCCAATCACAGTGAGGGGAAAGAGCCTGTGTAGTGTCAAGGTAGAAACTGTAGTGCTGTAGCACTGTCCTCCCGTTGTTCATCGATTTGCTTGAGCGGGAACCAGTAAAGTCTCACAACAAATTGTGAGACTTGTTGTTACTGTTTTTGGCATATTGAATACATCATGGGAACTTGCCAGGCTTTGCTGTGCGGACGACATACTCTCGGTAGCTTGCCGGGCTCTCCGAGAGGGGCAGAAAAATCAAACCCGGGTTGGCCATGTCAGCTGCATGCAAGGCAAATGCCTTACCCGCTGTGCTATTGCTCCAGCCCACCCTAAGATAAGATGGGGGACCCACAAAACCCACTTTTTAAAAAATGTTTTAATGAATCACCATGAGGTACAGTTACAGACTTACAAACTTTCATGCTTACGTTTCAGTCATACAATGATCGAGTACCCATCCCTCCACCAGTGCCCATTCTCCTCCACCAATGTTCCCAGTATCTCTCTCCCCACCCTCACCCCACCTACAACCTCCTTTCCCCCTGCCTCTGTGGCATTCCCTTTTACTCTCTTTCTCCTATTTAGGGTGTTGTGGTCTGCAATGCAGGTATGAAGTGGCCATCATATTCAGTCCATAGTCTACTTTCAGCACACATCTCCCATCCCGAGTGGGTCCTCCAAGCATCCTTTACTTGGTGGTCCCTTCTCTATCTGAACTGCCTTTTCCACCAGCATGTGAGGCTGGGGGAAAAATCCACATTCTTGCAATCCTTGCCTCCACCAGCTCCTGATAATAAGAAACTCTGAGAAACTCAGAGGGTCTGGTGCATGCACACAGAGTGTCTAGTCCGTGACCCTCATTTCCTCTTTCCTTCTTAAGACCAAGACACATGTTAATTCACACGTTCCCTGGCAGTCAACAACACATGTGATGTTTGAGCAAGCCTGGTCCCCAATAGCCCTGCCTGATCCCAGCATCACCCAGACCAAATATTTTATACCTCAGTTAACTCAACTTATGCCATACCCAAAACCCAGCAGTCATGAGTCCCCCTGAAAGGCACCGCCACCTACTCCCTGGCTCTGAGCTTTTACCTTCCTAAACCCTCTTGCTTGCTTTCTATCTTGTTCTTGAACTCCTTTAAGAAGGAGTTGACTTCTCAAAGTCAAGGCAAAGAACCGCCATCTGGGTTGAGGGAATTCCGTTTCCTCTCCTCTGGCCGGAAAGAGTCAAATCTCATCCCTACTTCAGTTCCAGAGCCAGAGGGACCAGCTCGCAGGCTGTATTGATGAGGGGTATTGACTTGAATGCAGCTTTGCAGTTGCTTTTGATGAACCAGCGGGTCAGGTGCCCATGCCAAACAGGAACTCACACAGGTCCTTTTCACTTCCTGCAGCCTTCTGCCCAAACCACCACCCTCGCTACAACATTCCTCCATCACCATACCACCCAGCAGCCTGACAGCCGTCAGGAAAACAGGAGCAGAGCCCCTTCACAGCCTCCTTCAGGAACCAACAGGTCTCTTTACTGAATTGGCTCTAAAGGTGCTCAGTGAACAGCTTTTTCCTTTAGGACAACTGTTGTTAGCCTGGGCCTGTGGGTAGCAAATGAGAAAAGCAATAGGATCGTCAAAAATGTTCGGGTGAAAATCTGAGAAATGAGATGGCCACAGTGGATTCTCGGAGGTTCTAGAACATTCTGGAGACTCTAGAAAATATGTTTATACAAAGATGAATCTATGTCCATGTGACTGAGAAAGATCTAACAACATCCTCGGCTCTTCCCTGTAGCTAATCAGGAGGCTCTGAACAGGCCCCAGAGAAGGCTAAGGCTAAACTTCATGGCTTCAAGTACGCCCCTAAAGACCCTAGAACCCCTCTGCAAAGATTCAGAGATTTACTTGTTTCAAGCACCAAAGTTCTTCTATTCAATCATTAGCTGATAATTAACTGAGCAAAGACCTTAGGGGCAAAAACATAGAGACATGACACAATTCAGGACAAAAAAAAAAAATGCAGACATTAGAGAATTATTTCAGAAAAGTTGCTCAGACCAGAAATGTGGCTCAAGTGGCAGAGCACATGACATGGAAGAACAAAAATACCAACACTTAGACTCTGTACCCAGCACCCCACATCATCCCCACTGTTACCAGGAGTGACCCCCACCAGCTACAATTAGAAATTTGTTCAGTGGATGATAGAAATGAAAAAGTGACTAAACTAACCTCCGCAACAACAAACACTAAGGAATGAGGACGATTTGACTTCTAGATTCCATTTTATTTCAAATTTCAGCTTTTGGTAAGATTTAAGGCACACAAACAAAAAAAAAATGGCAGATTTGAAGGAGAAAAACAAGCACGAGAGGGGTCCAGTTCATAACGACGGTGACAAGACGCTCTGAAACTCACTTTCCCCCCAGACACATCTAGTTGATGGTCCTGCGTGGTGAGGGAACGCAGTCCTCTGCCCCCTCACAGGCTGACATTCGCAGGAGGAAAAGGAAAGAAGGCCTTCCTTGTTCAACTGCTCAGACAACAAGCCCATGAACGAAGTTGTATTCTAGGAAACTATTTCTATTACATAAAGAACCATCGTGATGTCTGGATTATTGTGCAAGTCAGAGATAAACATTAAGAGTTCATCTTTAGATAGCACAGTGGTAGGGCGTTTGCCTTGCATGCTGCCGGCCCAACCAACCCAAGTTCGATTCCTCCGCCCCTCTCAAAGAGCCCTGCAAGCGACCAAGAGGATCCCGCTCGCATGGCAAAGCCTGGCAAGCTCCCCGTGATGTATTTGATATGCCAAACACAGTAACAACAAGTCTCACAATGGAGACTTTACTGGGCCTGCTCGAGCAAATTGACGAACAACAGGAGGACAGTGCTACAGTGCTTTAGATACTCTAAATCAAATTCCCCCCAAATGCTCATTTAAACAACACTTTTTCTTACATTTAAGCTATTTTCTTTAGGATTCACTCATATGTACATGCAAAGACATAAACTTGGGAAATACTTAGCTAAATATGGACTGTGTGAGTATTCACATGGTGAGTCAATCATTATATTGGAAACAAAGGGCATTTTTGCATCTGCTTTAACTAATATGTAAAGGAGTAGCAAAAAAAATCAAATTATGTGGCTAATTAAAAACAACTTCAGAGGCAGGAGCGATAATACAGCGATTTGGCGTTTGCCTTGCATGCGACTGACCAGAGTTCAATCCCCAGCATCCCATATGGTCCCCATAGCACCACCAGAAATGATTCCTGAGTACAAAGCCAGGAGTAACCTCTGTGTATCGCTGGATGTGAGCCAAAAAGAAAAAAAACCTTCAAATTATCTGCTCTCGGTCAGCAAAAGCTAGCACTTAAAATCAGTGTTGGGACTGGAGTGATAGTACAGCAGGTAGGGCGTTTGCCTTGCACGCGGCCGACCCAGGTTCAATACCCAGCATCCCATATGGTCCCCCAAGCACTGCCAGGAGTAATTCCTGAGTGCATGAGCCAGGAGTAACTCCTGAGCATTGCTGGGTGTGACCCCCCCAAAAAATCAATGTTTATTGGGGCTGGAGTGATAGTACAGCAGGTAGGGCATTTGCCTTGCACGTGGCCGACCCAAGTTCAATCCCCAGCATTATGGTCCCCCAAGCACTGCCAGGAGTAATTCCTAAGTGCATGGTAAAGGTAAAAGTTAAAGGCCCTCCCGTTGATCATCGATTTGCTCGAGCGGGCCCAGTAACGTCTCCATTGAAGACTTTGGTGTTACTGTGTCTGGCATATCGAATACTCTCGGTAGCTTGCCGGGCTCTCCGAGAGGGGCGGAGGAATCGAACTCGGGTCGGCCATGTTGGCCGCTTGTAAGGCGAACGAAGTGCATGAGCCAGGAGTAACTCCTGAGCATTGCTGGGTGTGACCCCCAAAAAATCAATGTTTATTGGGGCTGGAGTGATAGCACAGAGGGTAGGGCGTTTGCCTTGCACGCAGCAGACCCAGGTTCGATTCCCAGCATCCCATATGGTCCCCTGAGCACCACCAGGAGTAATTCCTGAGTGCAGAGCCAGGAATAACCCCTGTGCATCGCTGGGTGTGACCCCAAAAAGAAAAAAAATCAATGTTTATTAACTGACATGAGTGCAAAACCTTTGTGACTCCGAAAATATAAGTCAAACTCTCCAGATGTGACCTCCTTTGACGATCTTTTCCTCTTTGTTCTCCAAGATCAGCTTTTATTCATCATCCAAAGTCAGTTAATGCCTGGTTGCACCAAGTGCAGGATGAGACACTTTGTAAGTTCTCTGCTTTCCTGGAATTCACACACACACACACACACACACACACACACACACACACACGTAGAACACAAAGATGATGAAATGACCTTGGAGTCCTTCTCAAGGGATAGGTAGAACTAAGTGGGTCTTTTAGTTTATCCACCAGCTTGGAGGGGAACTGCTACTTCTGTGTTATTTTGTCTTCACAATATACTGGAAGATAAGCAAGGCAGGAGTTTTCCACTCATTTGACTAGTTACCACATTGACACCAGAGGGGCTAAATGTTTTGCCCAACTTCTCCCTGCCAGGAGGTGTGAAGGACAAAAAGAGAAGCAGATCTTTCTCAGGACTATGGCTAGGTTGTAAAGCACTCCCCATGTGTGTGTGAAGCACTTTAGTCTAAGATCCATAGCACCAAAAAACAAAACAAAGTCCTTGGGTAAAATCCAGAGCTCTCCCCCTTCCTGGAGCTTCATTTCAGGTTCCTGGGAAGATCCGTGAGCTCCATACAAGGTCACTGCTTTTTTATTGGGGGGGGGGGGGGGGTCACACCCGGCGATGCACAGGGATTACTCCTGGCTCATGCACTCAGCACTCAGGAGTTACTCCTGGCGGTCCTCGGGGAACCATATAGGATGCTGGGACTCGAACCAAGTCGGCCATATGCAAGGCAAACGCCCTACCTGCTGTGCTATCCCTCCAGCCCCATGGTCACTGCTTTTTGAAGTGAGAAATGGGTTTAGGCAGGAAAGACAAGAAAGAGAAAGTTTGGAGATTGGAGCGATAGTACAGTGGGTAGGATGTCTGCCTTGCATGCGGCCAACCCAGGTTCAATCCCCAGCATCCCATATGGTCCCCCAAGCATTGTCAGGAGTAATTCCTGAGCGCAGAGCCAGGAGTAACCCCTGAGCATTGCTGGGTGTAACGAAAGAAAGAAAGAAAGAAAGAAAGAAAGAAAGAAAGAAAGAAAGAAAGAAAGAAAGAGAGAAAGAACGAAAGAGAGAGAGAAAGAAAGAAAGAAAGAAAGAAAGAAAGAAAGAAAGAAAGAAAGAAAGAAAGAAAGGTTTGATGAATCAGGTCAGCTTAGAACAGAGGAACAGAAGCATTGGTCCAATCCAGTCTATGAAGGTTTGATAGTAAAGGGAATTTTCAGAAATCTATGGGAGATGACTGACTTAATTAGTGGCAAGAAGGGCAAGGAAAAGAAACAAATTCTCTCGGTTTCCCTTTGAACTTCAGGAGAAACATCCAAAGGAGGAAACAGCAAGTGTCCCTTTAGCTTCCCTCCCCTTTCCTGCCCGAACTGGAGCAAAGTCTCCAGGGTCTGAAGCTCCATTGGGGTTCCCTGGACCCTACAACCACTTCTACAAGCCACCTCTCTACTCTCTGTCACTCAGAACCAGCCACAAAGCAGTTGCCCCAGTAATGTGGCTAACTAAATTAGCGCCCACTGAATGCTTTTATTGACCGGTCACTCCAGTGAGCTGGCCCACTTTGTTTTTGTTTTTTCAATTGAGTCACCAAGAGATAGTTACAAAGCTGCTCATAATCAGGTTTCAGTATACAATGATCCAATATCCATGCCTTCACAGTGTTCAATTCCCACTGCCAGTGACCCCAATTTCTCTTCTGCCACCTCCCCTCTCCCCCAGTCTGCCTCTATGCCTCTATGGCAGGCACTTGGCACTTTCTCTCTCTCTCTCTCTCTCTCTCTCTCTCTCTCTCTCTCTCTCTTTCTCTGTCTGTTTGTCTTTTGTCTCTTTCTCTCTCCTCTGTCTCTGTCTCTTTCCTTTTGGTACTGGCCCACTTTGAAGGCGACTAGATTCCTGGCTATTGGTAAACTGATGAAATAAAATGAACCCACAATAAAAAAAAATGTCTGTGAGCTGGAGGAGCTCTGATGTTGTAGAATTAAACTGGGTTCTCACCTCCAAATTCATACACGAAAGTCCTAACTCCAGTAATGCCAAATGGGACCTTAGCCCGGAGAGAGAGGGTCTTGAGAGAGAAAACCCACTTCAAGGAAGGTCATTAGAATGATACTGACCCACTGTGGCAGCAAGGCATCTGACCTGTGTGCAGAAGTAGTGGAACATGGACCCAGCAAAAGAAACCGAGGGCTGAAAAACACACCCCCAGTCTTCGGCATTTCCACCCGCGCAAGCCTGAGTGGGAAGAACCTGGACCTGGTGGATTCGCAGGCGAGCAGCTGCAGCCCGTCTGCAGCCGGGCAGGGAGGGGGCTGCCAGCATTCCAGGCCGAGATGTTGCAGGCAGTCGCTGCTGGGGAGAGGACAAAGGCCCTGCCCCCCGCAGCTGTACTGAGTACTCAGCCCCACGGGTTCTGTGTGGGATGTGGTGGAAGGTGAACTCTGGATTCCTGCCCAAGCCTGCAAGAAACCAGACTCTCCCCCACACCCTTGGCCCTTCACAGGGCAGAAGACACCATGAAGAAGCGAAGAAGCCCACGAGAATTAATGGGTGAAGACTAAGCCCAGGCAGGTCGACAAGAACTCCAAACTCTCCAACCTCTCCGATGAAGTATGAATGCTCCATGAGTTGAGGGAATCCATAGAACAGACTCTACCAAAGGGAAAGGGTGGGGGGGCTGGAGTGATAGCACAGCGGGTAGGGCGTTTGCTTTGCATGCCGCCAACCCGGGTTCGATTCCCAGCATCCCATATGGTTCCCCCGAGCACCGCCAAGGATTATTCCTGAGTGCAGAGCCAGGAGTAACCCCTGTGCATTGCCGGGTGTGACCTCCCCCCCCCCAAAAAAAAAACAAAGAGAGAGAGAGAGAAAGCTCAAAGAAAAAGTCTTGGAACCATAAGAATGGGAGGTGAACCCCAAAAGTCCAAGCAGTCAGGAGAAAGTCAAGGAAGACATAAGTATGCTGGTGGGTGAGAGACAGGAAACCATCAATAAAGAGGAGAAAATAAAAATGGAAAGAACTGAAGACACGTCAGGGACTTCTGGGATAATTTCAAGAACAATATCCAAAATAAAGACATCCCTGAGGGAGAGGAGAGAATGGGGAAGAACTATTGGTGGAAGAACTTAGAGTTGGAAATGTGCCCAGTCTGAGAACTGAGTCATTTATGCAGATCCAAGAAGCTCAGAGTTCTAAACAAAATATACACTAAGAAAAACAACAAGATAACGTGTAACAACCAACAGATAAAATCCTGAGAGTAAGAACAAAGAAACTTAGAACAGAAACCATCCATATAAGAGACAGCAGATCTAGCAATGGAACCCACTGGCCAAAACAGAACAGGTTAGCCCAACAAAGATGTGTGAAGAGATAAATGTCCCAACAAGGATACTTGGGGGTCAGAAGTAGTATAATAAGGCACTTGCTTTGGGAGAGGCTAGCCCAGGTGCAATTCCAGGCACCATTAATGGTTCCCTGAGTTCCGCCAGGGTAAGCCCTTAACACCACCAGGTGTGGGTGCCCCACCCCTGTGCAAAAAGGAGGGGCTCAGAGAGCGTGCAGGGGTTAAGGTGCTTGTGTTGTAAGCAGCAGTTTGATTCTTGGCACTGCAAATGGTTCCCTGAGCTCTGAGTCAGTAATAGCCTCTTGAGCAACGCTGGGTGTGACCCATGCCCCACTTAAAAATAAATAAATAGACACCAAAACAAATTGAATAGACACCGAGAAGTCCTAGATTTTCAGTTTCAAATAATAATAATCATGTAGGTACAGACATGAGAACATATTTATAGATGCTACACTTAAGAAGAGATTAGCATTGAAATTAAATATATAGCAAAGGTAAAATTAGAAATTTGAATATTATATATTTTTTTCATGCGTCATGGTACAATAGCACAGTGGTAGGGCGTTTGCCTTGCACACAGCCAACATGGCCGACCCGAGTTCGATTCCTCCGCCCCTCTCGGAGAGCCTAGTGTATGTCATGGCCACAACCCTTATTTGAATACTGGCACTGTATACGGTCCCCTGAGCACTGGCAGATGGCAGATGTCGCCTAAAAGTCCAAACACACCAAAAGAAAATAAAAAGGTTTCACTTGGCACAAAAGTCTCCACTGATGCTTGATTACCATAAAACAAACACTGTCCTCCCGTTGTTCATCGAGTTGCTCGAGTGGGCCCAGTAACGTCTCCATTAGAGACTTTGTTGTTACTGTGTTTGGCATATCGAATACATCACGGGGAGCTTGCCAGGCTCTGCCGTGCGGGCGAGATACTCTCTCCCACGCCTACTCTGCTTTTCCCTACATTCACACTCCTCCCACCCCACGTGAGGACTTTGCGAGGGCAGATGTCTTGCTTACAGCTGACTGCACCCAGATATCATGCATGGCTTTCTCTCCTCAAAGAGGTGGACATCCCATAGAAATGCAGTTCACTTCTCCTCCCTGCCCTGAAATTCCAACAGAGTTCAAACTTAACACGGAACATTTATTTTTCTCCATCGCACTTATTCTCTTCAATCATATCAATCTACTTATTTCATGTAATATCTTTGTTAATGGATTTGAATCACCAAAGAGGGACTGGGAATTTTGGTTTAGGGAATAGTTTCTGACTACAGCAATGCCTGGTACCCCCCGAATGTAAGTGGAATGAATCAGAATGCTCTCGAACTACTTTTAAGGCTCGAGACAGGGGGAGGGAAAGATATCTTCGGCCTTTACACAAGTGTTCAAAAGCTGAGAAAGCTAAGACCCATTTTCTCCCATGTACCTTTCTTCCACTAAACAAGAAATCTAGAACATCTGACTTCTGAGGAATAAAAACTTATACTCTTCCTAATTAGTGCCCTCCCCCAACCGCTGAGCAGATTTCATAACTTGGTTTTGAGACATCAAGGTTATCTCCAGTTATATTATGTGACATCATAAAATTCTTAACCTAACTCGGGACAAAGTGAGGGATTATTTTAAAAACTCCAAAGCAGGGCTTTGTAGCTCTTCAGAAATCTTGGGCAAAATGCCCATTTTTAGGAGGAAGTAAACATATGTTCAGAATCAATCGACTTCTGAAGAATGTAATGATCAAACCCAATTTTATGATTACTTTGTGCTGAGACCTTTGGTATGTGAGGTAGTTTCCAATCTTATTTCTTCATGCATTTCTACAGCAACTTTCCTTTACTAAGAAATTATCCTACTGACACTTCACAGCACAAACTAGCTGTGGAACTCAAACTACATCCATGGGCTAGTTTCCTTATCACAAAAATGGAAACTCGTGTGTATCCCATTCATAACCTTCAGATGACAGATAACAGCTTCAGGAATTAAATAGAATGAAACCCCCTCCCCCCTGCCAAGTGGGGAATGCTTGCCTTAAGTATTACCATAAGTATTTGCAAGTGTGGGAAGGAGAAGAAGCGTGGTTTTATTAATCAAACAAAATACGGTTTTCTCTATTCACAGTGAACCTTCAGTGACATGAAGGAGCTTCGAGAATGTTCAGTGTCTAGATATCCTTCCAGGGCTGCTCAAAGTCAAAAGAGAAGCCCAGGGTGAAGTGTACAGGCTTCTTTGCTACCATTTCCTCAGACCCAGCGTGGATGCTGGGAATGCATGCCTCTAGGTCTGAGGAGAGAGTGCCATCTGGAGGCTCTTGGCTTCAGAAAACTCTTCACCACTGACCACGAGGGCCCGAGTGATAGAGCAGCAGGTAGGGAATTTTCCTTGTACTCGGTCAACCCACGTTTGATCCCTGGCATCCCATATGGTCCCCTGAGCACCACCAGGAATGTTTCCTGAGTGCAGAGCCAGGAATAACCCCTAATCACCGGGTATTGTGACCCCAAAAATAAAAGTTTTAAAAAAAATCTGATCACGAGACATGTCAACTCAGTATCTGTATGCATTAAGAGGTGTAATCAAGTCCTCTGAAAGATTTAAACAGTTAACGTTCCTGCCTGTTTGGCTCTGGATGACATCCAGTGATGCTCCCCTGCTCCCAGCAAGACACAAGGGACCATACAGTGCCAGGGAACAAAACCAGGGCTGCATTCTAGTCCTTTGAGGAGCCACCCCCTCCAGCCCCCCAAACTTGCCTTTTTAACAAAACTCCTCCCTCCTTTTTCTTTTTTAAAAAACTATCTTGGGAAATCTTAGTCATCTCTACAGTTCTATATGTAACAAGGGAAGGTTTCTTCAATGTGGACCCAAACCCAATGAATCAAATCTCTTAAAATTCCTTTTCCCAGGGGCCAGGGCAATAGCACAGTGGGTAGGGTGTTTGCTTTACACACGGCCAACCCGGGTTCGATCCCTGGCATCCATATGGTCCCCCAAGCACCACCAGGAGTGATTCCTGAGTGCAGAGCCAGGAGAAACCCCTGAGCATCACCAGGTGTGACCCCCCCCCAAAAAAAGCAAAAACAAAATTCCTTTTCCCCAAATCTCCATGTTTTTTTCCTAAAGGAAGAGGGTTCTGCTCCCATTCCAATTCAGGTTCCCCATGAAAATAGAAAGATCCTGTACAAACTGCAAAATCCAGTGTGCTCACGAATGGCTCATCCCTCCCCAGAATGAACATCCACCTAGTCATCAACCGCGGGTTGTTTTGGCCAGGGAGGGGGCTGAAGTCTGTCTCTTCAATATGCCGGGGTATTCAAAACTATTCATCAGGGAAACCAGTCCAACCGGAAAGAAGGACACAGCCTCCAAGCACTGGAATGCAGTTCTCTGCCTTCCTGATGGGGAGGGAAAGAGTGAGGGATGTGCTTTTCGGTTCTGAGAGATCCCACCCCCAAATTGCTATACCTGTCAAGTAACAGGAATAGCTTCCATGAACAAAAGAGATCTGCTATTCTGTGTAACAGCCCTGTGATGCTCTTATTTCAGTTGTCCTCAGTTCCCCAGTCTATCAATTGCTGAGAGGGAAAGAAAAGCTATCTGGAATTGTGTGAATTTTCAAAAAGATACTTTTTTTGGCCTGTAAAGTGGCCCCTTCCTCCGAAGAGTTCTTTGTTCTCCGAACATTAAAATTGGGCTCAGATCATTCTATTTTATTTTTCCTATGAGTTCTCATAGAAGGACCTGATGAAAATAGACGAATAGCTTTCATTAACCACATCTGAGTTCTGTTACAAAAAGAAAACTATTTTTCTGCTTCTTTATTAATTCTTCCGTGACCCCTAAATTGGAAAAAGAAAAATTAAACAATCTGAATGACTAGAGGATGGGTCAGAACAAGAATGAGTAGATGAAGACTGAGACACGAGACTGCGTTCTATTTGGGCCAGTAATTAGAACTTTGAATTATGTCTGCCCTAGTGAAAACTTCCTCCAGAAAGGACCTGCCTTGGGGCTGGAATGAGTACAGTGGGCAGGGAGCTTGCCTTGCACACAGCCAACCCAGGTTCAATCCCCAGCACCAAATATAGACCCCTGCCACGAGGGTCCCTAAGCACAGAGCCAGGAATAAGTGCCAGGTGGGGTCCAAACTCCCTCTTCCCTTACCCCTCTCCCCCGCCACACACAAAGAAAATACCACCTCTAATGGTTGCAAAGAGTTAAAACACAAAACACTGAGTTAAAGATTACCTATGTATACCAAATAAATACTTAAGAGATAGAGCCCAGAATTAGCATCTCAGGGAGCATGTAAACCGGGAGGAAAAAAGGCAATTTAAAGTCTTTGCCATTTGATAAGACAAAGAAACAGTAGAAATTGAGAAGGCAAAAGTATTCAACCCAAGAAAGCAGAATTTAGTTGGAATAGCAAAATGCTTCAAAAAAAACCTCAAGTTGTTGCAAGTTCTACCAATTATGAAAAGTCAGGAACTGTTACGGAAAAAAAGGACACAAACTGGTAGTTCTCTGTTAGGGTCATATATGCCAATACAAAGAAAAACCTGGAACATAACATCTGTTGGTATCTTTTGTCAATGTTCCCATCATGAAAGACACTCTCCATCTGAAAAGCATTATTTATTATTTATTAGAAAGAAATAATAAAGAATGCCTCCTTAATTTCCACAAAGCCAGACGTGTTCTCCCCTCTAAAATATATCTCCTATTTGCTTATAAATTTTTTTACCCTGAGTTATGGAAATCTATTAGAAAGAAATAGTAGATTTCTGAAAAATAGATTCCTTGACTCAAGACAGGGTCTACATTTGCAATGGATACAGTTCCCCAAGGCCCAGGAAACATCACAAAGTACATGGCTTTAGCAGTTTCTTCTCCACAGAGGATAACTACAAAGTCAATGAACTGAGGTACTTTACTTAATGTCTGAACATCCAGTTCTTCAACAGAGCCTCATACTGGCCAAGAGGTAAAGCACTGTGATGTGAAATCAACCTTCCATGATAAACTGGCTCACCAAATTCAATGCATTAAAAAATAAAATGCAATGCCAAGTCACTGGTTCTGGTGAAATCTTTAAGAGAGTAACTATGCCAACGGAGGAATCCACATAGTCAGGCATGGCTTTCTCCAGCAGGTGAAACTATTTAATCTTAGCGAGGGCAGCCGCTCTTCTTTCTGTGTTCTGGAACAAGGCACGGATTAAAGCTTTGACTTCACTGGATGAGAATGCAGCTGCCAAGGGCCCCTTTCCATCTGCCCACCTGCAAAACAAAAGACAAAACTCAAGACTTCCTGTTTGTCTCTGAATGGCGGGCAAGATTCAAACTCAGCTCCCCTGAAGGCGATTCAGGGGATTGAGCAGGAGAGCACTTGCCTCTCATGCTTGAGGCCCTGCGCTGGATCATACCACCCCCCCCCACACACACACACACAACACCACACACACAAACCACATACACATACCACACCACATCACACCACACACAAGCTTATATGATCCCAAATAGTTCTCCATTTTATTTATTTTTTTGAGACAATGAAATTTTTTTTTAAATTTTTTAAAAAACTCTTATCTTTATTATTTATTTATTGCTTTTTGGGTCACACCTGGCCATGTTCAGGGGTTACTCCTGGCTCTGCACTCAGGAATTACCCCTGGAAGTGCTCAGGGGACCATATGGGATGCTGGGAATCGAACCTGGGTCGGCTGCGAGCAAGGCAAACACCCTACCCACTGTGCTATCACTCCAGCCTCTAGTTCTCCATTTTAAATGGAAATAAAATGATACCCACATATCCCCTCTTCTCTATTGATCTCTGCTCTAATTCCTGACTCTTCTGTTTGTTTGCTGTGTTTTTTGGTGGCGTTTTTGTTTTTAATTTTTTCGTATAGGGCCATACCTGGCAATGCTCAGAGCTTACTCCTGACTCTGTGCTCAGGGATCACTCCCGGAAGGCCTGGGGAAATTGCACGGGATGCTGAGGACGGCACCTGGGTCAGCCAAATGCAAAGCAAGAGCCCTACCTGCTGAACTATTGCTCCGGACCCAAATGTCTACTGCATTTTGTATCAGCATAGATGAAGAGACCACATTAAGAAGGTAAGACAGTTCTCCCTTCTTATGAATCACCAAACCTTGCTTCAGCTTCATAATTACAACCATATTCTTATACAGTCATAGTCTTGGGTTCTGTAGGTACTTTCAAAAAGTGAGTCACAATACATGTCCCCACAAAATCAAGGAAACAAAGATCAGATCAACTATCCTTTGACAGACCACAATATTTTGAGAAGGGAAATTCGTTGCAAACAAAAGAAAAAAAGACACAAAGACTTGGATGTCAAGCAAAATAAATAAGGACTTTCTGAATTAAAAAAAGATCTTTAAAAATAAGAATCTCTGAAAAATAAAATAAGATACAGAATCAAGCAAGCAAATGCCTCAAAGCAACAGAACTAAAGAGCTGGTCTATAGAACTGAGGTTACTTGAGGGGTGGGAAGTGGTTTGGTAGGTGGGAGGGATCTTTGGGACAACAGTAAAGGGAAGAGGTGCCTGTGGTATGGAGCTTTGTAAATATGAAGCAACATGTAACAGTGCTGTAAATCATGGTACCTCAAAAATAATAACTTGAGTCACAAGCAACAAATCTTAACTGCCCAAAAAACTGTATTAAAAAAAAAATATATATATATATACGTTTGAGGACCTAGCAATGCAAAAACAAACAAAAAACCAACAACAGCAAAAGACATAGAGCATTTCCAATAACAAAATCACACACGGGGCCGGAGCGATAGCACAGTGGGTAGGGCGTTTGGCTTACACGCAGCCGACCCGGGTTTTATTCCCAGCATCCCATATGGTCCCCTGAGCACCGCCAGGAGTAATTCCTGAGTGCGGAGTCAGGAGTAACCCCTGAGTATCGTCAGGTGTGACCCAAAAAGCAAAAAACAATAATAATAAAATTAAATTTAATTTAAAAAAAAATCACACACAACCTCATAAAGAGGCATTTTACGAGAGAAGGAATATGAATGAGTTAAAGAATTTTTTTAAAAAAAGATGCTCAACTTCATCAGAATTTAAGGAAATACAAACTGAAGTAACAATGAGTCACCATTTCACACCATTTAAAACCTGATATACCAGTAATACAAAGTACTGATAAAAATGTGATAAAATTGAATAACTGAAGTGTCTGTGTATTAGGAAAAAATTCAGTAGTGAAAATGAACTGTCGTGATATACATACTACCATGAAATGAATTTCAAAAGATAGTACTGAAAAAGGGCTGGAGCTATAGCACAGCGGGTAGGGCGTTTGTCTTGCACATGGCCGACCTGGCTGACCCAGGTTCGATTCCTCTGCCCCTCTAAGAGAGCCCAGCAAGCTACTGAGAGTATCTCGCCCATGCAGCAAAGCCTGGCAAGCTCCCCGTGACGTATTCGATATGCCAAACACAGTAACAACAAGTCTCAAAATGGAGATGTTTTTGGGCCTGCTCGAGCAAATCAATGAACAACCGGAGGACAGTACGAAAAAAAAGTTATAGAAGATTACACTTACAGGATGTTTCAAAAATGAGCAAGTCTAAACATTATATTATTTAGGGATACATGCAATATGGTAAAACTGTTTTTAAAAGGCAAGAAAATAACCAAAAGGTCAACTGCCTCTGAGGGCAAACATTTGAAAAGAAAGCACAAGGGTCTTTAAGGCAAGGGCAGTATTTTTCTTAAAGTGGGTAAGAGATACACAAACATTTATTCTTTCTATTTAAATTCTGAAAACATTATATATTTCCTCACCTATATGTAACTTTTTTGAAAAATGTTTAAGCTATATGATGAGAGGTGTAGTTTTTTTGAAAAAAAAAATCCCTCAACTCAATATTATCTTTACTGAAATCTCTGGGAGAAAAAAAAATTGTATGAGGCACTTTTAAAAATAAAGTATTTTAGTTGATTTCAGAATAACAAAAAGAAAAGTTCTTATCTGCTGCCCTCTGGAGTCTAATACTTACAGCTTTCTTTCTTACCGACTAGAGATAACAATAAAAATCAAAATTGGGGCAGGACGGAGGAGGTTTAAAAAAAAAATTAAAATTTGTATAAAATTCAACTTAGAAATATTGATGTGAGTTTTTGCAAGTAGAAATCTCATTTATATTGTTTCAGAATGAACAATTATTTGCTGAGAACAACTCTGGCACTTCCAGGATGATTAGCCTAATATATAACCTGTGACAAATCATGCTGAAGCAGACAGATCAGTTGCCTTTTTTGTGCTTATACTGCTTCATCTCTAAAACAACAGAGGACCCCCCAACACACACCTCCCTGCAGAGAAACTGTGAGTTAGGTGCTCGTCATTTCTTAAGGAGAAGAGTCACTTCTCTGTTCACATCTTAAAGTCCATCTTAGGGCCTAGAAGTTTTTCAAAGCAAAGCCTATGTCTTGTACACAGGAGAGCCCAGTTCGATCCCTGACACCAAAAAAGAGCACTGTAGCACTGTCCTCCCGTTGTTCATTGACTTGCTAGAGTGGGCCCAGTAATGTCTCCATTGTGAGACTTCTTGTTATTGTGTTTGGCATATCAAATACCTCATGGGTAGCTTGCCAGGCTTTGCCAGGCGGGTGAGATACTCTCGGTAGCTTGCCGGGCTCTCCAAGTGGGGCGGAGGAATCGAACCCGGGTCGACCGGGTCAGCTGCGTGCAAGGCAAACGCTCTACCCACTGTGCTATTGCTCCAGTCCACCAAAAAAGAAAATGCAACAAAAAACAAAAACACCTGCCTTAGACTGGGCCACTACTTGGCTGCAGGCCCAGAGGCCCAAAGAATCCCCAGCACCCCCAGGCAGAGCAACAACGCCTCCTCAGACCCTTACATGGAACTACATGCCCATTTGGCCAAAGTGGCAAAGGGTCTCTCAGGCTTCCAGAGCACAGGGAAAAGTGCTGCTACCCATGTCAGAATACTCTTACAGTTGTGAAGCGATAAATGTCTCCAGAGAAGCTCTATACCCACCGGTCCCCAATTTCTTGCAGGTTGGCTTGTAACATCATCATTAATTCTTTGAACGGCATCCACTTTGGCACATACACGGGGACCTCCTCCTGGTATTTCCTATTCTTGCTGTCTTCAGAGAGAGGTGTAAATACTTGGGGGCCTTCATCCATCACTGTTTTACACAAGGAATGTAGTCTATCACCGTCTTCAGTCGAGATGTCCTAGTTTAACACACAGGGAACACAAGAGAAGAATTGGGCCCGTTTAGAACAGGAAATCGTAGATCTTTGGTACATGCAGTCCATGGGCTCAAGTCATTAAAGTATTTTCCAATCAATTACTAACCTGACTCAACCCAAGATTCCATCGGCAGTTTTAAAGCTAGAAGGTCACAAATTTATGCTTTAACAGATTGTCAATAATTTCGTTTGCCTGCATGAAAGAGATTATTTCTCCAGGAGAATGTGGCAGGGATCCCTGGCAAAGCATGGGATACATAACCAGACTGATACTGTAAAAAGGGTTTGACCAGTCTATGCATTAGGAACATCAGCTGCACAGTCTAGGCCATTTTCCTCTAGGGTCAACATATGTATAACAGCAGCAGCAGCAAGGTGATCAAACAATGATACCTACACAAAGCCACATTCACCTTATGTCTTAGGGACTTTGCCTAATTTTCAACTTCTTCATTCATAACTTACAAATGCTACATAGAGAATCAGTGGAATCCCCTTTTTTGAGGAGGTCACATTGGTTCTGTGCTCAGGAATCACTCCTGGAGGTGCTCAGAGGACCCTCTGCAGTGCTGGGAATCCAACCTGGGTTGGCCACAGGAAAGGGAAGCGTCTTTCCCGTTACTCTACCACTCTGGTCCCATAACCCGACTTTATTATTTAAACTTGCAATGAGCAAGTCTCCAACAAATTAAGAGAGAAATAAGACAAAAGTGAAAAAAAGAACAGTATGAGCTTGACAGGCAACATGGAACAATTCTTTCTGCCACTGTTGATTAAACAGGAAACTTCAACATCCCTTTGTTAATAAAGTGACAATCTGGGATAAGAATTGAGCCTCAAGACTGGTGAGGCAGCTAATGACTCTTACCTCAAGAGCTGTGATTCTGACAATGATCTCAGCAATTGCCGTATTGAGCAAAGTCCCCATAGCCTTACAATATATGTTAACGGGCAGGACATCCTGCCACACAACTCCAAGTCTCTTTAGTTGGTGGAGTACCTGTCGGAAGAACACGGTATTTACATGCAACAGACCGTTACAGCTCGTATTTTTAAGATTTCCATTCCTAAATTGGGTGTTTCCTCAAGAGGCATTTCTTTAAAGGTGAGGTAAACCTGAAATAAATGCCTCTGGGAATATTCAACCTTAAGTGATAACACTGGCTACAGGAAAAGCAGACCTACCCCGACGGGAAAATGCACTGGAAGGATAAGTCACTAAGGAAAGAGGGGCACTGAGCTGAGACCCAATATTTTAAATTTCACAAATCCGAGTTCATGGCCTAATATTTGCTATGACAAACTTCTCGGATAACTAGTCATTCTATTGGGAAGATGAAAAATAGGCCCCCATCCTTTGGCTTGGTGGAACAGAAAAGAAACAAGAGTCTAAAAGGTTCTAAACTTCCCCCTGGGAGTGTAAGAAATCAACCGGGCTATTAAAAACCAAGGGGAGCGGAGCTGGGAAAGGGACTCGCGGGAAAGTGGACACATGCATACCCAAGACCAAGGTTCAATTCCTAGTACCGAAAGAGAGAAGAGGAGAGGGGTGGGGTGGGGACAGGCTTCTAAAGACAGAGGACCAAGTGCAGAGTTCCAAGGTCGCCCACCTGTCGGACTGCTTTATTTGCTGCAGAAAAATTCTCTTCGTCATCCATGTTGGAAAAATTTCTAGCACTTGATAATCTTTCCAGAAGCTCTCCTTTCTGTGCCCGCATTTGGGCTAAAAAACATTCTGTCCCTAGGGTGGGGGAGGGGGAGGAGAAGAAAAGAATTCGAAAAGTTGTTCGACTGCAAAACCAGAGTGGAACAGGAGAGGCCGGCATGAGAGGTGTGCAGCTGGGTAGCCCAAATGAAGGCAGCTGTTGCGTAACACGTCCAAGCTGCCCCAAGGCTCCCGAGAAATGAGTCCTACATGTCCAGGTGTGGTCCCAGCACGGCACTGGGAGTCACCCAACTATTGCCAGGTGTGGCCACAGTCCCCTATTTTTTTTTTCTTTTTGGGTCACACCCAGTGATGCTCAGGTGTTACTCCTGGCTCTGCACTCAGGAATCACTCCTGACGGTGCTTGGGAGACCATATGGGAAGCTGGGTATCGAACCCAGGTCAGCCGCGTGCAAGGCAAATGCCCTCCCCGCTGTGCTATCGCTGCAGCCCCATCTTTCTTAATTTCTTCCAGTAAGTTAGCCAGCGTCTCCATGATCCACTCTCAGAAAATAAGTCTTCCCCAAGTGTCCAAAGTCTGAACAGAAAAATTATCTGTATGTGAGGTTTTGTTCCCCCTTCGGCCTCCTCTTACACTTCCTGTTTTATCTCTGTGGGGCTGACTCTCGACATTTTAATCAGATCGGCCTGATTAAAAGTCTTTCAGTACTCCTGAACGCTTGCTTCCTGGACATTTTTGCTCACACAAGACCCGTAAGTGTTCTACCATGATGTCTTCCATTGCAAACTATGGTCTCTGAGGTTTCTGAACCCCTTCCTTCAGCATTAAGAGCCAGTGAGGTATCTTCAACAATATTTTTCCACTGAGACTGACTCATGTACTCCTGTATTTACTCTTTCTATAAAAAAAAAAAAGGTGGGGGGAGGGAACGGCCAGAGCAGGTAGGGTGTTTGCCTTGCACCTGGCTGAGCTTGGTACGATCTGAGCACCCCCAGGAGTAATTCCTGAGTGTACAGTCAAAAGTAACCCTGAATATTGCCAGGTGTGATCCAAAAAGGAAAAAAAAGGAAAAAAAAAAGATTTTGTTTTCAATTGTCTATACCACCTAACAAAAAAGTCAGAACCTGACAAAGTCAGGAATCCATACAGATCATTTGCTTTTCTTAGCCTATTAATATGATGGGCATTTATTTGCCCTTCCTTTATTTTGATTTTTTAATAATCCCTAGTAAAGCTAATAAGGGAGGGAGAAGGAAGAATGGGGGAGGCCTGTCTTGAGGCTTGTTAAATAATCACTTCTAGTCAATAATCACTTCTAGTGATTATTCTTGTTTTCTTGTTGTCTGTCTTTGCCACCTGCGGCCAGGTGTGTGGCAGGGCTCAGGGCTTACTCCTGGCAGTGTTTGGAGGACCATAAAAGGTGCGAGAGATCAAAACACACCCGTCGCGTGCAAAGCAAGTGCCTTACCCACTGTACTATCTCTCTGGCCCTTACAGTTAGTTCTTACTAACAATGCTAACAGTCACCAAAAAAATTATTATGTGCAATTCTATGGAAATAATTCTGATTTAGTGAATTCAGCGCATACTAGCTATGCGGTCTGTAACTCTAACGTCCCATAAAATGATGTTCTGAAAAAGCAAAGCTTCCATACTGACTGTAGTTACTCCTTTACAAAATTCAGAACAAGGGCTGGAGAGATAGCACAGTGGGTAGGACATTTGCTTTGCATGCAGCTGACCCGAGTTCGACTCCCAGCATCCCATACGGTCCCTTGAGCACTGCCTGGAGCAATTCCTGAGTGCAGAGCAGAGCCAGGAGAAGTAACCCCTGAGCATCACTGGGTGTGACCCAAAATGCAAAAAAAAAAAAAAAAAAACAAAAAACCAGGAACCAAGAATGCATGCAAATTAAATGTGCTGCATCCCTCCCACTAGCCAGGGAAGCTCAGGACCCCCACCTCATTTCTCATTTTGAATCGCTTCACCCATAAATTAGGAAGATTACCAAACTGAAAAGCGGCACAATCAGCACGATTTCTTAAAGTTAAGGTATCGGTTACCAAGTCTCCTGAAGCCAGGAACAAGATCCACAAAAGTGGTCGTGCCATCACAAAGAATGGGAGCAAGACGTGATCGGAACTGATGGCCCAGCGTGAGCAAGTGATGTGCGATGAACATACAATTGTTGTGGTGAATGGCAGCCAACTGGGGCAGTTTCTGAAGATTCTCCCTGGGATGAGGGATTGAAAAAGAAACCACTAGTTATTAAACTGAGGTTTGGTGGTTGGTGAAAAGTGACTACTCTATTTTGGGGGGGGGGGGGGCATTAGGTGCTCAGGCTTACTCCTGGCTCTATGCTCAGGGATCACTCCTTAGAGTGCTTGGGGGACCATACGCAGGTCCAGGGACCAAACTGGGGCCTACTGCACACGAGGCTAGTGCCTTATCCCCCATGCTGTCTCTCCTGCCTTAAGTTACTACACTTTTCAGGTTTTCAGGTATTTCTAGGCTCTAATTGTCTATTCTAAACGCTGTGCATCACCAGAAGCAAGCACATCACTGGGCGAGAGTACAGCAGGTAGGGCCTTGCACATGACCGACCTAGGTTCAATCCCCAGCATCCCATATGGTCCCCCAAACTCCACCAGGAGTAATTCCTGAGTGCAGAGCTAGGAGTAACCCCTGTGCATTGTCGCTGCGTGTGACCCCAAAAACAAAAACAAAAACCCCCAGATTTAAAAAAAAAAAAAAAGAAAAAGAAGAAGCAAGCACATCACTCCCACCCAACCGAGTGAGGTTGTTTTATCCCAGTGATCCACAAGAGGACAAGGAAATGTGCAGGTTTGCTATTTCTACTCTTTGGACTGAAAATTTAACACAGTGATGCAATTAATTCCCTTCAAAGTCAGCCTGGAGAAGCAGAGAAAAGCCTCACGCAGGAGGTGCAGTTTCCAACCAAGTAGGACCCGGTTCTCTAAGCACTGCTAAAACTATAGTCTAAGCAGCCCTAAATACCACCTTGTACATCCCCACCCTGCCAAGAGAAGTCAACATTAATGAGTGAACAGGAAAACAGATGTACTTCCCTTTCCTGTTTCTAACCTGATTTGCAAATATCTTAGACATACGCGTTACACTTTAGAAGTCGGACACAGTGGCACTTACTTGTGATATGTTGGTACAACATCATGGAACAGATGGAAGATATTCCTCACGGAGTAAAAAAGCTGAACAGCACTAAGAAGAAAAACACAGATGCAACAGAAAAACGTAAGGAAATGGAGGAAAAGAATTCAAACGTGCACCTTAAGTGAGCGTCAGCAAATTCAATCTACGGTTCCAGAGCGCGCCTGAGCCTGAGGCCGCTTCTGAAAACGCCGTGAATCAAGATGGAAATTGCGCCTCAACTGCCATTTATTAACCAGATTGCAGTCCTGAAAACCTAGGTCCATTAATAATTTAAGCCGCAAGGCCTCCAACCCCAAATTTCTTTTCCATTTATCAATCTGTGCTCTGCTGGTACCCAGAGCATCCCATCCTTTCAGTAACAACTGGAACTAAGCCTCGAGCAAATGTCACCCGTCGCTGGAGCGCTCGGCAAAGGGCAAGGTATCAATAAAGGCATTCGCCGGGTTCTTTAAAATCAGGCTGACTTTCAGCTTTCACCTTTTCTCCTTCCCACCCCAAAGCAAGGAGATGAATCAACAACTCTAGGTTAGAATCTAACCTCAAGGTTTTTTTGTTTTGTTTTGTTTTGTTTTCCCTTTAAATCTGGCCTTAGAATACCTGAAGAGTATTATTAAAATGCACTTAGAGCAAACAGAAGGTTTGTATAGCTCACTTCTACTCAAGGATATCTTTTAACTCTGTACCTGGAAAAAGTCACAGGAATTCCACAAATATTTAGAAAGTAAAGTCACAGTTAACACACACCCTCTGATGCTGTTACGATCTGATCACTATCAGTGCTGTTATGATCTGATCACTATGACATCTGATTAAATTTTATTTTTATTTTGCTACCTAAGTTGCTCTTTAAGTTGTTTACAGTTTAATAATGGTGAAGTGGGCTCTTGTATTTAATATATCCAGTGTGTTTTTAATATATCCGGTTCAGTAATTAGCTTTTAGTGGGAAGAGTGCCAATAAGCATTAGTTTATGAGAATATTATTTGGTCCTCTGTGATGTAAAAAAAAATTTAGAAAATATTACCTTGCATCTCTTACTTTTTGGTACATTTGAGGTGAATAATATAAGAAGGAGAAAACACCATTATGTGTTTTTTTTTTCTACTTTAAACTAAACTAGACGTGCCTATAAACATAATTCCTTAAAGGATCTTGCGAATATGTCCCTTAAACATCAGAGTAAAATTCAGCAATCTGTTTGCACGTAGAGATAAAAATTCAAACTCTAGATTGGGAAGGTGGCCCTGGAGAGCCAGGCACGCATGCTCGGGGTACACAGGACCCAGATAAACCCGCAGAAACCCAAAGTCCACCAAGCCCACTTGGCCATAACCCCGGAGGCCCCAACCCCACTGCGCATGGCCCCAGTGCTCTCTCAGCACAGTAGGGTTAATTGTGGGGGGCAGGAGGATGCCACTGGGGGCACCCTCAGCTGTGCTCCATGCTTACTCCTGGCTCTGCACTCAGGGATCACTCCTGGAAGGGCTTGGGGAACGACCTGGGGCACCAGGGATCAAACCCCGGTCCCTGCCCCTCTCAGCCCAGTTGGGCCCAAACAGCTCCATATCGTCAAGTCTCATCACTAAACTGTCCTTCCCAATAGGCAAAGTATTACTGAATGTGCCGGCCAGGCCCAGTGTGCCCACCTGAGTCAGCCCCTCCCTCAAAAACAAGAACAACCCTTAACCTCTAGAAGCCCAGGTGGAGATGCAATTGTATCACAGCATGCCCTAGCTACTATGGGCGCAAGAAGTAAAAACTGCTGCACGGGAATTCAAATTCAAAGCCTTCTGTAAGGGCCGGAGCAACAGGACAGCAGGGAGGGCATTTGCCTTGTTCATGGCTGACTTGTTTGCCTTGTTCATGGCTGACTCGGGTTTGATCCCCAAATATGGTCCCCCAAGCCCGCCAGGAGTGATCCCTGAGTACAGAACCAGGAGTAAGCCCTGAGCACTGGCAGATGTGGCCCCCAAAACCAAATAAATAAATAAAGCTTTTTGTAAATCTCTCCTGCAATCCCGTTAGGCGGTAGCCTGTCATATCTTTACTCACTTTCCTCTAAGAATATTCTATTAAACAGAAATTAAACATCTATCAAACAGAAATTCAGTAGGGCTGCAGAATGGAAATTGAAATATCCTGAATATAATGTCAGCATCATGAAAGGATATAATCAGATGTTTGGTACATTCCATTCTTTATCTGGCTATATAACACACTACTACTGCTTTGAAAATAACTAAAATGTGAGTTAACTAAGGCCTGGATTTCCACAGGGAAAATAAAACCTAAGCTAAAGGGACAGACCAAGCTGAAACAGATGGTAGAGCTATAACCACTACCACTAACGCCAAGACTAATAAGCATATTAATCATTCTCTAAGTAATATTCTAAGGTCTTTACGTGGGCCTCACCATGTAAAAATCACTTAATTCACAGAAAAAAAGTATAACAGCTTGTTGGTAAAACGTGATTAACAAAAATTAAATGATTTTGTTCATCATTCACATGTCACATGTATGTCAGTACAGTATATGCCAACTATAACATGTATGTCCACTATATAAGTATATTTTCATTTTTTTCATTTCATCATCCTGTTATTCGTCGATTGCCTCGAGCAGGCCCCAGTAACGTCTCTTTCATCCTAACATATAAGTATATGTTAACTATAAATAAAAATTCATGTTATTTCTAGGGGGAAAAGTAAAAAAACTCAAAGTCCTCCAACTAATTTTCTTTAAAAAAGTGGAGCTGGAGCGATAGCACAGCAGGTAGGGCGTTAGCCTTGCACGCTGCCGACCCGGGTTCGACTCCCAGCATCCCATCTGGTCCCCCGAGCACCGCCAGGAACAACTCCTGAGTGCAAAGCCAGGAGTAACCCCTGTGCAACGCCAGGTGTGACCCAAAAAGGAAAAACAAAGTATAGTCTACATAGATACGCATTTTGCCAAATGATAGCTTTTATTTATTTATTCTTTTTGGTTTGGGGACCACACTCTGTTGTGCTCAAAAGCTACTCCCACCTCAGTGCTCCAAGGCATCTCCTGGCCTGCTCAGGGATTAAACTCAGGGCTCCTACATGCAAAGCATACGCTCCAGTCAGCTGGGTTTTATCTTCAACCCAGTTTACAGCACTTTAGGATGATCCAAATGTCCTACCATTGATCGCTGCTGGTGGTCGCCTCTAGTAATGTCTGGTACGCAAGCTCCATTAAATCCTTCACAGACTCACTGATACGGCAGGGGGGGAAAGAGAACGTGTGTTGGTCCAGTGTACTTTCAGACTCCAAATTCACCTCTCTGTAGTCAGCTGTGGATACTTTCTGTACCGCTAACGGGTTGGCCTCATCGGGACTGGGTAAGTCTGGCACACTTATCTTAGAATCAGAAGTAATCTAGGTTCAAATAGAGAAACAGAAAGTGTAGTGCTCTCAGAATAATGCAAATGTAAGAAGCAACAAGGGATAAGATATTTATGAATTGCTTCTAAGATAATAAAAAACATGCCAACCCAGGGCTGGAGCAATAGCACAGCAGGTAGGGCATTTGCCTTGCACGCGGTCGACCTGGGTACGATTCCCACTTCCCATAGGGTCCCCCAGCACCGCCAGGAGTAATTCCGTAGTGCAGAGCCAGGAGTAACCCCTGTGCATCTCCAGGTGTGATCCAAAAAGGAAAAAAAATGCCAACTTGGGTTCAATCGCTGGTATCCCATATGGTTCCTGAAACATAACTAGGAGAAATTTCTGAACATAGAACAAGGAGTCACCCCTGAGCATTGACAGGTGTGGTCCCAAAACAAAAACAAACAAACAACAAACAAAACAAAAACAAAAATAACTGAAAGAGTTCAGTAAATGTCAGTATGTAAATGACGCTTGATATCATAAGAAATAGTAAACTACTTTACCATAACATTTCCCCAAGTAATCTCAACCTTGTTAGAAAGACCCAAACCTATGAAATGAGCCCGAAATACCAAGTAAATGGAAAAACCATCTTTCTCAGTCTAGACCATTAGATGGTTGCAGACAAAGATCATTCTGCATTCCAGTATCATTTAATCAATAATTTTCCACCAGAACATGTGCTCGCTTAGTCAAAGAATTTGTTCAGGCAAGCATATGCTCCCCTTTTAAAACAAACAAAATAAAACCTGTAGAGATTTGAGGGGAATGTGTAGTGACGCTGAAAACTGGCCAATGAACTTCCTGTTTAGAAGTAAACAGAGGGATCCAGAGAGGGCAGGGCGCTTGCCTCCTCCACCCAGATCCCCCATCTTCCAGTGTGTAGGCATTACACCCACCAACTGCGCCCAGCGCCGTGTAATCCCATCAACGGCCAAGACCCAGAGACTATAAAACCCTGCTCCCAGAATCACGTGGCCGCAAATGCGGCCGCACAACATCTTATTATCTAGTTCTTACTCTGGAGAACCTGGCAGGCTACCAAAAGTATCCTGCCCACACGGCAGAGTCAGGCAAACTCCCCATGGTGTATTTAATATGCCAAAAACAAATAACAATGATGGGTCTCATTCTCCTGACCCTGAAAAGAGCCTCAAATGTGGCACTTTTTAAATTCTCAGGGCTAAAAATCTGAATAAATCTGAGTGCCTGGGAACAGATGACTGGTTAAAGAAACTTTGAGTACATCTATACAGTGGAGTACTATGCAGCTGTTAGAAAAGACGAAGTCATAAAATTTACATACAAATGGTACTACGTGAAAAGTATCATGCTAAGTGAAATGAGTCAGAAAGAGAGGGACAGACATAGAAAGACTGCATTCATCTGGGGAATATAAAGTAACAAAATAGGAGACCAATATCCTAGAATAGTCCAGATAAGTTACAGGAGGTTTACTCCATGGCTTGAAGGCCAGCCGTACATGCTACAGGAAAGGGCAGCTTAGACAGAGAAGGGAACACCAAGTAAAGGGTGTTAGGAGGATTCTCCCAGGATGGGAGATGCATGCTGAAAGTAGACTATAGACCAAACATGTTTGCCACTCAATGCCTCTTTTGCAAACCCTAGCAAGCAAAAGGAGAGAAAGAACAAAAGGGAGTGCCCTGCCATAGAGGCAGGATGGTATGGGGGTATGGGAGGGTTGGGAGGGTTACTGGGATCATTGGTGGTGGAGAATGGGCACTGGTGGAGGAATGGGTACTTGATCATTGTATGATTGAAACCCAAGTACAAAAACCTGTAAGGTCAACAACTGTACCACATGGTGTTTCACTAATAAAAATAAATAAATAAAATCTCAGGGCTAGGACGAAGATGTTTCTGGGGCCTGCTCGAGGCAATCGATGAACAACAGGATGACAGTGATACAGTGATACATTATTATCATTTACCAACTATGAAAAAATCAGGAGCAAAAATCCAAAAAATGTGGTTAAATACAGTTAAAAAAGCAAATTACTCTCACTGCGTAGTAATCTGATTTTCCAGATAGTTGCTTATATTTTACATAGATCACACCTTTTTATTATTTATAACTTCGAAACATATCCATTGGTTTAACATTTCAGGGGACCATATGACCCTCCCTGCCAGCTCCCAGGATAATCCAAGGGGATCTTAGGTGAAAACTGTGTAAATGTCTCACAAAATGAGACTAGGGGCCAAACAATATGCCCAAGGACCACAGGAAAGAAAAAGATAGAGAAACGTTGTATTAATCTAAGCAATAAAGTCAACACTTCACAACAGGATATAATTCCTGTACATAATAACAGGATATAATCCTTCTACATAATAAGATCCAGTTATACCTATCACAAATTACATATTAAAAACTTAAGTAATAAAGTTGCGAAAAAGCTAAACAATGACATACCATCGAAATTCAACAGTAATCTATTACATTTATGAGGACTGTTTTCCAATTCATATAATGCTTTCAAGTGCATTACCCAATCTGAACCTCACCACATCAAATGAAAGAGGAAATTATTAGGAACACCTTAAAGGTAAGAAAATGTTTAGAAGATTAGGAACTTGCTTCCGGGAATTCTGGAACTGTTACCCTCTCTTCCACTTTACCATATTCATCTCAAAAATGAGCCGCTTCCTAATATAACATAATACTATAATCTTGGTACCTTCACTGTGTTGTGAATTTCAGAGGTCATTAGATTTCTAGCCATCACGATCACATCCTGACACTTCTTGTTGGCAAAGTGAGAATTTATGTTTCGGGCATATTGCAGCAGATCAGTGGTATCGCCTTTTAAAAATCTCATCTCCTTTAGAGAATTTTCAAATTCTTCAGTGGACTGTATGATCTGAGAAATTCAAAGGAAAAATTACACTGCATGTGTTTCCTTTTCAGCATTACAACTTCAAATCCAGGGTGAGGCGGATTGGTTAAAGGGGTTAGCATATAATATGGCTTTGTATGCAGGAGCCCCGGGTTCAATCCTCGGCACCCGGATTCCCCTAATCGTTGCAAGGGATCAATCCCTGAACACTGAGTCAGGAGTAGCTCTCAAGCACCACTAGGTGTAGCCCAAGAACAAGAGTAAAATAAAATTTAAAAAACTTCAAATCCAGAGAGAGAGGGTCACAGAGAGTACAGAAGACAGGGCCTTTCCCTTGCACGCAGCAAACCCAGGTTTGAATCTTGGAACCCCATGTGGCTCAAGCCCCACCGCGAGTAATCCCAGCGCTAGGAGTAAGCTTTGACACTGCCACGTGTGGCCCCGTAACAAAAAAACAAAGTATTATATTCTTTAAAAACATAATGAAAGGATAAACAATCTCCATGGAAGAAAGACACCAGAGGGAAGCTCTAGTTTTCTCACAGCACCTGGGATATCTGCTCTTACCTCTTCGTACTGCTGTAGCTTACTGCTGTTCGTTGGGATAGAATAGACCAAACAGTTCTTAATCAGGCACTCAGATAAATCCTCCCAGATCAGCTCACCCAGGATCTCGGGCAAAATTATTTCAGACACTTTTCCACTTTCTAGGTCATTATTAATAGGCAAATCTGAATGCAAAAGAGAAAGTTTTAAACAAGAAACTATTCGTAGTCGAGAAATATTTTTACATTGCCAAGTTTTCTAGAGTTTGTAACTTTAAGATGATGAGGAAGAAAACTGCTTAGATAATCCAACAGCTGTCTCAATGACAGCGTGGGACAAAGCATGACACACAATTATTTTATTTTCACTTCTCAAATGAACTGTCTACGATGTATTACTGTCTGTACTCTACAACAATAAGATATTACGCCATTTACATTATAATCATTTCTGCTAATCTACTGATCATATAACAAGCACTCAGAAGTTCTGCATGTCAAGCCTTAAAAAACTAAAATTTTGGTTATTTAATATGAATAAACATACTTTTTCTACCTCTGCATACTTCTTTATATTTGTTCTAATTAAAACATCAATAAAATGTATATGGAGCAATATCTCATCTACCAAACAGAGTATTTCAGTACTTTTTAAAAAAGCACATCTGGGGGCTGGAGCGATAGTACAGTGGGTAGGATGTTTGCCCTGCACACGGCCGACCCGGGTTTGATTCCCAGCAGCCCATATGTTCCCCCGAGCACCACCAGGAGTAATTCCTGATTTCAAAGCTACGAGTAACCCCTGTGCATCGCCGGGTGTGACCCAAAAAGAAAAAAAAAAAGAAAAAGAAAAGAAAAAGCATATCTTTACGGTGTTATTTCCCCAAGCATTTTGAGGGAGTTATATTTAAAACATACTACAATTAAATAGTACTGTAGCACTCTAGTACTGTCCTCCCGTTGTTCATTGATTTGCTCAAGCGGGCACCAGTAACGTCTCCATTGTGAGACTTGTTACTGTTTTTGGCATATCGAATACGCCACGGGGAGCTTGCAAGGCTCTGCCGTGCAGGCGAGACACTTCTGGTAGCTTGCCGGGCACTCCAGGAGGGACGAAAGAATCCAACCCAGGTCGGCCATGTTACAATTAAACAATAGTTAATAACAATGTTAATAATAACAGCTAATTATTACTAATAGTTAATAACAATAATCATAACGGGGACCAACTGTTGTGAATCTACTTCTAATTTACCAGAGGAAAAAAATTATGTTATTAGAACCTACTGGGGCTGGAGTGATCACAGAGCCAGGAGTTAGTGCTCAGCACCGCCAAGTATGACCCAAAACAAAATAAAAGAATTCAAACAATAAAAAACTAACCATTTTAAGCACGAATATAAGCAATAAAATTGAAAAGGGATTATTTTCCACATGTTTGTTTCAAAATGGAGATTTTCTATTACTGTGAGTGAAAGAGCACTGCGTACGTGTCTGCTTCTCCTGTAATCAGAGTCCGAGAATGTAATGTTACTAGAAGTCTAGTGAGAATAAAGCAGACACGTAGGGCCACAAGTATGACAAAGACAGAATCTGGGGTACTTCTGCTGACCCTACATCAACCAATATCAGGAAGAAGGAATGCAGAGAAAAGCAAAAAATAAGGTAACTACTGTGGTCCTCTGGCATATGTTACTCAAAATCTCCATTCACTCAGACTGTGGCCACTTTTTAAAATCCAATTTAAGCTGAGGCGGGCCGGGGTGGTGGGGGATGGGGTGGAGATGGTGGGAGGGATGCTGGGAACATTGGTGGAGGAGAATGGGCACTGGTGGAGGGATGGGTAGACGATCATTGTATGACTGTAATGCAAACACAAAAGTTCGAAAGTTTGTAACTGTACCTCACGGTGATTCACTAATAAAAAATTAAAAAAATAAAAATTGAAGGTTCACAAAAGGTACCATAAATTACACCAAAAAAAAAAAAAATCCAATTTAAAGAACTGTTTACTTTGGGGCTGGAGCAATAGCAGAGCAGATGGGGTGTTTGCCTTGCATGTGGCCAACCCAGAATCGATTCCCAGCATCCCATACGGTCCCCTGAGCACTGCCAGGGGTAATTCCTGAGTGCAGAGCCAGGAGTAAACCCTTTGCATCGCCAGGTGTGACGCAAAATAAATAAATAAATAAATAAATAACTGTTTACTTTTAAAAACAATATTAAGTGCCAGAGAGGGAGTACACGGAGCCAATCCCAGCACCCCCAAAGGGTCCCCTGAGTGACAAAGCCAGACTGAGCACTGGCAGGTGTGGCCCCCAAAGAAACATATAGTGAGACTGGGGGTATGTCTTAGGGAACATACTTAGAGAACATATTATTTATGTAGGAGGCCCACGCCATGCCCCACTCATACACAAAAGAATCCAGTATCAGTTTTTCCAAAATATAAAAACACTCTTGAGGAACATACCTAGAAGTTGTTTCTGTAGCACCTCTAGTATCAGTCTTATCTTTGTAAAAACTTCACAGGGTGATGGGTGTTCCAAGTCTGTCGCCACAGATTCAAAGCGAATAATAATGTTATTGGGCTGAGTTTCTATCATCGCATGAAGGGATGGCTCAGATACCAGAGGCATAAGGATATACTTTAGCAGCATCTGACCTGAAAAATTACACAAACATTAAAAGACACTTAGAGAGACTTTTTTTTTCTTTTTGGGTCACACGCAGCGATGCTCAGGGGTTACTCCTGGTTCTGCACTCAGGAATCACTCCTGGAGGTGCTCGGGGGACCATATGGGATGCTGGGAATTGAACCCGGGTTGGCCGCATGCAAGGCAAATGCCCTACCCGATGTGCTATATCGCTCCAGCCCCTAGGAGAGACTTTTAAAGGATATCAAAATAAGTAAAAGACTCTTGAGTCTAACAAAATATATACACCATGGCTTTTGGTACCACCGCCACGTTCTATGGATTTTCCCAGTGAAATTTTCCAACTATTCTATGTATTATGGTAACTTTGAACAATTAAATCAAATAAATAGCGACAGGTAAATTTTAAGTCAGAGAGAAGTGGAAGGGAGCCAAGTCCTTAATAAAAAAGAGTAAGGGCTGGACCACACCGGGTAGGGTATCTGCCTATTCCCAGGTTCTATTCACAGCATCCTATATGGTCCCCCGAGCACCACCAGGAGTAATTCCTAAGTACATAAGCCAGGAGTAACCCCTGTGCATCGCTGGATGTGACCCAAAAAGCCCCCCAAAAATAATTAAAAAATTAAAAATAAATTAAAGAGAGTAATATTTATTCCATTAAACAACACGTAGCAAATCATGAGGCCAAACTCTACAATCACTCCACCAGTGATACTACCCAGAAAATATTTTACAATCCTTCTGCCACGCATTTAATGTTGGACCTTGTGAGATGAGGTGCAAAGGAAATAAAGTGGTATACCTTACCAAATGATTTCAACTTGGTATGCAGCTCCCCGAGAACAGAAAATGCTAAGAGGACAGAGCTGATTGGTGGTGCCTGGCTGTTCTCCTCCTTCTGAGCCTGTTCAGTACATAAATGGAGTTCTGTCTGCAGGCAAAATTTCAAGTTGCTGATATCTAAAGAAGTGGGGGAAAAAATATCAGCTGTATCAGCAATACAAGGTGTCTCCATTTCTATGACTCAGAACTCTACAGATAAGCAAACAATATTTGTAATATACTTCCGATGCAATGATGTATTAATTATGGCATGCACGTCTTTGGCATTATTTTAAAACAGGAAATAACTTTTAATGGTATCGTCAAGGAATTAAGGCATAAACACAAGATGATGTGCCTCCAATAAATGCTTATTAACTACATATTAAATGACTAAACAAAGTCAAGAAACGAAATAGAAGTGAGGTACTGGTTTCACTTCCAACTTCTACGTCTTTCTTGCCAAGGGAAGAGAACTGCCCGCTGCGCAAGTTCGACAGGAACGTCCCTAACAAAGAATTAACACGCGTCACTGCCTCTTAATTTTATAGTCTGTTAAATGTATAACCCCAAACTTTCTAGGTTACTTCCTTCTTAAAACTAAATTACTTAAGTCCATACAAGTGAGTGCAGACACATAACATATCTGGGCAAAGTATGAAGCTCAAATAAATGAAATCGCAAGACACTGCTGGAAAATATACCCTAAGTAATGATTAATCTTTTACACGCGGATTTAACTTGTATAAACAAGACATCAAAGGTGACTCATATTTGATGGTGTGTAGAGGGGCTAGGAGTCTACTAATTTAATCAGAAAAGGTCAGATGCCAAGGGATGGAGACCAGCAGTAAAGAACCAGCCTTGAGGCCCTGCTCAAATTCCAGCACCACAAAAGAAAAAAAAGTCATTTACCTAATATCTTTACCTGGCAAAGCACCCCATGTCAAAATTTCATCACCGCTTCTGTTTTGGTTTGGGGGGCATCCCAAACAGTGCTCAGAGACATGGGGGCCCCCGATGGTGATTCCCGGCCAGCCAGGACAGTGGTTCAATGCGAGGGCCCTGCAATGCTGGAGATTATCCAGCCAACCTGGTGATGCCTGCAGGTGTCTAGGGCTACCCCCAAGAGACACTCAGGGGACCAGGTGATGGCCGGGGATTGAACCAGGGTCAGCTGCATACAGGGCATGTAGCTTAACCCTTACACTATCTCACCAACCCACTGAGTCCCACCGCTTGTCTTCTTCCTTGGCGAGAGAATATCTGAATAGCTTCTTTTTCACCCTTTCTAGTCAAAACAAACAGTTGGGATGAGGACAACCAAGAACAGGCACATCCCATAACGCAGAGAATATATGTGGGTGTTCTTAAACAACTTCCACCTCTAACCACATCCTGTCCACACAGACTTTACCAACCCACTCACCTTTTCTCTAGAAGAAAAGGAGACTGATATTGAAGGGAAGGGAGGACACTTTCGGGGCCCAATTTAGTTAATATGAGATTCAATGTAGACGTGGAAATCAATTAAATAAGACTGTCTCAAATACCAGTATAAAATACTTAAAATATATTTAGAGATCAAACCGGTTCAGCCAGATCAAGCAAGGAAATGAAGGCCCTTGTGACCGACAGTACCTTTTGATGGTGGGAACTTCCACACAATCAATTTCTGCCACTCTTCTCCAAGGTGATAAAGTATGTTCTGTTTCTGGACTGTGAACTCCATGCTGAGAGACTTCAGTATTTTTAAGTCAAAGCATTTTCTGGATTTTATTAACTTCAAGCATTTCTGTGCCTGGTCATGAAACGGAATGACGGTTAAACACTCCACTTGGATCAGGGCAATTGGAATAGAAGGAAGACACAGAGTCCCGATTTTAATAAAAACAAGAACAGGAACTAGTTCTTTATGCTTTAAGAAAGTGTTTACTACCTCTTCTAGGTGCTGAGCGGCAGTGACATATTTCTTCGCTGTTAGCGCACAATTATATTCTTCAATAGCAGTGGAAAACTGAAAGATAAGCATAGATATTAGGAATTCCAGAGACTATAAAACCCTGCTCTCCCAGAAGCGCAAGGCCGCATTTGCGGCCACGCGACATCTTATCATCTAGTTCCTACTCTGGAGAACCGCCAGGCTACCAAAAGTATCCTGCCCACACGGCAGACTCTGGTAAACTCCCCATGCGTGTTCAATATGCCAAAAACCAGTAACAATGATGGGTCTCATTCTCCTGACCCTGAAAGAGCCTCGAATGTGGCACTTTTTAAAATCTCAGGGCTAGGATGAAGGAGATGTTACTGGGGCCTGCTCTTGGCAATCGATGAACAACAGGAAGACAGTGATACAGTGATTAGGAATTCTATTCTTATATTTCAAGACTATTTGCTTGCTGTTGGTATATGTGCTGCCAAAGTGAGCACAAGTTTATTTTTACAATTTAAAAGTATGAGGCCAGAGAGACAGTGGGTAGGGCGCTTGCTCTGCACACAGCTAACCCAGGTTGGATCCCTGGTACCCCATATGGTACTCTGAACCTGCCAGGAGTGTTATATAGTTTACCTCAGCACAGAGGTGGGAGTCAGCCCTGAGCATCACCGGGTATGGCCCCCAAGCCCAAAATTAATAAAAATACAACATAAACAGATACCTTCAAGCTAGGGAATTTAATTAGAAGACCAATTTAAAAACTCATCACCACGAGGGGGAGGGGGGCTGGAGCAATAGCACAGCAGGTAGGGCATTTGCCTTGCATGCAGCCGACCGGGGTTCAATTCCCAGAATCTCATATGGTCCTCCAAGCACCGCCAGGAGTAATTCCTGAGTGCATGAGCTAGGAGTAACCCCTGTGCAAAACTGGGTGTGACCCAAAAAGCAAAAAAAAATTTTAAATTAAAATTAAAATAAATAAAAAACTTATCACCACAGAAATACTAAAGCTCAAGCTGAGTTTACTGACCTCTTGCAGCTGTTTAAGCAAACTTAAGACGACTAAGTCTCTATCCAACTGGTGCTTCAGGTCTGTGAATTCAGCTGTTGATACGTGAAGATCTCGGCGAACCTAATTCACACATCAAAGACAAGTACGTTAATGCGATGTTCTACTTAACACAATAACTAGTCACAGCTACCAGTGAACTTTACTACGGAAATCAAACTCACGTTGGAGTTTAAATGCCAGAAAACCTGGATGGGGCATGTGGGAATCACAGAATATAGTCTTCCTTACCTACTGTTCACTATATGATCTGGTTTCTACCTCTCCCATGTCACTGCAAGAATTCTAAGCCAGCTGGTTCCAGAAACATGTCCTTATTAGCAAATGCAAAGCATATACAATTAGTATTTATTTATTTACTTATTTTGCTTTTTGGGTCACACCCAGCGATGCACAGGGATTACTCTTGGCTCTTCACTCAGGAATTACTCCTGGCGGTGCTCGGGGGACCATATGGGATGCTGGGAATTGAACCCGGGTCGGCCGCATGCAAGGCAAACGCCCTACCCGCTGTGCTATCACTCCAGCCCCCACAATTAGTATTTAATTATCAGTACGCTGTCACTTTCCTAGCAACATTCTCTATGGATTTTCCTCCTAGTTCTCTGACCATTCCTGTCATTTTTCCTTGGGGACACATGTCCTCCTTAAGCACTTCACACATGCTGACACTCCTTTCCTCCTGGCCCTCTTCTTACTCTCTAAACCAGTCAAAAACTAAATTTTTGCCCCGGTTCATCCAAGGCCATGTGGCAACATCGAAAGATAGAGTGAGTTGTCACAACCAAAGCTGTAGAAATCAAGGACACCGCTAGAATACCGCCTACACTGTACAGAATCACCCTCCATGACAGAGAATTATCCAGTCTCAAAGATCAACAGGAGGGGGCTGGAGCGATAGTACAGCAGGCAGGGCATTTGCCTTGCACTCAGTCAACCCAGGTTCGATTCCCAGCATTCCATATGGTCCCCCGAGCACTGCCAGTAGCTCCTGAGTGCAAAGCCAGGAGTAACCCCTGTGCACTGCTGAGTGTGACCCAAAAAGGAAAAAAAAAATCAACAGGAGTAAGGCTGAGAAGCCCTCATCTATACACCCTTTCTGAGCGATCTCGTCAATTCCTATGGTTTCAATTTCTAAATCCTGCTATCTCAATCCGTATCGCTTTTCTTACACCAAAACAAGACAATGAATGAGGGCATGTGTAAACGGACTGCTAAGATCCATTCTCTCGGCTTGCCAACTACATTTATAAATTCTTCCTCACAGGAGAGGGGGGGACCAGGTACCTAGGATCTCACCAAAAATGTAAGGCAGAAATGATGCGAAAGACTGCATGAAAAAGAGAGAAAAAGAAAGAAATTTTTTAGTCCTCTCTTCGCCCTTAACAAAATCCTAGAGTATTACTTGGTTATCTTATTATGTACTTATTCTCCCTCAAGCAGGTCCGAGATGAGGCCTGAGAGATTCCTACCAAGTCGCTAGGGGTTATCAGTTCTGTCACTCTTCGGTTTGTTGCAAGGCAATTCTTACGGGATCGCCTGCATTTCTGTCAAGCAGTCACTGCTTCTTTGTGCAAGACTCTTGAAGAATATCTGGATAGGAAACAGCCTGGAAAACAGAGATGCCATTTCCTCCAAAAGCAGACCTGTTCCTTTCCATTACCTTCACTATACTAAGCTTCCTAAACTCTGGGGTTTCCTACAGTGCAATTCACTGCCCACGGCCTGCCTAGGCGACGAGAGCACTGTGCAGAAACACATACTGGCTACGCCTCTATTTAATAAACTCTCTTGTCTCCACCCCAAAGTTTCTTAGGTTCTACTAACACCCATGGAAGCTGTGGCAGGCCAATTCGGTCACAAGCAAGCCATTACAAATCTCAGATCCCTTTCAACAGGACTTGACATGGGGTAAAATAAAGCGGGCAGGACCCCGCACCAGGCTGTTCATTCGGGGAGCCCTGGAGGGGGGTGGATGAGACCCCTCCCTACCCCAAGGGACCCAGCCCCCATAACCAAAAACCCCCAGAACTCAACTGCCACCAGACTCATGGCCACTCTACATACATTCCGGTTGTGCTTAACCCATGAATGAACCTATTCCTAGAGTGCGTAGCTGAGAAACTCATACTTCACACCGCCCATATTCCAAGAGTACCGCACCACATTTGATTAAAGTAGGAGGCGGGGCTGGAGTGATAGCACAGCGGGCAGGGTGTTTGCCTTGCACGCAGCCGACCTGGGTTCGATTCCCAGCATCCCATATGGTCCCCCGAGCACCGCCAGGAGTAATTCCTGAGTGCATGAGCCAGGAATAACCCCTGTGCATCGCTGGGTGTGATCCAAAAAACAAAAAATAAAAAAATAAAGTAGGAGGCAACCAATCATAAAAGGAAAATTTTTATATATTTATATACATATATATATATATATATATCTGGAGTGATAGCACAGTGGGTATGGCGTTGCCTTGCACACAGCCGACATAGCCAATCCGAGTTCAATTCTTCCACCCATCAGGCCCAGCAAGCTACTGAGAGTATCTCTCCCGCACAGCAAAGCCTGGCAAGCTACCCCTGAAGTATTTGATATGCCAAACACAGTAACAAGTCTCACAACATTACTGGGCCCACTCAAGCAAATCGATGAACAATGGGAGGATAGGACAGTGACAGCAATATTTTATATATATATATGTATATATATACATATATACATGTATATATATATAAATATAAAGAGTTCTCGATCTAGGTACACATAACTGTTGCATTCGGAGATGTTTATTCCATTAAGAGCGAAGGGATTGTCAGGAACGAGTCCGTTTCTCATATATATATATATATATATATATATTAGCACACAAGGCTCAACCTTTAACAACATGTTAGTGATCTCTTATAGAAGGGCTTAATGACCCCTGGGGGAAATAAAACAATCTTCACACTCTTTCCTCTAAGGAAACATTTTTTGTAGCATTTTCAGTGGTTTTTCATAACAAACAATATAAAATAAATCATTTTGGTTCTGCTTTGGGGCAGGAGTTGAGGTTCAAAATGGAAACATCCAAAATATGGTGATGGGAAGATGTAATGGTGGTGGGATTGATGTTCAAATATTAAACATAATCGAATACTGTGAACTACTTTATAAAATAAAAAAAATAATAAAATAAAAATAAAACGGAAAGGCCTTACACGTGAGAACAGTCTGCAAACCTAGATCACGACGACTAAAAATATTCATCCCAGTGGGCCCGGAGAGAGTACACGCGGTCCCAGGCCCTGCATACTGCCAGCCCCACGCATGTTCCGTGATACTACGTGGGAGAGCTGCCAGAAACGCTCACAGTCCGCACTCCCAAGAACAGTAAAACAGAACGACTTGGCTTAAACCTCTCCTACCAGCTGGCTCTCTTTCAACTGCTTGCTTCGTCAAAAAGGAGGCGAAAATCCTAATAAGATAATAGGTTAAAAATAGTTTTTAGATTATAAACAGGTATTTGTTTCTAGACTTGCTTGCTTTTGTGATAGTACTCTAGCACTCTTCCTCACCAGACTTTCTATAGTTAGCAGAGTAAGTAAACACTGTCCCATAAAGTGATAAACAGACAAATTGTCCCTGTAAGACAGACGGAGACAATTCTGTGATAAAATTTTACAGATATGTACGTTTCTCTGTTCTGACATATAAAAGAATATAAACAAACAAATAAAAAAAAAAACTGAACTTGGAAGTAGGAAGAGGCAAGCCTGTCCCAACAAGTAAAGTATATTGCTAACGTTTATAGAATCATTAACTGAAACAGAAATATTAAAACTATGCGATCCCATTTCAATTTCAATGAATATAATTTTGGGTAGTTACTATATAAAAACAAACAAGGAGAAAAACAAAAAACAAACAGACCAAAAAAAAAAAAAAAAAACAAAACAAGGATTCTAGGCATGCCCAAGAAAAGTAATTTTCTGATAGGAAATAAAGAGTGTTCGTAAATAGCAAACCAAGTAAATTTTCCAGAAGGCCAAAAGACAACTATTATGCCAAAGCTTAGATAAAGAGAGCTGCAGATAGCAGAATGCTGGCCAAGACTTTAAACTAGGAGAGGTAGTACAGTGGGCAGGGCATTTGCCTTGCATATGGTCAACCCAGTTTTGCTCCCGAGGACCCCATATGGTCCCCCTAACCCTGGCCAGGAGTAATCTCTGAGAAAAGAGCCAGGAGTAAGCCCTGAGCATTGTCAGGTGTGGCCCCAAGATCAAAGCAGATGCTGAGTGCCTTAAGGTAACTGGCCCATAAACAAGGTTTATGGTAACTTTTTAAAGGCTATAATACTGTCTTGCATTCGGACAGTACTTTATCCTTGTTGTTTTGTTTTGAGGCCACACCCAGCAGTGCTCAGGGTTTGTACTCAAGGATCACACCTGACAGTATTCAATTCAGTGAAACCTGTGTGGTGAGGAAGAGTGAACCCAGGCTGGCCATGTGCCAGGCAAGCCCATGCTGTTCGTCCTGGTACTTGACATTTTTTAAAAGTCTCAGGATTTTTATCTTCATAAAGAAAAACATGTGAGGCTTAGGATAGAATCATTTGTCCTTTTTCTTTTGTCTCCTAGTTTAGGTATGAATTTAGTTTTGGTTTGGGGGCCACACCCGGCACTGGCACCTCATGATCTCTTGAGCACCACCAAGCACGGAGCCAGCTGTGCCTCCCCCCACCAAAAACCTAAGTCATGGTCATTTAAGGTATTTATATCTTATGTTTGGAAGTCACCCTAAAACTCTCTACCGAAACCTCCATTTGCTAATGAGGAGAGTGAGTGAAAAAATTATACAGACCCAAGACATAGCTCAAAGGACTGGAGTCCAGGTCTTGCTTCCGGGAATCCTGGATTTACTCATCAACTCTACTTATTTCCTCACTGTCATCACTGTGAGAGACTATCAATGCCTGCCCGCAAACAAAAATGAGCTGCTGGGGCTGGAGCGACAGCACAGCGGGTTGGGCGTTTGCCTTGCACGCGGCCGACCTGGGTTCAATTCCCGGCATCCCATATGGTCCCCCGAGCACTGCCAGGAGTAATTCCTGAGTGCAGAGCCAGGAGTAACCCTGAGCATCGCCAAGTGTGACCCAAAAAGCAAAAAAAAAAAAAAAAAAAAAAAAAAAGTCGCCTACAAACCTCCCAAATACAATGAACTATGAACTTGTGTGAGAATGTGTGTATGTGTGCGTGTGCGTGTGTTGTGTGTGTGTGTGTGTGTGTGTTCCCAGGGATCAGACCCATCTACTGCTGAACCATATCTCTAGTCCTAACAAATTTCCTACCTCTCTCTCTATTCTGGACTTCAGCTGGTGTGTGTGTGTATATGCGTGTGTGTGTGTGTGTGTGTGTGTGTGTGTGTTCGTGTGTGTGTTGCCAGGGATCAGACCCATCTACTGCTGAACCACATCTCCAGTCCTAACAAATTTCCTACCTCTCTCTCTATTCTGGACTTCAGCTGGTCGATGTCATCAGAGAGCTTATCCACCTGCGTCACCAGGTCCTGCGCACTCTGCATGCTAGGCAGGAACTCATTGTACTTTTTGCTGATCAAACTGCATACTTCACCCTAAAATATAAAATAGGGGGAAAAAAATCATAATTTACTTATCTTTACTTAAAGGACCATGACTGACAAGGTTACTGACAGCTGGGTCTTAAGCCTACAATATTCCAAAACCAATGCCACCACCAGTACCATTTCCCTCCAACCAGTGTTCCCGTGATCCCTCCCACTCAGCACCCCCACCCCCACCTCCCTCCACCTGCCACCCTGACAGGCACATTTCAAAAGTTCGGTGGTGGTCGTCTAGATTGCATGTGTTGGGTGCTGTGGAGTCTATGCTTTGAATTTTATACTGCTAGACCCCTGGTCCCTAACCTCTGTTTCCCTATTACTTCCCTCTCTCACCTTCTTCCTTGCCCCCCCCCCAATTTCTTTCCTTCTCTGTCAAATTACAATGATGTGATAAAGGGCTTTATTATAAGCCTATAATGTATCGAAAGGAGGATACCTGAGATTACCCTTGACCCTAGATTACAGAGAAGGACAAGAGAGGTAAAACATCAAGGGGAGGTGTAAGAAGACATGGACGGGGTAAGATGCCATGGGGGGGAGGGGTAGAGATATATGTATAAATCCAAATTACAGAGCCAACAACACTGCAAGCGCAAGATCCCAACTACAACGACCAAACTTAAAAACTTAAAAGCTCCATGACTGACAGGGAGGAAGGTGGGAGGGGCCCTAGGGACCCTGGTTGCAGGGTCAGTGTTGGAACAGCCTAAAACTCAACTACAAATAACTAGGGTGGCAGCAATAGTGCAGCGGGTAAGTCATACTTGTCTTGCCCTTGGGTTTGATTCCTGGTGTCCCATATGGTCCCCCGAGCCGACCAGAAGTGATCCGTGAGCAGAGAGCCAGGAGTGAGCCCTGAGCACGGAACCAAGGGTCAGCCCTGGGCAGAGAGCTCCCACTGAGCCCTGAGCACAGAGTCAGGAGATAGCCCTGAGCACAGAGCAAGAAGTGATCCCTGAGCACGGAGACAGGAGACAGTCCTGAGCATGAGGCCAGGTGTGATCCCCGAGCAAAGAGCCAGGAGTGAACCCCGAGCACAAAGCCTGGAGTGAGCCCTGAGCACAGAACCAGGAGTGATCCCTGAGCACACAGCCAGGAGTAATCCCCGAGCAAAGAGCCAGGAGTGATCCCCGAGCACTGAGCCAGGAGTGATCCCCGAGCACTGAGCCAGGAGTGACCCCCGAGCACAGAGCCCGGAGTGACCCTGAGCACAGAGCCTGGAGTCAGCCCTGAGCATAAAAACAGGGGACACCCCTGAGCACGGAGCCAGGAGTCAGCTCTGAGCATAGAGCCAGGAGTGATCCCTGAGCACGGAGCCAGGAGTGATCCGTGAGCCAGGAGTGATCCTGGAGCCAGGAGTCAGCCTGAGCACAGAGTCAGGAGTCACTGGGCCGCGAGCCCCTCCCCGGCGGCCCGGGAGTCCACCCGCCTCGCCCCCGACCCCCGCCCCGGGGGTGCCTTCCGCCGCTCCCGGCTGCTCCGCCCTCACCTTGACTTCCTCCACCTGCCGGGTCAGACGGCCGATCTGGGTGCCCAGATCCTCCTTCTCCAGCCTCCCCGAGTGCGCCAGGACTTCCGTGACGAACGAGGCCATCGCGCCCGCCAGGACCCGCGCGGACACTGACGCGTCCCTCGCCCCGGAGCCAGCGCGGCCGCTCCGCTCCCGCCGCCGGCCCCGCCGCAGAGCCTGCCGGGAAACGGAGTCCTCCGGGCCCAGCGGGCCGCACTACAACTCCCGGGAGGCACCGCGGCTATGCCGGCGCGGCCAGTCCCCAAGAGTCTAGTGGAACTACAACTCCCAGGAGGCACCGCGGCTACCCCGGCGTCGCCTTTCCCGGGGTCCAGCGGAACTACAATTCCCAGGAGGCACCGCGGCTATCCCGGCGGCGCCTTTTCCCGGAGTCTAGTGGTTGGTTGGCCAGCTCCGACACGCGTTTTCTCCGCTGCTTTCAAAAAAGGGAGAAAAAAAACCCCACCTTTCTCTTCCCTCCTGTTTTCACTACAAGAAATGTAAAGTTATTTGATAAGCAGTCCTAGCGTTTCTCAATTTTGTAACATTTGCCTGAGAAATGTTATCGAGCCGGAAGAGCCTTAGGGCGCGCTTCATCTTTTTAACCTTGGTGGTTCTCTTTGATTGCAGTGACCAGCCTATAGGAGTGGTGCCCTCTGGAGTTGAGCAGTGAAGTGACATCGGCTGATAAATAAAAATCGGCCTGTAATTCCACACCTCTCTATTGCGTAGTTTAAGTCACTTCTGTGTACATATGATAAAAACATGTACTATAGGTACATATTAAATACTTGTACATCATATTACTTAGAGTTTAAAAATTAGTTACAGGGGACTGGAGAGATAGTACAGCGGGTAAGGTGCACGTGGCCCAACAGAACTTGATCCCCTGCACCCCGTATAGTCCCCGAGCACCATCAGGAGTGAATTCCAGAGTGCAGAGCCAGGCTTAAGCCCTGAGCAGTGCTGGATAGTGACTCCAAAACAAATAAACAATAAATTGCAATGCTACGTGGACTAGAACAAAGTATTTAGGATTTTTTCTTTAAATCAGAGATTACAACTTAACTTTATTAAAAGCTTTAAAAATTAAGTCGCGGGCCAGAGCGATAGTACAGTGGGTATGACAGCAGCCTTGCATGCAGTCAACCCAGATTCAATCCTTGGCATTCCATACGGTGCCCTGAGCATTGCCAGGAGTGATTCCTGAATGTAGATCCAGGAGTAACTCCTGACCCCCACTGAAGGGGGGGCACCGAAAAACCAAACAAAAAATTAAGTTGCATTATTGTATTTATTTGGGGGGGGGAAGGGGACACACCTGGAAGTGCTCAAGGTTGACTCCTGACTCTGCACTCAGGGATCACTCCTGGTAGGGTTCAGGGGACCATTTAGCACCATTGGTGACCAAGCCCAGCTTGTCTACATGCAAGTACTGCCGTACTAGGTCTCCAATCCATGTTGCACTATTTAAATGCATTTCACACCAAAATACATTCACGAGTATACTATACCACATCCCATTTTTTAAATACAATTATCAGCTTGCTCTTCAAGTCTGTGTTCTCCCTTTAACATGTATCTTGCTTCTTTGTCGCTGAGTTTCTTTCTTTCTTTTTTTTTCGTGAAACACCATGAGGTACAGTTATAGACTTACAAATTTTTGTGTTTGGGTTTCAGTTATACAATGATCAAGTACCCATCCCTCCACCAGTGCCCATTTTCCACCACCACGGGTCCCAGTACCCCTCCCACCCCCACCCCACCCCCCATCCCACCCTGCCTCTGTGGCAGGGCATTCCCTTTTGTTCTCTCTCTCTCCTTTTGGGTGTTGTGGTTTGCAAGAGAGGCACTGAGTGGCAATCATGTTTGGTCTATCGTCTACTTTCTGTCGCTGTGTTTCTTTGCTTGCTTATTTCCTCTCTGGAGAAGCCTGTGTTCTCCTGACCATGTACTTCTCCTTTCTCTCCCATCACATGTTTCTAAATACATTTCAATTAAAACTTTCTGCTTAAAAGTGAATGGACTATGCGTTAATCCGCACCACCATGCCTGCCCGAAGGGGAAAGGGTGTTGCTCCCTTCCGCCTTTTTCCCTCTGGAAAGAAAGATGTCAGCCACTTCGGAGCTTTATGGAAAGCCAGGTATGAGCCAGTCGTGATGGGACAACTGAAACCTCATGGGAAGGGGGGCATTCCCAGCTCGTCCTTCACGCCCTACCAAGGTCAGGAGTTGCCCCTCATGAGGGGCTCTCCGGCACGGCCATGGCTCCAGAGCACAGAAACCAATCTCATAATTATCTGACTCTCAGCAGAAATACTTCTAGGCTTAATAAGTAAAATACCAGAAACCCAAAATTGCACGGCCACAATAGCAGCCGCGCGACATCATTTGATTCTTGTGACCAGCTGTAGAAAACAAATTATTTCACAATGCCTTTTCAGCATGTCTGATTTGGGGATGTAAACTCTAAATAATAATGGTGCATCTTTTGTCGAAACAATGAATCTAATCAAAGTAGATAGAGTGTTAACTAGAATTCATCTGCCTCACAGGCATTGGGAGGGGGGGTTTATTGGGGTTCTTCAGGGTGAAAAATAAGTATTGGTAAAGGGAATTGTATATGATATTTGCATGACCGAGACTTAAACCTGAAAGCTTTGTAACTTTTCCCACAGTGATTCAATAAATAAATAAAGAAATAAAGAAGAAAAAGAAACATTTCTGCTTAAAAAACAAAATCAAGTATACAGAAGTAAATAATGTACACCAGAACAGTGGTAGACTTAATGGTATTCATTCTTTTCTATTTTACTGTTTCCTTTCTACTATAAAATATACTGTTTTACTATTCTATTTTACTATGTTTATATTCTACTATAAACTATATGCTTTACTATATGTTACTATTAACTATTCTATTATAAACATGAACTGCTTTAATTTCAATGTTTTTTTTTTAACATGGGGATCAAACCCAGGACCTCATACTTGCAAGACAAGCATTCTACCACTGAGTTACATCACAAGGACTCTACCACTGAGTTACAACCCTCGCCCCTCTTTAATTTTTCAAGTATCTTATGAGGGTCAAGACCAACAGATATTGACCCTAAGATCCTAATCATTTTTTTATTCCCTCCCCCCTTTCCTTCATTGTTGTTTGTAGGATAACTTTGATTTGTCCTTTCCGACTTACCACAGGGAGCTTAGTATAAACTTAAGCTTACTAAGTTACTCCCATCACAGTGCTCCCATTTCTCTGTGTTTACTTGTAACCTCTTTCTGGGTGCTCTGTTGACTTGTAAATATTGTTTTCCTCTTCTCCTTAAGTCCTTTGCATAGTTAATTCAGAGCAATGCCCTTTTTGTATGGGCACAAGAAGACAATGCTATGCTTTTGTAACTTGGGAGTAAATTGAAACTTGGGAGTAAATTGACTCCAGATAATATTACCTCCAGGGCATCTGTTCTCTCGACCTAAGCCTCAGTTGCCCTTATCCTAGCACCCCAAAAGCAGGGTCCCGACGAGGGACTGGATGGGCCCAGGGCAAGCTATGAGCTACGTGCTACCTTGGCATCGAAATGACCCAGGTCAAAGTGCCACAATGCTTAACTATAAGTCAAGATCGTGGTCATGGACAAATGCTGTCATGATCCAAAAAGTAATAACTAAATTTGGACCCTGCTAGAGTTAGGAATGATTAATCCGGCCTGAGCACTGTAGTCTGAATCTGTGGTGAGATGTCCCCAGGAGAGCCACCCTACAAGCTCAATGTATCTCTTACTGTATCCATACAAAATAACTAATATTAAGAAGTAGAATTAGGATGTTAATTAAGTTATTGGACTAAGGGAAGGAGAAAAACACCTTAAGTGGTATTGTGCCCATGAGCAAAGGAAGGGCTTTTTTATGTTGATTTTGCTGCTGACGGGGTGTGCTGTCTACCCCCAATACGGGGAGTTGGAGAGAGACCAGGGCAGCAAGATGGAGCATGGAGAGACTAGCAAGGGAAACAGAGGGAGAAGAATGTAGGGGAAGAATGCAGGAACGGGCGCATGGAGAGATGAGAGACACGACTCTGAGAAAGAGTGCAGAGATATGAGCGGCAGAGACAGGAGACAGGAATGAGAGGCAGCGTGAGGCTAGAATGGGGAGCTTAGAGAGACTGGAACAGGCGTTTGGAGAGAATGGAATAAACGGGAACTGATCATCAACCAGCTGGGCCCTCGTTTCCTCCTTCGTCTGCCCATGGCATTGGGCCGTCCTGGGTGGGCAAGCGGCCTGAATCCACTGCAGCGAGAGGGAGAGTCGCGGGTCTTCCCCTAGCCACCTGGAGATTACACAGTTTTTGATGATATTTATGATAACTGATTGTTACATACTTGCCCATCTATCATGCTCACATATTTGTTTTGTTTTGTTTTGTTTGGCTGGAGCGATAGCACAGCGGGTAGGGCGTTCGCCTTACACGCGGCCAACATGGCCGACCCGAGTTCGATTCCTCTGCCCCTCTCGGAGAGCCCGGCAAGCTACCGAGAGTATTCGATATGCCAGACACAGTAACAACAAAGTCTCCAATGGAGACGTTACTGGGCCCGCTCGAGCAAATCGACGATCAACGGGAGGGCCTTTACCTTTACCTTGTTTTGTTTGGGGGTCACACTTAGTAATGCTCAGAGGTTACTCCTGGCTCTGCACTCAAGAATCACTCCTGGTGGTGCTCAGGGGACCATATGGGGTGCCGCCTTCGAGATCTTAGGTCTGGCACCCTACCTGCTATACTATCACTCCAGCCCTGTAGTGCTCACATATTTTGCTTGGTGCTTTCTGGAGGTCACACAGCAGGTTGCACATTCGGCTGTGGTGTTTGCACACTTGGCCGTGGTGCACACTGAGTCTGAGCTCTTCATTGCAGAGTTTGCACACAGCAATTACACACAGGCACTCTGAATTAAGGCACACTCACAGATGCAACTGTGGTCCTGATGGGGGAGCGGGAGGATGGGGGTGATCACTCACACACATGTGCTTGCCAGGAACCATGTTTCCAGACTCTGGTGTTTGCACATCTTTTTTAATTGCAGTGCTCTTTGGGGATCACATCTGTGTGTGTGTGTGTGTGTGTGTGTGTGTGTGTCTGTGTGTGTGTTACTTACGCATGTCTACCTGTGGCACAGCCAGAAAGAGCTGTGCACAGAGGACTTCACAGAGCAGAGCTGTCGGCTCAATCAGACACCAGGATACTACTTGGCACATATGAACCATCTGTGATTTGAACTCCTGACCGTGTGCCTGCAACGCAGATGCTCTCATTATAACACTATTCCAGCTGGGAAGTCTGGTTTGGTTTTTGTTTCAGTTTTTGCAGTGCTGGAGGTTGAACCCAGAGCTTCACACATACAAAGCAAGTGCTCTGCCGCTGAGCTCTGTCCCCTGATCTTGGTCAATTTTAAGTGTCTGTAGGACAATCTATTTTTTTTTCCTTTGGATGGGAGCAACCACATCCGGAGGTGTTTGGGGAGTCATGCAGTTCTGGGGTTTGAACAGGTAGTTCCTACAGGACAGGCCGTGACTATTCAGTTATCTCCCAGGCCACAAATCTGCTTATCTTAATGAGATGAGGGCAGCTTCCTGTAGCATGAGCAAAGGAAGTGAAATGAGTTAAAACAGGAAGCATGGGGTCAGAGTGATAGCACAGTGTACAGGGCACTTACCTTGCATGCAGTCCACCTGGGTTTGATTCCCCAGCACCCCCAGGTGGTCCCCCAAGCCCCCCAGCCCTACCCCCCCCCGCAAAAAAAAAATAAAAACCACACAAAGTATCTAACATCCTGGGAGGTGCCTCTCCCTAGAAAACCAGATCAACTTCAGTGCTGAGCTATCAAACTAATTTGGAATTCTATTAAAAGCTGTTCTTATCACATGGTGGTGAGAAAGAACCTGGAAAACTTGTATTACATGTTTACTAAGTCATTTCTAGGTAACCACAGTGCGTTAAATCAAGCATTAAAAATAAGGGAATAAATATGGTCATCATTATTGTGGAGGTAAATGTAGAATGGTTTGATCCCTGGCGCTGCATGGTTTCAAGAGCACTGCTGGGGAGTAACCCCAGAGTACCTAATCAGGAATAATCCCAGAGCACACTGGGTGTGACATGAAAAGAAAAGGGGGCTGGAGCAATAGTACAGTGGGTGGGGTATTTGTCTTGCACACGACCCACTCACCCAAGTTCGATCCCCGGCAGCCCATATGGTCCTCAAAGCACTGTCAGGAGTGATTCCTGAGTGCAGAGCCAGGAATTACCCCTGAACACTACCGGATGTGGCCAGGAAAAAGAAAAAAAGAAAAAGCAGAAAAGAAGCATTCAGAGAACCGTGCTCGCCTCTCTGCATCTCTCACCACTGACCACCTCATGGGAGGGGGTGGGCGACAAGAAGATGAAATATCTCTGCTTGAGCCATTTGGCTCAGGCGTAAGATCTGTTACTTATGGGAAGCTTGGCACATAACATGGATGACAATGATGGTGTCAGAAAATCCAAGCTGGATCTAATCAAAAGCCTGGCATTTAGTCACCCTCAGTAAATGCAAACTATTTGCTTTCTTGTCAGGACGTGCCTCCTGTCAGCCGCACAAAATAGGAATGGAGCAGATCTGACGACATCTCTTCATCTCTTCCGTGAACTCACTTCCCTTCTGGGTTTGGGTTAGATTCCTTGAAGGAGGCGGGGTGGGGGGGTGGCGATCGGCCATTAATTTCTGCCTCTACAGATACTAAGTGGCAGATGCATAAAAATTGTCAACTCCCTAGATAAGCACAAATAAGGGTGAAAAAAAAGTATAGCTCCACCACGGAAATGACCCTGGTTAAGATGATGTGATGTAAGATACCCAGATAAAGGTGCTCTTGTTGATGGTTGTTTTGGTTCAGTTGAATTTGGCTCACTCCCAGCAGTGCTCAGGGCCTGTACTTGGCCTGGAGCTTTGGGGTCTCTCCTGGAAATCTCTCAGGGAACCATGCAGTGCCTGGGATTGAACCTCGGCCCTAGCCCTTAAATGTACTTTCCTGTGAAAATTGGATTCTATGTACTCTACATACTGTTGGGTCACCTGTTCTTTTGTTTTTTTTTTTTCACTGATATAAAGATGATTAAACTTCCTTTTACGTCCCTTTTAAAATGGTCGGTTGCTTTGAGGGGCTGGAGAAATAGTATGGTGGGCAGGATGCTTGCCTTGCACGTGGTCAACTGGGTTTTGTCCTCAACACATCCTGAGTCCCATCAGAAGTGATCCATGAGCACAGAGCCAGGAGTAAGCCCTGAGCACAGCAAAGTGTGACCCAAAATAAACCACGACAACAAAAACACAAAACAGCTGCCTAGGGCTGAAGAGAGAGTATAGGCGTTAAGGTTGATTCCCTGACCCTAGTAGGAGTCATTCGTGAACACAGAGGCAGGAATAGCTCCTGGGCACACTCAGGTATGGCCCACAAACCCTAAATAAATTAACCAAAAGAAAATAAATAAGAGCTTCTTTGGCCAGGGAGATATCTCAAAGGATTGAATAGGCTTTGCAAGCTGGAACCCCAGGTTCAATCCCCAATACCACATATCCCCCAACCCCCAAACTGCAGGAGAATGACCCCTGAATCACACCTACTGTAATAGGTATTAGGTATGGCCTCCAAACAAAACAAAACAAACAAAAAAGTTCTGTTTGGGGGACATACCAGGCAGTGCTCAGGGCGTACTCTTGGTTCTGTGCTCAGAGATCACACCTGGCAGTGCTCATTGGGACCATCTGTAGTGCTGGGCATCCAACCTGGGTTGGCCTGTGCAAGGCAAATGCCCTAAGCCCCGCACTCTCTCTCTCTCTCTCTCGCTCGCTCGCTCGCTCGCTCTCGCTCTCTCTGTATCTCTCTGTGTCTCTGTCTCTCTCTGTGTCTCTCTCTTTCTGTCTCTCTCTGTCTCTGTGTCTCTGTTCATTCGTCTGTCTCTCTCTGTGTCTTTGTCTCTGTGTCTCTTTGTGTCACTGTATCTCTCTCTGTTGCTCTCTCTGTGTCTGTCTGTCCGTCTGTCTGTCTGTCTCTCTGTGTGTCTCTGTCTCTCTCTGTATCGCTGTGTCTCTTTCTGTCTCTCTGTCTCTGTGTCTCTCTCTGTCTGTCTATCTGTCTCTCTCTGTGCATCTCTGTGTCTCTGTCTCTCTGTGTCTCTCTCTGTCTCTGTGTGTGTCTCTCTCTGTCTCTGTCCGTCTGTCTGTCTCTGTGTGTCTCTGTCTCTCTCTGTTTCTCTCTGTGTCTCTTTCTGTCTCTGTCTCTGTCCCTGTCTCTCTGTCTGTCTCTTTCTCTCTGTGTCTCTGTGTCTCTGTCCGTTTGTCTATCTCTCTCTGTGTCTCTGTTTCTGTTTGTGTTTCTTTGTGTCTCTGTATCTCTCTGTGTTGCTCTCTCTGTCTCTGTCTGTCCGTCTGTCTGTCTGTCTCTCTCTGTGTCTCTTTATGTCTCTCTGTCTGTCTCTGTCTCTGTGTCTCTCTGTCCATCTCTCTGTCTTTCTCTGTCTCTGTCTCTTTGTCCGTCTGTCTGTCTCTGTGTGTCTCTGTCTCTCTCTGTCTCTCTCTGTGTCTCTTTCTGTCTCTGTCTCTGTCCCTGTCTCTCTCTGTCTGTCTCTTTCTCTCTGTGTCTCTGTGTCTCTGTCCGTTTGTCTATCTCTCTCTGTGTCTCTCTCTGTCTGTCCATCTGTCTCTCTCTGTGCATCTCTGTGTCTCTGTCTCTCTGTGTCTCTCTCTGTCTCTGTGTGTGTCTCTCTCTGTCTCTGTCCGTCTGTCTGTCTCTGTGTGTCTCTGTCTCTCTCTGTGTCTCTTTCTGTCTCTGTCTCTGTGTCTCTCTCTCTCTGTGTCTCTGTCCGTTTGTCTATCTCTCTCTGTGTCTCTGTCTCTGTCTGTCTCTCTGTCTCTCTCCGTCCGGCCGTCTGTCTGTCTCTGTCTCTGTCTCTGTGTCTCTCTGTCCATCTCTCTGTCTTTCTCTGTCTCTGTCTGTCTGTCTGTCTGTCTCTCCCCCCCCCCCAGCCCCTCTATTATTGTCTAGCTAAAAGTCAGATGAGCCGTGGCACAGGGGTGACGTCCCTGCACGTTCCCACACCATCATCCTCTTCCTCTCCCGGGGCGGGATTCGAACTTCAAAGCCGGGCGGCGCTTCTTCCTCCGAAATGGGCCGGGGGAGGCTTCTCCCGGGGCTCCTCCGTGGCCTGGCCGGGGGTGGGGTGGGGGGCCGCTCCGTGGGAACCCGCACCTCCCCCCGCCCGCGCCGGGCCGGCCGGCCGCGTCCCCGGCACCTGCTGCCTCCGCAGCTGCCCGCCCGCCGCGGAAACAGGAATCCAGTGGGCACGCAGCGCCCGTCCCCGCAGCTTCCTCCCCGTCCCTCCCGCCCCGGGCCCGCCGGCCGGCAGTCCGCTCTGCCCGCCGCGCCCGCGCCAACACGATGGCCCGGAGCCGCCGGGGACAGGCCCAGCTGGGGGGCCTGGCCCTCACGCTGCTGGGCTGGGGCTGCTCCTGGGCCACGCTGCTGCTGCCGCGCTGGAAGACGCTCAGCCTGGACCTCAACGAGATGGAGACGTGGAGCCTGGGGCTCTGGGAGGTCTGCGTGGAGCAGGAGGAGGTCGGCAGCGTGTGCAAAGCCTTCGAGTCCTTCCTGGCCATGCCCGCCGAGCTGCAGGTGGCGCGGATCCTCGTGGTGGCCTCCCAGGGGCTGGGGCTCCTGGGGCTCCTGCTGGCGGGCCTGGGGTTCGAGTGCTCCCGGTTCCACAGGCTCCGCTGGGGAGAGAAGCGGCGGCTCTGCCTGCTGGGGGGCACCCTGGAGGTCTCGGCCTCCGCCACCACCCTCGTGCCGGTCTCCTGGGTGGCCCACGCCACCATCCAGGACTTCTGGGACGACCGCATCCCGGAGATCGTGCCTCGGTGGGAGTTCGGGGACGCTCTCTTCCTGGGCTGGGCGGCCGGGTTCTTCCTGGCCTGTGGGGGGTCACTGCTCGTCTTCTCCACCTGCCTGGGCAGAGACGACGACGCGACCTCGCCCCCACCCTCCTGCACCCCCGTGGACGAGTTTCTGCTTCCTTCTGTGCACACCGTGACCTAGGACCCAGCTCGTCGGGAAGGGCGTCTGTGCAGGAACCTCTTGGAATAAAGGAGCACCAGGAAAGTCCTTTCTTCCCTTTAGCCTTCATCGTGCTATTCTGATTCGCCTTGCTCTGGGGGAAGGAGGGTGGCGGGCATGGTGATCTTCCTTTCAGAATGGAAGGTCAAGGCGCAGTTTGTCCAAGAAAGGTTTTTCTGGTGGGATTTTTTTTTAAAAAGTATAAAATGCTTTTGAAATCAGAGTATAAATTATATACCCGATTCTTTCTACTGAGGAAAATATATTTCGAAAATGCATTCATCGTATCCATCATAGAAAATTTAAAGTGGGTAGTAGTGGGGGAGAGAAAGAGAGAGAGAGAGACAGAGAAAAGAGAGAGAGAAGGGGGACAGAGACAGAACAAACGAAAATGAGTCATGAAATGAAATGAATTATTGGCTCAGAATGGCATCTGAGAATAGGAAACTTACTTCTATTTTTTTTTCTTTTTGGGTCACACCCAGCAATGCACAGAGGTTACTCCTGGCTCTGCGCTCAGGGGACCATATGAGATGCTGGGAATCGAACCCAGGTTGGCCGCGTGCAAGGCAAACGCCCTACCCGCTGTGCTATTGCTCCAGCTTTCCTTCTATTTTTCTTTGAGCCTGAAGCATGCAATCTGAAAGAGTTTCATAATCTCTTCACTGTTTCAGAGTTTTGTTATCCTAAAGGGAAGACATATTACTGTTTCCTCTACATTAAGAGATCACAGGTTCCCTCTCTTCCCAGCATGGAGCTAAGAAATGGGGAATAGAGGCCACAGAGATAGTGCAGTGAATAGGGTGTTTGCTTGTACACATTCGATCCATTCCTGGCACCATGTATGGTCAGCCTGCCAGGAGTGATTGCTGAATGCAGAGCCAGGAGTAACCCCTGAGCACGTCCAGTGTAGGTAAACAAAGAAACAAACAAACAAAGAAACCGTGAGTATGAGTGGTACCACAAGTGAGTGAGTGGATGGTAGGGTGGTGAACCATCTGGTTGACCTCTAACTTGGCACTTTTTTTTTTTTTGCCTTTTGGGTTACACCCAGCCATGCTCAGGGGTTATTCCTGGATCTGCACTCAGGAATTACTCCTGGCAGTGCTTTGGAGGACCATATGGGATGCCGGGGATCGAACCCAGGTCGGCCGTGTGCAAGGCAAACACCCTACCTGCTGTGCTATCGCTCTGGCCCCTAACTTGGCACTTTTGCTGCTTAACCTAGTGAAATTTCAGACAACCCAGGAAAAATTGGTTATCCCGGCAAGCTACCGAGAGTATTCGATATGCCAGACACAGTAACAACAAAGTCTCCAATGGAGACGTTACTGGGCCCGCTCAAGCAAATCGACGATCAACGGGAGGGCCTTTACCTTTACCTTTACCTAGAGGCTATGCCAAAAAATTGCTTATTTGTGGAAAATATTATCAGCTCTTTTGCTGGTCTTTTTCCTCACTCCACCACCAAAGGTGTTCCTAGGCACCCGGTCTGCAGGTCCTCAGAGATGCTTCCTGCAGCCTCTCCAACTCTCACTTCACACTGACCTCTCCCTTCCATGCCAACACCTGCCACTCACTCCCTGGGTAGGTGGGAAAGAGTCACCATCAAGCCCATGGACAATCAACCCCCAGAGCACAATCCCAGCATGCCCAACCAGGCCCCTCCTGCAGCCCAGTGGCACATGGGGGTGCTTGCGCTTGGCCAGCTCAACTCAGCCCCACGGCAAACACTTCTTTTCTCTCCATAAAATAGCTCGGCATGGCCCTGGCATCTCAAGATAGATGCTGCCCCGCATGAAACACACCACGGATCCCGAGATAAAAATAAACAACGTTGCCCATCTTGCTCAGGCTAATTCCTTCCTTAGAAAAGCCATGTTTTTGTTTTTCTTAGGAAATGAGTCGAGGCTGACGCAACTTCATTTCCACCTTCTGGCTCAACGTAGGGTTGTCTCGGAATCCATCTCAGCAGACATCTCCTTCCCGGTTCCTCTGTGCCTTTTTGTGTACATACATAAACCCGAATGGCTCTTAGGTGAATACATTTCTGACTAGAAGGAGCTATTTACATCACAATTTTAGCTGGGTCTCTGGTTGCAAAGCCCTCCCCCCTCCTCCGTTTCTTTTTAAATCAACTCCCTCTTGTCTACAAGAATTCAATGCCCTTTTAGACCAAGTTTCAATCAGGAATAAGACTCAATCCTTAAGCGTCCTCCTGCACGCCCCTCCCGCTGTATTTACAAGGGACTGTTTCATCATTTCCATTTGATCATGCTTTCTTCCATCTAACAAATGTTCATGGAGCACCTGCCTTGTGCCAGGCACTGTGATAAGAACCAGGAATAAGATGACAAAATTGGGGGCCTGAGAAGTGACTGGAACACAGTGGGGAGGAGGGAGTCTTTCAAGGGGGGAGGAGGGAGGCTGGAGTCACAGCACCGCATGGTCCCCAGAGCACTGCAGAAGGGGAATCTGTGCACAGAGCTGGAAGCAGCTCCCAGGCACAGCTGGATGTGGTCCCCAAAGAAAAAAAAAGACAAAATTCGCTTGATGTGGGCAGAGAGCGCTAAAAGGTAGTGAACTGCTATGCACAAAACCCTATCAGTATCATTACCTAAATGTAATGATAGTATCAGTGCCTAAAGGAGGTGGGAAGGGAGGGTGTGTGCTATGGAGACAGGCAGGGGTTAGGGGCAGGAGGGAAACCGGGGGGCATTGGTGGAGGCAAGTGGACACTGGTGAAAGGACTGGTGTTGGAAATAGCGTATGCCTGAAAATCAATCGTGAATAATTTTTTAATTCACCGTGACTCGATTAAAAAAAAAAAGATAGCATTCATCTCTGCCCCTGGTACATAGAAGATAATTCTGTGAAATGACACAAATAAGTGGAAATTGTATTCAGAACAAACTGCGGGAGGCGAGAAGAGCATGCGTGAACTGAGAGGAACTTAGCTTAAGTCGGGAGTCAATGGCCAGTTGTGCATCCTCTGGAAGTGAACCAGAAGCTAAGGAATGGGTTAGACCGGGAGAGGAAATGTGAAAATGGGTAAGACGGAAATGGATACAGCAGTGTGGGAAGGAATAAGATCTTTTTGTCAGTTTGTTTGGGAGGCCACGTCTGGTGATGATCAGGGTAATTCCTGTTGATGCTCAGGGCTTCCTCCTGGCTCTGCTCTCAGGAATCACTTCTGGTGGCGCTTGAGGGACCATATGGACTGTGGCGGGGGGGCGGGGGGGGGGGCGGGAATCAGCTGTGTGAAAGGCAAACAGCCAACCCACTGTGCTATCGCTCCAAACCTCATCTTGGGAGCTTTAACTATTTTTAAAGGTTTGTTTTGCTTTTCCAGGTGGGGAGAGAGACTTTTGTCTTGCTAGTTAGTAAACATGCCCAGAGCATTCAGTCAGCAGACCCATGATGACCTGGCTAGAACCTACACCCAGGGTTCTGCTGTCAGGAAGCATTTCCTTCAGCCCATCTTTGTCGTTCCACTGGGTTGGGATACTGAGAAAATCTCCCAACACCAAGGCAGAGGGAAAACGCAAAGCCCTACAAAAGGAAATCTTGACCTTTAGGCTTTTGTTTCGATCTAAACAGGGTCTTTATGGCCAGCTGGGACACCTGTGCCGGCTGGTGGCATGTGGTCCTCATAGGCCCATGTTTGCCGATGCTGGTATCATCCGTCACCATCCAATTATGCCTTCCTCAGCAAAGACATGGGCGCAAACTCTGATTTAAGTCTTCTGACCTGCAAACTCTCCTTGCAAAGGACCAAAGGTAGGGACTAGAGATAATAGTACAGCAGTCAAGGCACTGCCTTGAATAAGTATGGCCCTGATTTGACGCCTGAGCACTCCAGGGAGCAACCTCCGTGTATAGAGCACAGAAGTAGCCCTGGAGAACTGCAGGTGTAGCCCCCAACCCCAAAACCACAAACCAGGGGCCCGAAAGATATAACTAGGTGCTGGAACAATAGCACAGCAGGTAGGGTGTTTGCCTTGCACGTGGCTGACCTGGGTTCAATCCCTGGCATCCCATTTGGTCCCCTTAGCACCGCCAGGAGTAATTCCTGAGTGCAGAGCCAGGAGTAACCCCTGAGCATCGCCAGGTGTGACCCAAAAAGCACTGTAGCACTGTCCTCCCATTGTTCATCGATTTGCTCGAGTGGGCACCAGTAACATCTCACAACAAATTGTGAGACTTGTTACTGTTTTTGGCATATCAGATACACCACGGGGAGCTTGCCAGACTTTGCCTTACTGGCGAGATAATCTCAGTAGCTTGCCATGGTCTCCGAGAAGGGCGGAGGAATTGAACCCAGGTCGGCTGCATGCAAGGCAAATGCTCTACCTGCTGTGCTATCGTTCCAGCCCCCCAAAAGCAAAAAAAGATACAACTAGGTTGTTTGTCTGTCATGAGACTGACTGATCCCTGATACCAGTTATGGTCCCCTGAGCACTTCCAGGAGTGAGCCCTGAGCACAGAGCCAAGAGTAAGTCCTGAGTATTGCCAGATATAGCCCCCAAACAAACAAAAACAATACAATTATAATAATAACCACAATTGACGTATTGAACCAAGATCAGCCTCATCCAAAGCATTTTGTTTATTTGCTGGGTGGCAAGCACTGAACTCATCGTTTCATCCTAGACCAAGGCAAGCACCTTAAACAGCTTCCTCCATACCAACTCTCTGCTTGCTCCCTCCCTTTTTTGATGCCCTCAACTAGAGTTCTCCTGGGCATCACAGGGTGCAGCCGTGAAGGCCCCCAAACACCACCAGAGGGACCCAGGGAATCCCTAGTACTGCATCTTCGCATTCTCACATTAAGCCAGGAGTCGGGAATGACCAGGAAGGATCCTCCTGCTTGGATCACCCACCCCTGTTCCAAACATAGGAGGTTGGAATGAGACTGTTGATCTGATTCCCAAGAAACCAACAGAGTATCATCCTCAGAAAGGAATATATTCTGGTAAGAATTCATTTTTTTGAGCAAGTTGGAGGGAAGAGATGCTTTGCAGCTAACACTCACTGTTTTTTTTTTTTTTACCTACCTGCTTGGTAGGAAATATAGTAAAAATTTAAAGGAGGATAAAGGGCCAAAGGACAGCACAGCAGGTAAGATGCTTGTCTAGCATGCAGTCAATACAGGTTCAATCCCCAGGGTCATACAGACCACACATATATAGTCCCCCAAGCCTCATACAGGAATGAGCCCTGTATGCAGAGCCGGGAGTAAGCCCCAAACATTAGCAGGTATGATGTATTAAAAAAAATAGGACAGATAGGGGCTGGCGCAATAGTACAGCAGGTAGAGTGTTTGCTTTGCACATGGCCAATTTAGGCTCAATCCCCAGCATCCCATATGGTCCCCCAAGCATCACCAGGAGTAATTCCTGAGTGCAGAGCCAGGAGTAACCCCTGAGCATTGCTGGGTGTGACCCAAAAAGACAAACAAAAAATTAGGACAGATAGCTCAGAGTGCATGTTTTGCATGCAGAGGGGTTGGATTTGGTCACTGGCAGCAACAAAAAAAGAACAAATACAATACAATACAAAACAAAACAAAAAGGGGGGGGGCTGGAGTGATAGCACAGCAGGTAGGGCACTTGCCTTGCACGTGGCCGACCCGGGTTCGATTCCCAGCATCCCCTATGGTCCCCTAAGCACCTCCAGGGGTAATTCCTGAGTGTGGAGCCAGGAGTAACCCCTCTGCATCGTCAGGTGTGACCCAAAAAGGAAAAAAAATCTTAGCTTCCAGTCTTCCTTCATATTTGTGATCAATTCATCTCCCAGAACACATTTTGGTAAGGTCACTATCGTGTGCTTTGCAAACAGAAGAGACACGAGTCGCCTGTCCTGAACTATCTCTCCAGCCCTGGGCCAGAAGCTTTCCCAGGAGCCCAAAGTGTGGGGGGGAAGGAGATCGGGGGCACTGCTCAGGAGAACTGCAGGAGCTGATGAGAACAGTCTGAAAATCCAAGCCACTTCTCAGAGCCAAATAGGGGATTGCGACAGGGTTCTTGGAAATGAACTTTCCTATCCATTCCTCTTAACGTTTTATCTTTCTGATACAGCAGGTATTGTCCCTAAACCAGCATCAGAATACAACCCAAGTCCAGTGAGAGGTGGAGAGACAGTACAGCGGGTAGCACCTGGGTTCGACCCCCAGAACTCTATGTGGTCCCCTGAGCCCCACCAGAAGTGACCTGTGAGCACAGAGCCACATGCAAGACTTGAGCACTGCTAGGCGTGGCCCCCAAACCAAAAGACTTTGAGAGGTCATCCTTAAAGAGCCAGCAACTCATGGGCAACGCCACAATTAAGTGAAGGGGAAGTCATGGACATGCCCTTCCAAAGATGTCTTAAAGGCCAGGGAGATGGTTCAAAGGACTGGGGCACAAGCTTTGTGTGTGGAGACCCCAGATTTGACCCCCAGCACTACACTGTCTCCCAAGAACCAAACTGAGTCACCCAGCAACAACTGGTGTGGTCTCCTTAAAGGAACCTCTTAAAGGGCCCAATGGTACAGTGGGTAAAGCATCTGCCTTGCACACATCTGACCCAGGTTTGATCCCTAACACCCCATATTGTTCCCTGAGTTGCACCAGAAGTGATTCTTGAGCACAGAACCAGGAATAAGCTCCAAACGCTGCTGGCTCCCCCAACCTCGCCCACTACCACACACACCCCCAATTTTTTTTTCCTCTTTGGGTCACACCGGGTGATGCTCAGGGGTTACTCCTGGCTCTGCATTCAGGAATCACTCCTGGCAGTGCCCGGGGGACCACATGGGATGCTGGGAATCGAACCTGCGTCAGCTGCGTGCAAGGCAAACGTCCTACCCGCTGTGCTTTTGCTCCAGCCCTACACCCAATTTTTAAAATCTAGTTCCACTCTGATTTGTCATGGGTGTCCGATTTATTGTTCAGTGATGCAAAGGAAGAATTCTGTTTTGACACATATGAGGTGCTCAGGAACCATGTCCCGCAGTGCTCGGGGTAACCATGAAATACCACAGATTAAACCCAGGATGGTTGCATGCAAGGCAAGGGCCCTACCTCGCTCCAGCTCCAAATGTGAATTTCTTAAAACATTTTGGAAAAACTAATGAATATAATAAACCAAGAACTTGAACCCGCCGCTCAACTTTCATGTATTTATGAAAATTAAAGGAATGGTTAATTATAAAGAAAAGAATACTCTTTTCCGCCATCAACATTTTCACACCAGGAATGTAAGTAGCAGATATATAATTTAGGAAACAAAAAAGCTATAAACTATTATTGAAAGAGGTTCTGGGGCTAGAGTGATAGCACAATGGGTAGGGAGTTTACCTTGCACGTGGCTGACCCGGGTTCAATTCCCAGCATCCCATATGGTCCCCTGAGCATTGCCAGGAGTAATTCCTGAGTGCAGAGCTAAGAGTAACCCCTGTGTATCACCGGGTGTGAGTCCAAAAGCAAAACAAAATAAATAAAAGAAAGAGGTTCTACAGGCTTCTTTGCAATTCATAGCATGGAATTAATATTGACGAAAACATAAAAGGCACTATCTTAGTAGGTATAGGAATTGGAGGAAGCTCTCAGCTGGACTGTCCATCAGGAACATAGGTTATGACCTCAGCGTGGGTCAGAGGGTTGGCTTTAATTCCTACCTGTACCTGTCAGCTTCAACAGCGTGGGCAGCCTTGCAGCTGTGTTTTCTAAAGCCATGCAGTATGTTTTGGGGTCACACCTAGAGGAGCAAACTCCCAGCTGCAAGCTTGAAGATGACTCCTAGCATTGCTCAGGGCCCGTGAGTGCTATGATGAAATCTGAGAGGCCTCCTACATGTAAAGTCGTCCCAGCCCTTTGAGCTATCACTGGCACCTGTGATAGTTTTTTTTTGGGGGGACCCAGAGTTAATCATCATTGCTAAAGCGCAGAATTTAAAAGGCAGGGGAAAAAGTCATAAAAGAGAAAAGTAAGAGACTGGTGTGATAGTCAAGTGGGTAGGACACTTGCTTTGCACAAGGCCCACCCAGGTCTAGTCCTTAGCACCACAGATGATCCCCCAAGGACCACCTGAGAGCAAAGAGAGCAAAGTCAGGAGTAACCCATAAATAAGCACTGTCAGGTGCACTCTATCCTCCCCCTCTCCCCCAAGTATGGGGAAAAATAAAGAAAAGCAAAATAGAGTTCTTGCAAAAGATAAACTCCCTGGAAATTCTAACTGCCCCCCCCCCCAAAAAAAAAGAAACCACATACTATCAGTAATGAAAAAAGAGATCAGGAATATCCTATAATCTCAAGAGCTGGAGAAATAGCTGAACAGGCTGGTTCTGTATGCTGTGCATGCAGGTGGCATGGGTTCAACGCCCAGTGTACTCCAGGGTCCCCCTAAGCACTGCTAGGCTTAATCTCCAAGCACCGAGTTCACACAAGCCCCCTAAGTACTGCCAGGTGTGTCTTCCCAATATACATGTAAACTTTTTGCCTTCATTTCTAATAATTTTTCAAAGTTGACACCGCAGGGTCTGGTGTTATAGTCCAGCACGTAGGGGCTCTTGCCTTGTATGTGGCCAACCCAGGTTCGAACCCCAGTAGCCCATGTGGTTCCCCAAGCCTGCCAGGAGTGACCTCTGAGCACAGAGTCAGAGGTAAGCCCTGAGCACAAGATGTGGCTCGAAACCAGTTGTGTTTTTTTGTGGTTGTTATTGTTTTTTAATGAAAGAAAATTAAAAGGCCAACCTGTCTCACGAATATGCAAAAATCTTATGTGGGCTGGAGCAAGAGCAACTGCATACAAAAGGCCTGGGTTCAGTGTCTGACAGTGCAGCCCGAGAGCTTCCAGGAAAGACCCCTGAGCATTGCAGGTGTGGCCCCAAACTAAAATCATGCCCCCTCCCCACACACACAAATCCCTTGTCTATTTTTAAATGTGTTTAACAACAACAACGAAAAAAAAGTATTTAACTTGTGCAGAACAGTGCAGTCTCCTGCCCCCGCGACTGCCTGTCCTCGCCGGGGCCCCTTGGAGGGGAGCGGGTTGAGCTTTCCTCCCCGCCCCGACCAGGGCTCCGGGAGTCGAAGACCTCCAGGACCAGCCACCACCATGCTGAGACCACTCTCCGCACACATGAAGGTACTGGCAGAGGGACAAAGCCACGCGGGTTCCGGGGCCGAGATCTCCAAGCCTATTCGGATTGGGGCCGAGCATCCTCCACCCAGATCCTCCAAATTCCAGTAGGCGGGGGTCACAACCACCAACTGGCCCCCTGGCGCCGTGTAATCCCATCAACGGCCAAGACTCAGAGACTATAAAAACCAGCTCCATCTAATTATGACATCTTATTATCTCACTCCTACTTTGGACAAACTGGCAGGCTACCGAATGTAGCCTGCCCACAGGGCAGAGTCTGGCAAACTCCCCGTGGCGTACCCAATATGTCAAATACCAGTAACAATGACGGGTCTCATTCTCCTAAAGAGCCTTGAATATAATCTCAGGGCTAGGATGAAGGAGACGTTACTGGGGCCTGCTCGAGGCAATCGACGAATAACAGGATGATTTGTGATTTGTGATTGTGATTAACTTGTGCATATATTAAAGCTCATCCAACATTTTCAAAGTAAAACAAATACTTTTATTGCACATTTATAAAATCTGCATAGTTATGTAGAAGTGTTCTTCCCTCCCACGGTTCCCTCAGGAATCTGAAAATTTGGCTAAGACACAATATCCAATCTGAAGCCTTGTACAAATGGTCAGATTATTTCTCTCTACATATACATATATATATGTATATATATATATATATATCTTTTTACAAACCCACACCCCTTTATTTTTTCCAAGGCAAAAAACCAAAACCAAAACCAAGTTAGAAAACAAAACAAAACAAAACAAAACAAGGGGTGGGGCCATCAAAAGTGTTGACTCTGTGGCCAGCGACAGCCTCGGACACATCCTTCAAGATCGGCGGATGCTGTAGAAGTTTACCTGAACAGTTACCAAAATGCTCAAAGTTAGTCAAGTTTCACGATGCTAGTCCACCTAGTAATACTTCCCTTCCTTTCGTCCAGGACTGGGCATGAGGTTCTCTGGTTATTTAAAAACATCAAATAAGAGGAGAAAAGGGAGCGATGGTTTGCTGGCGACTCAGCAGCTGCTTCTCGCCACGGGAATCTTAGCTGCCAGCCCCCAGTTTAAGACGGGGCGTGGTTAGCACCTCACTCGGGGCACAGCCTGTCGGCTCCTATTAAGAGCCAGTGGAGGCTTCTCGCTCACCGGTCTTGCAGCCCTCCCCAGTTCGACAGTTGTCCACCGCAGTGCCTCGGAGCTGTCCATTTGGGCTGGGTTCTGACGCAGAGCTGCTGGAGGCAGAAATTTTGATGCTGGGTAGAGGATTTTTTTTTTTTTTTAAATGGCAAGTGGTGTGGGAGAGCCCAAGCATGTGTAGGTGCCAGAAGCCCTTTCAGACCTTCGGGCATGATTCAAGACCTAATACAGCGCTGGTTCCTGCCTTTCTAGTCCCTTCCATCGTACTGCTTACATGATTCTGTGTTGGAAAAGCATGAGTGTACTTTCAATCCGTCGCACACAGGGCATGGCTGGGGTCCGGGCAGGAATCTCCCTTCTCCGTCTAATCCCTCTCCCAAGGTTAACACGCTGTCCACAGACTTCCGGGCAACAGGCAGGCGACCACAGACTGGGATGGTGCCCCCAGCAGACGGGGGCTTACTTCACTGTCACTGTTGAGACCCCCTGAATGGACTCCATGACGGCGGCAAATCGGCTACAGAGGTCATAGGGGGAATTGGGTCGGATGGTTGGAGGCTCCTTCAAGACAATGATTTCCGTGGAAGGATCAAGAAGCCTGGGCAGAAACTCCCCTAAGCACAGCTGTAGATTTTCTGTGGGGGGAAAAAAATTTTGATGATTATACACACAGGAGTATGGATATGAGAAAAAGTAGTTAAGTCTGCAACCGGACTGGAGGGTCTTCTGCACACCCACTGCCCAACCTCAAAGGTCAAACATCACTCTGGACAGCAAAGCCTGATTCCCCAACACCTGGGCACTGTCAGAAATGTTCCCGGAGTGCAGAGCCAAGAGTTAACTCCTGAGCACTGCTGGATGTAGTCCCCCCTCCCCGCCCCCCACCGGTTACTTTGGTCTGACAGCACAAAGGGGTAGAATGCATGCCAAGTATGTTTGAGGATTTGTGTATGATCCCCACCACCAAGTGGCCCCCATCAGCCCCCCTGAGCATGGCAGAGAGATCTCTGGGCCCACAAGCACTCTGGGGAGGGCACCCTACAAAATGCATTTGAGGCAGTAGATAGGAGACTGTACCACAGACACATTCAAAGGCTACTTTCTTTCAAGTGATTACTAAGTCCCAGGGTGGACCCCCGGGGCATCAAGTAAATGTTCTATGTCACACGTGAAAAGAGAAAACGAAAAATATTAAGTGGAAATCTGTAGCTGCTAATATTTTTTTTTTTTTTTTTTTGCTGTTTGGGTCACAACCCGGATTTGCACAGGGGTTACTCCTGGCTCATGCACTCAGGAATTACTCCTGGCGGTGCTCAGGGGACCATATGGGATGCTGGGAATCGAACTTGGGTCGGCTGCGTGCAAGGCAAAAGCCCTACCCGCTGTGCTATCACTCCAGCCCCTGCTATTATTTTTAGAACTTTTCAACAAATCTTAGAAGCCTGAAAGCTGCAACATGTCAACAGACTAGCTTAACCTCACTGACAAGGAAATTCAATTGAACACACACCAATTTTCCAAAAACTACCAAATGCACTTAAAAAGAACTGTTTGTCCTCTCCAAAATGCTGTGGACAAGCAGAGACATTTTATGTTTTTCAATCTTGAAGACATGATTGATAATAACAACTCTGTCTTGCAACTTCCAAGTCATAGGAAGATTCAGTTCTGGCAACATTGGGTAATGTGGATACGAAAGTGGGCCTGCTCCCTCTGGGTGAATGCTGGAGGTGCACAGAGGGTCATGCATGGACACATGCCTCCAGCATGCAAAATAAGGCACAGTGACTTTTTGGGCTTTTTTTTTTGGTTTGTTTTTGGGCCACACCCGGCAATGCTCAGGAGTTACATCTGCCTCTGCACTCAGAAATCACTACTGGCAGTGTTCAGGGGACCACATGGGAAGCCGGGGATCAAACTCTTGTTGGCCAGCACCTTAACTGCTGTACTATCACTCCGGCCCTACACTGTGTCATTCTTAATATTTGGTTTTAGGGACACACTCAGTGGTGCTGAAATGCTATTCCTGAGACCATGTGTTGCCAGTGACCAAATCCAGCTCCTCTGCATGCAAAACATGCGCTCTGAGCTTTCTTTTCTTTCTTTCTTTTCTTAAATACATCATACCGGGCAGTGCTCAGAACTTACTCCTGGACCTGTGCTCAGAGATCACTCCTGGCAGGTCTCGGGGACCATATGTTATTCCAGAGGCATGTAAGGCAAGATATACACTTGCTATACTATCTCTCCAGTTCTGAAATTTAGTTTTTGACTATAAAACCAGAGTTAGATCTTGGCAGATGAAACAAGTTTGGAGAGCAGTGATGTTTTATTTCTGGCTGGCTGTGCAGGTGTCTCTGCGGGTAATGGGGGTAACAGGGGGCTTAACGGGCAGAGGATCAGACTCCCCTCCCTTACTTCGTGAATAGCGGGTTCACAAGCTAGGGGTTCCAAGAGTCCCTTAAAAAAAAAAAACAAAAACAAAAACCGACAGCTGGTCTGCTGCATGGAACCAAAGCCATCTCTAGAATCCCAGAGAGCCCGGAAATGATTACAAGCACCCAGCAATAACAGACCTGCAATATCCTGCCCCAGGTAAGAGCACCAATGGTTCCTCATGATCTCGATGGCGTCCAGGTCGTCCTTGGAGATGTCATTATTAATGATGAGGTGAATGCAGGGAATGATCAGCTCGTTCATCACGTTAATGCCCTCCGTGACCGAGTGCTCGTCATTTGTTTCAAAGAGAGAAGCCGCTTTAGCATTCAGCTCCTACGTGAAAGGTAGAGTTAGAAGAAAAACAGCTACTGGTAAGAGCATAAACAAGTAGCTTTATTTTATTTTTGCTTTTTCGGTCACACCCGGTGTTAGGTTTCCCCTAGCTCTGCACAGAGGTATTACTTCTGGCAGTGGTATTACTTCTGGGGACCACATGGGATGCCGGAGATCGAACCCGGGTCAGCCGCATGCAAGGCAAATGCCCTCCCTGCTGTACTATTGCTCTGGCCCCTCCCTGGGGGACGCTTTAAAAGCTAGTGCTGCTGGGGCCAGGACTGTAGCTCAGAGGATTCTGCCTATGTACAGCCCCTGCTTCAAACCCCAGCACATTATTTGCACCCCCAGTACCACAGGGTGTGGCCGTGATAATCCCAGAGGCATGAATACCATCTGCTCAGACACCTCTGGGTCTGGCCTCTACAAAAAAATAAAACCAATTGGGGAGCCAGAGATAGTACACGGTGCTCAGGGCTTCCTCCTGGCTCTGCACTTAGGAATCACTCCTGGCGGTGCTCAGGAGATCCTACGAAATGTTGGGTATCGAACCAGGATCGGCCACAAGCAAGGTAAGGCCCTGACTGTGAAGTTACTCTTGAGGAGAAAGCTAAAAGCTGTGGGAGATCCTATATTTCTTCCTTGTGGCATTACTGCCCTTTTGGGTCACATTAGCACAGGCGGACGACAGAGCGTCCCCAGATCTGCACCCACTCTGAGGCAATCACAAGCCTCGTTCCCCTCCCTCACTGTATGGCACGACCGTGAGGAGCACGCCTATGAGCTCCTCCTCCAGCAACTTCCACATCCTCCACGCCAGGCCCCGCTACATTGGGCTGCCCCGCACTGCTGGGTCTGGGAAGCTGTACCCACTTCCACCTGTTTTAATTTTTTTGGCTTTTTGGATCACACCCGGCAATGCTCAGGGTTTACTTCTGGCTCTGCACTCGGGAATTACTCCTGGTGGGGCTCTGGGGACCCTATGGGGATGTTGGGGATCGAACCCAGGTTGGCCACACGCAAGGTAAATGCCCTCCCTGTTATACTATTGCTCTGTCCCCACCCTTTGTTTTATTGATGACTCCCGTTATTTTGTTTTTCCAAGGGAAGCAATTTAAACACAACCCGGTAAGAGATGCGCTGAGGTTGTACGAACGGCACCGACCAGGAGGCACTTCCGGCGGTACAAGGCGATGACGGACTCCTTGACGCCCCGCCGGGGGCCCTTCAGCAGCAGCGCTGCGTTGCTCTGGTAGGCGTACACCAGGTAGGAGAGAGCCTCTTGGTACCTGAGAAGACGGAGAACGACAGCTCAGGCCGCCTTCGCCAGCACCTGGGACGTCAACCTCACTCCAGCCAGTCACGTATTTGACTACAGCTACAGAGCAGTTAAGTAAGATACAGAGGAAGGAGAAGCGGAGGCAGCATGGGGCAAAGGGGCAAAAGATGGCAGCCAGGCTCAGCTCTTCGACGAATTGTTTGTTTGGGGGCCATACCTGGCGATGCTCGGGGGTTACTCCTGGCTTTGCACTCACTACTGGCAGTGCTTGGGGGACCCCATGGGATGCCAGGGATCGAACCCGGGTCAGTGGCATGGAAGGCCAATGCCCTACCTGCTGTACTATTGCTCCGGCCCCAGCTCTTCAACAAATTGGCCCAGAAAGCGAAGGCGTGCCATGAAATATCCTCCTTCCCCCTCACCTCGATTGAAACTGTAGTCGGTATTATATTGAGGTCTTTACCAATCGCTGGAGCGATAGCACAGCGATAGCACAGCGGTTAGGGCGTTCGCCTTACACGCGGCCAACATGGCCGACCCGAGTTCGATTCCTCCACCCCTCTCGGAGAGCCCGGCAAGCTACCGAGAGTATTCGATATGCCAGACACAGTAACAACAGAGTCTCCAATGGAGACGTTACTGGGCCCGCTCGAGCAAATCGACGATCAACGGGAGGGCCTTTACCTTTACCAATCCAAAAAAAATTTTTTTTTAAATTACTCTTTACATATCACACACACAAAAAAATCTGGCCATTATATCTCTTTCTTGATAAACTTATTATTATGTGAAGGAGGGAGAGCAAGAGTCATGCAACACTGGAACAAAACAGAGACACGGGGGTAAACGGGCTAAAGAACATGAAGCACTGCTGTGATTAGTAAGAGTCCTGGGCCACACCACTGACTGAGGGCATAGAAAGGTCAACATACTTTCCTTTCTGATAGAGCTCCAGGCCTGTGAGGAGATACACAGACACCTTTCGAAACAAACTATAATCTTCATGCCACTTCTGCAAAAGAAAACAATCACAATTAAGGATTACAAGAATAAGGAATTTCCACACTTTCTACCACCAGAAGTCATCACCCCCCCTACCCCGCCCACGCTTAGGATCAAATCCAGATCCCAAGCACGCAAGGCACACACTTTCACCATGAGCCACAGCCCAGCTAGTCCAATAATACAAAGAGTTTTTGAGAACATAAGGCCAGGTTCGATCCCCGGCATCCCATAAGGTCCCCCAAACACACAGCCAGATGCAAAAGCAATAAATGCAAACTTTTCAGATTAAAAATGCATTTAACACTTTGGGACAAAAGTCTAATCTTAAATTTCAAAGTCCTGTGCCTGTGAAATGGAAGATTTTGTTTGTTTGTTTGTTTGTGGTTTTGGACCACCCCTGGCAATGCTCAGGGGTTACTCTTGGATCTGCACTCAGGGAATCAATCCCAGTGATGCTTGAGGAAACATATGGGATGCCAGGCACCGAACTGGGGTCAGCCGGGTGCAAAGCAAAAGTCCTAAAACCACTGTACTAATGCTCTGGCCCTAGAAGATTTTGTTCATAGAAGCTTTAAATATATTAGCTTGTGTTATATAGAATATATAATCACACAATCACAACCATCCTGTTATTCATCGATTGCCTCGAGCAGGCCCCAGTAACATCTCCTTCATCCTAGCCCTGAGATTTTTTAAAAAAGTGCCATATTCAGGGTTCTTTCAGAGTTAGGAGAATGAGACCCTTCATTGTTACTAGTATTTGGCATACTGGGTATGCCATGGGGAGTTTGCCAGACTCTGCCGTGTGAGCAGGTTACATTCGGTAGCCTGCCAGTTTGTCCAAAGTAGGGATGAGATGATAAGATGTCATACGGCCGCTGAGCTGAGTGTGATAATCTCTGGATCCTGGCTGTTGTTGGGGTTATACGGCATTTGGTGGGTGTAACTGTCTAGCTATTGGCAGGTCCAGTCCCAAACCGTGTAGGCTTGGAGATCTCAGCCCCGGGTCCCACACAATTATAGAATATATAATATGTATATGTAATTTTTTTACATATAGATTTATATATAAAATCTCTACATATATTCATTTTGGTGCCCACACCTGGCTGTGCTCAGGGCACGCTGTGCAGTACTGGTGTGTTTCTAATCCAGGTGTGCTGTGTGCTAGCCCAACGCCTTACCCACTGAATTCTCTCTCCAGTCCTGAAGAATGCTATTTTTTTTTTTTTTGCTTTTTTGTTTTTTTGAGTCACACCCGGTAATGCTCAGGGGTTATCCTGGCTCTCCACTCAGGAACTACCCCTGGCGGTGCTCAGGGGACCATATGGGATGCTGGGAATTGAACCCGGGTCAGCCAGTGTAAGGCAAATACCCTAACCGCTGTGCTATCGCTCCAGCCCCAAGAATGCTATTTTCTTTTTCTTTTTTTTTTTTTTAATTTTTTTCCCCCTTTATTTTATTTTATTTTTTTTAAAGTTGTAGATTTACAATTTTTTGTGCTTTGGTTTCAATCATACAATGATCAGATACCCATCCCTCCACCAGTGCCCATCAAGAATGCTATTTTCTAAGACAAGGCTGAAGGTATTGAAGGGTTGATTCTAGTAGTAGGAGAATAAAGCTACTTTATAGATTTCATCTATTCTTATGGCCAAGTGGTATAATCTGGGAAGTGTAGGGTCAGGCAAGAGGGCAAATCCGATGACGAAATGGTCAGGCTTGCTCCAGGTGCAAGTATAAAAGAAAGACTACCTTATACTCCTCCATATTCATGTCATCTGGACCAATCTCCTTCAGTTTCGCTTGCGCCACCTTCATGATACTGATGGACCTGCTCGGAGGGGGGAAACAGCGCAGTGAGATGCGGTCATTCCACCTGCAGAGACGGCAGAACCGCGCCCTGAAAGGCGGGGAGGGGGAAACTCGCTGCCCCATTTCCTCCTCACCTTTCGTCATAGCTAAGATTTTTATCTGCAAACTGTTCCAGAAGGGTCCGTTCTACTACCCGCTTGGGCGCTTCGTTCTGGAAGAAGTAGACGAGCACGTGCTGAAGGCGGGGATCGCTGTGAGATGTGGGGGTCTCCTTGGCGAGCTGGTAGAGCCTGGCGTACTCCTCGTGGAAGGCCTGTCAGAGACACACGTGGTGGTCAGAGGAGGCGGCACCGTGGGCGGCTTCTGCACCCAGGGAGCGACTCTAAAAACACTTAGTTCCCGACCGAGAGACTTCAGAGTCCGAAACTTTTACAGTCACGGTCTGTAAGCGGTGAAATTGCCCTACCACTCAGGCACCAGAGAGTTCTACACTCACCAGAGCTTCCTTCGTTTTTCTCATGAAGTTCTCAAAATCATAATAAAAAATTTAAAAAACCCACTACTTAAATGCAATGGATCTATCCAAGTAAACTTCGATTTTATTTTATTCAAGTTTCTTGGGAAAAAAAAAAAACACAGCCTACTGTCTTAACACTGTGGCACCCAACTTACCAAGGCAATGTCTCATTCACAGCCTTACTAATAGACATTTCCCGGGGCTGGAGTGATAGTACAATGGGTAGGGCATTTGCCTTGCATGCGTCTGACCCGGGTTCGATTCCCAGCATCCCACATGGTTCCCCGAGCATCACCAGGAGTAATTTCTAAGTGCAAAGCCAGGAGCAACCCCTGTGGCATCGCCGGGTGTGACCCAAAAAGCAGGGGGGAAAAAAAAATTCCCAAGACCAGCAAGACCCAGGGTCGGGTGGCACAGGAGGGCAGTGCCCACTTCCTGCCACACAGAAGAGCAGCCAATCAAGCCACGGCAGGCCCTGAATTAGGCAGATGGGACATGGTATATCTGCTTTCCACGAAGACCGTTTTCCACCCCACTCGTCAGCACCCAACTGCGTTACTGTCTCTACGTGGTACAAGGGATTGAAAGGGAAAAAGCAGAGGTACCTTAATAAGCCCTGCTTCAGACCCGTCCCGGTCAAAGGTCGGCCGGGCTTTAGCTATTGCCAGGATGACCCCTTGCATGGCGGGGCTCAGCATCACCTGCCACAGGAGGGCACACAACACAGAGAAAAAGGAGAGAGAAACACAGGTTCAAAAGGCGACAGCGGGAGAGACAGGTGAGCGGGGGCTGGGGGCAGCGGACCTGCGGCTTCGTGGCCAGCAGCCGCTGCGGGTGAAGCTTCCCACGCTCCCTCCCGCCTCCACACGCTCCAGCCCCGTCCCACTACGCAACACAAAGGACCTCCCCCAGCCTGGTGTGCCCCCGTGCACTCTCTAATTTCGAGGATAAAGAAAGACACCCGTCTAAAAATAGCTCCCATATGGCACTGCAGAAGCAGCGAGTGAAATTATAGCTCTTGGGGAGGAAGTGTCTGTGGCGAGTATTCCAAACTCGCCCCACGGTTTCGGAGCAACAGCCTAAGGACGCAACAACCCTAGAGCTTTACTAGGAGGAATTTATGACACTGAAAAGTCTCGAGGGCCGGAGAGGTCCTTGCACTGCACACGGCCACCCCGGGATCAATCCCAGGCACCACATACGGTTCCCTAGGAACTGCCAGGAGTGATCCCTGAGCAGAGAGCCAGGAATAAGCCCTGACCACCAGTGGGTATGCCCCCTAGAAGCATTAATAAAATAATAACGTTTTAATGACATAGTCTTAACTACGTCCCCCAAGAATAACTAAAAGTCTAAAGGAAACGTCTCATGATCATCTTCATGCAGGGACAAGTGCAAAGCATATGACTAACTGGTGAGTTGACGGCTTCTTCCCAGGAGTTGAGAATAAAAACAGTCACCTCTGTTATGTTTGTTTTGCTCACAACTGAGACATTTATTTATGTTCAAAGGGGTAACAACGGACCAACATGACCCAAGACAAAAAAACAACCCCAAATCATTCCTAACTTAAAAACAAAAGGCAACTTCGGGCCCCACATTCGCAAAGGAATGAAACTCTACCTTTCTGAGTCATTGAGACTCTGGACAGATACTGGGAGAAGCCCACAACGTGGGAACAAGCAATTTTTTAAAAAAAACAATTGTAATGGAAGTCAAAAGCAGACAAGGCCCACCGGTCCGTTACTTGTTTCAGTAGAAAAATATTAACTATTCCCAGACACCTTTAAAAAAAAAAAAAGGTGGAGTCAACACGAGACAGGAACATCAGACTGACAACGAAGAGCTGGACCCTGCACTCAGGGCTGTACCTCCTCATCATAGCCGTCTGCATCGGATCTAACCAGAATCCGCCCCACACTGGGGATCTCGACTTCAGAGACCTCGGAATTAGGCTCGGCCACAGGCTCTGCGCCAGCAGCCTCGGGGGGCTGCTCTGACGGCTCTGCAAGCTTTTCCGGGGACCTGGGCTGCGTGGGGTTGGTTTCCTCACGCTGCGGCCGCAGAGAGTGGAAGAGAGAGAGAGAGAGAAAGAGAGAGAGAGAGAGAGAGAGAGAGAGAGAGAGAGGAAAGAAACGGGGACTGGTTAAATGTAGCAGAGACAGGGGAGTTGCAGAACAGTGAGACAATGGTGGAGTCAGAGAGTCAGTCCGTCTGTCTGTCTGTCCACCCGTCCGTCCGTCCGACCATCCATCCATCCATCCATCCATCCATCCATCCATCCATCCATCCACCCATCCTTCAGTCCATACCTCACTCAGGGCTGCTTCCACCCCGCTCTTTTCGTAGGCGCGGGCGGTGTTGGCGATGGCCTGGGCCGTCTGCTCCTTCACGATCACCGCGTGCTCCGATGACAGACAGCGAGCTCCATGAGAGGTAACGGCTGACTCTGGGAAAGGAGGACACAGAGGAATGAGCCCCATAGACGCTGTGAGAGGTGAGCTGCAGAGACATGAAGTTTAATATGCCAGCCTTCTAGCAAACTTTAAAACAAGAAGAAAAACAAATCCAAACCAGAATCCCTCCTAAAACTAGCAACAGAAACGGCTACTTGAACAAGCAGTCAGTCAGGATCGAGGAAAATTCAAGGTGTTCCCAACTCTGTCCACTTTCTTTGTGCCAAGACGGCCTTCTATAAACAACCAGCTCGTAGGAAGATCACTTGACAGAACTGCTTCCATCAAGTGTGTGTGGGTGGGGAGGTCGGGGGTTGCTATTACACACACCCCTACTAATTCTATCATGGTTTTCCTGAAACAATCTGGGAAGTAAGGAAAAAAAAAACAGTGAAAGGCCCAGTAGTGAGTTTTCCTGATACTCCTTTTTGCTCGTCCAAAACCAGACTCTAAAGCCACAACTCTTTCTGGCTGACTGTTCAACCGACTACACCTGAATCCCATTCACGGACTGGGGCTGGCTGCACCAGGACAGCCGGCTTTGGCAGTCTTCTCAGCTACCTTGTGATGTGGAGAAGTCTTGGGACGCTGAGTTGGCTGAGGATTCCATCTGAGGGATTTTGCAGGACTGCTCTTCCCACTCCTCTATTTCCTGCTCAAACCTCCAGTTGTCCTCCTGAATGTAATGCTTAAGCTCCACAGACAGAGCTTCCACTTCTCCTAGCATCTGATCTGCTTCTTTCCGAGCTGCATCTGAGGAAAGAACAACGGAGTTAAAGCAGAGTCAGAGCCATCAGCCGACGGTCACGGGAATCCAACGGGTCCTTCTAGAAGAAAGAAAATTTGACACTTGTCTTCTCTTTGACACCCAATGAAGTATACTTACATACATACATACATACATACATACATACATACATACATACATACATACATATGTGAGCCACTGGAAACACTGACAAAACAAAGCCAGTAGTCACAATACACCAGTAATACACAGTCCCTGGTATGTTAGGAAACAGGCACTCATTGAACACCTGCTGAATGAATGAATGAATGAGCAAATGAATTAAAGCGAAAGCAAGGAATCAGAAAAAGGGCCAATCGCTGTCCAAGTAATAAGAATGAACTAAACATTTCTTAAGAGATTCAGAAAATCATGGGGCCAGAGTGACAGTACAGGAGGTAGGGCATGTGCCTTGCATATGGGCTCTCCCTAAGTGCAGAACCAGGAGTACCAGCCCTGGGCACTGCTGGGTGTATCTCCCAAAGCAAAAGAAATTCAGAGAATCCATTAGATCCAGTGGAAGTTTCAAACCATCCAGTTCTATCAGTGGGACTACTGGCACCTATCACTGATGAGAATTCCTTCTAGAGAGTGAGGGGTGATTTTCAAGACTTCATACTGCCTTGAGTTTCACACGCTTGAGCGCTAACAGAGGCAGTTTGATATAATTAGGTGGTCAAAGACACCCTTGCGCATTCAAAGCTTAAATGAAAAATGTTAAGGACATATTAAGTCCAGTTTCTAACTTTGCAACCAACCAACAGCAAACCGAAAAACAACAGAACAATCTATCCACATATGGTTTGCTATTGACTAGTCTTTTTATTATTATTATTTTTTTGGCTTTTAGGGTCATACCCGGTGATGCTCAGGGGTTACTCCTGGCCCTGAGCTCAGGGATCACTCCTGGCGGTGCTCAGGGGACCACATGGGATGTTGGGGATTGAACCCTGGTCGGCCGCATGCAAGCTGTCTTTTGCCCTACCAGCTGTATTATCACTCCAGCTCCTAACTTGTTTAACCAAGCAGATGAGGCTCTACTTGTCTGTGCTCATAATATAAAAATGAGGGACAGGGGAGTTAACCCAGGTGGCAGAGAACAGGCCCAGCACATAGGGCAGTGAGTATAATAACTGACACTGCTGGCCCCGAGTCATCACCCGCCACAGTGGCTGAGTGCTGCTAGGAATGGCCCCAGGTCTCTGAGCACTGCTAGCTGGGATCCCTATTTTTTTTTTTAAAGAGCTCTATAACTAATCTCACGAAGCCTACAGACCACCAACAGTCACTTTGTACAGTAATTCCCACAAACTGCTGTTTCCGCCTTCACACTGCAAATATGCCGTCGTGAAGATCAACCGCTGTGACACGTTCCTGCTGCCCACCCCTGATCCGCTAGTCACGCTGGCAACTCAGAAAGGCGATGAATGGGCTGCCTGCTCACGTGGTTTACGTGTCCTCTTCACTGTACCACCTAGCAGGGTTAGCTATGTGAAAGAAAAGGCCCACGAAGACCTGAGATGCGTGGAACGCTGACCAGGAGACCTCTCACAGAAGGGAGAAAAGGACAGTCACACAAAAGGAATTGAGGAAAGAATTTTCAGCTGGAGTCAATTTGAATCTTGGTTCTGCTGTTACAGACCGGAGGGAGATCCTGAACAACCAGAGCCTCAGCTGGGAAACGTGGAGCACAGCTAGAAGAGGCCCCACACCCCTCACAAAGATGGGTGTGGACCCTAAGTTCCTCTCCTCCCTTCCTCTCGCTTTTGGAGCCAGAAACTACCGCGAAAATATTTCAAAGGTGTGCAGTCATGAGCAAAGGACAAACGTATGCAATTATTATTGCCCTGAGCATGAATGAGTGGCAGCGTTATGAGAAATAGGAAACCATTCAGGCAAATGCATATATAAAATTTAGAGGTTCTCAAAGGGTGCTAACATGTGTGCACAGGACGGCACTGGAATAAGATCAAAATGAAACAAAACTCGAAGAAAGAGCTGAAGTAGGGATTGCAGGTCCCTGTGGTGAAAATGAGTCCAGGACAGAACTCAGGAGCTGTTGCCTGACAGGTGGATACCTCACCACTGTGCCACATCCCGGGGGCCCCAGGTTTACATTTTTAAGAACCACATACTGGGGGCTGGAGCAATAGTACAGTGGGAAGGGCACTTGCCTTGCACGCAGCCAACCCAAGTTCAATCCCCGGCATCCCACATGGTTCCCCAAGCACTGCAGAGTAACGCCTGAATACAGAGCCAGGAGGAACCCCTGAGCATTGCTGGGTGCGACCCAAAAAGAAAAAAAGAAATAAAGAGGGGCTGGAGAGATAGCACATCGGGTAGGGCATTTGCCTTGAACGCGGCTGACCCGGGTTCAATTCCCAGCATCCCATATGGTCCCCTGAGTACCACCAAGAGTAACTCCTGAGTGCAGAGTCAGGAGTAACCCCTGTGCATCGCCGGGTGTGACCCAAAAAGAAAAAAAAAAAAGAAATAAAGAACCATATATTGTTTAGGGCTGGAGCAATAGTACAACAAGTACAACAAGTAGGGCGTTTGCCTTGCATGAGGCTGACCCAGGTTCAATTCCCAGCATCCCATATGGTCCCCCAAGCACCACCAGAAGTGATTTCCAAGTGCAGAGCCAGGAACTCCTGAACATTGCCAGGTGTGTCGCCCCAAAACAAAAAAACAAAACCAAAAAGCAGCACATATTTTTTCCTTCCATGAGCTGTCCAGACCACTCCCCTCCTTCTTCCCCCATCTCCAGCTCACGGGAAGACAACCTCACCTGCATTCACGTGGGGGAGCTTGTCGTTTATGTACATCAGACAGTAAGCGCTGACATTTCTCAGTCCTCCATAAGAATCTCTTTCCAGTTCTTCCCAAGAAGACTCAGTAACAGAGATGTCGTTGTACTTGAGCCAGACCTGTCGGGCCGGGTTGTAGATGTAGGCCCAGTAGTGGCCAGCATTTGCTTGTCCTTCATGAACAAGAACCGCGTGGAGGCGGTAAGGCACCTGAAACCAAAAGGCACATTCCTGTGTGACACTGAGAAAAACAACCCATCAGGGTGATCAGAATTACTCACCCCTCTCGACACGGGAAAGCTTGCCCATGGGAAGTGGGTTTGATATAAAGTTCACATCGAAACATTCTGACTGATGGGCAGCTAACAGCGTGGAACCTACCAATCCTGGGACCGTGGGGCAATCTTTAAGGGCAAAGTACAGGACTTCCCCGAGGACTCTCCCAATCCTAAACTCGTCACCTGATCAGAAACCAAAGTAGTCTCAATCTATTTATCTATCCAATTTACAGGTAAATTCAGTTTACCTGTGAATGGAGTCATCTCGCCGCCCTCATGAAGATCAAATGTTTGTAGCACTGGGGTCCCACCGGGAGCCGAGCACTCTTTTGTACTATCCCTATTTATAAATCAGCACATTTTATTCTGAAGGCATGTTCACGTGTGCTCTGTATTTTTCTGCTTTTGTTTTGAGACCTCACATGGCAGTGCTGAGGGCTTACTCCTGACTCTGTGCTCGGGGATCACATCTGGTGGTGTTCTAGGGACCCTCTGGGCCACTGGGTATCAAGTCTGGGTCAGCCACATGCAAGGCAATCACCTTGCCTGCAAGACTCTCTCTGTCTCTAGTCCTTATATCGCAGACTAAAATGCAATCATCCACCTACCTCAGATGAAAACAGATCGATCCACCGGTCTATCTATCTATGGGCTACACCTGGTGGTACTCAAGGGGACCACGTGCTGCCGGGATCAAACCAGGGCCAGCTCTATGCAAGGCAAGCACTTTTCATGCCCGTTCTATCTGGCCTGACATAGACGCCTTTATACTTGTTTGCTTCAGCACTTGGAAAGCAAGAGCACTTTTCCAGATGGAGAACTCAAGAGCAATGTTTGAGTTTCAAGGGAAGAACTGATGTAAAAAATCAGTCACAGTGTCAAATCCAACTTAGACTTAACCCACACCTTGACATTTTTTTTTTTAATCTACTGGAGGCAGGGCTGCCAAGTAATGCCCAAGTGGCCCCAGGGCCAACGGGCCAACGGTTTAACGTGAGGGCCTGAGAGGACTTGGAGCTGGGGCTGGCTGTGTGCAAGGCAAGTTCTTTAAATCCGCTTCTCACTCCAGGCCTGGTGGTGAAAATTTTGAAATGTAAAACAGAAAATTTCAAGTAACACAGCAGAACTGTGCCTTCAGGCCACCCCGGAGACGGAGCTTCTCTCCAGCCAGTCACACAAAAGTCACCGAGAGCTGCTCAAGCCCCAAAGTGGAATCCTTTCTGGCCCCTCCATGCCCAAACTGTTATTTATAGCAGAAGTCCAGGTGGAGAGACAGCACCATGGGCTGAGTGGCCAAGCGCATGCTTCGCATGCAAGAGGACCAGGTTTGATCTCCGATGCCAAGGGTGGACAGGCTGGGAGCAACCCTCCACCCTGGGCTTGGAGTAGCCCATGAGCACCACTGGACGTGGCCCTGAAAGAGGAAATCCTTTCCAAAAAAACTCCATGTGGAAAATAGTCATTTCTGCACGGCCCTCCTCCCTTTCAGAGTAATTGGAAATTAAGCTTAAAAGCTTGCCAAGAGAAAGACTATGAAGAATCACTTCAGAAAGGATGAGTAACCTGCCCCCTAATTCAAGGTTTCCCCAGGGCACGACTTACATCATCATTTGTTAAGATAGTTTTATTAATGTTTGGCAGCAAACCCTTCTACCGTATAGAAAAACTCCCATGCAGAAAAATGAAGATCAAGCTTGAAAGTTCAGAAGCAATGCTTCTTTAGTCTAAAAAGAATGGAGTACTGGGGTCAGACAGCTAGTAAAGAATTTAAGACCCTTGGGGGCTGGAGCAATAGCACAGCAGGTAGGGTGTTTGCCTTGCACGCAGCCGACCCAGGTTCGATTCCCAGCATCCCATATAGTCCCCTGAGCACCACCAGGAGTAACCCCTGTGCATCGTCGGGTGTGACCCAAAAAGCAAATAAATAATTTAAGACCCTTGAGAGATGCCTTCAAACCCCGTGCCAGGCTGAGTCTTATCTGAGGCACCCCGGAGGGGTCAGGTGAGCCCACCACCCACACAAAAAGAGTCACAGTAGTTGTAAACCTCCAGAACCCAGTTGCATGGCCACACGGCCCATCTTCACAGGCTCGAGTTGAGCCTCATCCATGAACCAATCTGTTGAAAAACTCAGGTTTGCAGATTTTGTGAACAAAATCTCCAAGCCCTCATGGAGTTGGGGATGGGCGACCTTCCTTCATCTCCCTGTTATTCCAGGAGCCTGGCAGTCACGTTCAGGAACTGCCTCTGGAGCCATATAAATAAGCTCAGTAACTGGCCATGATCCAGAGACTCACAAATAAATCTCAAAAGAGATCAGTGAACTGCAAAGATGCCTCTGGACGCCACAGTCACCATACAGTTAAAAATTTAACTCCGGCTGTACCACTCCACTCAAAAGTTTAGAATTCCTGGAGTGACATCTCATACTCTACACCACTCATGTACCAGGAGTAGCACATCACATTAAGTGGAATATAAAGCAGAAGCTCGGAATATAAAGCAGAAGGCAACCAATCTCAATTAAAAAAATATTAGCACACAAGGCTCAACAACACCTTAGTAATCTCTTATATAAGGGCTTAATGGCTCCAGGGTGAGACAGAACAATCTTCACACAACTTTCTTCTAAGGAAATCTTTTTGATCATTTTCAGCAATTATTCTTAACAAGCAATACAAAATAAATCATTTCGGGCCTGCTATTGGGGCAGGCCTGGGTGGTGGTTGGGAAAATCTGAAATAATGATGATGGGATTGGTGCTGGAATACTGAATGCAATTAATTACTCTGAACAAGTTTATAAAGATAAATTTTAAAAAATAATAAAGAATGTAAGACCCTTGCCTTGCACATGGCCAATCCTGGCTCAATCACTGGCACCCTATATGGTCTTCTCCAAGCATCAGGAGTGATCCCTGAGCACAGAGCCAGTCGTACGGTGGGAACACCTCTGGGTATGCCCCCACATCACAATGAAACAATACTGTAATACCTAACTCCTCTGAAATGTATTCTTATGTTTCAGGCAGCTTCCCATCTAGTTTCAAAGAAAGCTATCAAATTTTTAATTTTGTATCTATCACGAGCACAGGCAAGACAATCAAGTCTTGATTAATTACTTTCCCATCCATTTTATTCACCTGATGAAGAAGAGGATCGCAGTACATCTGCTCAATTGCCTGGGTAGTGCTTGCAATACAATTCTTTAAGTCTGTTAAAAAATAAATAAAAACAATTAGCTAAAATTATCTCAATCTAGGACACTTAAGTTTCTTCAACTAAACAAAGAATTTTGCTTATTCTCTGAGGTTCTGATGATTGGTTACTTTACTCCATGAGAGAGCATAAGGGTTTTTGTTTTTGTTTTAATCAAACATTTTCATGAGGACACCTGGCAGTGCTTAGAGGACCATATGGGTTGCCAGGGACCATAAGTTCAGGTGCAAGAATGGCAAACGCCTTACCCACTGGGCTGTCTCTCCAGCCTGAGAGCATAAGGTTCTTAAGGCAGGCGATGAAAGCTTTTAGCTTAATGTAATTAGACTTATATAACCTGATAGCATACACAGCCTAGGTAATAGCAATATCTAATAATACCATGGCTTGAAAAAAAATAATCTCATGTAATTGGTACTGAGATTTCTTGAAGAGGGAACACAAACTCTATTTAGCAAAAAGCTTCAATAAGTTACTTGGGCGTAAAATAATATCCCCAGGACTTGAAAAGGAGAAGGCAGAGCAAAAGGCTGGGCTAGATTCCTGAAGGCTAGGAACTTGGGAGGGAAATCTTGATATTTTTCTTCCCTGGATAAGAGAAGAAGAGAATAGACTGTTTGAACAACACAACAAAGAGGCCCAGGAACTGGAAGCACAGCATGCGGAATGAGTCCATTTCAAGCTGTTCACGCTGCTGAAATACCCTCCACCTCGTCATCTTCAGTGAAATATAATTTACAGAGAAAAGACTTTTAAAAGTAGTCGTCAAGGGAAGTGAACGCTACGCTTCCCAAACTGGAAGCCAGAATCAGGTAACCACCAGGAACGGAAACCTTCGAACAGAGAAAAATCCCAGCCACATCCGGATTCCCCACACGTCCCAGGAAGTCCCAGACGTAATGAGGAAGGAAATCAGGAAGTGTCTTCGCACAGTTGTTTAATGGGACACAAAAACTGGGACAAAAATTCAACTGCATAATACAGCAATGGCAGGAAGTGACCCAAAATCCCAGTATTCCAACAGAAAAGTCAAAAGGTTACAGATGATGTGCTTTGCTGGTGCCGGGACTCGAACCTGGGGCCTCCTACAGGCAATCAAATGCTGACCACTGAGCCACAGGACCCAGACCCAGGCAGGTCTGACAAGAGCCAACCTTGTATATCTTGTTCAATCTCGCTCCTCCACCTCTGGAGACAGGTCTTCACAAAGTTTATCTCCTCATCCGTAACTGTCCGAGGAGCGGGGTGTGCGGGCATTTCCAAGGAAGTCCGGGAAGGTGGAAGTGTCTTACTCATCGTCTTAAGCTTGAGTAACGAATCTTCGGAAGAAAATGTGCCTTCGCCATCCTGAGAAGAGGCTTCTTTGCTTGTACTGAAGGAAGAAAGAAATCACACTCATATGGAAGACAGAAACCACGCTCATATGGTAATTCTCAAGGGATATTTTGGCCTCCAGCCAGCTGGATGGAAAATACAGTTATTTTTGAGCACGTACTCTGCAGAGGTATGGAGTCAAACCATACCTCTTTCTTTACAGGTATTTTTTCCTTTATAGGTATCTCATTTAACACAAATTGATTATGAGGCAGATGCTATTACTATTCCGATTTAAGACCGATTACAGTGTTAGAGAAATTAAGCAATTCACCAAAGTTCACCCAACTATTGAGGGATAAGAATTTATTAGTGGCCTGCTCCCTGCCCTGACAAGGCCTCAAGTTGCTGCCCATGAACGCCTCCTCCGGCTCCTGAACAGTCAATGATCCTAGAAGCACAAAAACCAATCTTGGAACCCAGTGGCTTTGGGCAGAAACGCATCTGGATTATGCATTAAACGATGGTGCCGTGCCACCCTGGGAGGGAAAGGGTGTTTGTCCCTCCATTTTTTCCCCCTGGCGGTGGCGGCATGGTGGCCGCCATCTTTCAGAGCCTAATGGACAGCCAGGTATGAGACTGCAGTGAGGAGGCATGGGGGGCCTCATGGGATGGGGAGGTGGAACCGGCCCTGCTCCCCGCCCTTACGAGGCCCCGAGTTGCCGCCACGAACGCCTCCTCGGCTCCTGAGTGGCTATGATCCCAGAGGCACACAAACCAATCTCAGAACCCAGTGGCTTTTGGCAGAAATCCCTCCAGACTTACTACTAAAATATCAGAAATCCAAAATCTATTGGATTTTGCGGCCGCTATTGTGGCCGTGCGACATCATATGTTCTTCATAATCAGCAATAGAAAACAAATTATCTAATGATGCCTTTTTGGCAGGTCAGATTGTCGGGGAAAATTTCAAATAATAATGGTGGGTCTTTTGTCGTAATATTGAATGTGAAGCAAGTAGAGAGAGAGTAAAGTGGAAATCTTCTGCCACTCAGGCAGAGGGAGGAGTAGGTATACTGGGGTTCTTGGGGGTGGAAAATGTGCACTGGTGAAGGGATGGGTGTTTGATCATTGTATGACCAAGACTAAACTGGAAAGCTTTGTGGCTGTTCTCACGGTGATTCAATAAATAAAAAATTAAAAAAAAATTTATTAGTGGGCCGGAGAGAGAGTACAACAGGGAGGGTGTTTGCCTTGCACTCAGATGACCTGGGTTCGATCTGCAGCATCCTGTAAAGTCCCCCAAGCACCACCAGGAGTAATTCTTGACTGCAAAACCAGGAACATTGCTAGGTGTGCCCGGAACAAATAAACCAAAAAATTTGTTGATTTGGGGCAGTGCTCAAGCATTACACATGGCTCTGCACACAGGAATTGCTCCTGGCAGGCACAGGGGACCATATGGCAAGAGCCTGACTTGCTGTACTAGCACTCTGCCCCTAATGGATTAAGAATTTAAACTTGGATCTACCCGGTTCTCTGACTCTGGCTCTCTGCACACTTACAATACCTTCTCACAAGGAAGGAATGAGAAGAAAAATGGACACGATTGGGCACTGGGATCAAGAAGAAAGGAATCGACTACTCGGTTTTGAAGATTCAACAGACTAAAGCAAGGTTCTCCCCACCCTACCCCCCAGGAACAAAAGAAAAAAAAAATCAGCAGAGAATTACTAAGTGGCACCCGGAGAGAAGATGGGCAGGAATAAATGTCAGATGGCCCCCAGGGCTACAGTCCGGAGTTAAACACCAAAGGAAAAATACTAGCCTCAGCCAAGCAATGTAATACTCTAGCTATAAAACACAAAAGGACCATTTTTTTAAAATTTTACATCCCGCTGTTAAGTAACAATAAAATATGCAGAGTAATTCTGATCAATCACATAAATTCACAGAGACGAAACAGCAGGAATAATGAAGTTTCTGTTCCCTACCAAAACTGAACAACGTAAATAAATACACAACTTTAACTTTGGTTCTTTTTTTATGGGCTGGGGTGGCGGGGGTATAGTGCTGGGGATCAAACCCAGGTCTCCTGCACACCTGGCACAGATGTCACTGCTGTGCCACATCCCGGATGCCCTTTAGCTAGGCCTTAAGAGAAACCACCCCCGACCCACAAAATAATGGACTCGTATCTCTAGTGACCCACATATATAGAAAACTCAGCCTAATGTAAGAGCAAGAAAGCAGGTATTTTGGGGCTGGAGCGACAGCACAGCAGGCAGGGCATTTGCCTTGCATGCGGCCGACCCAGGTTCAATTTCCAGCATCCCATATGGTCCCCTGAACACCGCCAGGAGTGATTTCTGAATGCAGAGCCAGGAGTAACCCGAGTACCACTGGGTGTGACCCAAAAAGCAAAAGCAAAAGCAAAAAAAAAAAAAAAGAATTCATTAAAAAAATTTTAAGAAAGCAGGATGGAGCGATAGCATAGCAGGCAAGGTGTTTGCCTTGCACGCGGCCGACCCAGGTTCAATTCTTCCATCCCTCTCAGAGAGCCCGGAAAGCTACCCAGAGTATTCCGCCCACACGGAAAAGCCTGGCAAGCTACCCGTGACGTATTTGATATGCCAAGAACAGTAACAACAAGTCTCACAATGGAGACATTACTGGTGCCCACTTGAGCAAATCGATGAACAACGGGATGACAGTGCTACAGACAGTGCTTTTAAAAAGCAGGTATATTAATACCATAAGTTGTTCCGGGTTCTAGGTGGTCACTTTAAAAACCTAATAATACCAGGCAATCGGACTTTGTGATTGAATAACCTTCCCAATTACTCTTGTTTTGTTGTGGGGCAAAAAGCGGCCCCACTCTGCTAGGGGGATGACGGGGCGGGGGGGGGGGGGTGGCAGGCAGGGAGTGAACTGAACACAGGATTTGAAGGTTTGAATTATTAAGCCCAGGACTATGGGTTCCCAAGTGGCGAGATGGACAGAGAAGTGAACAGGATAATGCAAAAGCAGCAGGAGTTTTGTCCCAGTATACTGGGGTCAACTATCTCACCCAGAGCGGCCTCATGATAGCGAACCCAACTTTCAAGTGCAAGCAGTTTATACAGGATTTGATTACATCAGCAGCACATGCCTTATTGTTTCAGAAAGAAACCTGATTTAGTTACCCAACAAAGGTGTTCTGGCAAGTGTCCAGGGTAACAGTGGTCAGGCAATAGTTAAACAATAGTTCCCACTAGCAATTTATGGTTACATATCCCACTCATTCTTTTAGGGTAAACTAAAGGCAATTTCTGGGGCACCGTGATTGATTGATTGAGCCCATTTGCTGGGCCCAGGAACTTTCCCAGGTGGGTTCAGGTTGGCTAGTTACACATTGTTTCACTGCTGGGAAACCGAGACTGTTTCAGTTCCAGGAACTGAACCTGGGCCTACTTGAATTTTCTCATTTCTGCCGCTGCTTGAATAATCGCGGGTGCTAAAGGCCTCTGAGGCCCTGGCCAGACACTGTTTTTTTTTTTTCTTTTTGGGTCACACCCAGTGACGCTCAGAGGTTACTCCTGGCTCTGCACTCAGAAATTACTCCTGGCAGTGCTTGGGGGACCATAAGGGAGGCCGAGGATCGAACCCAGGTCGGCCGTGTGCAAGGCAAACGCCCTCCGCATTGTACTATCACTCTGGCCCCTGGTCAGACACTGTTTAAAAAATGAAAACCATTTTTATTCCCAGAGGGACAAGAAAATCTCGTATGAAAAAATCCAGATTGGTGATTGCCACTCAATGCCTCTTTTGCAAACCACAACACCCAAAAGGAGAGAGAGAACAAAAGGGAATGCCCTGCCACAGAGGCAGGGTGGGATGGGAGGATGGGGGGTGGGAGGGATACTGGGATCCGTGGTGGTGGGAAATGGGCACTGGTGGAGGGATGGGTATTTGATCATTGTATAACTGAAACCCAAGCACAAAAATTTGTAAGTCTACAACTGTACCTCATGGTGTCTCACTAATAAAAAAAAAAAAAAATCCAGATAGGGCTGAGAGACAGTACAGAGGGGAGGGCGCTTGCCTGGCACATAGCCAACCGGGGTTGGATCCCACCAGGAATGACACTTCAACACAGAGCCAGGAGTAAGCCCTGACCACTGCCCAGTGCGGCCCTAAAACAGAAAAAAAAAAGGTAAAAGGTAAAGGCCCTCCCATTGACCATCGATTTGCTTGAGCGGGCCCAGTAACGTCTCCATTGGAGACTTTGTTGTTACTGTGTTTGGCATATCAAATACGTCACGGGGAGCTTGCCAGGCTCTGCTGCGCGGGCGAGATACTCTCGGCAGCTTGCCGGGCTCTCTGAGAGGGGCGGAGGAATCGAACTCGGGTCGGCCATGTTGGCCGCTTGTAAGGCAAACGCCCTACCGCTGTGCTATCGCTCCAGCCCAAAACAGAAAAAAAAAAAATCCAAACACACCGAGTGTAAAAGTGAAAGGATTCTCCATTCTAGACCTCTGCCAACCCCACGATCAGAGTGAGGACCATCTCTCCTGCCCTGGGCCACTGGAGGATTTATGACATCTGCAGGTCCTACTCACACAGGCTGACGGGCAGCAGCAGCCAGCGTATGTGGCTGTGATGTCTTTGGCCAGAGCCAGGCCATGTGATTTTGCAGTTTGACATGGCCCAAGGGCTGGATATGCCCCCGAGATAAGTCATGCTTAATACCTGGCACATCTTACTCCTAACAGGCATTTCTAGGTAGACAAAGAAGACCAAAAATAAATGTGAGGGTGGGGGTGAGAAATTAGGGGTCTAGGTGGCTTTTTTTTTTTCCTTTTTGGATCACACCTGGTGATGCACAGGGGTTACTCCTAGCTCTGCACTCAGAAATTACTCCTAGCGGTGTTCAGGGGTTCATATGGGGTGCTGGGAATCGAACCTGGGTCGGCCGCGTGCAAGGCAAGTGCCCTACCTGCTGTCCTATCACTCCAGCCCCAATAGGTGACTTTCTTAGCATTAAAGCCTAAAACATTTGAACGGTGGATCCTAGGGTTGTTGGTTTCTGTTTTGGGGTCACACCCGGCAATCCTGGGGATCGGCGGTAACCTATGGGTGGCCCATCGGTCAGCAGGCTGGAAGGGAGGTGCTGGGAGTGGATTTGAGATTCACCCCTTCATGGAAGGCCTCCGTTGGCAGCCAGCTCACAGCCGACTCACAGCAGCACTTCGCTGGCACATGAACTATGCCAGGCAGTTCAACAGGCCTTGGGAATAATCCCGACCATCCCAGGGGGCAGGGGGCCAACATAAGCGCACGGGTGGGCACGATGAAGATTACCAGACGTGTGAGAGTGAGCAGCGCTTTCTCCTAGGGAGCCTGCAGCCGCCACATGCTTTCGGAGGGGCTGTTTGTTCATAGGGAGGTAAGGTCGGTCCCCATCAAACAAGCGGACCAAGGGAAGCACCAAGGGTGCCACTGACACCTGCGTTTACCTCTCCTCGGGTGCTGGGTCAGCAGGCGGGAAGGGCGCTGAAGGGAGCGGCAACGTCACACGAGCGTCACTCTGCGGCGTGGGGTTTTCTGAGGCAGGTTTCGTGCTGGCAAACTCAATGACGTATTTCAGCATGTCCGGGAGCGGGAACTGAGTGGGGCCCGAGCCGTACTTCACGTACCTGAGGAGGCCAAGACAGTGGGACTCACTAGACGGGCCGGGCTGACAAGTCCGTTAAAGAGTGGAGCCAACGGGAAGGAAAAAAAAAAACTTCGATCCTCAAGGCTGCGGTTATTCACCTAGGCTCAAGGGTAAAAAAGTCCTCTAGCTACAAAAGTGAGAATTCACAACCCTAAATTGTTCCACTTGGCAGGAAACGGTTTTCAAAGTCATGCCAGCTATGTGTTCCCTTGATAACACTCTCATGGTTAGGGTCTGGTCGGCAAAGAAAAATTCTGTGTCTAAAAAAAGAAAATAATCAAAGACATGTACTCAAACCTTAAAAAAAAAAAAGATGCTAGTCTAACACTTTAGAGTTTAGACCACTTTGCAATGAAGACAGGTCAGAGAAAGGTAAGGCTTACAGAAATTCGGAAATAGAGTATGAAAGAAAAAATTTTTTAAAGTACTATTTTAAAGTAAAATGAGGGGCCAACGAGCTGGTACAGGAGGGGTAGGTGCTTTGCCCATGGCTGACCTGGGTTCTATCCCTGGCACCTCATGGACCCCCTAGCACCACACAGTCTGACCACACACTGAGGCTCTAGCAGGAACGCAGCCTGGTTGGCTGAGATTTGCCGAGAGGGGCCTCCTCCACTCCCACCTCCCACCTTCAAATCTCCCAAAAGTAAAAGTCAAATGAGGGGCTCACTCCAAAGTCCTGAGGTGCATGCTTTTGTGTTTTGCGGGCAGGAAGCTGAGGTTCTGTTCCCAAAATGTCTAGCACAGAGCAGGACTAGCCCCCAACCACCAGGGGAATTGTCAAAAAAAAAAAAAAAAACTGAATAAATTGGGGATATCTGATTTTCAACAATCAGATCTATTTATTTGCAAAAAGGCAATAAAAACTTTCCCATCTTACAAACAATACAGTGAAACTAAACCTCACAGATGAAAACCTGTAACTCATGTCCAGGATGCTATCTGAGAGGGAGTGTGTGATTCCAGTCTGATCACAGTACACCTTGGCTAAATTCCTCCAGAGCGAGGGCTGGGGGCCAGCGGGGTTGGCAGCAGCAGGGCTGATTAGAGTCAGGGAGGGACACGGGTGACCCAGGAACTGGCGGGGTGCGGGGTAGACAGGGGCAGCCAAACCAGGAAGCAGACGAAGGGGAAAGCACGACCTTGATTCTGTCTGGGATATCTGGGGCCGGTGGCTGTCGGGGGCTGCCGAGTACAGCTTAGCTGCGGGACTACGGCTGATGGTGCCTGGGCAGTCACGTAGAGCAGGGACCGAAGCACGGCAGGGCCTGTACACAGGGAGCACATGGGCTGCCCCTTTGGGCTAGCTCCAAGCTGTTAAGATTTCTTTCTTCAAGGTCTCATCAACAGAATTTACTTAATTTTTGTTTTATTTTCTTGGTTTGGGGACTACACCCAGCGGTGCTTCAGGGCTGAGTCCTAGCTCCATGCTCAGGGCTGACTCCTATCTCTGCGCTCAGGGCTGACTCCTAGCTCTGTGCTTAGGGCTAACTCCTGGCTCTGTGCTCAGGGCTGACTCTTGGCTCTAAGCTCAGGGGTGACTTCTGGCTCTGTGCTTAGGGATCACTCCTGTCTCTGTGCTCAGGATTGACTCCTGGTTTTGCACTCAGGGCTGACTCCTATCTCTATGCTCAGGGCTGACTCCTATCTCTGTGCTAAGGGCTGACTCCTGGCTCTGTGCTCAGGGATCACTCCTATCTAGAAAACAACTGCCTCACCTCTTCTTTAAAAGTTGCAAGGTGATCCCACAAAATACATCCTAGAGCAAAGTAAAGGGGAAAGATTCTCCAGAAGAGATGGGGCTTTGTCTGGGTCAGAAATATTAGCCCTGGGGCTGAGGGCCAGTTCAAAGGCTGGAGAGACTGTAGGACAAGCAGAGGGCCCTGGGCTATATCCCTCGAACCACATGACTGCCCCTCTGAGACTGGCTAGGGAGAGCCTCAGAGGCCCCAGCCCTGCAGGGTCCCAGCAGCATCCAGAATGCTGGGTTGCACCATCTGGTCATGCAGGCTAAGTACTGGGGGGGGGGGGGGAAGGAGTCCCTACTTGGGAGGCCCACACCACACACACACACACACACACACACACACACACACACACACACACACACACACATCCCAATGTACATATATACATTTATCCCCCAAAGAAATAACACACACACATAATGAAATATCAGCCTCTGGAATCAGCGTTGCTTGCAGTAGAATGGCCTTGTTTTACATTTTTGCTTATCCAAGACATTCCAGAAACTGCTTTGCGAGGGGGAGGGAAGCGCAAAGGCTCTACCTAGACATAGGGGGAACATGAGCCCTGTCAGCTCACCTTCAAGAAGGCCATACACTCAGGAAACACTTCTCCTTGCCATCCAGAAAGAAATGCACTGCTATGCACTGCTTGATACTCAAAACGGCTTTAAAGGTTAAATATAAATCTGCTGGCTTTTAACCTTTACTTTGGGTGCTGTGGGGGTGGGGTGGGTGGGGAGAGGGGTTTGCACACCCAGCAATGCTGAGAACAGAACCTGGGGTCCCACATGCAAAGCATGTGCCCCAGAACCCAGAGCCCCGGCATCCTGTGCTACTTCCTTCCTTTTACATTTCTAATCACAAAGGTGTCCAAGACTCACCTTTCCAGTTTTTGCTGCAGAACTTCTATTTCCTCTTTTAGCTTCCGGATACATTTCCTCTTTGATCGAATAAGCTCTTTGCTCCTGTACATGTACCTAAGAGGAAATGATAAGCCCCAAAATACAGTTTATTGTGTTGACAGTTATCCTGAAATCTAAAAATTATGTTTCTGAAAGATTACATTTAGGAACATTACTGGCACAAAAATCTCGGCAAAATAGGGATTCGGTGGATGTACGCTAGGGTCCACAAGTTTGCAATTCTAAGAAGCTCGCAGGGAGAGGGGATGCTTCTTATCTGTGGATCGCGCTGTGAGGGCTGAAACTGTGCCCAGCCTCTGGGTGCCCCGAAGGTGCCATCCACTTCCGCCACACTTACTCCTGCTGCGGCAACACAGCAAGATGTTAACCTCCACAGCACTCACCTGTCCATGTAAATGATCTGAGGAAATTCCAGCTTATTGTGAATTTTCTCTGGCTGACCGAGTGACTGATTAAACTCGAATCTTGAGAGTTCAAAGGTCAATACCGGAGGTAGCTTTGTAAACCAACGCTATGCCAGGAGCAGAAACGAGGAGAAAGAAGTTAATATGAGGAAGTCACAAGAGTCAGATTCAAACTATCTCTCATCATATTTTCTCCCTTGGTATATAATTTAAGTTCATATCAAGCCTGTACTAGTGCTTAAAAAAAAAAATCCCCAATACTAAAGAGAAAGACCATTTAGAATCATTCCCACGTGGGGCCGGAGTCATAAGAATAGCAGCTAGGGTATTTGCCTTACACGCGGCTGATGTGGGTATGATCCCCTGCGTCCCATATGGTGCCCCCAAGCACTGCCAGGAGTAATTTCAGAGCCAGGAGTAACCCCCGAGCATCGCTTGGGGTGACCCAAAAGGAAAATAATTTTTTTTAAATTAAAATAATTTATATTCATTTCCTCTTAAGGAATGTGGCTAAAAACTCAAGTCTCCGAATTGACAAGTCAGTCAAGAACATTTACTCGGCTACCATCCTTAGAAATAACCACTCTTGGGGAAGAAAAGGGGGGATGAGAAGGCGAACAGACAGTGGTGGAGGGTGGTGGGGTAACAGTGTGTACTTGAATATTAGCACAAATGCAAATCCTGTGTGACCTTATTAACCTTATTAACAAGGCAATGATAATAAAAAAAAAAGTTCTGAATATGTTGGATTGCACAAGTACCTATGTAGCACTGTAGCACTGTCCTCCTGTTGTTCATCGATTTGCTCGAGCGGGCACAGTAACATCTCCATTGTGAGACTTGGTATTACTGTTTTTGGCATACTGAATACACCACAGGGAGCTTACCAGGCTCTGCCATGCAGGCGGGATACTCTTGGTAGCTTGCCAAGCTCTCCGAGAGGGACAGAGGAATCGAACCCGGGTCAGCCGTGTGCAAGGCAAATGCCCTACCTGCTGTGCTATTGCTCCAGCCCCCAAGCACCTATACGACACGCAAAGTCATCAGTATTCAGAAGGTTCAAACCCTGAAGAGAACAGCTTGCCTAAACAGACTTGGAAATTATGTTTAATAAACTAAATGAATTAATCCCCTAATGTCTAAAAAAAAAAAAAACTGACAGCCTCATGATTTTGAATTTTTACAACTTCCATTATGAGAAAAGCTTGGAATTCTTAAGAACTTAAAAATGTGTTTTTGCAAGGAATTCAATCACATTACTCTAGGATGTTACTTTGAGTACCTGAAAAAGAAAGTAAACTGGAGGCCAGAACAGTAAGTAAGGCGCTTGCCTTGAAAACAGTCAACCCAGGTTCAATCCCCAGTATCCCATACGGTCCCCTGAGCACTGCCAGGAGTGATTACTGAGTGCAGAGCTAGGATTAACCCCAGAACATCACCAAAAGCCAAAAAAAAAATAAAATAAAAATAAAAAAGAAAGAATAATCCAAGCTGTGCGATGCTATCAGTTATGTTTACAAAGGCAACTCATTTTTTAACCCTATGGGAACTTTGGAGGCATTAATCACCCTGGCTCTCCCTTTAGTTAGCCCCCCCCCCCCACCTTCTTTCCAGCATATAAAAAGAGAAAAGAAACAATTAAAAATTCAGAAAATACTTTGAAAGCAAAGGCAGAATTTGCAAATAAGGACAGTCAATACTTTAATAGGGAAAATATTCTAAATAGCAAACCACAGGAGTTAATCACTGTACTTTTCACCCTCCTAAAATATGAAGAAAGTGGGTTCAGCCTATTCAGCTACAGAAAGGCTTCAATAGAAAGAGAGAAACTTGATCATACTTAAAACATCAGAGGTGGGGTTGGAGCGACAGTGCAGCAGGGAGGGAGGGGGTTTGCCTTGCATACGGCCCACCAGGGTTCGATTCCCAGCATCCCATATGATCCTCTGAGCACCACCAGGAGTGATCCTTGAGTACAGAGACAGGAGTAGCTCTGAGCATTGCTGGGTGTGACCCAAAAAGCAGGAAACACACACACACACACACACACACACACACACACACACACACACACACCCATCAGAGGCAGCACAGGGCTGGAGCGATAGCACAGCGGGTAAGGCATGAGGCTGACATGGCCGAGCCGGGTCCGATTCCTCCGCCCCTCTCGGAGAGCCCGGCAAGCTACCAAGAGTATCTTGCCCGCATGGCAAAGCCTGGCAAGCTACCCATGACGTATTCGATATGCCAAAAACAGTAACAACAAGTCTCACAATTTGTTGTGAGATGTTACTGGTGCCCGCTCGAGCAAATCGATGAACAACGGGAGGACAGTGCTACAGAGCTACGTAGGCAGCACACAACCTTAATATGATTAGCTATTTGTATTTTATATGAATTAACATTAGTGTAAGTGTGGCGAGTAACATTCGCGGATTTAGTCAATGTTTTAGCAAACACCAAGACTCAAACTCATTATCAACTCGAGACTTCAGATTTGTTCGGTTCTTGAAAGTGAACAGTTATTGAATACATAGTGTGAAAAGCTTGGCCAACGCTCGCCATTCCTACAGAACTGGCTTTGTCACCAGCCCAGCTGACAGATCTCACTCACCTCTTGTCCATACTTCACCGAGTGATCTGAAGGAAGCAGCTCGATGTCGCCCTCCACCATGGCCCCTTCTAAACATTCGTCTAAGTTGCGATAACCGTTCACCTGAAGGGGATACTGGCCGAAGGTCTCGTTGTTGCAAAAGGGCTTTCCTAGGCAGAGAAACAGATTGCTCCTTTACAGACCTCCCCGCTGCTCTCTCAGGCCTTTTGATCTGCTTTCTTCTGGCACCACAGAGGCACTCCCTTCTTAAATTCAGCAACTTCCTGAGAATGGGCTGAGTGGTTCTCTTAAACCTTGTTGGTGGAGCCAGACGACAGCACAGCGGATAAGGCTTTTGCTATGCACAGCCGACCCGGGTTTGATCCCCGGCATCCCATATGGTTCCTGAGTACTGCCAGGAGTAATTCCTGAGTACAGAGAAAAAAACACCTGCTGGCAGCCCCACTGCCAACTATGTGGAAAGACAGGCAGTCGGACTTCATGTGCCTCATGACCAAAAGCTGTCCCACCTCTTCCTGTGTATTCGTCTTACCCCAAGAAGACTGACCGCAGCCTGTTCAAATCTCTACCAAATACATCCAACTATCAACTCACAAAAAGGAGGAGGTCAGAGGAACATGAACACATCCAACTGTACAGTGGACTTGCATGCAACAGGGCTGCTGACTGTACCAAATAAAGGGAAAAAAAAATTCACACCCCACCGTGGGCTGGAATATGTGCTATGCACGCACGAGGCCTGGGTTTGATCCCTGGCACTTCACAGTATCCTGAACGACCAAGGGCCAGCACTTAGCTGGTAGTGGCCCCCAAACGAAATAAATTTCAAAGGCCCAGGAACCTAGCTCAGACGGCAGAAATCACGACCCAAGCCCAGTCCCTGCCACTGAATGTGGCACCACTATGTGAAGTTCTTGTCAGCCAAGTTTGTAAACGAAGCATTTTTGGTTTCTGATTTTAAAGAACTATAAAAATACACCCTCAGTTGGCCTGGCAGCTAGCTCAATGGGCTGAATGCAGGCTCCACATGCAGAGACTTGGATCCGATCCTGGGGAACGACACGTTCCCTGAGCACCAAGCCAGGAGTAGCAGCGGTTAGGCATAGCCCAAATCCAAAATAAATAAATCAACTCAATTCGTAAAACAAATTGGTCATTTGAATACATATTAGGTATGATATAAAAAATGCAATTAAAAACACATCTACATAGTAAGTACAATGGTAAGGTACTTGCCTTGCCCAGGGCCGATCTGGGTTTGATCCCCCAAGCACTATCAGGAATGATTCCTGAGCACCACCAGGTATGCCCCCCCCCAAAATAATAAGAAAAGAAAGGCTATCTGTTTATAGTGAAAATGCTATTAGGTTTTTAAAAAGGAAATAATGATGGAGGGAGAACAGAGAATGGGGGATGACTGGCCAGAGGATACTGGTTATTAAATTCGTGGGAGTTTTTTATACTGCTCAATTTAATGCGTTCAAAATTCTCTACAGTAAAAACAAAAAATTATGTGTCCAGCACATAGCTTAGATAAGCCTCGAAGTACACATTTTTGGCGGTCTAACTCAATAAAACCTTTTGAGATTCAATTATCACACCATAAAAAAAACCCAACTCAGAAAACTGAGTAGCATTATAGCATATCTGGCATTGGTAAATGTGGGCGCAAATATTGTACAATTTAATGTCACAATTCTTAGATACAGACTATGCACCTGTTTTACAGGAGACTGAGGAGTTCGACTTTGCCCACAATTTACAGCTTTTAAGAGGCAGAACAAACAATTGAGCCTAGATCCATCTGACTCTTGATTCTTTTCATTTTCCATCCATTCATTCATTCATTCATTCATCTCGATTCATTTTCTTCATCCCCAGAGAGACCAGTAAGAGAGACAGTCACAAGACTGGAATGAACATTTAGAGCAGAGAATTTACCTTCACGAACCCCTTCTGTGAGGAAAGTTCCATAAAAGAGCTGCACCATTGGGTTTTCAGATTTGTTCCCGGGACTGCTATTTTTGTTTTTGTAAAAAAAAAAAAAAAAAAAAAAAGAGAGAGAGAGAGAGACCATTCTGTATTATTTAGATCAAATAAGCAGTATTCCAAACCCAACCCATCATTTCAAAGCAAAAACAGTATGTTTCAATCACTCCCCCCTAAAGAGTCAGGAATAGTCTAAAATAAGTAATGGATTAGGCTAGCTTAAACACTCTTTGAACAAGTTATATGTCTGGTATTGTGCTAAGTTCTAGACACATAGACACAATCCTGGCCTTAGAGAACTGAAAACCTAACGGGGGATCATATGTGAAGATGAGTGTATGTGTTTCTATTCCATACACACATCTAGATTCGATGTTAGATGCATTTCAGGTATAGAAATAATACAGAAATAAGAATGAAAATAGTTCATTTTCACAAGTCCAACTTAAATTCTTATTAACTACACAGGTCGCAATTTTGCTTTTCCGACACACACATTTCTTCTATCCAGAGTTCAAACAATTTTAATAAACAATGATTTCTTATCATCTGTATTCGTTGAGACATACATGTTTATTTCCCCCTCTGAATTTCACTCCGGTGACTGAAATGGCTTTGAGCTATCTCCAGCATTCTACAGACTTCACAAAGAGTTTGAAATGCAGTCACCTGACAAGCACTGCTGCACTCACATCTGGGACTGATTGGAATTTGCAATACGTTTTACAGCACGGGCAACCACGTGTTAGGACCCGTGTAGTAAAAAGGGTTGGAAGTCAGGAGGATCTTCTCTATGTTCAGAAGGAAGAACCCCGAAGAAGGTAGGGATAAACGGTACATACTGAAAAGCGGTGACCCCGGAGTTGGGAAAGACTAGCCATTGCTTCAGGAGCAGAGGGTTTCCCCCCAGACCCTGACTCTCACTGGACCGCTGTGAGTAGGTAGGATGCACAAACAAATCCTCAACACTCACTTAACATTAACAGCTAGCTGGAACGCGTCCTCTAGCCAATCCAGGAGCTTGTGTGTAAATTCACTCACATCTTGCTATAAGAGAGGCACAAATTGCATAAGAGTTAGACCCAACACTCTTTGGAGGGACATGAAAATCTGCCCTTTCCCACCAACGGACAAAATTCTTCTTTTTTTCTTAATTGCTTTTTCTGGGGCCAAGTATCATGCAGATACAAGATGCGGAGGAACTAACTATAATATGAAGATAAAGTAGAAGGCACACCTGGTGACCTCTGAAATAGTGGTTAGGAGGGACTGTCATCTCTGTCACCCCCAGCCACTTCCACTAACAAAATCTTCCAGGTCGGTCTTAAATAAAAAAAACCGTTCCACTTAGGCCTTACTTTACAAAAAAATTAAAAAACAGAAAAAAGGGGCAAAGAACAAACCTGAGTCCTCTAAAAACAGTGTGAGATCTGAATGAAGAAACTTTTATATGAAACGTTTTGAGAATTCTGTAGAATTTAAGAATATTTAAACAGGAGGGGAGGTAAACAATTGATTTTATGAAGAAAAAGCTGTTCTAATAGAGACAGCTTTGTATTTCTATGAGAAAGTAAGGCGAGGAAACCACTCATGTCTAGAAGAGAGAAATCTCTGAACTCAGATTTAGATAGTTTTACAATTAGGATTTCAGGCCAGGCACTTGGGAGCTTAAGCTTCACATATTGTTCCATCCCCGGCATGATAAATAAATACAAACAGAATTACCAGCTGGCTCATCCCAAGACAAAGATGTGAAAGACTGTTTACAATGTGAGGTTTTTACCAACCTCCTTTTTACGTGAACAGCCCCCCCGTGAACTTCTAATCTTTCTACTACTATTTCTTCCCGGTGTGCCACCAGCCTCCCACACAAAACACACACAGTGCGCATGCATTGCTCTGTGTGTGTGTGTGTGTGTGTGTGTGTGTGCGCGCGCGCGCGGGGTGCGCGTATGTGTTACCAATGATCAAATTCAGAGTCTCACACATGCAGCACAAGTATTCGCCCATCAGACACCTTCCTTCCCATCTCTTCCCTGGGCACTAGAAAAGGCCATGACTGGAAAGTCACGCATCCCCTTGGTCCTGTTCATGGCTTACGAGATGGTCAGAACTAGAGCAGGGGCAGATTAACAAGGCATGGTTTCAAGCGTCAGGGCCAGGGGTGGGGGGCGGGGTCTGCAGGGCCAGAATGGGTTTCTTGTACCTGCTGCTCCTCAGGGGAGCGGAATGCCCCCTTTAAAAGGTCCAGGGCTGCGGAGGGGTCCACAAACTTGCGATTTGATCCCATCATGAGAGCAAACAAATACTGAAGCTCTTGCATGAACACGATGTTTCTTTTTTCCTGCGGGAGACACAGCAATGGAGTCCTCTTATTCGGAAATCGACAAGACGCTCGCTTCCCTGTCAGAGGTGGGTAAATACACCAGGGCTAGCCGGGTGATAGGTTCTCTGCTAAGGTCTGCGTCGTCTAAGACGCTGACCAGAAACCCAAGACCATCTGTGTAGGAGCCAGAGACAGCAGTGTCAGAAAAGCCAGAGCGTTGCCTTCCCGAGCTGTGCCCTGTGAAGACGATGAGTGGGGCTGGGACAGTCCTGAGGTGGGCAGGAGCCGCAGCCTTTTCCTCTGGCGCGAGGAGCCTCAGTCAGTCTCTTCTGAGAAAGCCCAGCCCTCCGGCCACCTGGTCACCTGTCCTGCATTGCCCCAACAGAGCAGTGACAGAAAGCCTCAAACGCCAGAAACATCTGCTTCTCCCTCCCCGCCCCATGCCAGAGTTCTCTCAGGGGCTCGGGGCTTTCTTGGAAATGCCCTCCACCTTCCATCCCCACTCGACTACATTTCCCCAACCCTACTGCCCGTGACAGAGAACAGGAGCCACTGAGCATGGAAACGAAGCCTGGCTTGCATCAGAATGTCTCAGCTACCGGCTCGAGTCAAAACTGAGAGAAGCTTCGAGGAAATCAGCGACCAACCCCCAGGGCAGCTTCTCAACAACCAACTCACCGTGTGACTTGGACAGTTTTCTAGAATGTTCTGGGGCAGACTATAGCTGAGCACGAGCCTCCGGAATTCAGGCAACTGAAAGAGAGACTGAAACAGGGAAAGAAACAGATTCAGAACCTTTATTTCTAACCATCTCAAGTATTTTTAAAATGACTTTTACCTTAAAAATAGGCATAAAATCAATTGAGTGATTCTACTGGTAAATCTAAAAGAACGGCATTAGATGTGCACAAAATTTTCAGCTGAATGTCTGAATCCTTTGCAGGAGAAAATTGTAAGCGACTCAGGGGGAAGCCAGAGGACTAGGCTAGAGACACTATCGTAAATACATATATAGCAGAGGACTACGTAGTCATTAAGTATAGAAAGCTCTTTTCATAAAATGGTCTACTATACAACAGTGAAAACTATTATACAGCAGTGAAAATAAATGATCCACGATTACATGCAGCCACTTGAATCTCAAAAACTGAAAGAGAAAAAAATTTCAGAAAAAAAAAAACAGGTGCAGAAAACAGAGTGATACATTGCTTACAGGCTGAGTTCAATTCTAGCTGACATAGTGTGATGTAATGCTCAGGGACACCCCTTTGGTTATACCTGGGGGGAGGGCAGGAGTGAGATTTGCAAGATGTATTTCAAAGCCGGATGAAAACAAAACAGGGGGTAAGAGCTAATAACTTTGGCTGGCAGAATTAAAGAGGGAGTTTTTTCACTGTTGGGACACCATACAATACCCTACTATTTGTACTTTTTCAAAGTTAATAACCTTTGATAACCCCTTGAAGGGCTGAAGTAATAGTACAGTGGGGAGGGCACTTGCCTTGCACACAGCCAAGCTGCGTTCAATCCCGGGGACACCAGATGTCCGCCCAAGCCCACCAGGAGTGATCCCTGAGCACAGAGCCAGGGCAGGAGTAAGCCCTGAGCACCACTGGATATGGCCCCAAGACCAAAAAATCAAAAATAGAAAATCTACTCCAATCCCTCGAACAGATGAAACTCCTTCCCAACAGTCCTCAAATGAAAAGTCCTTCAAGTCCGCAGACGTCGGAACTCTTGAAGAGGCAAACTGTGATCAGAAGCGCGTACTTTCCTGGGCATTCATACCCTGGCTGGCTCAGTGCTCAGGGATCACTTCTGGTGGGTGACAGGATATCCAGGTGGGCCATCGGCAGTGTGCAAAGCTGTGCCCTGCCAGAAGTGCTACCTCTCTGGCCTTTTTTTTTGGCTTTTTGGGTTGCACCTGGTGATGCTCAGGGGTTACTCTTGGCTTTGCACTCAGGAATTAATCCTGGCGGTGCTCAAGGGACCACATGGGATGCTGGGAATTGAACCCAGGTTGGCCACATGCAAGGCAAATGCCCTACCACTGTGCTATCACTTCAGTTCCATCCCCCACTCCAGCCTTTGAGGGAGGCAACTTGGCCTTCAGGGCCTGCACTGACTCAGTTTTACAGCCAGTTGTACGCTGATGTCAAGGTAGCACCCAGGGAAGTCAGAGGTGGAGACACCACACTGGCACCTCAAAACCAGCTTGTTTGAAGCGGATGGAATTCCACTCTTAACCACACCCATATGATTCTTCTTCCCGTGTCAACCGGCGCTGTCATCTACTTAGTTCCAGGTCTCTCTCAACTAGCTCCTGGCCTCTCCCCCATGTCCAGTCACTCCACTACAGTGCGTCGACCCCATCTCCTTAATACCTCCAGAATCACTTTCTCCTTCCCTGGCTTGTGTCACATCTCCAGTCTAGACCGCCGTCATTTTGTGTCTGGCTTCCGACTACTGATCTGCCCCCTAATTCACTCTTGCTCTGCTTCCTACGCGTTCACTAAATGCTGATCCATCAGTGACTCCCATCCAACGTGCGATCAACAACTCACAAGACTTTGCCTTCAGTACCGCCAATTTAGACCCCACAGCATCAGATTCTAAATGACAGTAATATTATGGGAGAAAACCACCCCCACCCCCACCCCCACCCCCGGTTTTATGGTTTCTTTCTAAAAGAGTAAGAATAAATGTTACCAACCAGCTTAACAAACGAAAAAATTATTTCCAGGAGATGCTTAGACTTTAAAAATATCATACCTGAATAACAGCACTAAACCAGCATGTGTTGCCGACATTCTTTAGCCCGACGGGCCAGCCATCCACTCGCCTCCAATCGCTGGGATTCAGACTCTCTCCCCACACTTCACAGCGTTTTCTCTTGGAGCGTTTTGTTTCTGCAGAGGTTGCCTCGTGCATCCTACATTACCAAGCACACCACACCAGCAGGAAAAGATAAAAAGAGTTAGAGAACATATTCCATAGGAAGGATGATGGCGGCACCCCTGCTGAAATAATGAAACATGCCAGATAAACTCTTTATTGGGCAATCATGGGCCTCCTACGTTTTTTACCTTTTCTTTTGTTTTGGCTTTTTGTTTTTATTTATTCATTCCCCTCCCCCCCTTTTTGGGTCACATCTGGCGATGCACAGGGGACCATATGGGATGCTGGGAATCGAACCTGGGTTGGCCGCATGCAAGGCAAATGCCCTACCCGCTGTGCTATTGCTCCAGCCCCATTTTTGGCTTTCTGGATCACACCTGGCGATGCTCAAGGGCTCAAGGGTTGGTTACTCCTGGCTCTGTGCTCAGGAATCGCTCCTGGAGTTGCTCAGGGAATTATATAGTATCAGCCGCATGTAAGGCAAATGCCCTCTCTGCTGCACTATCGCTCAGACCCTTACAGAACTGTAGTTTCTTCTAGGAACTGCAATATTCTAACAAGCGGACAAGCAAAGACTTAAATATAGACACATTAATACTACTGTACGGTAACTCCTAATAAAGGGGACCCTAGCTCAGACCCTCTATTGAAAGAGGCCAATCGAGGCACAGCCGAGGATGCAGTGATGGGCCTCCACACAGCCTCGCACACAACCGTGACCCTCAGCAACGTGACGGGGGAAAAGCGAGTCTGGAACTGACAGGTCGCCAATGAAGTCTATGTCTCTGTGCTAGGCCAGGTAATTATCAAATGCGAACAAGTTTTAAGAAATGTAGCCCTGGTCACCTCCGAGACGGGAAGCTGAGAGGCGCATTCATTCTCCAAGACCCCAGGTTGATAAAGGCTCTCGGCTTACACGTGCCCTAGAATGGGGCCCCTCCTTGGCGTAACTGTGAACTATAAGTCTTTGCTGGCTTCTACTCGAAGACCTCGGGCTGCAATAAAACTCTAATCACACTTGGCTTTGCTCTGGGGAGGAGCGGGGCCAAATGGGGCCACTCTCTATGCTGTGCGGATTCACGGTTTAGTGCTCAGGCCCTGCAATGCAGTTGGAGCCCAGCAGTGCTAAGGGTCACTGGGGTCCCATCAAAGACACACAGTCACATCTAGGATACTCGGTCACACTCAGGTGCTCAGGTTTTGGAAAAGTGAATCAAAGGTTAGGTAAACAGATGGAAATTTAAATGTTCTCCGAAAGAAATTTCATTGGGGGGGAGGGGGGAGACAGGGAGAGATAGAGGGGGAGAGAGCGAAAGAGAAAGAGAGGGAGAAAGGAAGAGGGAGAGAGAGGGAGAGAGAGGGAGAAGGAGGGAGAGGGAAGAGAACAGGGAAGAGAGAGAGACAGAGAGAGAGAGAGAGAGAGAGAGAGAGAGAGAGAGAGAGAGAACGCAGCGTGGTAAGGTGCTTGCCTTGCATGCCTGGCTTGATCTGGTTCCCCAAGGACCATGAGGGGCCACTCCTGAGCACGGAGCCAGGAACAGCCTGAGTACTGCTTGGCGGAGGGGGGGGGGGTCTCCCAGCCCCCATCCACTCCCAAAAGAGAGATTTCACTCAGATGTGATCAAAAGAGTGTGAGCTAAACTGGCTCTTGGTGGCATGCACCAAACAACTGCCGTTCATCTACACACTAGTGGGGAACACGAAAGCTATCAGATCAAATGAACAACCTGTTCAGATCTCTTCCATCGGCTTGAATTTTGGGAGATTCCAGGAGACTCAAAGCAATAGCAGCCTGAAGATCATCCTTGCTATCGTGAGTAAGATCAATAACTTCTGTAAAATAAACAGATGTTCAGTCAGTTTGATATACAGGAAACCGCGCCCCTCTCTCTGTGTGCAGTTAAAAAAAGCATTTGAAAAAAAAAATTCCGAGATAAAAATTACAATGGCTCATCTGGGCCACAACATTTTACTCTCTACCAGAATCAAATGAGTAACTTACAGCCATGCTGTAACCTCAGGCCAGTCAACAGTACAGAAGTAAAATACCTCCTTTTTCAGCCTTATTCCACAACAATCAAGGTCACTCCTGTAGGTTAAATGATCCCTTTACGGGGTTAGAACAGTATAGCAGTCAGAGTGCTTGCCTTGCACGTGGCCAACCTAGGTTCGATCCCTGGAATCCCATTTTGTCCCCAGAACAACACCCGGAGTAATTCCTGAGTGTAGAGCCAGGAGTAACCCCTAAGCAACGCTGGTATGGCCCAGACACCAGAAACGAACAAAAAAGCCTGCGCGTTCCCCTTACCTGCTCTTACCCTCCTAACTTCACCTCTGCACGCGACCCTCACACAGCAGCCCTGCTCACCAGCCCCACATCCAGGCCCCGGCCACCAGCATCGGCCACCGCCTCCTCGAGGGCTCCAGGCTTCCCTGCTGTGACCTGGGCTCACTGCCCCACTCTGGTCTCAATGCAGAGGTCAAAATGACCTTGAAGCCAGCTGGCATCATTCCTCTGAGCCCAACTCCAACAGCCGGCCGGCCCTCTCTGACCCCAAGGAAAAGCAAGCACTTAGGAAGGTTCTGCAGCCCGATCTGCACTCCCTCCCCACCCCCCCCCCCCCCCACAGTGCTCACTCACAAGGCCTCCCTTGACTCTGGCCTCCTGCAAGTCGAAGTACAGACCCATCTTAAAGCTCAAAGGACTTACAACCAACTCCGGACTCCCCTGCTTTGAACCTTTTCCTTTCGGGGATGGCCAGGGGAAAGGGGAGGGTCCCAGGAGTGGTTGGGAGACCTGGGGACCCCTCTCAGAGTCTCAGCCAAATGGGCACCCGAGGATGCAGAGCTGCTGGGATCCTGGGGTGCTGGAGAACGCCCCATAATGACTAGGGAGGCCATAGGAGGAGGCAGAGCCACATACAAGGCCTGCATCTTAACCCCTGTGCCATCTCTCTAGGCCTCCACCCCAGCATCAACTTATTGCATCCCATTTAGAATCGGGTGTTCATCTCTCCTTTCCCTCTTTTTTTATTCCAGCCCTTACTTTTATTGACTAATAGTCTCTTCAATGAAAAAAATGAAACACAGAAAAGCAGTCTCTTAATTTGCAGTGTTTCTTCACCTGCAGTGCCTAAAACAGTGCTCGGGACATAGCAGGTGCTCATTTAAAAGGCAGCTGACTGCCGGAAAGAACCAGTCCAATGATGTTTGCACCAGCCCCAAGTCTGGTATAACTGGTAGGAAACTCACAGACACTCTATCTTGTTTCTGAGTTCAAAGCTGGACCAAGCCTGCACCTACTCACTTGCTAAGGCTTCTTGGCTGGCCGCATGACCCTCGACGTCAGATGGTTCTGTAGCCGCGGGATCCTGACTGGGCTCCTTCACACGTTCATCTGTGAGAAGGCTGACTGCCTGCGTGATGTCACCATTACTGGCCTAAGGGAATAAAGATGTCAACAGTATCACCTCGCACTTTTAAAGTAGAAAATTAGGGCTGGGGCTGGAGCAATAGCACATCGGGGGTAGGGCGTTTGCCCTGCACGCGGCCGACCTGGGTTCGATTCCCAGCATCCCATATGGTCCCCTGAGCCCTGCCAGGGGTGATTCCTGAGTGCAGAGCCAGGAGTAACCCCTGTGCATCGCCAGGTGTGACCCAAATACCAAAAAGAAAACCCCCCCCAAAAAAGAAAATTAGGGCTGGAGTGATAGTAGGTATCAGTGTAGGGTGTTTGCCTTGCACGCAGCCGACCCGGGTTCAATTCCCAGTGTCCCATATGGTCCCCCAAGCACCACCAGGAGTAATTCCTGAGTGCAAAGCCAAGAGCATGGCTGGGTGTGACCCAACAAGAAAAAAAAAAAAAGTAGCTAATTAGTTTTGTGAAAGTGACTCCTTATGATTCTAATGATCTATTAAGCCCATCCACAAGTAACCTGAAGATAGAAAGCAGGAGAACAACAACAACAAAAAAGAAGAATCCAGGGCCAGAGCTGACCACTTGAGCACAGAACAGGGCAAGGCCTCCTGTGCACCACCAGGCCTGGCCCCAAAACAAAAAGAAACCAAAAAAAAAAAAAAAAAACCCCACAGTGGAATAACAGAGCCTAATAAGCTCAAAGTACACATCAAACACCTCGTTTCCGGGAGCTGCCAAACTTGGGTTTCCCAGACTGTACAAACAAGAGCAGAAGCCATGGCTGGGAGACGCCGCCTGACTTCACAGAGGAGCTGGGGCAAAAAGGGCAGATTCTAACTGAAGTCAACTTACACTGTAAAGGTATATTATTTCTTCTTTTTTAATTCATATTTTGATTCTAGTGGGGGGCGGGTCACCCCTGGCAGTGTTCAGGGCTTACTCAAGGCAGGGTTTGGGGGACCATATGGGGTGCCAGGGACTGAACCAAGATTGGCCACGTGCAAGGCATAAGCCCTACCGGCGTGCGCTCTCTCTCTCTCTCTCTCTCTCTCTCTCTCTCTCTCTCTCTCATTTAATGAAATGTCTTAGGAAAAATTTCCTTCTTCCCCCCTTCCCTCCTTCCTTTCTTTTGGCTTTTTTTTTTTTTTGGCCACACCTGGCTTTACTCAAGACTTCTTTCTTTTTTTGGGGGGAGGAGAGGGGTGGTCACACCCAGCGATGCTCAGGGGACCATATGGGATGCTGGGGATCAAATCCGGGTCGGCTGCGTGCAAGGCAAACGCCCTCCCCACTGTGCTGTCACTCTGGCCCCCAAGGCTTATTTCTGGGGCCACGTTTGGCAATCAAATCGAGGGTTAGCTGCATGCAAGGCGAGCATCCAACCTGCTGTACTTACTCTCTCCCAGACTCATTTCCCGCCTCTTTTTTTGGGGGGGAGGGGGAAGGAGGGAGGAAGGAGTTAGGGTCACAGCTGGCAGTGCTCAAAGAACTATTCCTGGCTCGGTGCTCCAGGGAGCATTTAGTATAGGGAATCAAACCCAGGTCTCTTGCTTGAAAAAGGTAGACCCCAGTCCACTGAACTATCTCACCAGTCAAAAAGTAACAAGGTGGGCTGAAGATACTTAGCTTGCAAGCAGTCAACCCAGGTTCAATCCCCTTTACCTCATACGGTTCCCTGGGCGCTGCCATAGTTAAGTCATGAGCCCAGGAAACAAAGTAACAAGGTTTCTGGTTTATTTTTAACCATATACCCAGTTCAAACTTCCAGATTTAAGTTATACTTCAGCTTGTTCCATTTAGTCAAAATCCTCATAAACATTTATTGACATGTTGACATGTTTCTAAAATCTTTTACCCTGGAGGGTTCCCTTGGACCCGACTCTCCCTCATTCCCAAGTCTCCCCTCATAAATTACAAGTTGAAAATTCAAGGACAACTGACTCGTAAAGAGCTCCCACATTCTTATGTTTTGGCATAAAAATAGCTTGCACCAACCTAACTATGTGAGGACAACAACTGTTTTGAAAGGCCTTTGGCCTAACAAAGTCTACCCCCCCCCCCCCCGCTTCCCCTGCAACCCCCAACTAACCTTCAGGGCTTCATGAAGAAAGGAAGGGTCCTGAACACCCGTGATTTCTCTCAGTTGGTTTAACAGCATTTGACAGCTCTACATGTGAGAAACAAACAAACAAACAAAAAACCCGCAAACATGTTAGTCAGAAATTAAACCTCAATGCACTTAAGGAATATTGACAAGAATCTGTTTCTCTAACAAGTCTAAGATTTGCATTTTTTTTAATAAAAAAAAAAGAAAAAACAACCTGACAACGGGGCAGGGGAATGCTTCTGGCACGTCTGGAAGAAATGTGAGTAAAAACTTGTTCTTTCTTTAAGCAGCATGCAAGTGAAGGAGTCCCGGGAATGTGCACGCATGTGAAGCTGGGTTATTTTAAGCTTCACTGCTCATACCACTGTGTGTCACTTTTCACTGACAATGACTTTCCAATCACACAACTGACCAACGATGCCACCGACAACCTACTAAATAAACTTCAGCTTCGAAGGCTTAGGAAGAAATAGAAAGCAAGAGTCTGAATTCGAAAGAAGATGACAGAGAGGGAGAAGACAGGAAATGTTCCCATTAATCTCGACCGACACTGTTCCCATGTTGATTTCCCACTATCACATGTCTATAATCTCCTTTCGGTCTTCGCGGGCACATTTCCTCTGGTTTGTCACCAACACAAAAGTTAACACAAGCCACTTACTTAGAAGTAATTTTGAAAAACTGACTAGGCTACATGAATTGGTCTCTGAGATGCATGTTGAAAATGAAATCGTTCAAATTGAATTCAGTGCAAAGAAATCTAATTGGTACCATCCCCTAGGATATCCGCTATAGAATCACTACTCCTTGCTGTGTGCTGGTTCCCCAGCAACTCTCTGGCAGGGAATGCGTCCATGGGGCCATCCGCTCCGGCCAGCTGTAATACGAGAGGAACTGCCCGATGCTCTTCAACAGCTGAGGGCCCCATGTAACGCTGACGTACGACACAACCCGAAATAACCGATTGAAACATCCATCTACTGTCCTTGGACAAGCGTCAACGGTCTTTTCTGCTCGAGTCACAGGTCATCGTCACCGGCTAGAAATGGAACCGGACCTTGCTGAGATCAGCAGTCTTGGAGGCCTGTCAAAGGCAAGTGCTGTCCCCGACCAGGACAGCAACTGTCAGACTCAAAGGTGTCCGGTTAGCCTTGGCAAAAGCTAAATATGCACGATCTTCAGAGAAATTATTAAAAACTTTTCTCTGAGCCAGGGATTGCCTCGCACTTGGCTGGTGTCTGATCGGTCCCTGGCCCTGCACATGGCCGGCCCCCCGAGCACTGCCAGGAGTGCCCGCAAAATACAACAAGGTTTTGTCCCAAATGAATTCTAATGCCATTTGACTTTGCTGTTGTGAAAATATGTGAACTGAAGTATCTCTGATCATATAGAATCTTCTAAAATAAAAAAATCAAAATCAGGGACCAGAGAGAGAGTAGAGTGAGTTAGGTGTTTGACTTGCATCTGCCGGGAGTGATTCCTGAGCACTTGAAGTGTAAGCCCTGAGTACAGTCAGGTGTGGTCCAAAAAATAAAAAAAAAAGAACAAACAAAAAGCTATTGAGGGAGGCTGGAGTGATAGCACAGCGGGTAGGGCATATTGCCTTGCACCTGGCCAACCCAGGTTCGATTCCCAGCATCCCATATGGTCCCCCAAGCACCGCCAGGAGTGATTCCTGAGTGCAGAGCCAGCAGGAGTAACTCCTGTGCATCACCAGGTGTGACTCAAAAAGCAAAAAAAAAAAAAAAAAAAGCTATTGAACAGAGGCTAAGTAGATCACTCAGGTAGAATAATCCTTGTGAGGCCAGAGTGAAAGCTACCGAGGATAGGGCACTTGCCTTGCATGCAGCTGGCCAGGTTTAATCCCTGATACCCCATATTGTCCCCTGAACCCCACCAGGAGCTCCCAAACTCAGAGCTAGGAGTAAGCCCTGAGCACTGATGGGTGTGGCCCATAATCAAACAAACAAAAAAAGAGTACTTGCCCTGGGTGTTTGAAGACCTGGATTTAATCCTTAGAGCCACAAAATAAATAAGCAAACAAATAAAAGCTAACAGAGTTAACATCTATGTGTATACACCCGCACAGCTCTGCAAACAACACTTTACAGGTTAATTTCAAGTCCAACTTCCTCTATTCAGTAAAAACCACTGCAGCTTTTCCCTGTTAAAGTGTCAAGATGCCGTAACGCACAGGAGCAATCCACAATAACGGATGTGTTTTACTAATCGTATTTTTGCAGTGCCAGGGTATCCAACGTGGGGGTCTCACATGTACAAGTCCCAGCCAGTCGCCATCAATTCCTATGGAAAATTATTTTGCGCATTCGCGGCCACGCGACATCTTATTATCTCATTCCTGCTTTGGACAACTTGGCAGGCTACCGAACATAACCTGCCCAAACGGCAGAGTCTGGCCAACTCCCGTGGCGTACCCAATATGCCAAATACCAGTAACAATGATGGGTCTCATTCTCCTAACCCTGAAAGAGCCTTGAATGTGGCACTTTTTAGAATCTCAGGGCGAGGGCGAAGGAGACATTACTGGTGCCTGCTCGAGGTAATCGACGAACAACAGGATGATCGTGATCGTGATTCCTAGACTCAAATCCACCAGCTCACACTCAACAGGACTGCTGAGTACCCCAGAGAGTGAAAGCAGGAGTGCCACATCCAACCCAGTATGGATGCAGGAGGAGCACCTGAGGAAGACGCTCGCAGAACCCTTCCCGCTAGTGGTGTCCTCTGGAACAGAGGTTTTCAACTGCCTGTCCACGGCCTGCTCCATGCCTGGGAGCTGGTTGGTCCTTAGGTACAGGGAGATGGGACAGCCAATGATCTGGCCCGAGCTTCCTAAATGTCCACTCATAAACCTTCATCACCCAAACCGTGTTTGAGTAAGACTTGGATACATATCAATGTGAAATAGAGACACAGATCAAACATTTCCTGAGGTTAAATTATGAAAAAACTTATTTTCCATTTCTGCCTTTAATTTTGCAATCCCTACATACAGTTATGGGCTAGAGCAATAGCACAGCGGGCAGGACGTTTGCCTTGCACACAGCCAACATGGCCAACCCGAGTTCGATTCCTCCGCCCCTCTTGGAGAGCCCGGCAAGCTACTGAGAGTATCTCGCCCCCACGGCAAAGCCTGGCAAGCTGTGACATATTTCATATGCCAAACACTCTCACACTGGAGACGTTACTGGGCCCGCTCAAGAAAACTGATGAACAATGGGAGGGCAGTGACAGTGACATACAGTTATATGACCTGCAGTTTACAAAGCGAGGCTCGGGCTGGCCAGGGAGACAGCTCAAAGGACTGGCACCCATGCTTGGCAAGCTGCAGGCCTGGGTTCGATCCCTGACATAGGCATAAAATAGTGCCCTGAGTGCTGCCAGGAGCAACCAGGGAGCACTGTTTCTAGAGTAGCATCTGAGCCTGGTGTGCCTCCTTCCCCAAACAAAAGGGGTGGCTGGAGCACTAATGATAATACAGCAGATAGGGCGCTTGCCTTGTCCACGGCTGACCCGGAATAGATCCCCGAGTTCCACCAGGTGTGGCCCCCAAACAAAAACACAAGGAAGAAGCTGGTCTCTGCAGCAGGCGCTGCACAAAGCAAGTGCTGAACACCGTCCGCTTTTCCGCCTTTTGTTGCAAAAGCAAAAGTCCTCTTTGTATTTCTTTCAATAGGCAAAAACAAGTAAGAGAGTTAAGTCCTTCAGAAAACCAAAGCGCCACAGCCACAGTTCGAACTCGGATAATGCGGGGCACACCTGCACCAGTTTTTCTGCCACTAACCTGCTCAATCTCTTCCCACCCCACCCCCAGCAGTGCTCAGGGGCTATTTCCGGCACTGTGCTTAGGAGGGAGCCGGGCAGTGCTTAGGAAGGGACCAAGTGTGGAGAGGGGACTGACTGTAGCCACTGCAGCTGCCCCAAAGGAACCTTCCTTCGAGCCGCACCACCTCGCTGGCTTCCCCAGGCTCTTGACTTCACAACCAGCCTCTGTGGGGCTTTGGGACATCTGCCTCTCTGACACGCGGCCCTACACCCCCACCTTGGAACGTCATCCTGAACCTGGGGGCCCAATCTGGCCCAGAACCTCCATAAAACTGCTTCCTCCCTGTCTGGTCCATGCTAGCCTTAGCTGTGCTTCCCTCACCTGAGGCAATGAATGAGCCTGGGAGTAGACAGCATTGACTGTCTTTACCCGGGCTCCTCTCGCCCCCTGGTTATCTGCCTTGAACGCGAAATCCTTGCCTCTCCAAGGCAAGGAGTCAAGAGAGCTTAGTTCAGAACCTGGGGCATACAATAGCACTGTAGCACTATCCTCCCATTGTCCAACGATTTGCTCAAGTGGGCACCAGTAACATCTCCATTGTGAGACTTGTTACTGTTTTTGGCATATCAAATATGCCACGGGGAGCTTGCCAGGCTCTGCCGTGAAGGTGGGATACTCTCAGTAGCTTGCCAGGCTCTCCGAGCGGGATGGAGAAATCGAACCAGGGTTGGCCAATTGCGAGGCAAAAGCCCGACCCCAACCAGCTGTGCTATCGCTCCAGCCCTGAGTCATACAATAGTGCTGGTAGTAAGAATCTCCAATCACAGTAGGATCCAATGGCCATTTCTCACTCAGTTTCTCCTAAAAACTTCACAGGCAGCCCACTGAAATTCTTTTCTCCCCCCTCAACCCCCCTCTGATACTATATATAAAGGTCACGCCCAGCAGGAGACAAGACAAAGCCTGTGGGCCCAGGAATAAAGAAGTTAAGTCTCTGGCAAGAGCCAACAGGTCTGCATTTCCTTTGCTAAATTCATGTCATTGTCATAAAACAAAAGTACTCTCTTCTCTTGCCCTGGGGCAGGGAAGAGAGACAGGTACCCACAAATCTCTCCAGAAAGGAACTGAGGTTTTCTGACCGCAGTTATGTGGTGGTTTTGGTGTAATCTGGTCCACTTCTCAGGCCTGCAGTTTTCTTAAGGGACAGTAACTCACCTCACAATAAGCTATAAACAGGATTAGCCACACAATAAAAACACTTAAGCACTCAGTGGGTTTTTTTTTTTTTTTTTGGTAATAAGCAGTAATTGGGTCTGATCCTCAACCACAGCTAAATGGAAACTCTTGATGAGGCAAATTTGACATTACCAGTTAAGATGTTTATCTTCAGTTTATTAGGGAGAGGTGTCTCCCAGGAGAGGGGGGAGGGTTAATCTCTGAAATCTTCAAGTTGGCAGAATGTTGGGCAGGACTTGCCCAGAACGGTCCATTCCTTCAAAGAAGGATGCTCTTCTTACCTCGGAAGCTCACGCTTCTCAGATCTCAACTGTCCTGTCTCATCAAGATAGTTTAAAATTTAAAGGTAAATACAGGGATGAGAGAGACAGTACAGGAGGCAGGGAACTGAGTCTGACAAGAGGTCACAACAGACTTAGCTCAGTTTGGATCCCTGGCACCAGTTACGGTTCTACAGCACCTCCGGGAGTCACTTCTGAGCACTGCTGGGTGTGGCCTACTGCCCCCCCTCCCATAATTTAATGTTTCTTTATTCCAAAGACCTACCGAGGGGGGATGAATAAAATTCCCTCTAAAAATTAAAGATCTGGGGTCAGGGTGGTAATGCAGAGGGTACTGCACTTGCCTTGTACGTAGTCAACCAGATTTTGATCCCTGGCACCCCATAGGGTACCCTGAGCCCCGCCAGGAGTGATCCCTGAATGAAGAGCCTGGAATAAGCCCTAAGCATCACCAGCTGTGTGGCACAACCCCCCACCCCCAATTTTTCTAATTAAAAAAAAAATCAAGTTCTGGTTTTCCAATATTGAAATAACTTAAGTCACGGTCACGGTCCTCCCGTTGTTCATCGATGTGCTCGAGCGGGCCCAGTAACGGCTCCATGGTGAGACTTGTTGTTACTGTGTTTGGCATATTGAATATGTCACGGGGAGCTTGCCAGGCTCTGCCGTGCGGGCGAGATACTCTTGGTAACGAAACAAAATGGACAAGAGCGTCAATGATCTAGGCTGAAGGGGCAGCACAGCAGGGAGGGTGTGCTTGTCTTACACGTGGCCGACCTGGGTTCGATCCCGAGCACCCTATAGGTGCCACCAGAAGTGATTGCAGAGTCAGGAGGAAGCAGGGGTCGGAAAAACAAAAGAATGATTTTAGGAGTCAAAGAAAATAAGACACCAGAAATTCCCAAAAAACAGTCTAGAGCCTAGCTTCTAGGTGGGGCTGCAAGATCAAGCTGTTTAAAAAAAAAAAGTTTTAAAGTAGCCAAGGGGAACCAGTACAGGTTAGGTTAAGGAGCTAGCCTTATACCCCAGCAATCCTGGTTCAAGTCCCGAGGGTCACATGTGATCCCCACAGCACCCCCCCCCGCCCCCACAACGCCAGAAGTCACTCCTGAGCAGAGCCAGGAACATACCCTGAGGACCACCCCTCCCCAAAATGGTTTAAAGATGAATTTGTGATTTATAATCTTTAAATGACGTAGATGCCCTTTTTGTATACCCAGTATGCTCAGGGCTGCAGAGTTTCTCGAGGAAAAAAGGGACCATGCGAAGGAGGGAAGCAGCCCTGGTCTAAGGCTCCAAGGGCTGGACTGGTCACTAATCCTCCCCAAGTTCGAAACTCTCAGAAGGGTCAAAGAAGCCCACAGAGTTTCTGGGTCTCTCTTCTCACAAAGAACTTCCTCTTAGTCCAGGTGACTCTTGACCTTACTTCACACTTACGCTGAAGAAAAAGATAAATAGATTTTTGTGGCTCAAGTCTCTGAAACAGGCTACTTGAAAAGTCATATAAATGAGGGGACAAGAGCACCGCAGGCCAGATGCTTTTCTTGTAGGTCAACCCCCAGCCCACCACCAGGAACGATGTCTGATCTCAGAGTTGGGAGTGGGCCCTGAGAACCACGGGTGCGACCCTGAACGCGCCCAATCTCCAAAAAGCAAAAAAAAAAAAAATAAATAAAAATAAAAAAAATAAAAAAATAAAAAAATAAAAAACCCACAGGGGAGGAGGTGGGCTACTACAGTGGTTAGAGTGCTCGCTTGGCATGCAGGAAACAGAAAATCCAGGGAGAAATCAGGGAAAAGATATAAGAAAACAAATTTACATGCGTGTATAGTGTTATATGATGCTTGAAAATAAATAAAGTTACAATTAGTTGGGCCTTGAGGCCGTAGATTCTGTTTCTGGCTGTTCTTCCTTTTGCAAGGTGGTGCAAGATGCCACTCCTGGCAGTGCCAGGAATAGAGCCTGGGCCCCCATGCATACAGAGCACTGAGCCAGTCTGCTGAACTACCTCCCTAGCCTTGCCATCATTTTTTTTTTTTTAATAAGTAACAAGAAGCCAGAGAGGTAATGTGGGATTGGCCTGTGAAGGATTCTAAAAGTCAGGATGAGTTTAGACATGAAACGATGAATGAAAATTCAGCGAAGCAAGACGGGGCTGGGGGCGGGGGCAGAGGAGGCACTTTGAGGGGATTGACGGAGCATCTCTGAGCTGGTTCAGAGTCGGTTAAGACCAGGGAAACAAAGCTGAAGAGCTGAATGCTGAGTTACAGGGCTACTGACAAACCAGATGTGCCAAGCGGTTAGGAGAGGTGGAAAGGCAGTAAGCAGCTCACAGGAGGAAGAGAGTGAGCTTAGCCCAACACTTTCAGACTGGTGCCTATGAGAACGGTTATGCCGACGGGGCCAATGAAACCTGGTAAGAAAACCACCCAACGTGGTCCACAAACCAGAAGGGTCCATAGATTCTCACAGACCAAAGCTCTTTACAAAACCCAACGCCCTTTCCTATTTAGACCTTATCGATGTAGACGAATCAGAAAACCAGGAGAGGGAGGGAATTTCCACAACATGATAAAGGGTCTCTTCTGGTCTGGGGGCCATCCCTGGGGCAGTGCTGGGGGGCGGGGTGGGGGGGGCGAGGGCTGCAGGGGACTCAGGGAACTATCCCAGGGCTCAGGCTGAGCCCCCCACCCCCAGCAAAAGGGGTTTCTCTTCCCCCACTCAGCTTTGCCTCTTAAAATCAGGAGCAGCCTTTGTTTCACAGATGCTACCAGCCAGGAGGGGCCACTTGGCGCCTCTATTCCTGGCGCCCACAACCAGAAAACTGAACTTCCTCAAAGCTTAAAAGAAGAAAGCATTTTCAATCCATAACTTTTGAGTTAGCTTTAAAACTTACTATTCAATAAGTCTATATAACTGTACCTCACGAGGTTTCACTAATAAAAATTAAAAAAAAACAAAAACAAAAACAAACTTACTATTCAAACCCCAGACAACAGGTGCAACATTCTCAAGTAGACAGCTCACTAAAGGCGATTCTTTCAGGCGGTCACTAAGCATATGAAAAGATACTTAACGTGAGCCATTAAGAAAATGCAAATCAGTGGCTGGTGAGATAGGAAAGCGGGTAGGGCACCGGCCTTGCTAGTGCCTGACCAGGAACTTCTGGCATCCCCTGTGTTCCCCTGAGCGTCCGCCAGGAACTGTGTGCAGAGCCAGGAGTAACCCCTGAGCATTGCTGAGTGTGACCCAAAACCTAAAGAGAAAGAAAACGGAAAAGAGGATGCAAATCAAACCACCTCTTGCAACAAAACAAAAATGGCCAGTGACCAGGGTTTGAGGAGGTGGAGAAAGCAGGACCCTTATCATTGCTGGCAGGGAGCTAAATGCAGCTGTTCAAAAAGTTGAGCACACTAACTGCCAGGACCCAGCCACTGCGCTTCTCAGCCACTGCCATGACCCAGAGGACAAGACACAGGCCCTCAACTAACTACACATGAATGGTCACTGCAGGTCACTTCCTATAGCTCTCTATAGGAAGGGGGAAAAAATGGGTAAAATGTGTTCTTATGTATGCACATACACACACACACACACCAAAAACCAGAAAAAGGACAGATGATGGTGGCTGGAAGGCTAGAAAAGAAACACTGTTTAGGACACTCCAGGGTAAAATGACCTCCTACGGGGTAGAGGGAGCAAGGATGGATGACTTGCCATAATCCTTAACAAAACACCCTTGTAGTCCAAGAGACAGCCCTGAGGCCCAGGTTCAACCCCATGGGGGCCCCAAACAGCTCCCCTGAGCTCAGAGAGCTGGCAGCGGCCCCCAGCATCACCAGGTGTGACCCCAAAGAACCAAACACCCCCAAACTGCCTACCTGCCCTCAGGAAAAGCATGTGGTGGCCCCTATCGTGGGTGCAGATATTTAACGTGGCTTTGCGACTGACTCCAGCCAGCATTTTTACCTGTCTGTGTTTAATGTCTCAAGGCGGGAAAGCAGAACGTAGCCCAGAGCCTTGATCTGCTGTTCCAAAGGCATTTCATCTAGATTATGGTGAAAATACTAGTCTCTGGTGCCAGGGAGCACATGCTGTGAATGCAAGAGTCCCAGGGTTCAACCTCCAGCCCCATGTGGTACCCCAAGCACCGCTGGGATAGTGCCCCCCCCCCCACACACACCCCCAACACCAAAAAGGGGTAATCCCCTGCACACAAATGAGGATTACCTGGGCTAATGGCTTTGGTTTTCTGACTTACTAGCTGTCTGTCTTTATGTCAATTCTACCTACCACGTAAAATCCTACTTCATAGGTTTGTTTATGGAGTTGATAAAAATATGCCAGAGAACTTCCTAAATTGTCAAGAGGTTGTCGGAAAGGCATGATTACTGTAAGGAAGCGAGAGTGACCAGAGCCCCAGCTTGGCTACCTGCCCTGTATTTTGGCTAAGCCCCACTGCTCTTTTGCAGGGATGAAGGGAAATGGGATCAATGAACCTTTCACAGGGATCCCTTCGAAGCTACACTATAGGAATCTGAGTCAGTAATTAAGACATAACTCAGACCTGGCAGGTTTCTGTACAGATGAAAACAGGCTCAGGAAAGTGCTTCAGGCAGTAATCGGCATATGTCATATCCTATTGTTACAAACAGGTACTTGTAATATACAGTGGAGTAGCCATTTAAAAAAAACAACTAAGCAGCAAATGTTCATAGCCAAGGTGGCTGAAATCCAAGAGAACTACTCACAAAAGTTGGAAGTAGGGGCTGATGAGATGGTTCAAAGGGGCAAAACACCTGCTTTGCGGGGATGGTTGAGCACTGCACTGGGAGTGGCCCTCACCCCCAGCTCAGTCACTCGGTGTAGTCCCATACCAAAACAAACAAATGGAACAAACAAAACAGTGGAGTCCAAAGACAAAACAAAACAAAACAAAAATAAAAACAAAATAAACCCCAAAAGGAAGAGAAAAAAAAAAACTGTAGTCCAAAACCAAAACTTAAGGAACAAACAAAAGCCCTGAAAATGAAGAGGCGAAAGTCATTTGTGGGGCCAGGCCAGAGCGATTACACCATGGATAGGCTATTTGCCTTGCATGTGACCGAGCCGGGTTTGATCCCTGACATCCCATATAGTCTCCTAAGCTCTCCAGGACTGATTCCTGAGGGAGGTGCCAGGAATATCCCGAGCATTGCTAGGTGTGACATACACACACACACACACACACACACACACACACACACACACACAGTCATTTGCAACTCAGGATTAAAAATGCACATCTGGAACCCAGGAAGAACAGCTCAACAGGCTGAGGAAGTAGACTACAGGTCAGGTTCAATCCTCTAAATCCCCTGAACACTGCCATGTAAGGCCCGCAAACCAAAATACAAAATAATAATAATAAAAAAATTACACAAACACATATACGCACATCACGCGTGCACGCAAAAAAGCAAACAAGCCGGCTGCTAGCAGAGAAAAAAGGGCAGATGAACCAGACTAAAACAAGGTGCTCTGTCCAAATAGGAGAAGAGCACTAAGTGCAGGGAATTTAGAGGGTCCTGAACTCAACACCTGAGTCCTGGTGTTTGCCAGACCATATGTTTCAGAAGTCAATCAACTCCCAAAGTCTAGCACTGCACCTGCAAGATGAAGACTGCAACCTATCCAAACAACTCTCCAGGCCTCCTGTTACTTAAAGTCCTTTAAATGATGCTGACAAGTCAGTAGAGAATGGACAGTGAACTTCTGTGGTTCTGTGTGTGATGGACTACGGCAGTGATTGAGACATCTACCCTTGGGCCAGAGAGACAGCACAGGGCTTCAGGTGCCACCAGCCAAGCACGGCTCAGACCCTCCTTGGAAGACTTGGCTTGACAACTGCTTTGGGGACTATTCTGGAATCTTGTGGAGTGTAGGTGTTGCAGCATCCCTGGCTTCCTTGGTAAGATGCCAGCAGCATCCTCCCTCAAGGGCTACAATCTGTAGCAATTAACAAGTCTAAGCTTAACTTTAAAAGAACTGGGCTGGAGGGAGAGAGCCTAGCCAGTATGACGCTTTCACCTTGCACACGACCAACCTGGGTTCGATCCCCAGCACTGCATTCGATCCCCTGAGCTCAGAGCCAGGAGCAAGCCCCGAGAACACTTTGGTATGGCCCCCCCAAAATGTTTGGGGGTGGCAAATATTTTTAATGAACTTCATACATGGAGTGGGAGGTGGGTACTAGCTCAGTGGCTAAGAGGACCCTGCCTTACAGAATTAAGATCAAATTTGGGGGGCGTCCAATCCCCAGTCCCACTATAGGTAACAGGGGTGATGCCAACAGCTCTGTGAGTGGTTACGCCTGGCCACCTGTGGTTCTCAGTGCCACATGCCATATCCAGTGGCACTGCCGTCACTGCAAATCCATGTGACCTCCCCACAGCGAACATCTCGACTAAGAGATGTGCAATCCCAAGGCCTCGTAGCGAGTGTGTGAAGCCCACGGTGAGCACTCACCGGCAGTCCACGCTCTTCAAGCGGGTGCAGGAACCCTGGTGAGCATAGCACTGTGGCACTGTCCTCCCGTTGTTCATCGATTTGCTCGAGCGGGACCAGTAACGTCTCCATTGTGAGTCTTCTTGTTACTGTGTTTGGCAAATCGAATACGTCATGGGGAGCTTGCCAGGCTTTGCCGTGTGGGCAAGATACTCTCGGTAGCTTGCCGGGCTCTTCGAGAGGGGCGGTGTGCAAGGCAAAACGCCCTACCTGCTGTGCTATCTCTCCAGCCCCTGGTGCGCATAACTGAAGAAAAATGTGCGAGCACCACAGTCGGATAGGCATAACCCAACCCACCCTCCTTGGAACACGAGCAGTAAAAACAACAGCAACACCGGCAAGGCGGCATCGATAGCAAACTTGCTGGCGCGATTGCTGGCGGTAGGGTGGGGAATAGATGTTGAGTTCTGGCACACAGGACCTGCTCCAATCACAACTTCGCTTTATTTTCCCTTGAAAATACCTGCCATGACCTATCTACTGGAGAATTTCTCTGACAAGGCGCACGAGAAGCCTCTGCGCACTGAGATCCTGTGTGTCACTGTGCTTTATAAATCTGCCACCCCCCGCGTCCCATGGGATCAGGGGCTATAGCGGGTGTGTGTGTGTGTGTGTGTGTGTGTGTGTGAAGAGTAGGGGGTGGTAATGAAGCCCTGACCTGATGCTCCCCCCCACCCCCCAAATCAATCCATCAAATACGAGACAGGGGAAAGAGAATGGAGAGCCGATAAATCAGGAGAGAGCAGAGGCCTTTAAATTCTCATGGACAAGGGCAGCTTTCCGAGGGCACCCGTTAGCATAAAAAAAAAAAAAAAGAAGTTGAACCTTAGCACCACCGCCAAGGCTGACAGGTTTCTAAGCACCGACGTGACTTTGAGTTGTTTATCCTGTGATGACAGCAAAGGGGGCAACTGGGTTTTCTCTAACTGGCAAGAATTGATTAAAATACAGGAACCAGCCCATAAATATTCTGAAGATTGTATCTGAAGATGGGGGGGGGGGGGGGAGGAGGCGGAAGGTAGGAAGGAGTGCTGTAACCAAGCTTCCTCTTTTAGTCCTCAGGATCTACCGGGAACCTATTTCAAGAGTATCACAATTTTCTCTCTGCAAAATTCTTGGGAGGCTATAAAGGGCTCTGTCTGTCCCATGGACAACTGACCAATAAGGGCAGGGAAGCACTGGAGGTTTTAAATAACTTCTGGGGAGGGAGGGGGGAAGAGCTCTTCTCAACTAGAACAATTAAAAATCCTCTAAGGGACCCCAGTGAGTGCTTCGAAGAATTCAAATTAAGAGCCCCTGCTAGGAAACTTCTGGGAGAAGAACGACCTTATTAAAATCTCCAAACCTCTCTTCAGAGATGTGAAAGATACTTTTGCAGCCTCAAGCGAGGAGCATTTATTTTACAACACACACACACACAAAAAAAAAAATTGGGGGGGGGGGGGCGCAAAACAGTATCAAGCATTCCAAGCTTATCAGCAGTCAGCATGGGATGAATCACTGGGAAGAACACTAAATGTCACCACTCTGCAGGGCGCAGGGCATGGGGGACTCCCGCCAGCCACCTGAGCTTTCCAAAGTTAGCTATGACTTCACATACCAAAGCTCACCAGATCTCCATTCAAGCTCTCCCGTCCCAAGAGGCAGGAATGGGGGGAGTCACTCAGCACTCAGCGTCCAGGAGAAGCATGAGGGATGCTGCTGATTAAACAGGCACAGGGTCTCGGCCAAAGCCGTCCCAAGCCATTTAAAGATGACTTGCTCGCCCTTAAAATAGTCTCCCCTCTGAATCAACTGTGACCTGTCTCGGAAGGAAGATTTTCCCATCTGCTGTTAAGTCACTGTCCTAAAAAACAAACAGAACTGATCTCTGAAACCAAACAGAGAAGAAAAAAAAAGAAAAAAAAAAAACCACCTCCTGACCCAGACGAGGCATTTTTGTCAACACTGAGCCACACTATTTCCATTAGAAATCAACCCGGAAATACCAGCAGCAGCAGCAGCAGCGGCGCTTTCATCTCAGAGCCTGGCAGATCAGCCAGTGTTCATTTTACACGCTCCTGGGCTGGAAAGTTTTTGCACGCGGAGGCCTCTACGAACTCTGCACGTGCAAAATACTACTACTGCTACTACTACTAATCAAATAATAAAACAAGTGATGGGGCTCCTACTTCCACACTTGCACGATGAGCACGGATTTCCCGTCCATCCTTTCTCGCAGCAGCGGCAGCGGCGGCGGCGGCACCAGAGCGGAGGGAGGAGGCACGTGTTAAATTATAACATTGCAAAGCAACAGTGGCAGGCATTCTCCGAGCGCCCACTTCCCAAGTTTCTGCGCGGACCCGAGCCTCCCCCCGACCCCACCCGGCTTCCAGCGCATCTCACTCCGACCTGCGCTTTCCCTCCCCGCCCCGAAACTGTGTCTTGATTTCAGCGTTCTCCGGAGGAACAGCAAAGGATTCTCAGCAGCCCTATTCATCGCGCTGGTCCTGCCCCCCGCCTTAAAAAAAAAAAAATCTAGGGTTGAATGCAGCGATCGGGGAGGTGCTATTGAATTTAAAATCGGAGCGAAGGAAACCAGCGGGGCCGGGGATCGGGGGGTGGGGGGGGTGGGGGGGCGGAGGGGCGGTGGGCGGTGGGGACAGAGAGGACGGGAATGGAACCGGGACCTCGGAGCGGGGCTGAAATCCCGGCTCTCGGCATCGGGAACTTAGGTCGTGCTCCAGACTTTGAAAAACAGCGCGGCCAAAGACCGATTGGAAAATTAGAACAACAACAACAAACCCCCCACCCACGCGCACACCCACCCGACGCGGCCCCTCTCTGAAGTTTCTCAGCGCAGGTCGCGGGGGGCCCCGGGGAGCAACTCCGCGGAGCTGGCCCCCCCCCCCCCGAGCTAGCCAGTCCAGGCGCTCCTGCAACACGCCAGAGCCCCCCCCCGAACTTCGGCCGGCCCGCGGTGCCGCCGAAGGCCCCCCATCTCGGCGCTGCAGCCTGCTCGCGGGGGTCTCCCGCAGGCCGCCCGCCCGGGGCCCCGCACACCTCCCCTCCTCCCCCGGGACCCCGCGCCCGCGCCCCCCCCACCGTTCCCGCTCGCCCCCGCGGCGCCCACCGAGCCGTGCCGCTCGGCTGCTCCGGCCGCGTCGTCCTGCTGCAGCTCCGCAGTCATGGCCGAGGCGCCCGTCCGCGGGTCACCCGCCTCCCGCCGCACGCCGCCGCCGCCGCCGCCGCGAGCCCGGTCTCGCAGGAGCAGGCCCCGCCCCCACCCCCGCCCCGCGCGCGCGCCGGGCCTCGCTTCGCGGTCCCGCAGGCCCCGCCCCCTCCCGCCCTCGCGCGCACGCCGAGGCGCGCGGCCGAGAGCGTCGGCAGTGCGTGCTCGTGCGTGCGCCGAAGCCGCCGCCTGCGTGCGCACCCCCGAGGCGCGCGGCCGACCGAGAGCTTCCGTCGGTGCTCGCGAGGCGCGCGCGCGCGCACGCCGGAGCCACCGCCCACACGCCCCGCCCCCTCCCGCGCCTGCGCGCGCACGCCAAGGCGCGCGGCCGAGCGCGGCTGTGCGTGCTCGTGCGTGCGCCGGAGCCGCAGCCCACACGCCCCGCCCTCCCTCTCTCTCTCTCTCTCTCTCTCTCTCTCCCCCCCTCCCCCCCCCACCTGCGCGCGCACGCCAAGGCGCGCGGCCGAGAGCTGCTGTACGTGCTCGCGCGCACGCCGGGCTGCGACCCCGGCGCCAGCCGCGTGATCCCCGCCTTGCCCGCGGCTAACGGTGAGCGGCGTCGCCGCCCGTGGCAGTGGCCTTAGGAGCCGTGGAACCAGAGCCCCTTTTGTTTCTCCTTCTCCACCCAACCCTTGCTAGAGCTCCCCCTGACTCCTGCCTCGGCGCGGTGGACTTGAAACAGCTCCCCCCCCCCCCCCAACGTGGCACCCCTGCCTAGGAGCGCGGTGCCCGAGGATTTCCCACCTGACCATTCCGAATTTCCCCACGTGAGGATGTGGCCCAAAGTTAGCAGAAAAGTAGATGACCGCTAAGAGCTAGGATGCAGGCCGAGACGCTCCAAGGACGCAGGGACAGAATGCCCAGGGTAAACCCGGGTCCTCGCTAGGTGGTCCGCACGCATTGCTCTTGGCAGCTGCCAAGTCAAAAAGTCTTGAGCCAGTTCAAGGATCAGCCGCGAGCGTCTGGCTTCTGTCCCGTCCTGGTGCTTGCTTGCTCTAGCGCTAATGAGAATGTTGATGGATGGAGCCGAGCAGAATGAGATAAGAAATGTTTAGAACTTTGCCTCCCGGACTTGAGCTCAGGGCTGGCTGTTGGTGGCAGGGAAACCCTCGCTCTCAGGTTGGGCAGCCCCTGCAGGGTAATAAAGACTCTTCAATTCAGACAGCAAGTGTGTTGGAGACTTCTTGGGTAACCTTCCAGCCAGCAACAGCGGGACACCGTTTAAGTGCACAGGAGGACAGCAGTGGCCCGGAGCGAGCTTCTGTGCACGGATGCCCAGTCTGGCGCTCCAAACCCCACCTGGGCATCCTGAGCCAGGCCAGCAAGTGGTGTTCCTTTGAGAGTCTGTGGAGCTCAAATTTGATCATAGTTCGATAAGTTTGAGCTGGATGCTGACATGATGGCCTTTTGAGAGAAGGTATATAACCCCAAACGAACTCGTATTTTCAGCAATGTAGGGAATTGTTTTCAGCAATGGGGGAAGTTGTACCTACCAAACCTACCAAACCTATCTACATGTTACTGTATGTTTGGCTGGCCCAGATGTCCACTGACAGCACAGCATGCCTTTGTGTTGGGGGCACTGCTTCTGCCCTTGCCTGGGTGTGGTGCCCCGGGGAAGCGCCTCTGGTGTGAATTTACTGGGTCCAGGATTTGGCCTCGGGCGTTGCCGAGCACGTGATGGTGAGGTTTCCCAGCCCTGGCTAAAGTTGCGTGTGATCACAGCTTGTGGCTGAAGGAAATGGGAGCAGAACGAGTGCAGCTCCCTGGGAGATGCTATTACACTCTCAGCAGCCAGAACCCTGCTGCTACTTCCTGCCTCTGCACATGGGGGGAGGGGGGGGGTCTCCTTTCCCCCGTAGAGAAACTAGTCCAGTGATCACAAACTCTCCCATTCAACAGGCTGTTTACATCTGGTGATTTATGCGACTTTTAATGGTATCTGTTGTTGTTTTTTTTTCCTTTGCTAAATCATCAGAACGTGTTCATGGCTTGGATGGGGCCCTGTCTGTAAACAGATTGAATCCTTAGTCTAGTGTATTTGTGGCATTGCATTCTACATGGCTGGAACACTTGATTTCTGTGTACTCTTACCATGTCTTTGGAACAGCGTTTGTTTGTCTTTCCTTAGTCCTGCCAGAAGATTGTGTCTTCCATGTGTGTAAGACCTGCAGCCCGTGTTCATGAAAACGTTGTTTGAAAGACCTTGTGTAACCTTATCTGTACCCTTATCTCTGGAAGAGGATGTACACAGAAGGGACATTTGGTAAACACTAGCCCCCGAGTTCCATGAAGGCTTGAGAACATACAGGTCTAGAAATTCTGATCCAATAAGATCCAGATTCAGATCCATCTAACCAATTTGACTTTTTATTTTATTTTATTATTATTATTATTATTATTTTGCTGTTTGGTTCATACCTGGCGGTGCACAGGGGTTACTCCTGGCTCTGCACTCAGGAATTACTCCTGGTGGTGCTCAGGGGACCATATGGGATGCTGGGAATCGAACCTGGGTCAGCCGCGTGCAAGGCAAACACACTGTGCTATCACTCCAGCCCTCATCTAACCAATTTGAAAGCTCTCGAGCTGATCCATCTTGCCAGCCACCGTGACTTCCACTACTGCCTCGTTCTGGACATGGCTGTCACCAAAGGCACAGCTTGTCCAACTGGAGTATTTATGAACACGCTTATGTCACCATTTGGCAATCAGTTGTCAAGCTTGAGCGTGATCAAATATCAAAAGCAGGTGTCATGGAACATATGCCTTCACCGTCGAAAATCCTGTCTCATTTCAGAATAAATTATTAGCTGGTCATTATTTTAAGAGAAGCTAGCCAAACAAAAAATAATCGGAACAAGGGGAAATAGCAGTAATTCACAACTGACATGACTTTGAAAAGGGAGTGAAAGGGAGTGTTTTTGCAGGTTTTCCCCCTTTCTTAAAAAAGAAAACTTTTTTTCTTGTTTTTTTGTCCCATGGGGCTGGAGAGAGCTTGGAGAGGGGCTGGAGCGATAGCACAGCGGGTAGGGCGTTTGCCTTGCCTTGCAGCCAACGTGGTCAACCCAAATTCGATTCCTCCGCCCCTCTCGGAGAGCCCCGGCAAGCTACCGAGGATATCACACCAGCACGGCAAAGCCTGGCAAGCGACCTGTGAAGTATTCAATATGCCAAACACAGTAACAACAAGTCTCACAATGCAGACGTTACTGGGCCCACTCGAGCAAATCGAATGAACGATGGGAGGACAGTGTTTGTTTGACAGGGGCTGGAGAGATAGTACAACAGGTAGGGCACTTGCTTTGCACGCAGCCAACCTGGGTTCCAATCCCTGACATCCTATATGGTTCCTCCAAGCTCTGCCTGGAATGATCCTTGAGTGCAGAGCCAGGAATAAATTCTGAGCAACTGCTGGGTATGCCCCTCCCTCCAAACAAACAAAAAGCCTAAAATCAAAAACCTTTTATCCCGATACTATTATTACTGAGTCACTGGATTTCTACTTTTGCTTCTAATGTCCTCAAGCCCAGAGTATAGTTTGTATTATAAAGCTATTTCAGGTCAGAGCTATTAAATGTTTATGTGGGATAAGCAAGTGAAGGGAAGAAGGCAAGAGAAGAGGAAATAAATCTATTTCTTGTCAACTTCACTCTGTAAATAGTTTTTGACGTAGACTTCAGACCAACTGGATTTGAAAGCTGGTGCCTGAGGTTGATTGACAGGTGTGACTGTTCTTTGAGCTCTGAATTCCTTTACCGGAATGATCTCGTCAGAAATGTCCTTCAGGAACAGCCCCTTAGCAGTTAGGAAAGCAATCTCTTTTCCTAGGGGAAAATAGAACGGGGATATTTCCACTACAACCTCTAGATTAAATCATTAGATGAAGGGTATGCTAGCTTGGCAACCTACTGTGGGGTCTCCGGCAGACCCCCTCAAGCTCAGTGTGCCAGCAACCCAGCCCTAGGCAGGGGTGAACCTGGTCATTGCAACAATAACACCAAGGAGGGGACGCAATAAAACAGGCAATAAAAAATAATTAGATGATGGTATTATATTCGTTTTTTTCTGAAGTGCCTAGGGTCAGGGCGGGAGAGCTAGTACAGGGCTTAAGGCAAAAATGGCTGCCCCCAGCACCACGTGACTCCCTGCATCACAAAGAACAACCCTGGAGCACCCCAGCCCAACCCCCAGCATCCAGGGTATAACCCTGCCAAATGGAGCACCCTCTACCTCAGCGTCCCAGCTGTGCAAAGACTTCAGGCTAGGCTAAGGCATTGCTCCCTACTTATATAGGAAATATTGCAGAAAAGTTTCCTTTTGCCAGTGGAAAGATATAGTAAATGGGTTTCTACCCTTCTTAAAGTGTAGGCCGCAGGCAAATGTAGTTTGTAGAAAATTGAAACATTTAGAATTCATTTTCACTTGAGAGGCATTTGGTCCCAGAGGCTGAGAGCCAATTCTGCTGCATGCAGGGGGGCCCAGCTGCCCAGCTTCGGTGTCCTGACCACCTGGTAGCAACTCCCAGAGCACAGGGCCAAAGTAGCCCCCAAGCACCGTTCAATGTGCTACAACCCCTCTCAATCCTCTCTACCCTCCCCCCACCAACCGCATACACAAATTTGAGCTTGATGGTCAAAATAACAACCTCCTGTCTTCTGTGTTATTTTGTAACATTGAGATCTACAAATCTGTGGGGATTTGTAGAAGGCTGGAGTACCTGTCTGCATTATGGGTCACCTCACTGGAACCCCAATACTGCATGGCCTCCCAAGTGCCTCAGGGTGTAACATTGGAAGCCCTGGTGGGAAGGTTCCCAAAGTAGATGCTTTTTTTTTTTTTCTCTTTTTTGGGTCACACCCAGCGATGCACAAGGGCTACTTCTGGCTCTTGCACTCAGGAATTACTCCTGGCGGTGCTCAGAGGACCATATGAGATGCTGGGAATCAAACCGGGTCAGCTGCCTGCAAGGCAAATGCCCTAACCGCTGCGCTATTGCTCCAGCCCCAGTAGGTGCATTTTTTAAAAGATGTATTTTAAAGAAGAAAAGCACCAAAATTGTTAAAAGCCTTTTAAGATAGTACAGCAGGGCCTGGAATGATAACAGAGCAGTACGATGCTTTGCACATGGCTGACCTGGGTTCAATCTCTGGCAATCCATGTGTTCCTGAACAAGTACCCCCCTCCACCCCACCCACACCTCCTGCCCAATTCTGCCAGGGTGATCCCTGAGCTCAGATCCAGGAGTAAGCTCCAAGCACCGCTGGGTGTGGCCCTGTACCCCCTACCCCCACCCTTCCAAAAAAAAATCTTTAAAAAATGATTTTCAAGGTGGCCACTGCCTCAGAGATTATTGGAAAGCCAGGTATGAGCCAGCAGTGACGGGGCAACTGCAGTCTCATGAGAAGGGAGGGTGGTACTGGCTCGTCTTTCATGCCCTACCGAGGTCACGAGTTGCCCTCCACGAGCAGCTCTCTGGCACAGCCATAACACCAGACATACAGAAACCAATCTTGTAATTATCTGGCTCTTTGCAGAAATCCAAAATCATTATATGATTCTCATAACCAGCTATAGAAAACAAAGAATTTTACAATGCCTTTTCAGCAATTCTGATTGTTGGGGGGAAATTCTAAACAATAATGGTGCATCTTTTGTCAAAATAATGAACGTAATCAATGTAGAGAAAAGTTAAATAGAAATCATCTGCCTCACAGGCATTGGGAGGGGTGGGGGTATATTGGGGTTCTTGGTGGTGAAAAATGAGTACTGGTGAAGGGAAAGGTGTTTGATCATTGTATGACCGAGACTTATACCTGAAAGCTTAGTAACTTTTCCCACAGTGATTCAATAAATAAATAAGCACTGTAGCACTGTCCCCCTGTTGTTCATCGATAAATATAAGAAAAAATAAAATAAACCCAGATTGGAATATACAGTAACAAAATAGGAGACAAACACCCAAGAATAGCCGAGATCAGTACAGGAGACTCACTCCATGGCTTGGAGGCCAGCATCACATGCTAGGGGAAAAGGCAGCTCAGATAGAGAAAGGAGCACCAAATAAAGGGTGTTCGGAGAATCCTCCCAGGATGAGAGATGCATGCTGAAAGTAGACTCTAAACCGAACATGATTGCCATTCAATGCCTCTTTTGCAAACCACAGCACCCAAAAGGAGAGAGAAAACAAAAGGGAATGCCCCACCACAGGGGTGGGGTGGGATGGGGGTCATGGGGATGGGAGAGATACTGGGAGCATTGGAGGTGGAGAATGGGCACTGGTGGAGGGATGGGTACTCAATCATTGTATAACTGAACCCAAGCACAAAAATTGTAAGTCTACAACTTACCTCATGGTGTTTCACTAATAAAAATTTTAAAAATTAAAATTAAAATTAAAAGATAAATAAATCCACCAGGAAAATAAAATAAGCCCAGATTATTTAAAAAATAATTTTAACAAATTTTTATACAAAATTCTTCAGAATTCTTCAATTTAATTCAGGATAATTCATGAACACCTTAATCTCTTGGAATCCAGTTTTCTTTATAAAAAGGAGAAAATTAATTTGGTCCCAGCTAAAAAGGGTAATAATGAAAAGGGTAAAAGAGCAGTGCTGGCACGGATCCTGGGAGAAATGAACTCTCTCCTTCATTGTTGGTGGGAATGCCAACTGGCCCAGCCTTTTTGGAAGACAATATGGGCATTCCTTAAGAAACTGGAAATTGAGCTCCCGTTTGACCCCAGCAATACCACTTCTGGGACTATATCCAGGGGGCCCAAAAACACACAGCAGAAACACCATCTGCACTTCCATATTTTTGGAAGCACCATTCATAATGGCCAGAATATAGAAACAACCTGAGTGCCTGAGAACAGATGGCTGGATAAAGAACCTTGCTACACAATGGAATACTATGCAGCCCCCCAGGAAAAATTAAGTCATGAAGTTTGTTTGTAAGTGGATAGACATGGATAGTATCATGCTGAGTGAAATGAGTCAGAGGAGAGGGACAGACATAGAATGGCTGCATTTATTTGTGGGATCACTTGTATCACTTGTCACTTGTCATCCTATTGCTCATCGATTTGCTTGAGTGAGCACCAGTAATGTCTCCATTCATTTCTGTCGCGTGCTAGTGTAGACTAATGGTGTCTGCTCGCTCCAGGAACACGAAGAACGTCAAACCATTCATTCAGGGTCTTGACAAAGAAGTCCGACCATCTTATAGGTGGGGCGGCCAGGCGTTCTTTTGATGTCCCATGGAATCCAGTTGATAATGGCTCTAGTCCAGCTGTCGTCGCCAAATCACATTACATGTCCGGCCCATCTGATTTTTCGATGCCTTGGCAAACGAGGGAGCGTCCTTGATCCTCGATCGTCGATGGAGGTTGGAACTCCGGATTTCTTCTCTCACTTGAGTGAAACATGATACTCCAAGCATAGCTCTTTTATATAATATCATTTGTATGATATTTAAAAAACAGCATGAAACTAATATCTAAGACCAGGAAAAACAGGGACCAGGGGGACTGGTCAATGGTTGAAACCTTTTCATAAGTGTGTGTGTGTGTGGGTGGGGGGACCAGTTAGGATAGAGAAGGGAACAGTATGACAATAATAGTTGGAAATCATCACTCTGGATAAGAACTGAGTGTTGAAAGTAGGTAAAAGGATATACATGATAACCTCTCAGTATTTGTATTGCAAACCATAATTTGAAGGAGAAAGAGGAGAAAGAGAGAGAGAGAGAGAAGGAGGAGGAAGAGGAGGAGGAGGAGGAGGAGGAGGAGGAGGAGGAGGAGAAGAAGAAGAAGAAGAAGAAAGAAGAAGAAGAAGAAGAAGAGGCGGAGGAGGAGGGGGGAGGAGGAGGGAGGGGGGAGGAGGAGGAGGAGAAGAAGAAAGAAGAAGAAGAAGAAGAAGAAGAAGAAGAAGAAGAGGAGGAGGAGGAGGAGGGAGAGAGGAAGAGGAGGAGGGGGAGGAGGAGGAAGAGGAGGAAGAGGAGGAGGAGGAGAAGAAAGAAGAAGAAGAGAGAAGAAGAGTAGGAGGAGGGAGAGGAGGAGGAGGAGGAGAAGAAGAAGAAGAAGAAGAAGAAGAAGAAGAAGAAGAAGAAGAAGAAAAGAAGAAGAGGAAGAGGAGGAGGGAGAGGAGGAGGGAGGAGGAGGAGGAGGAGGAGAAGAAGAAGAAGAAGAAGAAGAAGAAGAAGAAGAAGAAGAAGAAGAAGAAGAAGAAGAAGAAGAGGCGAGGAGGAGGGGGGAGGAGGAGAGGGGGAGGAGGAGGAGGAGAAGAAGAAAGAAGAAGAAGAAGAAGAAGAAGAAGAAGAAGAAGAAGAAGAAGAAGAAGAAGAAGAAGAAGAGAGGAGAGAGGAGGAGGAGGAGGGAGAGGAGGAAGAGGAGGAGGGGGAGGAGGAGAAGAAGAGGAGAAGAGGAGGAGGAGGAGAAGAAAGAAGAAGAAGAGAAGAAGAAGAGTAGGAGGAGGGAGAGGAGGAGGAGGAGGAGGAGGAGAAGAGGAAGAAGAAGAAGAAGAAGAAGAAGAAGAAGAAGAAGAAGAAGAAGAAGAAGAAGAAGAAGAAAAGAAGAAGAGGAAGAGGAGGAGGGAGAGGAGGAGGAGGAGAAGAAGAAGAAGAAGAAGAAGAAGAAGAAGAAGAAGAAGAAGAAGAAGAAGAAGAAGAAGAAGAAAAGAAGAAGAGGAAGAGGAGGAGGAGAGGAGGAGGAGAGGAGGAGAAGAAGAAGAAGAAGAAGAAGAAGAAGAAGAAGAAGAAGAAGAAGAAGAAGAAGAAGAGAAGAAGAAGAGGAGGAGGAGGAGGAGGGAGAGGAGGAGGAGGAGGAGGAGAGAAGAAGAAGAAGAAGAGAAGAAGAAGAGAAGAAGAAGAAGAGAAGAAGAAGAAGAAGAAGAAGAAGAAGAAGAAGAAGAGAGGATCGAGGAGAGGAGGAGGAGGAGAAGAAGAAAAGAAACTGAGGACCATTGGTGGTAGGAAATGCACACTGGTGAAGTAGAGGTTTGTTGGAACATTGTATGACTGAAACCCAATCATGAACAACTTTGTAACTGTGTATCTCACAGTGATTTAATTTTTGAGAAAAGGATAATAATGAAACATCACTGAAAAAAGTTTTGTATCTCAGACATGGCAGAAGTGAGTCATTTTCCTTAGGGAGTTTTCGAGTGGGGGGAAGTTGGGAGAGGAGAGGGAGGGAGAGCCAGCTCACTCCTGAGCTGGACTGCGGGGCGTCAGTGGCTGCAGTGCACCTGGGCCTGGAGCGTGGACCAGTGGGGAGGAAGAATGTTTGATTTTTGGTGTTCAGTTCATTATGAACATAAAAACTAGTGTTAGACCCCTAGAATATATCATATGTAGAAATTAGGGTGGTTTTTTTTTTAATTAAAGCCATCTTACAAAGCAAAATTTAAAATGAAAGTATTTTCTGGAGAATTCTCTTGTTTTGAGGATAAGAGAACTTTCCTAGCTCAGACCTCAAAACAAAATCAATAAAAAGGAAATTGCTGATGGTATTACTTTTGTTAAAATTACGACTTTTTTTTTCTTTTTGGGTCACACCGGCGATGCTCAGGGTTTCCTCCTGGCTCTGCACTCAGGAATTACTCCTGGCGGTGCTCAGGGGACCATATGGGATGCTGGGAATGGAACGTGGGTCAGCCGCGTGCAAGGCAAACACCCTACCCGCTGTGCTATTGTTCCAGCCCCTAAAATTACTACTTTTAGGGCCTGGGTGAGGCTAAACTGTAGTACGAAGGTAGGGTGCTTGCCTTGCACGCGGCCGACCCAGGTTCGATTCCTGGCATCCCATGTGGCCCCCTGAGCACTAGGAATAATTTCTGAGTGCAGGTCCAGGAGTAACCCTAGAGCAGAGCCAGGTAGGTGACTCCAAAACAAACAAACAAACAAACAAAAAAGTCTTTTAGGATCTCTTCATCAACTATTATCATGAGGAGAGCTGGGCATTTACATGTGGCTGATCACACGTGACTTGGTCCCTGAGCACCACCAGGAGTTATCCCTGAGCACAGACTAGTGTGCTCCCCCCCACCCCCAAATAAAAAAACCCATAAGATACCTTGAGAAAATACTTTAGGGAGGAAATATTGGCACACCTATAACAGCATTTTAGTACCCAGAGCGAGTTCTCATCATATTGACCCAAACAATTCTTTGTGGTGGCAACTGTCCTGTGCATTGTGGGATATTCATTTTTGTTGTTGTTGTCATTTTGTTGTTGTTGCCTGAGCTCCTAGGCTGGAGTGATAGCACAGCGGTTGGGCGTTTGCCTTGCATGTGGCCAACTGGCCGACCCGGGTTCTATTCCTCCGCCCCTCTCGGAGAGCCCGGCAAGCTACCGAGAGTATCTCGCCCGCACGACAAAGCCTGGCAAGCTCCCCGTGGCGTATTCGATATGCCAAACACAGTAACAACAAGTCTCACAATGGTGACGTTACTGGGCCTGTTAGAGCAAATCGATGAACAACAGGAGGGCAGTGACAGTGACAGTGCCTGAACAACTCGCTAGCTCTGTGGTCAGGGATCACTCCTGTCAGGGCTCAGGGGCCCATATGTAGTGCTGGAGATTGAACCTGCTTCTGTTGTGTGCAAGGCAAATGCCTTACCTGCTCAACCATCTCTCCAACCCCAACAATGGTAAAAAAAAAAAATAATACCTCACTTAATATTGGTCAGACTGTATAGTGTAAACACAACTGCCTTGGAAAGTAATTTACAATCAGTCATTAAAATCGAAGCATGTGGGCACTGGTGAGAGAAAACATAACATGCTTAGCCTACAGGGTGCTTGGGTTCAATTCCTGGCGCTACACGATCCCTCCCTCAAGTGAGGCCTAGGGTTGCCCAAAGCACCCCCTGAGCACAGAGTAACCCCTGAGCATCTTCAGATGTGGCATTCCCCCCCTCCAAATTTGAATAGGTGCACACCTCCCTCAGAACCAGCCATGGCTGTCTTCTATAGTAGCCTAGGAAAAGTCCATCTTTTTACCAGGAAATATATACAAGACGGTGCACTCTCTGTTTCATTTTGGCTTTTCTCCTTTGTGGGGAAGGGGTCATAGAGGCAAGTGCTGGAGGCAGGGTTACTCTAGTCTCTGCTCTGGGGTCACTCTAAGGAGTACTCGAGGACCCTAAGGTGCTGGCCATCAAACCAGACTGTCAGCAAGCAAAGTCTGCCCTGGGTCTGCGGAACTCTCTCTCGGGCCCCAGGCAGACACTTTCAACAGCAGGCAGAACAGGAAAACATATCAACAGTCAAGGTGATACATTTTTGTGTAACCACTCAGCGGGATATATTACATAGTAGTGAAAGTGAATGGATTACAAGTGTCCTGGTGAATCTCAGAAGCACGTGCCCTGTGGTGAAAAGCAAACCACGGAATGTTTTGTATATGTACATGGACAAAGGTGGTAAGTGTATGCTCACAATTCCTTAGCAATGTGCCCTCTCTGGAGACAGCCTACGCTAAACTACCATTGAAAAGGCAAAAATACATGGGAAGAAGTTTGGAGCATGCATTGACTTTCTAAATAATGGATTAACTGGACATCAGCCCATCTAGCTAACAAGATGCTACAAGTTTTTGCACAAAATGAAAGGTTTTCTTTGTTGGCTTGGGGGCCACACCCCTAGGGACACAGGGAGAGACACCTCCTTGCCAAGCAAGGGCTCAGTTATCAAGCAGGTTCCCTCACCAGGGCAGACCAGAGCATTTAAAGTTCGTCTTTGTGGGGAGGTTGAAACTGCAGTTAGGTTGGGAGTTGTCTCAGCGTGGGGTTTGGTATAATTGACTTCTTTTGGCTGCCAGAGTGCAAGGACAGCTGATAGGGCGCTCGGAGACCTGGTACAGCCGATAGAGCATTTGGAGAGACAGTACAGCAGGTCGGGCATTTGCCTTGCAGATAGCCTGGCATTGGGACCCTCCACCACAAATGGTTCCCTGAGCCCTACTAGGAATGACCTCTGAGTACTGCTGTGTGTGCCCCTTCCCACAAAAGAAGAAAATTTGCACATAGTACTCTCTTCTCTCCCTTCCTTCCTTCCTTCCTTCCTTCCTTCCTTCCTTCCTTCCTTCCTTCCCTCCCTCCCTCCCTCCTTCCCTCCCTTCTTCCTTTCCTCCCTTCCTTCCTTCTTTCTTTCCTCCCTTCCTCCCTCCCTCCCTCCCTCCATCCCTTCCTTCCACCTCCCCTCCTTTCCTTCCTTTCTTTCCTCCCTTCCTCTCTCCCTCCCTCCCTCCCTCTCTCCCTCCCTTCCTTCCTCCTTCCCTCCTCCTTCCCTCCCTCCCTCCTTCTTTCTTTCCTCCCTTCCTCTCTCCCTCTCTCCCTCCCTCCCTCCTTTCCTCCCTCCCTTCATTCCTTCCTCCCTCCATTCCTCCCTCCCTCCCTCCCTCCCTCCCTCCCTCCCTCCCTTCCTTCCTTTCTTCCTTCCTTTCTATCTTGCTTTCTTCTTTAAAATCAATCTATCGGGGCTGGAGCAATAGCACAGTGGGTAGGGCATTTGCCTTGCACACAGCTGACCCGGGTTTGATTCCCAGCATCCCATATGGTCCCCTGAGCACCGCCAGGAGTAACCCCTGTGCATCGCCGGGTGTGACCCAAAAAGCAAAAAAAAAAAAATCAATCTATTTCTTACAATAAAATTTTTGAGGCACAATTGCAAACCACAGCCACCACTCAGATTCTCCAGGGTTTGCTGAACCTCTGGTTTAACTTAGCTGATCTGCTCTTCCTTTTCTTTTCTTTTAATTTAATTTTATTTTTATAAAGTAGCTCACAATATTTGATTACATTTAATATTTGAACACCAATCCCACCATCATTACATCTCCCCACCATCATATTTTGGATGTTTCCATCCTGAAACCCAACTCCTGCCCCCAAAGCAGAACTGAAATAATTTATTTTGTATTGTCTGTTATGAATAAACTGCTGAAAATGCTCCAAGAAACTTTCCTTAGGGGAGAGTGTGAAGATTGTTGTATTTCACCCAGGGACCATTAAGCCCTTCTATAAGAGATTACTATCTTGTCAAAGGTTGAGCCTGTGTGCTTATATATGTGTGTGTATATATATGTCTATATCTGTAAAAATATATTTCCCGCTAAGATTGGTTGCCTTCTCCTTTATTTATTTATTTTTTTCTTTTTGGGTCACACCTGGCCATGCACAGGGGTTACTCCTGGCTCATGCACTCAGGAATTACTCCTGGCGATGCTCAGGGGATCATATGGGATGCTGGGAATCGAACCCGAGTTGACCACGTGCAAGGCAAACGCCCTACCTTCTGTACTATCACTCCAGCCCCTGCCTTCTCCTTTAAACCTCGTTAAATGTGGTGCGATACTCTTGGAATATGAGTGGTGTGAGGAATGAGATGTCACGTGGTCCAGGAATAGGTTCACTCCTGGGTGAGGCTCGGCCTGAGTGTGTGGAGAGCGGCCCTGAGCATGGTGGTCGTTGATTTCTGGAGTTTTTTGACTGCCAGAGCTGGTTCTGTGGGGTCAGGGAGGGTCCTCACCAACCCTGCTCCTGGGTGCCCCCTAACAAACCGCCTGGCGCATGGCTATGACCGGTCATTTTAAGCTCTTTTCTGAGAGAGAAGAATTAAGAGTCTCTGGATCATGGCCATGGATAAGGTTATCTGGCTCTGCTGTTTCTTTTCAGGAAAAAGATTACTCAACACCTGCCCCTTGCAAAAGTGCCTTCTTTAAGCCAAAGGTCCTGCATTCGCACTCGAGGCTACTAACTCCCTTCCCCCAGCCTTCCCCTGGGGAAAAACTGATTTAGATCGGGACTTCAGGTTCCTATTTGCTCACTCTCCTCCTTCCTCAAACGTGGAAGTCCGTCCAGGGAGATCGTTTGGTGGTTTGGTGGATGACTGTGATGTTTGTAGAGTAACTCCCAGTGTTTGGACTTCAGCTTGGACCCAGGGCCCCGAACACCGGAACCCTTCCGAGAGCCCAGAGAAGGAGCAGCTTTTTGAAACCTGGCAGCTGGCCCGGTGAGTCTCCACTTTCCCAGAAGTGCTAATCCCAGTGCATAGATGTTCATCTGTCACGGATTCGCTGCTGAAAGACAATGAAAGGCTGTGACAACTCAGACAAGGAAGTCCGAAGGATTTTGCTGGGTAGGTGTTGCTCTAGCAGATTCGGGGTGGGAAAGTTTACAGCTGTGGGGCTTGGCACTAGCTCAAAGGGCTAGACAGCACTCTCTGCTCAGTGGGGTGTCCGAGGAGTCAGAGAGGCCCCTGCAAACCCACCCAGGCACTGCACTGTCTCCCAGCCTCAAGCCTGGTTATCTAGTTGGAAGTGACCTGTTAGTGACCTAAAAAAATTCAGGGGCTGGAGAGATAGCACAGCGGGTAGGGTGTTTGCCTTGCACATGGCCAACCCAGGTTCGATTCCCAGCATCCCATATGGTCCCCTGAGCACCGCCAGGAGTAACTCCTGAGTGCAGAGCCAGGAGTAACCCCTGTGCATTGCCAGGTGTGACCCAAAAAGCAAAATAAATAAATAAATAAAAAATTCAACCCCATCACAGCTATAGAGGACAGTAAAATCTCAGCATTCATGGCCTACACTGGTGTCTTTATTCTTGGCTTTGTTTGTGATGTTCCTTTATTCAAATAGAGTCTGGACAAAGTTCCCAGGGCTGGAGTCGTTAACCAGTGACAGGGCATTGGACCTCCACAGTGTAGGATACTCAAAGTGAGATTTTTGGACGTTTTTAGGAAGCATTAGGAATCTGGGGGAAGTTTTGTGAAGGGCTAAACAAGATCAGCATTGTGGCAATCCGACAGACTGAGTCCCACCCCCTCCCCACTCCACCCCACCCCCTCCCAGTACCGTTGCAGTGACCTGGGGATCTTTGCGTGAAGGCACCAACTTGTGAGATCAATGCAGGGGAAAGAAAGGCAGGAACGCAGAGAGAGGGAGTTCAAGGCTGAGTTCAGTCTTGCTGGGTGTCTTGGGTGGAAGCAGATCCCACTGGTATTGGCAGCTTCTCCTCTTGGTCAACGCACTTTGCAGGTCCCACACCTGGACAGGAGGTTCTATTCTCTGATATTTTATTTTTGTCTGGGTAGTGAGGAGGGCTGGAGAGATAGCACAGCAGGTAGGGCATTTGCCTTGCACGCGGCCGACCCGGGTTCAATTCCTCCCCCCCCCTTGGAGAGCCCGGCAAGCTACCAAGAGTATCCCGCCCGCACAGCGAAGCCTGGCAAGCTCCCTGTGGCATATTCGATATACCAAAAACAGTAACAGCAAGTTTCACAATGAAGACATTACTGGTGCCCGCTTGAGCAAATTGATGAACAACAGGAGGACAGTGCTACAGTGCTACAGTGAGGAGGACCGATAAAGTCACTTCCCAAGGAGACTCAGGGACAATCTTTGTTCTTTGAATAATTCCAAATCAGAGGGTGGGAGAAAATGGGAAATGCTGGGAAGTTAAGTATTGGAGGAAACCAGACGAATTGAGGACTGAGTCTACCTTACAGGTAAATAACCAAGTCTCAAAAAGAAGTAACACTATATTACTTCTTTGACAGGACCAGAAAGTAAAAATCTACTGCCTATGTAAATTTCTTTTTACTGCCTACGTACTTTTTTTGCTGCAAACATAAATTTTCTCTCTGTAATTATGTTCGTATTTCACTCAAAGATAATCACATAAAGAAACTATGGTACATCTACACAATGGAATACTACACAGCTGTTAGACTTGGAGAGTATCATGCTAAGTGAAATGAGTCGGAGAGTGACAGATGTAGAATGACTGCATTCATTTGTGGGATACGGAAAAAAAACCAGTATGAGACTACTATCCAAGGCCAGGGAAAATGGGCCAGGAGGACTGGTCAGTGGTGGGTTTATGGTGTGGGAGATGGAGGGTGGTTAATATAGAGGAGGGTTCATTATGACAATACTAGTTGTTAATGGTCACTCTGGACAAGAACCGAGTGTTGAAAGCAGTACAGGGATGATAACATTTCAGCATCTGTGTCACAAACCATAATGCCTAAAATGAGAGAGAGAGAGAGAGAGAGAGAGAGAGAGAGAGAGAAGAGAAGCAGGGGTGTGGGGTGGCTTGAAGGGGTGAGAGGGAATCTGGGGACACTGGTCCTGGGAAATTACACTGGTGGAGGGATGGGTGTTGGAACACTGTATGACTGAAACACAATCATGAACAATTTTGTAATCATCTATCTCACAGTGATTCAATAAAAATAAAAAGATTTCAAAAAGATAATCGCAGTGAACTAGTTTATTCGCCTAAAAGTGGGCCCGATTATTGATGTACATGATTATTAATGTACACTATTTTGGGCAGTGCAGGGAATTGAAGTTCAGGTCACCAGACACACATTCTACCACTTCGCCAGAGCCCAGGCCCTGCAAACGAGCCATTGTTTTTGTTTGTTTAGGGGCTACACCCAGCTGACCCCTTGGGGTGGGGGACTATATACCCGTCTGTGCTGAGGGTTGCGCAGGGGCCCAGGGGTGTAGTGGGGTGAGGGACCATGCTGGTGTGGGGGTTGAGCCCACACCTCCCACACACAGAGCCTGTGCACAGCCCTTTGAACTGTTTCCTGGCCCTGTGGGACAAGACTGACTTAAGCAATCAAGAACTGATGATAAAGGCATGACAAGAATCGAAGGAAGCTGTTTCCATAAAACCCAAAGTCTTGGGGGCTGGAGCAATAGCACAGCGGGTAGGGCATTTGCCTTGCACCTGGCCGACCAGGGTTCCATTCCCAGGATCCCATGTGGTTCCCCAAGTACCGCCAGGAATAATTCCTGAGTGCAGAGCCAGGAGTAACCCCTGTGCATCTCCGGGTGTGACCCAAAGAATGAGAGAGAGAGAGAGAAAAAAACCCAAAGTCTTGGCTTTCTAGGAAGACGACTTGAAAGGAAGGAAGGCGTCCAGCGAGAACTCAGCATGGTAGAGTCTGGCTCTGACTGTGTTAAGTCCCGAGTTCGATCCCTGATCCCACCCAGCCAGAGCATCAAGCCGTCACCTGCCCTTTCCTGGCTGAGTATCATGGGGAGAAACCCCCAGACCCTGGATTCCCCAGTGGGGAAGTCCCATCCTCTCCCCAAAAGGGAAAGAGCTGGAATATGGCCTGGCACGTGCGAGACCTTGAGTATAACCCCCAACACAGTGGGGTCTTCTCCCTACCTTGTTCGGGCTATCCCAGGGACCCCCAGTACTGAGACCCTAAGCACTGCTGAGCCGAGCACTATGAACAATCTGGCCTCCTTCCCTGGCTGAGAATTCCTGGGAGTGACCCCCGGGTTCCCCTGTACTGCTAGGTGTGGCCTCCATAAAAAAAAAAATCAAAGGTAAAGAAAAACTTTGCCCAGTACTTTATCAAAAGCAGGTCAAAGATCCAACAAACAGCACCTCTAACCATTGGAAGTCAAAGTTTCAATTTACATTAGCACACGATGGACAATGAGGAGAACTCTACGATGAAACAAATGAAAAACGTTGTCATTCCTTTTTGTGCAGATCATGGGCCAGGGATGCGGCTGGCTCCGTGTTTGGTTACTTGAAAGGAGACCCGGATTCGGTCCCCAGCACCACGAGAAATGAGGGTAGGAGGGATGCTATGCAGGGATGTCAAAAATCCAAATTTCAGAGTAGGTACAAGCACTTAAAATGTCTGTATTGTAAAATATTTTCCCTTTTGTCTCCTAATTTTTTGGGGAAGACTAATGTGCCATGGTCAGGGCCTCCTACAGAGGACAGCCATCAAGACTGGGGAGTAAAAGCTAGAATGGAATCACGGGACAGGATTGGGGTGACAGGCTCTTCCTTTTTTTTTTTTTTTTTTTTTTGCTGTTTGGGTCACACACAGTGATGCTCAGGAGTTACTCCTGGCACTGCACTCAGGAATTACTCCTGGCGGTGCTCAGGGGACCCTATGGGATGCCGGAATTTGAACTCGGGTCAGCCGCATGCAAGGCAAACACCCTACCCGCTAGACTATCGCTCTGGCCCCAACAGGCTCTTCCTTATGTGAGTCCTTGGGTGGGTCCTCAATCTCCGACCACAGTACAGGGGGTGGGCCTAGTCACCCAGGGACACTGCTGGCATGGCGCCAGAAATGATGGAAAAAATTAGACTGGGCCCCAGAAAACACACATAGAAGCTTGCATAGGACTGAGAGAAGTACTGAGACAAAAATTCCACTTGGGACCCGAGCCAAAGAACAGTGGGTGAGGCGCTTGCCTCACAGGCAATTGACCTGGATTCAATTCTCAGCATCCCTTAGCCACCCCCCCCCCCCACCCCCAGGCCCACTAGGAGTAAGCCCTGAGTGCTGGCCGGGTGTGGCCCCCAAATAAAAAAAAGAAACAATTAAAACTAAAGTTAATAACGTAGAACATATCAACATGTGTGATGGTCCCAGGCTTAGGGAAGTGCCTGGGTTTAGAGACCCATATGTGAATTTTCTTGGACCAGCAACTCTAACGAGATAAAGGCTGTGGGTTGGAGAGAATAGTACAGAGCTTAAGGCACTTGCTTTGCATGTAGCTGCCCCCAGCTTGGTCCCTGCTACCTGGTACGAGTGACTCCTGAGCACTGCCAGGTGTGGCCCAAACCTATCCCTTCCCAAAGAAGACAGGGCGATTACAAAGGGCTCCTGAAGTGTATGCAGGTTCGTTGAGTACCAGTGTAGGATCTGGGACTCCACCACTGGGGGGCAACTCCAGCACTAAACACTGCTGGGGGTGGGGGCCAAATGAACCCCCTCCCCCAGAAAAAAAGGAAAGATAAAAAAAAGTAAAGTAAACTTAATACAAGAGTAACAAAAAAAAGGGGGGGGGGGCTGGAGCAATAGCACAGTGGGTAGGGTGTTTGCCTTGCACGCAGCCGACCCGGGTTCGATTCTCAGCATTCCATATGGTCCCCCGAGCACTGCCAGGAGCAATTCCTGAGTGCATGATCCAGGAGTAACCCCTGTGCATCGCCGAGTGTGACCCAAACAGAAAAAAAAAAAGAGTAATTAGGGGCCAGAGTGATAGTATCGTGGGTAGGGTGTTTACCTTGCATGTGGCCAACCTGGGTTCCATCCTTAACTCTACATTTAATCCCTCAAGCCCACCAGGAATAATCCCTGAGCTCAGCTCCAGGAGTAAGCCCTGAGTATTGCTGGATACACCTCCCCACACCCCCTGAAAAAAAATAAATGAAAAGAAAAAAAAATAGCAAAGCGGAAAGCTCACTCATTGATGCAGACTCTGAAAATGAAGCTGTGAGTTAGAGACTGGATTCATATGTTGACTTCTAGCCCCTGATGCCATTGGGTCTGAGTACGGTTCAAAGAACAAATGGGAGACACTACTTCAATGGGACTGGTCTCTTCTTTGGTTCATTTGAGGACTTGGGGCCATACATGGTGGCACTCAGGGCCCATTCCCAGCTAGGAATGCAGGGGCCCCTCCTGGCACTGCTCAGGGACCACATATCCTCCTGGTGCCCAGAATCAAACCCGGCCCACGGCATGCAAACATCTTCCAGCCCATTTAGCCCAAGGACTCAAAACCTGCTTTCCTCTTAAGAAGGGATCCGGGGGTGAGGGGGCTGGAGTGATAGTATAATGGGTAGGGCATTTGCCTTGCACGCGGCCGACCCGGTTCGATTCCCAGCATCCCATATGTTCCCCCGAGCACCGCCAGGAATAATTCCTGAGTACATAGTCAGGAGTAACCCCTGGCGCCAATGGAGAGGTGATGCCACACCTTGACCGTGAACTTTACAGCTGCTTTTTTTTTCTTTTTGGGTCACACCCGGCAATGCTCAGGGGTTGCTCCTGGCCCTGCACTCAGGAATTACTCCTGGCAGTGCTCAGGGGACCATATGGGATGATGGGAATTGAACCCGGGTCGGCTGGGTGCAAGGCAAACGCCCTACCCGCTGTGCTATTGCTCCAGCCCCCTGAACCTTACAACTATGGGAATATAAATTCCCATAAAGAAATGTATGTGTAGCTACTCGACGAACCTGTTGTGAATTCAATGATTTATTGAACCTGGAATCTGCCTCTTTATTGTGTTATATTATGGCTAGATATTAGGGCATAAACTCTTGTCCTTAAATGCCTTCAGGTTTAGTGAGACAGACGTGGGGGCTTGGGGATGTGGAGTAGAGGAACGATTCTACAAACACACAGAACTAGAGAAACGCTCTAGGCTCACATCCTTCTGTTTACCTAATAGGGGAAAAATATCAAGGTCTATATGTTTGGATATTTTATTTCTTCAGTTTGGGGGCCACACCCAGTAGTGCTCAGGGGCTACTCCATGCTTAGTACTTGAGGGCTTCAGGGGCCATAGGATGGAACTTTGGACTCCTATATGCAAAACATGTGCTCTAGCTCTTTGTTTTTGGAAGGGGGGGGACACACTCAGTGCTTAGTCCTGGCTCTGCACTCAGCGACCATTTTTAGCAGAACTCGGGGGAGTTTATGTGTATTCGTTTGATTTTTGCTTTTTGAATCACGCCCAGTGATGAGCAGGAGTTACTCCTGGCTCGGCAGTCAGGAATTACTCCTGTCAGTGCTCAGGAAACCATATGGGATGCCGGCGATTTAATTTGGGTTGACCGTGTGCAAGGCAAACATCCTCCCCACTGTCCTATCACTCCAGGTCCCGCTGGCGATGCAACCAGGACTCAAGCAAGCAGAGCAAGTACTCTGACCCTTTGAGCCATCTCCTGGCCACAAGGAAAAAAAAAAAGGCACCTGGTTAAATTATCATTGTTTTAGCAAAGGCTTTTATTTTTTCTTTAAAAAAAAATCTTCTCTAAAAAAATCTTTCTAAATAAAAAGATTTTATTGAATCACTGTGAGATAGACCCTTACAAAGCTGTTCATGATTAGGTTTCAGTCTAACACCATCTCTCCATCAGTTACATTTCCCAGCACCGTGTTCCCAAGTGCCCTTCCATCACCTCCACTAGCCTGCCTCTATGGCAGGTGCACTCTCTCTCTCTCTCTCTCTCTCTCTCTCTCTCTCTCCCTCTTTCCCTCTCTGTCTTTCTCTCTGTCTCCCTCTCTCCCTCTCTTTCTCTCTCTCTCTCTCCTTTCGGGCATTGTGGTTTGCAATACAGAAACAGTAAAGTTATCAGGAATATCCCTTTACCTACTTTGAACACTCAGTTCTTGTCCAGCGTGATCATTCCCAACTATTATTGTCATACTGGCCTCTTCTCTATTTACCTACCTTTCGCCCCCCCCCCCAACACACACACTTCTGGTTGATTCTAACCATTGGCCAGTCCTTCGAGGTCCTGATTTAACCTCGTCATGGACTATCCTTCTACTATATATTTTTTTTATATCCCACAAATGAGTGCAATCATTCTATGTCAGTCCCTTTCCTTCTGACTCATTTCACTCAGCATAATACTCTCCATGTCCATTCATTTATAGGCAAATTTCATGACTTCATTTTTCCTGACAGCTGCATAGTATTCCATTGTGTAGATGTACCATGGCAACACTATTCACAATAGCCAGAATCTGGAAACAACCTGAGTGCCTGAGAACAGACAAATGGATAAAACAAAGGCTTTTTTTTCTTTTCTTTTTGGGTCACACCTGGCGTTGCACAGGGGTTACTCCTGGCTCATGCACTCAGGAATTACCCCTGGCGGTGCTCAGGGGACCCTATGGGATGCTGGGAATCGAACCCGGGTTGGCCGCGTACAAGGCAAACGCCCTACCCACTGTGCTATCACTCCAGTCCCCAAGCAAAGGGTTTTTAATTTCAATTTGCAAGTATGAGAAGAAACCAGCACCAAGCATGTCTAAATAAAAAGTGCTAGGGAGGGCGATTTATTTTGTGAAAGCCACAGAGTGATCTTGTGGTGGCTCAGCTGGGCCACATGAGTAAGGAAGAAATCAGTCTTTGGAGAATCAAGAATAAAAAGTGCTTCTCTCTCTGACCATGCTACATGTGGTTTCTGGTCTCGCATCCCTCTGTGTCCCTTCTCTCGCTCTCTGTAAGTGTTTGCTTCTCTGTGGACTGCAAACTGACATCAGGGCCTGAGTCCATCACCCCTCCCCAGCTCCAGCCCCACGAACCACCTGGTGACTTCCTGCTGCGGGTCCGGGTTCTAGAAGAGCCTAGAGGCCCGCTGAGACCAGGTACCCAGCCCTTGTGCTACTGGCGGCTCACAAAGCCATGCACATTGGGACCCTGGAGCAGGAGGAAGGGGGCTTCCCTCTCCAGGAAGGAGGCCTGGCCTCCACAGAGAGCCCAGCAGGTCTTTAGACAAGCAGCCAGGTTGCAACTCAGAGCACTTGGGTGAAGGAAAATACATTTTATCCACTTCTGGTGAGTGTGTTTGTAGGGCTTGAAACATGGGGTTTTAGGGCTGCAGCAGGGTCAGCCGTGGTATAAAGGTCATGCCAAGGCCCCAGCCCCGCCCTCTGCATAACGTTAGAATCTGTGGTGTTGTGAATCAGGTTCTTAAATTCTAGTTTGCAACCAGGTTGGCAAACGAATTGTTTAGGCTTATATTCCGTTAACTTAAATTTTAAGGTCGTAGGATGTCAGGGCAAGCTACCGAGAATATTAGATATGCCAGACACAGTAACAACAAAGTCTCCAATGGAGACGTTACTGGGCCCGCTCGAGCAAATCGACGATCAACGGGAGGGCCTTTGCCTTTACCCTTTACCTATCCTTTTTTAAATCACTGTATCACTGTCATCCTGTTGTTCGTCGATTGCCTTGAGCAGGACCCAGTAACGTCTCCTTCGTCCTAGCCCTGAGATTTTAAAAAGTGCCACATTCGAGGCTCTTTCAGGGTCAGGAGAATGAGACCCATCATTGTTACTGGTTTTTGGCATATTGAATACACCACGGGGAGTTTGCCAGAGTCGGCCGTGTGAACAGGATGCTTTTGGTAGCCTGCCAGGTTCTCCAGAGTAAGAACTAGATAAAAAGATGTCACACAGACTCTAATGTGAATGCGAATGCCCCGGTGAGGACAGCCAGGCGCGGAGGCAGGAAACTCTGCGCTGTTCTCTTCCCTGGGAGCAGGGTTTTATTGACTCTGGGTCTTGGCCATTGATGGGATTACACCGGGGCAGTTGGTGGGTGTAATGCCTACATACTGGAAGATGGGGGATCTGGGTGGAGGAGGCCCCAGCCCCAATCTGAGCAGGCTTGGAGATCTATGCCCCAGGTCCCTCACACCTGGGTTCCTCTGCCGGTTCCTTATTTATTTTTAAATAAAGTAATTTTATTAATTAAAAAATTGGACCACAATGAGATACACAGTTGTTCATGATTGGTTTTCAGTCATATGATGTTCCAACACTCATCCCTTCACCAGTGAACATTTCTCACCACCAGTGTCCCGAGTTTCCCTCCTGCCACCCCCACCTCTATGGCAGACACTTTACCTCTCTGTCTCTCTCTCTGTCTCTCTCTGTCTCTCTGTCTGTTTGTCTGTCTCTCTCTCTCTTTCTCTCTCTCTCTCCCTCTCTCTCTCTCTCCCCCCTTTCCTTTTGGGCATTATGGTTTGCAATATAGGTACTGAAAGATTATTCACGTATATCCTTTTTTTTTTTAAAGATGTGATCAAGTTAGGAATCAATAAGCCTTTGTTTTGATTTGTTGCTATTGTTGTTGCTTTTTAGTATTCGGAGAAAAGAGCTTGCTTCAGGATGGGTGATATTGAAGTGAAGATTACTCTATTTCTGCAGGGATGACCTCTTTTCTGGGAACGCTATTGTCTTGTGGGCAAGGAGGAAACTTGGTTTCCCCACCAGACCCTTGCTCTCCCTGCATTGCAAAGCTCCAGGTCTTTCTAGATTTCTCCCAACCCTTTTCACTGTTTCCTTCTCTTGGCCACTGGGAGCTTATTTGTGTGCTGATGCCCTCACTAAGAGCTGACAGTGGACACTTCCCTTAGGAAGGAGCCCTCCTCAGAGACTCCCAGCCAGCAACCCTGACAAGGATCACGCTCAGTCTCCCTGCTGCTGTTGCTCTGCCTGGGGAGGCAGCTGAAAGCCCTTTTCCGTAGCCATTGCAGCTGTGAGTCCTTCCCTGACAAGCACTGTACATGAATTCTCACCTCAGATATGCTTCAGGAAGTCCTAGGTAGACAGTCAACTTAATGGAATTTTATCCTTTCTAATATCAATCCTCTGTAGCTTTGATAATATTGTTGGAAACTTTGGAGAGGGAGAGAAATAAGGAGTCCCCACCTCCCCCCACACACTCTTAAGAGAATAGAGAATTTCCCTCTTGAGAAGTTATTGAGCAGGTTGAATAAATTTTGTTTCACCTCTGGAAATGTGGGAGATCTGGAGAACAAAGGAGGAGAGCAAGAGGAAGTATACAGGGAGGAAAGGGCTGACTGTGATAGGCAGAGCGGAAATCACAGGGTTGGTGGGAGCCGGTGTTGGTGAAGCCGGAGAGGGCTATTTAGAGCAAAGGAACTAGAGTGGCGACCTGCACACGTGGCGTGATACGACTTTCAAACCAGGTCTAAGTGCACCGCGCAAAACCCTGTCAAATGCGTTCCCTGGCGCGGTCTGGGGCTGCAGTCTTGACCGCGGCCACAAGGCGGCGCTCTGACCACACTCACTTGAGCACTCCCAGCGCGCTTTCGGGTTGTCGCGCGCCCGCTCAGTTCTTTAAGGCTCTAACTAGAGGTCTGTCACCCTCCAGCCACAGCCAGCCAGCCTGTTATTAGTGCCAAGCCGTCCTCCTGGAGCAATGACAGTGTACATTTCAGCAATGGCAGAAAGGGGACAAATACAGCTGTTGTGCATTTTAGAATAATTGCTACAGGCATTTTGGAGACTGCTCATAATAACAGCACTTATACACGCGATACGATATTTCACTTTTCCATTTTATTCCAACTCGCCCCCCCCCCTTCCCAGCCCCACCCCCTGCACTTTGTATCATGAACTTGTTCATCTACCACACTCATGTGAATCTGGAATTCTCTGCCTCCCATTTTATATGATGAGGCTGCGGAGTGTGGTGGGGAGGGGGAGAGGGAAGGGGAAGGGACCTTGGAAAAACACTTTGCTGCCTTTTTTTTTTTTTAATCCTTGTCCCTCCCTCCTTTTCACATGCAATGCCTCCTTCTGCCAACTTTTTTTCTCCCTTGGCTAGTTAACTCTCTCTGTAGGCACAGATGTCCACTTTAGAAAGTTTCTCTTTATCTCACCCTAAATAAATCTGGCCTCTGTTTCTAACCTTTGTTTTCCCTGGTTTACTCAGATGTTGGCATTGGATGGTAGACACTCCTTCCCACCTCCACCCCAAGCTCTTCGATGCTGCAATGCCCAGTTTCTACCTCTACTGACTCAATGAATTCAATAAATAAGCATAAGGGGTGGGGGCGGCTGGAGTGATAGCACAGCGGGTAGGGCGTTTGCCTTGCAACCTGGCCGACCCAGGTTTGATTCCCAGCATCCCATATGGTCCCCCGAGCACCATCAGAAGTAATTCCTGAGTGCAAAGCCAGGAGTAACCTCTCTGTGCAACGCCGGGTGTGACCCAAAAATTAAAAAAAAACGCATAAGGGGGCCCCAGTGAGATCTCTACCAGTTAGGGCGCATGCCTTGTATGGCCAATCCTGGTGTGACTTCTCAGCTGTATGAGGGGTACTGCCTTGGGTGTCACACTGAACCCCCTTACACAGGTAGTGATCGGTGATCCCCAGGAAGGCACTCTGAGCCTCCTGAGAACTGCTTGAACCCCCAACCCCCACTGTCCACTGTCCTCCCATTGTTCATCGATTTGCTCGACCGGGCCCAGTAACGTCTCCATTTTGAGACTTGTTACTGTGTTTGGCATATTGAATACGTCACGGGGAGCTTGCCAGGCTCTGCCATGCAGCCGAGATACTCTCGGTAACTTTCCAGGCTCTCCGAGAGGGGCGAAGGAATCAAACCCGGCTCGGCCGGGCTGGCTGCGTGCAAGGCGAACACCCTACCACTGTGCTATCGCTTCAGCCACCCCCCCCCAACCCCCAACAAATCAAAACAAGCTCTGAGAGATCATCAATGCTTTAACCATTTGGAGCGCACATCAGATAAGAATATCCAGAAACTGACCCAAACCAGGGTACCTTGTTGCTTGCTTTGATCAACAGATCATGACAGGCTGAAATGGTTTTGTCCACAGAAACCCCCAAATGGGCCTAAGTGGAAGCACCCGGGGGCCTGACACAAGTCACAGATCAGGCGAGACTAGGCAAGATTTTCAGGCCCATCATTCCCGCAGAAGGCCTGGAGCAGTGGGGAACTGAGTTTATTTGCCTTACCTGGGGTTGAACTAACATGGACTGAGGTCGTTGGGGGCATAGACCCAGGCTCTCTGACCATGGGTCTTCCAGGCAGGCTCTGGGTGCTGGTGACTGCAGGCACCCTCAGAGATTCCCCAGAGAGCGGGACCCCCCTGCCACTGTGATTCAACTTCCCCTCTGCATGGCCACTCCCTGGAGCAAGCACATCAGTCCACTGGACTCCCAATTCATCGGGCCCTCCACTTCAGTCTTTGAGTGTGTGTGTGTGTGTGTGTGTGTGTGTGTGTGTGTGTGTAGGGGGATGCTTGGAAGGTCAGCATATTGGATATGGTTTGAAAAGGGGAGGGTCGTTGTGAGATCATCTTCCTTTTATAAACCAGATTTCTTTTTTAAAAAAAAATTTATTTTATTTTTATAAAATAGTTCACAATAGGTGATCACATTTAATATTTGAACACCAATCCCACCATCATTATCCTTCCCACCACCATATTTGGGATGTTTCCATCCTGAACCCCAACCCCTGCTCCAAAGCAGAACTGAAATAATTTATTTTGTATTGTTTGTTATGAATAAACCACTGTAAATGCTCTAAGAAATTTTCCTTAGAGAAGAGTGTGTGAAGATTGTTGTATTTCTTTTTTTTTTTTAAAGATTATTACATAATTGTGTTGTATTTAACCCAGGGGTCATTAAACTCTTCTATAAGAGATTACTAATACGTTGTTAAAGGTTGAGCTTTGTGTGCTTATATCTGTAAAAATATATTTCCCTCTAAGATTGGTTGCCTCCTACTTTATTATTTATTGATTGATTGATTGATTGATTTTTTGGGTCACACCCAGCAATGCTCAGAGGTTACTCCTGGCTCATGCACTCAGGAATGACTCCTGGCGGTGCTCGGGGGACCACATGGGATGCTGGGAATCGAACCTGGGTCAGCCATGTTGGCTGCGTGCAAGGCAAACGCCCTACCCGCTGTGCTATCGCTCCAGCCCCTGCCTTCTACTTTAAACCCACAAATGTGGTGCTCTACTCTTGGAGTATGAGTGGTATGAGATATGAGATACCGCATGGTCCAGGGATAGGTTTCCTTGTGGGTGAGGCTTGGTCCAAGTGTGTGGAGAGCGACTGTGAGCGTGGCAGCGGTGAGTTCTGGAAGTTTTTGCCTGTCAGGGCTGGGTTCCTTGGAGCAGGGTGGGACCTCACCCACCCCCTCCGGTAAACCAGAGTTCTTTTGGGGGGTGTCTGGGTCACACCCAACTGTGCTCAGGACTTACTCCTGGCTCTGCTCAGGGAACCATATGTGGTTGGCTGCGTGCAGGGAAAAGTACCTTACCTGGCATTCTATCTCTCTGGCCCCCCAAATAAAATTCTTTTCTGTCTGTTGATTTTTTTTTTTTTTGGTGGGATGGGGTAGCTATGGTACTCAGGGCTTACTCCTGGCTCTGTGCTCAGTGGTCATTCTTGGCAGTCTTTAGGGGCCATACGCTGGACATCAAACCAAAACAGGCCACATGCAAGTCAAGTCCCAAACTCCTGGACTCTCTCACCATCCCCCAGCTTTGTGTTTCATTTGTAATTTGGAGCCACACCTGGAGGTGTTTGGGGCTTACTCCTGGCTCTGTGTTCAGGCACTCAGTCCTGGTGGTGCTTGGGGAATCTTGGGCAAGACAAGCATCTCAACCTCTGTACTATCGCTCCAGGCCTCAAAGTTGGCTTTTTTTTTAAATAGGCACCCCCACACCCAGTGTTGGGTGACCCTGCCAGTCCCAGTGTTGCTCAGCCTGCAGAGACGAGGGCTTGTGGTTTGGAAACCACCTGGGCGTATAATCTCTGGGTGGCTAGGAAAGGCCCCGACGGCCCTCTCTCTCGCCGCCCGGGGTTTGGTGGACTCGGGCCGCTCCCCAACCCGGGCCAAGGGGTGGATGAAGGAGGAAACGCGGGTCAAGCTGGTTGATGATCAGTTGCCGTTTATTCCATTCTCCCCACGCACCTGTTCCAGTCTCCCCGAGCCCCCGAGTCTAGTCTCACACTGCCCCTCATTCCCGTCTCCTCCTGTCTCTCCCGCTCATCTCTCCACGCTCCATCTCTCAGCTGCATCTCTTGTCTTTCTGTGCGCCTGCTCCTGAATACTTCTCCTACATTCCATTCTTCTCCCTCTGTTCCCCTAGCTAGTCTCTCTGCACTCCATCTTGCTGCCCTGGTCTCTCTCTCTCTCTCTCTCTCTCTCTCTCTCTCTCTCTCTCTCTCTCTCTCTCTCTCTCTCTTTCTCTCTCTCTCTCTCTCATCTCTCCAACAACTCTCTGTATTGGGGTAGTCACCACACCAGACCAGGAGGTAAATATCATTCAGAGTCAATTAACTCCCAAGTTATAAAAGCATAGCAGGGGGTATGGTACCGCTAGCAGGTCAATCTGTACCTGTGAGTCGAGTGCATCAGCAGCCTCATGGCACCTTCAGACTTCCAGATACCCCAAAATTGCTGCTGTGCCTTTGACCAGAGCCCAAAAGCTTGGGGCCAAGTTTACCAAGAAAGTAAATGGCCAAAAGTTAGGTATGTGGGAGACACACCCACAAACCACCTCTGGCTCAGCTATATAATTGGAGGCATGGACTCTCTGGGTCCTGACTGAACTGTTTAATGGCCATGATCCCAGAGACTCAGAAACAAATCTCGAAACCCAGCGGCTTTTGGCTGAAATGTGCCCGGTCCCTGCAGTAGGTTACCAGTGCTGGGCCAACCCAGGTGGGAATAGGTTTCGTGCCTTGGCCTGTTCCCCCTGGCAACCCGGTGTCCGTCATCCTCCAGAGGCCACTGAACAGTCAGGTTTGGGTCCGCAGTGACGAGACACGCAGGGCCTCATGGGATGGGGATGGAGCAGGCCCTTTCCACCGCTCCACCCCAACGAGACCCCAAGTCGCCACCCATGAACGGCCTTTCTGGCTCCTGATCAAGCTAACTTATGGCCATGATCCGAGAGACTCAGGAACAAATCTTGGAACCCAGCAGGTTTTGGCAGAAATCCCTCCAGACTTAAGTGTTAAAATTTTGGAATTTCAAAATTGTGCGGCCACTACTGCAGCCACGAGACATCATGTGTTATTCTTAACTAGCAATAGAAAACAAATTGTCTACTGTTGCCTTTTCAGCAGATCTGAGTGTTGGGGTAAAATCCCAAATAATAATGGTGGGTCAAAATATTGAATGTGATCAAAGTAGAGAGAGAGAGAGAGAGTAATGTGGAAATCATCTGCCCCACAGGTAGGGGAAGGGTGTGGCATGGGGCTATACTGGGATTTTTGGGGGTGGAGAATGGTCACTGGTGAAGGTACGGGTGTTTCATTGTATGACCGAGACTTAGACCCGAGAGCTTTGTAACTGCTCTCATGGTGATTCAATGCGATAGCACAGCGGGTAGGGCGTTCGCCTTACAAGCGGCCAACATGGCCGACCCGAGTTCGATTCCTCCGCCCCTCTCGGAGAGCCCGGCAAGCGACTGAGAGTATTCGATATGCCAGACACAGTAACAACAAAGTCTCCAATGGAGACGTTACTGGGCCCGCTCGAGCAAATCGACGATCAACAGGAGGGCCTTTACCTTTTACCTTTACCTTTACCTTATTAAAAATGAAAAAAAAAAAGCAAGGTGGAGTTCATGCCCAATTCAATCAGCTAATCAGTGGCTGAACAAATAGCAGTACTCCTACATAAAAAAAAAAGCATAGCATTAACTCTCTTCTTGTGCCCATACAAAAAAAGGTCATTGCTCTGAATTAACTATGAAAAGGACTTAAGGAGAAGAGAAAAACAATATCTACAAGTCCACAGAGCACAAAGAAAGAAGTTACAAGTAAACACAGAGGAATGGGAGCACTGTGATGGGAGTAACCCAATAAACCTAAGCCCCCTGTGGCAAGGCAGAAAGGACAAACCAATGTTATCCTACACCTGGGAACATGAGCGGGAATGGAACTGGGACCTCTGGTATGCCTGACAGGGGCTCTGTCAAGTGACGTATACCCCAGCTCTGTGACCACTTGTTATTTATGTTGGCAGTGCCAGGGATTAAGCCCAGGTCCGCCCATATACCGCTGAAATTTGATTCTCAGCATCCTCTGCCCATTTGAAATTCCTTTTCTGCGGCTACAGCTATAGTACAGCAGGTAGGCCGCTTGTCTTGCACACAGCCAACCTGGGTTCGATCCCCAGTACCCCATAAGGTCTCCTGAGGGATCCCTGAGCACAGAACCAGGAGAAAGTTCTGAGCACCACTAGGTGTGGCCCAATAAACAAATCACTTAATCACTTAACTTCCCGTTAGTCACCGATTTGCTCGAGCGGGCGCCAGTAACGTCTCCATTCGTCCCTGTCGCGTGCCAGTGTAGCCCAATGGCATCTGTTCGCTCTGGGAACATGAAGCGCCTCAAACCGATCGTTCATGATCTTGATGAAGAAGTCTGACCATCTGGTAGGTGGGCGGCCACGCGGTCTTTTGACAATATCGAATATTCTCGGTAGCTTGCCGGGCTCTCCGAGAGGGGCGGAGGAATCGAACTCGGGTTGGCCATGTTGGCAAGCTACCGAAAGTATCTCGCCCGCACAGCAGAGCCTGGCAAGCTCCCCGTGACGTATTCGATATGCCAGACACAGTAACAACAAAGTCTCCAATGGAGACGTTACTGGGCCCACTCGAGCATATCGATGATCAACGGGAGGGCCTTTTTTTAAATTAATTAATTAAAAAAATTGAATACTGTGAGATACACTGTTGCAAAGTTGTTCATAATTGGGTTTCAGTCATACAAGGTTCCTTCACCAGTGTACATTTCCCCCTGCCAATGACCCCTAGTTTCCCTCTCTATGGCAGGCACTTTTCTTCTCTCTCTCTCTCTCTCTCTCTCTCTCTCTCTCTCTCTCTCTCCCTCTCCTTTTGGGCATTATGGTTTGCAATACAGGTACTGAAATGTTATCATGTATATCCCTTTATAGTACTCAGTTCTTGTCCAGAGTGATCATTTCCAATTAACATTGTCTTACTGGTTCCTTCTCTATCCTAATTGCCCTCACCCCCCACATACTCGTGGCAAGCTTCCAAGTATGGGCCGTTCTTCCTCACCCCTGTTTCTTCAGTTCTTGGATATTAATTGCAGATTATGATTTTTTGTACCCCACAAATGAGAGCAATCAGAAAATGCTTATTTTAAACTCCATCCCATTGTCTCAGAGGTAGGAAACATCCCAGGTATCCAGAAGTACAAGTTAATAGATTAATATTCAGGGCCCAGAGACAGGGAGGTTGAGGCACTCACTTTGTTGGAGCTGACCCTGGTTCAACACACAGGGTCCTCTGAGCACTGCCAGGAATATTCATGGTGTAATCCAGAAATCCCACTAAAAAGGAGACTCTTATCCTTAGCTCTTTGGTTAGGTAGAATTTTGGCCCTGGTATTCACAGCTAATGTGGCTAGCCTGGTCTTCACATGGACTCAAAAAGGAACTGGAATGTCTGTGGGCTGGGCCTTAGGCCTTTCACAGCCCAAACGGGAAGAGTATTTTTTATTGTTGTTGTTGTCATTGATTTCTCTCTTCAGGACTGACTCAAAACGCCCTGCACTTAGGCCGTCTCTGTGCCCACCTTGATTCCACGCTGTTCAGTAACCAGTTGGTGGAATGGCTCCTGGTCCGTGGGGCTGGTTGTTTTCCATGTGGCAAATCTTCCATTGAGGCAGATTTCCAGCTACTAACCTGTTGTCTCTGAATGGTGCCGGGCAGAGATGGCCACCGTGGGTTCTTTGGACCCAGGAAGAATGGCCCCTCTGTGCCCCCATGATAGCTAGCCTGGGGGCCTCTGTCCCGGGACTGGGCTTCTGGCCTACAGAACTGTGAGCTCATAGATGAGTTTTGTCTTCAACCACCAAGTATGTGGCAGTTTTCTCTGCAGCCATAGAAAACTCAGCAGAGCTTATTTCTAGCCTTTGTTCAGATGTGAAAATGAAGGCTTAGCAGCCATAACGGGCAGTAACGGGCCAAGGCTCTGAGCCTCTCACGGGTAACTATGCAGGGAAGCAGAATGAGCTGTGTCTTGTGTCTGAGTCCATGGCAAAGGACCTTCATTCTGAGTGAGCCTTCTCATGTGAACTCGGACAGGACAGAAACCCGCACAGGGCATGGGGTGGGGCGGGGTGCTGCTTCTTTTTCTATTTCTTTTTCCAGAGGGCCTCACAATGTGCATTATTATTCCATGTAAATGGCTAAGCCAGGAGAAAATCAGATGTGGAGTGTGGCTGTTGGCTTGAAATGGGCTGTCAGCGTCACCTTGATGTTTATTGCAGAGGACAATCTCTGGAGTTTGATTTCATAGGGGAATCGACCCATGTGGGCTCCGATTTTGGCCAGGGTGCCCGTTTCTGCTCCTCTCCAGGCTGACCAGATGTGCTCAGAGAATGTGGTTCCCCTTGAATATGTACATCTGTCAAAATCCCTGTCAATTGTAGTATGACTGCCAAGGGAGTGAACAAAGAGAGTTGGCGGTTAACTTCAAAGAACTTTGTTGGAGAGGAATAAAGATATTTAAGGCCTATTTTGTGAACTAATTGCATTTGCATATTTATAGGATTTACTGATATAGCAGTAATTAAAAACTATTTAGTAGTCTTTAAGGACACATAACTCAGTTGCTGTTTGCATAATAAACACTTGCTTATTATGTTTGCATAATAAAACCTCTCCCCCTATTTCTTTCAGAAGACACTGGTCCATATAAGAGAGATTTGGTATAAGGGCCCAGGAGAAATGGAGAAATTTATCTCTAGTTTTCTCCTAAAGACAGGGCTGGGTTGGACCATTGACCCAGGTTGGCTGGTTCTGATTGATAAGTCTTGCCTTCTTTGCTCTAGGTCATGTTTCAGAAACCCAAGTGTTTACCCCTGAGTGATTCCTATTTTTGATTGTATCAGCTGGTTTCAAAGAGCCTGAATGGACAGACACCTCACGCATCCTTCCAATGCAGAAGGAAAGAAGGGTGAAATCCTTGACCAATGGAATATCAGGAATGTGAGTAGAAGATTTAAGGAGTGAATGGAGAATGTATTCATGAAAAATTATAGGTTCTGTGGTCAGAGGCCCTAAACTCAAAGAAAGGCCCCAAGAAACAGCTGAAACTCAGCCAGGTCAGCACAGTGGGGTGGGAGGCAGGGGGACAGTGGACAGTTCCAGGGGACAGTGCAGAGCCAGAGGGAGCTTGGAAATCCGGAAACATCTGTATAAACTACGTCGAAGACAAATCGCTCACGCAGACTCATTCCCGACCTGGCAGCATCATCAGCCAATAAAGATCTGTAATGGGAAGGATCACCCGACTGTTGTGAAATTAGCTAATGAAGGTCGTAATGTACCTGTAATACACATCATTAGCAGTGGCCTTCCAGTAACAGATGGGCCTTTGAGAAAGTGGGAAGCGAGGGGAAGGAGAGCGTGTCCCAGGAGGTCTGACTTTCTGAAATGTGTGGGCAGGAGTGCAAGGTCGATCATCATCTCAATTAAACCTTTGCATTAAAGACAAGCTTCAGTGTTCCTGACCCATAAAAACAGGCTGTCTGCTGCTTGCCGTCCTAATCTGGGTGAGGGAGAAGCCAGTCGTGTGGAGAACTGATGAGAAGTCCTAGGACTTAGAAGGCCACATCAGCCTTGGTGGTCTCATCTTTTGATGAAACCTCATCACTCTCTATCTTATTTGTTTATTTTTTTAGCTGCTCCAATAGCACCCAAGCTGGGGTGGGTTCAGAGTGACTCCAGTAGTGCAGGGAAATTGTGCAGTGCCAGGGAGCAAGTTCAGGGTCTCCTGCCTACGAGGCTCTGGCTTTGAGTACTTTCTTCAACTCTGGACCTTGCTCTCTAAATGATCATTTTTCTTTTTCTCTTTTCTTTCTTTCTTTCTTTCTTTCTTTCTTTCTTTCTTCCTTCCTTCCTTCCTTCTTTCTTTCTTTTTTTTATTGAATCATTGGGAGATACAGTTACAAAGCTTTCATGTTTAAGTTTCAGCCATCATTTGACCACTTGACTTCCCGTTAATCATCGATTTGCTTGAGTGGGAGCCAGTAATGTCTCCATTTGTCTCTGTCGTGTGCTAGTGTAGCCCAATGGCGTATGTTTGTTCTAGGAAAACGAAGAGCCTCAAACTGATCATTCAGGGTCTTGATGAAGAAGTCTGACCATCTGGTAGGTGGGCAGCCACGTGGTCTTTTGATGTCCCGTGGAATCCAGTCAGTGATGGCTTTAGTCCAGCGGTCGTCTCCAAATCTCATTATGTGTCCAGCCCATCTGATTTTCAACGCCTTGGAAAATGAGATAGCGTCCCTGATTCTTGACCATCGACAGAGGTTGGAACTCTGGATTCTTTCTCTCATTTGAGTGAAACGTGATACTCCAAGCATAGCTCTTTCGATTCCTCTTTGGGAGACTCGAATCGCGTTCTCATCCTGTTTTCGTAGGGCCCAGATCTCCGAGGTGTATGTTAATGCAGGAAGAACAGTGGAATTGAAGAGATGTGCCTGGAGCCGGAGATTCTTCGTCCTCTTAGTTATTTCTCCGATGCTCTTGAAGGCATTCCAAACTGCTCTCTTCCTCCTGCACAACTCCCGTGCCAGGTCATTCCTCATGTTGACTTCTCGACCTAGGTACAACTATAACTGTTGCATTCGGAGATGTTTGTCCCGTTGAGAGTGAATAAAACGTCAGGAATGAGACCATTTCTCATAAACATTGTCTTCATGAGATTCAGCTGTAGTCCGACCTTTCCACACTCACGGTTGAAGTCGGCAAGCATTTGTGCCGCTTGGCTAATGTTTGGTGTTATTAGAACAATGTCATCAGCAAAGCGGAGGTGGTGTAGTTGCCGACCGTCTATCTTCACTCCCATTCCTTCCCATTCCAGTCATCGCATGACGTTCTCGAGGGTGGCACTGAAGAGTTTCGGTGAAATGGTATCAACCTGCCAAACCCCTCTCTTGACAGGATGATCACTTCTTTGTAGAATGGTGAGATCCTAGTAGTGAATCCATAATACGGCTCACGGAGGATCCAGATGAATTGAGTTTGAATGCCTGATTGGCTAGGGCTTCAATGACTGCTTCTGTCTCACAGAATCAAAGGTCTTCTTTGAAACAATGAACATTAGACAGAGCGGCATCTTGAACTCTTGAGAAACCTCAATGAGCTTTGGATATGGTCAGTTGTGCTGAATCCTTTGCGGAACTTGGCTTGCTTGCATGGTTGTCCTTCATCTAGTGTTCTGCTAATCCTATTCAGGATGACTCAAGTGAACAGCTTGTAGATGACAGACAATAGGCAGATTGGGTGATAGTTGCCAACATCGCGGATGTCTCCCTTCTTGTACAGTCTTGTACAGTCCTGCTGGTTTTCCATTGGGACGGAACCTTGCATTCAGACAGGTAGCGTGTGAAGAGCCAAGCCAGCGTATTGATGAGTACTGACGGCAGGTTCTTCAGGTGTTTATGTCTGACCTTGTCTGGGCCAGGTGCTGTTCACTTCTGTACCGATGAAATGGCATGTTGGATTTTGGAAGGGAGAACGTTGGGAACGACATATCCATCCTGCGGAATTTGGTATGTGGGCAGGTGGATGTGGCTATCAAAGAGATCTGAGTAGAAGTCATGGATAATCTCCATTGCCCTTCTGGAAGATGTGATAGATCCATCAGGATGTCGGAGGCAGTCATCTTGGTCTTTTAGTTGGCAAAGGACAGGCGGGCGTTACGAATGCTTTTCCCGGCTTCTGCCACATCTACCTTCTGCTTCTTCTTCTGCTCTTCTCTTTTTGAGGTCTTCTTTTATCGCATCTCTGCACTGCTTTGCGAGCTCGGACATTTGCTTGCGGTTGTCTAAGGCATGCGCCAAACCACTTTGGCGAATAAGCTCAAGAGTTTTCAAAGACAGGCATTTTTTTTTTGTGGCTATCTCTCTCTTGGCGTTCCTCACACAATCATGGAGGTGCTGAACTAGTCAATCTTATTCCTCATCAATGTTGTCAACGACGAGCATCTTCCCATGTTGTAGCAATAGTGCCAATGAGCTCTCAGTTGGTGGTCGTTCTGGGAGTTCTCTTCTTAAACTTTGCAGCCATTTCTCCCCGCACGAAGGAGACTGTGGTTCAATTCCATTTGGAAATTTCGAACAACAGCGACATCGGTCAGGCAAAACTATCGATTGAATATGATGTGGTCAATTTCGTTGTGGAACCGTCCACCGGGAGACTCCCATGTCCAATATTTAGATTCGGCCTTCTGGAACTGTGAATTACCATGGATGGTCTTGGTCAACATGATGAACTCAGACAGTCTCTCACCCTGTTCATTCCATTCTAGGTCATGTGTCCCGATGTGGAGTTCTTCGGCTGATCTTCTCGGTCCTATCTTGGCATTAAAATCACCAACAATGATCTTGTAGAAGGTGTATAGAACTTCTCCAGCTCCGTGTAGAACTCCTCAATTTCTCCTTCATCATAATTGAATGTTGGTGCATAGACAATGAAGATAGAAACTGCTGGCAGTGACCCACATCTATTCAAATGTAATCAACCGATTCAGGTTGTTAGGCATTCAAATGAATCAATGCTCATGGGCAAGTTCGTGTTGACAAGGACACCGACGCCTCCGATGCCTCTTTTATCGCATGTTCCGAGGGACAGTTCTTCTCCAGTGTCAAAAATGGCATGATGTGATTGATGCCTTCTTGTCTCGGTCAGACCAATGATGTCATACATGATCTTTCGCGCTTGTACCATCAGGTCCTCGATGGATGCATCTGATGCCTGTGTACGTGCATTGAAAATACAGACAATCATTTTTGTCTTTCTTCATTTTGGCAGCCTAGTTTGGCCTTGAGATTTTATCAGCCTCTCCTTGTAGAGTGTCTCCTGTCCCCGCGCCTGGCTGTCCTTACCGGGGGCCCCTTGGAGGGGGGCGGGTTGAGTTTCCCTCTCCGCCCCGGCAGCAGAAGACCTCCAGAACCAGCCACAGCCATGCTGAGACCAGTCTCCACATGTCTGGACAAGCCTCATGCATGAAGGAACCAGCAGAGGAAACCAGGCATGCAGGTTCCGGGGCTCAGGTCTCCAAGCCTGCTCAGATCAGGACTAGGCCTTCTCCACCAAGATCCCCCATCTTCCAGTAGGTAGGAGTTACACCCACCAGCTGCTACCAGCACCAGGTGGTCCCATCAATGGCCAAGACCCAGAGACTATAAAACCCAGTTCCCGGAAGTGCTTGGCCGCATTTATGGCCACGCGACATCTTATTATCTTGTTTTTACTTTGGAGAACCCGGCAGACTACCGAAAGTATTCTGCCCGCACGACAGAGTCTGGCAAACTTCCCATGTCGTACTCAATATGCCAAATACCAGTAACAATGATAGGTCTCATTCTCCTAGCCCCGAAAGAGCAATGAATATGGCTCTTTTAAAATCTCAGGGCTAGAAAGAAGGAGACGTTACTGGTGCCTGCTCGAGGCAATCGACATACAACAGGATGATTGTGATCTGATCATGATCTCCTTCCTCATCCTTCTCAATGCTACAGTATTAGTGACTCCTTTAGGGTCAGGGTAATGAGACCCATTGTAAGTTTCAGTCATACAATGATTAAAGACCCATCCCTCCACCAGTGCACATTCTCCACCATCAATGACCCCAGTATACCACCCTCCTTTCTATCCCTCCTCCTGCCTCGATACAATTCCCCCCACACTCTCTCTACTTTTGGGCATTATGGTTTTCAATACAGACACTGAGAGGTTAGCACTTTTGGTTCTTTATCTACTTTCCATACACATCTCCAATCTCGAACGATCCCTCCAACCATCATTGACTTAGTGATCCCTTCTCTATTCCAGCTGCCTTATCCCCGAGCTCATGAGACAGGCTTCCAACTATGGGACAATATTCCTGGCCCTTGTGTCTACTGTCCTTCTGTGTAAGTCTCATATTATGTTATTTTATATTCCACAAATGAGTGCAGTCCTTCTATGTCTGTCCCTCTCTTTCTGACTCATTTCACTTAGCATGATATTCTCCATGTTAAATGGTCTTTGTCAAAAAGACTTTCCACAACTTCACATCACATTTCTTCTCTCAGGCAGCATTTAACTCCCTCCCCCCTGTTTTCTGGAGTATTTTGGATGCACATAGAAACAGGAAGAACAGAGGAAAGAACATTTGAGACTAGTTGCCAGCAGGGTACCCTTCGATCTCTGAGTGCTCATTGTATTATTCTTACACTCAGGGTTGCTGTTTGACCTCATCTCAACACAAAGCCAGGCCTTCCCCATTGCTGCCCGACTACTATCTAACCCACAGACTTCGTTAGAATTTCACCCATTCTCTCCAAAATGTTTTTTCTAGCAAAATGATCCAATCCAGAAACCCGTTTCTTCCATCTGTTTTTCGTTGATACCATGTCTTGGTCTTTCCTGAACTTTCATGACATTGGCATTTTGGAAGATTATACAGGCACTCGTTGTCTTGTAGAGTGTCCTAGATGTGGACTTGGTGCTGGTGTTTCTTTCTGTGTCCACCTGAGCCACGAATCTCTGCATGCAGCTGGCTACCAAGTGCTGCTGTGTCTCCTCATTTGTTCCTGTTTCACGGTGCATGACTCTCAGCTGGGCAGGTGAGTTTGTGCTTCTTCTTCTTCTTCTTCTTCTTCTTCTTCTTCTTCTTCTTCTTCTTCTTCTTCTTCTTCTTCTTCTTCTTCTTCTTCTTCTTCTCCTTCTCCTTCTCCTCCTCCTCCTCCTCCTCCTTCTCCTCCTCCTCCTCCTCCTCCTTCTCCTCCTCCTCCTCCTCTGTCTTCTCCTTCTCCTCTTCCTCCTCCTCCTCCTTCTCCTCCTCCTCCTCCTCCTCTGTCTTCTCCTTCTCCTCCTCCTCCTCCTTCTCCTCCTCCTCTTCCTCCTCCTTCTCCTCCTCCTCCTCCTCCTCCTCCTTCTCTTCCTCCTCCTCCTCTGTCTTCTCCTTCTCCTCCTCCTCCTCCTCTGTCTTCTCCTTCTCCTCCTCCTCCTCCTCCTCCTCCTCCTCTTCCTCCTCCTCCTCCTTCTCCTCCTCCTCCTCCTCTGTCTTCTCCTTCTCCTCCTCCTCCTCCTCCTCCTCCTCCTCCTCTTCCTCCTTCTTCTCCTCCTCCTCCTCCTCCTCCTTCTCCTCCGCAATTGTGGAGTGCGGAGGCTTTCAGCTGCTGGGGCTCTGTTTGGGCATGCCCCGGGATCATCCTCCCACTTCAAGGATGCCTTGCAAGGGGTCAAAAGAATCTTTGCAGCTGTTGATCCCTTTTTATATTCATTTATGAGTCTCCGGATCATGGCCAGTGAATGAGCTTACTTACCACCATGAGGTGGTTCATGGATGTGGCTGCCAGGGCTTCCCAAAGTACAGGAATATGGAGGAAGGTAGCCCATATCCGACTCTGTGAAAGTCTGGAGATTTCACTCACAAAACCGACGTACCTGAGATTTTCATCCATTTGAAATTGATATTCCATGAATTATTGTCCTGAAGTTGCCATCATTCCTCCTACATTTATTCATTGGCATTCTAATGAATAAAAGCCTTATTTTTATGCATTAAATCAGCATGAACTTGTAGATGATTATTTCATGGGTCATAATTCTTGACCATCTTTATTGATTTTGATACTCAGGTTGTCATGGATTTGGCCACCAGGAGCCCATGCAGGTTGAATTCTGTACCGTCATCCCAGCCCTTCCCTTAGCACTTTTCATGTTACAGCAAGTCTCCCAGGTTCTCCTGATTTCCTTTCGCCCACCATTTTTCTGGTACTGCTAAGTAGGTATATCTGTGCCAGATATACTCATTGCTTTCGGAGTGAGCTGGATCTCTGGCCCACTGTATGTGAAATGCATGCACACACACTGACACTTGTATTTATTTCTCTAACAGAATGATAACTCCAAAACCAACTCTGTGAGTTCCAGGGTTCATTCTAGTTTTCCTCCCTTTCCACATTTCTAACTCTCTTCACCAACTGTAGGAAACCAATCAAGCTACATTTTACTATAAGATGAAAAGTAGAGTCAAGTCTCGTGAGTTATGAGGCAAGGAACCAAATAATCAAGAGATTAGGTACATACTTTCTCTTTCAACTTTCTCTATGAAAACATTTACAATCTATAATTTACAATCCATAAAACAATTTTTAAAAAGGTGGGAAAATGTTAAAAATAATATGAAACCTTGTTTCTAGAGAACCTAAGGGCCTACTAAGGAAAGAGTTTTTATATAGATTTTTGTATCTTTTTTCCTCAATAACGAAGAGAGAGTGGGTATTCAACCAAAAAGTGAAAAACTGAAAAATGTACTGAAAAGTCATAAAACTTTAATAATTGTCTTAGTAAGGTCAAAAACATCCTCTATATAGTCTCCTTCTCAAACAGTGGAAATTTGAGAGGTACTCCCATTTATCAAAAATCAATGTTTCTTTTAATTAAAGGGACTTAGGAAAAACAAAAAAAGCAGTTTCCCTCAGTATTGTTAGCAGTTGTTCTTCATTAGACAAGACCAGGTTTCCATTAGCTTTATGTAATCCAAGGAGTTCAATAACCATTGTCAAATGCTGAAGATGTTACTGCATAAGTCTGATTTGAAACAGCTATTTGGGCTTCAATTATTAATGAAATTAGTGTCCTGAATGTCAGCAAGAACATTGCCTTAGGTAAAGGCTGTAAAGGAAATCATATTAGTGTGGAATTTCCTCTCCTTAGGGGCTCCTCTTAGATTCTATTATTCACTTAGCTATCTTCAGTTAGGGAAATGGAAATGTTGGCTATGATCTGATCCCAGGGCAGAACCAAGTGGAGACATGAAGGAGGATGGTGATCGCATCAATTCTGGAAAGACGGTGTGGTGCCGTTATTGCCTTTGGTCCCGTTTTATCAAATAGCCCCAGCAAGAACTGCATAAACTGACAGGCAGTGGAGAAACAGAGTGGAGGGGAACATTGAGGAAAAATTAAGTGGCTTTCCGTTCGACGGGCAAGTGTGCATCGCTCTCCTCTGTGAGATGTGCCCAGGGATACTGGCAAGTGTGATGGCTTCACTGTGGCCCTTCGTCCTGGTGGTGGCTGCAGGTGAGTCCTTTGAGATCTCTTGATTTGGCCTGGAGGACATGGACTCTGGGGAACTGGAAGCAGCAGGCAGTTTTCTTCTCTGGGCTCCGTAACTGCTCGTTTGTTTTTCATCCTGTCATTTGGCAGCCCATGAAGCTGCATGGATACCAGTGACTTATGACTTGACTTTTACAGTTACAGACTCAGATCCACATATGTGCAGGGTCACATTGTGGGACTTTCTTTTTTATTGCTGAAAATGGGGCCTGGAACATTGGACTTATCTGATCTATCTTTGCCTTTCAGAAATCATACTCTCTTTACAGCCATTTGAAATCAAGAAAATAGAGCACTGGGCCACTCTGTTTCAGGTTTTCTTTATGTCTAGTTAATATATATTTTCTTATCAAAAACATTCCTTACCTGACTAGAAGAAAGAATCCCTTGGCTGCATCGTGGGACAGATAGATGAATATCATTTGGGTGTCAGGGGCTGTATAAATCTATATAACCAAAAAATGCATCTATAAATATCAGTGCTAAAAACATGCAGCTTTTAAAGTTCAGTCCCATCTGAAAATGCTTCTGACACTAACGTACTTCTAAATAAATTTCTGTAACTATATTTCTACAGTGCCAGAATTAACTACACTGGATTGAACCATTTTAGTTAGAATACAATAGAGTCTTAGAAAATGTGCACAAGTCAAGAATTTATTTATGATATTAGTATACCCAATATCCCACATTTTATTTTTTAAGATTATCCTACAGATCATATCTGAGTTTTCACTTTTAAAAGTACAACTGAAAGTGGAACAAGGCAATTACAGAAATGAGGAAGGAATTTGGTGACCAGAAAGCTGGAAATGATTTTTTTAATTGACTAGAGAAGAATAGTAGCCACTTATCATTAAAGTACAAAAAAAAAATCCCGGATGTTGAACTTAAAGGATAAAAGCATATCTTAATTATAAAAATGAAAGCAGAGGAATTTCATTACATACCAAATGGGTTTTTTAGCACAAAATAATTGTGAACATTAAACTAAGTAAGATTAAATAGAAAAATGAATGTAAGGAAACAAGAAATTCTTAATGCCGTTGCTTTCTGATGTTTTGTATTATGCTTGATTTTTGTTCCAAACATGGAAGAAAATGTGTTTTAGTAGGGTCTAATAATCAGTGCTTGAACATAAATCATGTTAGGAACATTTGTTGCAAAAAAAAATTGTCCCTTGGAATCTGTATTGGATTAATATGATGATAATTTGTAAATCTAAGACCCTCGAACTAACGGCCAATTTGCAGCTGTCCTCTGTGGGGAAATCTCAGGATGGAAGGGAGTCATTTCTGCCTCTCTGCCTACCAGCCAGTCTCTTAGGGATTCTGTTTCCCTTGAGTCCATTTTATTTTATTTTTCATATTCCTGAAGGTCAAATAAGAGATAGCATTGGAAACTTCAGATGTGCAGTTCTAACCTGAAGACAGACACGTGGAGAAAATAACAATGGGTCATTTTTCTCCAATAATATGTTCCATGCAGCATGGCAGCCTTTTTTGGGGTCACTCACTCCTATTCCTAACATTCTCAGGAACTAGATGGGTCTAATGCACCAGTGAAAGGGCTTTGGGTTCAGACCTGCCCTATTTTAAACCCAGCCACTTCATGTTTGGACAGTAGTAAGTCTATAGAGCCCCTCACCTATGGTAGAAGTGTCACCCTAACAGCGGGCTGATCCCAGAAAGTCATTGTAAAGGTTCAATAAGATCACTCGTGGAAAGGGCTTTCTGCCGAGTTCCTGGGTCCAGAAAGTATTCAATCATTATTAGGGAACTGGGGATATAGTAGGACATGAATGAGGGCATGAATGAGGTCCTGGGTTCAATTCCTAGCACTGCAAGAAAAAAAAGTTATAACAACCATTATTAGGGACTCACACACCTAACCCTCTATTTACTTATAACCTCTCTGATATATACATACAACTCTTCTAAAAAGTACAAACAGCTCTTTTCCTGTGTGTGTGTGTGTGTGTGTGCTGGGGAGTGGATGGGGTGGACACAAACTTAGCAGTGCCCAGGGACTGCTCCTGGGTTTAGTGCTTGGGGGTTGTTCCAGGTGGTGTTTGGAGGACCGTCCAGGTGGGAATTGAACCTGGGGCTCCATCATGCCAAGCACACACGCTTCAGTCCTTTGAGCTATGTCTCAGGCTCAGAATGGCTTTTTTTCATCAAAGAGCTCAGAATGCTTTTAAGATGGGTGCGCAGAATGTAATTCACTCAGACCAGGACAACAAAGGAATTTTCTGTTGGATCATCTTTTAAAAATTTCTCCTCACCTAAGAGTGCTATTAACTCATAGCTCAGTCCCTCACACATTTCACTTTCCAGAAACCTCACAACGAATTCTTTGAAGCTGGTTATTAGCATTCAAGAAGGCGGTGCTAGCCAGGAATCTTTCCTGGGTCTGTTGCTAGCTCCCACCAGTGTCTGATGAAACATCACTGAACTGTGAGTCATTTGGTGCTTGTGTGAATGTCACATTCGCTTTCAAAGGGCATAATTTACGTTTAATTAATGGTCACTTAAATCCTTAATCTCTCTCCTGTAATTGATCTTGCTCCTCAAGCAAATTTGCATTCATAGTAGAAATGTAATTTATTATTTCTTCCCATCTGAAGCAAACCAAAAAAAAATCCCATGGACAATTTACCTGCACTTCCTTTTGCACTTATTTTTGTGTTTTCCTCCTACCCCGGCTTATTTCTCTTTGTCCATAGTTCTAACTTCCAGAACTTTCTTTTTTTTTTTTTAACCTAAAGACTTTGACATGTTCTAAAAAAGATGTGCTTATTCATAGGGGACCTATGAGTAGTTTCCTAGGGGGAATAGGCGTCTTTACGAGTGGAGCGTATAGGGTAAATAAGGTCCTTTCTCAGAATTATGTTTTCATTCTGTCTCTGGTAGTTTTGTGGATTGAAACATGCACATTTCAGTTTCCCCAACTGGGACTTGAATTGGGAGCTTCCAAGCGAGGTAAAAGTAAAAGTTGCCCACAGGGAAAGTTCCCAGGAAAAGCACCAAGACCAGCCTCGCTTTGTACTCCTGACTTCTCTCCCCTGGGGTACCACAGCAAGAAACGGTCTCGGGGAGAGAGATTCACAGCACATTTTTTTGACAACCACAGTTCACAAAACCCCTATAAATGACGCCGGATGCCAGCCACCCACCTTCGTAGTGCATGCCTGAATAGCGATGCCACTATAGGCGGCTTCTCGGGTGAGTGGTGAGGGAGTTAAAATGCTCATTAGCCTCGCAGTTCTCGTGGTAATGAAAGGGAATATTCCACTGCCCACACTGAGTCTGCAATGGCACCTCCAGCACCGTGGTTAGCATCTCTGTCCCACCGACGCTGATAAATCACAGACATCGCTGCCCGGAGCAGTCAGTGACAGGCGTCCTTCATAAAGAAATGGTCAGAAGCAGCTTTGTCACACGGGGAAGAGAGAGCTCATTGACAGCTTCCTGCTGGATCCCACACACACACCTTCAGCAGCCCATCAAAATAACCATCAAAACCCTGGCAGCGGGGCGAGATCACGCACAGGAGTCCGCTGATGGATTTCACTCACGCACACAGGGCCAGGGGCTGTGCGCCCGCGTCAGCGCGACAACTGAGTGAAGCCGTGAATCCCCCAGGGGCCCCATGCACAGCTTCTGAACAAAATATCTTTTTGCAATTCTGAGGAAGTTCTCACAAATTTGTCACTTCCAATTGTTGGTGTTCATTTCTCTGGCTTGCTTCCCCCTGGCCACCCCAGCCTGCAACACCAGTCATGCATAGCTCTGCTACAAATCAGGATTCCTGGGTCAGAGGAGATGGTTGCTGCCCAGACCTGGAGGGGAATTGCCCAAAAGGAAGATCTCATTTTCTGACAAGTGCATTTGATTGAAAGGCAGAGTGAGGGAGGAATGAGATTGAAAGAAAAAAAAAATTTTTTTTAATTGAATCACCCAGAGACACACAGTTACGAAGCTGTTCATGGTAGGGTTTCAGTGATACAATGTTCCAACACCCATCCCTTCACTAGTGTACATTTTTTCACCACCAGTGTCCCCAAGTTTCCTTCCCATCATCATCCCATCCTGCCTCTAAGGCAGGCATTTTAATCCTCTCTCTCTCTCTCTCTCATTCTCTCTTGCATTGGTTTATGCATAACTGTATTATGGTTTGCAGATCAGGTACTGAAAGATTATCATGCATATCCCTTTACCTACTTTCAGCACTCAGCTCTTGTCCAGAGCGTTCATTTCCAACTATCATTGTCACAGTGGTCCCTTCTCTATCCTATCTGTTTCTGCTTGTGACAAGTTTCCTTCCTGGCCCTTGTTTCTACGTCTTTGGGTATTAGTCTGTAATATGTTTTTTTTAATGAGTTTTTTTTTTAATAAACAAGAAATGTATGAGTGAGAATCTCATGAATTCAATTCTTTTGAAATATGCATAGATCTTGGGGTTGTCTGTTATGTTTTTGCATGGGTCCCCTAATTGTTGAACTACAAATGGAAAGGCAGAAGAAAAACTGGGGGAGATTAAGGTTAGCCCCGAGTACCTTCCTTCCTTCCTTCCTTCCTTCCTTCCTTCCTTCCTTCCTTCCTTCCTTCCTACCTTTCTTCCTTCCTTCCTTTCTTTCTTTCCTTTCTTTCTTTTTTTCTTCCTTCCTTCCTTCCTTCCTTCCTTTCTTTCTTTCTTTCTTTCTTTCTTTCTTTCTTTCTTTCTTTCTTTCTTTCTTTCTTTCTTTCTTTGTACCAGTGTGAAATGACATAGGAATAAAAGGAAGCCTGTATCTCCAAGATGCGATTGCAGTATAAAAGAAATTGGAGATGGAGTGGGTTTATTGTGAGATTTCACAGGTGGGTCCGATTGACTGTCAGCTAACTTAAAATTAGGATCTGCCGAAGGGCCCACTAGCTGGCTGTGAACTTAAACAGATTGGGTGCGCCACAAATTCAGTTCTGCCATGAGCCACTGAGGGCTGAACAGTTAGAAATCAATTCAAGATGCTGAGTTCCTCTCTCCTGCTCCACGGCGATTCTCTTTCAGACTCCCCCACTCCCAGGAATGCTGCCCTGTCCCATCTCACCAAGGAGCTGCTGCAGGCATACCACAAGGAAGTGAGGCCGGTTCATGACTGGACCGATGCCACCACTGTCTACCTGGACATAGTTTTCCGAGCTGTACTGGACGTGGTAAGGATGCTAACTCCTCTCCCAGTCCCATTAGTAACTCTTGTAAAACTACTGCAGAGACAGGACCCCAAGAGGCGGGTGACGCTAGATTCCGCTTTAGCAGTAAGCCTGAGGTTAAATCTCCCTCGGCAGCTCATGCTTTCTAGTGCTCAGCTTACACGGGGAAGGACAACGCGGGTTTCACAAATGCACATCCTGCCCTAATGGGTCTCAGAATAGAATGTTTTCTCATAAGAATTATTGATAGCAGGTTTAGAGAAAATAGCACAGGTGCTTACCCTGCATGTGGCCGACCTCTGTTCAATCCCTGGTATCATTTATGGTCCCCTGAGCACTGCTATGAGTAACCCCTCATTATAGAGCCAGGAATAACCCCCGAGTACCACTGAGTGTGACTCAAATGCCCCAAGCCCTGTATCTCCACCCACCTCCACAAAAAAATAACTCTAAGAATTGTTTTATTCAGGGGCTGGAGTGATAGCACAGTGGGTAGGGCGTTTGCCTTGCACTTGGGCGACCCAGGTTCGATTCCCAGCATCCCATATGGTCCCCCGAGCACCGCCAGGAGTGATTCCTGAGTGCAGAGCCAGGAGTAACCTCTGAGCATCGCCGGGTGTGACCCAACAAGCAAAAAAAAAAAAAGAATTGTTTTATTCTTTTTGGGTCGCACCTGGCAATGCACAGGGGCTATTCCTGGCTTTGCACTCAGGAATTACTCCTGGTGGTGCTCAGGGGACCATATGGGATGTTGGGAATGGAACCCGGTTGGCTGCATGCAAGGCAAACTACTTACCTGTTCTACTATTGCTCCAGCACCAACCTAACAATTGTTAATACCAAAATAATAATAGGTTTGTTTGGGGACAACATGAGTTATGCTCAGGGCTCACTCCTGGCTCCTGGGGGCGGGTCAGGGAATCACATGGGGTGCCGGGATGGAAGCTGGGTTGCTGCATGCAAGGCAAACACCTTAGCTTCTAAGTTCTTGCGGATTTTTTCCTACTTCCTCAGACTCCATGATAGGTGTTTCATGTTCACCACAGTTTGCTCTGAGAGTGTCCATTGCTCTACTCTGACCACCTTTTGGAGTAACCAGGTTTTTCAAAATCAGTCCTACTGGTAAGGATTTAGTGGTATTTTCTTTTTTTTTTCTTTTTTAATTTCTTTTTTATTTTATTGAATCACCATGAGATAGTTACATTCATGTTTGAGTTACAATCACACAATGATCAAACACCCTTCCCTCCACCAGTGCACATTCCCCACCACCAATATCCCCAGTATAACCCCCCCCTCTTTCCCTCTTTCCCACTGCTTCCATGGCAGACAATATTCCAAATACTCTCTCAACTTTTGGGCATTATGGTTTGCAATACAGATACTGAGAGGTTATCATGTTTGGTCCTTTATCTACTTTCAGCACACATCTCCCGTCCCGACCTATTGAGTTGGAGGGTACTTCAAAGGAATTATGATTAATAGATAAGATATTCATCACAATAACAGTAACTAGTGTTTACTGAGCACCCCCTGTGCTAGAATTCTTGTACCATACATATTGTGTCATTCAATTGACTTCCTATTCTTTTTATTTATTTATTTATTTATTTTTGTATTCCCTAGTTAATGTATTATTATTATTATTTTTTAAAACACCATGAGGTACAGTTGTAGATTTACAATTTTTTGTGCTTGGGTTTAGGTTATACAGTGATCAAATACCCATCCCTCCACCAGTGCCCATTAGTGGTATTTTCAATGTGGGGTTTTGTTTTGGGGCCTCACCCAGAGATGCTCAGGGGTTACTCCTGGCTCTGCACTCAGGAATCACTCCTGACAGTTCTAACGGGATCACATAGGATGTCGGGGATCTGACCTAGGTCAACTGCATTCGAAGCAAGCACCCTACCCACTGTAGTATTTATTCAGTCCCTCACTGTGGTTTAATTTTAAATTTTCCTGATGTTAATGATATGGGGCTCTATGTAAGGGCTATTGGTTATGTGTGTGTGTGTGTGTGTGTGTGTGTGTGTGTGTGTGTGTGTGTGTAGTACCTGCTCAAATCTTTTCCTAATTTTTCTGGGTTGTTGGGTTTTTTTTATACTAGATTTAGAGGAGCTGTTTTTATATTCTGGATATAATTCTTTGCTGGATATGCAGTGTAGATGTTTTTTGCAGTCTATAGATTGCTCATTTTCTTAATTGGGTTTCCTGATGAGGAACAGAAATTTTTTAATTTAATGAAATCTATTTCTTATAATGATTTCTGGGCACTAGGAAATCTTTGCTGCTTCCAACTTCTTGCAGATATTTTCCTATATTTTCTGCCAAACTTACAGTTTTCAGTCTCCTAGGTTTAGATCTACGGTCTGTGGAGAATTTTTGTGATGCGTGAATGCATCAGGTATGATTCAAGGTTCTTGCTACTGATTTTGCATTTGTTTGGCTTGTGAATCCTCTTCCCCTCCCCATTTATATAGGAGTAGCTCCAGTACCATAGTTTTGAAAGTCTTCTTTTTCCTTCATTGAATTGTTTTGGTGCCTTGTTCAAAATTTAAACAGTAAATGTCTGTCTCTTTTTCTTAATATTTTTTCATTTTCATTTCATTTCATCATCCTGTTATTCGTCGATTGCCTCGAGCAGGCCCCAGTAACGTCTCTTTCATCCTAGCCGTGAGATTATATTCAAGGCTATTTAGGAGAATGAGACCCATCATTGTTACTGGTATTTGGCATATTTGGTACGCCACGGGGAGTTTGCCAGACTCTGCCCTGTGGGCAGGCTACATTCGATAGCCTGCAAGTTTGTCCAAAATAGGAATGAGACAATAAGATGTCATAAAAAAAAGTTCTGATAAGATGTCGAGCGGCCGCAAATGCGGCCGCGTGGTTCCGGGATCTGAATTTTATAGTTTCTGAGTCTTGGCCGCTGATGGGATTACACGGAGCCAGGGGGCCAGGTGGTGGGTGTGACCCCCGCCTACTGGAATTTGGAGGATCTGGGTGGAAGATGCTCGACTCCAATTCGAGTAGGCTTGGAGGTCTCGGCCCCAGAACCCGCGTGGCTTTGTCCCTCTGCCAGTACCTTCATGTGTGCAGAGAGTGGTCTCAGCATGGTGGTGGCTGGTCCTGGAGGTCTTCGGCTGCTGGAGCCTTGGTCGGGGCGGGGAGGAAAGCTCAACCGGCTCCCCTCCAAGGGACTCCGGGAAGGAACACCCAGGCGCGGGGGCAGAAGACTGCACTGTTCTCGTCCAGGATCTGGATTTTATAGTCTCTGAGTCTTGGCCGCTGATGGGATTACACGGCGCCAGGAGGCCAGGTGGTGGGTGTGACCCCCGCCTACTGGAATTTGGAGGATCTGGGTGGAAGATGCTTGACTCCAATTCGAGTAGGCTTGGAGGTCTCGGCCCCGGAACCCGCGTGGCTTTGTCCCTCTGCCAGTACCTTCATGTGTGCGGAGAGTGGTCTCAGCATGGTGGTGGCTGGTCCTAGAGGTCTTCGGCTGCCGGAGCCCTGGTCGGGGTGGGGAGGAAAGCTCAACCCGCTCCCCTCCAAGGGGACCCGGCGAGGACAGCCAGGCGCGGGGGCAGGAGTTTTATAATCAACTCCTCAATTTCCATGAACTTTTCTTTCTTAATTTCTAAAACTCTTCTTAGAATTTATCTAGGAGGGTGGAAAATCTGCAAAGAAATTTAGGGGAGAATTGGCATCTTAGCAATACTTATTATAATTTGTGGGGGACCTGGGTCACAGCAGTGCTCAGGGCTTAATCCTGGCTTTGTGGTCAGGGATTACTTAGGAAGGTTCTCCAGGGACCATATGGGATGCTGAGATTTGAAACCAGACCAGCTGTCTGTAAGGCAAACTCCCTACTCACTATACTATCACATTGCCCCTTTGCCCAATTTTAAATGAATCTTCTTTAGTGTAAAGTCACCTTGTATATTTCCTTTTGAAAAAAATTGAGTGTAAGGTCAACAAATGAGTTGGAGCGCATACTTTGCATACAAGAGGTTCTGGTTACCCACCCCTCTCGCCGCCCCCCGCCCCCCCAGGACCACAAGAGGAATTCCACCAGCACCAAGATGAGCACGACCTCTGAGCATGCATTGTGTGCTCCCCCGCTAAAATAGCAAAATTAATTAAGGTTTGGCCAGAGAAAGTTCCTGTTTTGCATGCAGGAGATCTGAGTTTGATTTCAGGTGCCACATGGTCTCCTAAACTCCGCTGGGAAAAATCCCAATCACAGAGCCATGAGTCTCCTCTGAGCACTGCCAGATAGGGCCAAAATAAAAATCAAAATAAGTTAAGGTAAAACTGACATGTGACATTATTATATTATTTTTGGATATATAATATAATTCAAAATTCATATACAGTACAAAATGATCACAATGATTCTAGTTATATCCATCACTATCAGAACTTACACAGTGTTTTTCTTGGATGAAAACCTGTAAGATTCACTGTTCTTGGCTGGGAAGTAGCTCAGGTGGATAGCACTTGGTTTGCATGAGTTGAGGTCCCGAGTTCAAGTCCTGAGGGTACCATGAATGTGAAACAGACCCAGATTCACTCCGTTGCAACTTTCAAATACACAATATAATATTATCTATTATTGTTGTATATTACATACCCATGAATGACTTACAAAATCATGTGATGTAAACACACACACATATGCGCGCGCGCACACACACACACACACACACACACACACACACACACATACACACACACTTGTCCCCCACCAAAAAGGTTAGATATGCCGTTGTAATAATGTAGACGGAGAATGTTATGCTTGCTAAAGTAAGCCAGATGGGGAAAGACAACACCACATGATTTTACTTGTTGTTTTTTCTGAAGCGAAAAATGAGTGCATGACATAAAATAGCTTTTTAGGTTATAAGAGTAATTAGTGGTTAACCCAAGGGAAGGGGGAAGGAGGAATGGATAAATAGGAAGAACGGGGACAAATGCAGAGAAAACAATAGAACTACATTTTAATTTAATTTTATTAATTTTTTTCATTGAATCACAGTGAGATACACAGTTACAAGTTTGTTCATGATTGGGTTTCAATCATACAATGTTTCAACACCTATTTCTTCACAAGCATATATTTCCCACCACCAATGCCCCCAATTTCCTTCCCATCCAGCCCTTGCCTTACTCTATGACAGGCACTTTTCTTCGCTATCTCTCTTTCTGTCTCTCTGTCTCTCTCTGTCTCTCTTTGTCTCTCTGTCTCTCTGTCTCTCTCTCTCTCTGTCTCTGTCTCTCTCTCTCCTTTTGGGAATTGTGGTTTGTAATACAGATACTGAGAGGTTATTATGTATCTCCCTATAAACACAGTTCTTGTCCTTCTTGTCCAAAGTGATCATTTCTAACTTTTATTGCCATGCTGGTCTCTTCTCTATCCTAACTGCCCTTTGCCCCTACACACTTATGGCAAGCTTCCAACTACTGAAACTTGCATTTTTAGGGCAAGCTTAATGTAATATATATTCATGTTGATTTTCAATGATACACTTGAAACTTATAATGTTATAATGTAATACTACATCAATTAAAATAGCTCATCTATACTTTTAAAAAAAGAGACATATGTCTGAAAGTTTATTCCTTCTGATCCCTTTCATCTCTTTTTACTTCCTCCCAATCTCATCCCCCCGCCCCCGGGAGTCAACAGTCAGTTCTCTTTAAGTTTTCTTTTGTACATTCCCATCCTTAGGGAAAAGTCTTTTACTATTAAGTATGATTTAACTGTAGTGTACTGGTAACTCTTCTGTCACAGGTTGAGGAAGTTATTTTCCGGTTTTGTTTTGTGGCACTGGTACTTGAACCCAGGACTTTACCCATGCAAGGCATATGCTGAGCCACGTCCCTCCTCCCTCCGTCCCTTACTGCTCCTGCATGGTGCTCACAGCTAGTCCTGGCTCCATGCTCAGGAGAGACTCCTGGTTGTGTTCAGGAAACTACACACAGCGCCGTGGATTGAACCTGGGTCGACCACATGCGAGGCAAGTGCCTTCCCTGCTCTCCTATCTCTTGATCAAGTCCTTGCTTTTTTTAGTTAGTTTGTTTTTTTTTTTTTGCCTTTTGGGTCACACCGGTGATGCACAGGGGTTACTCCTGGCTCATGCACTCAGGAATTACTTCTGGTGGTGCTCGGGGGACCATATGGGATGCTGGGAATTGAACCCGGGTCAGCCATGTGCAAGGCAAACACCCTACATGCTGTGCTATTGCTCCAGGCCCTGTCCTTGCTCTTGTAGAGTGATGTTGTGGTGTTTTTTCCCCGGAGTACCTAGTCCCTGTCAACCAATAAATTACCAACTTTATATTTGTGTCATTTCCAGATTGTTACAGAAATGATTCCATGGAAGATGTTAGCACGGAGATCAACTTCTTTCATTCAGAATCATTCCCTTCAGGCTTATCTAAGTTGTTGTGCATGACAGTAGTTTCTAGTTTGCACTTCAGAGGTTTTTTTTTAATTAAAAAATTATTATTTGGAGGGGTCAAAGCATTTTATTGAAAGACTTCAGGGAAGAATAAAAACCCAATAACCCCAGCCTGGCTGGAAACCACCCGGCTTTACAGTTGCAGAAAAAACTATTGCTTTTTTTTTGGTGGTGGTGGTGGGGCACACCCAGTTGTGCTCAGGGCTTACTTCTGACTCTGCTCATGGAATCACTCCTGGAAGCACCAGGAAACTATATTCAGTGGTGGGGATTGAGCTCTAGTCGGCCACAGGTACAGCAAGCACCTTACCTGCTGTACTATCTCTCTGGTCCGGCCACCGATTTTTGAATCTGTCAGTCTATGCATTTTAATTGAAGTGATTCATCCATTTATCACACATTTTGTTATTAGTTTTTCCATCTTTTTTTTCTTTTCTTTCTTTTTTTTGGGGAGGGGGGTTCAAGATAAGCACCTTAATAGCTGAATAGCTAGTATCACCTCTGGTGCCATCATCATTTTAGATCACGGTCCTCCCGTTGTTCATTGATTAGCTCAAGCGAGCCCAGTAACGTCTCCATTGGAGACTTTGTTGTTACTGTGTTTGGCATATCGAATACATCACGGGTAGCTTGCCAGGCTCTGCCGTGCGGGCGAGATACTCTAGGTAGCTTGCCGGGCTCTCCGAGAGGGGCGGAGGAATCGAACTCGGTCGGCCATGTTGTCTGTGTGCAAGGCAAACGCCCTACTGCTGTGCTATCGCTCCAGCCCACCATCATCATTAACTTATTAAAACAAAGCATGTAGAACTAACGTTGTTACATTTCACATAAAATTTACAAACGTCTGTCAGCACAAGGAAAAAATGACAACGATACATAGTGATGGATATAAGCTATATCCATTGTGCTCATCATTTCACATTATATACAAGTCAGTATGTTGTACACCTGAAACTAATATAACGTTTTCTGTCAGATTCATCTCAAAATAGGTATGAATCTGTACAACAGTGAAACTCTGTTTGCCCAGGCTGGAGAAATGGCAAAAGCACAACTTGGCATAAACTGGGTCCCTGGTTGAAACACTAGCACCGCATGGCCTCTTAATCTCTGTAATGCATGATCCTGGTGATCTCCTCTAGAAAGCCTCCCCAAAGAAAGAAGCATAAAACCAAATTCCACTCTCCCATTCCCAGTTTTTGTTCTATGTCCCCCTGCAATTTTACATTTACATGTGAAACATACCCCACAAAACAATGTTGTCACCTTAATCTACTTTATGAATATAATTTCACAGCGTCAATTTTTTTTTTTTTTGCTTTTTGGATCACACCCGGCAATGCACAGGGTTTACTCCTGGCTCTGCACTCAGGAATCAACCCTGGCGGTGCTCAGGGGACCATATGGGATGCTGGGAATCGAACCTGGGTTGGCCGCGTGCAAGGCAAATGCCCTACCCGCTGTGCTATTGCTCCAGCCCCCCAGTGTCAATTTTAATGAAAGTATTTTCTTTTGTGGACATCTTAGCATTATGATTCATACTCTATTTTTTTTGAAAACTGGAAATTAGAATTCATGGAAAAAGTAATTTTTTTTATATAGGAATACTGCTATTTATTCAGCCACTGATTAGCTGATTGAATTGGGCATGAACTTCACCTTACTTTTTTTTTTCATTTTTTATAATTTTATTTATTGACTTACCATGAGATCAGTTACAAAGCTTTCGGGTTTAAGTCTTGGTCATACAATGAAACAACCGTATCCTCACCAGTGACCATTCTCCACCCCCCAAAACCCCAGTATACCCCCGTTCCACACCCTCCCCCTACCTGTGGGGCAGATGATTTCCAAATTAGTCTCTCTCTACTTTGATTACATTCAATATTTTGACATTAGACCCACCATTATTATTTTGGATTTTACCCCAACACCCAGATCTGCTGATAAGGCAACAGTAGACAATTTGTTTTCTATTGCTGGTTATGAATAACATATGATGTCACATGGCTGCAGCAGTGGCCACGCAATTTTGAAATTCCGAAATTTTACATAAATTTGGAGGGATTTCTGCCCAATCTGCTGGGTTCCGAGATTTGTTCCTGAGTCTCTTGAATCATGGCTGTTAAGCAGCTTGATCAGGAGCCAGAAAGGCCATTCGTGGGTGGCGATTGGGGTCTCTTTGGGACGGGGAGGAAAGGGCCGGCTCCATGCGCATCCCATGAGGCCCCACATGTCTCGTCACTGCAGGCCCAAACCTGACTGTCCAATGGCCTCTGGCAGATGGTGGCCACCAAGCCACCTTGGGGGAGCAGGTGGAGGGAAGTACCTTTACCCCCTGGAATGGCCTGGCGACAGTAACCTACTGCGGGGTCCAGATGCATTTCTGCCAAAAGCCGCTGGGGTTCAAGATTTGTTTCTAAGTCTCTGGGTTCATGACCGTTAAGCAGCTTGATCGGGGGCCAGAGAGACTGTTTGTGGGCAACAACTCGGGGTCTTGTTGGTATGGGGAGGAAAGGGCCGGCTCCACCCCCATCCCGTGAGTGTCTCTTCACTGCGGACCCAAACCTGACTGTCCTGTGGCCTCTGGAGGATGGCGGCCACTGGGCCTCCAGGGGGAACAGGCCAAGGAACAAAACCTATTCCCACCTGGGGTGGCCCAGCGCCTGTAACCTACTTCAGGGACTAGACGCATTTCTGCCAAAAGCCGTTGGGTTTCAAGATTTGTTTCTGAGTCTCTGGGATCATGGCTGTTAAGCAATTCGATCGGGAACCAGAGAGGCCATGCCTCCAATTACATAGCTGAGCTGGAGGTGGTTTTCTTGGTAAACTTTGCCCCAACTTTTTGGGGTCTGGCCAAAGGCACAGCAGCAATTTTGGGGTATCTGGAAGTCTGAAGGCGCCATCAGGATGCTGATGAACTTGCCTTACAGGTACAGACTGACCTGGGAAAAAGTAATTTTGAACTAAAAGTCTAATTGTTATAACAGGGCTTCAATGATTGTCTTATCTTACAGCTTCAAGCCTTTGTCTCGCTAATTTAACTTCTCTTCACCTTATGTGCATACTCACACAAGTAAAAAGAGGATCCTGCCACAGTATTTCGATAAATGAATTTGATAAAGGAATTACCCATCCCTTCTTGTGTGTTTACTTGTGTGCTTACTCACACAAGTATAAAGAGGAGCCTGCAACAATATTTTGATAAATGAATTCGACAAAGAAATTACCCTTCTCTTCTCCAGAAGGAAGTACTTTACCAGGGCTTTCATACACATAGCCCCTGTAAAAAGATTCATTTCAGTTTTTTCTTTAACTGGATGTTGAACTTGGATGTTGGCTGTGGTTGTGTCTTCACCTCCATAAGAACTATTAGTCCTTGTAGTCTGTGGGTTGTGATGACTGGATTGTCAGACTTTGCTTAATGAAAAGCGTATGACTTCAGCCATTTCTTGTGAGTCCCCAGAGCAGAGGTAGGCTCAGCCTTGAATAAAAAATTAAACCCCCTTTCCAGGTCCCTTCTCTACTCATTCTTCCATTTTATGACTTTTCCAATTCAGAAAAGTAGAATACTCAGGCTTCTTCAGAGGTTGCTTGTTTAGAACTAAATATTTAGTTTATTGAGAACTAAATAATTTAGAATGATCTTGATAAAGATATATCAAATTGAATTTTTAAAACCTAATTCTTCCTACCCTGGAAAAAAAGATAAAAGAAAATCAGCTTCCTTGTGATAGGTACATAGAATACTATCATTTTAAATAGAGATGTCTCTTTTTTACTTTTATGCAATATACTAATTTGCTACTAGAAAATATTAGGTAATATTATTAGATGTGGCAAAATTGCCCTTTGGAAACAAAATGTGTTTATATTCCTCTCTATTCAGTCTTCAATAGATATTCACTACTGGGTCGAACTTAAACTTGTCATTTTGCCATTCTTTCTTCTATCTCATCCACTGAATATCTTCCTTTCCTTTCATCTGCAAAATATTAATAGTCCTCCACACTGCAGTTTCTGAAAGGAATGTCTCAGTTCTTCCAACTAACAGCAGTTCCTCCTTCCTTTGAGTCCACTGAAATGCACATAACTATCTGGGAAGATTCTCCAATTTATTACTGAGCGAGTAAAGGATGAACTTTTGTGCTCATGGTCATTGATTTGGGATGAAGGAGCAATCCCAGTGGTGTTTAGGGGCTATTCCCAGCCTGAAATTCCAGGAGTCATTCTTGGTGGTGCTAGGGTGGGGGCAGGAGGTGGTGGCCATGTGGTACCCAGGACTGAACCTGGGTCTCAGTCAATCCCTACGCTCCAGTTCATTGACCCATGTCTTGAACCCTCACACTCATTTACACAATATGCATAACAATATATCTTCCAAGAAACTAGATAGATACTTGTCTGAATCATGAAAATATGTAAGCACCACTTCTACAGTTGCCTTTATTGTTTCAAGACTGACTTAAGTTAATATACTTTGCAAATGTCTCTGTTACCTTTAGGTAACACCTTTTCCTCACTTTGGTTACTGACAGGGCCAGTTTTGAAGGACTTGATTCATCTGCTCCCAGATCCTGCTCAGCTGAGCAGCCCCCCCCTCCCCCCCACCAGAGAGTGCAGATAACTTGTTGGGTGCATGTGTGAACAGCTGAACTACAGGCAACTTTTGTTTGGAATGAAGAGGCTCCAGCCTAGCTTTCCGCACTGCACTTCGCTTCCATTATACTGTTTTTGCCTCCTGTTTTGTTTATATGAAAGACTACAGTCTTGCCTTAGAATTTCTGGGTATTATGAGTACCTTAGGGAAATCTGATTATAGAGATAATCTACTCAACAGCGAAGAGTCTCCATTTGTTTCTATTGAGTTTTGTCAATTCCAAATCCCAGATACCTTTGTATTCCAGTCCATTGACGAGTGCCTCCCAGCCAGACGCTGAGGCATCTGTTTCTATAGTCCTCGGAACTGGGAAAGATAAATAAGAATGTGCGGGAATTATCTGTATATTTGCTAACCACCAATTTAGATCTAAATAGACTCCCTCTGTTAGGAAGACTAATGAATTCCAATTCTCTGAAATATCCTTTGCTTTTAACAAGCAAGATGGAAGGTATCTAAAGGAAAAAAAAAAAAAGAGAAAAAGATACACAGAGGGAAAGCTGTGAATAATGCCACCAGAGAACCAATTATGTTCACCAGCTGGCATTGAGAAACTTGTCTCTGTTAACAAAAAAGGATTTTAGTTTTAGCCTCAAACTCCTTTTCGACATTGTGTTCTGTAGGGCTGAATTGATGTAGCTTTCCAGACACCCCCATAAGATGCTAGGGGGGAAATGGCTGGATTTTGATTTTCTAAAATCTTTCATTTAATTTTCTGGACCACCCAGCAATGCTCAGGGGCTGTTCCTGGCTGTGCTCAGGACCATCAAGTTCCAGGGATAGAACTAGGATTGGCTACTTGCAAGGCAATCTCCCTAACCACCTGGATATCTTCTTGGTCCCTTAGTTTATTTATCTATTTATTTATTTATTATTTTTAAAAGAACAACTTCTAGGATAGAGTCTATTTATTTATTTATTTACTTTGACTTTTGGGGTCATTCCCAGCGACTCCCAGGGGTTCCTCCTGGCTCTGCACTCAAGAATTACTCCTGGTGATGCTTGGGGGACCATATGGCATACCAGGGATCAAATATGAGTTCACTCCATACAAGGCAAATGCCCTACCCGCTGTACTATTGCTTCAGACCCAGTTTTTAAAAATTTATTTATCTTTATTTTGGGACTATATCAACAGTTCTCGAGGAGTTACTTTTGGAATTGCTCAGGAGGCCGCGTGGTGCCATGAATTTAACAACTCTGGGGCAATATGCCTTTGAACCATCTTCCAGTTGAAGAAAAAAGAATTCCTTCCTTCCTTCCTTCCTTCCTTCCTTCCTTCCTTCCTTCCTTCCTTCCTTCCTATCTTTCTTTCTTCCTCTCTTTCCTTCCTTCCTTCCTTCCTTCCTTTCGTTCTTTCTTTCTTTCTTTCTTTCTTTCTTTCTTTCTTTCTTTCTTCTCTTTCTCTTTCTTCTCTCTCTTTCTTTCTTTCTTTCTTTCTTTCTTCTCTCTCTCTTTCTTTCTTTCTTTCTTTCTTTCTTTCTTCTCTCTCTCTTTCTTTCTTTCTTTCTTTCTTTCTTTCTTTCTTCTCTTTCTTTCTTCCTTTCTTTTTTTTGGGGGGAGGGTGAAAAAAAGTTTTTATTGAATAAAACTTTCTTAGAAAGACATGAGAGGAGAAAAAGAGGGGAAATATGTGTTCAAGAGAGAACATAGGCTTCTCCAGAGTGGAAATAAGCAAAGAAACACAGAGAAATAGAGAGGAAATTGGGGGCACTGGGATGGAATACACTAGTGAAGGAATGGGTGTGTACATTGTATGACTGAAATTCAATCTTGAACACCTTTGTAACTGTGTATCTCATGGTGATTCAATTTATTTTTTTTAAAAAGAGAAAAAAGAGAGAGAGGGAAAAAAGAAACATAGAGACAAGCAAGCTAGACAAGTGTTTAAGGGCTTGAAGAGCAAGCCAAGAAAAAAATTAAGGCTGTGCTTGCATGTGAAATGACAGCTCAAAGAGAAAACGAGCTAGTCTCACGTGGCAGTAAAAAAGAATCAATTGGATAAATGATAAAGAAAATGAAATATAAAAACAGAGAACCTTGGAGCTGGAGAGACGGTACAGTAGGTAGGGAGCTTGTCTTGCACATAGTTGACCCTGGTTTGCTCCCCAGCACCCCAGATGGTCTCCCACACCCCACCAGGAATGATCCCTGAACACAGAGCCAGGAGTAAGCCCTGAGCACCGCCAGGAGTGGCCCCCAAACCAAAACTAAAAAGGAAAAAAGCACAGAGGCCCTTCCTCAGCCACATGGCTGCTGCATCAATAAGATGCATTCACGGACCCCGAGAGACAGTGATCAAGAAATTGGTCAGGAATAGATACAAGGCATATTGTGAAAGATTAGTGAAGTTTGCTGTTTCTCAGTAATATAAACGACATTTTGTGCCCCTCCCCCCATTTTTAGGTTTATTTTTGTTTTGGAGTGCTCAGGGTTTACTCGGCTCTTTGCTCAGGGATCTCACTCCTGGTGGTGTTTGGGGGACCATATGGGGTGCCAGGAATGGAGCCCTGGTCAGCCACATGCAATGCAAGTGCTCTGTCCACTGTACCACCCCTTCCTACAGCTGCCAGCTCATCAATTGCAGCTAAGCCAGGAGCTGCGTTTTCGCCCTTCAGTGGGTGAGACACGATCTATTTCAGGCTCTCTCAGCTGGTACTCTCAGGAGACAGAGATGTCACCTAACCTTGGGTTCTCTCAGTAGAGGTTGTTGTTTTTTATTCAGGCTCCCTGCTGAGCCCTGGCTGGGAGTCTCCTCTCTACCTCCTCAAGCTGTTCCTTGGAGAAATACTTGCGAATTCTGTCTTTCACTCTCTGTACCACCGGAACAAACTGTCTTCCCCAGGCACCTCATCAAATTCTGTAGGAGAAGTTCACTTATGCGAGCTCTTCTTAATCCATTTAAGTAGGGTCTCTACCCCTTCTTTCCCAAGATACCTGGAAATGTTTGTTTTAGTAGCAATTTGTCTTCTTGATGCAAAAAGAGGGAAATTAATTTAGGGGGATTCAGACTACCCAATAGAGACTGGGGGCTACTCCAGGCTCTCTGTTTAGGAGTGAAACCAGGTGTGGGCAACCCAAAAAGGGGGAATTTTTTGTAGGTGGGGCCATACCGAGTGGTGATCAGGGAACTTTAATATTAACACTTTATTGTTTTTCTTTCAAGCGATGCCATTCTAGGGACCAGAGTGGTAGTGTAACATGTAGGACAGTTACTTTGCCCCACAGTCAACCCAGATTCAATCACTGGTACCCCATATGGTCCCTTGAGCTGTGCCAGGTGTTATCCCTGAGTACAGAGCCAGGAGTAATCCCTGACCATGGTCGGATGTGGCCCCAAAGCAGCAACAACAAAAATGCCACTCTGTGTCCACCTGGTATTTTAGACCTACCATACAATTCTGGGGAAACCAACCCCATGGAAGAAATATCCATGGGTCTGTCTTCTCCCCAATCTGGAATCTTCGCAGTGGTCATCTTGACGGCTTGATCCTCTACACAAAAAATATCATTTAGTTGTGTTTAAAAATTAGCAGGATAATTAAATCAATCCTGAACTGGGGAGGAAACATCTGTTAGTTCATGCCATCAACTCCCCAAACTGCATTTTACTAAACATTGACATTACGCTGATTATTACTGAAACACAAAGGCTCTGTAAATCCCTAGCTTTGGAACTACATTAGCCAGAAAGGTTGCCAGCAGCAGTTGGGGCTCAGACAAGGCCTGAAGGAATGGCATGGGGCTCCAAGCATCTGCCTTTGGAGCAGATGGTCACAAGTTGAAGTCCAGACATCCCATGTTCACTGAACATGCTCTGTGTAGTTCTGCTGCCTGTGGCCCCTGGCTCCACAAATGGCTTCTGGCTATAGCCACACATGCTAGGGGAAAATGCAGCTCAGATAGAGAAGGGAGCACCAAATAAAGGTGTTGGGAGGATCCTCCCAGGATGGAAGAAGCATGCTGAAAGTAGACTATAGACCGAATATGATTGCCACTCAATGCCTCTTTTGCAAACCACAGCACCCAATAGGAGAAAGAGAGAGAACAAAAGGGAATGCCCTGCCACAGAGGCAGGGTGGAATGTGGGGATGGGGGTGGATGGGAGGGATACTGGGATCCGTGGTGGTGGGAAATGGGCACTGGTGGAGGGATGGGTACTCGATCATTGTATAACTGAAACCCAAGCACAAAAATTTGTAAGTCTACAACTGTACCTCATGATGTTTCACTAATAAAAATTTTTTAAAAAGTATGGCTAGAGGCAAAAAATATGACTTCTGGCCATGCCACAGCCAGGTGGGTCCAGCAGGTGCCACAGCAAGCATGTAGGAATACCATGGCTAGGAAGTGCAGCCTCTGCTGGGCGCTTGTGTGGGGCTGCAGTCACTCTGCATGCCCCACCACTGTCACATGTGTGCCGCACCTCAGTGCTCATCCCTAAGCATCACTCGGAAGGGGTTCAAACTTCAGAGATCCCCACGGCCAGGTGTGTAGCCCTCAAATATGACACACAGCCCCCCCGCTTAGGCACCATAGCCAGGCATGTATTCCCCTGGTTATCACAACAAGAACAAAGAGAAGAGAGAATACAAGTAAATTAATTAAAACAAGGACTCGCTGAAAGACAAATAGTACCTTGACTATGGATAAAAAAATTGTTTTTATCTTTCAGACCAGAATTGGCTAAAGTCTATCAGTTTTAAGTCTGATTAATGGCAAAGTATTCTGTGGGGAAAATATTCACAAGTTGTTCCAGATGTCAAGTGCAGTCAAAGTGCCATTTTGTCATAGACAAAGTAAGTTTTATAGAGACTGCAGTACATAAGAAATAGAGCCAAGAATTCTCAGATATTGAAGAATCCTGGCGCTGTCTTTTTAATCAGTATTTCTAGATAAACTATATTATTATTATTATTATTATTATTATTATTATTTTGTTCTCTAAATTGCCTTATTGCTGAGTTGGGCTTTCATGGACTGCCATTCTGAGATTTGGTGTGGATTTTCTTTTTGTTTTGCAGGATACACAGACTCAGAAGCTGAAGACCAGTGTGTGGTACCAAGAGGTAGACTGCTGTTCGCCTCCATACGTGCTGAACTCCTAACAAAATTATTCAAAGGAATGGATATCATCTTTAAAAAAAAGTTTTACAGTGGGTAAAGGCGTTTGCCTTACACGCAGCCAACACGGCCGACCCGAGTTCGATTCCTCCGCCCCTCTCAGAGAGCCCAGCAAGCTACCGAGAGGATCTCGCCCGCACGGCAGAGCCTGGCAAGCTACCCGTGATGTATTTGATATGCCAAACACAGTAACAAGTCTCACAATGTTACTGGGCCCGCTCGAGCAAATCGATGAACAACAGGAGGACTGTGGCCGTGATTTTTTTTCCCTTTGATTAATTCTTTATTTGGGATTAGGCAAAGAAGCTATCTTTAGGTTTGGGGAGGGATTCCCTGCGTACAACAATTGATGCCCAGTGTGGGGCAGTGGAATTTTCCCAATCCCACATCAGTGACTGTGTCCCAGGTTAAGTGATAGTATAGCACGTAGGGTGTTTGCCTTGCACGTGGCTGATCAAGGTACAATTCCCGGCATCCCCATGTGGTCCCCCAAGCACCACCAGGAGTAACTCCTGAGTGCAGAGCCAGGAGTATTTGGAGTATTGGGGGTATTTGGAGATTGGCTCACCTGCTAAGAGAACCTTATTCATATATGTCTGGACCATTTTGTCCATTTATCTCTTCCTGTGTGAACAATGTTCCAAACACCACAACCTGTGAGGACATAAGGCTTTGCATACCCCTCTACCCTTCTTTTGGACTGAACTTTTCCAATGCTTTCTTTTTTTTTAATTGGTGAAACACCATGAGGTACAGTTGTAGATCCACAAATTTTTGTGCTTGGGTCTCGACTATACAATGATCAAACACCCATCCCTCCACCAGTGCCCATTTCTACCACCATGGATAATATCGCTCCCACCCCCATTCCCCCATCCCACCCTGCCTCTGTGGCAGGGCAATCCCTTTTGTTCTCTCTATTCTTTTGGGTGTTGTGGTCTGCAAAAGAGGCATTGAGTGGCAAACATGTTCAGTCCATAGTCTACTTTCAACATGCCTCTCCCCTCCTGGGAGGATCCTCCAGACACCCTTTATTTGGTGCTCCCCTCTCTATCCGAGCTGTCCTTTCCTATAGAACACCCGGCTGGCCTCTAAGCTATGGAGTAATCCTCCTGGTGCTGATCTCAGCTATTCTTGGGTATTAATCTCATATTTTGTTACTTTATATCCCCCAGATGAATGCAATATTTCTATGTCTATCCCTCTCTTTCTGACTCATTTCGCTTAGCATGATACTTTCCATGTTGTACCACTTGTATGTAAATTTCATGACTTCATCTTTTCTAACAGCTACATAGTACTCCATTGTGTAGATGTACCAAAGTTTCATTAACCAGTCATCTGTTCTTGGGCACTCAGGTTTCTTCCAGTTTCTGGCTATTGTAAAAAGTGCTGCAATGAACAAACAAGTGCAGATGTCACTTCGACTATACATTTTTGCCTCTCTGGGATATATTCCCAGGAGTGGTTTTGCTGGGTCAAATGGGAGCTCAATTTCTAATTTTTTGAGAATCGTCCAAAGTGTTTTCCAAAAGGGCTGAACCAGTCGGCATTCCCACCAACAATGAAGAAGTGTCCCTTTCTCGCCACATCCACGCCAGTATCGGTTGCTTTTGTTCTTGCGGATGTGGGCCAGTCTCTGAGGTGTGAGATGTGACTGTGATTTTTTAATGAGGTACAGTTACAGACTTACAAACTTCTGTGCTTATGTTTCAGTCATACAATAGTCGAGTACCCATCCCTCCACCAGTGCCCATTCTCCACCACCAATGATCCCAGTCTCCCTCCCACTACCACCCCACCTCTGTGGCAGACACATTCCCTTTTACTCTCTCTCTCTTTAGGGTGTTGTGGTTTGGAAGGCAGGTATTAAGTGGCTATCATGTTTGGTCTAGAGTCTACTTTCAGCACACATCTCCCATCCCGAGCGGGCCCTCCAAGCATCCTTTACTTGGTGGTTCCTTCTCTATCTGAGCTGCCTTTTTCCCCAGCATGTGAGGTGAGCTTCCAAGCTGTGGAGCAATCCTCCTGGTCCTTATCTCTGTTGTTCTTGGTGTTAGTCTCCCATTCTGTTACTTTATATTCCACAAATGAGTGCAGTCCTTCTATGTCTGTCCCTCTCTTTCTGACTCATTTCACTTAGCATGATACTCTCCATGCTGATCCACTTATATGCAAATTTTATGACTTTGTCTTTTCTAACCGCTGCATAGTATTCCATTGTATAGATGTACTAAAGTTTCTTTAGTCAGTCATCTGTTCTCAGGCACTTGGGTTTTTTCCAGATTCTGACTATTGTAAATAAACAGTGCTGCAATGAACATACAAGTGCAGATGTCATTTCTAACTATACTTTTTTGCATCTCCAGGATGTATTTCCAGAAATGGTATTGCTGGGTCAAATGGGAGCTCAATTTCTAATTTTTTGAAGAACGTCCATACTGTTTTCCTAAAGGGCTGAACCAATTGGCATTCCCACCAGCAGTGAAGGAGAGTCCCTTTCTCCCCACATCTACGCCAACACCAGTTGCTTTTGCTCTTTTGGATATGGGCCAGTTTCTGTGGTGTGAGATGACATCTCATTGTTGTTTTGATCTGCATCTCCCTGATGATTAGTGATGAAGAGCATTTTTTCATGTGCCTTTTGGCCATTTGGATTTTTTCTTTGAGAAAGTTTCTGTTCATTTCACCGCCCCATTTTCTGATGGGGTTGGATGTTTTCTCCTTGTAGAGTTCAACCAGTGCCTTGTATATCCTTGATATCAACCCCTTGTCAGATGGGTATTGGGTGAATATCCTTTCCCATTCTGTAGACTGTCTTTGTATTCTGGTCACTATTTCTTTTGAGGTGCAGAAGCTTCTTAGTTTAAGATAGTCCTATTTGTTTATCTCTATTTCTACTTGCTTGGTCAGTGGCGTGTCATCTTTTGAGATACATTTAGCTTCAAAGTCATGGAGGGTTTTACCAACCTTTTCTTCAGTGTATCTGATGGATTCTGATCTGATGTTGAGGTCCTTAATCCATTTTGATCTGACTTTCGTGCATGGCGTTAGGTAGAGTCTGAGGCCATATTTTTGCATGTAGCTGTCTAGTTTTGCCAGCACCATTTGTTAAAGAGGCTTTCCTTGCTCCACTTGACATTTCTTGCTCCCTTGAGGAATGGATATCATCTTAATGCTTATGATCTTTAGTTTTACAGTAGATGTAACTTTCAGAATCCTTGTCAGAGGTATGGCCATTGTTTGCAACCAGATTTAGGATTTGGATAGGAAATCTTCCCTAATAATACCAACAAGCTGATAATTTGGGTAATTCATCAAGCCCACCTTCAGCAATTTGATGAAAATGACATTGCCTATTTTTGGTAAATTTCCCTTTTTTGGCTACTTCTAACAGGTTTGGGATGATGAGTTTTTATCCTGGAACTCCAGCTTGTTTGATGAAATTACTGAGATCTCCCTACCTCTAAGTGTCATCTGGGCTCCCGATATCATCATTAATGAATTGTAAGTTTGCTGGGGTGTCTTTCTTTATTTGCAGGATGGGGGCATACCTTGAGTGACTTAGGGAGTGCTATCCCTGGCTCTGTGCTCAAGACTGCCTCCTGGAGGTATGCAGGGCACCATGTGCAGTGCAAGGAATAAAACTGGGGTCAGCCTCAAGCAAGGCAAGCGCCCTATGCCCTAAACTATCTTTTCTAGCCCTGGAGTATATTTCTGGGGGTTTAGACTGGAAGATTCAGGTCAGTTGCTGCTTACTTTCGATCATTGTTACTCAGTTTTATTTCTCAACATGAGGAATATATTGTTGGTAACATTCAGGTTAAAAGTGTCATGAGTTGGCATCATTTAAGACGCAGATTTGAAAGTACAAGGCAACCTATCTCAATAAAAAATATACATATATTAGCACACAGGGTTCAACCTATAACAACATGTTAGTAATTATTATACAAGGGCTTATGGCTCCATGGTGAGATACAACAATCTTCACACACTTTCCTCTAAGGAAACGTTTTAAAAATTTTTATTTATTTATTTTTTATTATTTAAAAATTTTTTTATTAGTGAAATACTATGAGGTACAGTTGTAGACTTACAAATTTTTGTGTTTGGGTTTCAGTTATATAATGATCGAGTACCCATCCCTCCACCAGTGCCCATTCTCCACCACCACTGATCCCAGTATCCCTCCCACCCCCCATCCCACCCTTCCTCCGTGGCAGGGCATTCCCTTTTGTTCTCTCTCGCCTTTTGGGTGCTGTGGATTACAAAAGAGGCATTGAATGGCAATCATGTTCATTCTGGGCTGGAGCGATAGCACAGCGGGTAGGGCATTCGCCTTACAAGCGGCCAACATGGCCGACCCGAGTTCGATTCCTCCGCCCCTTTCGGAGAGCCTGGCAAGCTACCGAGAGTATTCGATATGCCAGACACAGTAACAACAAAGTCTCCAATGGAGACGTTACTGGGCCCGATCGAGCAAATCGACGATCAACGGGAGGGCCTTTACCTTTACCTTTATGTTCATTCTATAGTCTACTTTCAGCATGCATCTCCCATCCTGGGAGGATCTTCCCAACACCCTTTATTTGGTGCTCCCTTCTCTATCTGAGCTGCCCTTTCCCCTAGCATGTGTGACTGGCCTCCAAGCCATGGAGCAAACCTCCTGGTACTTATCTCGGCTATTCTTGGGTGTTAGTCTCCTATTTTGTTACTTTATGTTCCCCAGATGAATGCAATCTTTCTATGTCTGTCCCTCTCTTTCTGACTCATTTCACTTAGCATGATACTTTCCATGTAATACCACTTGTATGTAAATTTCATGACTTCATCTTTTCTAACAGCTACATAGTACTCCATTGCGTAGATGTACCAAAGTTTCTTTAACCAGTCATCTATTCTTGGGCACTCAGGTTTTTTTTTCCAGATTCTAACTATTGTAAACAGTGCTGCAATGAACAAACAAGTGCAGATGTCACTACGACTATCTTTTATTGCCTCTCTGGGATATATTCCCAGGAGTGGTATTGCTGGGTCAAATGGGAGCTCAAATTTCTAATTTTTTGAGAATCGTCCATACTGTTCTCCAAAAGGGCTGAACCAGTTGGCATTACCACCAGCACTCTAAGGAATTTTTTTTAGTGGATTATTATAGCAAGCAATAAAATATAAATTACTTAGGACCTGCTTTGGGGGCAAGTGGTGGGGAAAATTGAAAGTAATGGTGGTGGGAAGGTGTAATGGTGGTGGGATTGGTGTTGGAATATTGAACACTCAATATTTCAATTATTGTAAGCAACTTTTGTAAAAATAATATTTTAAAAAGATACAGACTCGATCATCTATATTTGAAGCTACTCATGGATTCCATGCATCAGAATAGTAACAAATAAATATTCTCGTGAGATTGTCCATCTATGCCAGCCTGAAGTGTGAAAGGTATACTTTTAACCCCTGAGGTTTTACTGGATGTCATGGATACCGCCATCCCATAATAAGTTGGACTTATGTACTGAAACAAAATCTAACAATGTCTCTTGGGTTTCATCCAGCGTGGAGATGGAGCGATCCCCCGACCTTCCCTATGTCTATGTGAACTCCTCCGGAACCATCAAAAACTTTAAGCCCATCCAGGTGGTCTCTGCATGCAATCTAGAGACATATGCTTTTCCATTTGACGTCCAGAATTGTAGCCTGACCTTCAAAAGTGTTTTACACACAGGTAAAGCATTTTAAAGACCACTCTAACAACCCCGAGTCTGCTTACTGGCTTGGCACACACCGGCCAAGTTCTATGTTTTGTTTTCTTTCAGGTCTGTTTCATTCTTGAACATGATTAACTTAAAATTTTAAAAAAATTTGTGTTTGCTGTTGCCAGGAATTTAAGCCAGGGCTTCACACATGCAAGGCACGTACTATCCCATGGAATCACATCCCTGGCCCCACTTTAAAACATTTTGATCTCTTTTTGCAGTGAGTTGGCTCCTGCAGAAACTTAGACCAAGTTTGAGTAGCACCCATTTGTTTGCTTTTGCTTTGGGAATACCAGAACCAGCTTTATCATTATAAAGGGGTCCACACCCTAAATTCTTGGTAGTTCTTCCCGTGGCTCTAACGGTTTTATCCTGAATTCTGAACATGACATTGGACTCCGTCCCACTTACGATATGCGTGGGGCGGGAGTGTGTGTTCAAATTTGGGTGTTGGGTGTTCGGTGCCTCGTTCTCATCCTCCAAGTCCGTTATTTATGTTCTCTTTAGTGGAAGATGTAGACCTGGCCTTCCTGAGGAGCAGAGAAGACATTGAACACGACCAAAAGATGTTTATGAACGACAGCGAGTGGGAGCTGGTTTCCGTGTCCTCTGCCTACAGCATCCTGGAGAGCAGCACTGGGAGCTTCGCTCAGATTCAGTTTAATGTAGGTGCTGCCAGCCCTGGGCCCGCAGCTGCCTCTGCAGGTCAGGCTCAGGATTCTGTGCTCAATCTTTTAAGCTCAAAGGCCCTTAGACCTGTGCATCTTCCAGCATCTCCAGAGTCCAGATCTTGGGCTCCAGATCCCTCAAGCGAATACTTCAGACACCCGAGACCGGAACCTTCTAGCATCCAGGGGTCCCCCAACCTTTGCATCCAGTCCCCACAGACCACAGGACACTCTCCCCACACAACTCCACTTGGGAGAAGGACCACTTTCTTGCATTAGCGTCCTGGTTTTGAGTCGATTATTAATTGATTCCAGATGCAGAGGCATAACATGATCATGCTATTAACCCAAGTATCTCAGGGAGGTTCAGGTCACCAGCAGGGTCTGCAGAGCCCCCTGGCAGTTCCAGATCAGATAAAAACGGCCCTGAACATACGTGATGTGCACCCAGCTTTTCAGACTCTGCCAGGAAGGCTCTTAGATGTGCTGGTCACTCATCCAGCAAGGGTGCTGGGGTCAGTGGGGGACAGGACAGGAAAGCCTGCTGCCTTGTCCACCCCTTTCCTGGTTGACCCTTCTTTCCATTTTAACCTTAGACAACCCCATTGGTGCTGAGCCCTGCTTTCAAACAATCGGCTCGAGGTCAGGGGCGTGAGGTGCCCATGCCAAGTCAAGGGTCTCATTGTCAAGCCCAAGCTGCCAGAAGGCCCAGCTCACACACTCGGGGGGAATTTTCCCTCAAACAAACCCTTGGAGACAGAAGAAACATTTCGACCAGTGTTTCTCAGCACTTACCCAGCAGCAGACCCCTATGACCGTTCTACTGGCTAAGCCCCAGGACTCTCATTTATATGATTATTTTTTTTTCCTTTTTGGGTCATACTCAGGGATGCTCAGGGATTGCTCCTGGCTCTGCACTCAGGAATCACTCCCGGCAGTGCTCAAGGACCATATGGGATGCTGGGGATCGAACCTGGGTCAGTCACATGCAAGCCAAATGCCTTCCCCGTTGTACCATTGGCTCCAGCCCCACATTTATATAATTTTCACCTGTAATCCTCTTGGGTTATCCTGGGGACCCAAAGGGAATTGTCTGGCTCCCAGTTGGGAAATGGTAGGTGAGAGATGAAGATTGTAATGAGTAATTATGAGCTAAAGGACTGTTATATGTTTACGTGTAGGGTGTGTGTGTGGGGGAAACACCAACTATTAATGAGGACAGATGCCTCCCTATGAACTAAGGGGGATACACAGCTTTCCCAGCAAAGCTCTTGTTAACCCAGAGCATCTTAAAACAGCTGGGATACCAACGGCACTGGCTGGGGCAGGGGGCGGCTCAGAGCAGTGTGGTGGGTGGGCGTGTGGGTCACCTCGTCTGCTTTGAGGTTTTTAGCAAAGAGCTTGCCTTGCCATCCATTTGTCCACTTTCCCCCCCCTCCCTTTTTAAGTGAGGGAAAGGAAGGAGAGAAAAGAAAGCTTTTTCCAATTTCAATGAGTTTCTTGGCTAAGAGTAAACACCTCATTAATTTTAAAGATATGAGCCCACAAACATTATTAATGCAGCCCGAATAATGGCAAGCATTAAAGGAAAGTGGGAGGGAGCCGCACACGCAAGGTGGAACGCTGTCACCTGCCAGCCCCCCGCCACCCCCCTCCAGAACGCTGCACACCCCATTACCTGCGCCACATGGGCCGAGAGCGAGGATGGACCGGCAGGTGAGTGGAGATGGTCCGGTTCCTCTCGTCCCCCGCCACCCCGGCTCCCCCACCCTGGGCAGCTGTTTGGTTGTCACCCTTCGTCCTAGATACCGATTGGTCTTCTCAACAGGGGTAGCAGGCACCTGTGAGCTAGCTCCATTTTATTTTTACTTTTTAAAATTTGTGTTGAGTGGCCAAGAGATAGTACCAAGGAGGGTCCAAGGGGTGCCTGCTTGGCACGCAGCCGACCCTGGTTTGATCTCATCCCCTAGGGTCTACTGAGTCCAGTTAGGACTGATCCTGGAGCACAGAGCCAGGTGTCAGCCCTGAGCCCCACCAGGTGTGGTCCCAGAAATGGAAACCAAAACACCAACAGAACCGTGACTGAGGTACTGAGGCGTTCCAACAGCGTGATAACAGAAGTTGCCAGTGGTGTTGCTGGGAGTCAGTGAGCAGATACAACTTGATGCAGGATGAAGGCGGCACGAAGGGCTGTTTGAGGAAGGAGCAGTGTCCTGGACCCCAGAGCCGCACTCACGTTCCTTTACTTTCCAGGCTATGTCCCAGCCACAGGGCTGACGTGAGGGGCCGGATGGACAGGCACTTCTCTGGGACTTTGTGCTCTTGGAACTTTTGCCAGGACTAAGGTGGGTGGGGGTCTAGCAGGCTGCCCACCCCCACTGACCCCGGGTCTCCCAGAAAAGAGCCAGGAAGGAAATCAGAGCACGGTTATGGTTCGTGGATGGCAGGGCGGGCACCAGACCGGGAGCGGTTCTGTCTGTGGCTCTGCAGATTTGAAAGCGCCTGTTCAGGGCCCACCTGCCCAGGCCTGCCACGCCCTCTGGGCCAGGCTGTTCCCGTCCTGCAGCCCAGCATCCTCTGAATCCAGCCACAGCCACACCTGGCGCCCTTCAGCAGCGCGATGACAGGAGATTCAGATCCCTCCTCGTCTGTGCAGGCCCCAGGAGGGCAGGAGGGAGTGTGATCCAGTCCAAATCTCTCATCCTCATGCCCCGCCAGAGCCAAAGAGGTGCCTCAGTTCCACTGGCCTAGAACTCGTGGTGCTTATCCCGGGGCATGGGGGAGGCTGTGGTCAGTGGCTTCCCCTGGGGCTGAGAGCACAGGAACGTCAGAGCTGAGAACCCTGTGGGCTCACTTCCTGCCTCCCTGGAGGCATTTCCCTCCCTCTTCTCCCCCCCCCCCCCCCCCCCCCCCCCACTGCACACATCAGGGTGGCTGGTTCCTTGGAAAGAGCTGGAGGGAGAATTCAGGACCAGTGTTTGGTCTCCACAGAGTGAAGAGGGGAGTGGACAGAGGTGAGGATCCCTAGAAGTCACAGTGGGTGGGATGTGAACAGAAGGGAACCGGTGAACTTAGCTTCTCGTGAAATTTAAAAACCATTTGGGCTGGAGCAATAGCACAGTGGGTAGGTCATTTCCCTTGCAAGCAGCCGACTGGGATTCGATTCCTCCACCGCTTTCAGAGAGCCTGGTAAGCTACCGAGAATATCCTGCCTACACACCAGAGCCTGGCAAGCTCCCTGTGGCATATTCAATATGCCAAAAACAGTAACAACAAGTCTCACAATGGAGATGTTACTGGTACCCGCTCAAGCAAATCGATGAACAAGAGGAGGACAGTGCTACAAGTGCTTGGGCAGGAATTGGGTGGCCAGCAGATTTGCTAGAAAAATGCAAGGGGGCCTCTGGGAAAGAAAAGTCCCCCAATCACCCTTTTTTTCTGCTTTTTGTGTCACACTTGGCGATGCACAGGGCCTACTCCTGGCTCTGCACTCAGGAATTACTCTTGGCGGTGCTCAGAGGACAATATGGGGTGCTGGGTATCGAACCCGGGTTGGCCTCGTGCAAGGCAAATGCCCTACCCGCTGTGCTATCACTCCAGCCCCGGTCACTCTCTTTCTGAGGTGCTTCTCTCTTTTTTTGGGTGGAGTAATTTGGCTGAGATATTCATTGAATGCAGGTCATCAACTCTCATGAGAGATTCTTCTCAGGAGCAGAGGAGAGGAGCAGCAGAGGGAGATGGATTTAGAGCCCTAGAACTCTTCCTGGGAATACTCCAGGAATCCCAGGATCATGAACCCTCCAGCAACCCAGCTCGACTCTTGGCCCAGGTCCAAGAAACTCTCCCTCTACTGCATGGCTCTTAAGTGGCGGTCCCTTTTCCATTCTTTTTGGAGTTGGGAATGTTGGGAGGGGCTCGGGAGAGGAGGAAAATGGGTTCTATATGAAGCGCAAGTCTAGGCGTCAAAATTCCAACTATGTCATAAAGACGGTCATGCAAAATTGAGTACTGGTGGGGTCTACCATCATGGAGGCAATTAGAGACTAACCTTGGGGCCTATTCCATCTCCAAGGAGCTCTCCACACACACATTCTGAATTAGATTGATCTCTTTCATTAACATCAATAGGCTCCAAATACCTTTGTGTACTTATTATTACCTGGCTTTAATGGATAATGAAATTGTGGCATAATATTGCTAACACCTGAAGGGTGTCTAATGGAGAACACGGACTGAAACTAAACTGCTTTTCCTTCCTTTGCTGGGGAATTTAAAGGCACCAGCTCCTTTAGTCCATTAGGAATGATGGGCGCTAGGTAGGGGCCGTTCTGCGGGGAGAAATGTCTCCCCAAACCCACCTATCCCCCCCAGTGGATGCCTAGGGTACACTCCTGCAAGGACCCCCAAGGGGGATAGCTTTTGATGACTGACCTCTGGAGGAGAGCCCTGGTTTGGATGAATGCCACTCCTCCCCTCCACTGGAGCTAGTAGAAGCGTTAGGAACAGACTCCATCATAACTGGACAGATGCATCTTAAGCTCCTAGCCCATGCTGGCTTCCTTGCAGGCTTTCCTCACATTGAAAACACCAGTCGCAAATTGATTCATGAGTTAGGGTCCACGGCTTAGGTCCACCCTGCTCCAGAAAGATCTCGACTTTGTTTGGGGACTGCACTCAACAGCGCTTTAGGGCTACTACTGGCTCTGTGCTCAGGGGTCGCTCCTAATGGTGCTCAGGGGGCCTTGTGTGGTGCTGGGAGTCAAGTGGGAATCATCCGCATGCAACGCAAAGACCTTTACTCTGTACTCTATCCCTGGCCCTGAAAGACCTCAGCTTAACTAGTCACACTTCTGATGGTCCCACTCCCCAAAGAAGGATACATTTTGAACATCTGGAAAGGATGGAGAGTCTTGGTGGTCGTTTAACCCAGCACAGTCTCATTTTCTTGGGTTTCCCCCAATTCCTGACCATCCCACTTAGCCCATGTCAGCAGCAGCTCTAAAACCCAAATGTCTAAGTTTTCACTCGACAACTGAATTAGGTGATGACTCCAGTTAAGTCCATCCTTGCCCAATCTTCCTCTGCATCTTTGTGAAACCACCCAGAATCTGATCCCATCAAACAGGGCTGCAGGGGTAGGGGTATGTATCTCTCTCTCTCTCTCTCTCTCTCTCTCTCTGTGTGTGTGTGTGTGTGTGTGTGTGTGTGTGTGTGTGTGTGTGATGGACCAGTGCACTGAGCTGTTCTAACTCTGGCATCTAGGATAATGTCCGACACTCTCCATGCTCACGATTCCCTGGACAAGGGAATAAAGGAAACCAGCTCCAGTGAAATCATGAGAACCAGCTTGCTCTGAGCTTGTGGGACCATCCATCTAGTCTGTAGGTAACAATGCGTCGAGATCAGCCTATGAAAAATGGTGGCTCTTTTGTTCTTAAAGAAAACAAACCCTGTAGTCATGATTTGGTCTGTATTAGGAATGGGACCATCTTTGCTAAACAGCAGGAGAAGGGGCAAGAGAGGGTTTCTGTAGCTTTTCTATTTTGTGCACCGTAGAAAACTGTCTCCTTTAGGTGACAGCAGGAGTTAGTTGTCTGCTCCCAGGTCTCCCTGGCTCCACTCGGCTCCCAGTGACTGTTGGTACCCAGTGAGCCTCCCGACTGAGCAGCCTCTGCACAAACTCACCCATGGGTCCTTGTGCGAAGAGCAAACACGTGACTCCCATTTCTAAAATGTCAAGATGCAGAAAGGCACTGCAGAGCTTAGAACTGAGTGGAGCCTGGGACGACACAGTTCCCGGCCCCAACCTGCCTCCCAGCTGCTCAGCTTTTGTCACCACCTGGCGCCCCTGGCATTTGGGGAATGAGCAGTCTTTAGGAACTCGGGGGTCCCCCTCGCCCCGCCCCTCTTCACTTCCAGCTCTGCTTTATAGTCTCTCAGCTGGGTGGAGGGGTGCCATTCCCCACGAGCCACTTCCGGAGGAGCTTTATTTAAAGTGCAAACTGGTAATCTCAATTGCACCCAGGATGCTTGGCAAGGCAAGGGGAGGCTGTTTCATTCCCTCCCTCATCCCTTCGCCGTCGTTACTGGTGTTGGTGCTGTGGCGATGATCTGGCCCTTGCCCAGGACCCACTCACTGTTCATCCATGTGCTCACCTTGGGTCACTGCATTTGAGTTGTGGTGCTCATGGAGGACTGGTCACACTTCTTCAAACAGCGCCAGAGATTGCACACAGCAGCACTCAAACAGCTTCCAAGATTGTGAGCAAGGCACATGCGGGACCCCAGAGATTTGAACTTGACCCTGTGAGCTTCCAAGGCAGGCACTCAAAATCAGGGGCTCTTCAACTTTGACCCCTCTTGACCCCTTGTTCCCTGAGAAATTGTGATGCAATCCTGACAGATGGGCCTATATGACAGGCATACGATTCTACTGATAATCACAAAGAGATAGAGTTTTAAATTTAAAAAAAAAAGATCTTTCACAACTCCACTTTCAGTTAGTCGGCCCTGTATGGAGTCACAACCCACAATTTAAAGCCGCAGCTGCTTTTTTGTTTGGTTTTGGAGCCATACCCAGCAATGCTGAGACAGGGGAAGCCTGCTTTAGACTTGGTGCTCAGAGATGCTCTGAGTAGTATTTGGGTGTAGTGTGGTGTTGGGACTCGAACCCAGAGCTTCACACATGTTAAAGGAGCGCTTCAAAATAGATGCATGGCCCCTTTTATTGTTTTGTTTTTGTTTTGGGGTTCACGCCTGTGATGCTCAGGGATTAGTCCTGGCTCTGCACTCAGAAATTATTCCTGGTGGTGCTCACGGGATGCTGGAGATGGAATCCAGTTAGCCGTGTACAAGGCAAACACCTTCCTCGCTCTACTATCACTCCAGTCCCCCCATCCTCTTTTCCTTCCTTCCTTCCTTCCTTCCTTCCTTCCTTCCTTCCTTCCTTCCTTTTATTTTTTAAGAAAAAAAGGCAAGAAGAGGTTCAAGTCCTCACCCAAGGTCACTAAAGTAGCAGAAATAGCACTGAGGGTACCCGCCACGCTCCCATCTGGATTGACACTCAGCCCGGAGGCATGCTTGGTCTTTCCTCAAGGTGACTTTTTAGTTGTTTGCTTTTGGGGTCACCGCCAGTGGTGCTCAGGGCTTTCTCCTGGCCCTTCACTCAGGGATCACTCCTGGCAGGTGCAGGGGTCACATGAATGAAGCAGGAGATTGGAGGGCAGGAAGTGGGACTTACACCTCCCTCTGTGTCGGCTGGGGGTGTGCGCACCCCTAAGGGGAGTCACATTCCCTACCCAGCATTCGAGCCACACAGCTCTATAGTTCCCTAGGTTCCACTGCTCCCCCACCCCCACCCCGTCTTTGGGGTACTGGCCTCCTCCTCCTCCTGTTTTTCCTCCATCCTTCCCCTGCCTTGCAAACCATCTCTTCAGACCTCCCAGCTTAACAGTGCTCTTTGTTCCTACCAAGCTCAGACAGACACGCGGGTGCTAAGACACTCACATTCCTAGAGAGAAAAGGGACTGGGCCCCACACAATAATAGCTATTTCATAAGGCCTGGTGTAAGAGGAGAGATTTGGGTGTAAGACTGACTTTAAAGCAGTTGTTTTTTTCCCCAGACTCACCAGCTGTGTATTTGGACAGGCAATTTCATCTCTTTGGATCTGTCTTGTTTATAAAATGGATTAAAAAAAATTCTCAGTCCTTAGAGTTGTGAGGATTGAATGCGATAAAGCATTTAAATGTTTGGTTCATTGCCTGGTTTATGGCAAGTGGTAAGCAAAGGGTAGCTTCTTTGGGGTCGTTATTCATCTTAACTCTAGGCTAAGATAAATAATCAAGGGATGTCTCCCCCCTTTTCCAAGTCACAAAAGAATCCATTTCTAAGAGGGATTCAATAGACTTTTCCCCTCCTGTGAAAATCTTGGGACCTCGGTGTTCCTCAACTGGTGCTTCAGCCAAACCCCAGTCCTTTGGCTCAGCCGGTGCCCTGGCCCTTGGTCAGGTGGTGATTCGCAGGCGCCCGCTGCTCTATGTCGTCAGCCTCCTGATACCCAGCATCTTCCTCATGCTCGTGGACCTGGCGAGTTTCTACCTGCCGCCCAGCTGCCGTGCCAGGATTATGTTCAAGACAACAGTGTTGGTGGGGTACACTGTCTTCCGGGTCAACATGACTGACGAGATGCCAAGGAGCGCAGGGAGCACCCCACTGATTGGTGAGAGCAGCCTGGGGGCTGCAGGCCACACCTGTCTCCACCCACCCACCTCGCCAGGGGTGTGATGGGGTGTTTTTGGGCTGGGGAGACAGGCCGCAGAATCCTGGTTAATGTTCTACCCCCACCTCTGTTCCTTCCCGTAGGGGTCTTCTTCACAGTCTGCATGGCCTTGTTGGTGCTCAGCTTATCCAAATCCATCTTGCTGGTGAGATTTCTCCACGACGAACATTGCAGCGAGGGAGTGCAGCCCCTTCTGTGCCTCCAAGGGCACACCGAGTCTGACGGGCCTCAAACGGACCCCGGGGATGGCCTTGCGGGGGCACCAGGTTTGTGAGAGGCCTAGCGGCCACCACCAAGTTCTACTTTATCCCTCTCAGCACCAGTGCCCATTGGCACCAGGCCCTGTCAGGCTACGTGAGAAATCTATGCCACCCGTTCCTTACCTCCTAAGGAAGCTCTGGGCCTGTGGCCACCTTCTCCCAGCTTTCACCCAGCACTGTTGGAGACTAGAGACCTGGTGCTTATTCTCTCCTGACTTACTCCTTTTCCAGTTTTTTTTTTTTTTTTGCTTTTTGGGTCACACCCAGCAATGCTCAGGGGTTACTCCTGGCTCATGCACTCAGGAAGCCGGTCAGACACGCAGGTGCTAAGACACTCAGCACCTGGCGGTGCTTGGGGGACCATATGGGATGCTGGAAATCGAACCTGGGTCGGCCATGTTGGCTGCGTGCAAGGCAAACGCCCTACCCGCTGTGCTATCGCTCCAGCCCCTCCTTTTCCAGTTTTAACCAATTACCAAGAGTGATGGAATTGTGACCCCAGAATACTACAGTGGAGGGTTGCTGTGTGGATGAATAGTGGAAGTATATCTCTCTCAGTGGAAAAGGTAAAGGCCCTCCCGTTGATCGTCGATTTGCTCGAGCGGGCCCAGTAACGTCTCCATTGGAGACTTTGTTGTTACTGTGTCTGGCATATCAAATACTCTCGGTAGCTTGCCGGGCTCTCCGAGAGGGGCGGAGGAATCGAACTCGGGTCGGCCATGTTGGCCGCTTGTAAGGCGAATGCCCTACCCGCTGTGCTATCGCTCCAGTAACAACAAAGTCTCCAATGGAGACGTTACTGGGCCCGCTCGAGTAAATCTCAGTGGAAAGTTGTAGGTTTTTTTTTGTTTTGTTTTGTTGTTGTTGTTTTGGGGACCACTCTTGGCTCGGTACTCAGAACTTACTCCTGACGGGCTTGGGGGTCATTATGGGATGCTGGGGTTTGATGCTCGGGTCAGCCAAGTACAAGGCAAATATCCTTACCCACTGTACTATCTCTCCAGCCCCCGGGATGGAAAGTGACTTTTTGTTTGTTCGTTTGTTTTTTACTGAATCACCAAGAGAGACAGAATTACAAAGCTGTTCATGATCAGGTTTCAGTCATACAATGTTCCAACACCCAACCCTCCACCAATGTACATTTCCCACCACCAATGTCCTCAGTTTCCCTCCGGCCACCCTTCTCTGAGACTATCTCTATGGCAGGCACTTTCCTTCTCTTTCTCTCTCTCTCTTACTCTCTCTCTTTCTCTTCTCTCTCTCTCTCTCTCTCTCTCTCTCTCTCTCTCTCTCTCTGTGTGTGTGTGTGTGTGTGTGTGTTTGTGTGTGTGTATCTCCCTCTCTCCCCTTTTAAGCATTATGGTTTGCAATACAGTTACTGAGAGGTTCTCATGTCCGTTCCTTTACCTGTTTTCAGCACACAGTTCTTACAGGGTGGAAAGTTTTAAAAAGCATCTTACCCGCTAAGGCTCAGAAAATCTTCAGGTCTAGCCCAGCCCGCCTCCACGCCAGCTCTGCCCAGGGCTTCCTTTTAGCACATTCTTGCCAGATAGAAAGTTTCCGCACCCTCCCAATCTACTCCTCCCTCGGAGAGGATGCGGCCATCAATTTCAGTAGGACTTCGAGGGGATCCCTGGGCAGCCCCTGGCTCATCTCTGCTGTTTTCGTCCCGCAGACTCCCCCACCTGTCAAGAGCGCCTGGGCCAGGTGGGGCCCCTGGATGAAATCTGGACCCAGCTCCACTCCATCAGTGCTTCTCTCGGGACCTGGGCGCAGGCGGAGCAGCAGCGAGTCCGGTGGCTGGTCCTCGTGGACCGCTTCGACCGGCTTCTCTTTCACTGCTACCTGGTGGTGCTGGGGCTCTACGCCGTCACCCTGAGCTCCCTCTGGGCTCTGTGGAGCGGCTTCTGAGCCTCCGATCGCTGCCAGGTGTGGCCCCCAAACAAGCCAAAACCAAACCAAAGGCAAGCCCCCTGCATGCTCTGCATATTTTGAGTCTGTTGAACCCGGTGCGGGTGGACCGGTCTGCATCTGCGTTCTCACAGCAAAGCACTTTGGTGGAGAATCGGAAGAGGAAGAGTTTGTCGCGTAGGCACGGCCCTCCACCCCTCCCCCATGCTTCCTTCAGCACCCGCCATGTCTGTGCATCCTATGAACAGTCAGATAACCCAGGAGTGATACGGCATGGCCACAGTGTAAAACCCTACAAGGGCTCAGAAAAAAGTGCTCCCACCTTCCTCTCTCTGTCCACTCTCATGAAGTGACTCTATACATTAGCAATCTCAAAAATTTCTGGTATGTAACGAGCATAGATGTACATTTTAATGGTTTTTTTTAAGTTGTTGGTTTTGGGGGGTACACACACAGATGGGACTCAAGTGTTACCACTCTGGGGTCAGTCCTGGTGGTGCTTAGGGGGTGCTTGAAATGCCAAGAACCAAAACCAGGCCTCTGGAGAAGGAAGTCGAAGGGCTGCACACATGCGTTCTTCTAACTCCAATGCTGCACCATCCCCCCAAACACCACTGGGGGTGACCTCCAAGCACTGCCAGGTGTGGCCCCCAAACAAGCCAAAAAACAAAACAAAACCCGGGCCCCCTGCATGCTCTGCATATTTTGAGTCTGTTGAACTTTCTCTCTGGTCCTAGAAATCTTTTCTTTTTCTATTTAAGTATTAAAAATAATATTAAGATTACTTCTTCTCCCAATCTTTGTCGTTGAGTGGTGATTAAGTCTCTGACAGAATCAGGTAGAGAAGACAGATGCCACCCACAGTCCCTTCTTCCCTCCTCTCAGCCTCATTCTCAAGGTCAACCTCGTATCAACTGGAATAGGAAATCTCTGCCTTTCCTGCCATGAGGGTCATGGAACTTCTAATCCATATTCTCAGGAGCTGGAGTGACAACACAGCAGGTGGGACATTTGCCTTGCATGCGGCCAACCTGGGTTTGATCCCCAGCATCCCATATGGTCCCCCAAGCACTGCCAGGAATAATTCCTGAGTGTAGAGTTAGGAGTAACCCTTGAGAATCACAGTGTGTGAAAAAAGAAAAAAAAATCCATATTCTCAAAATCATCAACTGGGTCTGCCTGCAGCGGTTCCGAGCACATTCATATACTCTGGAAACAAACAGATTTTCTCACAGTTCTGGAAGCCGCAACATCAAGCTGATTTCTTCCAAGGCCTTCCCCTGGCTTGTGGTGTGGCGTCTTTGGTGCCACATCGTTGGGTTGGCTTCTTCCTGTGTGTTGACTTAGCTGCACCCACTCTTCCTGTCTTCCTGTGATGCTTTCTGTACTGGCCGAGAGCCCACCTAACAAATTCATCTCAACTCAGACCTCCCTCTCCACATCCAGTCACATACTGCAGTCCTGGGGATCAGGAATTGGGGGGAGAGAGACACAATTTATCCCACCCTCTCCTTTAAGACTTGGCAGCTCCAACATCTGTAGGCTAGACAGGCAGGCGGCAGAGTCCAAAGATGGGAAATATATATATTTTATAAATATATAATATATAGTGGGCTGGAGTGATAGCACAGCAGGTAGGGCGTTTGCCTTGCACGCAGCCAACATGGCCGACCCAAGTTCGATTCCTCCGCCCCTCTCGGAGAGCCTGGCAAGATACCGAGAGTATCTCACCCGCACGGCAGAGCCCGGCAAGCTCCTCGTGACGTATTCGATATGCCAAACAAGTAACAACGAGTCTCACAATGGAGACGTTACTGGGCCTGCTCGAGCAAATCGATGAATAACGGGAGGACTATGACCGTGATAATATATAGTATTGTCTATTAGTCTACTAATAGTGACAGGGAGTCAGCAGATTTTTAGGTCAAAAGATTCTATGAAACCCATCCACATTCTGGATGTGAAAATAGGTTTTCTTCAAAATGTTCACTGATTTTTGGGCCACTCCCCCTGCCCTGTGCTCAGGGCTGTTCTCTGCTCAGGGGTCACTCCTGGACCATAATGTTTTGTCAGGGATTGAACTGGGGCTGTCCGTGTTTAAGCCAAGCACTTTTTTTTTTTAATTTTTTTTTTTTTATTAGTGAAACACCATGAGGTACAGTTGTAGATTTACAATTTTTGTGCTTAGGTTTCAATTATACAATGATCAGATACCTATCCCTCCACCAGTGCCCATTTTCCACCACCATGGATAATGTCCCCCCCACCCCCATCCCCGCATCCCCCCCTGCCTCTGTGGCAGGGCAATCCCCTGTGTTCTCTCTCTCCTTTTGGGTGTTGTGGTCTGCAAAAGAGGCATTGAGTGGCAAACATGTTCAGTCCATAGTCCACTTTCGACATGCATCTCCCCTCCCTCCTGGGAGGGACCACCAAACACCCTTTATTTGGTGTTCCCTTCTCTATCTGAGCTGCCCTTTCCTCTAGAATGCCCAATTGTCCACTAAGCTACGGAGTAAACCTCCTGGTGCTGATCTCAGCTATTCTTGGGTATTAATCTCCTATTTTGTTACTTTATATCCCCCAGATGAATGCAATCTTTCTATGTCTATCCCTCTCTTTCTGACTCATTTCGCTTAGCATGATACTTTCCATGTTGTACCACTTGTATGTAAATTTCATGACTTCATCTTTTCTAAGAGCTACATAGTACTCCATTGTGTAGATGTACCAAAGTTTCTTTAACCAGTCATCTGTTCTTGGGCACTCAGGTTTCTTCCAGTTTCTGGCTATTGTAAAGAGGGCTGCAATGAACAAACAAGTGCAGATGTCACTTCGACTATACATTTTTGCCTCTCTGGGATATATTCCCAGGAGTGGTATTGCTGGGTCAAATGGGAGCTCAATTTCTAATGTTTTGAGAATCGTCCATACTGTTTTCCAGAAGGGCTGAACCAGTGGACATTCCGACCAACAGTGAAGGAGTGTCCCTTTCTCGCCACATCCACGCCAGCATCGGTTGCTTTTGTTCTTTTGAATGTGGGCCAGTCTCTGAGGTGTGAGATGGTATCTCATTGTGGTTTTGATCTGCATCTCCCTGATGATTAATGATGTAGAGCATTTTCTCATGTGCTTTTTTGCCATTCGGATTTCTTCTTTGAGAAAGTTTCTGTTCATTTCATTGCCCCATTTTTGGATGGGGTTGGATGTTTTCTTCTTGTGGAGTTCAACCAGTATTTTGTATATCCTGGATATCAGCCCCTTGTCAGATGTGTATTCGGCGAATATCCTTTCCCATTCTGTAGACTGTCTTTGTATTTTGGTCACTGTTTCTTTGGAGGTGCAGAAGCTTCTTAGTTTAAGATAGTCCCATTTATCTATCTCTGTTTTCACTTGCTCGGCCAGTGGCGTGTAAGCCAAGCACTTTTACCTCCATACTATTTCCCTGTTCCCAGAAGTCCACGGATATTAATGTTAATCTCCTCTTCATAAAGTGTTTCACAAAGGCATCTAGAATGATTTTGGGACCAAGTATCTGTGATCTAACTGATGGACACACAAAGTGGCCCACCCCAGTCCCGATGGCCCCTCGACTTTCCTTCCATGCCTGTTGTCACTCACTTAACACCCTGATGACTTGGCATTTGGGGGACTCATCAATTCCTGATGTGTGTCAGGAACCAAATCTGTTTGATCAAGCCTGTGTCCAAGCAGCGAATCTGGGGTTCCAAACTCCTCTGTTTCTTGTTTTCTCGTTGCTTCCTTTGACAGCATTTCCGGTCTTTCTGATCTCCCCAGTCTGTTGTTCCCCTCCTCGGGAAGGTATTCATTTCTGTCCAAGCCTCAGCTTCCAGTCCTAGACCCTTTGTCTCTCTGTGTGTGAGGCCTCTGACCGAAACCCCTGCACTCACATGCACACGTGTGTCAGATCATATGTTCCTCGGCTAGTGACCCTATTTTCTGTTGCTCACTTAATCCTCATCACCTTTGCCCCTGGCTGCACGGAATTCTGCTGCAGGTAATTCTGTTTTGCAGAAGAACTCACTCTAGCCTACTGCGCATGGTGCAGATGTTTCTGGGGTGTGCCTCCCAAATCTGAGGGTCAAAATCTATCCAAGCTCCGAGTCCTCTGGCTCTGTTCCCTCACACAGAACTCAGTGATGGGAGTCACACCTGAAGCGGCAGGCAGAGGACACACATCCAAAGCTGTTTGCTGGAAACTTTTTCCAGCACTAAAATGGTCCCTAAGAAAAAAAAAATCTGCCCCCAACCCCCCTCAAGAAAAAGAATTGAAATTCAAACAGTCTTTACCTGAAGCCTCCCTCTCTCATTAGCTCCCAGTTAGTGCTCAGCGCCAATTGTCCATGAAATTCCGCTGCTGCTGTTAATGAAATGAGGAGTATAAGAAGTTTCAGAGCAGGAAGTGTCCGTGAAACCTCCCCTCCATCATCACTCTTCACTTCCTGTTTTCCGCTGTGGCCTCCTCTGCCTCCACCTGCTCAGCCGACCCCTGGGTTGCTCCCGGTTCTCTCCTCTTCCTCAGTGACAGGCAGGGACAGGAAACAGTGAACTCCTCACCACACAGCCTCCTTCCTCTGTGGCCAGGAAGCCCCTGATTTGGGACCAGCTCCATTGCCGTCTAGACAGGAAACCTCGGGCTTGGCTTCTCAGAACCTCCATTTACCTGGCTCGATCTTACGTTGCTGCTTTCTAGCTGCGCTGCTCATACCACAGAGTGGTGAGGATCAGGATGAAGCTGTAGATTTCACACCATGTTGAGAAGCCACGCACGTCTTGAAATCTAATAAGACTCAGACCTGCCCGCTCTCAGCAGATGGACTCAGGCATGTGTCTTGGTCTCTCATGTGTCTCTCAGTCTAATATAATAAGACTCAGACCTGCCTGCTCTCAGCAGATGGACTCAGGCATGTGTCTGTGGTGGGTTTTTATTTCTAATTTCTCATACTTGATTTCATCCCTGGGCGTCCCCCTGTTTATCCCCCAACCCCCCGCCCCCCGAATGTGCCTTTATCCCAGGGCCCCGGGTTTGATGACTGGGACTATCACATGACTTCCTGTGTCTTGGGGATTGGTGGAGGAGGGGGCTTGGGTGAGATAGGGATGCCCAAGGCACTTGCCAGTCCACTTCCCAGGCAGCTCACCCTTCCCTCCTTCCTCCCTAGACAACTGCTCCCAGGTTCTCCATCAGCCTCTCAGAAGCTGCCGTTCAGTGGCCCTGATCTCAGCCTGGCAGCCTGGAGCTTGTCCTCAGCCCCACAGTGTCAGAGTCACATCAAGAGCATCATTCAGTGTTGTAGGCCCTCTATGTTAAACCAGGCCGAGATCTCCCCAGAGGAATCATGTGAAAACAAGTTGCGATGCAATAAGCAAAGGGACTTTATTGGCAAGCTTGAGCTAGGGCCCTCGTCCGGCTCACTGACACAGTGGCAGCCTTCTCGGAATGAGCAGCTCCAACTCTCAAAAGTGAAGGGTTTTTATGCCATCACATTATATAACGGGACTTTCCAAGAACCACTCTTTTGGCTGCAGTCTGAGGGACTTTTCGCTATTTGTACTTAGCTGATTGGTTATAAATTGGAGTTATATAAGGGTTGCATGAGAGTTATGTAAGGGTTATAATGGAGGGGGGACTTCCCTACCTGCATCTGATTGGTAACCCTTAGTTGACCTCACCAGGGCTATCTCACTTTGGGGAAATCATGACTCAATCCCAGGACTTCTGGAACTGAAACGTCGGCCTAGCTTCTTCTGGCTTCTTTCTGAGCCTGTCATGTCACTGCCTTTGTTTCTCTCTCTCTCACCCACTCCTGGAACACTGTTCCCTCTTGCAGTGGAAGACCAGGTCGTCGACACCTCGGGGCCTGGAGAGTCCGAGCTCTGCCCAAGTCCCCCATATTTCATGAGTCCTGTTTCATGGAGGGAGGGACGCCCAGAAGCAAAGCAGAAATGGGGTTTTTCCAGAAGCTCATATGGTTTCAATCACTCACCAAGAAACCACAGCTCCAAGTTTGGGCTGATGTCTGGAGGGAAAAGTGAAATAAAGGACTAGGGTTGTGCTCTGCATGCAACGAGGCTTAGGGTCGATCCCTGAGCACTCCTGGGAGTAGCCTCTGAGCATGGCCGGGTGTGGTCAAACAAATTTTGGAAAGTGACGTGTGACTCTGGGCTAAACTTGGCAGCAGTGATTTTCAAGGGCCACTATCCCAGCCTCTGCAATTTCTTGTACGGAACAGCTCAGGTGGCCAGGGTCTTGCTCTCCTCTCAACACATTCTCTCCAGCACCCCTGGCCTACCTGTCGGAGACTTGTGGTTCCAGACGCCCAGCTACTTGCCTCTTGCCTCACTGGGATCAGACACTCACTCTTGGCGCTGACTTTAAGCGCACTCACTCCTGGCGCTGACTTAAGCCCAGACAACCAGATCAGAAAGAAAACTGAAGAATTTCAGGACATGTTGCAGCAACATGAAACGGTCCCCTGGGAATTAGCCCTGGTCTCAGGGCAGCCCCTGGGGTCTCCGGGCCCCCTCAGTTCTTGAGGACTAAACTGTACTTGTATAATTTTTGGGGGGAGGTCACACCCAATAATGATCAGGGGTTCCTCCTGGCTCTGCACTCAGGAATTACTCCTGGTGGTGCTTGGGGGACCCTATGGGATGCTGGCATCCAACCTGGGTCTGGTGTATGCAAGGCAAACGCCCTACTGGCTATACTCTCTCTCTAGCCCCTGAATTGTACTTCTAAAGGTAAGGCTGCTTGAAGGGAAGTGAGCTACCTTCCTGCCCTCATCAGTGGGGCAGATGATTCGACAGCTCAAATCTTGGGGGGTAGTTAGTCCGTGGATTCCTGGATGGAGTGCTGAGTGGTCACCACAGGGTACCCTCTACAGCCCCATTTGGGTGGGGTCCGAGGGATTCCCCCTCCCAGCCCTTCCCACTCCATCGCAGTGCCAACCCACCTGCAGGGCTGGCGTGAGCTTTACAATTAGCTGAGCACCAGCATGCGGGCTTTTTATGAGCAGTCACGCACTTCCCTTCCACGCCGGAGTCCGTAATTGAAATGACCCAGGCAAGTGATTGGAAGAGGGGGCCGGAGCCACCCAGCGTGCAGCCCCATCTCTCCCCTGTCCTGTGGGAGGGGGGTGATGTAGTTAAGTTTGTGCTTCATTTGGCAGAGGCTATAAAGCAGGGATTGTGGGGAAGCTCTCTGCAGAGGGAGAGGGGGCCTGGAGTAGGGGACCCCCATCCCCCCGCCCTTCACTTTGAGTTCTCTGCCTAGCAAAGGTGTGCCCAGAGGCCATCTTAGTTAGTCAGTGTCCCCCCTGAGCCAGGGAGTCAGTGCTGCTCGCTGTTCTCTGTCCCGTCTCTCAGTTCTCTCTCAGCCTCAAGCCCCCCTCCCCCTTCCTGCACTACCTCCCCCATCCCCTTGGCCCTGCAGAGGGACCAGGCAAGGAGTCGCCAGTGGCTGCACAACGGCTAAAGTCATTCTTCTTTCTGCTGCTCTTTCTGCCACACCTGCAGCCAACTGAGCACAGGGGACAGCCTGGGAGGACAGCCAGGCACAGGGGACAGAGGCAGCCCCCTGCACAGGGGATCCTCACAACTGAGCTTTCCCCAACTGGAACATTAAGTTCCATGTATGCTCACTTCGAGATGGCCTCTGAGCACTAAACGCTCCCCAGTGCAATGTGGTGGGAAGGGGAGAGGCCGGATTCTGTCTGGGGCATGTTCACTGCAATGTGGTGGGAAAGGGGAAGGCCGGACTCTCTGTCTGGGGCATGTTCACTGCAGTGTGGTGGGAAGGGGGAAGGCCGGACTCTATCTGTTCATGCCAAGAGGTATTCAACAGTGAATGAGGTAGACTCAGTTCCCCCCATAAACACCCTCATCATTCTGAAGACTAGGTTTTATGCATTTGTGAGTTGATGGCAAAATGATTTGATTTCCTAGAAAAACCTCTGACACACTGTGGTAAATGAACAAAAGAGCAGAATGAAAGTCTCACTTCTGACTCTGTAGAAAGGTGAGGCATTGCCTCTGGCTCTGCTGGTGCTTGGAACAGAGTGGAGTGTATAAAATCTTTAAGGGCGGCCAGGGGGGCTCCAATGGCTCTTCCTCTGGCCGCCTACATTCAGGGTGCCCCGGGCCGCTCACCCAGCTGGGGCGGCCCGGGTCATGGGGTTGACTGTGGATGAAACGAGTCAAACCGGTTGATTGATCAGATGCCGTTTATTCCATTCTCCGCACACGCCTGCCCCAGTCTCTCTGAGCCTCCCATTCTAGTCTCACACTGCTCCTCATCCCCGTCTCCTCCTGTCTCTCCCACTCATCTCTCTGCGCTCCATCTCGCAGCCTGGGCAATCTCCCTCTCTCTCCACGTGCCTGCTCCTGTATTCTTCTAAATTCCTCTCTCTCTGTCCCCCTTGCTATTCTCTCTGCAGTCCATCTTGTGGTCCATCTTGCTGCCCTGCTCTCTCTCTCTCTCTCCAGCTCTCTTCTCTCCAACTCCCCCACACTCTGGGCTGACACTGCACCCACTCAGGTAGGAAAATCAACATAAGAAAGCCCTTCCTGGGGGCCCAACTAAAAGGTATTCTAAAGCCCTTCCTGACTGTCCCAGGTAAAATACCTCCTAAGGTGTTTTTCTCCTTTCCTCAGTCCGATAACTATCAACATCTTAATACTAGTTATTTTTGTATGGACACAGTGAGAGATACCATCGAGGCTTGTAGGGCAGCTCTCCTGGGAACATCTTGCCACAGACTCGGACTACAGCGCTCAGGCCAGATTAATCATTCCTAACCCTAGCAGGGTCCACATCTAGATATTACTTCTTGGATCATGACAGCATTTGTCCATGACCAAGCTCTTAACTTATAGTTAAGCATTATGGCTCTTTGGCCAGGTCCATCTCGATGTAGCACATAGCTTACCGCTTGTCCTGGTTCCATCCAGTCCCTCATCGGGACCCTGCTTTTGGGGGCGCTAGGAAGTAAAGGCAGCTGAGGTTTAGGTGAGAGAACAGATGCCCAGGAGGGAAATATCACTGAGAGTCACATTACAAAAGCATGTCTTCTTGTGTCCATACAAAAAGGACATAGCTTTGAATAAACTATGGAAAGGACTTAGGGAGAAGAGAAAAACAATATTTACAAGTCAACAGAGCACAAAGAAAGAAAGAAGTTACAAATAAACACAGAGGAACGGGAGCACGGTGATGGGAGCAACCCAATAAACCTAAACTACCTGAGGCTATGCAGGAAGGACAAAACTGTGTTATCCTACAGTGGAGAAGTCTTGGAAAAGTCTTAGAGAGTCTCCTGGTCAGGGATGGAGGCGGGGCACCCACCCCGATGCCCCATGCATGCACAAACCAGACAGGAGCAGGCTGCAGGCAGGAAGGTCACTGCCTGGGGGAGGGAAGTGTGAGGCGAGGGAGCAGGCTCAGTGGCCAGTTTGACGGGGATCTGTGCGCTGTGGTGCTCGTCCTCAGTGGTTGGTCGCCAGCCCTGGGGGAATTAGACAGGAGCAGGTTGAGATGTGTGCTCCGGGGAGTGAGTTTGCGTTTGGAAATCAGATCCACCATCAGGCTACAGGCTACTCACTGTTTCTAGGAACCGGTCAGAGTGGCAGGACAGCCAGCTCAGAGAGTCCTGCTGGAGCAGTCTCAATGTCCCAGGCACTTTGATGAACACAGGAAACTTTGTGTTGAAGACGGACCCCAGAGTTGTCTGAGTCAGTGCAATGACGAGCCTGCAGGAGAAGATCATTGCCGGAAATAGCTCGGCAACGCACATTCATCCCTGCGTTTGTTCCCTCGTCCATCCAGCAGCTGTCACTTGAGCATCTACCCTGGGACAGGGGCCTCGCCAGGGGCTCGAATCCCACCTTGGGAAAGAAATTTGGCATTTCTGGCCTGGAGGTGCTGTTGGTTCGGGTGCCATGGAAAGAACTGAGGCTTTGGGCTAAGGACCATTCACTGGTTCCACTGCAGTGTTGGTGAGACAGGGGGTCAGTGCCAAACTGATGACTGGCAGAGGCTGTCTGTGCCGCTGTGTGGAAGGAAAACTGATGAATCAGGGATGCCTGTCACAGGGCAGCAGGGGTAAGGTGGTCATCAGAGCTGACCTTGATGGAGGGATTTGCCACGTACACGTGAGTCTGGATCCTCAGCATGTCATCCTTAGGGGAGCAGGGAGCTTTGTCATGTTCTCTGCCTTATGTCCAGTGTCCAGAGTAGTAAAAACTTAATTTAGCAGTGGGATCCCACTTCTGTGGGAGCTTCTGTGATGTAAAGCAAAGGATTTCAACTCTATGGCTTTCCTCATCTGAAAAATGCTTATAGCTTATAGAATATTTATGGAAATTAAGTGAGTTAACACTATTGAAATGCTCAGAAAATGCTCACTAGCACATGCAAAGCCATTGACTATGTGGGAGATTCAATTGTTGCTAGGGAGGTCCCCTTTTTTTCCCAAGGGATGCCACTTCTAACCTGTGGCGGGCGTGTCTCCTAGTGCTTTCTTGCTCTGATCTCACTAGGTCCCATCAGACAGGCAATAGGAGGGTTCTGAGAATTAGATGTACCATGAGATACATATACATCAAAAGAGAACTTAGAGTGTGTCCTCTTAATAACAGTCTTGGGCCCATTTCATGTTGAGGAAACTGAGGCATGAGAGCATAAGTGGGTTGCCAAAGACCCCTGAGCTTGAAATGAGAAAGCCGAAATTCCGTGTGGATGTTTGGTCCAGGCTCTCAGCTCTATGGCAAATTCTGACCCCAGAGTTTGCCCCTAGGCCTTATCAGTCTTTGTGCTGCTCCCAGGCCTCACCTAGCAATACTTGGAGTCCACTCACCCATCATTGTGTAGGTGGTACTCCAGGGACCAACCGTTTGATCCTTTTCCCCAGCCCCTGGACCATCACAACTCCTCCTCCTCCTCCTCCTCTTCCACCTCCTCCTCCTCTTCCACCTCCTCCTCCTCTTCCACCTCCTCCTCCTCTTCCTCCTCCTCCTCCTTCTCCCCCAACCCCCTCTTTCAATGCTCGGAGGTTGTTCCTGGCTCCATATTCAAGAATTACTCCTGGCAGTGCTCAGGGGACCCTATGGGATGCTGGGGATCAAACCCACATCAGACACGTGCGAGGCAAATGCCTTCCCCTCTGTGCTGTCACTCCAGCCCAGTCCCTGGACATTCTTAAAACAGTCATATTGATCACATTTGTAGCAGGAGAGAGGAAGTGGTTAAGAATAAGAAACTGTGGGGTTCAAGTTCCACTTCCACCACTTCTTCACTTAAATTTGTGACCTTGGGCAAGTTACTTATTATCTCAGAATGTCCATTTCCCCCCAAAATCTGTAAATTCTGGCAAGGAGCTTTTACGCGAGCATCCCAGAGCAAGATTTATGAAATGCTGAGCCCAGTGCCTGGCCCCAGAGGCTCAGAGAATAATGAGTATTACTGTCACTGCCTTCCCAAGGAGCGCTTACGAGAGCCCAGAGAGATCAGATATATGAAACCTGAAGATTCCCTATTCAAAACATAGTCCCTGGACTAGCAGTAGTAGGAGGCACTGGTGAGAAGGCAGAAACTGGTGAGAAACATACTATCTTAAGGTGGAGAATGTGGCTTAGCTCAGGCCTTGCATCTGTAAAACACTGGGCTTGATCCCTGGGGCCAGAGAGATGGTCCAGAGGGGGAGGGTTCTTGACTTGCAAGTGGCTAATCTGGGTTGGATCACAGCATCCCATGTGGTCCTCCGAGCACCACCCAGAGTAATTCATGAGCACAGAACCAGAAATACCCCCTGAGCACTGTGTGGTTCAAAGACAAAAAGAAAAAAAAAAGAGAAAAAAAGAATCATCATCTAAAGCCTCCAGAATCGAGTCAGAATAAAAGTGAGAGAGAGAGAGAGAGAGAGAGAGAGACAGAGACAGAGACAGAGACAGAGACAGAGACAGGAAGAAACTCTAGCCAAGAAGGGGCTCTGAGATGCTTCAAGGGCTGGGACTCATGCTCTGTACACAGAAGCCCTGGGCTCAGTCCTTGGGATGCGACAGTTCCCCAAGGACAGTGAGGGAGTGACCCCTGAGCACTGCTGCCAATGCCTCCCCCCTCCCCAAGACATAGATAAAAAAAAAAAAAACCTTGAGCCAAATGTGGGCTGATCTAAAGCACGAACGTGGGGAACAAGGGTGGTGAGGGGTGCGGTGGAGGGAGCTTCTCAGTGTCACGTGGCACCCGCCTCTGCCACCAGGGCAGCTGGGCCCTCGGGCACCTGCCAATCACCGAGGCCCCCGGGGTAATCTGCCCTCCCTGCCATCAGCGCAGTGAAGCGCTCGGAGCAGCTGGGCGCCGGAATTACATGCTGTGGGCAGATGGCGGAGATGGCTGTGTGCGCGTCCAAGGGAGCCGGTAGCGAGGGGAGGAAGGCCGTGGGCACTGCCCTCCCCCTGACAGCGGCCGCTCTCTGTCCTGCACAACCGTCAGGGACCAGGCGCCCCCGTGGGGACAGACCCTGAAGCCTGCAGCTGGCCCCGCCAAGGCCACAACCCATCTGGGGGCGCTGGCAGGATGGTTCTCTCCAGGAGGAGCACCGACCTTCCTTCCTGTTCCTGCACCCCAAGAATGTGGCCTCTGAACAGCGGCCTCTCCCTGGGTTCCCCCTCGAACCCCAGCCCAGGCCTCTGCGGCTCTGGGGGAAGGAATGAGGGCTCAGTTTCCCTGAGAGGCGAATGGCTAAGCAGGAGGGGCCGCGTGCCTTCTGCCGCCTCCTTGCAGCCCAGTGCCAGCAGGGGTGAGGCCCGGGTGACAGGCGAGGCTGTGGGCAGGGGTGAGGCAGGGCTGGAGGGGGCCCCTCTGCCAAAGCCGTGCTGTTTTTTTCTACCTGGGTGTGCCACCAACGTCATGGCTCAACTCTACCCCCAGAAGCTGTCTCAGAACCACCCTGGTGGGCGTATATCAAACACCCCGTAGGTTGTGCATTTGTTTGTTTTTCTTTATGGGGGTGACATTTGGGGGAGAAGCCGCGCTGCTTAAGGAGCACAGTGGAGCAGGCAGGACTGGGAAGAATTTCTTCTTCCAGGAAGGGAAGATGGTGGGGACAGAGTCACCTTAAATTCCTGCGTCTGCGCTGGTCACACAGTGTTGGCGTGGGCGTGGGGGCATCAGGAATGCTTTGGGGCTGACAGGCTGGACCTTGGGCAGAGAGCCAGAGTGATGGGCCTCGGAAGGTCATGAACAAGAGCATAGACTTGAGGAGCTCGGCCTCTCAAGGTACTCACGGATCGTCTCCAGGAGCACCCCGGGGTGGGAGTGGGGGGCACCAGGGAGGAAAACTTCCAGGCTAACAATCAGCGGCAACTGCAACTGTGCGAATGTGATTATGTCAGCAAATGTGCAGAGCGCACGCGGCTTGCCGAGGCCGCTTCATTTAGGGCTAATTAAACACTTGGAAGCAGGAAGATGGAGCGGGTCCTCTTGGGGAAGCTACGGCCGTCCAGCAAGCCACTTTGGGGGCTATTTCCAGCCGTGGGGAGCTCCCAGGGAGGCGGAGGGTCGCTCCACTTGGAACAGCACCCCCGGGGGAGCATGGTCCATCAGGGCTGGAATAACTCTGAACATTTTCAGCAGGTCCCCCCAGGCCAATCTTGGCCTTCCGGGGTCTGAAGGGCAACAACAAACTTGGAGATGGGTGTGGTGCAGGTGCTGAGTGTTAAGTGGCCACAAGCCTGAGCTCAGCGGCCGACTGAGACACACAGAGACAGGACAGATATTTCAAGTGTTTTATTCACTCGCATACACACACACACACACACACACACACACACACACACACACACGAGGGACCCAGCACTGAGGGTTCGCAAGCCTAAGAAACTTGGAACTCTGACAGCCCTCCAAGAAAGGTGTTATGCCCATGCCCTCCTGCCTACGTGCCCGGGTGCCCCCTGCCAGGTGTAATCTCATAGCCTTGAGCAAGCAAGTGGAGGGTCCAGTAGGGAAACATCTTTTTTTTTTAATTTTTTCCCCTTTATTTTATTTTATTTTATTTTTTTACAGTTGTAAATTTATAATTTTTTGTGCTTTGGTTTCAATTATACAATGATCAGATACCCATCCCTCCACCAGTGCCCATTTTCCACCACCATGGATAATATCCCTCCCACCCCCATCCCCCCATCCCCCCTGTCTCTGTGGCAGGGAAATCCCCTGTGTTCTCTCTCTCCTTTTGGGTGTTGTGGTCTGCAAAAGAGGCTTTGAGTGGCAAACATGTTCAGTCCATAGTCTACTTTCGACATGCATCTCCCCTCCTGGGAGGATCCTCCAAACATCCTTTATTTGGTGCTCCCTTCTCTATCTGAACTGCCCTTTCCTCTAGGATACCCGGCTGGCCTCTAAGTTATGGAGTAATCCTCCTGGTGCTGATCTCAGCTATTCTTGGGTATTAATCTCATACTTTGTTACTTTATGGGAAACATCTTTTAATACACCCTGTTACATTGATTTGAATCATCCTCGTTATCTGTGGTCAGACGTCCGGGTGTTTACACCCATGCCCTTGGGGTCTGGTGTTTTTTCTTAGTAGGCTGGAAACTCATGACCCTGAGGTACGAAATGAAGTCTGACTTTCCAAAATGGATTTAGCAGTGGTTCTTTCACTGAGGAAGGAAATGTTCCCGGTGGACTGGGTGCAAGTCAGGGTGTGGCTGCAGCAAATCCTTCTGGGAGCTGAGGTGAGGATCCCTGTGCTCACCTTTTCAGCTTCCTGCAGTTTCCCAGGAGCTGGGGTATGGGGGGGTGAGGGGATCTTCCTCCAGATTCACTGCCCAGCCCTGCCAACTCCAGGAACTCTTGCTGTCAAGTTGCCTTCTCCTCGGGATGCTGTGACTGTACTTAGGGTGGGAGAATTCTCTCCCCGTCACAGGGGGCTGATTCTGATCCCATCTGCACAGTCTCTTATGCCATTTCAGCAAACTTCTCTGCCATTCGGACCCAGGTGTCTCGGGGTATGCGACCCTGCGTGCCCCTGGAGGGCCTCCCAGATGGGTTGTAAAGGCAAAGGGAGGGGCAGAAACCCAGCCACACCCCACTGGGGGGCAAGGCGGCCTCTGAAGGGCAGGGTGCCAGGCAGGATCCCAGAAGCGCTCCAGCCTCACACCTGCTTCCTGACACCCAAGCTTGGCACACCCCAGGCCTGTCGTGCGTGAGTCAGCCTGTCTGTCTGTTAACAGTGTCTGGCATCTACTGGCTAAGATCGGGACCTCTTGGGGCACCCAGGAGGGTTGCTCAGCAAATCCTGAGCCCCAGTGTCCTGGCCTCTGTCTGTAACCCAGACACAGACATCCCGTTCCATGATATACGGGCAGGTGAGGGCCCCCAAACACAAGCCGGTGTTCTACGGGTGGAGACAGACTCAAAGACAGCTAATTGTGTTGGCTATTAGGAGATTATTGGCATTAAACATGGTCACATGGGCTAGGAGGAGGTTGAGGGGCACTCAGGAAAGTGACTGGGGCGGGCAGAGACGAGACTAGAGCAATAGTTCTCCAAGCAGACAGTGTGAGCAGGGCTCAGCGGGCTGTGAGGGCCACTGGGAGGCTCAGGGAACCCCAAAAGAGATAGAGGACAGATCAGGGCTCAAAGGTGGGGAGAGCCCTGTGCAGGGAGCAGCCTGGCCCATTCCCTTTCCTCCATTACGAATGAGAGACACTGGCATCACTCGTCCCCTCAGGCATTCAGTGCACCGACTCTGGCGAGCACCTGGCAGGCTGATGGTTCAGCCCTATAGCACCCGTGCTCCGTTAAGCCTCACCCCTGCCTCCATCATGCCTCACTCCTACCTCTATCATGCCTCACCCCTGCCCTCCATCACACCTCACCCCTGCCCTTCATCACACCTCACCCCTGACCTCCATCACGCCTCACCCCTGCCCTCTATCATGCCTCACCCCTGCCCTCCATCACGCCTCACTCCTACCTCCATCATGCTCACTCCTGCCCTCCATCACGCCTCAGCCCCACCCTCCATCATGCCTCACCCTCACCCCTGCCCTTCATCACACCTCACCCCTGTTCTCTATCACGCCTCACCCCTACCTCCATCAGGCCTCATTCCTGCCTTCCATCACGTCTTGCCCCCACCCTCCACCATGCCTCACCCCCATCCTCCATCATGCCTCACCCCTGCTTTCCATCACGCCTCACTTCTGGCCTTCATCACTCCTCACCCCTGCCCTCCATCATATCTTGCCCCCATCCTCCACCATGCCTCACCCCCTTCGTCCATTATGCCTCACCCCTGCCCTCCATCACTCCCCACCCCTGCCTCCATTATGCCTCACCACTGTGCACCACCATGCCTCACCCCTGCCTCCATCATACCTCACCCCTGTGCTCTGTCACACCTCACCCCTGCCCTGCTGGCTGGAGACCTCCCTCTTCTGATGTATGTGCTGGAGGAATCGGGTGCTTCTGCTTTGGATGAGAACACCTGATGGTGGAAGGACGGTGGGCTCCTTCAGAGCCAGACTTCCACAGAGTGCCAAGGGAGAACAGTGCCAAGGGAGTGGAGGCTGTTGAGAGGCAGAGCAGGGCAACAGGGTCAGCAAGATTTCTGCAAAAGGGATGGCCGCCACTGCATCCTTGTGCTCGTAGAGACTGGCTGGGCTCATGCTGACTCGGGGACTGGACCAGAAGGTTCTAAAGCCCCGAGTGACGTTTCCCTGAGACTTCTAACTCAGGAGGGCGTGAAAAGCAAAGTGAGATCATGACCTCTGGGATGCGCCTTCGTGACAACTGAGGGTCACATACTCTCCCATCAATGTTGGGTGAACAAGAGAGTGGTCCCCCAAAGGAGGGGTCCTTGTGATCTCCTCAAGTTCTGCACAGGAGCTGTGGCTCTTGGGGAAAATAGCTGGTCCCTGAGTGACCCTTCACTGCTCCCCCTAGGCAAGAGGGAGACTGGGAACCCCATTGTCCCATCTCCACTCAGGGATGACCAACTAGTCTTCGGTTAAGTGCTCGGGCCCAGCATGGCACTTGGGCCCTACAGTGCTGGAGGCCGATAGGGCAACCCCCCTGGTGCTTGGGTGGTTTCCAGGCCATACCCAAAGGGACTTTGCAGGGGGACACGCATTTCTGGGGATGCAACTCAGGGCCTCCACATGCAGGGCAAGTGTCCCTAACTTCTGAGCTAGCTCCTCAGCCTTCTCCAGTTCTAATTTTTTTTTGTCTGTTTATTTTTCAGAAGGGCCACACTTGGCAATTCTCAAAGCTTGCTTCTGGCTCTGTGCTCAAGGATCACTTGCAGTGGCTCTCAAGAGGCCCCTCAGCAGTGGTAGGGACTGAACCAGAGCTAGCCTGAGCAGTGAGCATCTCTCCCTGTGTCCTCTCTCTGGCTCTCCTCTTGCACTCGAACCCAGGGAAGGAGCGAGAAGACTGACTCCTTCAGCCCAGCCATGGAGGAGCTTCAATGGGAGGCATACTGTCTTGCAGCTGAACATCCTGGGTAAGTCTCCAAATGCTCCAGTGCTCATCGTCCACCCCAAAGTGGAGCACAGTCACCTACGTTCCGGTGGGAGCAGAGACCTGCACTGTTAGCTCAGTGTTGTGACCCGCCACCCCCGCCACTCTCTTCTTTGGAAATTTCCAGAAAGGACTACTTTGTTCTCGCTGCCTCTCACAGACAGCCGGCTGGGCGCTGGGACTCACGTCTGCAGGATAAATAGGAAATGATTCAGATGGTACCCAGTGCAATTCAAGTTAAATATTAGAAGAAACTTTGTTTGGACTCCCAGAGGGACTGGTGAGCTCCTTCCTTTAAAAATCTCTCAGAAAAACAAATCATGCATTGATACTGATCATCCCAGAAGCCAGGGGCGGAGGCTGGACTAAAAGGCCTCTCTGGGCCCTTTCTCTCTAGAAATTAGAGTTCAAGTTAGAAAATTTAGCCAAAACCATCTTCTATCCGCAGGTCCAGCTCTGGGATGGCCAGATGGGCTCATGGCCCCTGGCCAGGAACAAAATGGCCTGTCTGGCCCCTTCCTCCCTGGAATTTAGTAATTCCCTTGAATTAGAGGGAAATTTCAGCCAAATATCCTTCTGCACCCAGGGCCGGCTCTGGGAGAACACGAGTCAGTAAAACCCCCGCACCAGCCCCGTCACGTCCCCTCAGTGCTGTTGACATTGCTGCCGATGCATTTTCTGGGGTCACTTACCCTTGCAACACCTGTGTTATTGGGGGGCTGGAATCTGGCCTCCCTCTCAAGGGTGAGAATTTGATGGAGTTTGGGGGAGAGGCAGAGTAGTCCCGGACAGGGAGGAAGATCCAGGGTCAGCTGTGGCCCCTCGTTGCCCCTCTGGCAAGCCTGGAGAAGGGGGGTTCCTTTGGGGCCGGGGTGGACATCCTTCTCCCTTTCTCCACGTGGACAGGGGAGAAGAAGGAACCCTGCCCACTTCAGTTCTCAGACCCCCTGTTGTTCTCATGGCTTGTGAGAAGGTGACACATGACTTCATGTCACTTAGGGAAACAGGCCCCGAATCTCCCTTGCAGGCAGCTCAGTTCTGTCCTCCATCTTGTTTTGTTCAGACGGTTCTCTCACTCCCAAGACTTCCTGTCTTCTCCTGCATAGGCTTGGAGGGCAAAGGTGGATATTGCCCACATGGGCAGGACTTCCAGGAAGGGCCGTGGGAGGACCCAAACTCTATCTCCATGGTCCAGGGCTCTCCACCTTCCAGGACCTGGCCTAGACTTCCAGGTGTTCCCAAAGAGCATCGCAGGGTCCCTAAGGCCCAGGGTTCTTCCCAGACCACTGACTGGGGTTCTCTCCCAACCTGCTCCTTGTTGGACTCCCCGTGGAAGGGAGACAAAAAATGCTCCCCTCCCAGGAGAATCATCCATCACCTGTGACCACCAAATGTGAGAAGAGGCTCTTACTTCCACTCTTTTTCTTTTCTTTTCTTTTTGGCTTTTTGGGTCACACTCAGTGATGCTCAGAGCTGACTCCTGACTCATGCACTCAGGAATCACTCCTGGTGGTGCTCGGGGGACCACCATATGGGATGCTGGGAATCAAACCTGGGTCAGCCACATGCAAGGTAAGCATACTATCTATCACCTACCTGCTATACTATCACTCCAGCCCCTCTTACTTTCACTCTTACCCAGTCAGAGGGCGAGAAGCCACTTCCCCAGGTACCCGGAGACAAAGGTAGGCTGAGTGGACACTGCTGGGGAGGAACTGTCCAGGGGCCAGGCTCCACAGAATAAAACCAAAATGCCAGCGCCTCTCTCTGGGGTGAGCCTGCTGAAGACGAGGGTCACCCCCAGCCCAGCCCACTGCCCACCACCAGGTTCTGTGACATTTGCACCAATGTGACATTTGCACCATTTGCCTTGCGGAGCCCAGGGTGGCAGGACACGGTGTTTCTGAAAGTGTTTGGTACCGGGAAGCTAGAAAACTTAATGGTCCATTAAGTCATCCCAGAGTCTTACTTATGACACTCTTCAATAAAAATATCTTTAATTAGCAGACTCATGGAGGGCCAGCCTAATGAGCCTGGCCTTTCCGCCAGAGCCACGAAGGCAGGAGGGAAGCTTCTAATTCACCCCTGGGATGAGAGCCAGAGTCTCATCCTCCCGGGAGGTGGCAGGTGGGGGAGACCTGCTTCCACTTCCTCCGCTCGCTCTAGAACCCGCACAAGTGGACGACGGTCGCCGGGACTCAATTTGCTCCATCACAAGACGGGACTGGTCATACTGCTGCCCTTCTAGGATACATGGCTTAGCCCATCATGTGGGGACACCGCAACAGCCCTAGCTGAGCTCTTACACCACAGTCACAGACGGTGACTTGACATGCAGTCAGAGCAGAGGACCGGTGGGAGGGGCCTGGTGCGAGGGCACATTTGGCAAATGCTTGGCAGCGGTGTTAGGGGTCAGGGCATCCACCCCAAAGGCCGGGCCGTGATGAAGGGTCAAACATGCACGTTCGAGAAAGAACCCCAGTGGGGAGGGAGGAGACTTCCTGTCCATGGGCATGCTATGGCTTCCCTTCTCTGGTCTCCCTGCTCCACTTTGGGAACTGAGTCAGACACTTCCCATCCTGGGGCTTCACGTTCCCCTGGGCAGAGAGCCTCCTAAGTCAGACCCCTCCACTCACGGATGTGTCAGATCCCTGGAATGGGAGGAGGGAGAGCACTTCCTGTCTGTGGAAAAGCACTTCCTGTCTGAGCCTAATTTCCTAATGTGCTCCTGGCTTCCTCCTTCACTACCCCGCCCCCCCCCCCCCCCCGGTGTGGAGTGGGAGATGGTGTCCCACATGGGCCCCCATGAGCTAGTGCCGAGCCTGAATGTCCTCCTCTGCAGAGGTCCCTGAAGTCACTAGGGGCTGAAGGGTCTGACTGCCTTAAGCACTGGAAACCTCCACCCCTCAACCTTTCCCTGCAGGTAGCCCCTTGGGGTATTTGTTAAATTATCTTTCACCTCTGGTGGTCACTGCACCTATCCCCTACCCCCACCCCATGTGTTATACCGTTAAACGCATTAATAGGAAATTTCTTGGGGGTCACTTCATTGACGGGCTGCAGAAGGTCACTGTTACTGTTATTGCTGTTGTTTTTAAGTTTATAGGTTTTAAAAGGTCAAGCTCTTGAGTGGTAAAACTTTTACAGATCCATAAACAGCGATGGTGGCAGATGCCACGGGAAAGGCTGAAGCCAGGAGTCACTGGCTCACAGCTCTGGACCCCACTGGCCCCGGGGCCTTGGGCAGGATGCAGAGGACTCAACACTCTGAGATTCTGTTTGCTAAATTTGCCCTCCCCACCCCACCCCCGGCAGTGCTGGGAGGCAGGTGAACCTGGCTCTGGTTCTTGAGGGACCATATGGGGTGCTGGGTATTGATATGGTGCCAGACAAGCACCATAACCCCTGGACTCTCTCGGGGGCTCTGGACTCTGTGTTTTGACCTGGGAAATAGCAGCGAGAAGAGTGATGGCGCGGTGGACAGAATCCAGGCCTAGTGGACACCTCTGGGCACAGGGATGGCCTCAGCCCCCTCCTCCCACTTTGTGTGGCCGGGGCCCTGGGAGCAGCTGGCCACTCAGGGCACACCCGGCCTCCGAAGCCCATGTCTTTTCATTGTCCACGCTGGCTGGCGGCCAGCCTCGTGTCTGCCTCCACGCCCTGGGAGGAGGCTGGCCGTCTGCCGGCAGAGCTCGGGAATCCAATTAGCCAGGCCGCTGCTCTCTGCTCACCCCCACGGCCACGCAGAGTTCACCAAGGCCTCGCGCTGATTCTCTGCTTATTTAAAAGGGGCAAAAGTGACTCCCACGTTTCATCAGAGGCGATGTACACCCCGCCCCTGGCCACGGCTCCGAGCCCCACCCCGTATGTTGTGCCATCAGGTCCATTAATAGGAAATTTCTTGGGGGAAGACTTGTTTGCTACCCCATCAAAGGGGCCCACAAGCGGTCCAGTTCCATCGAGGTCCTGGCCTGACCGGCTGCCTCTAATCCCGTTACCTAAGAGCCTAATTTCCTAATGTGCTCCTGGCTTCCTCCCTCACTAACCCAATTGGGCCAACCATGAGAATTCCAAGAATTCCTTGTAGAAGCCGGAACTGCATCTCTGTGTTCACCTGAACCCCCTCTCCTCCCGGGGTGGGTCTCAGCACTGCCCCCCACCCCGGCTAGCACCCAGCCTCCCTATTTTCACTCCCACTTTCCATTTCAATTTCCTACCATTTTCCCTTCTTAGCGCATCCACCTTTTCTTCTAGTTTCTTTTCGCTCTTTATTTCTTTTACTTCTCCCTGCTTTCTCTTTCTCTAACCTGCTCTCAGCTTTGAGCAAGTGTGTGTGTGTGGGGTCCCTCATGGATAGACAAGGGGCTTTGAATAGGACACTTTAGGCCGTGGAGTAAGGAAGCCAGGTGTCTGGTTAATTGTGTTAAATTCATACTGGAAGGGGAGAGAGAACAGGTGGGGGAGCATATGCCTCGCATATATTTCCTATGTATAGTAAATGTACAAGTATACGTGTGTGACATGAACTGAGCTATATGTGCAGCTATATACGACTTCTGGGGCCGTATCCAGTCGCTCTGGTGGTACTCAGGACCCCACAGGGCAGGAAATGGATCTTGGACTCGCACATTAATGCATGGAGCTCTCTCTTTGGCCTTACTTCATGGCTTCAATATGAATAAAAGTAAAGTAAAGGCCCTCCCGTTGATCACCGATTTGCTCGAGCAGGCCCAGTAACGTCTCCATTGGAGACTTTGTTGTTACTGTGTCTGGCATATCGAATACTCTCGGGAGGAATCGAACTCGGGTCGGCCATGTTGGCTGCGTGCAAGGCAGACGCCCTACCCGCTGTGGTATCGCTCCAGCCCACAAACGGGTAGGGCGTTCGCCTTACAAGCGGCCAACATGGCCGACCCGAGTTCGATTCCTCCGCCCCTCTCGGAGAGCCCAGCAAGCTACCGAATATCAAGGAGTATTCGATATGCCAAACACAGTAACAACAAAGTCTCCAATGGAGACGTTACTGGGCCCGCTCGAGCAAATCAATATGAATATATTTTAAAAATTGTATTTTTATTTTATTTTATTTTTATTACAACACCATGATTTATGAAGTTGTCCATAGCATAGTTGTTTCCGGCATTTAGTGTTCCAGCACCACCCCTGTGGTGACCTTCCCTCCATCAATGTCCCCAGTTTCCCTCCCAATCCCAATCTGTCCCCTTAGGGACATGACAAATTTACTTTATGCTGCGGGTTCCAACAAAACTTCAATGGCAAATAGGATGATCAGAAAATAAATCAGTCAAAGCCAATTTCTGATGGCTATATGATCATAACCTATGTAAATAAGGAAATTAAAACCGTTTAATTCAATACAACAAAGTACCTCTTCTCATGTCTATAAGTAAGTTTTCAACTCTGGGACCTAAAATATATTGCATTACATTTTTAAATATGAATATTTAAATGAGAATGAAAGGGTCCCCCTTTCTCGGCAGAGATCCCCCCACCCCCGGGCTCGAGGTCCCCTGTGTGGTCCTGTGGGGACCCCTCCTGGTCTCGTCCTTTACCCCAGCCCACCCTATGGCAGCATCGGGGCACAGAGTTACTTTTTCTGTCTATGGGAAAGGAAGACAGTCATGAGGGTGTTCCTGCAGAGAGCTACCTCCAGGCTCCTGGCTCCAGCATCACCCCAACCCTGAGCAACATCTGGGGCGACTCGGCCAGGCCACCAGACTGAAAAGGACTTCGCAAGACATCAGCCAGGCGGAGCGGGCAGGCCTCCTCCCTGGGGGTCCCCCCTCCCCTGGTGCGGGTTCCCAGGGACTCCCTCCTGCTGGCTCGCCCCTCCCCTCCTGCTCGGAAACCTGATCCCGAAGAGGAGGAAGCGCTGGTTGGAGGGCTCGGCGGCCTCCCAGCCCTGGTGGCCAGCCCTGGTTTGCAGCCGCAGAAATTCGCGGAGAGCCGCAGCGGGTTGGTTGATCTCAGGGCTCACCTGCAGGGCCGCACCGGGCAGGCGGGAGGGCACCATGCTGCTGGCTCTGCTCGCCTCACTCCTGCCTGTGCTCCTGGCACCGGGAGAAGGTAAGGGCCCATGGGAAAGAGGCAGGACTTGCACCACCTGGGAGTTGGGCAGTCTGGTGGGGGTGGGGTTTTGCATGTTAGGTGCCCTCAGGTTGGGGCGTGGATGTGGCAGCCGGGTCAGCTGTCACCCCTCTCAGCTCGAGACCACGCCGCTTAAAAGTTGGGCAGATGGGGCAGATGGGGCCGGAACACAAGCACAGAGGAGAAGGCAGGGCATTGCCATGCATGCGGCTGACCCAGGTTCAAACCCCAGTGCCCTGTAAGGTCCCCCGAATCCCACCAGGAGTGATCTAGGAGCCCAGAGCCAGGAGCCAGCCCTGCACACTGCCAGGGGTGGCCCCCAAACCAAAACAAAAAAGTTGGGAGGGGTGAGCCCTGGTGAGCGATGCCTGGTGGCCAGCAGGCTTGCAGAGAAGAGATTCCGCTGTGGGAAATGTGGGTGCTGGCCTGGGAGAGGACCCCTGGCATCCGTTGGCAGTGGGCAATAGCTGTGGGGTGTTGGAGCCCATGTCGTCACCCCCTTTATGCTGGAACTGTCTTCTCCAGGAGGGAGAGCTTCACTGTTCGGTCACGCCAGCTTGTTAGAGCTGAGATGGGGTCAGTGGGTTAAGAGTGTTCGTGCTGGGTTTCCCCGCCTCCTGCACTGGCCTGTGAGCCTGTTTTCAGAGGCTCCCTTCCAGGGGCCGGAGCTGTGGGACCCCCAGGCACGGTGCTTGTCTGGCATGTGCCTGTCCCAGCTTCTGTCTCCAACACACCCCGATGGTCCCCAGAGTCCCAGGAGTGAGCCCTGAGCAGTGTTGGGTGTGACCCTAAAATCAGACCAAAAATTCCTTTCTGGGGCTTAGTTCCAACATCACCAAACTTCTCTGCGTGCCCCTTCTCCCTTCCTGCCTGCCTGCCTTATCCAAGGGCCTCACAAAAGGATCCAGTTCCATCCAGCTGGGGAGGCCAGGGCAGTGCTGTCCAGACACTGGGTAGGTTTGAGGGTGACTGGGCACAGAGGTCCCCTGGGTGCTGCATCAGAAGAGCCACCCTGGGCTCAACAGGGCTGGTCTGAGCATCTGCCACCGGCAGTGAGCTGAGGCCCTGAAGGGCCCAGGCTGTTCTGTGTCCAGGGGACAGGTGTGGGCCAGGGTCCTTGGGATCTTGGGGCAGTGCAGACGCAGGGGAGGTGGGTTTGAGTCTTAGGCCCTGCTTCTGTGGGACCCGGCATTCCCCTGTCTTGCGGTGACTTGGCTGAAAACGAGCTCTCCTGATGGCCAGAGTGAGTAACATGTGTTGATGCTGTCCTGAAGGAGAGAGAGCCAGTGGTCCCTTGTCCCTTCCCTGCGGAGCTGGCCCTGAGGGATGCAGGCAGCTGGGAGATTGCACGGGGCTGTGATTTTCCAGAGAGCCACTTGGGGGCGCTCGCCGTGGGGACTGGTCCGGCCTGGCCCTGAGTGCATCACCTGCTGGCTTCCCTCACAGTCATGGTCCAAGTTCCTGGTCCCTCTCAGCCAGTGTTTCCATTTTCCAGAAGGTGGAGGGCAAACAGGCTCACGGAGTTCCTGTCACTGGGGTGAGGCTGGGTTTGGGGCTGAGTCCTCCTGCTGCCTCCCCCAGGTCCTCCCGGCCTCCTCCTCATTCCCTCACATTGCCCTGTGAAGGCCTGGCATTCCGCTACCCAGGGGCGGGTGTGTCTAGATGCAGGATGGGGGGGTCTTCTTGGGTGGATTTTGTGGGTTCCAGGATGTCTGTCCCCTTCCATTCTTCACCAGTCCAGCCTGGTCAAGGAGACCCAGAGGGGCTGGGCAGACCCAGAAATGTGCCCCTGTGGACATAGGATGGCCAGGTGGGAAGGGACCTGGGCCTGGGGGGGTCTCTCTGCCTCCCAGGGTGGGGCACAGTTCAAACCCCAGCACCCAATGGGGAAAAGGCACCAGAAGAGTCACAAGAGGAATAGGGTCTTTAGGGGTGCTTCCCCCACACCCACAGATTCCCTTGGGCTCCTGCTACACACACAGGCACAGTCACACTCACATTAGGCTCACAAACTCACAATGACACACAACTCACACTCACACATGCTCACATACGGAGTTAAACATACACACTCACATGCATGCATGCATGCACATGCACTCACACACACACTCATACAGCCACATACACTCACATTGACACATACACATATGCACACACTAACACATACACCCCGTACACCCTCATACATACTCTCCTGTATTCACACAAACACACTCATGCACACATGCATACACACTATTCACACACTCATGCATACACACAACACATAGACATATTCACATACATACACTCATGTACACATATGCACACACTAACACAATACACCCTATTCACCCTCATACACTCACATATACTCATAAACACATGCATATACACTCATACTCTCACATGTACTCACACAATCACACTCACGCACACACACTCATATACACATGCACACTCATACACTCACATATACTCACACACAAACACAGTCAGGCACACACATACACTCACACATGCACATTAATACACTCACACATGTACAAATACACGCACACACCCTCATTACTCACACATACTCATGCACACACATACATTAATACACTCATATATATATAAATACACGCACACACATACACTCACATATACTCACACACAAACAGTCAAGCACACACACTCACACATACTCATGCACACCTGCACATTAATACGTTCGCATATATACAAACACATGCACACACACACTCATACATTCACACACTTGTACACACTCACACACATCCTCACCCTGCTCCCTCTCACCCGCATTCAACATTGCTCTTCAGCCTGGCCCGGCACTGGCTCCTATGTGTTAGGGGCACTTTGTGTTCGGGACTCCCGAAGCCTGAGTGCTTTGAGCTGCCTGCAGGGTGCAGGGGCCTTCAGAGAGGCGGGTCGGTGGGGACAACACTCTCCATGGGGGTCCGAGAGTGAACTTAGGACTCTCCACCCTCCCAGCCAGGCAGAGGGGGGCACTCCCAGCCCACAGCGGCCCGGAGCCACCTCTGCAGCGGCTGTCTCGGCACCTCCTGGCCAGATACCAGAAGGGCGTGCGACCCGTGCGGGACTGGAGGACGCCCACCACCGTGTCCATCGACGTCATCATCTACGCCATCCTGAACGTGGTGAGAGCCCAGCACGGGTCCCGCTTGGAGTTGGGCCTGGGAGTGCGGGATGGGAGGAGGCGGTCGTGATGGCTGGGACGCAGCTCAGGACGCAGATGGGGTCCCTGAATCTCCCCACCCCACCCCCCACCAGCAGGCCTCACCGCGGGACCATCTGTCTTCAAGCTCTTGGAGGTGTCACACTTGGGGTCTCCATGCCCACAGGGCGTTTTATACCGTCACGGCTCGGCTGCTGCAGACCCTCTAGATCTGCGTCTTCATCAGTCCCAAGCAGGGCGAGTGCAGGGCGGGGTTGTCTGGGGGTGGCAGCTACACGGAGGCCACAGGTACCCCCATCACCAAGCCCAGCTCAGCACAGGCAGAGCATCTCTGGGCTGCAGAACATCTCTCACGAAGGAGCTGTCCATCAGCGCCAGGGCCGAGTTAGGGCTGCCGGACTCGGAAACTGACCTTTATATGGGGTGCAGATGCATGAATGGACAGACAGACAGGGTTGTGCTGAAGAATCATCTCCCAATGTGTTATGTGTATTATCTATGTAAGATGTGTCAAATCATGAACACATATACAATTTTCATAACATAGTAGAAGACAACAGAAGATCAGTATGATTAAACCTTTTGCTATTGCAATATTTCATTCTGTTGTATATTTATTGTTAAAAGTCATAGATGTTAGTAGTACTGTAGCACTGTCATCCTGTTCATCGATTTGCTCGAGCTGGCCCAGTAACGTCTCCATTGTGAGACTTGTTGTTACTGTGTTTGGCATATCGAATACGTCACAGGTAGCTTGCCAGGCTTTGCTGTGAGGGCGAGAGATTCTCGGTAGCTTGCCGGGCTCTCCGAGAGGGGCGGAGGAAACGAACCCAGCATGGCCAGGCCAGCCGCGTACAAGGCAAACGCCCTACCGCTGTGTTATACACCACATATACATGTTAGAATTAAGAAGGAAATTCTGGTGTTAGGTAGATGGCTCTGAGGGCTAGTGTTCGTGGGTTTGCATGTGGGAGTCTCACATTTGATCCCCAGCACCCCATGGTTCATGAACTCTGCTGGGAGCAGCCCTGAGCACTGGGTGTGGCCCAAAGAGGGAGGAAGGGTGGGAGGGAGCAAGGGAGGAAGGAAGGGAGGAAGGAAGGAAGGAAGGAAGGAAGGGGAGGAATGGAGGAAGGAAGGAATGGAGGGAGGAAGGGATGGAGGGAAGGAGGGAGGGAGGAAGGAAGGAAGAAAGGGAGGAAGGAAGGAAGGAAGGAAGGAAGGAAGGAAGGAAGGAAGGGGAGGAATGGAGGAAGGAAGGAATGGAGGGAGGAAGGGATGGAGGGAAGGAGGGAGGGAGGAAGGAAGGAAGAAAGGGAGGAAGGAAGGAAGGAAGGAAGGAAGGGAGGGAGGGGAGGGAGGGAGGAAGAGAGGGAAGGAGGAAAAGAGGGAGGGAGGAAGAGAGGAAGGGAGGAAGAGAGGGAGGAAAGGAGGAAGAAGAAAGTGAGGAAGGGAGGGGAGGAGGGAGGGAGGGAGGAAGAAAGAAGAGAGGGAGGGGGGAGGGAGGAAGGGAGGGAGGGAGGGGAGAAGGAAGGGAGGAAGGAAGGGGAAAGCTGGCCAGGGAGCTTCTCCTGCTTGGTGACTGCCCGCCCTTCCCTTCCCAGACAGCAGGGGCATGGGAGAAAGCTCCCCGGTGGTGTCCAGGGCCCCTGTTGTCCAGCTCCCTTTCCTTTCACAGGACGAGAAGAACCAGGTGCTGACCACCTACATCTGGTACCGCCAGGTGAGCCCATCTGCCCCCTCCCTGGGCTGGACTTGGGGCCTGGTGAGGGCGAGGCTTGGGGCAGGCTGGTGAGATGATGAGTGAGAGTCAGGGTCTGAGAGAGCCCCTGAGCATCCTCCGCCCGCTCCCTGCTCTGAGCTCCTTCCTCATTCCTGTAATGCCAGCACTTCCTCCGACTGACCGCTCACCCGGCCGCCACTTGGCTCTCCGCACTGCCCTAATTGCTAGAACGTTCTTCCTTCTATTAAGCCAAATTGGAGGCCAATCAGGTGATGGAAGTCGGCCGAGTCCATCCACTCAGCCCTCACGTCTTTGGCTCTCTCCCCTCGCCTCTGCTCTCACGGGCATCACCCTATGACCAGGTCCCTGAGCCCAGGGGCAGAGGGTGTTTCACAGGTGGCAGGAGAGGGCAGGGGAGGAGAGGGGAAGGGAGAGGAGAGGGAAGGGGGGAGGGGCAGGGAGGGAGGAGGTGGAGGGGAGGGAGAGGGAGAGCATGGAATGGGAGAGAACTGTGGGAGGAAAGAGGAGGGCAGGGGGAACAGGGAAGGGAAGGAGAGGGGAGAGGAGGAGGTGTGGAAAGGTGGGAAGGAGAGGAGGAGAGGGAAGAAGAGGAGAGAGAGGAGGACGGTGGGGAGGGGAGGGGTGGGGAGGCAGGTAAAGGTGGATGATGTGGTCTCCAGACTGTCCAGCCCTGGCCCCTGGGCTGGGGGAGGCGGCAGGGCAGAGAGAGGCTGAGACAGAGGTGGGGCGCAGGAGGATGAGATTATAGAGCGGGGTCTCCCCAGCTCTCACAGGTGCCCTCCACCCCAGTGCTCCGGATCCCAGACGCAGAACCAGAAAGCCGATTCCCCGATGCTCTGGTCGGCCTGAGGAGTTATTCTCCTGAGTTCATGGAGACCCCAACATGGAGGGGCTTCCCAGCTCTCTCCGGGAGACCCCTGGCCTGGGTCCCACCTCTGGCCCCTCAGAACCCTCCCTGTCTGCCGAAGCAGGATGGGGCGGAGCCCCCGGGCCCAATGGCAGATGCCAGGTCGGCCGTGAGGGCAAGGGCCAACAGAGCAGAGAGGAGCCACCAGGCCCTGCCCGGGAAAGGGGTTGCAACTTGTCCTGGGGGAGGGGCTGACCCTTCAGAGGTGGCTGCTCCCTGCAGAGGCAAGAAGAAAGCTGCTCCCTGCATTCTGTGCCACATAGCTGGAACCCACAAAGGACCCAGTTCACAGGTTTTAAAAGTCGAGAGGCTACGGCTGTAGAGATGGTGGTTCAGGAGTTAATCCACCAGTCCTGTCGCCAGCACTACCTGGTCCCCTGATGACTGCTAGGAGGGACCCTGAGCACCCCCAGGTGTGATCCCCCACCCATGCAAGTGCTTACCTTCATTCTGGTGTCCCTCACTCAAGAGCTGTCCCCCCGGAACTGAGGCAGGGGTGAAGCGACAGGAGGCTCGGGCATGCACGTGCAGACCAGGATGCAAGGAGCTCTTCCTGGAGACTGCAGTAGAGGATGGGGGTCCCCACCATTCGCAGTGGCCCGGGCTTTCCCAGGCTGTGTCTGTGGGTGCAAAGACCGGGGGTCACAGGCACCCAGACTCCCCCCATAATGTGCCCGCCTATTGCCTGGACACGAAGGGGTGCAGTGGTCCTGAGTTGTTGGCCTCCAACCTGAGATGAGGGGTGCCCCCCTGCAGTTCTGGACGGATGAGTTTCTCCAGTGGCAGCCCGAGGACTTCGACAACATCACCAAGCTGTCCATCCCCACGCACAGCATCTGGGTCCCCGACATTCTCATCAACGAGTTGTGAGTGCTGGCAGGGACCGAGGGCTGGGGGCATTGGTGGCTTGGGAGCGCTGGCTTTGAGGCGGCCCACCCTCAAACGCGCAGAAGAGAAGGGGCCCACGTCCTCTCTGCGTGCCTATTTCTTCCTTTAAATGCCCTATTTTCCATAGACCAATATTGAACCCAAACTTTTCCCTCCAGGGGTCCCGTCTGGGGCGAGGCAGCCAGTGGTGATGCCACAGAGTTAGAAGTTAGAGTAGCCTAACGAGGGACAGGGCAGGTCACCCCCATCCCCCCACTCCCTCCCACTCATTTATTTCAATTGCCTCCTCCCTCTGCTGCTAAGTCACCTCTGTCCCTGACAGTCTATACCTCAACAGGAAGTGCTCCCCCATAGGAAATGGCTCCCTCCACTGGGAGTGCCCCTCCTAAGGGAAGTGGCTCCCCTACAGGATGTGACTCTCCCATAGGACGTGGCCCTCTTATAGGAAGTGGCCCCCTACAGGAAGTAGCTCTTTTACAGGAAGTGGCACCCCCTAAGGAAGTGGTACCCCCTAAGGAAGTGGTCCCCTACAGGAAGTAGCTCTTTTACAGGAAGTGGCACCCCCTAAGGAAGTGGTACCCCCTAAGGAAGTGGTCCCCTACAGGAAGTGGTTCCCCTACGGGAAGTAGCTCTTTTACAGGAAGTGGCCCCCTACAGGAAGTGGCACCCCCTACAGGAAGTGACCCCCTTACAGGCAGAGGCTTCCCTATGGGCAGTGGCTCTTCCACCCTTTGCACCTCTACACGGCATCTCCATCCTGGATCCTCTTCTGGTTTCACTCCTTGAACTTTCAAGTCAAGGGTAGAGCCAATGACCGGGGGAGTCCAAAGTTGCCCCCTGACTCTGGAGTGCCACTCACCCCGTAGTTAGTTGAGCAGAGCAGCTGACCTAGGGGCCCAGGCAGGTCCTGCATGGCTCAGCTGGAGGAAGTCCCAGACAGGTAGGGTCTGGGGACGTTTCACTTCACAGAACTTCCAGGGATAAGGGACAAAGGGGAACCAGGTGCTGCCCCCACCAAAGCTGCCCACTGCCACCAGCTGTCCGGTGGTAGTGGGCAGCTGAGCACTGTGCGGCCCATGGAAAATTCGCTGGGCATGTTCCTTCCGCCCGTGGGTCAAGGGCCCAGGGGTTCCTTGCACACCACCTTGACAAATAAAGAAACGCCCTTACCTGACATTGGTAGGTAAGGTGGCGTCAGGTGGGCAAGAAGGTTGAAAACACCTGTTTCAAAGTGGGTCAGAGAGGGTGGGGGGCCTTCTGGGGTCTCTACCCTGTGGCTTATTCCGAGAGCATCAGCCTCGGGGCTACACCTGCTACTTGAGCCCCCACCCTGACCTCTCTCCCCTGGCCAGCGTGGATGTGGGCAAGTCCCCAGAGATTCCATACGTGTACGTCCAGCATCAAGGTCAGGTGATGAACTACAAGCCTCTGCAGGTGGTGACCGCCTGCAGCCTGGACATCTACAACTTCCCCTTTGACGTGCAGAACTGCTCGCTGACCTTCACCAGCTGGCTACACACCAGTGAGCGGGGGAAGGGGGCACTCCTAGGGGGCTGGGGGTGGGGGGAGACCCGCCCGTGAGGTGTGCACCCCCCGGCTCACCCAACTTACCTCTTCCTTGCTCCACACCTACTAGCTCCGTTGCCTCCTCCCCACTTCTAGCAGAGCTGACACTGCCTTGTCACCCCCTCTACATGCCAGGCCAAGGACAATGCAGGAACTGGCACCAGACCTGGCACCAAATCTCTGATGCTCCCCCCCCGCCCGCCCAATCCCAGCCATGTTCACCTCAGCTGGAGTCTCCATAGCTTCGTCCCATCTGCTTTCCTTCCCTGTCATTGGCCAGGACTCACACTCAAGCTCAGCTGCTCACTAAGGCTCGCTACAGTGCTCACACATATTTGCTGGGGGTGGGTGGGTGGGTTAAACTCTTGACTGCAGTGCTCAAACATCTTTGGAGCCATGGCATTTGCTGGAGGTCACACTCTTTAGTTGAGGTGCTTGCAGAGCAGTCCGAAGCCACTTGTAGTGCCTCGCAGAGCTGCCAAGATCATGCAAGGCGCATGAGGCGGGAGTGGGAATTGAACTCTCCACCTCATGCTTGCAAGGCAATGCATTAGCCATTGAGCCATCTCCCAGCCTCCTTCCATTTACTCCTGTCCTGGCCAACACGTGCTTCTCACAGTCCTGAGGAAGCTTATTAAAATGCAAATTCGGAGGGCTGGAGCAATAGCACAGCCTGTAGGGTAGGGCGTTTGCCAGCATCCCATATGGTCCCCCGAATCCCACCAGGAGTAATTCCTGAGTGCAGAGCCAGGAGTAACCCCTGTGCATTGCCAGGTATGACCCCCCCAAAAGCCAAAAAAATGCAAATTTGATTATGGTTCAAACCTTCTATTGCCTTAAGAACCTCAAAACCAATCTTAATTTTTCTTTTTTTTTCAAAAATATGGCACACTCCCCAATTATTGGGCTAACCCTAGGGACCTACCAAGGTCTACCCAACACCCCAGCCTCCTCTTCTGCAAGGAAAAACCACCTTTATTCAATTTGCTTCCTAGTGATCATTCCCCTGGATCCTTCTCTGGCCTTTGCATCTAGACATTTACACACATGCATGGAAAACACAAAAGTTATATACTAGGTTTTGATTTTACATGAATGTGTCATATATTTTTTTTTCATTTCATTTCATCATCCTGTTATTCGTCGATTGCCTCGAGCAGGCCCCAGTAACGTCTCTTTCATCCTAGCCCTGAGATTAAATTCAAGGCTCTTTAGGAGAATGAGACCCATCATTGTTACTGGTATTTGGCATATTTGGTATGCCACGGGGAGTTTGCCAGACTCTGCCCTGTGGGCAGGCTACATTCAATAGCCTGCAAGTTTGTCCAAAGTAGGAATGAGACAATAAGATGTCATAAAAAAAAAATATATATATATATATATATATATATATATATACAAGTATATAATCGGCTATCAGTTGATTTTTTTTTTTTTACTCACCAAGAAGTCTTGGACATTTTTCCAGGTTAATTTAGCTCTTTGCTCCTAAGTTTTCTCTTGAGGAATAGCTCAGGATTTGGATGCCACCGTTTACTGAGCGTTTTCCCCACTGATGTGTTTCTGCGGCGGACACTCCATCCCACGGGCGTGTCTGGGTATCTGTGTCTTTGCTCGCTTGCTCGCCTCCTTCTCAGTCCAGGACATCAACATCTCTCTGTGGCGCCTTCCGGAAAAGGTGAAGTCAGATAAGAGCATCTTCATGAACCAGGGCGAGTGGGAGCTTCTCTCGGTGCTCACCCAGTTTCGGGAGTTCAGCATTGAAGGCAGCGACACCTATGCAGAAATGAAGTTCTATGTGAGTGGGACATGGCGCCCCTGAGGGAGGGCACCCCGTAGGCTTTGCGAGATGTCGGGGGGGGGGCTAGGAAGATAACACAGGGGCAGGCTTTGATCCTTGGCATTGATGGAGTGGCCGGGGTCACCCCTGGGACCCCACATCCAAGGTCTTGCATTGAATAGCCCACCGGATTGACTTTGAATCCAGTGTCTCCCCCCCCAAACACACAAAACCAAGAAGAAATCAATAGGCATGTTGGGAAGAGGCTGCCTGGCCTCTTCTTGGTTCTGAAATCGCTCTGATTCCTGGAACTCTGGCCAGGTGCCCAGGGACACTGGGCCGAGTGGTCCCTGATGATCCTGGTGGACTCTGTCCCTCACCTGCAGACTGTCCACACAGCTATAGCCTCTGGGTGCTGATTCCAGGTTGATGTTCTGGGTTCCCCACGGTTACTCTCTCGACTCCAGGTGGTCATCCGCCGGCGTCCCCTTTTCTACGTGGTCAGCCTGTTGATGCCAAGCATCTTCCTCATGGTCATGGACATCGTGGGCTTCTACCTGCCCCCGAACAGCGGCGAGAGGGTGTCCTTCAAGATCACCCTGCTCCTGGGCTACTCCGTGTTCCTCATCATTGTGTCCGACACACTGCCGGCCACGGCCATCGGCACCCCACTCATCGGTGAGTCCTAGTCCCGGGGCCAAGGCAGAGGGTCCCTTCCTCGGCTCTCTCCCACCCTCTGCTCGTGTCCCCCCACCCCGTGGGGTGCACAGGCGTCTACTTCGTGGTGTGCATGGCCCTGCTGGTGATCAGCCTGGCCGAGACCATCCTCATCGTGCGGCTGGTGCACAAGCAGGACCTGCAGCGCCCAGTGCCCGCTTGGCTGCGCCACCTCGTCCTTGACCGCGTGTCCCGGCTGCTGTGCCTCGGGGAGCAGCCTCCACCCCCTGCCACCTCCCCCCGTGCATGTGCAGGTGAGAGGATGCGGCCCGTTCTCCTGGAGAGACAGAGGGGTCCCTTGGGGGTTCAAATCACAGCCAGGGGCTAGAGGGAAGGGTCAGGCATGGGGGACGGTGAAGGCACCTGCCTGGCATCCCACCAGCCCTGGTTCCGTCCCCAGCACCAGGTACAGTCCCCTGATACTGCCAGGGGCACTTCTGAGCACAGAACCAGGAGCACCCCTGAGCACTGCTGGGTGCGACCCCTCCTGAATTTAAAAAACAAAGCGCAGAAGACAGGGTTTCTAGTCCTGCCCCTCCATGCCCAGGCCGGGTCCAAGGCCAAGTATAGGCGCCACCATGGCGGGCCTAGGGCTCTCGGGCATTACCCCAGCTCTGCTTCTTGGTGTGTGTGTGTGTGTGTGTATGTGTGCACATGGGCGCATGTGCATGTGTGTGGTTGTGTCTGTGTATGCATACGTGTGTGTGCGAATGTGTTCATGTGTGTACATGTGTGCAAGTGTTTGTGTGCATGTGCAAGTGTGTGCATGTGTGGTTGTGCATGTGTGTGAGTGTGTGTGCACATGTGTAGTGTGTGTTCATGTACATGTGTGTATAGTAAGTGAATGTGTGTGAGTGTGTGTATGTGCATGTATGCATGTGTGTGTGCATGTGGTGTATAGTGCATATGTATGTGTACGCATATAGTGTGTGCATGTATGTGCATATGTCTCTGTGTGTGCATGTGCATGTATGTGCATGTGTGTGTGAGGTGTGTTGCGGGGCTGCTGATGCTTTGTGTTGGATCTGATCGCAGGCATCTTCCCGGCAGCCCAGTTGAACTTCCTCTTGGCTGGGTCTTGGGGAGACACTTGGCGCTGCTCAGGGCCTGTCAGCTCTGTGCTTGGGGGGAGGGGGTCCAGTGCTCTCGAGGGGGCCACAGTGCAGGCAGCAAGCCCAGGCCTCCCTTGGGCAAACAGGCTCTGGCTACAGCCTTCCAGACTGTCTGCAGTGATATTTCTGCAGGCCACAGGGGCATGTCTCAGGTTTCAGTCCTCTTTGGTCTATTATTTGGCCTCCTAGGGCTTGGGGGCCCTTAGGACCACACTCCGTCATGCTCGGGAGGCCTGGGAGTGCAGGAGGTGCCCTGGGGCCCTCCACCCGCTGGGCCTCACTCCCTGTCCAATGCTCCCTGCTTCTAGATGGGAGCCACTGCAGCCCTCCGGGCGCACCCTGTGAGCTGGAGAAGCCTCCGCGGGCCAGCGGCAGCCCGTCCCCACCACCACGGGCTGCCTCACTGGCCGTGCGTGGGCTGCTGCAGGAACTGACCGCCATCCGCCTCTACTTGGAGCGGCGGGATGAGAGTCGCGAGGTGGCCCGGGACTGGCTGCGGGTGGGCTCCGTGCTGGACAGGCTGCTCTTCCGCGTCTACCTGCTGGCTGTGCTGGCCTACAGTGCCACGCTCATCTCGCTCTGGTCCATCTGGCAGTACTGCTGAGCATGCGCAGGTCAGGCCGCGGGAAGGCCCGGTGGACACTCACCCTGCCCAGTCTCTCACGCCCTTCAGCTCTACAGACCCAGCCAGTACCCTACTGGCCTCCCACTTCTTAGGCCCCTCAACTCTGTGTGGCAAACCCAGCTTCCTCCCTGCCCTGGTCCATCCTTGGCTGCCTCCCAACACTCTTCCACCCCAGCCCTCACTTCCTTCTTAGCGTCCAGCTTCAGGCTCTCCACTGGCCTGAAGCCCCCCCCCCCCCATAAGGAGCCTCAGTACCCTGCACCTTTCTCTGCAGTTTCAAAGCCCGATTCCCCAGCTCTCTACCCCAGGCTCTTTCTTGAGCCCTAAAGGTACCTTCATCCCTATCCCCTCTGGCACTCCCTCCAGGCGCTGCTCCTGTTCCAGGAGGTGTGGGGGGTGCAGGGGTAATAAAATCAATGACACTTTCAACTCACCTGCGTCCATTGTCAGCCGCTGGGGGCGGGTGGACAGCTACTGATGAGGTTTGGGAATGGCCCGGCTTCCCCCAGGGCATGGCGTTAGGAAGAAGCAACCTCAGAAAGTGCATGCTTCCCCCCCTTTTTTCCCCCAGGAACCCCCAGACTGGGGGGCCATTGGGTCCACCTTGGTGCATGGTCCCATTGGGCCAGAGCCCCTCCCTCTCTCTTGCCCAGCGCTTCCTTAACCACATCTTTGGGTCACTTCCTCACTGGGGATCCCTAATAATTGCAGGGCGGAGTGTTTGCAGGTAGAAGCAGAGTTTGATTTTTTTTTCCTATGGTGCTGGAGATCACACCCAGGATCTCCAACATGTAAGATAAATGCTCTAGCAATGGCTACTTAAACCCCCTGGCAATGAAGTTTAAATTCCATCTTCAAGGACCAGAGAGATAGTACAGTGGGTAGTGCACTTGCCTTGCATGTGGCCAACCTAGGTTCAATCCCAGTACCCTATATACTCCACCGAGTCCCACCAAGGTTGAGTCCTGGCATCACCCAGAGTGGTTCAACAGCCAAAACCAAAACCAAAACAACTCCATCTTCCAGGCCCTTGGAGGTGGGACTTAAGGTGTAGGGTCAGGACCAGAACCACCAAGTAAGTGGAGGGTTAGGAAGGGGGATCCCTGATGCGCCCCTTCTCTTCTCCACAGAGATTCTAGAAGGGCCAGTGTCCACTGGTTGGGCTCTGGGCTCTGGACTCAGGGCAGCTGAGAGCAAACTGCCCTCCTGCCAGAGGAGCCGGGAGGAGAGGCAAGGACGTCAGCACCTTGGCCAGCACCCACACTGGTTTGGGGCTCACCAACGCCTAGAAAGCTGAGCTGGGCTCTCGACTGCCCATGCAGTTTGCGCCCCAAAAAATGCAAAAAGGAGGTAGGGTCAGGGCCTAGACTCTGATCTTTCTGCTCAGATCCTTGCCCCTGGGCTTATGACGGACAAAAGAGCCCCCTGAGTCTCCACCTAACAGGCATTCAGAGGGCAAGAGTGCCAGAACATTCCAGGAAGGACTCCTGTTCCCTGTGAGGCTTTTCCTGGCTCCTGCCTTCCCCTTCCAGTCTCTTCTCTCACTCCGTCTTGGGCTCCGTGTCCCTCGGAGGAGTCCTGGAGGCCAGGGACAGGGCACCCCCAGCTCAGGGGGAACACCAGGAGAGGGATTGGGGATGGACCACTACAGCCTGGCCCACAGGAGGGCTGCAGCAAAAGACCCCAAAGTCCTCCCCTTGGCCCCAAACAGCCGTTCTTGTTCAGAAAACTGTGACCACCACTGGCCAGAAAGGGGCGAGACAGTGACCCTTGGGGAGTCCCTGTGTGGAAGAGTAGGAAGCTCTGCCTGGTTCTGCATTCCTGGTTTCCCACCCAGGGGTGAGCAGGGGTGCTCATGAAATACCGTCACTGGGTGCTGGCTCCTAAGGTAATCTGGGCACGGGGTCGTCCTCTGCGTCCACCCCAGACCTTTACCATTAGAGCTTATGCTTATCTGTGGTCGAAGGGGAGGTTTTGAGGTCACTCCTCCCCACCCCACTCCCACCCCCACAGAGGGCGGTGGACGTAGGGCCTCCTGCATAAAAAGAGGAGATGGGCTTCCTCCGGCCCCCTCAGACTGCCTCTTCTCACTCGGGCTGCTGGAGGATGCGGGGGCATCCGAGCGAGAGCTGGACACTCCGGCTGTCGATGCGCCACTGGTCAGTAAGTGGGGGGCATTGACAAAGTGTCCGGCCAGAGAACTAGTAAGACACGGATCAACCTATCGACCCCCGCCCCCGCGATCAATGGGGTAACAACGCCCCGCATCCAGGCAGCCAATTAAGCCCCTCGCACCAGCCGCTCCTTGTAGCATCTCTCGCTCCACGAGCCACAACCAATCAGTGCATCGACCCGGCAGCCAGGCTTCCAGGCTTCGCTGCCCGGGACGGGAAACTGAGGTCCAGCGCCAGAGACGTCCCCGGTGCACCAAACGCATCCATCCGCGCCCCCCGTGCGCGCGCTCGCCTTGCGCCCAGCCGGGGGAGGGGGGGAGGCGAGGAACAGGGAACATCCGAAATTTCCCTCCCACCCAGCTTCCTTCAGCCCTGTGTCCACAGCTCTGCCCTTTTCCCCACCTGGGCAGAAGAGACCACCCCACGGGGTCCACGGTCCAATCCGTGGCCATAATCCGTTCCATTCCCTGGCGCCTCCTACCACCAGTTCCCAACCCCTCCCCCTTCCAAAACGTGTTTCTTCTGTCCACAGGATTCCACTGCAGGCTTTGAAAATGGCCCTGCTGAATCTCTCCGGCCCTTGGTACCTCTCCGAGTTGGGGACCACGCCACAGTCACCATCCCTAGTGGTGGTGGTGGTGGGGCTGCCTTTCCCCTTCAGATATGATGCCCTGAACCCAATGACTCCGAAGGACCATCCCTCCCTCCATCTCTCTGTAACTTTTAGGGCGCAAAACCCATGGGGACCCAGATCGGGGGACCCAGGACTCCCCAGGAGAACCCGAGTGGGAGTCGTGGGGGTTGGGGGGACTAGCAGGCAGCAGCTCGCCTCGCTCCGGCCCCTCCCCCCAGGCCCGAATCAATACATTTGGAATCTAATCTAATAACAGAGATTTAACGAGGGGATAATGCGAGTGGAGCGGCCTGGCGCTTTGTCTCGCCTTTCAAGCGGCAGCTGGGGCCCATTACCGGGACAATGCCCCCATGCTAATCACTCCCTCTCTCCCCCAATGCTCGGGAGGGTGGGGGGCAGGAGAGGGCAGCCCCTCCCCTGATTGGAGGGACGCCACTGGAGTGGGCGTGGGCGAGGACCCATAGCACTGTCTGGGCCTCATTTGGGCTCTGGCCCTGCCCCCACCCTGTCCAGGCAATGGGACCCTCCCCCCCACCCCTTCCCCACTTGTCTCTGGCTCTGCAGCTCCAGCCAAGTTGGGTTTTCCTGCCTTTTCCTGAACTTTAAATCCTCCCATGCAGGCCTGGGGCAGGCCCACCCTCTGCTTAGAGACGCAGAGTCCAGCGGTAGAAACCTAGCAGGCCCCTCTCAAACAGAAGTCACCCCTCAGCCCGCTCCTGCTCTCCAGGACGCCCTGTGAGACCCGAACCCCCCCAGCAGCACCTGCCCTGAGGGAGCTGGGAGGAGAGGACAGAGCCTCATGCCCGGGGGGGGGGGGGCAGAGAGAGAGAGAGAGAGAGAGAGAGAAAAGAGGAGAGGGAGAGAGGAGAAAGAGGGAGAGAAGAAGAGAGAGATAGGTAGAGAGAGGAGACAGAAAGAGAGAGAGGAAGTGAGTGAGGGAGAGAGAGAGGAGAGGGAGGAGACAGAGAAAGAGAGGAAGTGAGGAAGAGGAGAGGAGGGAGAGATAGAAAAGAGGAAGAGAGGGAGAGAAAGGAGGAAGAGATGGGAAGAGAGAGAGGAGAGGTAGAAGACAGACAGAGAGGAGAGAGAGTAAGTGAGTGAGGGAGGAGAGAAAGGAGAGAGAAGAGGGAGAGAGGGATGCAGAGAGGGGAGAGAGAGGAGAGGAGAGAGGAAGTGAGGGAGAGAGAGAGGAGAAAGGGGGGCAAGACAGGAGAAGGATAGAAAAGAAGAGAGAAAGGAGGAAGAGAGAGGAGAGGAGAGATGAGGAGAGAGAGGAGAGAGAAGAGAGAGAGGAAGAGAGAGAGAGATGTTGAGTCCCCAACAAGGGACAAAGCCCAGGGAAGTGACCCCTGGAGCCAGGGGTTTCTCCCATGGGGCAGAGGCAGTAGGACTGTCCCCTAGCAAAGCCCTACAGGGCGAGGTGAGCTGGTTGCACCAGGAGCCCCGCGGGAGCTCAAGTTCCTGTCCCCATCCCCGGGCGCTACTGGGGCTGGATTCAGCGCCCTGTGTCCGAGCATCTGTGCTTGCATCTCGTCTCATACCTGGACTCGTCCCTCTGCGGACGCCCCTCCAGGCCACAGCTCCGAAGGGGAGCAAGTGCGTGGCCACTGCAAAACTGAGGTTTCCAGCCCCCACCTACCGTGTTCTTGTCTAAACTGGCAGAGGGACAGCCCATGAGTACGGAGTCTGGGTCTCTGGGGGTCTAGGAGAGCAGACCCCCACGCCTGACCCCCACTGAACTCTGAAACAAGGTCATCCCTCCCTAAGGCCCATTTTTTGGCCCAGGACAGCCACAACTATTTTTCCCTAAATTTTGACCACAAGGTGGCAGCAGAGTCCAGGTGTTCTCTGGAAGGTCCTTCTTGGAACCCTTGACCCCCTTTCCACCTACTCCTCTGAAGCCCCCTGTGGCCCCCTCCCCCAGAGACTTCAGAAGCCCCCTTTCTCCCAGGCCAACACTGTCTTGTGACTAGCACTAAAGATCACGTTCTAGAATGCTTAGAGCTCTGTGCCAGTGCTCTGGGCGCAGGCTGGTCCCTGCCCTCAGGGTGTGTGTGTGTGTGTGTGTGTGTGTGTGTGTGTGTGTGTGTGTGTGTGTGTGGTAGCTCCCCTGCCTCTGCTGATGTGCTCGGACCCGGGCCGCACAACTGGCTATGCCCCTTTCTGCAGATGCGGTGCAGAAGGGTTTGGACCTGAGCGTAATCTAGCCAACTCTGGTGACACTGTCAGCCTGGGTCTCCCTGCACCTGAGGACTCCCCACCCCCACCCCCCCCGTCCCCCCACTCCAGCGCTTCCCACACTAGATCCCTGATGCTTTCCAAGAGAAAGAAGGGTGAGAGTCAGGCACTGCACCCAGCAAGCTCCGGGCGGCGTCCTTGAGCAGGAGGATGCAACAGAGAGATTCATCCAGGACCTGCTGCAGGGCCCGGGTAGGTCCCAGAGGCCAGGGACCTGGCGTCTTTGTCGCGAGCTGTCTGTACTCGGGAGCTTTAGTTTTCTGCCTCCCTCGGCAGGGAGCTTTGAGATCACAATGGTTCATCCAGATTACCCAGAACAACCCCTCATCCCCAGATCCTTACTTAATCCTATTGGCAAAGCCCCTTTGATCTGTTACACAACGGAGCCACAGCCCCTAGGGATTTGGAGGTTGGACGTTGTTCCCTCTGCCATTCTGAGATCTTGGGCCAGCGGGTTTCACGTCTCTGAATTCCCCCGTGTTTGTTTTGTTTTGTTTTGTTTTGTTTTCCCTCAGCACAATCTGACTCAGGTGATAGGAACTTCAGTGGGAATGGAGCCTCTGGATCTCTGCCAGGGGCCTTTGGATGCATGCAAGCTCTTACCTGGAACCTTTTCTGGGCAAGCTCCTATTCGACCTACAGAGGCAGCTCCAAGAGAGCCCTCAGCTTGGGGGCCCTAGCTCACCAACCCTCTCGCCCACCGCCATCTGCTCAGGGCTGTCTCCTCTCCTAGTTTCAGAGGTTTCAGCTTCCTCCTTGCCACCTTCCCAACATGCTGCCTGCCAGAGATGTGGGGATGCTGAGTGGGATAGTGTGACTTGGAGCTGGAGTATTCTCTCTCATGATAAAGAAGACTGTGGGGGCTGGAGTGATGGCACAGCGGGTAAGGCGTTTGCCTTGCACGCAGCCAACCCAGGTTCGATTCCCAGCATCCATATGGTTCAGAGCACCACAGGAATAATTTCTGAGTGCAGAGCCAGGAGGAAACCCTGAGCATCACCAGGTGTGACCCAAAAAGCAAAAAAAAAAGAAGACTCTGTGGTCCCAGGGTGAGATGACCCCAAGGTCACTTGAGGTCACATGGCAGCAGTGAGTGGAAATCGCCCTCAGAATTTCCCTGCAAGGCCAGCCCCGCTCCCTGACCCCCGCGGGCCCTTCAGAGGCCATGCAGACCCTCTCTACTTGGAAAAAGCAAAACAAAACAAAACTGGCAATTAGTGATCATCAGGCTGTTTTACAGGCCTGTGGAAGCCCCTTTTATCCACTTGGTTTTAAATGGTTCTATCTTTTATCCCTAGTTTTCAGCCATATAAAACTTTACAGCGTTTGCTGCCAACCTTCATACTTTGCTTCACAGTTTACTGCTCCCTCTGCAGACAGATCTGGCACATAAATAAGGCTTCATCTGCCCAGTGCTGGGCTCTGGCCACTTGGGCTCCCCCGGGCCGGGTGGCAGTGTCTAGACTGACTGCAGGTGAGGCTCAGACCGCTGATGGCCCAGACGGCTGCCCCCGAGATTCAGAGCGGTCAGGACTGATCAGAGCAGGCTCCAGGCCCCAAGGAGAGAGAGCGGAGGCCTGTCCTCCAAATAGGGGCGGAGCTCTCCTGGGACCATCAGGGCAGCACAGCCAGGGAGCTCTTGAGGAGCACCAAGGGCACCCCAGGTTGTACTGGACACATGCTCCCAGAAGGGCCTGTATTCCCCAGGTGTGCCTATATCCTTCAGGTGTACCTGTATCCCCAGGTGTGACTGTATCAACAGATGTGCCTGTACTCCCAGGTGTACCTGTGCCCGCAGGTGTGCCTGTATCCCCAGGTGTGCCTCTACCCCCAGGTGTGCCTATACCTCCAGCTGTGTACCCCCCCCAGGTGTGCCTGTATCCCCCCCCCCCCCAGTGTGCCTGTATCCCCAGCTGTGCCTGTGTCCCCCATCTGTGCCTTAGTGCCCTCTACCCCTGCCCAGGTGTGCCGGGTACAGAGCACAAGCCCTCAGCCAGGCCTTCCCCACTGAGCAATCTGAGCGGAGAGCAGCTCCTGCAGGGCCCCCCTGGGTGGTCAGGAGCCCCCGGCTACTGGTCTGCCCCCCAGGAATTCTCCAAATGGGGAAACATTGGTTGTTTTTCTAAAACCTAGATGCAGAAATGGGGGACCCCCTGGTGGCCATGGGCATACCCCATCACAGGGAGGGAACAGGCCTGGGCTCCAGCCGCCCCACTGAACCCACATCTTCCTGGGCTGTTCCCAGCCCGTGACTGTGCGCTGCAGGGAGCCTGGGGACTTTGGTGGCCCGGCTGGGAGGACTCTCTAGCTGCCTTGCCAGGGATTTCTAGAACGATCCCACCCACCCTTCCTCTGCTCTCTCCTTGACCGGGGTCAGACTTGGCTTCCCACCTTCCCTGGCTTCAGCTCCATTTCCCCTCAAAGGTATTTCTTGTCCTAATAAAATTCTCACAGTAGAGTCCCGACTTACCTAAGAACAAGTGTGTTCATTCACGCCCTGGGCCCGAGACACAGTCCGAGGGTTACGGAACTTCCTTGCTTACTGCCACCCCTGTTTTAATCCCCAGCACCGCACGGTCCCCTGAGTACTTCCAGTGTGACTCCAGAGCACAGAACCAGGTTCAACACTGAGCTTTGCTAGGTGTGACCTAGCCAGGTCCCCCTGTCCACTCCAAACCCCCCTCCAAAAAAAAAAACCCAAAACTCGTGATTATAGAGTAGTGTTGGATCACAAGTAAGCAGAAGCCACAGAGATTTCCCACAGTGCACCATAGATTCTTTATCAAGGGAGATCCCAACTGTATTTGTCCCAACCCACCAGTCTACACTGTCACATCAGGCTCACCGAAGTCTCTATCTGGGTGAGGGTTCACAGTGAAATCACATAACCTCTGGGCTGGGACAGATACTAACAGATACTAACAGACATGTCAGGAAAGCGTTCCACTACCCTACTATCCGGGGTACTGCCCCTGCCTCACAGATCTTTGTCCTGCTTTGGTTCTGGTTGGGTTTGGGCAGTATGGGGGATTAGAACCCGGGCCAGCGGTGCCTCTGTCTTCAGGTTTCCCTTCCTCTGCCAGTGGGAGATCCCGGGTAACCACGTGCATGGGAGCTTTGTGCTGCTTCCTGCAAGCTCTGGCTTCTATTTTGGGACTCACAAAGGTCAAAGTCAGTCCCGAGTGCAGGAGCAGCAAGAGTGTGCCCAGAACAGCTGGATTCCAGGCCCTCCTGGGTCCCACTAACCCCGGGCACGAACTCGCAGCCAGCAGGCAGGGTGCTGCCATAAACTCCGTCACGGGGCCCCCGGGATCTGCTTGCTCTGTGCCGACTCCCTGGGGTGCCCGAACCAGAGAGAAATACACCTTCCGGATTGGGGGACTTGCCCACACCCCCCCCCCCTTTCTCCCAGCCTCTCTGCCAATGAAGTAGCTTGACTCGCAATGAAATACAACTGCCCTTTGCAAGTACCCAGCGGCAACCCTCACGTTCCCGGCAGCTCAGGCTGTTTTCTCTGGCTGGCTGAACGCCGCCCAGCCCTGAGGCTGGCACTGAAAACTCCCCCGTAAAACGGCTCATAAAGGGAGCTCTGGGGGGTGGGGTGGGGGCTGTGATCCAGTTTGCAACTTTGGCCTCCAAGCTGGAACCCAGAACCCACCTCCCAGTGGCTGGTGGATTCCCGGGCCACCCCAGCTGGAGGACATGATGGCAGGTGGAGAGATTTCAGAGTCTCGTCCAATCACCGCACCAGGGAACCCTCAGGAGGAGCAGTGGGACGTGGGAATGGATTTGAGATTGGCAGGTTCTGTCCCTGACCTGCAGGGGTTCCCTTGGGGGAGCCTGGCGCCCTGAGACTGGTCCCCAAGAAGCAGCCTGCAGAGAAACTCTCCATCCTCCCTGTTCCCAGCCCCTTCGCGCCTCCTTCTGGTTCAACTCCTCAGACACATTCTAGCAATTCGCCTCCCAAACTCAGGGTTGGTTCCGGTGCGTTCTCTCATCTGAGCACCAAGGCAGAAAGGGCTCTTCTGCCTTCTCAGGCACTCGTTGTTGCTAGAGGCATCACAGACAGTGGCGGTGCCCACACCACACCTTGTCACCCAGATGCCCCATCATTAGGGCTGTTCCCGGAGTGTGGGGGGAAGGGCTGAGCTCTACTCAGTCAGTCACAGAGCAATCTGCCTCCTCTGTGGGGCCCTGATGTTGAAGGGTGCTGGGGCCAGAGCTCACGTCACCCCTAGAGAGGGTGCCACAGTGCCCATTGCTGCCAGAGGGCTTGTTTGGTGGTTTTCAATCCACTGGTTCGTGGAGCTGGGGCCAGTCTGTAAGCGTGAACGTGCCCAAGACCTTTTAGTCTAAGTCAGCTCCTGGTAGGGAAGAAAAATAAGGCAGAGAAGGAGAACATGGGGAACCAGACGTCCAGAGAAGACAGGAGCAGGCCAGAGATATGCCTTAGGTGGCAGATGAGCACACACACTTGGTAGGCGTGGGCCCCTGTGTATCGCTAGGCAGATCCCGGCTGCTGTGTCCCCTCCTGGACCCCACCCCACCCCCCACCCCAGCGCCACCTCACCTGGTGTGGCCCTCCCTGATCAAGCAAGACAGGGTCAGACAGTAGAACAAGAGGAAGAGGTGGCACGAGTGATTGCATGCTGATGGGCAGCCCTGCAGGGACACTGTGACCTCAGCAGGGCTGGGGAGGCCAGACCTGGGCATGTCTTCACCCCAAGCCCGTGGGCCACAGACAGCCTGTGTCAGCCCCCCTGTGTCAACACAGCCCCTTCCTCATCTCTGTCATCAGCTGCTTCTGAGGCGCCTGTGATGGTCCCCTGGGGGCCTGAGAAATCCCAGTTGTCAAAGGGACGGGTCACACATTCTGTGCCCTGCAGTTAACTTGGGAAGGAAAGTGTGTTCTGGAATCTAAGATGGTCCCGATCCCAAACCTGAGGGTGCTGAACATGCACTGGGCATGGCCCTGTCTCTGAAGTTCATGAGGAAGAAGAAGAAGTAGGCAGACCCCTGTGGGCTGAGGGCCCCAAGTCCTGGGACCCCTGGGAATTGTCTGTTTAGTTCACAATCAGCATCACAGTTCATTTTAATTATTATTATTATTATAAGTGAAGCAAGATAGTTTTTATTTATTAATTTATTATGCCTTTCTGGATCACACCCGGCTATACTCAGGAATTATCCCTGGCGGTACTTAGGAATTCCTATGGAATTCCAGGGTTTGAACCTTGGTCCACCGTGTACAAGGCAAACGCCCTTCCCACTGTAGTATCACTCTGGCTCCCAAAATAGGTTTTATTGAAACTTATCCAGAAGAATGTGAGGGGAGAGAAAGGGGGAAGTGTGTGATTAAGAGAGAACACAGGCTCTTCTCCAGAGCGGAAATAAGCAAGCAAAGAAACAGACAAGCAAGCGAGAACATGGGCTTGAAGAGCAAACCCAGATTTTTCAGTATGCTTTTTTTGTTTGGGGGATACACCCGGTGATGCTCAGGGGTTACTCCTGGCTTTGCACTCATATCAAAATTGATCTAAATATCCTGGATGATTCTACTCTCCTGAGGTTGTACCTTCCCAAAATGGAGGGGCAGAGGGAAAAAAAGAAAGATAAGGAAAGAGAGACAGAAAGAAAGAAAACCCATTCTGAATGGACTGGAGGGTCGAACAAGGACAATCTCGGTTGACCTGGGGTCACTAAGCCTTGGGTGTCGGGTCCATGTGGCCATATGACAACCTTAGGTCCACACTTTACATCCCCCTTTCCTGGCATCACCCACTGAGGCTGCCGGGGCCTCCCTAGGTACCCAAGCGTTCTCACTCTTTAGAGCCAAACGCAAGGAAGTGCAGGGGCCAAACTGGGAGATCCGTCTCCCTTTCTGCAACAGAGGACTTCAGAGGACGCCTTGGCACAGATGACAGAATGTGCCATGGTGTGGAGCAGGCTGGCCTGGTCACATGCTGGGCTCTCAGCTTTGGCTTGAGAAAAGGCCAACAGGGGCCCCGTGGGGTAACTCCTTCACCCCCTGCTCTTTCCGGCCTTCCCATCACGCTTGGTAAGCTCAGAAGGAAAGAAGGAAACAAACCTTCTGGTGAATTGTCAGTCTGAGCCTTGTTAGGCTGCCTAGTGCCTAAACTAAGAAGCCAAGTGGAAACCCAGGAAAAGGTAATGGCTTCTTTCCCAAATTCCCACTTTCTACATCCAAAGGGAGCCAGAGGTATGGGCTGCCTTGACATTTAAGGAGAGAGTTCTGGCAAAGGGCTCTCTCTACCAGAGCACTTTCTCTGGAGGTCAAAGAACCTCTGAAAATGTCCCATTCCTGGACACAGCCCAGGCTTCTAGAAGATCAAGGCTTGTGGTTGCTCTCAGGGGATGCTTATTGTGCTGAGCCTGGTTCCGGGTCTTTGGCCCTAGACTCCATTTATTAAAGAGCCACTAGTGGCCTGGAGAGATAGATGGGGTACATGGGGTAAGGTGCTGGCCTTGCATGTGGCTCACCCTGGTTTGATCCCTGCCACTACGGGGTCCCCTGAGCATTGCCAGGAGTGATTCTTGAGCGCCCCCCTCCCACATCACTTGATCACTTGATATCCTGTTACTCATTGATTTGCTCCAGTGGGTGCCAGTAGCATCTCCATTTGTCCCTGTTGCGTGCTAGTGTAGCCCAATGGCGTCTGTTCGCTCTAGGAACACGAAGAGCCTCAAACCATTTGTTCAGGGTCTTGACAAAGAAGTCTGACCATCTCGTAGGTGGGAGTCCATGCGATCTTTTCACGTCCCGTGGAATCCAGTTGGTAACAGCTCTAGTCCAGCGGTCGTCTCTAAATCTCATTACGTGTCCAGCCTATCTGATTTTCAATGCCTTGGCAAACGAGACAGCATCCTTTATTCTTGAGTGTTGACAGAGATCGGAACTCTGGATTCTTTCTCTCATTTGAGTGAAGCATGATACTCCAAGCATAGCTCTTTTGATTCCTCTTTGAGAGACCCGAATAGCGTTCTCATTCTGTTTTCGTAGGGCCCAGGTCTCTGAGGCATATGTTAATGCAGGAAGAGCAGTGGAATTGAATAGATGTGCTCGGAGCTGGAGGTTCTTCGTTGTCTGAGCTATTTCTTCAACGCTCTTGAAGGTGTTTCAAGCTGCTCTCTTCCTCCTGTGCAACTCAGGTGCCAGGTCATTCGTCATGTTGACTTCTCAACCTAGGTACACATAACCGCTGCATTTGGAGATGTTTATTCTGTTGAGAGCGAATGGAATGTCAGGAACTAGTCCATTTCTCATAAATATTGTCTTCATGAGATTCAGCTGTAGTCTGACCAAGAAGCCACCCTTGAGAACATCATGCGATGACTGGAATGGGAAGGAATGGAAGTGAAGATAGATGGTCGAAGTCAGCCAGCATTTGTGCCGCTTGGCTGATGTTTGGTGTTATTAGAATGATGTCATCAGTGAAGCGGAGGTGGTGTAGTTGCTGACCATCTATTTTCACTCCCATTCCTTCCCATTCCAGTCATCACATGATATTCTCGAGGGTGGCACTGAAGAGTTTCGGTGAAATGGTATCGCCATGCTGAACCCCTCTCTTTACGTCGATGATCACTTCCTTGTAGAATGGTGAGATCCTGATGGTGAATCCGTAATATAGCTCACGGAAGATCCTGATGTACTGAGCTTGAATGCCCTGTTTGGCTAGGGCTTCGACGACCGCTTCAGTCTCAACAGAATCAAAGGCCTTCTTTAAATCAATGAACGTTAGACAGAGTAGAGTGGCATCTTGAACTCCCGAGAAACCTCATTGAGCTTGGTCACCAAGCTGTGGATATGGTCAATCATGCTGAATCCCCTCCTCCCACATCACCCCCAAAAAAATAAATTAAATTAAATCAACAGCTACTATACAGAACTTGCTAGAAAGACAGCCCAGGCCTGTTCGGCACTTTCTGCAGGGAGAGGTCTGGGTGCCTTTGTCTCAGCCGCTCTCTCTCTGCCTCCATGTTTATGCTTCTCCTTGTCCAGGTTCAGTTGAGCACGGTCAGAGCCAGTGGCAGAGCTGGTGTAGCTCACAGTGTCCTGGATGGCCTCTGTCCTGTGGTTCTGTTGAGTGTTAACTCGTGGAGAGCAGGGGGTGAACTGTGGGAATCTTGGGCTGTTTTTCACTTTTCCCCTAAGCCTAGAAGTAGTCCAAAATAAGAACTTGGAAAGAAAAAGAAAAAAAGAAAGGAAGGACTGTCTCACTAGGAGTCTCCTGGGTTCCCCCCGCCCCACCTCTGTTTTGAGTCTCTGCCTGTCTCCTGGGTACCCTGTCCCCTCTCACATTCCCTGCCTCAGTCTTTGCCACAGCTTCCCTTTCCCCAAAAATCTGCTTCTCTCTCCGCTTGGAAATAATAAGTGGGCGCCAAATTGTGAGTCAAACTTCCTGAAAACCTTTCCCCTCTCTCCTCTCTGGGGTTCATATCACAATCATCTGGTCATACCATGATCACCTCACCCCCACCCTTCATAAGCTACTTCCTGTCCACAGGCTCCAACCAGGAAATTTCTGTCCCCTGGGGGGAGCACCCAGGCAAGTTTCACCAGACTCCATCCTTCCTCCTTCAATTCCCTGATATTTGGTCTCTTCCTCAGTGTTCTGGAGTAGAGTCTGTGCCATGCAGGAAGAACAGGGCTTCTTTCTGGGGAAGAAAGCAAAGGTGGCTCTTACACATCACGATGATTTCTAGGGGGTGGAATGTGGAGGGGAGAGAGAGAGAGAGATAGAGAGAGAGAGAGAGGAGAGAGAAGAGAGAGAGAGAGAGAGACTGGGACCCATCCTGCCAAACCCACACCTTGACCCTTTCTGCCTCGACTTCCACCACAATCAACTGCTCTGTGTCACCCTTTCAGAGGCCACAGACCTTCCACTGCAATTTTGGTGCCTCCACAGGAGTTCACATGTCTGGGAGACATCCCCAAGCAGTAGCCCTTGTGAGCAAGAGAGCTTGAGCATCCATCCGTTTGATCAGCATCTGTCATGGACCAGGGTTGCCTGGATGGGGTGGGGTCCCTGGTTCCAGTTATCAGTATCCAGCAGCTTTCAGGTCACCTACGAGATACCTGTGCTGGCAGTTGGGAGTAAACACGGCGGGGCATCCATGAAAATGGCAGAGACCGAGTGGTTTGTGGCTGGTCAGAACAGCGGCTACTCCATAGTGGGAAGCCTATCTCATGAGCTGGGGGAGAAGGTAGCCAGGATAGAAAAGGGATCGCTAAGTCAATAATGGTTGGAGGGACTGTTCAGGACGGGAGATGTGTGCTGAAAGTAGATAAAAGACCAAACGTGATAGCCTCTCAGTATCTGTATTGCAAATCATAATGCCCAAAAGTAGAGAGAGAGTATGGGGGAAATTATCTGCCACAGAGACGAGGTGGGTTGGAGAGTAATTATCTGCCACAGAGACAAGGTGGGTTGGTGGGTGTAATACCAGGGATATTGGTGGTGGAGAATGTGCACTGGTAGAGGGATGGGTGTTTGATCACTGTATGGCTGAAACTCAAACATGAAAGCTTTGTAACTGTATCTCACAGTGATTTAATTAAAAAAAAAAGAAAGAAAATAAAAGAATAGCAGCTACTGTAGAAAAGGGGTGGTTGCAATTATACCTGGGTTCCACTGATGTAAAAAAGATGACGCCTTCTGAATAAAAGCCGACGGGAGTGGACGCAAGCACGCAGGCCTCGGTGTGCGGTTCCAGGAGGCTGTGATCAACAAACACAGTGAGGGGGGCTGGAGGGCAAGGGGCTCTTCGTAGTTTCTTTCCTGCAAGGGGTTGGGCCACACCTAATGGGTCCTGGAGGCCGGGGACCACTCTTGGAGGTATGCAGCCCGAAGGATGCGGTGCCAGGGGTCAAACTGACATGGGTTGCATGCAAGGCCAGGACCGGAACCCGGGTATAACTCTTTAGCCCGCTATGTTCCCTTCGAACCTGCTCGGGAAGGGCTGTGAGCTGCCCAGAGGTAGAAAGGCCAGGGTACCCCTGACGGCACCCCAGCCCCACAGCGTTCTCGCGCAGAATCCACTTGAGGAGTGGTGCGTCTCGCAAACTTGCTGGGTGCATGTGGGCTGCCTCGGGAGCAACGAATGAGCCTGTGCAGATGGTGCGGAGATGAACGGCACCATCTTCCCACTGTAGCAGAACAGTCGTAATTTCCCAGAGACATTTACGAGGCGGCGCGTCCCTTGCGCGGGAGCTGCGCGCGCGCCGAGCCGCGCGGGGCGAGGTGGAGCGCCCGAGCTGCGAGCGCGTGGGGCCACCGCCTTCGTCGCCCCGCTCCAGCGTCTCTCCCGGCCCTGGCTGCCATTCCCTTCCCGCTTCTGACAATTTATAGGTTCGTTTGATGGTTGAGGAGCTGTGTCTCTCCAGTCATATGTATTCTTTGTAAGTATTCCCCGCTGTGGCATATCCTCCGAGAGCTCCATCAAATAATTATCTTCCCTTGTATTTATTCCCCTTCTTCTTTCACTTGATCTGCATCACTATAAACCATCCGATGGCCTCCTCCGAGTGGAAAGCCTTCTCCGTGATTGTAAAGTGTATTTATGTCATGTATTAAATTCACATCCAGCAGCTCTTCATCTCCGACTCGGGACACACTAGACAAGGCGCTGGCACTGTAGAGGGACCCATCTTCTTAGGAATCCAGGGGAGGGGCGCTGGGCTCCGTGAGGCCTCCCGTGGCCTGGAGATGCCCTCTTGGCACCTCAGCTGTATCTCGTCCCCTGTGACCTTGAGAAAGCGGCATTGTGGTGGAGGTGACACACAAATTGTGTCTCAGGCTTTGTGTGTGTGTGTGGGTCTGGGGGGTCACTAGTTTAACCCCCGAGCACTGTCAGTTCAGCACTGGAGTCTCTGAGCACCACTAGTGTAGCCTGGGGCAGGGGGGGTCCCTGTTATGTTGTAGAGTCTGAGCAGTACAGGGCCCATAGCCTGAGCATTCTAGTGTCCTAGCTGACACTAGGCTGACCAATTGTGGCTGGGAACAGCCCCGAATATCCTAGAATTGCTTGAGAGAACCCCCCCTCAATAAAAGTCATTTGTTTCCTAGGCACCATCCAGGGAACCCCAAGAGCTCTTGTAGACATGGAGAGTTCCTGGTCCAACATGGCCCAACTCATCACCCTTCTCAGGACTTTAAGGAAGCAAGGGCTCACTGGCAGAACCTGGCCCCTGAGTGTCTGGACTCAGGTTTTGGGGTTCTCCACAGCCCCCAAGTAGGTGTTGCTTCTCTTTCATCTGTTTTGTTTTGGGGCCACACCCAGTGGTGCTCAGGGCTTACTCCTGGCTCGGGGGATCATATGGGATGCTCGTGATGGACCTGGGGTCAGCCTTGTACAAGGCAAACACCTTACCAGTTGTCTTATCATTCTGGCCCCCAGATCTACTTCTCTAAGAGACCAAAAACCTCGCACAGGGAGGAACTGTTTCACCTGCCTTGGGACTCAGGCCTGAGCACCAAGCCGAGGGGCTGCTTAGGTGTCACAGTCAGCGAGTGGGACCCTCAGTTCCGTGTCGCTTCTTCCTGTCCATCGGTCACTTGATGTTTAACACCAGCTTTGCAGCTGTGTAAGTGGCTGGACAATGCCGGTGGCATCATCCCCTCTCAGAACAGACTCCCCATAGGTATGTCTTGTATCTTGGGCTGGAGCACCACCCGGGTGTTCTGCCCTTCCCTTGGCTGCTGCCCTCCAGGAGACCAAGAGTGTGTGCGTATGTGGTGGTGGTGCTCACACACCTGGCTTTCCTCAAGGATATACGCCATATGGTGCCAGGTGGCCCAGGCCACAGAGCTGGCAGGACCACCTAGGTACATATGGGTGGCATTGGAAGTTAGACTCTTATCCTCATGGTTCTTTTATTTTGGCTTTTTTTGGGGGGTTACACCCAGCTGTTCTAGGGTGTTCTTACTCCTGTCTCTGCACTCAAGAATTACTCCTGGGGATGGTCGGGGGACCATATGGGATACTGGGGATTGAACCTGGGTTGGCTGCATGCAAGGCAAATGCCCTCCCCACAGGACTATTGCTCTGACACTCTCATGGTGCTTTTTTACAGGTGCTTTTTATCATTGAGCCACCTCCATGCTTCCTGGATTTTATTTTGCCATTTTTTTACCTCTTCCCTGGATCCAAATTGCACATCTTAAAAAAAAATTAAACAATGTTTGTGAAACAACATCTATTAGATTCCATTTGGTTCTAATAGTGCCCAACTACAACTCCAGGAACTTCTGGGCCTACGTTTATATCATCTACAAATAAAGAAGGGGGCTGGAGCGATAGCACAACGGGTAGGGCGTTCGCCTTATAAGCGGCCAACATGGCCGACCCGAGTTCGATTCCTCCGCCCCTCTTGGAGAGCCCGGCAAGCTACCGAGAGTATTCGATATGCCAGACACAGTAACAACAAAGTCTCCAATGGAGACGTTACTGGGCCCGCTCGAGCAAATCGACGATCAACGGGAGGGCCTTTACCTTTACCTTTACAAATAAAGAAATGCTTACAGGGTTTCCAAAGAGGTCAGGCTACCAGTCACTCTGCCTTCAGGGGTACATCTGTCTAATTTGGAAAGGCCCCTGAAGGGTCTGCCACTTGTGCCCTGGACTCTGGGTTACCTCTGGACTAGAATTCCTTCCTTTCACCTCTACATCTTGTGTGCAGTGGAAGCAGAATATCTGTCTTCTCTCTGATACTTCCAAGGGAAAGTCAAAGTATTTCTGTCACAATTTGGAGCTGCGGAGGGAGTTCAGAATGAGGGTGAAGGCAGGATCTAGAATTCCCCAGTGAATAATTTTCCATTCAGTTCTGCCCTCACTTTGATCCTTATCACTGCATAGAGTCCCTTGAGCACCACTAAGAGCAACTCTCAAGGACAGAGACGGAGAAACACCTGAACATCACTGGGCATGGCCCCCAAACACACACACACACGCGCGCACACACGCGCACATGCACAAATTTAAAATAATTTCCTTTTCTTTTAGGGACCCATCATTGGACCTGCTATAATAGTCTGGGGACTTGGGTCTTGCATCTGGTTTACTTAAATTTTCTCAGTTGACTAAAAAACTCCACCAGGGTTAGAAAGTGTGTGTGTGTGTGTGTGTGTGTGTGTGTGTGTGTGTGTGTGTTGGTAGTGATAGGGATGTCTCATGGCTGTCCCTTCCCCCTAATCTCCATAGATGGGGCAGGGAAAATAGCTGGGGTCTCAGTTTCTCTTATTGATGGTTGGTGTAGTGGAACAACGAACAGCATCCCCTTTTGGACCCCAGTCATGGCAGAGCGGCCTCAGGCATGCCCAGAGCAGTAAGCATGACCCCTGAAAAGAGCTTAGTAGGAAGATGTCCCATTTGTCCCTGGCAATCCATGGGGACCTTATATCCTTCCAGGGTCTTCTAGGACCATTACCTCCACAAGCCACACACAAGTTGGTTGAATGGTAGGTTGGATGGATGGTTGGATTGTGGTAGGATGGATGGTAGGATTGATGAATAGATGCATAGCTGGATGGATGGTTGGGTGGATGTTTGGATGGATGGATGGTTGGGTGAATGAATGGATAGATGAATGGATGGATGGATGGATGGATGGATAGTTGGATGGATGGATGGATGGATGGATAGTTGGATGGATGGATCGATGAATGGATGGTCGGATGGATGATCAGATATATGGTCTAATGGGTAGTCAGATGGATAGTTGGATGGTTGGATGGATGGATGGATGGTTAAGTTGATATATAGATGGATGTAGGATAGGTGGTTGGATGAATGATGATTGGATGAATAGTAGGATGGATGGTTGGATGGATGGTAGGATGGATGTTGAATAGTAGGGTGGATGGTTAGGTGGAAGGTTAGATAGATAGTTGGGAGATGTTTAGACGATGGCTGGATGGAAAGTTGGACAGAGGGTTGGATGTATGGTGGACCGATAGACAGTTAGATGGATGGTTGATGGATGGTAGGATGGATGATTGGATGGAGGGTTGAGTGGACAGATGGATGGCAGTACAGATGGTTTGGTGGGTGAATGGCTGGACGAATGATTGGACAGATTGTAGGACAGATGGCTGCATAGCAGGTTGGGCAAATGGATGGTAGGATGGATAGATGATGGTTGGATGGATGGTGGTTGGATGGAGCATTGGACGATGGTAGAACAGACAGCTGGATGGTCTTGGTTATTCGTAGTATTTGTTCACTAACTGCCATCTCATTCCCCTTCCCAAGTGTGTATTGGCTGGTTGCTAAATCAGACAGATTTCCTGCCTTTGAGGAGTTTCATGCCTGTACCAATGCCTTATCATCTTTAACAGATCCAAACCTAGGCCTTGCAGTATTCAAAGAACTTCCTGATGCCACAAGTCAGAACTTGTAGTATGCAAAGAACTTTCTGAAGCCTTTCTCCTACATACCTGCTGCTGGGAGTTTATCCAGCCTCAGATCCCAGATGAGGCAGAATGGGCCCCCATCCATGGTAGGAAGCAGACTTTATGGGAACAATCTGGGAAGGAGCCAGGTGGCTTCACAGAGTCATTCTTGCTTTTACTCCTACAAGGTCTCCATGACATTCCAGATTCTTCTGCACATATCTGACCATGTTGGCTGCTTCTGCCTGACCTTCCATTATCTCCTGACTCCTGGAAAGAGTTTTCCCTTCCAGTATCAACCCCCACCTTTCAGCCTCTCAGGGGGCTCCATCAGGAGGGGTTTGCTCAAGGGGCACCAAACGTGACTATCCATCTCTCGCATATCATCCATAGGGAGGAGATTTATTTTTTCCCCACATTTTTAAACCATCATGAGACACACGGTTACAAAGCTATTCAGGATTGGGTTTCAGTCATACAATGTTCCAACACCAAACCGATGAGAGGCTATTTCTAAGCTCTTCAGACTTAGGTTGGGGTCTCACCATGGAATGTGGGTAGGTAGGTGTTCAGCGACCCAGAAGCATTCTTTATTTTATCTTTGGTTTGGGGCCATACCCAAAGCTGTGCTTACTCCTAGCTCTGTACTCAGGGATTATGGCCGTGGTCTGGCTGTGCACGCAAGACCATGTCTGGCGTCAGGGGTTGACTCTGGGTCTACTGTGAACTATCTCTCCAACCCAAATATTGTGCTGATTGTTTGACATTTCTTTCTTTTTTGGATTTTGAACACCCAGCTGTGCTCAGAGTTTATTCCTGGCTCTGTGTTCAGAAATCACTCCTTGTAGGGCTAGGGAGACCATAAGTGGTGCCAGGGATCAAATCCGGGCAAGCACCGTACCCCTTGCACTACCTTTTTGGCTCCTAAGAAGCTTGCTGTCTTCCCAGCCCAGCTTGAACTACTGAAGGAGATGTTCTGTGTTGGCTCAGTCACTTCCAATCCAAAGAGAGAAGGAGGGCGAGTGAGCTTTCAATCTCCAAAGTAATGGGAGGATGGTTGGAGAGCTAGCTCAGTGGCTTGGGCCGCATGCTTTGCAAGCAGAAGGCCGGGGTTCGATCCCTGGCACCCTGTGTTCTCCAGAGCACTGACATATGCAGCCTGAAACCCAAGAGCCAAAAGGTGGGGGCAAAATGCCACCCCTACCTGCCCCCTGGCTTCTCTCCTCCTTGCCACGTGCTCCTCTCACCCAGGGAACCTTCCAGACACCGCTGAAAGTTCCGCGGCAGCTGTTCGGCATTTACATTTTACACAGTGCAAGGTTATTTGACTGCCACGACTTGATCCTCTCTAGTTAATAACCTTGACTTATGGAATAATAGCAGCCAGGCTGGGCTCCTTTTCCTGCTGGGGATTCCCGCTGCAGTGGGGGTAGCGGGTGAGCATGGATCTCCCTCTCCAAGCCCGTTTTCTTGTCCCTGGGGAAAGGGACCCCACCGCCGTCGAGAAGTCCTCCAGGCTCTCACTCAATGCAGGTCTCCCCTCAGCCTCTCCCACTACTGCTCTCTACAGAACAAGAGCCTCAGCCAAGCGTCCCCGGCCGTGGCTCCTTCCTGACACCCCTCTTCTCCACCTTGAGCCACCGGTACAGGCTCCAATCCTGAGCCTGGGGATCTTGGGGGAGCATTTCCCGGCAAGGGTTAACTGTGTGTATAAAATTGATTGCGATTTTAGTAATTCGGTATAATCACAGTCTACCAGCAGGTTGCTTTTCCAGCAGGAGGGTTCGGAATTATTTTCTAGAGTTTGCAATATAGAACTTAAATTAAGCCTCAGAAGTCAGGGGAGCGCCGCGGCATCCCTAATGCGGTGCTAAATTCTCAGCAGCTCAGTCTCTGGATTAGAGCCTTTGCTGGCAATTAGCTTCATTAACTATCACAATACCTTATTTATGATTCGTCGTGCCATATGGTTTCCCAGCTAAAGAATGGCGCCCGTTCTCCTCCCGACCATTTGGCATCATAAAAATGTTAACAAATAATATTATGGCTCTCGGGGGCACGAGGCCTCGCTGGGTTCCGGGTCTGAGCGGCGGGAGAGAATATGAAAACATTTTTCTTCGATGGCGAAATAAAAAATTCCTCGAGACAAGAAGAAGTCACTTGCAAAACGTAAATGGGCCTTCCCGTGACGCCGCTCCTAATGGTTATGTCAATATTGGCTCCACCAAGACTTTCGGTTCCCCTCCTCTCCGCTCGCATTTGGGGTTCTTCTCCTAGTTACCTCGCCCGCCTTTTCTTACTTCCAGGGTCTGGCTGTGCTGTCGCCGCTGGGTTGGGGCTGCGGGGAGGCTCCTGGCATCCCGGGACTGCGTCTCCCACTCTCTTTTCTGCGTTGCTTCTCTCCATGCCTGGAGGGAAGGTGAGATGAGCTGTGGTGTCCCACAGCCCTCCTGCTGGGCGGGCCCCACAGTGGCAGATCAGGCACAAAGACCCTAGGAGGATGGGACTGGCCCTCAAAGGGCCAACTGAGATAACTCTCTGCAGAGAACAAAGCATGTCCCTGTCCTTTCTCCCCTAACGCACCTGGGATACTCTGCGGGGCCGCAACCCAGCACTATCTAGAGGGGCCACTGCTGGCTCTTCAGAGGGCAGTTTGCAGTTCACCAGGAATGAGGCTTTCTCTGGAGGGACATCTGCAGGGATACACTCTGGTGCTGGATCCAGAGAACTCAGGATCTTCCCGTTGCCAAAGTAACCCCAGGCCGGCAAGCACCAGCCAGGGGGGTTACCTGCTCTCCTAGGCCTGCATGGGGAGGTCCACCCCTTGGGAAGCAGGGCAAGGATGAAAACGATGAACACGAGCTAGACTCTCTAGCACGACCCTGCTGGCTTTGTGATCTTTGATGTGATGGCTTGATGGTCTCATCTGTAAAATGGCCTCATGAGTCCCCATCCTGGTCTAATAGGTTAGTGTCCCCGGGGACCGAGGGCAGCAGCTGGCGCAAAGCAAGTGCTATGACGGGACAGTGGTCACGAGGGTGGCTCTGAGGGGCAAGCTTTGCTCTACTCTCTAAAATCTCCTTTTGCTTCCCTGAGCCATTGGACAGCCATTACTAGCCACACCCCACAGTCCAGATTCTGATCCTGAGATCCAAGAGCCCTGTGGACACCAGCAGTACCAGGATAACTCCTTCTCAGCTCTAATGCCCACGTTTCTCCCCAGGTCATCAGATGTCCCAGTGCAAGTGCCTGACTTCCCCCCATCTCACCCCATGGTAGGCGTGGTCACTGATGGACTGATGGACACCCCGCAGAAATCGTAGACTGAGGTCAGGTAGCATGAAAGTCTTGGAGCTGACCGGAGCAGCATCAGGCTGTGGCTCAGCTCCCATGGCCAGGAAAAGGGAGGAGAAATTTCATCTCTGTCCTCACCAGGCTGCCTGCCCCCGATCCACTCAGCAGCTCAGTAAGGAAGGAAGGAAACAGCGTGCAGTGGAGGAGAACTGGAAATTAAACAACTTCCATTAAGTGTCAATTACATGCAAAGTGTGGAGAGGATGGGCTGGAATGAAGTGCAGGAGGCGTCCGGGGAGCTGGGTTCAGGGTCCCTAGAAGAAGCCCAGTGACCTGGGGAGAGGAGGATGTTGCCTCTCCTGTCCCCACGAGGTATGGCTGACTGTCCTCTCTGCCGGCCAGCCAGTTTCTGGGAAATCTCTCTCCATCCAAAGGCACTTGGCTTCCGCCCCTATGGGATTCCTCTTTGGTGCAGTGACAGCTGCTTTGCCAAGAGGTGGCCCCCTTGGGGCAGCAGTGCCTGAGGTTGCAGTGACACTCTGTAGGCATGCGTGTGTGCATGTGTGTTGCCCATGTGGGACCGTGCGGACACTGCATATGGTCCAGTCGAGGTGCTCTCGGGCCCTGCTCTCAGAACTACAGTGTGTGATTTCTCTTTCTACCGCCCACCCAGCTTAAGCACCGGAAGTCTCTGGGTAGCTTTCCCCACGCCCTTTGATTTCATCTTCCCCATATGAAATAAGAAGAGAATTTGCTTCCAAAAGTTGCTACGAGAGCTGGAGAGATAGTATAGGAACACTTCTTGTCTTGTAGACAGATTGCCCCAGTTGGATATCTGGAGCGTCAGAGGGTCCCCTAAGCACTGCCAGGAGTTACTCCTGGATACAGAGTTAGCATAGCCCCTGAGCACTGCTGGGTGCAGTCCAAACACAAACCCAAAAAAAAAATACCTGTAATTAAATAAAATATATAAAAATCTTAAAACACCATCCTGCAAAGGGATTTGATTAATACCACTACCAGCAGCATGGGTTTTAGGCATGATCCTTCCTAGGGTCGGATATTTCCTACTACTTAGTACTCCTCTCTCTCTGCACTTTTTCTTTTGGTCTCTGCCACAATCTCTCGATGTTTTCAGTTCCATTATACAGAAAGTAAGACTGAGGTTCGGAGAGAAGAGGCTCTGCTGGGTGCTCACTCAGGTCCGTCTGAACCCCAAATCTCCCTCTCCTTGGGCTTTCCCCTAAGCTATTACCTTGCATCTCCTCCCCAGAAGGCTAGCCAAGGACTGCAAGGCCCCATGTCCCTAGAGATACTGGCCAGTCTATCCCAGATCCCCCACCCCACCTCACCCCACCCCCTTGACACACACACTCTGGCACTGAGCAGGGGCCAGGCAGAAAGGACAGAGCAATCAGGAATGAATTTGCCAAGAGCTGTGGCCATGAGGACAAGGAGAGAATCAGGAGATCATTTTCAGGAACATTAGACAGAGACCAGAGAGAAGTGGGTAATTTTAATCCCATGCAGCTGCTGGAAATTAATTTAATTGTGCTTGCGCTGGCTCTTCTCCCTTCCAACGCACTTCAGCGAGGGCCGCTGGAGCGCTGAGCCCGAAGGACATGGGCAGCCCCGCCGGGAGCCTGGGGAACGGCAGCGCTGGCCAGGCTGGAGGCGTCTCCCGCGCCCAGAGCTGGGCGGGCTGCCTGGCTTCCACTCCAGGCTTCTCTCTTCCTGGGAGGGGCTGGCTCAGACAAAACGGACATGCCCGCTGCAAAGGCACGAGGGAAAGAGGCTGCAAACTCCCTTCTCTGTCCCTGACTGGCCGGGAGCTACTGACAGGGCCCATTGCTTCTTGAGTTTGCAGAGCTGGGAGTGGCCCCTGTGCATGGCATGGCCCAGAAACACAAACAAAATATCAACAGAAGTGTGCCCAGTGGGGGCCGGAGCGATGGCACAGTGGCCCAGGGTGTTTCCTTCAGGATGACCGCCTGTGACCCACCGAGGTATAGGGCTCCACTGGGTTTGGGCACCAGTTTTGGGCTGACCCCCCGCAGGGACTGTGAGGGGACTGTGAGTCCCGCGGGATTCGGGCACTCTGGGGGCCGGACACACCCAGCCCTGTTTGCCACTAGCATCAAAGCATCTGGATTCTTTCTTTCTTTCTTTCTTTCTTTCTTTCTTTCTTTCTTTCTTTCTTCTTCTTCTTCTTCTTCTTCTTCTTCTTCTTCTTCTTCTTCTTTTCTCCTCCTCCTCCTCCTCCTCCTCCCTTTCCTTCTCCTTCTCCCTCCTCTTCCTCTTCCTCTTCCTCCTCTTCCTCTTCCTCTCCCTTTTTTAAAATAAACATCTTGTTTATTTATTTTGCTTTTTGGGGTCACACCCAGCAATGCTCAGGGGTTGCTCCTGACTCTGTACTCAGGAATTACTTCTGACGGTCCTCAGGGGACCATATGGGATGCCAGGGATCGAACCCGGGCCAGCCGCGTGCAAGGTAAACGCCCTCCCCGCTGTGCTATCGCTCCGGCCCCACTGGGCACACTTCTGTTGTTATTTTGTTTGGATTTCTGGGCCATGCCATGAAGAGGGGCCACTCCTAGCTCTGTGCTCATACCAGCCCTATGGGGGCCTCAGGGAACTAGATTCAACATCCAGGATGCAGCGGGGGTCAGCCCCGTCCAAGAGTTGATCCTTGACCCCGTGCTTGCTCTCCAGTCACTATACTTTTGAGGCTTCCTTTTTGTTCGTAAGTTTGTTTGTTTGCTGCTCTGCTAGCGGAGCTTGGGAAAACTGCGGAGCTGGGAATGACTCGAACCCAAAGCAAACACTCCAGCCCTTTGAGCTCTCCCTGCCTCGCCTCACCCCTTCCAATGTCCCCGTTTGGTCAAGAGCCCCACAGAGTCTCCTGGACATTTCCCAGCGGAGAATGTGACTTGTCTGCTGACTTGCACTTGAAAGAGCAAAGCTTCCAGATGATTCTACTGTGCAAACTACGGAGGTGCTGAGCCAAGCCCTGGACAGTTCCCCCTTATGACCACTAGAGGTCAGCAAGGCTTGGAGGACATGCAGCTCCAGGCCGGCGAGCCCCACCCGGTTGGCCAGTCCTCTGGCCTGGAGGGGAGGGATAGTCCATCCCTGACCTGCCCATCGCTGGACTGAGAGAGAGCGGACACTGCGAGGGGGCAGAGGCAGCTGGCGGCTGGAGCTACAAAACTCAACTTCACTTGGCAGAATTTTTTCAAGTATGGCCAATTAACCCCTCAGTGCAGGGACTGACCCCCCACGCGCCCCCTCCCCCCGCCCCCCCACCCAACACACACACACCTTGCTGAAGATGCTCAGGGAGATCATGGTTTCCTGCGCAATTCCAGCAACCCATGGGCTTAAAAGAAAACTATTCAGCCTTTCCTGTGGGCGGGGCCAGCGTTTGAATTCCAGGGGTTGTTTATTTGGACTCGCGGTTGTTTTTGCTGGAGAGAGGAAAGCAGAAAGCGCCTTTCCTTTGGCTGAGGGGTGGCATGCGTGTCCACAGAGGGACCGAATTTCAGATGAGCAAACAAGTGGCTTGGGCTTCTTTCATCATCTGCAGGGGGAATGGCAACCTTGCATGTCCAGCGGGCCAAGAGAAATGAGAGCGAGGCGGACCCACCTTGGGCCGTCAGTGCCCGGGTCCTCCCTGGCCTGCCCCTTCTGGATTTCCGTCCCAGCCCCCCACCTCCCCAGCTCCCCTTGGCCTGTTCCCACGTGCACCTGCGTGTGCTCTGCGGCCTTCCCACGTGCCCGACAGCACTTCAAGAGGCTTCACGCCCTCTAAGCTGAGGCCAGCTATGTGCCTGGCACGGAAGATGTGGCCTGCCAACATCTGTCAAGTTGTTTATTTCTTGACTCACTTGTGTCATATTTGAAAGTCCCCTGGCAGTGATGCTTGGGGTTAAAAATGCATTCCTGGGCCCCAGTTGTAGCTCGGCAGCCTGAAGTAAATGCAGCGGGTGCCAGCACCGACTATGATCACTGTGTATGCCAGGAGTGACCCCTGAGCACTGCTAGGTGCCATATTCCTGCCTCTCGCTTCCCCGCAAACAACAGCAACAGAAAACTTCCCCTCCACCCTGCAGGTTTCTGAACCCCATGGCCCTAGGGCCAGTGGGGGAAAATATACTTTGGACGTTATGCTTGGTGTTGCTGAATTATCAGCTTGCCCCCACTCCCCAGCCTGCAAGTGGGCTCTGCACCCAGTTTGACGTCGCCCTGGTCCAGGTCCAGGCTTTCATCTGCCCAGAAGCACCTACAGCTCCCTGCTGCCATGGTTTCCTGTGCCCTCCGGACAGGCCCTCAACCATGCAGCCTCCTTCCGTCCTCCTATGTGACACCTCCCTCTTTTTCTAACTTCTTTGGCAATGCCAGCAGCAGTCTGGGACAAGAGAGCCATGGCAGGTGCCCATTGCAGTATGGGACCAGTTATGGTGGAAAGAGGCTGGCTGTTGGCATGGGCTGAACTTGGGGTCCTTGTGATATGCCTGAAAGCTCAGCTTGGCCCTTAATTGAGCGATGGGTTCAGGATAGCGAAAGACGAGAGGCATTTGAGTATCTAGAGCAGTTTCCCAACGTGGGGGAGACTGCCCTCCTCATCGCTGGAAGGAGGGGAACAGAGGTAGTGGCCTCAGGTGTCATTGGTGGGTGCTTCCTGTTTGTTTAAAGAAGAAAGATTTTCAGGTGGTACTGGATATGCTTTCCCATTTTTTTTGTTTTGGCTTTTTGGGTCACACCCAGCGATGCACAGGGGTTATTCCTGGCTCTGCACTCAGGAATTACTCCTGGCGGTGCTCAGGGGACCATATGGGATGCTGAAAATCAAACCCGGGTCGGCTGCGTGCAAGGCAAATGCCCTACCCACTGTCCTATCATTCCAGCCCTGGATGCTTTCCTTTTGTTAAATTTAAAACATGTAAATTTTTATTGATCACCAGGAACTACAAAGTCACAAAGATATTTATGATTGAATTTCAGGCATCCGGCATTCCAACACCACAATCTCTTCTATTGCTTTTCTCTGAAATGGGGCAATTGGTCAAATAAATTTGGGAACCTCTGGTTTAACCAGCAGCCTGGCCTCCACCAGTCTCTGCCTGAATCCCATCTTCATCACTACCCCCAAGAGACCTGATTGAGTCCACGTTCCATCGTCCCTTCTCTCTCTCTCACAGACACCAGCAGACCAGCCACCGGGGCAGAAGGGACCTAATCAAATAGATTATTTTATTGAACACCTACTGCTTTACAGGCTAATCACCTTAGCACACACGGGGTCCCCTCTCCTCACCAGAGATGCGACGAGTGTTCTTCACTCAGGTGAAGAACATGAGGACACATGTCCTTCACCCAGGACACACAGTAAGTGGCAGAGAGAAAATCTGAACTTGGTTCTGAGTGCCCAAAGCATCCAAGTTGAGCTTCAAAACTTTGAAGAAAAAGTAAAGCGTCTTCTCATTGTGGGCTGGGCTCTTTCCGTGGCCAGGCGGATGAACAAAGGTCTCAGAAACTGCTTGACATCTGAAGAGGTAGCCGAGGGTCTCACCAAATCCACAGGCTTAAAAACACTCATTGAAATGACCTGCACCATCAGTGAAGGTGAGGCATGAGCCACGCCCACTTGCGGGATCTGATACAAACGTTGGTCAGTCAGTGAAGCATCTCTCTGCGCCTCCTGATGGATGGGGTGAGGTGGGCTCATGCCTGCCCCTGCCTCTTCCCATCCATCACCCCTGCTCCCCCAGCCTCGATGGCACAGACCCGCTCACAGCCTCCAGCTCTGCCCAGGGTCCTACGGCGGAGTCAGGGGCGAGAACAAGGCTGGAGCTGGGGCCACTGCTCTGAGTGCAGTGGGAAGCCACCATGGCCCTCCCTCCCTCACCCCTGCAGGCACACCCCGCTCTGCTGCTTCACGGCACCCCACGGGCCACACCCTTGTCCCTGTTCCCCCGCTCTGTGACCATCCTGTACTTGCAGTCCTGCCAGTTTGCGGCAGCGACTGCTCACCATGTCTCTGTTTTATTTAACTTGGTTTGTACTTTATTTAGTTTAGCCCCGGGCTGCTGTTGGATTCTTCCTAAGATGCCAGCCTAGAGGAAACATCACTGTCACTGTCACTGTCCTCCCGTTGTTCATGGATTTGCTCGAGCGGGCCCAGTAACATTGTGAGACTTGTTAGAAGAAACGTAATTTAAAAAATTTTTTTCTTTTTGGGTCCCACGCGGCGATGGTCAGGGGTTACTCCTGGCTCTGTACTCAGGAATTACTCCTGGCGGTGCCTGGAGGACAATACGGGATGTCGGGGTTCGAACTTAGGTTGGCTACCATGCAAGGCAAACCCGCTGTACTATTGTTCTGGCCCTCAATTTTCTAAATTATAGTTTAGTTTGGGGGCCACACCCAGAGATGCCCAGGGCTTATTCTGGTTCTGTGCTCAGAGATCACTCCTGGCAAGCAGGGGGAAGGTATGGGGTGCCCAGGTTCGAACCATGGTTGGCTGTTAGCAAGGCAAGCACCCTACCTGCTGTGCTATCACTCTTGCCCCAGAAACATATTTTTTGAAAATATGAGAAAAAATGTATTACTTTAAGACATTAGACTCTGGGATTATTTACTACAGTTAGAACCAATCTTGTTTTCTGCTTTAGTGATGCTGTACCATGCCCGTTACCTTGTGCCAGGTCCGGCCACCATTTTCCACCCCCTGACCCCTCAGAGATTTCACTTCCAGTGACCGGATCTCAGGGCCCTTTCCACCAGGTTGTCTAATCTCTTGTTGGGGAAAATGTAACTTTTCTATATCCACCGGAATCCGAACGACCATGGGACTCTCCCTGTGGCCATGTTTGCTTTTTGAAAACTGCGGTATTTCGGAACTGTGCCTTTAGTCATGGGCTTAAATGAGATCATCTCCCCCTCCCACATGCCAAGGATCGAACCCTGGGCCTCACTCTGTGGCCTACCAGTGTAACTCTGGACCTGAACTTGGGTCTTATACACATTAAAAAATCTCAAAAATGGGTTGACAGGGCTAGGGAGGGCTCTCAATGGGCAGCGCACATGGGTTCCATGCAGGAAGCCTGGGTTTGATCCCCAACATGTCATGGACCCCCAGAACCACGCCAGGAGCAATCTCTGAGCACTACCGGGAGTGGTGTGAGTGAGGCGGCAATCAAACCTCTTCTTTAAAGATTGTTGTGAGTGTAAATGAGAAAAAGCATGAAAAAGTGCTCAGTGAGAACTTGGTGAATGTAGGAGTCATCAGTCTTATTTATTATTCAAGTTATTAGTGACTTATTATTATTTATTATTTTGAAAGCCATCAATAACACCCAACAAACAAGCACAGCATTGCTTCCCTAAAGCGTTTCTGAAACAGGCGCATACATCATTTTTCTTTCCAGGAATAAAGATCTGAGATCTGAGTTCCTTAGGGAGTGCTGGTCCAAATGTCAGCCTGCCTTTGGCTTAGTTCTCAAGAACACGCAGCCAGAGAAGTTACATATAGTGGGGGAAGGAAGACAGGGATCAGAACTCAGATAAAAGGTGAGGAGGAGGAGGTGGAGGAGGAGGAGAGCCGGGTGAAAGGTCGACCTTGTGGAGCCAGCACAGTGAGGCCACATGCCAGTCACATCTCCCTGACTCTCTTGGCTTGGGGAAGTTTGAGGTCAAAGGACAAAGTGCGCACAGGTCTGGGGTAGCCTTGGTGGTCCTAGGACAGAGGGAAGACCCTCACTGATGTGGGAAAATATTTTCAAGTCTGGGTGAACCAAAGAGAACAGAACTGTAAAAACAAAGAAGTAGAGGCAAGAGAAGAATACATTATATAGTTAATATATTATATATTCTACATAATATTGTATATTATATATATTTGCTTATTGTGCCCCACCTGGCAGTGCTCAGGGGTTATTCCTGGCTCTGCTCTCAGGAATTACTCTTGGTGGTGCTCAGGGGGCCATACGGGATGCTGGGAATCAGACCTAGGCCAGCCATGTGCAAGGCAAAAGCCCTACCAGCTGCACAAATGGCTCCAGACCCTATTTATTTTTAGGAAGTGTTTGGGGCCACACCTGGCTGTGCTCAGAGCTTATTCCTGGCTCTATGCTTAGGGATTGGTCCCGTGGTGAACTGGCAGCTCCAATACTTATCCATTTGGAGGAGAGCACAGGGATTGGAGCGATAGCACAGTGGGTAGGGTGTTTGCCTTGTACGCGGCCGACCCAGGTTCGATTCCTCTGTCCCTCTCGGAGAGCCTGGCAAGCTACCTAGAGTATCCTCCCCACAGCAGAGCCTGGCAAGCTCCCCGTGGCGTATTCGATATGCCAAAAACAGTAACAACAAGTCTCACAATGGAGACGTTACTGGTGCCCGCTCGAGCAAGTTGATGAAGAATGGGAGGATAGTGGTACAGTGCTTGGGGAAGAGGGGTGCCCCTGGGAATATGTTTCAAAGGGTAGACAACAGGTGTCCTAGCACACAGGGAGAGAGGGATCCCGGGCAGAGGGCAGAACCCATCCCAAGTCAGGGAAGCAAGACGACCCTCAGGAGGTGGACTCATGCCGACCCTCGAAAGTCTCAACGACAACATCAAGCGCTGGAGAGACAGCACAGAGGGTGAGGCCCTTGGTCTGCGTGCTGCCAACCCCAACCTGGCATCATGGTCGTGGCCTAGGACTTCCGGAGCACTGTCAGGAGTGATTTCTGAGCTCACAGCCAGGAATAGGCCCTGAGAGGCCCTGGGTGTGGCCCTCAAGTCCCCAGGCAGAGGAGAAACCACATCAGGAGAGGCCAGGGCTAGGGTGCAAAGTGCAGCAGATGCCTGGTCCATGATTCCTAGCTACTCTGGCATTGGTCGGGAGGGAGCCCCTGAGTATTTCAGGGTACGGTCCCTCAGGCGCCCCAAAGCAAAACAAGATAAAACACAGGAATAAAAGCATGTCAGGTACTTAGGCCTGTTTGTTTTTAGGACTATAAAACAGGCCTGGCAGCCTTTCAGTAGGGCACAGAGAGTGTCCTTGAGAAAAACATGCCAGTGTCCCCAGGAGGGAGGCTGGCCCAATGCAAACAGGTACTGTGAGCCAACCCCCGCCCCGCCACCCCTCCATCTCACCTCCCTCTGGTGATTTTGATGATATTTCTAGACAAAGCAGTAGCAGAGGACCCGGAAGAAAAAGGCAGAAAATGTTTAAAGAACTGAAATGATGGGCCCGAGCGATAACACAGCAGGAAGGGCTCTTGCCTGACACTCGACCAACACGGGTTCCATCCCCGGCATCCCATAGGGTCTCCCGAGCACCACCAGGAGTGATTCCTGAGTACAGAGCCAGGAGTCACCCCTGAACCCCTGAGCATCGCCAGGCATGACCCCCCAAAAACACAAAAGAGAAAAGGTCCAGCCAGGAGTAACAGCAGAGCATTGCTGAGTGTGTCTTCCCTCCCCCCAAAGAAAAGAAAACTACAATGACTTTCCAGGGCTAATTGCAGGTAGGGTGGTGGGCACAAGTGAAAGAGACAACGGCGATGCCCGGCGGGGTGCCACAGTGCTGTTCCTGGCCTCGCCAGAGCTGCCTCTGTGGCTACCACGCAGGCCCGTTCCTTAGTGATCTATTTGCCAGGGCTCCGCGGGGCTGGCGGGGACAGCCAGAATGCGGACCTGTGTCTCTTTGCGGACTACTGAAAGGCAAAGCAAGGGCCACAGCTGGGAGCAAACCTGTGTCCTAGACCCCCACGCTCCACGTGGTGAGCTCAGCCACCCTTGCTTTCCTTCTAGAAAAGTCTCAGGTGGAAACAACAGCAGAGTGGGTAAATGCTTGTCTTACATGCAGCTGACCTGGTTTGGAGTCCTGGCACTCCAGGTGGTCTTTTGACCTCCACCAGGAATGATCACTGAATGCAGAGCCAGGAATTAGCCCTGAGCACTACTGAGTGGGGGGGAAAGAAAGAAAGAAATAGAAAAGGGCGGGGGAGAGGTGGGAATGGAAAGAAGGAAAGAAAGAAAGAAGGAAAGTAAGAAGGAAAGAGACAGAAAGGAAGAGAAAGAGAGAGAAAGAAAGAAAGGAAGGAAGGAAGGAAGGAGAGAAAGAAGGAAGGGAGGGAAGAAAGGAAGGAAGGAAGGAAGAGAAAGAGGGAGGAGGGAAAGCCAGATGGCAGGAAGGAAGGAAGGAAGGAAGGAAGGAAGGAAGGAAGGAGAAGGGAGGGAGGGAGAGAGGGAGGGAGGAAAGGCCAGATGCAGGAAGGAAGGAAGGAAGGAAGGAAGGAAGGAAGGGGAAGAGGGGGTGGAAGGAGAAAGAAAGAAAGAAAGAAGGAAAGTAAGAAGGAAAGAGACAGAAAGGAAGAGAAAGAGAGAGAAAGAAAGAAAGAAAGGAAGGAAGGAAGGAAGGAAGGAAGGAGAGAAAGAAGGAAGGGAGGGAAGAAAGGAAGGAAGGAAGGAAGGAAGGAAGAGAAAGAGGGGAGGGAGGGAAAGCCAGATGGCAGGAAGGAAGGAAGGAAGGAAGGAAGGAAGGAAGGAAGGAAGGGAGGGAGGGGAAGGGAGGGAGGGGAGGAAGGAAGGAAGGAAGGAAGGAAGGAAGGAAGGAAGGAAGGAAGGAAGGGAGGGAAGGAGGGAAGGAGGGAAAGAAGAAAGAAAGAAAGAAAGAAAGAAAGAAAGAAAGAAAGAAAGAAAGGAAGGAAGGAAGGAAGGGAGGGAAGGAGGGAAGGAGGGAAAGAAGAAAGAAAGAAAGAAAGAAAGAAAGAAAGGAGAGAAGGGAGGGAGAGAAGGGAGGGAGAGAGGGAAGAAAGAAAGGGGAAAAAGAAAGAAAGAGAGAAAGAAGGGAGGGAGAGAGGGAAGAAAGAGAAAGGAAGAAAGAAAGAAATAGAAAGAAAGGAAAGAAAGAAAGAAAGAAAGAAAGAAAGAAAGAAAGAAAGAAAGAAAGAGAGAAAGAAAGAGAAGAAGAGAAAATGACCCAGCCAAGCCAAAGTTCTCAGGTCGCATTGTCCCATAGACTTTCCCGCCACTGGCCTTCTGCTTAAGCCGCACACCTTGTGAGCGCCTGGGATGGGACCACGTGAGGATGAGTCCTTGGAAGTGGTGTCAATTAGTCCAAGAAGAACCAAATTATGGCAGTGCAGTCAGCCTGGGTCTGGGAGCCTAGGGAAGGTCCCCCTCACTCAAGGGCTGTTCGTTATTGGGGGCTGAACACCTCACCCCCAGGAACATGCTGCCTAGTTATTACAAAGTCCTGAGTGAGGGATCTGGTGCAGGGGGCTGGAGTGCATCCTTCGCATGAGAGAACCCTGGGATTCCAACCCCAGCACCACATGGTTGCCTGAGCACCTTCAGGTCTATGTCCCCACCCCCCTCAAAAAACATCTTGGGGAGAGAAAAAAATAAGAGCATATTTCCTGTTTTGTCCTTTCATACTTTGAACAAATATTTATCAGGAGCCTGCCCTCTGGCCTTAGGGAACTTATATTAATTAGGGAGGCTCTGGTGAGGGAAGTCAGGAAATAAACACCAGTCATATAAATAAAGGAAACAATTTCTGGTAGTAACAAGTGCTATGAAAACAATAAGGCAGGGTAGAGGGGCCAGGCAGTGAGGAGTTCTGGGGGGAAGTGATGTCAGTCCCAGAAGAAGCAAGTTTATAAAGCAGTAGAAGAGATTTGAGTTGTGAGGGTGGGAAAGGATGTCAAATGCAAAGGCCCTGGGGTAGGTTTTACTTCAAGTCAAGTATGCAGTACCTGGTCATCATGACTTCTGAGCAAGGGAGGAACAAATATCTTTCTTTCTTTCTTTCTTTCTTTCTTTCTTTCTTTCTCTCTCTCTCTTTCTTTCTTTCTTTCTTCCTTTCTCTTCCCTCTCTCCTCCCTTCTTTCTCTCTTTCTTTCTTTCTTTCTTTCTTTCTTTCTTTCCTTTCTTTCTATTTCTTTCTTTCTTCCTTTCTCTTTCTTCCCTCTCCTCCCTCCCTTCTTTCTCTCTTTCTTTCTTTTTCCCTTTCTTTCTTCCCTCTCTCCCTCCCTTCTCTCCCTCCCTTCTCTCCTTTCTTTCTTTCTTTCTTTCTTTCTTTCTTCTTTCCCTCCTTCCCTCCTTCCCTCCCTTCCTTCCTTCCTTCCTTTCTTTCTTTCTTTCTTTCTTTCTTTCTTTCTTTCTTTCTTTCTTCTTTCTCTCCCTCCCTCCTTTCTTCTTTCTTTCTTTCTTTCTTTCTTTCTTTCTTTCTTTCTTTCTTTCTTTCTTTCTTCCTTCCCTTCCCTTCCCTTCCCTTCCCTTCCCTTCCCTTCCCTTCTCCTTCCTTCCTTCCTTCCTTCTTTCCTTCCTTCCTTCCTCCCTCCCTCCCTCCCTCCCTCCCTCCCTCCCTCCCTTCCTTCCTTCCTTCCTTCCTTCCTTCCCGGCTATGCTAAGGGCTTACTCCTGGCTCTGCACTCAGGACTTCAGGCAGTACTGAGGGGACCATATAGGGTGCTGGGGGTTGAACCAGGTCAGTGAGGCAAACACTCTTACCACTGTAGAGGGGCTTAGAGGAGGCTTAGCTCCTCTTTTGAGTCTTGATTCAAAGTAGCATATTGATCCCTGTTTGCATTTCTAGCACATTCTCCACCCCTTTCTGTACTTAGGGTACCTTATCTGGGTCATAGCTAAACGCTCCCGTAAGTCCAGCTGCCAGGCCCCCATCCCCCATCCTTCCTCTATGACCTAGCCATGCCTTCACCACGGCCATTTCCTTTCCTTTCTAGAACCACAGAGAACCATCGCTGTCACAAATCGCTGTACAATTTCCTGCCCACGCCAAAGTCCAGCGCGGCCTCCTTGGCCCTCCGTTTTGCCTGCTCCGGGATGGAGAGAGAGGGCTCCGCCCAAGGTGGGCCTCCTCGGAGCAGGAGAGGAAGCCTGAGAAGCTGCTCTCTTCCTAGAAGGCACCCACTGCAGGTCCCTAAGGAGAAGTCCCGTGCCTACTTTCAGCCTCCCCCAGAGAAAGCACGCTGCGTGGCTCGTGCTGGCTTGATGATAAAACCAGCCCAGTGTTTTCACACCAGCCACACAGGACCGGAAACCCCTGGAGGGCGTGTCAAGTGCTCCAGGTCACTCAGTAAGTGAGGAACAGGTCTTAAGGCTCATTTCAGAAAAACTGGGCCAACACTTTAAAACCACCAGACATGTTTCCCCTGTGTGGCTGCGTTTTCCCAGGTGAGCAGGAGGCGCTGAGCGGCAAAATGACCCACAGAGGTTAGACCCAGGAAGTAGCCGGCAGAGCAGGTCTCGGTGCCAGGCCTTCCGAATGGATTATGGCTTCTGGTACCATTCATTTCTTTTGGGTCTTATTATTGCTCCAGGGTCTTTCCAATCTGCCTTTAGAAGATCAGTAAGTAGACATTCCAGAACATTCCAGACAGGTTAGAGGAGAAAAAAAAATCGCCACTCTCCACGATTTGCCTTCTTTGAAAGAGTCCAATTGATGTGATTTTTTTTTTCCGGGGGGTGGGGGGAGGGCGTCAGGGCATTCCCCATGCAAAGCATCACTGAGCTACATCCCCAGCCTAGGAAGCTAATTTGATGATTTTTTCCTTGAAGAAAAAAAATCCCCCCTGATTACTGAGAGCTTGGGTTTTGCCTATTTATTTTTTATTGGTTTTGCAGCCACACCTGGTGGTGCTCAGGAGTCATGTCTGGAGTTGCTCAGGAGACCACATGGGATGCCAGGAATGGAACCAGGGTTGGCTACATGCAAGACAAACACCCTGCCTTGGACTGTCTCTTCATCCCCACCTGTTTCTTTCTTTTTTTCTTCACACCCTGCAGCACTGGGGGATCATGCAGAGCCCAGGGCTCTGCAGGCAAAGCAGATGCTCTCACCTTGGGAGCACTCGGCGGCCAACACGGAGTTTCAACCAGCAGAGAAATCTGTGTTTTGTGGGAGATGGGTGGCTGATCTATGGTCTTCCGAAAGTTTCTGCCTATGGGGGAGAGGCCTTTTTTCACCCCATTTTAATGACAGATGAGAACACCAAAGGACTGGAGAAATGACTCAAAGGACTAAGCATAAGCTTTGCATGCAGCACCCTGGCTTCCATCCTGGTACCTCGGGGTCCCCTGAGTACCGCTTGGTGTGGCCAAGGAGAAGGAAAGCCCACATATGAACAAAACCCACCGTGATCCATTAGACTCTGTCGATAAAATATTTTTTTAGACACTTAAGTTCAACTAATGTGTTACCATAATCATGGGACCGTGGGTAATCTTATATAAGGTAAAGGGTAAGGTAAAGGCCCTCCCGTTGATCATCGATTTGCTCGAGCGGGCCCAGTGACGTCTCCATTGGAGACTTTGTTGTTACTGTGTCTGGCATATCGAATACTCTCGGTAGCTTGTCGGGCTCTCCGAGAGGGGCGGAGGAATCGAACTCGGGTTGGCCATGTTGGCTGCGTGCAAGGCAAACACCCTACCGCTGTGCTATCACTCCAGCCCAATCTTATATAATTTGCCTATTTTCATTTTTAAGAATAATTTACTTCGGGCACGGTGTTTGATAGTATTGATAATGGCAGGATTTCATGCATGAAACATGCCAGCACCACACCTTCCACTAGAGTGTCCCAGTGTCCCCACTCCTCATCCTCCCGCAGTGAGAATGTTTACTACTAAAGACCAATTCTTGGTTTCAGTCGCCTTTGGACATTTGTTATTTCCTTACTAAGTTTATATTCCACACATGGGAGAGATTATTCTGTATCTGTTCCTCTCCTTCTGTTTAACGCACTCAGCATGATACTCTGGAAATCCATCCACCTAGCAGCAAATTGTGTGATTCCATCTTTTCTTATAGCCAAGTAGTATTCCACTGTGTGTATGTACCACAGTTTTCTTATCCAGTCATCTGTTCTTGGGCATTCATTTGGATTGCTTCCAGAATTTCGTTATTATAAATAGTACTGCAATGAACAGAGGGTGCGTATGTGTATTCTGAACAGAGTTTTGGGGTCTTTGGGGTAGATGGAAAGAAGTGGAATTGTTGGATCATATGGAAGATCAATATCTAATTTTTGGAGAAGCGTCCAACATTACCATTAGCAATGAATGAGGGTCCCTTCCCCCACCCCAGCCTCCCCCCATATCCTCACCAACGCTGGTTGTTTTGGTTCTAGTCCTTGATGTTTGCCAGTCTCCCCGGTGGGAGGTGAGTCTATTAATTCTTTGCTCACAGGGAGTAAGGAATGGTTGTGAGAAAAAATACCTGGCTATGACCTTTCTCTCCCAACTCAGGGCAACCTTCCTTCCCAGAGACCAATCTTCTGCTTCCAGAAGCATGGAGCACAGACAGAGGCATATGTGTTAGGCTCAGGGCTTACCCTTGTCTCTGCGCTCAGGGATCACACTTGGCAGGCTCAGGGGACCAGAGGTGGTGCCAGGGGACCAACCCAGGTTCGACCTACCTGCTGTAATATTGCTCCGGCTTCCCTCTTTAATTTTCTTTCTGTGTTGCTGGGAGTTGAACCCAGGGCCTCCCACGTGCAAGGTGTGGGCTCTGCCACTGAGCCAACTTCCTGGGTCTGCACCTCAACTTCCTGAAGGTCGCAAAGAACTTTCGCTGTCCTCGTTCACTAGGTGAGGAAACTGAGGTTAGAGTACGGAACTCTGCCAAATGTGACACAGCTCTTCAGTGACAGATCTGGGTCTGAACTTTGTTAATTGGTTCCAAAGCCTCAGATCATGGCATGTGACACCCCCGGTGGAGGTGGGGATGTCCCATTTCTGCCTCTCCGAGGAACAGTTCCCAACCATGCCCGTGTAAATCAGAATCAATGTCCATCTCAGATGTCAGAATGGATCCGTGAATAAAAATGAAAAGCAGATGAATGCCTCTACGGAGAGAAAGAGATCTCTGAGTGCCTACAGCATGGGTCCCCTGAGAAAGCTCCCTGTTTACCCACAACGCAGCTCTTCATGCTGGATTGGAAGCCACAAGCTCATCTCGGCCGCAGGAGCGCGTGACTTAAATTTTACTAGCCGGCATCATCGCCCTCTTGAGTTTGTTTGGAAACTCAAAGCTCCCCTCTTGGGCTAAGAGGGCTCAGGGCTGAAGATGTTTGAAAGATGAAAATTCCCTGCTCAGAAGGGGGAAATCTCTGGGATTTCCACGCATGGGAATGACTTCGATGCCCTCCTCACATGCCCATGCCCAGGCTGTGGCCTGACACCCTGGCTCTTACCGGCCATGGGCATTTGGGGACAAGGTGTCACCTCTCTTCTCTGCTTTCTCTATAATGAGATACTTAAGTGGGGCCAACTGATGCTTTAAGCCCTCTTCGATGTTAAAATTCTTGCCAGGCATTTTGAAGAGGGCCACTGTGATTAGGAGGTCTAAACTCTAAGATGTTTGATCAAAATAACTAACTGGTATTCAAGTCATATGTCATAATGAGGCCGGGGGCGCAGCTCAAGGGCCTAGTTGAGGGGTTCTCTATGAAAGTAAATGAAATAACCTTGGAATCGGAGCAATAGTACAGTGGGCAGGGCATTTGCCTTGCACGGCTGACCCAGGTTCGATTCCCGGCATCCCATATGGGCCCCTGAGCACCACCAGGAGTAATTCCTGAGCAGAGAGCCAGGAGTGACCCTTGAGCATCACTGGGTGTGACCCAAAAAGACCAAAAAAAATTAAAAAAATTTAAATAACCTTAATAGAATCCTCCATTGGGGGAGGGGTGTAGGAGAGAGGCTGGCATACACAGTCTTGAGTTCAACCCCTGTCATCACCAGACCACTTGAACATCACTGGGAGACACACCCCCAAATTATGAACAATATTTATTTTTTCATATTATCCTATGTTTTACTACCTTCCTTTAACCCAGAGGAGACAGGACTTGGAAGACCAATGGTTATCATCCCCTGACAACTGATTCAATCAGGGCCCAATGTCCACTCCCTCAGAGGCCTGGGCTCATTTCTCTGGGGTTGAGGGGGTCCTACACCCTGAATCCCCCCAACTCCATTTTGTCTCTACAGGGTATGTACCTAGGTAAATCCCCTCCCCAAATTCCTCTCTACTGTTTCCCCAATGGGACAGACTGGCTGGAAGATAACTTTTTCCTTATGAATTGCCAAGAATTGTGAAGAAATTCAGGCCACAGGGGGAAAGAGGGTTAACATATGGGGCTGAAGCGATAGTCCAGCAGGAAGGGTGTTTGCCTTGCATGCGGGCAACCCAAGTTCAATCCCTGGCATCCCATATGGCCCCCCGAGCACTGCCAGGAGTAATTCCTGAGTGCAGGGCCAGGAGTAACCCCTGAGCATTGCCAGGTATACCCGAAAAAAAAAGCAAAAGCAAAAAAGATAGTCCTGGTGGACTATCGCTTTAGCCCCATGCAGTATTCTTGGAGAGGGTATCCCTTGAGTTTAAAATCCCACAGATGGGGCTGGAGCGATAGCACAGTGGGTAAAGCATTTGCCTTGCATGCGGCCAACCTGGGTTCAATTCCTAGCATCCCATATGGTCCCCTGCGCACTGCCAGGAGTAATTCCTGGAGGCCCAGAAATGGAAGCTGGAGCTGGATGCCCCTCCTAAGCTGCTGGGCCTCAGGAAGGATGCTTTATCAGTCTTAGTCTCCTCACTGCAAAGTGGGAGTGAGAAAAGCGCTCACCTCCAGGGGTGCTGGTGGGGGGCGGGTCGAGAGAGGACATGGCCCTGATCAGTGCTTGGTCCTCCAGGTCAGCCAGCCCGGGCTCCCTCCTGGGCAGGATCTGATTCATGTCACGCAGCAAAAACCAGTTTTGAAGGCATGACTTAAATTTCTTTGAGCTCATCCAATCAATACTCATTCTACATAAACTCCCGTTTATCATCCTGTTGACAGGCTTGCGGCTCAGAGTGTGGGAAGGAGAATCCCAGGAGGAAGAGGAGAGGTCAGGCTTAGGGTCCTTTGACCTCCCATCCAAGCACCTTCTAAGAGTTGCTTCTCCACCCCACGCTCTCCCCACTCTTTGTACTCTGAGTCTATTTGTTTCTGGGCCACATCCCGCAGTGCTCAGGACTTATTCCTGGCCCTGCATTCAGGTATCACTCCTGGTCGACACAGGGGACTATTTTGGGTTCTGGAGATTGAACCCAGATCGCCTGCATGCAAGGCAAGTGTCCTGCCTACTGTACCATCACTCAGGTCCCTCCCCTCTGAGTTTGGAAAATAAAAGAGCAATAACAAAGCCCTTCCCCCATCGCCCTGCCCAGTACAGTCGTATTTCTGAGCCCAAGACCTGAGGAAAGCGCTGGCTATTCTCAATGTACTTCCCACCCCACAGGTACCTGTGGATTTTCAACAAAGAAAGAACGCAAACATCCCAAGACTGGGGGTGAGGGCTGCAGAAGGGTTCGTTTCCTCTCCCGCCTTTTACAGAGACCAAAGTGTTCAGAAAAGCAAAACAAACCTCCCATATTAAGGACCCACCAAAGGACCAGCCATCATAGCCAATGTAGGATGAATCAACTACCATGAAGGTTCCTTTAAGGAAATGAAAAAATAAATCACGGACTGGAAGAGCCAAGCTAGGAGAGCAATGGGGCTAGGCTAGAAGTTTCCTGAACATTTTCTCTCAGCCTTGCAGCTGTCTGGGCCTCCTGAACCCCAGCATAATTAAGCTAACTACACAAGAATCTTTGCCTGGGAATGGACCTTCATCTGACTTCTGTCCTTGCCAGTGTGAGACATTGGGTTTGAGCCCTGGCACTGCGCGCTCACACACACACACACACACACACACACCTGGATCCAATGATCCTACTAGCATCTACAGTGTGGCACTCTCCCTGCAAGTTTTAGCTGGATAACTTAGCAACCAGCAGGCATTTATATGCCAAGGAGTTTATTTGAGCCAGCAAATGACTTCTGAGTCAAAAGGCCCCATAGAAAGGCTATATACACCCCCCTGCCTCCCTCCCCCACTCAGCTGGCCCCGGAATTCCCAGCCTGGAATACGGCAGACACCAATAATGTGCCACCCCCTAGCACAAGGGGCCTCCCAGCCCAGGCTGGTGGACAGAATCTTATGCAAGGCCCAAGTGGACACGCTCCCACAGAGGCAGCGGCCTCCTGTTCTGCCGAGGTGGCTGTCGGCCTGCCTCGTCCTGGGCTTCCTTGCAGACCCCCTGGTCTGCTGAGCATTATCCTAAAGGTTAGTAATAATCACAACAGGCAGCCCATCATTGCCTCCCTGACTGGCTGAGAGGTTTACAACTGAAACTCATGGCAGAGGGAGAAATTGGCTCAATCACTTGGAGTAATGGTACATGGAGAGCCAGTTGGGCATGACTGCTATTTAACTCAAGGAAACCGGAGTGCACTGCACGCTTACCACACGTGCACGCTAATAAACATGTCGTGTTCCAAGGTGGAAATTAGCACCACCCCTGCACCCTGTACCTCGCTCGCCGGTAACCTGCCTCCTCCCCCTGAAATACACAGGACAAGGCGGGGTGAATAGAGCAACACAGATGCTCACGACAATTATATCAAGAGTCACAGGTCGCCCTTCATTCATTTTTTTCTTAATCTTAAAATAGGCAAATCATTTTACTTATTATTTTCTCTAGTGGGCTGGAGCGATAGCACAGCGGTAGGGCATTTGCCTTGCACGCAGCCAACATGGCCGACCCGAATTCAATTCCTCCGCCCCTCTCGGAGAGCCCGGCAAGCTACCGAGAGTATCTCGCCTGCACGGCAGAGCCTGGCAAGCCACCCGTGATGTATTCGATATGCCAAACACAGTAACAACAAAGTCTCACAATGGAGCTGATACTGGGCCCGCTCGAGAAAATCGATGAACAAGGGGAGGACAGTGACAGTGCTGGTATTGGGGGTGGTACTCCCACCAACAGGTAGCACTGGCGACCACCAGGAATACACCCAGGAATGCTCAGGGATCAAATGGAGCCGGGGATCAAATGGAGCCGGGGATCAAACTCAGGGTCCTATAGGTGCAAGGCATTGCACACCCCAGCCCACCACCAGCTCTTTGAGCTATCTTTCTGTCCTTTGTTCTATTTTCTATTGATTTATCATTAGTTCCTAGCTTCATGGAATTTCTATCTATGTATCTGCCACTCACCATACCCTTCATTCTTATATATCTTTAAATTGTATGGGAGGGGCATGTGGGATTACACACAGTGGTGTTCAGGGTTTGACTCCTGGTTCAGGTTCTGGGGCTGTTCCTGGTGGTGTTCCTTAAACATTTTTTTAAAATTTGTATTAAAAAAATGGTGGTGGGGGTGGGGCAGGATGGGGTTGGAGCGCATGCCTTGCCTAGGAAGGTCATGGGTTTGATCCTAGACAGCACCAGGAATGGCTCCTGGGTCGAGGAGAACCACTTGGGACCCTCCATCCCCCAAAGGAATAAAGAGAAAAGTGGGTTCATTTGGGGAGAAAGAGTGAAGGAGAAAGTGGTAAACTTTTTTCTCGTGCTTCCACCCAGCCCCTAGGATGCTGTCTTCAGGTGGTCCTGCCTCTGTGTGACATAACTGACTAGAGGCAGGGGACTGCCTCTTGACCCAGCCAGAGTTCCAGCTCCAGACTGTGGTCCTGTGGCTCCAACGAAAGGAAGCAGGTAGGTTCGTTACCATAATAACGCTGTTGTGATAAGCAGATACCAAAATCTGGACAAGTTAGTGATCAGGGTTACCAGTGCTAGGAAAGAAAAAAAAGCAACATCAGTTGCAGTTTCAGACTACAATCTTTTTTTTTTTTTTAAGCGTAACTATGTTCTGTGTACTACTGGGAAATACCCTGAACACTTACTCAACATTTATCTGAAATTCAGATGGAATTGGCTGTTTCTTTCTTACTTGGCAACTCTTAAAGGGCATTGGAAGTTTCTTTTGTGGGGGTTTGGGGGCATGGGCCATACTTAGTGATACTCAGAGGTTATGCGTGACTCTGCACTCAGGAATTACTCCTGGCAGTGTTCAGCGGTCCATACAGGTTGCTGGGGATCCAATTCAGGTCGTCTGTGTGTAAGGCAAGCACCCTTCTAGCTGTCCTATAACTCTGATCCCAACATTGGAGGCTTCTGTCATTTATATCAAGTCCCAGTGGATGCTCTTACTAGACCTGGCAGTTCTCCACGATGCTGTGATTCAGGGGTCCAGGTTCCTTCCATCTAGGCTCAGCCTTGTTTATTACTCAGCTTTAGGGGCATTTACAGACTCAGGTCCAAAAAGGCCACTGAAGAATTCAGGTGGGAGTTTGTATAGGCCAGGCCTGGGAGGAGCATAAGAGAAGGGAATCCTGTCCATTAGCCCGAATTAGTCACGTGACTCAAACCTGGCATCCAGGTGCTGGGAAGCCGTTTGGTTTGGAGAACAGTTAGCCCTGGCATGCAGCACCTGGAGAACTTATCTGTAAGTATTTGTGTATCTTGCTCCTCTCAGATGCTGGATCTGGGCTCAGTAGGCAGTCCTCTGTCCACTGGTGCTACTAGCGGTCCATCTGCTTCTCTCAGCCCTGAAAGAGTCAACCAACAGCTTCTTGGGATCCTGAGGCCCTCGGGGAATGTGGCAGTGAGTCAGATCAATTCATTTCAATTCAGTGCAACTTAATAAATAGTTGTTAATACTCCTTAGGATATTGAGAAAATCTGGGTTCCAGGCCCCTGGAGGAGATATAAACTAAGAACCCAGTTGTATTCTCAAGGAACTCCATGCAAATGACATTCCGTAGATATCCTTGGCTCTTGTCTCTAACCCATTCATTTTTCAAGGCGTGGTGAAAAAATAAAACCCATTTCTACCAAGAACTCTGTCCTCAAGGGCAGGATAGAGCATGCCCCCTCTTCTCCTGAATTCCTAGAACACTCAGTGTTTACGTCCCCTCAATCACTTATTCATCTTTCCATCCGTCCACCCATGCATGCTCGCATGCATACATGCATTCCATTCACCCATTCACTAGCATTAATTGAGACCAATTCTGCTTGACAATATGCTAAGCTTTAAGGGTTGGGAGTTGGAACGCTAAGTTGGACAAGACCGAGACCTTGCCTTCCAGAAGCTCACAATGGAAGGGGTGGTCAGAAAACACATAACTCAGTGGATACAAGACAGATGGTGGCGAATATGTTGATAAATGTTCCAACAGTGCTAAGGGACTTGAGGAGGAGGGAGAAATTCATTCTGACTGGAGGGTGGGGTGGAGATTATATCAGGGATCCAACAATAGATTCCCAAGGAAGAAATGCACCTGCCCTGGCATGGGTGGCTGTGTCAAAGTGTCTGGCATTGTGCCCACCACCACACTGCCCTCTGGCCACCCCCATCTCCCACCCACTCAGTCCTAATGGGAAAAAGGCAGGGATTTTTTCTTAAGGGGAAACACTTCATGGAAATCTCTCTCTCTCTTTTTTTTTCTTAACTTAAAAATACATACAGGGATGGAGCAATAGCACAGCAGGTAGGATGTTTGCTTTGCATGCGGCTGATCCAAGCTCGATTCCCAGCATCCCACATGGTCCCCTGAGCACCGCCAGGGGTGATTCCTGAGCGTAGAGCCAGGAGTAACCCCTGTGCATCGCTGGGTGTGACCCAAAAAGCAAAAAAATTAATAAAAATAAAAATAAATAAAAATACACACCTTGAAACTCACTCCCCCAGAAACCAACACATATTTCTCATCTCTTCCCCTTCGTGGTTTATGTTGTCGGTCATGAAGCAAATTCGTGGCCTCTTGGGGAATTCTATCCCTGATAGCATCACTTCTCCAGAGGAATACCTTCTCTAGAAACCTAGCTTCTCTGCGTGTATTCACAGAATATGAACGCAGTGTTCTCTTGCCATGTGCGTTTGGTGGCCATGAGCCTCTTCCCCACCCCGGCCTGCAGCCACCACCAACAGACGCATAAAGGAGGGAACAGGGCCGCCAAGCTGGTTGGTGATCAGTTGCCGTTTATTCAATTCTGCTCACGCGCCTATTTCAGTTTCACTGAATGTACCGTTCCAGTCTCTCATTGCCCCTGATTCCCAACTCCTCCTTTCCCACATGCTAGTCTCCCCACACCCCATCTCGCTGGCTTAGTCAAGAGCCCAACCACCCAGGCAAGGTAGCACAATCAATATATGTAAAGCCCTTCCTTCCCGGGAAGCTCTTCTAAGATGAAGATCCCCTTCTGCTAGATCAGTTCAAGAGTGGGATCCCATCTAGGGTGTATTGCTTTCTCCTTTCCTCAGCTAGTAATCCATTTAAACAATCACAGTAAATTTTCTTCTTACTAATATTTCTACTCATTTTGTATAAACACAGTAAGAGATTTATTAACCTTAAAGGCTGACTCATCCTGGGGACTTCTCGCTACATATCTCAGACTACAGTCCTCAGGCCACGTTAGTCTTTCCTAACCTTAGCAGGGTCCTTATTCAATTACTTTTTGTAGGGGGATCATGACAGAGTTTGTCCATGACCGTGCTCTTAACTTATTATACTTCTTATGGCACTTAACTTGTCCCTTCCCAATGCCAGGGTAGCTTACAGCTTGTCTGAGTCCATCCTTGTCCCTCGCTGGGACCTTCCTTTTGGGGGTATTAGGAAGTAAGGGAAACTGAGGCTTAAATCAGGTAAATATGACAGATGCCCAGGAGTAAATATTATTTCAGAGTAAATTAAATCTCATGTTACAAAAGCATAACATCAACTGTTTTCGTATGTTTATACAAAAAGGACATTGCTAAATCATGCAAATGACATAAAGGAAAGAGAAAAGTAATATAGGATTATTAGTGCCTGATGGAATTGGGTGTGCCTCAGGGGCACTGTTGTGGGAGTAACTCAATAAATCTAAACTCTCTGCAGGAGGAGCAAGGATAAGTCAATGTAATCTAATACTCTGAGAGAAGGACTCAGGACCTTACTCCTTGTCTCTTTCTTCTTGTCAGGATAAATGAAATATTATGCCAGAAGGATTCTGAGACTGGTCCACCAAGCACTCGAACCGACTCACATTAGTCACAAGGAGGCCTAGATGAGTGAATCCAGTCACTTCACACACTTCTCCAACATCCAGGGAGAGAGGAATAGAATAAGGTCACTTGGGCAAGGATTGTGTTTCTAAATCTGGTGCTTCAGGGGCCCTGCCCTTTCCCACATAGTCTTCCTAGAATTTGTACAGAACCATAGCACCTTGCTTTAAAACAGCTGACAATTGAAATATATACCTCTGTATGCCTTAAAAGTTAAACTGTGGCTGTTCGAGCAGCAAAAGAAAAGAGTACAACCTTCTCTTCCTGGCTTCCCCTAGTGAAACGTCATGTTTGAAAAAAAAAAGGAAGAAAAGGATTCCTTCCTTCCTTCTTCCATCCCTTCCTCCCACCCTCCCTCCCTCCCTCCCTCCCTCCCTCCCTCCCTCCTCCCTCCCTTCCTTCTGTCTCCAACCTGCAGTGCTCTGAGCTGACTCATGGCTCTGTGCCCAGGGGTCACTCCTAGTGGTTCCCGGGGTTGAACTGGAGTCAGCTGCATGCAAGGCAAGTGTCTAAACTCCTGTACTGTCTCTCCAACCCAAACCCCTATTTCTGATAGGGCTTGCAACTTCACCGTAGAACTCCCATTCCTGATACTAGGAGCCCTCCAGCTTTATTCCACACACCCTCATGGAAAGCACATCCCTTGACAGTTACAAAACAACTTGGTTATGAAAGGGAGGCTGCCTTTCTCGGAACAAAGCTGGTTTCCTGGAACAATCCCAAATGAGTCCATATTGGCCCTTGGCCTGGGTGGTTTGTGATTTTGGTCTCCAAAAGGGAAGCAGTGCATTTCTCACAGGGGCAGAGGCCTCCTTCAAAGCCAGCATTTAAACACGATGCTTAATGGACAGCAATGCTTGCACAGTCTCCCTCACCCCAAGCTTTGTCAGGAACTCCATGGACCAGGCACATGCTCTGGGATACCCAGTGAACCCTGTGCAGTTTCCATAATACCCGAGCTTCACTGCGTGTCATTAAGGGACCTCTCTTATTAAGCATCTTTTTTAAATGGCTGCCATCATCTGGTCCCAGCGTACATTAAATCCCATTATAATTATAAACACACTTCCCCATAACATCCGTTGCCGATTTCATCCACACTGCCTACCCCCTCAGGGCATCTTTGCACTAATAACAACTCAGATCTGCTATTGGCGTTGAGGACAGCAGGTCCCAGCGCCATTTGCAATCTGCTGGGGAGGAGGGAGAAGCACATAGCAGCTCTTCTGCAATCAGGAACTTCTTGGGGTTACAGTGACCAACACTTCAGGACCTGAAAGAAAGAATCCCACTTCTTCCTGCTTTGAAAAATCCCTCAGGGGGCGGAATGATAGTACATCGGGTTGGACATTTGCCTTGAGCATGGTCAACCAGGGTTTGATCCCGGCACCCCATATGGTCCCCTGAGCTCACCCAGAGTGATTCCTCAGTACAGAGCCAGGAGTAACCCCTGAGCATCACCAGGTGTGACCCCAAAATAATAAAAGAAATAAAAAGTCCCTCTGCTGTCAAGAGACAAAGGACACATTTAATACCTGGGAAAAGTCTCCACTCTAGTTTGCTCCAAGGAAAGACATGGCATTTCTTCAGTAAAGAAACTCTCTTTTTATTCAGTTTTTTTCCTTGGTTTCAGCTAACTGGAACCCCTGTGTCACTTGATGGTTTCCCTCAAGTCTACTTTTGGGAGGGGACATGAAAGGAAGGGACATGAAAGAACTGGGGGAAAAAGTTTTGTGGTTGTAGTTCAGATCTTGTGTTTTCTGTGTCGTTGAGTCTGTGGTTTGGATATAAAGCAATACCACTCCCACATTACCAGTTGACCTGAAGCCCCTAGTCCCTGTCCTTCTCTCCCAGCATACCCATTACTTCCCTTTCTCATCTTCTTTCCTCCCTCATATTCTTCCCTTCTCTGTCCTCCTTCCTATCCTCTGGAATCCAGGGTGACCTAGGCGTACCCTCTTAACAACATTGCATTTCCTCATCCAGGGACATTGGGGACATTGGTGGAGGGAAGCTGACACTGGTGTGGGATTGGTGCTAGCACATTATATGTCTAAAACTCAACTATCAGTAACTTTGTAGGTCACACGGTTCTTTAAACAAAAAAATTTAAAATAATTAGAAAAAATTCAAAACCAAAAAATTGATCAACTATTGCATCGAGGCCAAGCTGCTTAGTTTTCACTATCATTAGAGGTCTAGTAAACCCAGCAAAGAAGAAGCACTGGAAGGGCTTCTGCCTCTAGGAAAGGACTTGGTGATATTGCTGCTCCCCCTAAACTTCTGTCAAGATCTGGGAGCAGGAGAGGAGAGTGACAGCAGCTGTTCCTTTCAGGGACAACCTGAAGTTCTCTATGGTGTGTGAGTGTGTGCATGGAGAGTGTGTGTGTGTGTGTGTGTGTGCGTGTGTGTGACTATCGTTTTTTTCTGCTAGTCCTCATTGCCTGCATACCTCTCCAATTAATCCTCCCTTCCTTTCTTCCTTTTTTTCAAGGTTTGAGGACAATGAAAAGCAGCCTCTGTCCCAAAAGGTGGTTCACTGATCAAGATAGAAGGGTTTACTTAAATCATTTTTTAAATTTTAATCTCTTTAAATAGGAGTTGGAACAATAATGGGGAAAAGTTGGACAGTCCACAGCTAGAAAAAACTTGGAGAACATAATCAGTAACCCGAAGACCCAACAGTCTATCACCTCTTTCCTGGGGTCTGTTCAATTGAAGTTTAAGGGTAATTCAGAACTGCCTCTTCCAGTTGACCTGAAACATGGAGGAAGAGATACAAGGCAATTTGTCCATTTATTTAGCTGGTAGTCTGATATTACAAAGCTCTATCTAGGGCCAGAGTAATATTATAGTGGATAGGGCATTTGCCTTGAAAGTGGCTGACCCAGGTTCAATCCCTGGCATCCCATATGGTCCCCCAAGCACTTCCAGGAGTAATTCCTGAGTGCAGAGCCAGGAGTAAACCCCTGAGCATTGCTGGGTGTGACCCAAAAAGCAAAAGCAACAACAACAAAAAGCAAGAACAATAATAATAATAATAATAAAAACCCAAAGCTCTATCTAGTCCTTAGCATGACTGGCTACTGCATGTTCTTGGCCTCTTATTCAGCGGAATAAGGAGAAGGTAAGGGAAAAGTTCTGTTTTGTCTTTTCCACCTCAGTGGAGCCTGGATAATTCAGAAGATCCTGAGCCTTGTAGGTGGAATGATCTGATTTAAAGTCTCAGCCCATGGCTGGAGAGAGAGTTCAGGGGGTTATGGTACTTGCCTTGCCTGTATCCCACCCAGATTTGACCCCGATACTTCCTCGAGCACCTCTGGGTTTTCTACTCTCAGAAAAGAAAGTTCACTGGGCTGGAGAGATACAGCTCCAAGGGCCAAGCTTTGTATGCAGGAGTTCAATCCCTGGCACCACGTAATCCCTTAAGCACTGGCAGGGGGAGCCCAAGCACAGAGCCTGAAGAAGCTTCTGAACACAGCTGAGTGGGACCCCCAAAGCCTCCCCACCCCTCCAAATCTTCTAAAGTGATAGTGACAAACTCTCCAGTTCTGTAAGTCCCTGAGCCTGTTTCATCTGCAGAAACTGGGGAGGGGGGGGGGGGAAGAGAGTGGCCCCTCCATCAATAGGGTCGCTTGGCAAGTTAAAGAAAATGATACAGATGGTGGGTTAAGATTCATCATCAGCGCTCAGAAAGAGTTCCTATTTCCACTGTCTCCTTCCGGTGAGATTCCTGAAGATGTGATTCACCTTCCTCTTCCACACACAGCCCGCCACCAGAACGACGTCTTTGAGCAACGGCAGGAATGGAGACATTGGAGGATTTGGCAACCGGATTCTCTCCAAAGGTCATTTCATTTATTCCTCTAATAGCACATCTGAAACCTGTTTTCGGGACTCCCCCACACCGCTGGGCCAGCAGCTTCCTTTTCCACATCCTTCAAGAAAAAAAAAACAATAGCAAAACTACAATTATGTGACCATCACACACACACACACACACACACACGCACACACACATACACACACACACACACATCAGGAGTTGTTTTTCTCATCGTTTTTCATCCTGCTTGCTTTGATGTGCTGCCATATGAAATCTCTGAACTGAGATTTGCATCAACCTTCTAGGGACCCACGGACAGAACTCCAGCCACAAATGGTGTTAGTTGTTGTTGGTGGAGCTGCTGTCGCTTTATCTGGACCCAATATACCTTATCAAACGGCTGTGCAGTCAGCCTTCAGTGGCACTAAGTGGAAATGCTTGAAGCCCAACTCTGGCACGCAGCCCACTGCCTCCTCTGCCTTCCCCCTTTTTGTTACCTTCTCCACCTCTTAAATTCAGGCATTAATCTCCCTTTAACACTTAACTAACAAGGGTTGGGCTTTTTAATGGGCAGAGTTTATGAAGCAAAGGAGATTTTCACATACAGCGACGATGGCGCAGAGCTGGGGGAGTGCAGGCCACAGAGGGATTCTTCTTTTCTCTCCGGGAGGCTTCCTCTTCCCTGGTTGAAGGCATAATAGATTAGAGTCAAAGGTTCAACTGCATCTGCTCCTGCATCAGGAGGTGGAGAGCCTTCAGCAGGTACATTTTAGGCAGTAGCTCAACAAGTTACTTTTATTTCATCTCACTGGGGAGGCAGTAGGGGGCTTTTTTTCCCCCCCTATCCTCACATCCCCTTCCTCTCTCTTGGCCAACCTGTTCCCTTTTTTTTTTTTTTTAACTTGAATCACTGTGAGATACACAGTTACAAAGTTGTTCAGGATTGGGTTGCAGTCATACAATGTTCCAATACCCATCCCTTCACCCTTCTACACATTCTTTCCCCAAAATTCCCTGCTTCCCTCCCATCACTCTCCCCATCTGCACCCCTTCCCCCCAGCCTGTCTCTATGGGAGGCAGTTTTTCTCCTTTTCTCTCTCTATCTCTCTTTCCTTCTGGGCATTATGATTTGCAAAATAGGTACTGAGAGGTTATCATGTATATCTCTTTACCTACTTTCAGCACTCAGTTCTAGTCCAGAGTGATCATTTCCAACTATCTTTTGTCTTACTGATCCCTTCTCTATCCTAACTACCCTCCCCCAGCCCTTCCACTGTGACAAGCTTCCATCCATGTTTTACTGTCCATGGTATTAGTCTCATATCACACTTTCTTTTTTCTTTAATAGCCCACAGATGAGTGCAAACATTCTATGTCTGTCTCTCCACTTTTGACTCATTTCACTTAGCATGATGTTCTCCATGTCCATCCATTTAGAAGCAAATTTCATGACTTCGTTTTTCCTGGTGGCTCTGTAGCATTCCATTGCGTTTCCGGATGTGCCACAGTTTCTTCTTAACTTTCTTTAAATCCCTTTCCTTTTACAAATGGCATAGAAAGTCGGTAGCAAAAGTCTCTAAAGTAGGATTGCTCTTTTTGGTCAGATTTTATTTTTATGTTTTTTGTTTTTTGCGGGGGGGGGGGGGGAGTCATACCCGTAGATCCTCAGGGGTTACTCCTGCCACTGCACTCAGGAGTTACTCCTGGTGGTGCTCTGGGAACCATATGGAGCATCTGGAGCAATGGACCATATGAAGTTTCACGCCAGTGATGGTACCTGGGTCGGCGACCTGCAAGGCAAGAGCCTAACCCACTGTATTATGGCGCCAGACCCTCTGGTCAGCTTTCTAGGCCATGCCTGGTGGTGCCCAGGGCTCCTCCCAGCTCTGGTCACTTTCTTGTGACTGGAAGTGCACACCAGGCCATGGGCGTCTCCAGCATGGTTAAAAGGTGCTGGAGACGCCCAAGTACTTGTCTTTGCCAGTTCACTCCTCTCTGCCTGCAGCCTGAGCACTGTCCCTGAGGGCCAGGCAGGAGGCTTCGGAGCTCTGCTTGCTGGGAGGGACGTGCTGAGGCCACCTGTCTCACAGCTCGGTGGGAACCATCAGGTGAACTCCTAAATTCCTGTTGGGGGCCAGATGCCAACTTTTGCTTCTCATCGACTTTTAAAAACAATTTGGAAAAAAAAATTTTTTTTAAACAGCAATGTGCTTTTTGCCACCTTCCATTATCCTACGGCTTTGGAACCAGTGCCAAAGGCCAACCTGCTTGTGATTATCCCCCTGGAAACTGCGAACCCCTTTGACGCACGTGGAGGGCGTCTTGGGACTGATTATGCTTCGGCTGCAGGACCTGGAGTCTGTGCCCTCCACCCGGACCCCTTCTGGAATCTCGTCCTGGGTCAAACCACCAGGGAAAGAGGAAAATGGGTTTCTGGCGAGACGGCGCAGAGTCCCTCTAGCGGCCCTACCCGGGTTAGTGATCTCATGGAGAAGAGGCACTTGCAAGGAGCGGGGGAGGTCCTGGAGCTTCTTCAACTTTTCACCCGCCCCTGAAGCCGGCGCAGAGCCACAGGGTGGGCGGAGGGTCCCCCAAAGTTCCTGGGAACTGTTTCCAACCTGGCTCCCTGGAGGGGCCCTAGGCGAGGGGATGCTCGGAAGGAGAAAAGTTTCTCTCGGACGTGGGCCGCGGCCTCCAGGGACCGCCAGAGCCTGGCAGAGAGCAGGGCGCCTCCGCTCGACGCCAGATCCCCGCGGACCCTCTGGCACCGCATCCACCAGTGCCAGCCAACTGCGCGCCTGGAGACGTCTCGAAATCCGGATGCTCAGTGCCCGGGAGACGCACGGCAGCCACGAGGCACGGCACGAAGGCCCGGGACTCGGGGCTGGGCCGGCGACCGTGTCGCGCGGGGACGGGGTGGGGGCGTGGGGGTAGGGGTGGTGGGCGGGGGCCTTCGAAAGTGCGACACGCGCGGAAAGCCGGGGGCGCGCCCCGGCGCCGGGGCTCCAACTCGGTGCCTGGGAGCAGCAGGGCACAAAGGACGCCCGTGCCCGGTGGGAAGGACAAACGCGGGGGTCGGAGGCGAAGGTCGCGCCCCGCCCGAGCGAGGGCTCGGCGCGGCGCGGGGCTCGAGGTCGGGCGGCCGTTGCCCGGAGCGCGGCGCGCGGGCCGGCCGGGGCGGGGCGCAGGCCGGGGCGGGGCGGGGCGCGCGCGCGGGCTCGGCCGGTGCAGGGGGGCTGTGGGCGGGCTGAGCCGCGGCCCGCGCCGAGGGGGGAGGGAAGGGGGCGGCTGTGGGCAGGGAGCCGGGCTCGGCCGCCAGCACTAAAGATGGAGAGGCGCCGGGGCCTCGCAGGGGAGGGGGCTCGGCGTTGACGTGGGACGCGGCGGAGGCGCCGCAGCCGGTGGTGATTTGCTAACCTCGCTGCACAGAGGAGTTGAGGGCGATGAGAGCGGGTACTGCGAACTGCCGGGCGCTGCCGCCGCTGCCGCCGTGATTCCGAGAGCAACAGTTCCCCAGCGCACCCCTCCCCGGCGCAGGCACACACCTCCCCAGCCGCACGCACGCCCACCCCACGCGCCCGGCTCGGCAGCGGTGAGTGGGGGGCCGGGGAGGGGCGCCCCGCGCGCCGCGAGCGCCGCGCCCGGGGCGCCCCGGGGGCCACCCCCTCCCCCGGGAGGTCTGGGTGGGGGGGAGGCGGGGGGGGCTCGGCGAGGGGGGCCGGCTGGCTGGCTTTGGCCACTCGGCCTCCGGGCTCGTGCCTGGTGGTATTCGAGCCGCTCCTGCCCTCGGTGCGGCGGTTGGCGCTGGCCACCGCCGGCTCGGGGGTCGGCTGGAGAGGAGGCGCGGGGCGGGGGGAGCCCCGGCTGTCACAGCCTGGGCGCAGCTGCCTCCCAGCCCGTCCGCGCCGGGGCACGGGGTTGGGGTGAGAGGTGTGTGGATGGGGGCTGGGGCGGGGGGAGACGGAGCGGTCCCCGGGGCCGGGGGCGCGAGCGCAGGGTGGGCGACGCGGGGAGCTTTGTACGCGGGGGCCGGCGGAGGACGGGCGGGCGCTCATATGTATGCGGACCGGTGCGCGGGCGCCAGATCGGGTTGTGGCTTATTTGTGTTTATTCGCGGGCCCGCTGGGAAGCGAGAAGCCGCGGCTCCGACGAGTGGATCCGGGGGCGGAGGAGAGGAGCAGGACTGCGACTCGCTCGGGTTTTGTTTCTCTTTGGAAAACGTGGTGGGCTCTTTTTTTTTTTTTAGGAAAAAAAATGTTTTCCCGAGATTAGGCTTGACCCTCCCCCCTGGCTTTATTATTATCATTATTATTTTGGGCGGGGGGTGGTGGCGTGGGGGAGGTTGGAGGGGCCGTGGACGAGCTCCGGAGGGGTTCGTGGGGCTCCGGGCCAGCTTCGGCTCTTGGCGGGACCGGCCGTGGCGCCGGGGCTCGCCGTGCGCTCGCGGCCGCGCTCGGCGGGCGCCCCGGCTCTCTGCACCTGATGCGTCCGGGGATGCCTGCTCCCACCGCGGCGCGCGGGCAGCACCTCGGTGCAGCCCCCCGCGACCCTCCCGCACGCGCTCCAGAGGCGCAGGAGCTCGCGGGTCCGCACACGCACCGGGACGCACGGACGCGCTCCGCGCCCAGCCCCTCGCCGGCCCCGCGTCCCCTCGCGGCGTTGCCTGGCGCCGCCCGCCGGAGGCCCGGGACCCTGCCCGTGGCTCCCGCGGGTCACGGCCCCGGGGTCGGAGAGGGAGGCCCGGCCCGGCCGGTCTGCGCCTTTCCTCCCAGCCGCGGCGCTCGGGCTTTTGTGCCTTCCCGGTCGCCGCGGGGCGGGTCCGCCTCGCAGCCCTCGCCGGGGCGCCCAGCCCTGCCCGGCCTCGCGCGCCCGGCGTCCGCCCCGGCTCTCTTTCGCTTTTCTTCTCCCCGAGCCCGGCGCCCCGGCTTTCTCCTCCGGGCTCCCCGGGAAAAGTTGCTTCCCCAAGTTTGCCGAAGTCGCCTGCACGTTCCCGTGGGGGTGGCCGGGACAGGGTGTGTGTTGTGTGTGCGTGTGTGTGCGCGCGCGCGTGTGTCTCTGTGTGTGTGTGTGTGTGTGTGTGTGTGTGTGCGCGCGCGCGCGCGATCGATCCCCGATGCTGGAGCGGGCGAGCGCCGGCGTTTCCCCAGTGACACCCGGGTGCGCGGTGCAGCCAGCGCCGGCCGGACCGCGGGCGCCGAGCGGCGGGTGGTGGGCACCGCTGGCCCGGCGAACCCCGATGGCGAACCCCGATTTCCCTCACCTCCCCGAGGAGGTTGCGTTTGGGAAGGAATTCGGGTTGCCGAGCTCCAGTGCTTTCGCTCGCTTCCTCCTGCTTTTCTCCGGGTCCCCGAAGTCTCCGAGAAGACTTGGATCAAACATTGTCCCACCCTTGACGGCCTCAGCCGCCACCCCGGGATGGGCAGCAAAAAGTGTGTCTCCTTTAGCTGACCTGTTAACCCTTTCTGCCTAACATTTGTGGCGCTAAAGCAGATAGGGCTGGTGGTGGTGGTGCTAAGAGGGGTGCGGGCGGGGGTGGGGTAAGGGGGGGCGGACTGGGGGCGGAGGCAAGCGCTTTTGGAAAAGGGAGGAGAGCGAGCTCGCGTTTCTTCCAGTTCCCTTCTCAGAAACATTGGCCACAGCAGGACTGCGGCTGGGGTGGGGCGGACCTGGGCCTGTGAGGTCTTTCGAGCACTTTCCAGAAGGGGTCCAGAGCCCTGGGACGCTGTGAGGGCTGGGTACCTGGGCTCTGGGCCAGGTCTTTGTCTCCCAGCCTCATCTTCCCTCCCCGTTGTGGTAACTCACACCAGAGATGCTGGTGCCACTTGACACTTCTCGTGCTGCAGATCCGTGTCCAGCAGCATTGGTGGCTCCCATTCACACACAGATATGGCATTTTGGGAACTGCCGAACCCTCCGGGCCTGCTGGGCTCTTTCCTGGGCTCCCTATCCGGATTCTCACTGGCTATCCCCATGTCTTATTCACCCTCTGGACACTTGTGCGAGAGCGGTGAATGTGGCATCTTATGTAAGTGCGAGAACACCTGGGAGTGCTCCATGTGGGCCGGCTCATGAGCACATGCACGCACAGGCAGGCATGCTAGATTCTGGACGAGGTACAGAAACTCAGAGGCACCTCTGGGTCGGTGTGTGTGTGTGTGTGTGTGTGTGTGTGTGTGTGTGTGCGCGCATTCCTGTCAGTGTGGAGGAATTGGCTCAGGACTGGGGTCTGTTGACCTTTGCAGTCCTGAGTAAAGGACAGAGGTCCAAGAAGGTGCTGACAGATGCTCAGAGAGGAGCCCTGGAGCGATGCTCTGTTCCCACAGAATCCTCTGGCCTGGCTCGGGGCAGCCACCTGTCTCCTGAGGCTGCCCCAGTGAGGCTGGGTTTAGAGAAACGGTATTTTGAAGGTGAGGCTTGCTGGCATTGGGAGAGGCGGCAGAAAGTGGAAGGGAGAGTTCCATTGATTGAATGAAGAGGTGAAATTCGTATTCAACGCAGGTACCTCATAATGGATGTTGGTCTTGCCCAGGAACCAATACACCCAACTCAGAATTAGAGAAAGCCCCAGACTCACCAGACGGCACTGTAATTTTCATTTCACTTCATCTAACACACACATCCTGGAACAGCAAATTAGGCCTCCCCGTGACAGAACCTTGTCTGTGCTCGCCTCGTTCTTGGACTCCACAAAGCAGATGCCGCCATGGCTAAAACGCCCTTTTCTCCTCCTCTAAAAATCTCCCGACATGCTCTGGCCAGGGCGCCTCGCTGGGGTGGAATGCTTCCTTTTAGTGACGCTCACTAATCTATCTTTTGTTCTCTCCTGTGCCTCTTCTCTTCTCCCAGCCCAGGGCACATACCCTGCCCCGCCACGCAGAGCCCGGAAGGACAGAGAGCCTCATGCCTAAGCTGTGGGGTGCACCATGGATCTGACGAAGATGGGCATGATCCAGCTGCAGAACCCCAGCCACCCCACGGGGCTCCTGTGCAAGGCCAACCAGATGCGGCTGGCGGGGACCCTGTGCGATGTGGTCATCATGGTGGACAGCCAGGAGTTCCACGCCCACCGCACGGTGCTGGCCTGCACCAGCAAGATGTTCGAGATCCTCTTCCACCGTAACAGCCAGCACTACACCCTGGACTTCCTCTCGCCAAAGACCTTCCAGCAGATCCTGGAGTATGCCTACACGGCCACGCTGCAGGCCAAGGCGGAGGACCTCGACGACCTGCTGTACGCGGCCGAGATCCTGGAGATTGAGTACCTGGAGGAGCAGTGCCTGAAGATCCTGGAGACCATCCAAGCCTCTGATGACAATGACACGGAGGCCACCATGGCAGAAGGTGGGGCCGAGGAGGAGGAGGACCGCAAGGCCAGGTACCTCAAGAACCTCTTCATCTCGAAGCATTCCAGCGAGGAGAGTGGCTACGCCAGCGTGGCCGCGCCCAGCCTGGCGGGGCCCCTGGTGGACCAGAGTCCTTCCGTTTCCACCTCCTTTGGCCTCTCGGCCATGAGTCCCACCAAGGCGGCGGTGGACAGTCTGATGACCATCGGACAGTCTCTCTTGCAGGGAACGCTGCAGCCTCCCGCGGGGCCCGAGGAGCCCACTCTGGCCGGGGGCGGGCGGCACCCGGCAGCGGCGGCCGAGGTGAAGGCGGAGATGATGCAGGTAGATGAGGTGCCCGGCCAGGAGAGCCCTGGCACCGCCGAGTCCAGCCTTTCCGGTGGCCTGGGGGACAAAGTGGAGGAGAGGGGCAAGGAGGGGCCCGGCACCCCCACCCGGAGCAGCGTCATCACGAGTGCCCGGGAGCTGCATTATGGGCGTGAGGAGAGTGCCGAGCAGCTGCAGGCTTCCGCCGAGGCTGGCCAGGCCCCCCCGGGCCGCCCAGAGCACCCCGGACCCCCCGCCGAGAAACCCCTGGGCCTCTACTCCGTGTTGCCCAACCACAAGGCCGACGCCGTGCTGAGCATGCCGTCGGCCGTGACCTCCGGCCTCCACGTGCAGCCCGCCCTGGCCGTCTCCATGGACTTCAGCACCTACGGGGGGCTGCTGCCGCAGGGCTTCATCCAGAGGGAGCTGTTCAACAAGCTGGGCGAGCTGGCCGTGGGCATGAAGTCGGAGAGCCGGAGCCTGGGGGAGCAGTGCAGCGTGTGTGGGGTGGAGCTGCCTGACAATGAGGCCGTGGAGCAGCACAGGTAGGGGTTCGTGGCCCCCTTCCCCACTTGCCTGACCCTCAGCGTCCTCCCCCCACCTCTCCCCCTCTCCACTTCATGCCCTGCCCTGCCACTCTCATGGACACAGGACACTGATGCCCCCGTTTTCCAGGCTATGCATTCGCCGCCGTGTCTTTCCCAGTCCTGGGAAGAATGGAGGAGCTTTTGAGAGTGTGGCGAAGTGGTCTTGGCATGCGTTGGGGAGCTCCGGGGTCGGGGTGAGGGGCTGTCTTCTCATGGTCTTTCTTTGCTTTTTGCCATTTTGGCTCATACCCGGCGATGCGCAAGGGGTTACTCCTGGCTCTGCATGCGGGAATTACTCCCGGCGGTGCTTGGGAGAACATATGGGATGCTGGGAATCGAACCAGGGTGGGCCACGTGCAGGGCAAACTCCTTCCCTACTGTGATATCGCTCCAGCCCTTCACCATGGTGTTTTTTGGAGGGAAGGGATGCCTGTGTGCTTTCTCTGCTGATGGGGTCTCCTGGGAGGGCTCGAGAAAGTGGAGGGAAGGAGGGAGGGAGGAAAGGATGGATGGAGGGTGAAAGCTGAAGGTTGGGCATGGACCCTGCCCCTGGGTTCGGGGTCTGAGGTTCCTCTAAGGTGATGTTTGCAGAGATGGAGCCTTTCTCAGGCCAGCTGGGAGGGCCTAGGTGCCACTCTGGGTTCCAGAGCTGCCAGCAGGTGCTCAGGTTCTTGCAGACCGCTTGTCATGAGGAACCTGGCTCTGCTCCCTTCTCCCCGTCTCTTCCTGTGAACACCTTCAGGGAGTTGATTTTTACTCGGGAGGGAAGGTGGGCTACAGGAGTCTGGTTCACTCCCTGTTGAGTTTCGTTATCCCCACTCTGCCCAGTTGAATGAAATGCCTCTCGGGGCTGGCCTGGGCTTCCCGCTGGCTCCGCTTCCTTCTGGGTGATGGAGCCTTTCGCCAGTTCTCAGGGACCTGGCCAGTTGGCAGCAGAGCACATTCTATGGAGTTTGTTCCGTGCCTCCGTTTCAAGGGAAGCGACGCAGGCCTTTCCCCAGGGTCACACCTGGAACTGGGCTGCACTCACATTTAGGTCTCGGAGTTGGTTTGTGCATGTGTGCGTGTGCGTGTGCGTGAGCGTGCGTGCATGCACGCCAGGGATGCTTCCTAGAGCCATGGAGGCAAATGTCCTACCATGAAGCTGCATCCTGGGCCCACGACTCCAGGCCTGAACTCCCTCAGGGCCCTGTGCTGCCTTTCAGGAGCCACTCATTCCTGAGGAGGCTCCTCTCTGCAGAGCAGAGGTTTTGTGACTTTGCCCTCACAGGTGGCATCGGTACCAAGAGAATTGCGTTGCTTGTACCTGCCGTAGCCATGTGTCTGTCATTTAACTCACCGCCTCCTGGGACAGATGAACGGTGGCAATAAATACCATTTCTGTGGTGGGCCTGAGAAGTTCATCCTCACGCCTATGGTTCTGGTGATCTGGGGTGGACTCTTGGGCACCCCTTAGCCAACCCCCAACCCCCCCCCCCCCGCCTCCAGTTAGGGCCAGGTAGGGCCAGAATCTCATCATGCCTTGACAAACCGTGTGGAAAGTGGCCACTGAGCTAAAAATGGCTCATGTATGTGTATATATGTATATATTGTTTTTTTTTCCCCTGCGGGTGTGAAAAGTAACTACCGCTAAGGCGTGTCTTCTTAATGTTCTGACTTCTCAGGCTGAGGTCGTGTGAGTTTTGGTGCCGAAACTTTCCTAAAGAGGAAACCCCCTCCCCGATCTTGACCAGAGAGATGAATCTCTTCTCCGGATGTGAATTATTTCAGTTCCGTGCTCTGAGAAATGGGGTCGGCGTAGGAGGGATGTGGGGAAGGAAAGTATTTGTGTTTTTGTCTGAAAGGGGGACACAGACCATGCATGGGACTTCTACATTCCCATGCTGTGGGACCTTGGTCTCTCTCTCTCTCTCTCTCTCTCTCTCTCTCTCTCTCTTTCTCTGGTGAGGGGTGCCTGGATGATACTACTGAGAGCTTGGGCTAGCAATAAAACCATTCTGAGCCCTGTCTGGCTCTTATGGAAGTGGAGATGATGGAGGGCTGGAGAGAGAAAGAGAGAGAGAGAGAGAGAGAGAGAGAGAGAGAGAGAGAGAGAGAACAGGGGTTAAGGTGTTTGCCTTAGCTTCAATCCCCAGCACCGAATTGGTCCCCCGAGATGCACACCACCTCCCACTCCCCTACAGTGGTTCTAATGCAGAATCAATGAAGTGGCTTCCAGAACACTCTAAAACTCTGGCTGGTGCTTCCTAGGCACCAAGGTGAGAGGGGGTGCCCCCGCCTCCACTCTGCCTCCGTCCCCTCTGGCTCCGAGTTCCAGAGGGCAATGCCCACAGCACTGCCTGCCTCCAGCCTGGTGCTGCCCGAGCTGACACTGCCCCTGTCCTTGGGACCGTATGATGGCCGGGCACGGATCCTGGAATCCTTGGGGTCACGCTGTGGGCTGCTGACATGGAGAATGTACTTTTGATGGAAGGTGGAAAGTTAGCCGCCGCAGCCCAGAGAAACTGGAGCTGGGCATGGCTTTGCACGGAGAGATGATCCAAAGAATCCGGGCATGGCTCTGCCTCTTCCCGCCGGCAGCCCCTGGACGCAAGCGTCTGCTATATGGGGCCTTTTGCCTGCTCTCTTGGCCCCCATGCCCCAGAGCTCAGCTGCCACCCTCTCCAGTTCCCTACCTTCTTCTCTTCCTCCCAGCACTGTTAGAAGGGCAAAGAGGGGGAAAAGTAGACACTGCAGAGTGGGGCAGGTTGTTTCTCAGTTTTTGGTTGCTGTTGTTTACGGGCTGTGGCGGAAGCGGGAAGGGCCGTGCGACTTCTAGCCCCGAGTTTGGGAGGCCCTTCGTGGTTGGGAACGGGGCCCCAGAGCTGCAGAGAGCCTCGTCAGTAGCCCTTGAACATCTCCCCAAGCCAGGACAGGTGATTTTGATGTTAGGGGACTGTGGAACTATCGGTGGAACTTAGCACTAAAGATGAAAATAACAAGCCATAGGCTTTATTTTCACTCCTTTTTAACTTAGAATTTTATGGGGCCACCCCCAACAGTTCCTGGTGATGTCCAGCCTGCTGGTGTAACCTAATGGGTTTGGTGTCCAGGCCTGTGTCCATGCCCGGTGACCGTGCAGCAAACTGGGGTTAGGGCCCCGGTCACTCATGCAATAGGATGTCCTCTACGGCTTGAGCTGCGTCCCAGCCCCTTGTTAGAACATGGGTAAAAGTTCAGGGTCCAGCAGTAATTGTTGCTTTTCTTCTTGAGGGGAGAAGGGCCTGAGGAGAAAATGGGGTGAGAGCTGAGAAGGGAAGCAGGAAGGAGGGTTTGTTCCAGACCCGTGAAGAGGTTTCTCCAACCTGGTCAGAAGTGCCTATTGGGGCCACAAACAGAATGAAAAATGTAGGGGCAGTAAAGCAGGTAGGGTGTTTGCCTTGCATGCTGCCAACCTGGGTTCAATCCCCGGCATCCTATATGGTCACCCTCAAAGTCCATCAGGTCTGATCCCTGAGCACAGAGCCAGGAGTAACTCCTGAGAACTGCTGGGTGTGACCCCAAAACAAAACAAAAAGAAAGAAAAGGAAAAAACATTGGGGGATTTGTGATTTCTACAGTGCGGGTCAGAGATAGTCATGGATCGATGGAAAGACCAAAAATTCCAATTCAGAAGCCACTGAGAAGACCCAAGAGATCTAGAACATTCCCCAGGCAGTTTCAGGAGCAAACCTTACCTGGAGGGCACAGCAACAGTGGCTGCTGAGGGAGGGAGAGGGGATTATCTCGGGTCCCAGAGATAGGACCCTCTTTCTCCAGAGAAACTTCCTCTCACTGGAAGCCTGGAGCTGTTGTTTCTCCCTGTAGACTGTGTGGCTCTGACCTAGGGACCAGCTCAACTGCCTCAGGTGTACCCTCTGCTCAGAGTTACAGGCATGAGTTATGAGATTTGCAGCGAGCTGGAGGGCGGTCCTAAGTGTGGCTGTAGTTGTTCATAGCCCTCAGTTTCCCCAAATTCAGTTGAATGCTTCAGAATCAGGTCTCTGCTGGGCCAGGAGGCTCTAGTGGGTCTCTTGCAGACCAGCCGTTAGCCCACTGACCTCTTGTCTGGCTCTGCCAGAGATGCCCAGGGCTCCTTGGGCCTCAATGCCAGCCCCTCGTGGAGGCTCTTGGAGCCAGCCGTAGAGTGCTGGGGACCACAGAGTCCAAATGGCAGGTTTGGGGCAGCGCTTTGCTCTGCTGCTGGCTCTTGCTGGGCTGCTCTCAGCGCCTGGCCACGTTGCCAAGGGCCAGGAACTGTTGATCTCAGCTTAGGCCACTTTGGGGAAGTGTAGATTGCCCTGAACTCTGGGTTCCCTTTCATTATTGTGACAGCTTTAGACAGTTCTGAGGTCACACCAGGTTCTGTTTGGAAAGGCGTGTGCTGTGGAATGATCAGAAATATCGGTAATGCCTGGGATCAGTCGTAACACTCTCTCCTCTGCCAAGCAAACCTTCAGTGACTTTACCTCTGTTAACCTCCGGCCTTCCCTGGAAGAGGGACCGGCCTGTCACCCCCCACCAGTGATTATCATGTCTGAAGAGCTCTGAAAAGCTAAAAGGTTTTGTGGACGATTGCAGCAAACTCATTTAGCAGCCAAACCTGATCTGAACTGATGGGAAGCTATATTTATCTCCCCTATTTTGAATATTCATATGTTTTGCTGCAAAAATATTAATGTGTTTGATTACAGAGTGCTTCCTGAGGCTCCTCAGAGAGCCAGCACCCCACCTTCCTTTTCTCTCAAGTTTGCGTGACTCTGATTTCAGAAGCAGCCAAGCATTTGAGATAAGGCACCGCTGACTGTTCCCGGCCCCCCATTTTCGAATGGGCAAAAGGAACCAGCCAGCAACTAGCCCAGAGTCACATGGCTTTCATGGATCTTGCCAGTAGCCCAGCTCACCTTCTAGCACACAGCCCTGGGTGCACCACACCAGACCATATAAGAACATGGGCATTGCCATTCTGGGCCAGAGCCATCTGACCTAGTCTCGCGGTGCCAGCAGCATCCCCAAGACGCCGCACTGGAGACTCGAGTTATCTTCCTTGACGTCAATCGTAAAGGTCAGGTGTGCCCAGCTTCTCGACGTCGCTATTTATGGATGCTCTGTCATTCACAGATTTCCCAAATCCTTTCTGAATCCTTTTCTATTTCCAGGAAGTGTCATTTGGGGGGTGATGAATGGCTTCAGTTGTTAACCTCTTGGGCTCCTGGAAATCCCGAGACTTTCAGCGAGGGTCTGGTTTGTGAGCCTCGGAGGAAGGCTTTGCTGGAGACAGCTCGAGTGTCTTTGATGGTAAAATCGGACACTTGGAGGAGCTGTTTGTGGATTCCTTGAGCTCTTAGAAAAATCTGCTATTTAAAAAAAAAAATAACCTCGTCTATTCCCATTCCTCCAACCCCTCATCCTCATGATTTCTCTTAGAAAAATTTGCTATTAAAAAAAAAAAAACAATTCTTGGGCTGGAGAGATAGCACAGAGGGTAGGGCGTTTGCCTTGCACGCGGCCGACCCAGGTTCGATTCCCAGCATCCCATATGGTCCCCTGAGCACCACCAGGAGTGACTCCTGAGTACAGAGCCAGGAGTAACCCCCTGTGCATCGCCGGCTGTGACCCAAAAAGCCAAAAAAAAAAAAACCCTCCTCTATTCCTACTTTCCTACGCCCCCAAGCCCTCATCCTCATGGATTTCTTTGGACTAGTTGAATTTTGTTGCTTGGCAATCAGGATTGGCAGTGGGGGTGAGCCTGGTAAATTGGGGGGATCAGATGTCAGTTTTTTCTATTTTTGGCCATTTTGGGGGGTCACACTGCACGATGCACAGGGGTCACTTCCTTGCACTCAGGAATTACTCCTGGCGATGCTTGGGGGACCAAACAGGATGCTGGGAATCCAACTTTGTCGGCCACTGCAAGGCAAATGCCCTACCCATTGTGCTTTCGCTCCAGCTCCCAGAGATGTCCGTTTTTCTTTCTTTTTATTTTGGGGCCACACCCAGTGGTTCTCAGGGCTGATTCTTGGCTCTCTACTCTGGGTTCACTTTTGGTGGGGCGGGGCCCAATTGGTGCCAGGGATCAAACAGAGGCTGGGCGTGCGCACGGCAAGCATCTCTTCTGACCCTTTTTTGGGTTTCGTATTTATCAGGCCTCCTCTGGAATGTGAGTCATCTGGGATCTCCACCAAACTCTCATCAGTCTCAAAGATGATTTCTTCTTATTGTATTTCCAAACCGGGGCGGGGGGGAGTTACCTGCTCTTTCATCTCCGCGAGAAGTCCCATTTTAATTAGCTGTCACTATCGGATGGGGCTGCTAATTGCTGAACAGAGGGGGGAGAAGGAAGCGGCAGCTCAGCGGAGGTTTCTCTCCCGTTTGTTGGAGGAAAACTATGAATCTTTAAAATAGTGATTATGCTCAACTGTTAAAAATCAAACTCCATTCACGCTCTTTGATTTTTTTTTTTTTTTTTGCTAATCCAGGAGAGGAGCATTTCTGATCACCACGTTTTTTTTTTTTTAATGACTTTAAAAGAAGAACCATTGAGAGCCCAATGATGAGACTCTGGTCTTGCTAGAACAGGAGTAGGGAACGCCTGGCCCCTGGCCATATCAAACCTGTGGAGTCATATGGTCTGGCCCGGTACCTGATGGCACTACCCGTATGTTTCTTGTCAACCGCCCACAGTTGCATCTTCCTCTCCTGCCCGGCCTGCAGATGATGGCCAGTGACCTTTGGTACAAAATAGGTTTCCGCACCTGTTTAGTTAGATGAATGCAGGCGTGCATCTGCTTGTCCTTCCTTTTCATTTGGTTTGGGGCCACATCTGGTGATGCTCAGGACTCACACCTGGCTCTCTGCTCAGGGAACATACCTGGCGGGACCATATGTGGTGCTGGGGCTAGAGCCCAGGTCTGCTGCGTGTGAAGCAAGCACTTCCCCTGCTCCCATCTATTTGCCCTTTGCATAGAAAGAAACCAAGACCTGCCTACCTCAGCTCTGTTCCCCTCTCCCCTCCCCGTTTGTGGCCACACCTGGGGGTGTTCAAGTGACCGTGCAATGCTGGGGACACACGTGAGGTCCCCACATGCTCCAGCCCTTTGAGCCATCTCTGAGGCCGGCGGTTTTGTTCCATGTCAGGTCGCAGCCGTGAGTCTCTGGTCGTGGCCCTGCTAGTAAGAAAGCCTCGCATCCCTCCTTGCAACTCCCCCAACAGCGAACCCCACGTTTTACACAGAGTAAATGTGTGCTTCCAGCAAATTACACTGGAGCTAAATCTGCTGTCTCCCCTGACCAACTCTGTGTGACTTGTTATGTGCCTCACCCTCTCTCTGCCTGCTTGCTCACTTTTCAAGTTGGAATAATAATAGAACCGATGAGGTGGCTGGCCGGGAGGAGGCAGGCGAAACATTTATCAGGTGCAGGGAATGGTGGCACCCCTGGGAGCTGCCTGCGTGTTTACCATCATGCTTTCATCGTTGCTATAAAACGGGGCGTGTTGGGAATGCAGGGTGCACTGTCGTGTGTGTGTGTGCGTGTGTGTATGCGCGTGCGCATGTATGTGTGTGCGCGTGTGTGTGTGTCCGTGTGTGTGTCCGTGTGTGTGTGCGCGTGTGTGTGTCCGTGTGTGTGTGCGCGTGTGTGTGTTTGTGTGTGTGTCTGTCTATCTTTGTTGGTCTAGCTCTTGCATTCCCCAGGTTTGGATCCTGCCTTACTGTAAAAACTGCCGTGGGGGTCGCCTTCTGTGCTGGGACAATCTGCCATGAGGCCTCATCTCCCTGCCTAGAAGCCGATCTCTTTTTCCACAGAGGCCAGGGTACTCTGTGTCCCATTGACCCGAGCCTGGGTGAATCAATCCAGTTCTCATATAAACGCAGCTGGCCAGCGCTCTGCCAGCTAGCCAGCCAGCCCTGTGTCCAAATGCTGAGGTGGCTCACCCAGGCAGCGTCCTGCTGAGGCGGGCAAATCCCCGCCCTGCCTGAGCAGCACCTTCGGGTAGGGAGTGTGGGTGGCGGGTGCTGGGTCCCCAGGGTGCCTGCCCTTCCTGACTCCCCACCCTGCAGAGCCTGATGCTTCCTAGGATAGATTAGCGGGCATCACCTTGAGTGCCCCTTTCTTGGCCTGTTCTGTGCTCAGGTAGTCTGTTCTCCATCAGAGTCTCCTCAGCCCTCCCGCTGCCTGCGTGCACCTACGTTGGAGGTCAGTCTCTAGCTCCTGATGGGCAGAGCGAGTGCGACTTGTCTCTGCTGAGATGGGAAAGGGGGTGTTCGGATTTGTGTCCGCCCTTCTAGCTCCATGTACCCTGGGTTTTGCATCATGCCCTCCCTGCGTCTTGGCCCCTTGGCTCCTGGATAGAATCTGAGGGTAGGTGGGGGTAGGGGGTGGACAGGAGGACCAGCTCTGTGCTTGCTGGCTCTGCACTTATCCTTCCCTTCGTTGGTCTGAGAGCACGGATGGAAGAGTGTTCCTCACTGTGAAGGCCTTGAGTCTTGGAACTCTGGGCCATATGTTCGATCCTTCATCATCTGTTCTTCTTAAATTCTTAAACTGCACAGAGACCCGTGTTGATGCTGGCATCAAGGGGAACAGAACTTAGCAAAAAAAATGAGGAAAAGATGCCCACTTACAACAATAAAAATTCCATGAAGACTACTTGGAAATCCCCGTTTCTATTGCCCCCCCGTTCGACACCCTTAAAGATCTGGCGTCTGTATTAGATTGGCTCAGGATGGGAAAACTCTCGTCCGGTTTGGTCAAGGTGAGGCTGATCTCTACTGAGGTAGGAAGCAGGTAACGGCTGTGACTGTCCATGTGGAAACTTGGCCCAAAACTTGCAGAAAACTGCCTTGTTTAATTTTTTTGTTTTCTTTTTGGGTCACACCTGGCAATGCACAGGGGTTACTCCTGGCTCATGCACTCAGGAATTACTCCTGGCGGTGCTCGGGGACCATATGGGATTCTAGGAATCGAACCCGGGTCAGCTGCATGCAAGGTAAACGCTCTACCCGCTTTTCTATCACTGCAGCCCCTCATTTGAATTTTTACATGCACTTCTAACTTGTTCTTTCTTTCTTTTTTTTTCTTCCCTTTTTTTGGCCACACCCATCAGTGCTCAGGGGTTACTCCTGGCTCTGCATTCATTATTACTCTTGGCAGGGATACGTGGGGGGCCATATGGAATGTGAGGGATTGAACCTGGGTCAGCTGCGTGCAAGACAAGTGCCCTGGTATGGTACCTGCTGTACCATCGCTCTGGCCCCAGATCTGGTTTTCTTGAACAGAAACATATTGGTGTTCAGTTGTGCAGCAGGAAGAGTCTAAATTAGATAAGAGAAAGGACATTCCTGGGAATGGGGTGTGTGTGTGTGTGTGTGTGCGCGCGCGCGCACACACACATGCATCACTGATGGAATTATTAAAACTCTGATTCAGAAATTTTGATGAAGAGGAGAAATTGTGGGCCAGCTGAAAATGGGTTTTAGACACTCCTTTATTAGGCTGCTTAGTTCCCCGGAAATACTAAGGGCAGAGAGATGCAGACAGCCTTGCCATTGGGCGTTGTAATGAAGCAGACCCCCTTCCAGACCATTGTCTTCCTTCCTGGCGTGTGGATGGGCACAGACTCTGACATCAGCCCGTGTTAATATGTTCGGGCTGGACTGCGAATGAAGGCAAGAGCTTGCACCCAGTGGAACCACCAATTCCTCTTCCCCCAGGTGGGTTTAGCAACTCGCGCTCTGTTGGGATTTAAACATATCGACTGGTGACATGTAACATAGTGCTCTCAGCAGGGACCCCTGGGTGAGGCTGTCTCCCCGCAGCCCACTCATCTCTTGTGAGTTCTCTTGGCTGGGCCCCCTGCCACCCTCGCCCGGCTGCCCGGCATTGGCTTTTAAGTGGATTAGTTGAGCATTGTGATCTTAATGCCATTAGGCCTGTTGGCACAACTCTCCTTGCCATAGTGAGAAGCAGATGTGGCCGAGCATAATGGCCCTGGGTGATCCATCAGGCCTGGAGTGCTGGGGAAACGCTATTAGTGTTAATTTGGGGGAGTCTGATGGGAGCTGGGGGAGATGTGGAGGGATTGTTTGAAATGTATTTCTTTAAGACATCCAGCAGGTTGGATGCTGCATGGGTGAAGGTGCTCAGCCCACTCGTGTGTGTGTGTGTGTGTGTGTGTGTGTGTGTGTGTGTGTGAGAGAGAGAGAGAGAGAGAGAGAGAGAGAGAGAGAGTTTTTTTCTTCACGAAGGCCCCTCTCTGGCCCCGAAGCCCAGCCCTGATTACTTCCAGAGTCAGAGAGACAACTTAGCAGGCTCTTGTTTCTTGCCGATGTACCTTATTAGTAGCACCTGGCATCATAAGCCACTAATGGGAACCAGCGCTCTCCTCCTGCGTGGCCAGTGACAAGTAGCCCTGTCAGCCGGGGCTGGCCGTGCGAGGAAGTTCCTATTAGCTTTATGGCCAGGAGGACTTGTCCTGTTCAGGAAATGAATGTTGCCGCTAAAGGTCCGCGGCCCTGACCCTGGCGGCCTAACCTGTGCGGGCCGGGGGGACCCCGCGCAGGATGCTTGGGATTTCAGCCCCTCTCTGGTTCTTGTCATATGGAAAGAGGGAAGCTCTGTGGTATGTTGCAGCCTTGAACTTTTGATTTATTCAGTGACGGTGACTTAACTGTTTCCATGCCTGGACGGCCGTGTGCAGATGGGGCTTGAGGATGTGTGTGCCTAGAGGTGTGTGACTGAGATCGGGGGGTGGGGGAGGAGAGAAGGGACCCCCCATTGCAGTGCTCTCTCTGGCATGGGAGGTTTCAGGGGTTGCTTTGCTGCTAACGAGGGTCTTGCTTCCCCTGGCGTCAGAAGACTTTGGAGTTGTTGGCCTTGCGGGGCGCAGGGGGGTGGGAATTCACCTTCTTAGAAGCTCCAGGACTGAGATGAGACACTTGACTCCGTCCCCTCCCGGCACCCCAATCCCGGAGAAGCAGCAGAGGGCACCTGTTTTGCAGTGTGCGGCCCCTTGCCATGCGAACATCAAATAACATCCAATTAGGATGCCTGAAGCCTGGATTTCCCTCATTCTCCTGGAGAAAAGGTTTCAAACCCTGGGAAATAGTGGCAGACTCCTCTTCCCTTCCCAGCACATTTGGGTTCCTTCCCCTCAACCCTAACTCTACAGGAAGGTTCCTCCTTCTCCTCCAGCAAGAAACGTTCCTAAATGTGAATGTTGCAGAGAATCGCTGGGTTTGACCTCATTCTCGAGGGTACCTTTGGCCTGACTCTCTGAGCAGAGATGTGAGTGAGTTTTCTGGCAAAAGATTGTGTTCCTTTGGCTGTTTTTGCAGGCCCCTGCTGAGAAAGGGGTGAATGGCATTTTTTTTTCAGGATGAGGGGAGCTGGTAATTCTTGCGCAGAAAGCAGAGACCCCACCCCACCCCCCTTTGTGGAGGGGGGTGTGTACGGGGGAGCAGGCGCAGTTGGAGATGACAGAACTTTCCAACCAATCTGTCCTTGCATCGCTGGTATTTATGGCATTGTTATCAGTGATTCGGGAGCAAGGAAAACGTTCTTAACCGGTTGCGCGAGGTACGAGAAAAGAAAGAGGAGTGGCCAGGTGCCAAGCCTCGAGGTCTAGAAACGGGGTGGGGGGTGCATGGGCCATCTCAAGGGACCCAGTTTCTCATCATCTTTGGGGAGGGGCTCAGATAAGAAAGCACCCCCTGATCCCCCCGCCCCCCCCCATCCATCCCAGGGCAGGTGCTAACCCAATAGGAATTGGAAATGTTCTCTGCAAAATCGTGACAGTTGTCCCCTCAATGCTCTGCTAAATTAAGGCTCTGCTAACATTTGGGAGACTACCTCCCGGCCTCCCCACCCCCGGCCCCTTGGCAGAAGGGATGGAGACGGTACCCAAACACCATGCAAAGCGACTGCTAAATCGAGTGACTCTAAAAACTCTTCTTCCTTGCAGTCGAGTGTGGAAAACCAGGGCTGGACGTGCCAGGCCCACGTGCCACGCCTGTTCCTCAGTTTCTAGCATGGCCAATGGTTTCCACTGAACACCCCCCCCCCCCCCCCCCCGCCACCTCTCCCCGTCTTCAACAATGATCTACTATTTTATTTCTTTGTGTCCTGACAGCTACAAGAGTGGTTTTGTTTTGTTGTTGGGTTTTTTTAAAGCCCGGTAGCTGCTGTTGAATATTTCTCAGCAGTCAGATTTAATCGTGGGGTGGGTTGGGGGGCCAGGGAGTCCGAGGGGTTGGGGGGAGATAAGCCGAACCTTGGCATCCCCTGCTGCAAAAGTGAAAAATATTTCTGTTTGCAGTTAATTTTAGTGGCAAGCAGATCATGTTAACTGGATGTAATTGCTTCCAGATATGGCCCAGGGTTTTGTGTGTGGAGATGAAGGGTCTGGTAAGTGCTTACTTCCTGTGTAAATTAGCCTATTCCATTCAGTCTTTCATTCTGACCAGCCCTGGAGTCTGTCATTCTCTTTTTCTCCTCCCTAGCCTGCAGCCTGGTGTGAGAAGCGGCTGGCTGGCTCTCCTGCACACAGCTCTCTCTTCCATTTCTTTTGTCACTTGGACCAACAGGCCTCCTGGGTCTTGATGTGAGTTTGCCTTGAAAATCAGGAAAAGGGATTTGCAGAGATGCCACTTGGTCTGCTCCTCTTGGGGCGAGAGGCGGGTCTGCAGAACCCGGAGCCCAGCGGTACCGGTGGTGGCATGGATTGTATCTGGGGCCCAAACACCTGGTGTCTGTCACTCTTCCATCTCTCGCGCACTTAGAGAAGACCCCCATTCTCCCCGTCAGCTGCAAATAGATGGCGGGGGGGGGCACCTCTTCAGCTTGGTCAGTGTGCCTTCGTAGACTGAGCATCCTGGGAGAATGAAATGACTACTGCTGGGTACAGGGAGCATTGGTAGGACCCAGGGATGAGTCTGCAGAGTCTGAATGGGACTGGCACTGCTCTGGGAAAGCAGATGGCACCTCCATCACCCCCTGCCCCTTTCTTCAAGAAGAGAAGCTTGACACCCACCTGGGGACCTTCCCACGGGTTTCCAGGGTAGAGAGTCAGACTCTCCTCAATTCTGATTTTTGTCCTGTGGCGGCCAGGCCCCCACATTCTTAGTGCTATTTGCATAAGAGGTTGCTGTTTATCTTCCAGTATCAACTCCACTGATAACCCCTGTGGTCTGTTTAACAATCTACGAGGAGCAGATGACTTGATAAATGCCCCTTTTTCCAATATGCAAAGATAAACGGTTGGGGTCAGGGTGAGGGGTGTGGGGTGTGGGGCAGGAAGGGCCAGGTGGGAGAAGGACCCTCTCTCTCAGATGGGGCTGGTGCTCAGTGAAAGCGCCCGATGGAAGAAAACAGGCAGCGGGTGAAACGCGGCCGGTGGCGTTTATCAGCCGCTTCATCACTTCCTGCGCTCGCCGCCTCCCCCCTTCATGTGGACACGCAGAATGGCTGAGAACTTTGCAGCGAGTGGGCTGCCTGCCCGCTTCTGGGCCCTCCTGGCCTCCGTCTCCCCTTGCCCTCTCCACACTTGCTGGCCGCTCAGTAATCTGAAAAAAAAAATCGGGAAATCTGACATTTGAAAAGAGGCAGGTTTTCCCACGCGCTTTACCTGAGCACCCTTTGGGCCACTCTGGAAGAGACGAGGTGGAATGGAAACTCCTGACCCTGTACCCTGGTCAATAAACCGTCTGAGAATCAAACAAAAGAGTTTGGACTGGCCGGGGAAGCCACCCCGTGAGCTTTGTTTGGATGTCCTTGTGGTATTTGCAGACGGGGTGCTGTGGAGGGTGTGGGGTGTCAAAGGCAGACTCGTGCCTGTTGAAGCTCTTACCTGGACGGACAGAGTCCAGGAGATGCTGCCGTTCGTGAAATGCAGTCCAGGAATCAGGCTTGGGGTTGGGGTTAGTGGGGATTCCTCCCCGTGGGGGCGACTCTGGAAGGTGATGGAGTTAGTGTGTTCTCAGAATCTATGGAGTAGGGAGGGAGCGGGGAGGGTTCCCAGAGAAAACCCAAGCTCTGAGGTCTCCGTGGAGATACGTGGGAAGGAGCCCAGCAAGTCTTGGGCTCGTGGCCGTTACCGTTGATACTCGTCCTTACCCAGGGCTGGCAAGGCCGCCAGTAAAATCAGGAGGGAGCCCTGGAAAGCCGCCATCAGAGCAGACCAAGGGCTGTTCTAAAGAAGCCCTCCCTGCAGCCAGCACACGACCCCTTCTTCTGGCATGTGGCCCGGTCCCCAAATATTTGGGGGGCTTTTACTTTAGAATCTTTTTCCTGAAGGTCCTACCACATCCTCTGTGCCTTGTCCACTGAGACGGTAGATTGGGCTTTGGGGAAAGAAGTTCCAATAGTTCAGGGACAGACAGTATGAATGGAGCGAGTAGTGACCTGTGTCACGTGTGCCTCTGAGGCGTCGGCCGGGCTTGTCCCCTCTGCCCTGGTCTGGGGGATGGTGACCCCCCCCCCCCACCCCCGCCTCGGCGGGTCCAGTGCTGGACAGGAAGCCGGCTGCCCGTCTCTTCTGCTGTTTTGGTGGAAGTTTGTGGTGGGGGCTCCCCAGAGGTTTCTAATTTTGGTGAAAGGGTCTAGACCCTTCGCCCCCAAAGACTGCTCAGATCACAGGGAGTAGATTCTGGTTTTACTCATTGATTGCTCAGGTGTGTGGGGGGAAAGGAGCCTGACTGGGTCGGTGGGGCGGGGGGGAGGGGGCTCTGACAGGCTCAAGGAGCTCTTAAGATTTTAGTCTGGGTGGGGTCGGGTGATAGTATAGCAGGTAGAGCGCTTGCCTTGCACACGACTCACCTGGGTTCGATCCCCCACATCCCATTTGGTCCCCTGAGCACTGCCAGGAGTGATTCCTGAGTGCAGAGCCAGGAGTAACCCCTTGAGCATAGCTGGGTGTGACCCAAAAAGCAAAAAAAAAATTAGTCTGGCACCCAACACCTCCTTTTGCTCCTGGCCCAGAACACCCGAGGCGCGGCGTGGCATGTGGAAAGTCTCCCATTCCACTAGGTGGGGACCCACCGCATGCTCTGGGGTCGCGCCCAGGCTCCTGGGCATTGTCCGCTGGACCCGGTATTCTGCGAGCTTCACGGGCTGAGGGAGACCCCCCTCTTTCCCTCTCTTCTCTCTTCCTCTCTCTTCACACTCTCCCTTCCCCATTATTTATAGTAAACCATATTAGAACAGAGTGTTAAAGAGGAAGGATGAGTCATCCCCATTGAAACCATTGATGACATAAATAACAGCAAAATGCTTACTATGTGTTTCGCATGGTATTTCAGGCCAGGTTGTGCTAATTTGAACGTTCTCAGATTGGATCTGTGAAAGTAGACATATGTGGGGGGTAGGGTGGGGTGGGGGGATTCAGGTTTCCCCGGAGGGAAGTTATTTATTGGAAATCCATTTCAGTATCTATCTTCTCCCTTTATTTACTTCAGATCCATATTCAAATCAGGGTTGTCATCCTTCCTAATGAGCGGACCTGGCTTATCCAAGGGCGGTTTGCTTATTACTCCTGGTGGCTTTGAAAGCATGACATTCGGGAGGGGTCTGCATGCCCCTCCCCCCCTCAAATAGCTACCTGTTGAGGAAGACACTCAGCCTTCTACCTGTTCTCCAGGCTATGAAGAGTTCTGGAATGTCATGGATGGAAGGGCCAGTGCAAGCCTTCATCTCAACATGTTCTTCTAGGGCAGAGGAAGTGGAGGATGCCCAAGAGACTATGATTTCCCCAAGGTCAACCAAGAGTTCGTGCCAAAGCCAGACCTGACCCCCACCCACCCTCTGACTTCTTGCTGCGGTTTCCCCTGACTGGTCCTGGCCCTGACCACTAGCAGACCTGCCCACTTCTACCATGGGTGAGAATAGAATTGGACTTGAGAGGAGTTTCAGAGATTTGGATCAGGGCTGGGGTGTGTAGCGTGGGTGTTAGCATGTTGACCTGCCTCTTGAGGTTGGTTACTGGGGCCTCCCTACCATGTGGTCTGTGTAGACGGGTGCAGGCTTCCTGAAAATGGCAGGCAAGCCTCGTTAGGACCCAGCCCCAGGCCTGGGACTCACCCTTGCAGTGCCGGTCACTGGAACTGAGGCATTAACTCGCTAACAGTGTGTCTGTGTCTGTGATCCTGGTTAGCAGTGCAGAAAAAGCACAAGGTACTTCAGAAAGGCAACTCATTGCTGCTCACCAGGAGAGATTGCTTTTTGTTTATTTGTTTGCTTGCTTGTTGGGGGGTGCACCCCTAGCCGTGCTCAGAGCTCTGTGCTCAGGAATCACTCCTGGCGGGACTCCGGCGACTATATGGGGTGCCAGGAATCAAACCCAGCTTAGCTTCATGGAAGACAAATACCCTACCCACTCTTACTTCGACCCCGAGAGAGTCATTAAATCAGGGGCTGGAGCGATAGTACAGCAGGTAGGGCATTTGGCTTGCATGCGGCCAACCCGGGTTCAATTCCCAGCACCCCATATGGTCCCCTGAGCACCGCCAGGAGTAATTTCTGTGTTCAGAGCCAGGAGTTACCCCTAAGCATTGCCGGGTGTTACCAAAAAAACAAAAGGAAAGAAAGAAAGAAAGAAAGATGAAAATCAGTTGAATATATAACTGTGTGCCGGGTACCAGCCTGGGCTTTGTAAACTCTGGGAAGGGCCTCCACAGGGCAGAAAATGCATCGAGTTCAATAAAGAACTCGGAGATGGCATTGCACTGAGGGCTAGGCCCATGGGTCAAGGCACCTCCTCCAGCTGGGATGAGGGTGGTTAGTGCGGGAAGGAGGGGCAGGGGCCAGTGGAGATGCCATCGCCAAACAGCTCGGGGCAGCCGGGAGGACTGTAGAGAACAGGGTGGAGTTGGGCACTCGTTTTCGTGTCCCGTGTGCCAACAGTACAATCTTGGCCCGGTGCCTGACGCTATGTGCCCTGCTGTTTCCTCATCCCCAAAGTGGGGCTCTGGTGTGCGAGATTTCAGATAATACATTATCGGAAGGCATTATCTGAAATCCGTAGCTGCTTCTGCCTGGAACCAAGTAGTTGCTCAATAAGTGCAACTGTGGGGAGTTTCTATTTCCTAATGTTTGGGGGCGCCTCCCACGTGGTATTCAGCCCCACCCGTGATTCTTGGCGGGCCAGGCTTGGTGGTTCAATGCAGGGGTCAAAGGCTGTGATGCTTCTTGGGTGCTGTGATGTTGGGTGTTATAGCTGGGCCACCCTGGGACCCTCCCGGGTTGGACTGGTAGAAATGTTGGGGGGTGGGGGGCATGCGGTATGGGGCACATGCAGGGTGTAGGCCTTAACCTCCTTTAAAAAATTTATTTTTGTTTTTTTTGGGGGGGTCACATCTGGTGATGCACAGGGGTTATTCCAGGCTCTGCACTCAGGAATTACTCCTTACCAGTGCTCGGGGGACTATATGGGATGACGGGAATTGAACCCCAGTTGGCCGTGTTCAAGACAAACACCCTCCCTTCTGTATTATCACTCCAACTACCCTCACCCCCGCCATACACACACACACACACACACACACACACACACACCTCCTTTTGTGTCTCCGCACCAGTGTTGTTCTCCTGTGGCATTTGGGGGGCTCTTGGAGAAAGTGTTGGATGAGGAGAGCGATTCCTTTGATGTTTCAGTCCCCAACCCCGATCCTTACATCCCTGCGCCTCTTCTGCTTTCGGGTCAGTCTACAAAAGAGTCTAGAGGGTGGCTTGCTGCCCTCTTTCCCGCATCCCCTGCTGGCTTCCGTGGGGTGTGCTGTCACGGGCCCTGGCCACCTTCGAGCTGGGGCGCGTGTGGGGCCTGGAAGTGGGAGGTGAAGCTGACAGGCTTCACCCATGCTGGGATCAAAGGAAGTGACAGTGCAGCCGGCCTGGTCCCCCGTCTCTGCAGACCCTGGCCAGCAGCCTCAGTGTCTGTGCCCCAGCAAACTATGGGGGGGGGGGCGCTCGCCTCCGTGATAGCCGCTGCCTCCGCCACCCAGCAGGGCTCTCTGCCTCGGGCTGCGGCCGTGACACCATGCAATTCTGCAAACCGACAGTGGCCCGGGGAGATAAGGCCGTTGTGTAAGAGGGGCAAGGGGCTGTGTGCCCCCGTGGCTCCCGGCCCCGGAGTAACTGCTAACCTCAATGGGGGGAGTGGGCCGTGACTTGGAAAGGCCGTTCCAGGGCCCCTCGCTGCTTCTACTGAGGCCTTTTTGTGGTTGGCTAAAGGAAGCCCATGTAGGCCGGCCACAGCTCAAACAGCGCTGGGGCGCCAGGCGTTGCCTGTTTTGTTATTTTTTTCTTTCTGTCTTTTTTGGGAAAAAAAAAAAGAAAAAGAAAAAAAGAAGCTGAGATGTGATGGTGGTAGTGATGTGTGTGTGTGTGTGTGTGTGTGTGTGTGTGTGTGTGTGTGGTGGGGGGCACATTCTGAAGTGGTGTCTAAGGTCTCTAACTGCCAACAGCATCAAACCAGCCATCCCTAGATGGGGACTTCAAGTTCAGGTCACAGGTGCTGGGTGAGCCCCTTCCCTGCCTGTCCCACTGGGACCCTGAGTCCAGTCCGTGCTCAGTGGGCTTGGGGGGCATCCCAGGTCTGAACTAGAACCCCTCCGCCCCGCTATAAACACCAGGCCAGCTTCTCTAATGTTACGGGGCTGGATTCAGGGAGCCAGAGTGAAAAATACGTTCCACTTTGCTTACTTTCCGCCTTCCGGCCTCCCTAGCTCCTCACCACGCTTTGGGGATAAATTGGGTGAAGAACCAAGGTGCTTTTGGGGTCATGGAACCCAGTTCTGTGGGAGGGGGATCGGAATGGTGAGTCGCCGTTCTGAAATTCTAATGACCAGTACCTCCGGGAGGGGGATGTTGTGCTGGGGGTCCTTTCCAGAAAGTTCCATCCTGGCCTCCCACAGTTCTCTGTGGCATCCCGGAGCCTCTGGCCCACAGCCCTGCAGATATTTCTAAGGCCATGTGTCTTCCCTGGTAATTGGTGTATGGGTCTCTCCTAGCAGTGCTCAGCTGCTGCTCCCAGCCTGGTGCTTGGTGGGGGGTCACTTCTGGCAGGGCTGGGGGGACCATGAGGTGCTGAAGCTTGAACCCGAGGCACAACCTGAGCCCAGATAGCTCTCCCCTGCCCTGCGAGTGCCCCCCACCCCACCCCCAGTGCCAGGACCTGAGTCTTCCGGCCCTTCCTAGAGCCCCATGCTGTCCCCCAGTCCCCCAGGTTGACCTACTTCACATCTCTGCCGGAGCTGATACCATCACGGCAGTTAGGTGGGGCGCCAGAACCAGATAACCGGATGGGCCCAACCACTGTGGGTCTGCTACTGTGTCTGCTGAGCGTTGCCCTTCTGTCGGCGGCACTGGACGTGCTCTGGCCGTTTCCTTGCGCTTGGCGGTCGGATTGCTCCCTGAGGATGGGTCTGTCTGGGGGAGGGCAGAGGGACCTGGGTTGGGGGGGGGGGGCGTAAAACGGGAATCAGGAGGTGGCCGGGAGAGCCATCCTCGCTGGGTAACCGCGTGCAGGGATGGCCATTCACAGCCCCGGCTCCTGCTCCTCACTCACCGCAGGGGTCTGGATCAGGGATGGCCAGCAGAGGGGAGCCGGCGATTTAAAAGATTCGGGGCGGTGGCTTATATTGATTTTAGCTTATCTGACCCTTTGGCTAGAGGCTGTTCTTCCCTCGAAGTGTCTCACTCGCTGTAACTGAAAGCAACAGGGAAATGTATATCAGGCCTTTCTTTGCATTAATTAGGGCTGGGAAATTCATTATTTAGAGGGATAAGAGCTCATGAAGAGAGAGAGCGTTTGGAACCGACGTAGAGATCTGGAGGTTACCCCGAAGTGGGGGAGGGCTGAAGAGAGGGTGAGTAGTGGGAGGGTGGGAGGAAGTGAATCTTGCCCATCACCCGAGAGCACTGTCCGTAGGAGGTGACCGTCACATGCCCTGATCCCTGGACCCATGTGTTGGCAATCCGGGGAGCAGGCTTCATCGCCCAGGATCGGCTGGTTTTGAAATCGAATTTAGGGGGCGCAGAGAGATAGTGTAGGGATCAAAGTGCTTACCTTGCATTCTGCTGGTCCAGGTTTGAATCCTTGGTACCCTGTTTTGGTACCACTGGCCCCTCTACAGAGACAGGAATTGTCCCTGAGCACTGCTGCGTGGGGCCCCACCCCTTTAATCCCATTTCACTGAAAAACATTCATCAGGACCCACTCGTGCATGGCCACCCAGAGCTGGAAGAGCAGCCTGGAACGGTGAGATATAGCAGCAAGGATATCAGGAGATATTGATGGTGTATTACTGCTAGGTGGTGGCCTGAAGGGTGGTGTGGAGAGACATGTGTCCTTACGAGGGCCTGGTGGAACAGGGCTATATGTATCACACAGTCAACCTGTGGGTGAGTGAGGTCACACAGGAGCATAGGAGTGGAATTCGGTGGAGTCTGATGGAAGCTCCAGGAGGCCTTCATGGAGGAGGTAGCATTTGGACGGTAGTGTTGAACACAAGCAGGCAAAGCCCTGGGGGACCCGGCCGGGAGTACCGAGGACACAAGACTTGAGTGTTTTGTTGAGCTCGCAATGCTTTGTTGATTGGGATTGGAGTCGCTTTGGAAGAAGACAGTCTAGGGGAATGTGGGGCCTTGCAGCTGGGAGTACCCAGCACTACTCATCCCTCAGCCTTCTCTGCATGCATTGGGCAAGGGGTCATCAGCTGACCGTAGTCTCCGCTTGCTCTCGGATGTTGAAGTTGTGCCCCGCTTGCGCCCACGGTCATGCCCTGCTTTGTGGAGAAACCCCAGTGGCCGGCGGCCTCCCCTGGCAGGGCCTCAGCACTCCCCCTTCGTCCGTCTTCACAGCCACCCTCTCCCCTTGGCAAACACTGTCGGGTGGTGCCCACGCAGCCCGGGGCCTGGAGAAGCTGGGCCACTTCCTGGAGAGCAGGATTCAGACAGAAAAGTGCTTTGGATGGGGGCTCTCTGCCGCGCACCCCTTGGGGGGTCTCCTTCCTCTGCTCTTTGTCCTTCAGACCCTTCAGGCCAGGACGGCTCTCCCCTGGGGATGGGGCCCCTGCCTCCCCGCCCTGCCTCCCCCCCCACTGGTTTCCCTCTGCCTTGTTGTTTGACGGTTGGGGCATATGATTTATTCACCCCAAGTGAGTGGTGGGGTTCTGGGACGCCTTGCTCACGGGCCGTCTGCTGTGCTCTTTGCCCGAGAGGTGGGTGCGAGGGGAAAGGGAATATAGGGTGCTCCTCACTAGGCATCCAGGTTCACCGGTGCTAGGGCGCCCTCTGGCCCTGTTTCCTGGTTCTCATCAGGGTGACGGAGTCCAAGGGCCTTCCAGAGGGTCCGTGCGGCCTCTGAGTTCTCGGGAGCAGAGGGCCTTCCTGGACTTGGGGGTCAATCCCCAACTCCCACCTACCCCCTCCCTGCTCTTTCCTGCAGTTCCTGCCCCAGAGATGGCATGATCTGGGAGACTGCAGTGCATAGGGGACCGTGTGGGAATGTCGCCACCGTCCCTCTGTCCCTCTCCTCCTCCTCCTCCTCCTCCTCCTCCTCCTCCTCCTCCTCCTCCTCCTCCTCCTCCTCCTCCTCCATGTCCTTCTTCTTCCTCTTCCTTCTCCTCCTCCTCCTCCTCCTCCTCCTCCTCCTCCTCCTCCTCCTCCTCCTCCTCCTCCTCCTCCTCCTTCCTCCTCCTTCCTCCTCCTCCCCCCTCTTCCCTCTTCCTTCCTACTCCTCCTCCCTGTTTTTGAACCATATTCAGCAAGGTGCTCAGGGCTTGCTCCCAGCTCTGTGCTTGGGAATCACTCAAGGAACCATCTGCAATGTTGGGGATTGAACCAGGCTTGGCAGCCGGCAAGGCAGGCTCCCTGCCCCTGCGTTCTCTCCAGCCCTGGCCCCCTGCCCCTCTGGGCAGGCTGTGGCTTCCATGCCCCCCATCTCTGCAGGTGACTTACACTTCGCTCCCTCTGCTTTACCTCATATTTTACTATGTGCATGCGTGTATCTGTGTTTCGGGAGGGCTTCCCAAGCGGTGCTTTGGTGACCCAGAGACCCCCTCCTGGGCCAACTGCGAGGGCCTGAGGATGTGTTTGTTGTTTTTGGGCCTAAGGTGCTGGGGCTCACCAGGGCCAACTTGGTGGTTCCCAGGGGCCGCACTGGGCAGGAGCCCTTGTGTGGTGGGGATGGGCCAATGTGCCTCCGCCCATGCTCGCGCTCTGTCTCTCTGTCTCTGTCTCTGTCTCTGTCTCTGTCTCTGTCTCTCTCTCTGCTCCTTTGCTTTACAGGATTTTCCTTGGTTCCTACACGCTCCTTTCCCACCTTCTCCTGCTCCACTTTCCTGCCCTGGAAATTGGAAAGTATCTAGGAGGTGTGCTGTGTGGAGCTCAGCACTGCCCCTCTGGAACCTTCTTCGATGTCCTCACGTCCTATCCGTGGCCCTTCCTGACCCCGTGAGCTTTCCTCTGCCTGCCAGCCCCACTGTCCTTGCTCTCTGCCACCCTTTTGTCTTACCGTCTCCCACTTTTTATCTTCTGGAGGCCTCCGAGGAGGGCTCGGGGGAGCACCTGGTGCCGGGGATCGAACTCTGGACCTCACTTCTCTAAGGCACGTGGTGTACTCTTGGGGGCCGTCTCCCGTCCCCACTTCCTCAGGCCCGCGCTCCAGCATCAGAGCTGGGCCAGCACTGCCCTTGGGTTGAGCTCTCTCCGTCCTCCCTCTGCCCCATCCCCCGCCTCGCCTTGTGCTCGCACTGAGCATCACCAAGTCCAGGCTCCTCCTTGCAGCCCTCCCAGTGCTCTGTGGCCCTTCTCTTCCCACTGGAGAGTGCTCCCCTCCTTGCCCAAAGAGCTGTGGATACAGCTTCATGTTTTATCCCCAAGACTTTGTTTGGTTCATTTCATCCCCAATGGGCTGGAGCGATAGCACAGCGGGTAGGGCGTTCGCCTTACAAGCGGCCAACATGGCCAACCCGAGTTCGATTCCTCCGCCCCTCTCGGAGAGCCCGGCAAGCTACCGAGAGTATTCGAGATGCCAGACACAGTAACAACAAAGTCTCCAATGGAGATGTTACTGGGCCCGCTCGAGCAAATCGACGATCAACGGGAGGGCCTTTACTTTACTTTACTTTACATCCCCAAGAAACCTAAACTCTGTGTGTGGGGGGACCTTCGCCGTCCCTCCCTGGTCTCTCTCCCCAGGGCCCAGAGCTGTACCACCCTGCTGGCGGGACCGAGTCTGGACCCTCGGCCCGGGCAAGTCCCCTTTTACAAGTATTTATGGGGGCGGGGCACTTGTGGCTCCTTTTTTTTTTTTTATTTTGCTTTTTGGGTCACATCTAATGATGCACAGGGGTTACTCCTGGTTCATGTACTCAGGAATTGCTCCTGGCGGTGCTCAGGGGACCATATGGGATGCTGGGAATCAAACTTGGGTCGGCCGCATGCAAGGCAAATGCCCTCCCCACTGTGCTATCGCTCCAGCCCCTCTCTGGCTCCTTCTGAGCCCCAAACGCCTCCCTCCTTCCCAGTCCCTCTTGTCCTTCCTTTCTCTAGTGCCTGCAGCTCACCAGTGTGCTAGTGTCTCTCCTGGGGCTACGCGGGGTGCAGCCACCAGTGTGGGTGTCCACGTCCCCATCGTCCGCTCCCTTTCTTTCTGGTGTTGTCCAATCAGTCGGACAAAGGAAACAAAACCAAATAAGCCTCCCCGCCCCCTCCTGGAGCCAGGCTGCCCACGGGTTCCCCAGGACCTTTCTGCCACAGGGCACCCCTGTTTCCCTGGGTGAAAGTGGCCCGAGGAGAGGCGTGGAGGCCACAGGGTGATGCTGTCTCGGGGGCAAGGGGGTGAGAACCGCAGGTCCCGACACCTCAAACCCACTGACACCTCTCCCAAACACTTGTCTCCCGGTCCAGGCTGCCTGGGGAGCCCCGTGTGTGTGTGGGGGGGGTGCGCAGGGGGTGCTGACCAGCTGTTCTGCCTGGGAGGGACCCAGAGGCGTGGGTCAGAGAGGCCCCTTTTATTTACAGCCCCCCCCCCCCTCACAGCCCCGCGAAACGGGAGCCCGGGGCCTTCCTGAAAGGCCACTGTGTTTGTGCATCCAGGCCTTCCAGGGCAGCTACAAAGGCCGGGGGCACCCGGACCACTGAAGGGGCTTTTGTCATTGGCCGCTGGGCTGGGGTGGAGGCCAGGGCCAGGGCGCAGGGCCACGGCCAGGACTGCGGGTGTGTGGTGCGTGTCCGGACCCCGGGTTTGTGCTCTGTAGGGGTGGGGCTCCTTCCACCCCTTCCTTCCCACCGGGTTTGTGACCTGCAGGGGTGAGGCAAACTCACTCACTCCCGAACCCTGCCCCTCAAGGGAGCAGATGCCTCTTTTCTCCCGAGCACTTCACCTGATGGGCGAGTTGTGCCCCGAGTTGTCGCTTGCGGGGGGCTGAGAAGAAATGGAGCCCAACACCACCCACTTGCCCGTGTCCACGGCCTACTTGAGAGAAACTCAGAGCAGAGTTTCACGGGGGTGCCCGCGACTCCTTTACCCTTTGGAGTTTCACATTCCCTGATTCCCGTGACTCCTTTGCACCTTGGAGTTTTCATTTCTTGATTCTTCCCCCCCACCCATCCCTATGTTCTGGTTCTGAGCCCCAGTTTGCCCACCTGAAAAATGGGTATGTGTGACAGGACCTACCTGCTCTATAGGGTCACCATCGGGATTGGGGCACAGAGGGTGTGGATAGCCTTTGGTCCTCTGAACACTCCATTTGAAGATGCCCCCAGTCTTCCTGCCAGCCTTCCCTCTTTGATTGGGGGAGAGGGCGCAGGACTAATACTGTTGAGGGGCTGCTTCTAGCTCAGTGCTCAGGGCATGGCCTCCAGTGGTCCTCAGGGGACCTTGTGGTCCTGGTGATGCAGTCTAGGCCTCCTGCATGCGAGCATGTGCTCCAAATTCATTGAGTTCTCCCTCGGGCCCCCACCTTCCCTTTGGGGGTTCTTCCTACGTGCCACCCTCTGGTCTGCAGTACAGGGTAAAGAGAAGTTTCTCAGAAGAGGATTCAAGAGGTGGAAGTTTGAGGTTGTAGGAAAAGGTAGAAAGATGCATGGCACATCCCCCCCAAAAGCACATTACACCCCCAAATTGCCCTGTGAGAGTAGACAACTCCCATCCCCCATGCTGGTCCTCTGTTGGTCATCTCTCGAGGTGATTGGGAGCTATTCCATGGAGGTCCTCGGGGGACCGTCCCTGGGGGTCCCCCTGCAGTGCATGCTCTCTGGCCCCTTGAGCTGGTTCTGACACGTGGGCTCTTCAGCCCCAAGATGTTTTGCTTTGAACAAGATATTTGAGTTGGTATTTTCAGAACCAAGAGTTGGGCCCCAGGGTGGGGGGAGGAGGGTAGGGGAGAGACAGATGTGTGCGTGAGACTGGATGGCTTCAGGTGGGAGCAGGAGGGCCTCCAGGGTGGGGGTGCCACTGAAAGGCACGCTGGGAGGGAGAAATCCATCCGCTCCCCAAGCGTCTGTGGGTGGGAGCACGAGTTTTCAAGCACCTGAGTCTCCACAGCGTCTTTGACCCACCCGCGTGCTCTGTCAGCTCAGAGCCCCCCCCCCCCCCCCAAGGCCTTGACCCTCCACACCAGTCTGGGGGCGTCTGAACGGCAATGTTGCAAAAGTGGGGGCCTCTCTGTCTGCTCCGGCAGCCCCCACATGGCCGGAAACGTCAGATGGGCTTTATAGCATCCTCCCAGCATGACTGTCTCTAGTGACCCTGGCCAAGAAAAACAACACAAAAAGGGTGGGAGCGGCGGAGAATGACACATCGGCACACTCCTCTCGGGCTCGGGCTGAGCTGGGAGGAGCAAAGCGTCTTATGCAACCAGCTTCCCCGGCAGGGCGAGGAACGAGGAGGAAGCCCCGAGAGCAGGCCCGGATGGGCCTCTGGCTCCTCTCCCTGCTCTCTGCTCGCTGGCTCGCCATGTCTTGAATGTTCGTTTATTATAGAAATAATAATTTCAGTCATTTTTCTTTTGGCCTCCTCAGCAGGGCTGAAGGGGTGAGGTCTGGGGGTCACTATTGGCAGAAAACTGCCCACCACCAGGCTGGAAGGTTCAATGCTAGGATCCAGTGGTGTCCTGTAGCTCAGGCCTTGCTGCGTTGGGGACACCCCTACCCCAGGGCCACACTCAGCATAGCTTGGGGGATCTTACAGTGCCAGGCATGGAGCCAGGGTCCTGAACGTGCAGAGCATGTATCCTTGAACCTGTGCTGGCCCTGGCTGTGCCCCAGCCGGGCTGAGGGGAGGGGACACTGTCCAGGCGCCTGCATGCCCCTGGACGCCGTGCAGACAGGACTCTGAGTGCCCCCGATGAGCAGACCGGAGCCGGAGAATAATTTCCATTTAACTAATTATTATTCTTACTCCAATAGATTTGAAATCTATTTAACTTTTCAGGGTCCCGTAGCCTTTTAAATGCTTCAAGTGTATTCTCTCTGATAGGTTACCTTTTCTCTCCCTGTAGGCTATAATTAGTGTCCTTTACACGAAATTGGCTTAGAATTGGATTTAGAGAAGATAAGAATCAAATTACCAGTATTTATCTTGTAAATTCCAAAAGATCTACTTAAGACACTGTATTAAAAAAAAAAGAGTTTCAAAGAAAAGTTTATTCTATGAAAAAGTAAATCCCTTATGGTCCAACAGCCCAGCGTGTTTGAATATGGAAGTCGCAGACTTGGATTGGGAGAACCTAAAATTGCCTTTTTCCCTGGTCGCAGTTTTTATCTCCACTTGAACCTCTGGAAAGCGTTGCCAGGTTTGGATGGCAGAGAGCTGATAGGGTCTTGGTGTTCATTAAAATTGGGGGGATTTGGATGATCTCTTCTTTCTGATTTGTGGTAAGACATTCATCTCTAAATATGCCCATTTTAACTGTAGAAACGAGGGCCGGGAGGACATTTGCCACCAACCGGGGTTGGGGAGGGTAGTTAGGACAGAGAAGGGACCACTATGACAGTGATAGTTGGAGATGGTTATTCTGGACAAGAACTGGGGGCTCAAAGGAGGTCAGGTGATGTGCATGATAGCCGCTCAGTGACAGTATTGCAAACCACAGTGCCTAAAAGGAAAATAAGAGAGAAGAAGAGTATCTGCCACAGAGGCAGGCTGCCGGGGCAGGGCAAGGGGGGCAGGCGGGAGGGAAACTGGGGACACTGGTCGCGGGAAATGTGCACTGCCGAAGGGATAGATATTGGAAACATTGTATGACTGAGACTATCATGGACAATTTTGTAACTGCATATTTCACATGATTCAATAACATTTTTTAAAATAAAAAATTTAAAACAACAACAATAACATCCCCCACCCCCAAACTCATGCTGATCTTAAAAAGAAAAATGGGCTGTTTTTTTATATATATATTTATCCGGGCTTTTCACATGGCTCAGCAGTTGGTAGCCGGGGGAGCACATTTCTGAGGTCACCTGCAAGTGTGCATGTCCTTAAATGTCACTGCACCAGCTCGCATGCGCGGCCTCATCCAGTGAGTCCCAGGCAGGTTTAAATAAACCCGTGTCTCAAATGATGCGGGGGTTTTAACACAGTTAGTGGAGGGCCAGGCAGGGCAGTGGTGGCACGTCCGAGTCATCTGTTGAGCTGACCAGATACGTTGCCCTCCCTTTCCCCTGCACATCCCTTACTAGATGCACTTCCAGAGCTGAACTCCAGCTTTCATGCTCATCCATCAAGGAAATAGGAAGTTTGAGGGCACCCCCCCCCCCAACTTGGATGGCTCACAACAGCTGTGCACACATAAACCCGCACACGCATGTAGATACATATATATGCACACAGTTACGGACACACGTGCATTCTTGGTGTGTGACTCTTTTGCTTTGGCATGTGACTGCCTCTAGTTTTCCAACCTAATTCTGTCTTTTGTTCTTTTTTCTTTTCTTTTTGGCTCTGAGGAAGGTTGGGTGTCAAAAGCATCAGACATGGATTCCTTTCAAGGAACAAAAATGTGTTTTGTGGACACTGCTGTTTCTGGATAGATAACTGCAAAGAAATGGAAGCAGGATAGATAACTGCAAAGAAATGGAATGTAAGCAGTACCTCATAAACCCATAGCTGCAGCCTCGTGAGGTGGGAGAATGCAAAGGGAGAAACGAGCCAAATGTCCCCGGGTGAGCGGTTGGCCAGTAACCTATCTAGCAGTAACCTGTCTAGGTACAAACAGAACTTTCCAGAAGGGGTGCCTTCCAACACGAGCATCCCTTCATGGAGACCCTCTGAAGTGGAAGGGGCCAGAGAGAGAGAGGGGATCACTAGGCTTTTCTGAAGCAACTGGGAAGTGAAGCGGAGGTTCCCGTGTAACTGGGGTGATGGGGGTGGGGGGTGTTAATGTTCATGGGGCTCAGAGCTTGAGTTTGGGATGACGCATAAGTTCTGGAATGGATGGGGATGCTGGTTGCACAATAAATGAGATGTACGTAATGCCCCTGAACTGTGCGCTTAAGAGGGTTACGGTAGCCCATTTGACAACATGCCTGTTTTATTGCAGTTAAAAAAAATCATCCTGGCTATTTATGAGACTTGGCATTTGAAACAGAATTTCCTGGAAAATAGGTAGCACATCTTACTCTTAGAACTTGCTGTTTTTTTTTTAAATACATAGTCTATCTATAGTTTTGAGTGTTGATATGGATTGAGCACTGCCCTTTAACCCTCTCTATTATTAGCTACATAATGTTATTTTTATTAGAGGCTGCCACTCAGGTAGTAAGAATATGTGTTGAGAGCTTGTGTTTTTATTAGTTATGAATTTTTTTCTTGCCTCCTTTTGGTTCCAAGTCTTGTTCTTGTTGACCTCTAGGGAAATCTCCCTTTCTGATACGATTTTTCCTACCTAAATAATTTAAAGATGTTTGTGACCTGTGGCCGGGCATAAGCTCAAAGAGTTAGAGCCTGTCTTGCAGACCACGTTTCCTGAGTCTCTCCTGGCACTGCATGGGCCCCCAGCACCACCTGGTGTAGTCCTTGGGGGTCCCTGACCTGTGCTGTGCCCGAGCTCTCACGGTCAGGCTCATAGCACGAAGCTGTGTCATGGGGACCCCTGGGCTGTGTGTGTGGTGCTGGGGGACCCTCTATCCCTACCAAATAAAAATAGTGACTTTACAACACAGGAGGGTTCACTGAGGAAGTTAGTTCATTCTCAGTTTGCAGATTTTCTGAAAACTCGGAAAGATGCGTTGGTGTTTTCAGACTTTGCGTCTATAGGGCCACTTTTTTGAGGCTTTGTTTTGTGTCCTCTCTCCTTGGGGGGGGTAGGTGTGGCCCCTTCTTGGTTTGGCTTCTATGAAGATGAAACCATCAAAACTCCTAAGGACTTTATTTTTGGGAAGGGCTGGGGGTGGAGGTGGCTAACCTGGCAGTGCTTGGGGACAGCTAATCTATGCTGGGGATAGAACCAGGTTTGGCTACATGCATGGCACCTCCTAAGGGATTTCAAGGGGAGTCCATTCAAGATGAAGGTGTACATCCTGGAAGGAAGATCTCTACCTGAAATGGGGCATCTGGGTCCTCAGCCTGGCCCTGGGCTTTGGAAGGTTTCTGGCTGGCCAGCAGCTGAAGGTCTGGCATTCTCTCTCTCTCTCTCTCTCTCTCTCTCTCTCTCTCTCTCTCTCTCTTCTCTCTCCATATATATCTCCACATATATAAAAGGTAAAGGTAAAGGTAAAGGCCCTCCCATTGTTCATTGATTTGCTCGAGTGGGCCCAGTAACGTCTCCATTGGAGACTTTGTTGTTACTGTGTCTGGCATATCGAATACATCACGGGGAGCTTGCCAGGCTCTGCCATGCGGGCGAGATACTCTCGGTAGCTTGCCGGGCTCTCTGAGAGGGGCGGAGGAATCGAACTCGGATCGACCATGTTGGCTGCGTGCAAGGCAAACGCTGTGTATATATATATCTGTGTGTGTGTGTGTAGAGAGAGAGAGGGGTGAAAGGGAGCAAGAGAGGAAAGAGAGGAGAGAGAAATGAGAGAGAGAGAGGAAAGAGGGAGCGAGAGAGGAGAGGGAGAGGAGAGACAGAGGGAGAGAGAGATGAGAGAGAGAGTCTCGGGCATGTGGGTGCTCATCTGAGAAAGCTTAACTTTGGCATTTCTAGGTTTATTTTAAACCTACAACCTTTAACGCCAGACACAGAGCTGCTTTCCCACTTAATGTAACTCTACATCGATTGCTTCTAATTAGTGTTGGATCTTTTTTGGTATTTTGCAGCTTGGGATATATAAAAAGTCTGTCTTAAAGAAAAGGAAAAAAAGCAAAGCTCTCCCATGCTCCTGCGTTCTGCGGAATCCCATCCAGGAGCAACTTCCAACAGTCCTCACCCCCTCCCCATCCGGCCCTTTTCTGTTGTTTTGTTGCTTTGTTTTGTTGTTGGGGCACACCCAGCGCTGCTCAGGGGTTACTCCTGGCTCTGTACCACTCAGGAATCACTCCTGGAGGTGCTAGGGGCACCGTATGGGATGCCGCAATCCAACCTGGCTGGCTACATGCCAGGCAAGTGCCCTAACCGCTGTACTTTTTGAGTCAGGCCGGCTGAACCAACAAAGAAACCAGCTATGAGTCCACTTGTCTTTTGTTAGTTTGTTTTGATTTTTGTTTGGGTGCCACACCTGGCGATGCTCAGAAATCACTCCTGGCAGTGCTCAGGGGACCATATGGAATGCCGGGGATCAAACCCAGTTGGCTGCAAGCAAGACAACGGCTCTACCCAATATACCATCATTCCAGCCCCAAAGAGTCCAGGAAATGGATGGAGATAATTTCCCCGTCCTGTCTTTCGGGCAGGAATTAAACCTCCGTCTTAAAGTGAGGTGGCAGGCCTGATCCTTAGAACATCCCCGGGGCTGGATGAAGATCTGTGGTGCCAGACTCCAGGGTTCTTGACCAGGGTTAGTGGAGCGGCGCTGGGGCCGTCTTCTCAAACCATTTTGGGGAGGAAATGCTAAGGACCAATCTGTGGTTTCCAGCCCAGCATCCTTGCTCTCTGCTCAGCACCACTCCTCGTGGGGAGCCTCTGTGCCGTGGCAGAAGTCTACAGTAAATATTTCAGACACCCCGGGTCCTGCTTTTCTCTGCCTGCAGTAAATTACATATTAAAGTAGCCTGGTAACTGAGCACTGGTTGCCGAGAGATAAGGGCCGTGGAATCAATACGTCGGCCATGTGGCCGCTTGTTTATGACACCTGCCTCCAGAACGGTTGAGCAACGTTTCGTTTGTTAAGGCTGCGTTTCAGGAGTTGGTGGCCCCCTCAGACAGCCACGGGCTTGCTGGGAGAGAGAGGTGCGGCAGCAGATATTGATTTTTAGTTTTTCTAAGTGTGGAATGGCACTTCCAAACAGGGGTCTCACAGCCAGGGATATTTCCTCCCTAGCCCCTCCACCTTTGAAGAGGGGGTTGGTAGACACATTTCCTCCCCCCCCCCACTTATTCTGCCAGACACCTCGTAAATTTATTTCTTAATGTTTATGATGTGGTTCGTGAAAAGGAGGAGCTGTCCTTGTAATAAAGAAGGTGGAGGTGTGGGTAAGATTGATCTCATCTCGGGCGCTTGATTCAGACCACTTCTGTGCGAACTCCCCGTCTTTCTGAATCTTTGCTGCTCCCCAAATTATGAAGCATTAAGAAAAGAAGCTTACAGCTGCCAGTGATTAAGCATTTTAGCCTAAGTTGTGTGTGTGTGTGTGTGTGTGTGTGTGTGTGTGTTTATTTTTACTGGGAATCTAACCCAGGCTTCCTACATGCAAGGCACACAGTTTGCTACACAGGTGATTTTTAATCTGGCCAGGGGGTGGGGGGGTGGGGGTGGCGGGTAAGAGGTCACTAGCATTTGGTGAGGATAGGGAGGCTGGAGGTGCCTCCCCTGGCCTTTCATTTTGGAAAAGAGCAACATGACACTTTCCCCCCTGGTCCGAGGGACTTGTGATGTAAAATCCATTTATTTGCACACATTCCAGTGTCTCTGGGTGACAGGGCAGAGGACCCTGTATGTGCCATGCTTGGTGCCCACGTGGCACCCCCAGGTCTCCTGTTCTTTCTGAAGTTGTGTCCAGCTGCCCCCTCCCCAGTTTTGTGTTCTGTGACTTCAGGTGGACATGTGCACAGACAGTTCTGTTTCGTTTGGTTGAAAAGGGAGTTGAAGATTTTCAAAGGAACTTGAGTTCCTTCCCCCAAGCACCCCGGGTCCATCCACAGCTGGGCTGTCCCACGACCTGGGATCTCTTCTGAACAGACACACGGGGTTCAGAGTGACGTGGATTTATTCATGGAGATTTGATTTTTGTTTGTGTGGTTTTCAAGTCAGACCGTCAGCTTCTCCTTAATCAGTAATGGCAAAATGTCACTTGCCTTTCTGTTTTTCACGTGATGATAAGCGGGTTATGGAGTCATCTCTCTGGTCACATGGAAGCCCAGGTGACACCCCATATTTCACCACATAATTGGCACAGATTGTATTTTATTTTTCTTTTGCAAAAAAAAAACTGGGGTGTGACCAGTATAGGAAGCTTTAAAAAAATTGTGTCAGTATTACTTAAAAATAACTTGTTACTAAACGGTCTTTGCACTTTGGGGATGCATGGAATACTTGTGAATATACATGGGAAACGCAGTGACAATTATGCACCAAACTACAGGTGAAATCATGTGGAGGAGGCTGGACAGATGGGCTTGGTGAGTCCAACTAGACCAGTCCAGACACAGGGAAACTGAGGCTGGAATGGCAGGTGCTCAATGGGGGTGGGGGGTGGGGGTGTTCAAGGGAGCCAAGTCAGATGCCCTTTTATTTTTTTGGCTTTTTGAGGCACACTGAGCGATGCTCAGGGATTGCTCCTTGGTCTGCACTCAAGAGTTACTCCTGGCAATGCTTGGGAGGCCATATGGGATGCCAGGGATTGAACCCGGGTCTGCAGCATGCAGGGAAAACGCCCTCCCCGCTGTGCTTTTGCTCCGGCCCAAGTCAGACGTTCTTCCTCCACTCCTCTCACCCTCCACATTAGCTGCCTTCCCCCAGGAGGCTGGTAGGCGCTTGATATTAGAAGTTTCGTCACCCTGATCTAGGTAGATGACCAAAGCAGGTAAGTCATGACAGATGGAATCAGTAGTCCTTCCTGCTTCTCAGGGGAGTACAGAGTGCAGATTTTGGTGGTGGTGGTGGTGGTGGGGGCGATATTGGCCAACTGGCTTCTTTCCTCTTGGGTCTGCAAAGCCAAAGATGGCAAAAGGCGGCACTTGGTGAGGATCTTTCTGGTGATTTCAGTGTGCCATGAGACCTTGAATCACCAGATCGTGTGGAGACTGAGGATGCTGCTGGGCTGCCTTTTTTCTTTTTTTAGATTTTGGGTCACACCCAGTGATGCTCAGGGGTTACTCCTGGCTCTGCACTGAGGAATCACTCCTGACGGTGCTTGGCGGGGGGACCCTATGGGGTGCGGGTTTGCTCCATACAAGGCAAGCACCTTCCTGGCTCACTACTCCATCCATGGTCCTAGACTGCATGCTTGATCCTTCATGACCCCAAACTTAACATTGAAGCAAAGAAAATGTCTGGAAGTCTTTTTTTTTTCTTTTTGGGTCACACCCAGCGATACACAGGGTTGGGCGTATCCTGAGACCCCCAAGCGCTCCCCAGACTGGTCTGAGCAGTGCTTGTAAGACAGGACTTAGGCATTACCCACTGAGGGTGCCTTTTTTTTTTCTTTTTGGGTCATACCCGGCGATGCTCAGGGTTTACTCCTGGCTTTTCACTCCGGAATTATTCCTGTCTGTGCTGGGGGGACCGTATGTGATGCTGGGGATCGAACTTGGGTTGGCCGCATGCAAGGCAGATGCCCTCCCCGCTGTGGTATTGCTGCAGCCTCAGGGCTGCCTTCCTGGGGCTGACTCTTCGGCGAGTCAGAGAAAGCCCAGCCTGATTTCTGAAATGAGGTGACTTTCAGCAGGACCAGGAGAGCGATAAAACTCCTTCAGTCAGGGCAGACAACAGCTGTCAGAGCCCGCTCACTCCTATGGATTGGGCATTTAAAAAAAAAAACTGGTTTCTCAAAATTTACCACTCACCTGGGATCCCAGGAAGGCCTTTGAGTGGCTAGGTTCCTCAGAGAGAAGCTCATTTGGGGTGCTCAGAAAGAATCCCTTTAGGCCAGAACATCTGCAAGCAAGTGCATCGTGATTTCTTGTTTGTTTGTAGATCGTTCCTTCCAAAAAAAGGGATTTAGAATATTCGCTCAGTTATGGTCTAGCCCTGCCCCTGTTCTCCAGCTCTGCATAGTGAGGTCGGAGCCGAGTAGGGTGAATGATTCGTATCCAGAGTTGTTGAAGAGGTTCCATCCTAACTAGAGTGGCAAAGAGAAAAGAGTGACCCTTCTGGGCCAGAGCGATAGCACAGCAGGGAGGGCATTTGCCCTGCATGCAGCCGACCTGAGTTTGATCCCCAGCATCCCATATGGTCCCCCCGAGCACCGCCAGGAGTGATTCCTGAGTGCAGAGCCAGGAGTAACCCCTGAACATCACTCGGTGTGACCCAAAAAACTAAAAAAAAAAAAGAGTGGCACTGCTGTCCTACTGAGACACTGGCAACTCCTCTGAGAGAGGAGTTCCGCGTGACTTGGAGTTACTGTGTGGAGCTGAGCAGTGGGGGGAGGAAATCCTGTAGATTTCCTTGCTGGGACCTTGTAGATTTCAAACTGTGTCCTTGTCTCTGGAGCTCTCTTCTTCTTTGTCCTCTTCAGCACCCAGGACCTACTTCGCTTCCTCCGAGTTGGGGAATCATGGCACACAGTGGGGATAAGCATGTATACCACGGTCGTTCATTTTTGGGAGGGGGGGCGTTGCATCGGTGATAAAAGGAGGGATGGCACCCTGAACAGGGAAGGTACTTTTGCACTGACTCTTCATTTCTCTCCCGAGATACATTGGGGAAGACGGACTGGACACTGGACACTGGTTCCCTTCCTTCAGGGGCCTCTTTCTGGGGCTTGGTGGTCTCCAGTCAGCTACTGGGGACTTGGTCTGAGCCCGATGGGGCTGGCTGCGAAGGCGCCAACAGGAGAGACGGCCGCAGTCACAGTCCTCAGCAGCTTTGTCCTACAACTCTTTCTAGGTTGCAATTTCCCTTTCCAGGGGGGTGGAAAAGCTCTTAAAGACAAAACAGCCCTGGGAGGCCTTCATCCCCAGGTCTCATGTGTCGTCAGTCCGTCCCTGGCCACCACGTTTGAGTTTCTATCTTCTGGGGGCCCGAGGCGGCAGCACCGTTTTCCCCTAACCCGCTCTCGCCTTTTTTATGCACGCTCCGTCCTCAGGCTCCGGGTGAATTTTTCACTGCGGGGCTTTCAGGAGAAAGGTTTGTCGTTTGTCATCATGCCTCTCATCCATCACAGCGCAGTAAGAGTGCTGAGAGGGAAAAGGACCATCAGTTGTTGAGAAAATTTTTTTTCTTTCTTTCAGGTGAGTCCACCCCACCACCCACCCCCTCCGTTTCTTTTTTTGGTGAACCGCTTGGGAAATGCTTGGGCTCTTGTTGTCGGGATGATCTTGGCATCCGAGAGTCCTCGGCAGGGTCCTGTCTTCCAAAGGCGTGGTGGTTTTTCAGGAAGAGGGAAAGAAACAGTCACTGAATTAACTCCCCAGGTGCCTGGAGATTTTTATAGTTGGGAGAGAGAACCACCAAGGACTGTTGCGGAACAGTGGCCAAATCTGGAACTTTGCACGTGACTGCCTCCCTTCTTGCATTTGAAAATCCTTTGAGCCCTCATAGCACCTGAGTGGCAAGTGGGGTAGGGGACGGACGTGGTAAAAGAAAACCTCTGGATCTCTGTGTATGTGTGCTGTGAACCCTTTATGAACCTTACAGCCCGGGTCAGTGTGGGGTGTGGGTACCCTGCTCAGCCTATGTCTCACTCTTCTCGGCTGCTGGAAAAAGCTTCTGGACTCTGAAGGAAGCAGATATGGCTGTGGCAGGAATGCCGATATGGGAGGGCATATCCAGTGGCACTAGGTCGCATGGGAAGGACTCTGTACGGCCACCCTGTTTATGAAGGTACCCATGTCCCAGCTGAGAGGAGCCTGGAGGGTTGCGGCCAGCACTGCTCTGCCTTGGACATGGGAAGGAGGAAACAAGCCGCACTCTGCAGGCAGGGAAGAGAGACGGGAGTGGCAGAGCTCTCTAGGGGACGGACACAAGCTTCGGCCCCAGCCAGATATGGAGAGGGACAGTGAAACCATCATGGCAACATCTTTCTGCTTCAACACACTTTCTGGTTGCATTTTATTTTATTTTATTTTTTTTAGGGTATACCACCTGCTGGAACTGAAGAGAATTGGGATGGTTATTTATTTATTTATTTATTTATTTATTTATTTATTTTCAGCGTGGGGGCATTGAAGTCTCTGCTTGCATTTTGCTTACCACATGTTACAGCCGGTGGAATCTTTCTTGTCTTGGCTTTCTCTGAACATGCCAGAAAGTGGGGCCCCTATCTTGGGGGTGGCTGGGGGATCAAGTCCTCATGACCCCCTGAGTCTTTGGCGCTTCCCACCCCCCCCCCCCACACACACACACCTGTGTCAGCATCTCCACCTCTGTACACAGGATGTTTTCTCGAGCGCTTATCGGACGGGTTGGAGATGCGAGTGAAGATAGAGCTAACGTTTAACCCACCCTGAATTCCTTTCATGAGTCGGGGCCGTGATGAGCTCAACCGCAGAGCTGGGGAGGGTGGGCCCGGCCCCCCGCGACCTCCCTGGGCTTCTGCTCTCAAAGGGAGGTGGGGGCGTCTGTGGTGAGGCCCCACAAAGGAGTCGCAGTTCAGTGGCTTTTTCAACACCCCTCCCCGGCACCCTGTGTGGGTTTAGAGCCTGGGAAATCAAAGAGAGGCTGAACACAACTCTCCTTTCTTGTGTGGGTGCCGAAGAGATGGGTTGGTGGGTTCTCCTTCACCCCAGACTCTCTTCTCAGCACTCTCCTTCCACTTGTGTCAGCTTTGTTTGCTGCTTTGAACTCGCTCACGCCAGGAGTCTGCGGGGGAAGAATGAGAAGTCAAATCTCCACTTCTCCCCCGCGCCCCCCTAGCCCAGCACCTGAGTCCCTTCTCTCCCCTAGAATAAAGAGGTCCAGGCTGACCGCCCCCAGAAAACAGACCTCACCGGGGGTGGGTGGGGAGTGAGGGGGTTGACTCAGTCCCAGCAGTTACTCTCACCCAGGAGGTGGAAGGGCTGGAAGCAAGAGTAGGGAGGGGTTCACCGAGCGTGGCGGGTGCGGGCCAAGCCCGGGCTTGCCAGCAGATGCTGCCGCCTCGCTGGGGACAGACGCAGCTCGTGACAGTCACCCTCAGCCGGAACATTTCCGTCTATACTCAGCCATTCCTGCCCACCTGCCCCCTTTGCCATAGCAGGAAGGGAGGAGAGTTTGGGAACAGCAGAGACTGGGCCCGGCACCTCGGGACAGAAGGGTGGGGTGGGGTGGGGTGGGGGGCGACACAGAAGCAGGCGAGTGCACGGCTGTTGCCCACCTCCCCAACCCCCCCACCCCCCCCCCCCCAGTCTCTGCATGACTGTCAGTAGCAGTGAAGGAAGGGACAGAGGCCTTGGAAACGGAGCCGGAGGAGAGCTTGTAGCTGGGGGAACCACTCATGGTGGGGTCCAGCCTCTGAAGCAGAGCGCATCCGGTCTGTGGAGTGGACCTTGACCAACTCTTGGCTTTCTTTTGCTGACCTCAAGGGAGAAACTAGAGACTTCTCGGGCCATTCTTGGGGGCCACCCGTGTCAGGGCCTCTGCCCCGAGTGCCCCAGAAGCAGCTCTGCTCTGGCATGTGAAGGGGGGTGCTGTCCCCCCCCACCCGCACCCCCTAAGATCAGGTGTGGCCACCACACTAACTCTTTCCTGTCCCACTTGGCCCAGCGAGCTCGCTTCCTTCCCCGGAGCCATCCACCCACGCGGAGCAATGACATTTGTCTACACTTGGGAGTTCGGGCCCCCGCCAGATAGACGTGCGTTTGCGGAAGTTCTTGTCGATAATGAATCTTATTTTCTCTTGTCATCAAATATGGGTCCCCGAGTCTTGCAACAGGCCCGTGAGCCCAGTTTGGTTGGGAGGCCCCAGAATGCTAAATTAGTTATCTTGGCAAATGCCTGGGGTGTGGCTGGTTTTGGGTGGCGGTGACAAAATAGAGGCTTGAGGAGTCTATATGGGCAGAGATCTGGTCCTCTCTGGAGCCCCGGTTTGTTTATAAACAGTGTTTCAATGAGGCTGTCCCCTCCTCTTTGCATTCCCTGCTTCCCCTCCATCCTAAGAGTCTCATAGGTAAACTTAGAGGGAAGACAGATATGTCTCAAACTGTCACCCAGGGTACCATAAAAGAGACATTTGGACAGTGGTGCTGGGGAGATCCTTGTCTTGGCTCCGCGTTAATGCAAACGGATTGGGGTAGCCCCGATCACCAGGGGAAGGCGGTTTTTCTTCATTTAGCTTTTAATTGCTTTCTTTCACTTTTATGTATAAAAGATTGTCCATTTAATTAACTCAAGAATGCAATTTCAAAAACACTAATGCTTTACACATGATGGCTTTTAAAATAAAAGTAGCGTTCTAATATTGCATAATGTTTTCCTGTCTCCTCTTATCCCCCCCAACCCCCGCCCCCCCCCCCCCACACACACAGCGTCTGAATTAACTGTTCACAAGTGACGGATGTTAAAAGGAAGATACTGGACTTGGTAGGCCATCTTCCTTCACTTTCTGCCGAGGGCACTCTTAACAGAGCTCTGGCCGTGACCCCTTTCTGGAAATTTCTGTGATTAGACAGGGGCTCATTCCTTCCACCTTGCCTGCTTTAAGGCTCTCTGTACCCCCTTATGGGGTCCTCAGAATTTCTGCTATTATCACTGACTTCTAAAAAAATAACAGGGGAGGCCAGAGAGATAGTTCTAGGGTTAAAGAGCTTTTCCTGTGCTCAGCTGGTCCTAAAAAGCCCCACCAGGAGTGACCCCCGAGCGCGGTCAGGCTGAGCTGGCAGTGTGGCCCCCAAACCCAAAACCCAAACAAAAGATGAAAATCCCAGTGTGATGATGGTCCGCATGGGGGAATGGTTCAGGAAGTAGCACCTCAAAGCTGAGCACTGGTTCCATCAGTTGCAGCAGGAGTTACCTGGATCTGTTGACCGCAGGCTTAGGGGTTTCATCATCTGCTTTGTGACTCGCAGGAGAGTGGCTCGCATGCCTTCTCCTTCCTGTCCATTGCCAAGCAGGTTGGGAATTCCCCGTCTCAGTGTTTTGTTGCTGATGGAGGTGCCTCGGATCACAGAACCTTCCCCACCACAGCAGCCCTCACAGCCCACTCTCCCCTCTCTGCAAGGGGATTTCAAATCACAGGTTTGGTTCTCATTGGTGGGGCTGGGAAGGAGTGCACATGCCTCTGTCCTGGAGAAAGCCAGCCCAGGGACTCATCCAGCCACCTCAGCGCCAGGAGGCCTGGTCGTCCCGTTTCATTTTGTAGATGAGATAAAGAACTGGGGCTCGAGGGGTCGGTGACTGCCAGAGGTGTCTCTCTGGGAGAGGTAGGACCCTTGTGCCTCACAGCCCCGGCTAATGCTAGCCTGTGCCCCTGATTCCATCTTTGGAGCCTGTTGGATTCTGAGCCAGGCCAGGGAAGGGACCTTGGAATCACGTGTCTCGCTTGCCTTGAAGCCTGGCCGTCGATCCCTCACATTTCTGCCCCGAAGCTGTCCGGGAATTGCTCTCCATGAGCCAAACGCCCAGCCTTTAGTTCTGCTTTAACTCTCTTTTGCAACACGTTCCCCTGTCATGGGGCTCTGGCTTCCTGGCAATGCGGTGCGGGTCAGTTGGAGGGACCAAGTCTCCGCCAAGCGTTTTCTCTGGGCTGCTGTGAGGGTCACTTTCCAAGTATGTTTTCTTGCCCATCATAGCTCATTTCCAAAGAATATGGGGTTGGAGCCAACTAAGGAGATTGGGGGGCTAAGTTTCCCACCAGGGAAGAATTATATTGTGATCACAAGTGAGTCAAAGAATGTTTCTCTGGCCATAGTGTGTGTGTGGGGGGGGGGGGGTACAACCCCGGTTGGGGGTCTGTGTGCACCTGCAGACACACATATATACATACATGCACACACACACATAGGCACACACACACATTTTGGCAGAAGTACGCCTGGGTTTCTTAAAAGTGTGCATTGAGCCACATCACTTCTATGACAAGCCAACCTGCCTGTACCTGTTATCACTAAGCAAATGAGTTCAGTGTCGATTTTCTCCAGCCAGAATGGTCCCACCAATTCCTTCCCTGAGAATTCCTTTATCCAGGCTGAATATCTCATGGTTCCTGCTTTTGCTAGATATGAAAAGCCATTTAAGTTTTAAATGTTATGGTATGACTTGGTAGGTTATTGTGTGTGTGTGTGTGTGTGTGTGTGTGTGTGTGTGTGTGTGTAATTGCCTGGGAATTACCAAGTTTTTTCCTTCCTCCTATGAACGCATGAGAATTGCATATTTGCTTGATACATGCAAGGTTCATGTATCAAATATGATACATGCATATGAGCTTGATACATTCAAGGTTCCACGGGAGCCCCTACTTTCAGAGGGCAAACAAGCCCTGGGCTCTTTAATTTCATAATAGGTGGTAAAAGTGACCTTGAGAGAAATAGTTCTCTAAGACAAGCAAAGGTGAGCTGGGCCTTGGGGGGGGGGGTCAGGGCTCAGAGGGATTTTGGGGTGGGGGTGATGCTGGGGGGAGGGACGGAGAGATTTTCAGATGAACCCAGAGTGAAAAGACTCTAAAGAGGGCTTCAGAGCTCGATTTTCTTTTGTGCTTTTGCACCCGCCTTCCGAGCGATGGGCTCCCTTTCCCACCTCCCACCTCAGCTGGCCCCGGGGGCTGGCCCATGCTTGAGGAAGCGGCCATTGTCCACGGCGCCACGAGGCCCTGCATGCGGCTGGCGAGCCGGGCGGCTGACGGGAACCATACGGCTTTATCTTGCCTTAATTCCGGCTCCATTCATCGGGGCGTTGGAACTTCTGTGGGGAAGACGGCAGCCCCAGATGGTCTTTTGGTGCCAGCTTGAGCTCTGAGACCCCGGGGCCTGACAAAAGGACTCTGGGACAGCTGAGCGTACAGAATATTCGCCGCAGCCAGAAAGCAGCTCCGAAACCTCCAGCCTCTTAAAAACTGATTTTCTTCTCTTCTTGTCTTCTCTCTTCCCTAGCCTCTGAGCCTGAGTGAGACAAATGTAGAAGTGGGGGAATTTAGCTGGCCGTTGGGGGTGATGTGGGGGCCTGTGTGTTAATTCTCCTCACCCATCACTCTGCCTTCCTGCTTGCTAACATCAAGGTGAAACTTTAAAAAAAAAATTTTTTTTTCGGGGCTGGAGCCATAGCTCAGCGGGTATAGCCTTCTCCTTACTCACCTCCGACCTGGGTTCGATTCCCAGCATCCCATATGGTCCCCTGAGCACTGCCAGGAGTAATTCCTGAGTGCAAAGCCAGGAGTAACCCCTGAGCATCGTTGGGTATGACCCAAAAAGCAAAAAAAAAAAAAATTTCTTTTCAAGGGCACCCCCGGTGGGTAATGCCTAAGTCCCGTCTTACAAGCACTGCTCAGACCAGTCCAGGGGGCGCTTGGGGGTCCCAGGGATACACCCAACTGTGCCCAGGGGACCATGCAGTTCCCTGGGACCTACCCCAGCGCCTCCTCCTGGCCAGGCATGTGCTTTACCACGGGCGCTTTCTCCCTGGTCCCCAGGGTGGAGGTCTGAGTTCTGGCCCTTCCCCATGGAACCTTCCAGAAGTTATCTCACTATTAGGAATTTGTCAATTGGGGTTGAGGAGGGCAGGTTGGCTGCTTCTGACACAGCCACTTATTGTTGAGAACCTTGTTTTTGTTTTCTTTTTTTTTTTCTGTTGGTGCCGATGAGAAATTCAGACATCAGGCATATAGCCTGGACTTTTAACCTAGGCCACTGGAGATGAAAACTACTTCTGCCTGACCACTGATCCTGGGCTCTTAGCTCATGGCATCAGGTTTTCTCTGTAGGTATTGGTACGGACTGGCTCCCGTGAGGCTGCGTAGACGGGGTGCCCGGCCAGGAGCGTGACCAGCCGCAATCCTGCCTACCTGCTCACGGATTTCTTCTGTGGGTCCTACCTATTGTGTCATCCTAGTGTGTGACAGGAGTCTTAGAGCTGGGACGTGTTATTGGAGGGTCGGGTGGGGGGGGTGGAGGGACAGCAAGAGGAAGGGGGAGAGTTAGGGACATTGAGGCCAGTGAGGTGTCTTCTCTCTGCGGGGCTTCCCGTCATCCACGTACTGCTCTTCGCAATATGGCATCCTGTTCGAAGGAACTGAGTCTGTTGAACAGTTAGTTGAATGGGCTTTCTGGAAAGTTCTGCCTCCTGGGGAGTCAGAGTCAATCCGTGGTGTGAGGGAACAGGTTCTTCTGTGCCTTGAGCAGTGACACCGTTGGCCTGGGTTAGACTACAAACACTTGCCTTTTCCCCTGGTACCCCAGAGCCCCTGGACCCTCACACCTTGGGACCACCCAACCCTTGGAGAGACCCAGAGTAGGTAGTAGGTCCCTGAGGCTGGAGCGGGGAGCCCACTGAGGCCCAGATGTTTCGCATAGTTTGTTCCATTGCCCTCGACCAGGAATGCGTTCCCTCGGGACAGGTTATGGCCTGGAAGTGCGCCTAATGTAAACATGTTGCCGCAGCCATCCCTTAATCGAACAGGAATGGCTCGGGGATGTGCAGGAAGGGGAGGTTGAGGCCAAGCCGGGGAATTCAGAGACAGCTGCCAGGCACGTGCGTCCCCGAAGTCTTGGCAGGTGCCCGCTGGGTACAAGCCTCTCGGAGTTTGATGTCCTCGAGCAGTGAGAGGGAACCAAAATGCGTTCCAAGAACCAGGAGAGGGGATGGAGTGGGAAGGGGGTTGGTCACAGGGCAGCTGTGAAAGGAGCCATCCAAGGCTCATCTGACCTCTCACTCAGAGAACGCTGTTTTGAAATACTCTGTTCAATGAATGCATTTTGTGTTTGTTTGTTTGTTTGTTTGGGGGGGGGGGTCACACCTAGTGGTTCTCAAAGGTAACTCCAGTCTCTGCACTCAGAAATCACTCCTTATGATGCTCAGGGGAGCATCCGGGATGCCAGGGATCGAACTCAGGTCGGCTGCATGCAAGGGCAGCACCTTACCCACTGTGCTAGCTCTCTCAGCCCCCTGAACCCTTCTTTTTATTTTTTTCACTCCCTGTGTCAGGTTTGGAGCCCCAGGCCTCACCTTGGTAGGCACCAACTGAACCATGTGCTCCATTCCCAGTCCCATGAAATGTGAGGAATTGAGGGCCCTATGTGCTCCAGAGAAGGGGGATGAAGAACACGGAGGAACTCTGCATTTATGTGTGTTTGGGGGGGCTGTCCTGTGGGATTCCTAGGTTCCTGGAGAGGATGGCTCTCTTTATTCTGCTCCCTCTCTTCTCTTTGCTCTCCCCTGTCAAGGGACCCCGGCTTCTTTCCTGATGACCAGAGCCAGATCGTAAGATTACGGGTATGACACGCTCTTCTGCAGCAGCGGTGCACAGAGCTCCACCCCCCCAAATCAGTCATCTGGGTTCACTAGGGCAGTGGGTACTACAACTGGACCTGGAACATCTTTAATGATACCTGGAGGGGAGTCATGCATTCCAGCTGGAGCCCGTCACCCGTCCCACCCAGAGCTCTCGGCTTGTGTCTGAGGTTATCGGGGAGAGCTGGCCGAGATGCCAGGACTCGGAGGGCTGGTGTCGTGGGTTCCGCCTCCGGGAGGAAGCTCGGGCAGCAGGGGACCTTCCAGGGTGACATGTTGGCATCTGGGTGCTCCAGTGTGCCAAGGAGAGGGGACGATGTAGATGATTTACTTTGCCTTCGGGATGTAGGATCTAATCTAAACATGATTAAGCTGATTTGATTTTATAGATTGGGATTTCTAAGGGATAGAAACAGATGAGGGTTAATGTGAAATATTTACTTAATAAAAAGCCTCATTACCTGACGCTGAAGGGTAGAGGGAACAAAAGAGTCTCGGGAACGCGTTGGATCTTTTGGAAATGAAGTTGGGCTCAAGTTTTCTTGGTAAAAACTGAATTCTGTGATCTTGTTTTTACACATGCTGTGCTTAAATATTAACACCAATTGAGCAAATTGCCTTTTAACTGCCTTTATTTGCTTTCATTAACAGTATAATTTAAAAGCTCAAGAATTTGCATGAAACCTGTTGTGCATGTTGGGGGGAAACTATTCATAAATTAATTAATCGTGAGAACATTATCTTTAAGGAAGGTCATGAGCATGAGCTTAGCTTCTGAGAGCAGTGACATGTTTTTACTGTTTCTTGGGAACTCGATGTACTTTTGGCTTTGAGCGCTCTCTTTCTGTCTCTTTCTCTCTCTCCCTCTCTCTCTCTCTCTCTCTCTCTCTCTCACTCTGTGTGTGTGTGTGTGTAATAAATAACTTGGCTGGATCAAGGAAAAAATTTAATGACTGGACATGTTTTAAGTTAAGTTGAGTGCACCTAATTACGCTGTAGTTCCCGAGAGCTAAAGGCAATACCATTGGTATATAAGCACCAGTTTCAAAATTAAAAGCAACCTATATGCTATATAATTGGCTAAGCTCCTTAAATTGTTCATCGCTTCCCCCTTTCTATCTTGAAACCCCACCCTTCTCTCTCTCTCTCTCTCTCTCTCTCTCTCTCTCTCTCTCTCTCTCTCTCTCTCTCTTTCTCTCTTTCTCCTTCTCTTGCACACAAGGGAGAGACAGTGGCCAAGTGCTGCTCACTACACTGGGGTCCTTCCATGGACAGCATGATGCTGTCATGAGATTCTTCTAAATAAGTGAAAAGTTTTCAGTGTGATTTCACGCTAGTGAGCTGTGTGCATCTATACACATGTGTTTGTGGTGTCGCCTCTTCGCCAGACAGACCTTCTGCAGGACAGACGGAGACCACCATCCTTGGAAGGAAGGGCTGGGCATCCCTCGGGGAGTGACTTCACACAGGCTGTTCCCACACCTCTGTTTTGACAGAGCGTCAGCCTTTTTCTCTCCTCCTTCCGTCTCCCGGTCCCCGGTGCTATTGGTTTGTTGTGGGTGGTTTTCCTAATTAATTTAATCTGTAGTCTAGTTTTTTCTGGGCCCACGGATGCCAGAATGCTGAATTTATTTATCTTCACTGTTTTTGTTGGCTACTGTTGAGACACATTTTCCTCTTCCTTTTTTTTTTAGCTCAAACTCTGTTTTTCTTTCTTTCTTTCTTTTTTTCCCTGAGACTTTCAGAAACATTTCAGTGAAGAAAGGACTTCTTGTAAGCCCTTGTCAGATGCTATTTTCTTGGGGGGGGGTATGCATGTGAAGTATGTATTTTACCATATACTTAAAAGGTTATATGCGAAACATACTGTATAAAGAGGAAAGGATGGATAAATTTGACTATGCCAGGATTTTCAAAGGTTTATTTCTATTTTTTTAAAAGAGTGTTAGCATTTATGTTTTTGGTGTGTAGTTAGTTCACACCATCTTCAGCACCGAAGTCCCCAAGATTCTCCACCAAGACTCTTGTTTCATTTATTTATTTTTGTTTTGGGGCCACCACCCTATGGTTCCTGGGAGCTACTCTCAGCATGGAACTTGGAGGTCACTCCCAGGGATTCTCAGGGGTCCAAGTGATGTCAGAGAGTGAACCCAGGGCTCACACAAGCAAAGCGTGTGCCCCAGTCCCTCTATTAAGTGTTTTATGCCTTTTTCCCTGCGCAATTATTGATCTTCTATCCTTATAAATCAGAAATAGCAACCCTGTTGACATTTAATTATCTGTTGAATTTTATTTATCCATTGAGTGCATAAGCATATATTTTTCTATTCTGTCCTATGATTCTGATCATTTTTTTTTCCTCATGCAACAATTAAGTTTTTTACTTTTAAAACATCTCAGGGATGTCTCAAGAATGGAAAGTATAATGATGTTAGTGGCTGTGTTTTGGAATTTGAATTTGGGAGAAGTAATTAGATAATTGAGTGGGAGAAGAGAGAGGAGACTAAAAAGAAGAGAGAAAAAAGAGGGGAGAAGATAATGGAGAAGGGAGAGAGGGATAAAGGAGAAGAGGAGGGGGAGGAAGAGAGAGATGACAGAGAGGGAATGAACATTTAAAAGTTGTTATTTTTTTTTTCTGTAAAGAAGTCCACTGTCTTGGGGCATCTTGTTCCTTAAGAGGAAGGAAGTTTGTTACAGTGCTTTTGTCACGTGGGTGCAGCCCCAAGATCGCCCTATTCTGAAGAGCATCATCCCGAATACTGAGTCACCTCTCTGAGGCCTCCCCGCTCCTTCAGACCCAGATGCAGTGAAATCTCCACAAGGCATTCTCTGCTTGCACTGCTCATTTTTTTACTCCCCTTGTTTTTGTGCTCTCAGGCTTGTGGTGGAAATAGTTCTGCATGTCTAACCTTCCTTCTTAGAACTCCACCTGAAGCAAAAACAAGTCTTCTGGTCTTATCTTTGAATTCTGCCTGGTCCTAGCACCACTGTACCGTAATCATTCGGGCCTCAGTATGAAGCCTGTCAACTTGAACCTTCCTTTTCCTGATACGCTCTCCTGGGATTGGTCCATCCTTCCAGAGAGATACTTGGAGCTGTCAGTTCCAGCATGGCTTGTGTTTTGCATGAGTCACTGGACTTGGAAACCGGTCGTAGTTTGGGGAAGAGGATATGTCAGGAGAGCATCGGAGCAGAAGGGTATTCCAGAGCTGCTAGCATCCGTCTCAGGAGATTCCCAGTCAAAACCCCTCTGATCGTAACCTGCTCCCGGAAGTGGAGGAGATAGCAGGCCCTCGAGTAGCAGGCATTTTGTGAGTACCTGACTGGTGTTCTGCTTCGTTTGAGACCATGGAGGAAAAATAGAAAATAATATGGTTGGGGTAGCCCACAGTTTTGGCATCTAGCACAGAAATCTTTACCCACCAGTTCACAGAGCAGTGCAGGCCCGCAGGTGTAGACATGGGCCAGAGTAGGTGTTTGTGTGTGTGTGTTGGGAGGCGGGGGGGAAGCACTGACCTCCTGCCATGTTATAACTGCTGGTCCAGGAGCAGCTTATAGACTAATTTCTGTTCCATGAGGCTCACAAGTTAAAGAATGCTTTAGAAATAAATTTAGAAAATTTGTTCAGAAGAGAAGTTTAAAAAACTAGAAGTATAATGGACAAGATAGAGGGTCAAGACACCTATGGTAGGTCCAGGGAACTTGGGTTTCGTTCTGGCACTGCTCGGTACCCACCAGCATAGCTGGGAATGATCCCCCAAGTACCACATTGGGAATAACTTCAGCCAGAGCCAGACGCACCCCCCCCCCTCCTCAAAATAAGAGGGATGCTGTAAGTGACCTGTCTGTGACACTCCTCAGTCTGTTGAGGTCACCTTGTCTCTCAGTTCTTAGTGAACTTAATGAAATGGGAGGCTCATTTCCAGAACCAATTCATTGAGGCTACTGGGACAGCCCCAGAAGGCCACTGGGGCCTTGGGGGCAGCCGTCCAGCTAGTCTTCGACTGGAACCTGGCGTTCTTCCTTTGGTTTGCGTATGTATCCCCTTGGTCATTGGACAAAAATGTGTTTCCTCAAATCAATATTGGCCAGAGAAGTCAGGTTCTCAGCACATGAGGTAACAAAGCTCTCGCTTTTTTTTTCCAGTTAGAAAGTTGTTCAGGGGGAGTCCCAGAAGGTGGGAATGGAATAGTTCCTGAGGTGCTCATCCATCTCACAGGCTGGTTTCTAATCTCTGGTGGATCCGGTAGAAATCGACTATTTCTATCTTCATGTGCATCTCTCCAAGGAAACACGCAGTTCTGTTAAGGGTTTGGAATTGCCTGCTGTTCTCATTGACGGTATTTCTGTTGATGGTGTCCCTCATGCTTGTTACCGTGTCTGCCACAAAATAGCCAGTGTTTGTTGAGAGACCCCCAGCACCGCCAGGAGTAATTCCTGAGAGCAGAGCCAGGAGTAACCCCTGAACACTGCCAGGTGGGGCACAAAAATCAAAAAGACAAAATAAAAAGATTGGAAGGAGAACATGAAGAAGTGACTTTGAGGTGAAAGGGACAGTCAGGAGAGATGGCTGGGATGGGGAGGAGACATAGGGGTCTTCAGTGGACTTAACTGTTGCAGCCTGTTGAATGTCAGAAACCCTGGAAACCCAGATCTCATTGATCTGCCCGGGCTGCTGAGTTCCAGCCATTGTGCTCCAAGCAGTAGCATATTTAAACTTTAATATTTGTGAAAACAAAACTAAACCCCCAACCAAAGACCACTTGGCTTCACACATGAATATACAGACACACAGGCCTTGTTTGAAGACCAGAAGACACGTTGCTTTTCAGGGCATGGGCTAAAAGTTCGGGGGGCACATTCACGTGTCTTCTGGGATGTTCCTATCCTGAGTGGTGGGACACGGGGATCAAGATTTCAGCAGCCTGCCTCTTCCATCCTTTCATCTTCCTTTCCTCTCTCCCTCCTGTTTCTTCTTTGCCTAGGGAGGCCATAGGGGTGCATTGTGTATGGATGAACCATGGCTGTAAACAGAAGTCCATGAATTTCTCTCCCCTCTTCTAAAGCCCTGTTATTACCGAGTCTGGGAGATGCTGCCGCTTCCTGTGGGAATGAGCCTAAATCCAGCAGCACGCGCACACACATACACACACACATACACACACATACACACACACGAATATACAGACACACAGACACACACAGATATACAGACACACACAAATACACAGACACACAGACACACACAGACCTACACAGACACACACACACAAATACATAGATACACAGACACACACAGATACACAGACATGCACACAAATACACAGACACACAGACACAGACACATACAGTTACACAGACACACAGACACAGACACATACATAAACACAGACACACAGACACATAACACATACAGATGCACAGACACACACAAATATGCAGACACGCACAGACACACACAGATACACAAACACACACAAATACAGACACACACAGACACACAGACACACAGACACACACAGATACACAGACACACACAGACACACACACACACACACACACACACGTGCGTCACTCTCCAGAGGTCAGAGGTGACACAGACTTTGGGGTTGTTTTCTCCCCCAACTTTAAGACTCCCTCTCCCTGTTATCTCGGCTTCCAAACCCCAGCTTTGATGTCTATTGTTGGGACTTCAAGAGGCCTCTTAGCACATCGGCAGGTGCTGGTTTTAGTGGGCGGGTGAGAGCCCCACATTCTTCGGGGGGAGCCCTGGGCCTGCACCCCCTCATTGTTGCCGGGAGCCCGGTTCTCCAGGGCGGCTGGCCTCTTCCCAGGCTGGACCCGTGTCTCCCAGTGGGTGGTGGTGTATACGAGAACTTTCTCCCCTCTATGAAAAGCCTATGGGAAGGGGGTCTGGCTTCCTTCAGAGCGGCTGAAGAGAGCTTGTCTCTCAGCCGTGTATTCAGGCTCCATTAATCAAAGACACTTCCACTGCCCCTTTACAGAAACACAACTGCTTTGGCTGTCCGAGCCTGACAGCCTGCTAATTTATCTCTCCCAGAGGAGGGGAGGGGCGAGGGCCCCTGAGGCAGGCGGGGGCTTGGGCCCTGGAGGGGGCTCCACACAGAGGTGCATTCCGGACTTGCCCACTGTGGCTCAGCGTGTCAGCTGCCTCCCCTGCTGCCCACCGAGCAGACCGTCGGGGCACAGACGGAGCCTCAGTCCAGGACACGCGCTCCTAGGGTTGATTTTCATTTGCTCAGAAAATCATCACTTCCAATTCCCAGCCCCACAATTTGCCCAAGTCAGGCTCAGAAAGTGCTGGAAGAAAGAAATAAGCGTAGGACCGTGGATGTGTGTTTCCTGGACATTCTGGGAGCAGTGAGGGGTGATGGGGGGGGGGGGGCGTGAGCATTCAGAGCCGCTGACCTGAAATGGCAGAGCTGGCCTTTGAGTTTGGCTGAACTTCTCATTCTCGCCTTGGAATCTGACCTTTGCTCACCCTCCACTCAGAAGATGGATATTTGGAGACCCCTAGGGGCCTCTAAGGAGGTGATTGAGCCGTGTGTGTGTGTGTGTGTGTGTGTGTGTGTGTGTGTGTGTGTTTAAAGGTAGGCCTCCAACTCACTTGATTCGATTCATCAAACATTTACAGAATATTTACACTCAATGTGTTTGGCTCTAGTGGAAAAGTGATGGGAGGCACAATCCTGTCCCTTGCTCAGAATCTGGGGTCAGAACTAGTGCACAGATAGTTATAAGAGAAGGCAAGTGAAAACATATCCCCCAACGGTTCTACAATCTTCCTCTGAAGAACTGTCCCTGGCTCTTCTTCTCTATTGCCTTTTTTTTTAGCGAGGGGGGGAGGCTGGACAGATCAGGGAAGGGACTACCATGACAATGACCGAGGGAAGTGGTTCCTCTGGATGGGGAGTGGATGCCATAGGAGGGAAAGGAATATACACCATACCCTTATACAGTGCCATAATACAGCAACAGTATTTAAACCTCCAGTGCCAAAAAGGAAAAAAAGAAAGAGAAAAATGTGTCTGTCATAGAGGAACGTTGGGGTGAGGGGTGGCAAAGAAACTGGGGACATTAGTGGGGGGAAGTGGACACAGGTAAAGGGAGTGGTGATGGAACATTGTATGCCTGAAACTCAGTCATGAACAATTTGGTATTTCACAAAGATGAAGAAGAAGAAGAAGAAAAGAAAAATTAAAAGATAGTATACTGGGCCCTCCAGGGGAAGCTGGCTTCTTGGGGCATGCTTCATCAAAACCGTTGTATTTTGTGGCAGATAATAGAGAAACCTGTATCCACAGACTCCAGTCCTCGGTCATTCAGAATCTTGGAAGCCAGTCGGGCAGAGCAGTCCCATGACCACCGTGATGCTGCATCGTGTACTAAAGTAATCCACGGAAGAGCAGCTAGAGAGTGAAGAAGGAGCCCAGGGATGGACTGTTTTGGAAGGGGCTGCAGTGAGGACCAGGTGGCACCTGGGTCAGGCTTTGGCAGAAGGAAGGATGATCGCTGGGGGGGACAAAGGGAAAGTGCACGCCATGGGGCGAAGCAGTGCACACAGAGAGCCGCAGACTCGTGACTTTCTCTGGAATTCGAGCTGTGAGGAGTGGGAGAAGGTGGAGGCCATGCCGAGCCTATGCTGCAGGTCTTACTTGCCCAGCCAGGGGCTGTCACCTGTAAGGGCAGGGTGGCATTGAGGGTGGGTGGGTGGGGTCCCCTGGAGGTGCGCATCCCTTAGGAGACTATCTGGGAGAGTGAAAGTAGAGGGTGAGGCATGTTGGCTGTGAAAAAAATGGACAGGGCAGGGGAGATTCAGGGGTGAACTTGGTAAGATTTAGTTACCAGGCAGGAAGACTAGGAGTTGAGAGAAACTCAGCTCGGGCTTAGATAATGGGTAGGGGTGGGATTGTAGTAGAACTTCTGGGTGGAAACTGAATTCAGTCTGTACCTTTCAGACCCGCTTCTTGGGCGGTCTGGGCAAAATATTGGAGGTGGATTTTATAGTGGGCATTGCGGGAAGAGATTTTGAGAGGGAAGAGTGGTGTCTGCTGTGTTCACCGACTTTTGATACTGCTTTAGAGTGAGAAAGAGCCAAAAGTATTTCACGTCCATGGCAGAAAAAAAACAAAGATATGTGCTTTTCATAAAAGCTCTTTATTTGTGGGCATGCTAACATCTGGAGAGCAGAGACCGACATTTCCTAGGTGTGGGCTCCCCCAACACAAACTCTTCCTTGGTTCCTGAGGAATCCTTTGTGGTTAGTGACTGATGGATTCCCAACTTGGAACTTTTCCCCTGTTTGTATAGACACAACTGACTTCCTCATGGGGGCCCAAGTATGTGTCTGAAATTAGTGTGTGGAATCTACAGAGTGTTTGATTGCTTTATAAAATCCACAGTCTGGAGAAGACAGTTTGGGGCAGTAGTTCTTTCTTTCCGGTAATCTTGACTCCTGGTGGAGGATATCTGATTAGCTGTAAGATATGGAATCTTAGGAATTGGGGGTCCCTCCAGTCTTTTATCTGAGGAAACCTGGGCTCAGGGAGACAAAGGAACCTGTAATTCATTTCTTCTATCCCACCCCTAAGATAACAGGTAGACAAGAATGGTTTCCGGTGAGGATTAGGAAGATTGTTTCTTGTTTTCATGGGGGACCATCCCTGGAATTGCTTGAGGATCATTTACAAAAGTGCTTGGGGGCCATGCAGTGCCAGGGGCCAGATCCTGTACTCCAAGATTGTCAGATCATGCCTGCCAATCCTGTGCTCCAAGCATTGGGGATGTCTCCTGGAAGACTGTCTAATCAAAGGTGGGGATCATGTCTGTGCTGAGACAATGAATCTGGAGTAGCAAAAATGAGGAACTATAGTTGCACAAGTGACGTGAGGTTGAGTTGGCATTTCAAGTTGACCTTTGTGAATCAGGGAGTGGTATATGTGAGTGTGTGTTGTGTATTGTGTCCACCGATGTGTAGTGTTTTACTGTGGTTATGTGTGCCACATATATGTGTGTTGATGAATAGCGTTGCATGTTTGGTGTTTGTGCTGTGTTATATGTGTGTGTGCTAGTGCCTGTGTGTAGAGTGTGTTTGTGTGTTGTGTGTAGAGTGTGCATTGTGTTTTAGGGTGTAGGTGTGTGGTGGGTGTAATTTGTACAGGTTCTTCTTTGGAGACTGTGGCTTGACTGCAGAATATCTGGGAAAGGATTGCCTACTAGGGACCTTTAATGCAGTGACCACCGCTGTTCTCATCACCCACTGCTTTCCCCTCCTGTGAAGCTATGGAGGTCTGAGCTGAGCAGGAGCTGTTTGTGCTGGGTGTGAGGCCACAGAAGTTCAGTGCTGGAAAGCCCCGTGGAGCGCACTCCTATGTGGGTAGATAGAGAGCGTCTCTGCAGGTCTGTGGCCACCGGAGCATGGGTAACGGTGAGGCCAGTCTCATGAGCACTTCCGTTAAGCCAGTCCTTGTGTTGGCTGCTTTCAAAGTCATATTTTATTTGAATCTTGGAACAGGTTTTCAGTGTGTATCAGTTTTTAACTCCCTACTCAGTCTCATACAACCGGGAAGGGGTGGACACTCCAGAGCTTCCTAGCGGTACCCAAATGCTTGTTCCCAAACACAGTTCACTCTAGATGAGATTCCCACTTTCAGAGAAGAGGATTGCAGAGTCTGTCAGGCTCACCGAAAAGGCAGAGTCCTGTGGGTGCAGTGGGAGTCGTGGAAGGAGCCAGTAGCCTCTGGGGTCTTTTTCTAGGCGGGGAGTTTGGAAGAGATATTGGCATCCCATCCCATCCCATGCATCCCAACCCACCCATATAATCACTTCCCATTCCAATACCATTCATCTTATTCCATCCATCCATCCATCCATCCATCCATCCATCCATCCCATCCTGTCCATCTGTCCACCCCATCCCATCCCGTCCATCCACCCTACCCCATTAATTGTGCCACCCCACCCCAACCTATCCTTCCCTTTATCTCATCCTATCCCATCCCTCCGTCTGTTCCCTCCTATCCATCCCATCCCTCCTATCCCTCACTCCCTCCATCCCATCCCTCCCGGCCTAATCCCATCCAGCCCATCCATTCCCTTCATACATCTATACATCCCATCCCATTCCCTATCCTATCCCTCCTATTTCACCCCAGGTGGATCCCTGCAGCCAAGTACTATCTCTGACCCTGCCCAGATACCAGGAAACTGTTGGAGCCACCCAAACTTTAGGGATTCCCGAGGCTCTGTCAGGGCTGCAGAGCAGAGCCAATGCTCACTTAGATCTGGAGTGTTTAGGGGAAGTAGTGAGGAGCCTGCTCTTTTACCAAGCTTCATCTGTTCTGAGTGTCCTAGATGCTTTATTCCATCTCCCTTCATCTCTCTTGCTTCCACACTGGGTTCTCTCCATACCAACAAGTTGCTGTATCTCTGAAGCTGGATGAGTCCCTTCTCATTTGCTCCATCATCTTCAGCTCCTCCTCTCCTGGCACCAGCTCCGTGTTCACCCTGGAAGCCACCTTGGTTTTGGGGATCTATGCCTTGTTGAATGCTTTATTGATTCAACACATCGTGAGCCTTGAAAGGAAGGCGGTGTCATGTTGGAAACACATCTCGACTTTCCCTAATGTCTGGTCTGTGTGTACAGGGATAGTATGTGTGCTATAGTTGGGTCTGCAGTGCTGGAAGTTGAGCAAAAAAATATATAAGAATGGGAAAAGCCACTCTGGGCTCCAGAGTCCCCTTTGCATATCTTCTTTGCATCTTCTGCCCATCGTTCCCTCCCCTGGAAACCCATCTTAGTTCCTCTAAGATGGTCCCTCCTTCAAATGGGTCTGGTTAAGGATCCAAAGCCTCGTAGCTTAATGATTAAAAGGAACCTCGCAGATACCTGGTTACAGTTCCTCGGTCCTGTGAAATCCTGCTGAGATACCACAGGATTGTCCGGAATCTTAGGTAGTGAATGCTTCTCAGATCCCACATTCCTGGTGAGGAAACGCTTCCATTGATGTGTTAGGAAATGTTTAACAGCCAATTCTCCTGCATGAGGCAAGCCTGATTTGTAGGGTTTGCTGATTTCCGCGGTGTAAATATTCTAGTCATGGTTGATTTCTAGCAGTCCAGGTGAAACCACTAAAGGCCAAGTTGGGAAAAGTTGTGTGCCACGGGACAAGCTGGTTCCAGAAGCCACAAATTCTGAGCACCAGCACAGGTTATAACCCTAGTTAGGTTCCAGAATGCAAATCTCATCCTTGGCTGGGCTGCCAGGAATGTGAGGAAGTTACCCCTTCCCCAAGGCCAAGCACAACGTTCTTGCTTCAGTTTTTCTGTCTTTGCTCTTCTTGTGTCTAGTCCTTGATATATCACCAAGCCAATATGGTAAAAATATTACACATATTTCTGCTATTAGCTGAAGACTTAAAAGACACATTACCCCATTGTATCATGACAACTGTTCCATGAAATCGGGACTATTATCTTTATTTTGCAGTTGAGGAAACAGAGAATGGGCAGGTTATGTAACTAGGGAACAGAGCCTCCGTACAGAGCCAGCATTTGAACTGGTCTGTGTGATTCCAGATTGCAAACCTTCACCCACTGTCTAATACTGCCAGTTTCTTTGCATCGCATACACAGCTCCAAGTTTTGACTGTATCCCCAAGGCCATTTCCTGTAGCCTACCTTGACTTCTCTTGGCAACTCTCCATTTTGAACAGCCAGGCTAGATTTCTTTGAGATAAAGAGGTGTCCTGATCCCATCTTTGAAGACAATTGGGTTGAAAACTGGCGATCCTTGAAGAGTTCTCTGAGCCCAAACCCACAGATTTCACCGAGGACTGAGATGGCGTCGCCTGTTCCAAAAATGGTGATTTCTATAGCAACCATTTATTCTAGCAGATGTGTGCCTGGTATGGTTGGCAGAGGGTGGGATCAGAAATGGAAATGGCCTTTTATTCTTCAGTTGCTGAATGCATGCAAGAGGGAGAAAACATGGCATCCTTCGAATCCAAGCGAGATCAAAGCTCTGCCAAGGTGGTGGGGGCGGCAGGGTGGGGGTCAGGGGGCAAGTTCGTCTGGAGGGTGAATTGAACTCCATTTGGTTTCTGGTTCTTTAAAGAGTCTATTTTGTTGTTGTTGTTGTTTTGTTTTGTTTCTTGGCAGATGTACCCGTTGGTTTTAACTCACTGGAAGTTTATCACTTGGGTTTCTGTAGAATGTGGACACTGATTGTGGGGGCAGGCGGTCAATAAACAAACACGGCAAAGCTGCTGGCTGGGCTTTTACTGATCGCAGAGTCTATACCCCTGCATGTTAGTTAGTTAGGACTCTTTGGGTTGTTGTGAAGAATAAAAATAACAAAAACAGCACAGCATGTGCGGCTTCAGCTGAGCAAGGGGGTCTGTTGTCACTACACCGAGTGTTCAGTGGAGTTGAGTGTGGGCCCATAGCCCCGCCTGAGAAGGCACGTGAGAGCTCTCGCTGCCAACACAGGCTGGGCTTGCTTTCTTTGTCTCATCCTTGCTTGAGTCTCCGCATAGGTTTTTCTCTTCGATTTCCCTGTGGAGCACTGAGTGGGTATAAAATCAGCCACCCCAGGGCACCCTGGTTTTCATGGGACAAAAACCCAATTCGGCTTTCCCAACTTCTTGGAGAAAGAGAAATCTGCTTTTCTGACTTCTTGGAGAAGGATTCCACGAGGTAGCGGGTGTTTCCTGGCCAGTCCGCCATGGGACACTGTGGAGTCGGTCATTTCCTTGGTCTGCTCATGCTGCTACCACCAAACAGCCCCAGCTGTTTGAAAGGGAGTAGCACCGACTCCCTTTCCGATGGAGGCTGCAAGTCCAAGATCTTGATGAAGGCTTTCTTCCCCACTTACCCAAGGCTGCCTTCTCGCTGTGTCCTCCCCTGGTGGAGAGAGATGGGAAATGATGGGGGCCTGCTGTCTCTTCCCAGGAGGACACGGTTCCCTTAACTCTTCCACCCTTATGCCACCTTGGTCAGCACCTTGTAGGAATTATCTCTAAACACCGTCATCTTTGGGCTAATACATAAGACTCTCGGGGGTGCCATTTGTAGGGCTTCTTGCTAGAGCTTTGTGCATTGGAAGGGGACTCATTAGGGCCTCCAGGAAGAGGCCACTATAGATGGGAAGGGGAACCCCCTGCCACAACAGTGAAATGCAATGGGTAGATTCTAACCTGTTGTCATGCACTACGTTCTGGCTGAATGTGGTGTGTTTGGCTGCCATTTTTATTATTTCTATACACACAATCTATCTATAACACATACACACCCATGTGAGAAACATGATCTGTAAGGGTATAGAAGTAATAGAAAACTAAACAGGAGTTGGGCCAGGGAGGTAGATCAAAGGGGCTGTATATGGAATTCAATCTTCTAATTCCCCTATGGTCAGTCTCCTGAGCACCACCAGGAGCAACCCCCTGACTGTGGGGTGTGCCCACCCCCATACCCCACAATAAAACTAGATGGGACTTTCTGGAGGAGGAGCAAAGGTCTATCTGAGAGTGGACTTGGTTCCTCTCAGCACTCTGGAAGGATCTATTGCCCATCTTGCTCTCTGGTGGAGTTGGAAGGCTAGTATAAATTCATTTCTCTTGCTTGCGGGTCCTCTGGCTTTTTGAATAACCGACAAGAGAGAGCTGGATTCACAGGTTGTGGGTCTTCGCTTATGTTCCAGAGGCAGTAGGAGCTTTTTGACCCGGTCTTTGAAAATAAGGTTTTCAATAGAAGGGAAAGAGGTGCGTGGGAAGGGGCTGGGCTCTCTCCCATCACCTATGGCCGGAGGACACAGGACACGTGGGCAGGAGGCCAGCTCACAGAGCCTTTGGCAGCGAGTACTCCGGAGAGCAGATGATGAATATATTTTTAAACTTGGAACCTGTGAACCACTTATTATTTCTGAATTAGGAATCAAAACATATGAATAATCTCCATGGGGTCTTAGCAGCTATCCTCTGCTTTTGATGTCGCTTTGCTTAGTGGGGAGAGGGTCAGAGTGGAAGAAAGTCGAGTCCAACTCGATTCTCTCAGTGACGTTTCAGACGTCCGTGTCGGGGTGGGCTCTGCTTGCCAATCGTCCTGCGTGTTCTGTGCTGTACCATGCTGCGGGGTCAGAGGAACTCATGGGAGCTAACAGGCTTCTTTATTTTTGAGTATATCCGTGTCACCCGTGCCTTAGGACAGATCCGGCGGGAAGATGGGCCCCGGTGGCCGCGTGCTCCTGACGGTGATGATTGAAAAGGCAGCGCTCTGGAACCAGTTCTTGGATTTCTCTCGCTAGCTCCTGACGCCCTTGCCTGCCTCTCAGCATCTTTCCTTCAGCTCCCCCACCACAGCCCAGCTCAGCAGCGAGCAGAGCAGGCCGGAACTGAGGTGTTCTGGAATTCCACTGCTGCTAAGCTCTGGGATTAGGGCTGGTCATTTGGAAAGGGGGTGGGAGAAAATCAAAACAAGCTGAACATTAACCCCTGGAGCCCCAGAGCCAGCCAGGGTTTGCTCTTCTGTCCCCAGCACCAGTGTCTCTTGGCCATGTCCCTGAAACCCGAGCTCCAGGCAGCCGCAGGAGACAGCTAAGTTGAGCCAGGCGGATGACCATCTCGCTGTCCTTAAGACCCAGGCCGGGTGCACCTGCTTCAGCCGCTCACTGGTTCTCCTTGTGGGGGTGAGGGCCCGGATCCTGAAGGACTCCCGAGTGCAGAGCCCGGCTCTAGGGGACGGTGAGCAGGAAGCCCCTGAGTGCGAGGCTCAGATATTCTCAGGTGCTGGTGCCAAGAGGGGCACATTCTTCCACAGTCCTCCACCTGCTCCACAGGCTCTGGTGCTCCATGCACTCCACCCGTGCTCCACGTACTCCTCCACCTGGCATGGAGTGGGCAGGGGGCACCAGGCTCTCAGATTCTTGGTCTGTTCACCGTGCCCCTCCCCCACCTCCCTAATTCGTCTGCATTTAAAAAAAAATTTTTATTAGTGAAATGCCATGAGGTACAGTTGTAGACTTACAAATTTTTGTGCTTGGGTTTCGATTATACAATGATCGAGTATCCATCCCTCCACCAGTGCCCATTTTCCACCACCGCTGATCCCAGTACCCCCCCCCCACCCCCCACATCTGCATTCTTTACACTTGGATTGAGAGTTTCAGAAAAAAAGATGTTAGCAAGACCCTTGGTTCAAAATAAGGATAGAGGACTCTGGTGAAAGAACAACTTACTCCTGAAACTCAAGCATAAATGTCTTTGTAACTTTGTAATTCACGGTGATTCAATTTAAAAAAAAAAAAGAAAGAAAGAAAAGAGCAGAGGCTTTTAAAAAAGACTTATGAGGAGCTCATCATGTCCACGCCTGCTCCCGGAGGAAACTCATTTCAGACGGGCGGAGAAGTTTTGAGGGCAATGAGGAGAGCCTGGCTGGAAGCTGACTGCGTGGCTAGATGGAGGGTTCCTAGTTTTTAACCTTTGCCTACCACCCCGCCCCATCGTAGCTTCTTTCAAAGGCAGCTTTCATTGATGGAGGGGACCCCTTTATTTCCTCATGACAGCCACCAGGACAGGCCAATAGGACAGGCCCTCAGGAGGCAGGCTGGAAGAGGAAGAAGAGAAGGAGAAGCTGAAGGAGGAGGAAGAGGAGGAGCAGGAGGAGGAGGAGGAGGAGGAGGGGGAGCAGGAGGAGGAGGAGGAGGAGGAGCACTCTGCAAGCCCTTCATGGGGATGTCTCTGGCGTCTGGAGGGCCTCTTCCTTTCTCAAATGACCCTCTTGGCCTCCTCCAGACTCCTGGGGTGCATGGTAATATCCCATAGCTCACTGAATGTGGGCTGGGTACAAAGTTCTGAGAAATCTGTGTGGAATAAACTCCATGGGCGTTATGGGCCAAAGCCCCCAGTCCACTTGCACACGCACACACAGTCACATTCACAATTTCACACGTTTATACATACAACAGTCCCACATTTCTATGTGCACACTCACACAGTCACACATTCACACACATTTATACACACGTCTCGTGCACACTCACATGCAAACATACACTCACAGTCATACTCATATTCACACGCTCTCACACATGCACATATGCAAGCACAGTCACACACATACTCATATTTACACATTCATATTCACACTCACATTCATACACAATCACACACTCCCACTTATACATGTACTCTCACACACTCACGCACACTCTCACATACTCGCAGGTACAGTAACACACACATGCACGCACATTCACACATACTTATACACATGCATTCTTACCCATGCACACATGCACACATTCTCATATACATTCACACTCTAATCTACACACTTACACTGTATACACACACACACACATATTTAGTGGTGTTCCCCCCTGCTTTTCCTCACATACCCCTACACCTATTAAGCAGCTGCTCTGTGACTCAGGAATTGTTTCTTTGCAGAAGGAGGGCTTGTTCAATGTCTGGCAGAGTCTCAAGTGGCCTGTCCCCGTGGCCTGCTCCGTGGCCTGCCCCCAGGGCCTGTCCTTGCAGGCCTCTCACCCTCAGATGTCACATGCGCTCTGCACTTGGGAGTGGCTGGGTGATTCCTCCTGTGCCCGCAGAGCATGGCAGTGCCTCTGGCCAGGCTGGACCGAGAGCCGGACATCCTCCTGAGGGCTGTGAGGAGAGTTGCCTCGGCTCTCTGGGAAAGGCTCTGGGCTGGGTCACGGGTCGGGTGCAGACCTCCCTCGCTTAGTGATGAGGTGACTTGGAAATCTCCCTCTTGGAGGCATAGTCTGGTATCCCCTCACCATCCTGCTTCTGGCTTGGGTCCCTGTGACTTCTAGGGAAGCTTCTAGATCTATAGCCTTCCTCAGGAAGGCCTGGAGGGGTCCTGAGGTGCTGGGGCATTGAAGGCCGGTGCCCAGGTACCTCTGTGTGAGAGGGGCTGAGCCCTCACCGCTGCGGTGAGGTGAACCAGCAGGACTTCCCGGCGTGGGGCCTGTGGCGAGACCTCAGGGAGGCTCAGCGACCCTGGCGTCACCGAGGAGACAGGTTGAGCTATCTGAGACTCTCATGGCAGACAGGGCCCAGATAGTTTTAGGGGTGAGGGTCTGTTCAGAAGGATTATGAGGGTATTTTGCCTACCCCAGCAGTGGGCACACGCTCAGCACCTGCCCCCCACATGTCTTCCCCCAGTTCTCTTCACTGGGGCGCAGGGAAGAGTCAAGGGGGCCCAAAGCCCCAGTTCTGGAGCTCAGAAGCGTCCCCATGTTGGGGTGTGGGGGGTAGGAAAGAGGAGAGGGCCAGGGCCCGGAGCGCACCCGGGTGTCCGGGATCTCCTTGGCCTTGGGCCTGCGTCGGAGCACGGGGGCGGGCATGGCACCCGCAGCCCACCAGGTAGAGACACCAAGCCCAGGGCGGCCAGGCCTACTTTGCTCTCCTTTCCTCCACTTTGAAAAGAGTCAGCAAAATCCTTATTTCCATAAGCATTTTTTCTGGCTGTAAAAAGCTGAATCCCAAACCTGTTATTATAGCTGTTCATGCTATTTTAATCTGCTCTGTTTAGAGGTAAGAGGGTAGCAATGACTCTGCAATTACTGAGTACATTTGATCCACGGCGCAGTTACCCGAGCCGGCGGAGGGCCTCCGAGTGCGCTGCTGTCGCGTGTGGCGAATCACTTTCGAATTTACTAAAAATATGCCCCTTTGCAGCCATGCAAAGCATATCATAATTTTCCTCGCTGAGCCTCCTTGAAATTTCCCGTTTGCTTTCCTGCCTCCAGCCCGGTCCCAGCACACAGCCTTTGCCCCGCTGCCTTGCTCTCTCTCCGTCTTTGTCCCCCTGGACCAGATTCTATCTGGTCTCTCTCTTTCCCCTTCACCTCACCGCCTTTTTCTTCCTCCCGCTTCATTTCCTGCTCTCCTCCTCCACCCCCCCCAACACAACCCCCTCCAAAAATATTTTCTATTCTACCGACCGGCACGCCAGCGAGACCGTTTTTCATTTGCCGTGGTCCGAAGAAGCCCACTTAGAATTCTAAATCTACCAACGATTTCGCATTTAAACCAGCTGGCAGGCCAGGCCGGTGCGGCGCGGCGCGGCGCCCCCTCCGTTCAGTAATTGTTCCTCCCCTGGCTCCCTTTTCTATCTCTGTTCCTATTTCATTCACTTTTCTATTTGCAGCCGGCGCAGACCTTGGGCCGCTCCCCCCTTCCCTCCTCGCCCCTGCAGCCCGCTTCCCACCCACTGCCCTTGCTTCCCTGAGCGCCGCACTGTAAATGAAATGTGGCACTGCCACATGGCTCGTGATAACATATATCAGTGGATGAATTGATTTTCATATTGATTTCCTCGGACGAGGCAGGTGTGTGGAGAAATCAAGCGTCTTTTCATGAGAGTCCTGCAGAGGCAGGAGGCTGGGAAGGAGCTGACGTTGGGTGTTTGTGTTTTGTTTTTGGTTGGTTTTTTTTGGGGGGGGGAAGGGAGGGTTTGTTTTTTTGGACTCAAGACCAACTTTGTGCTTGTTGGCTGGGGAGAGGGTTCCTTGGTGGTGCTTACTCTGGGAGGGAGATAACACTGTCACCTGGCTGATGCTGGGCCCTTGGGAGAGGAACATGGTCCCGGGGGGTGGGGGGCAGCCAGCTCCTTTATCCTTGAGGAGAGCAGGAAGGTCTTTAGAGGGGATGGAAGGTCATGGATGGGGAGCTGGGTTGACACCAATCTCCGTACCCTTCTCTTCCCAGGTTGCTCCATGTTCCTGGGTCAGATTAGGTGAACTGTGACACCAGACCATTCAGGAGGGATGCGGTGGCCCCAGGGAATCCCATGGATGTGTGTGACCAGGCATGGACTCTGTCTGGAGTGGCCATGCAGGGTGGGTTTACAGATGCCCCCAGACTGGTGCCAGGGTGTTGGGTTGCTGGTGGCTTCCTGTCTCCAGCCTGGCAGTGATTGGTAAGGGACCCTGACTACCACAAGGACTGTGGCCAGGGAAGTGAACAAAACTTCATTTTTTTCCTCTTCTGTGGTGGTCTTCCCAATTCCTTCTCCCAACAGCTCCTGAATAAAATAGACGCTTGCAGCCCTCCATTCGATTCAAAGAGCAGACAGAGTTGACTCGTTTTCTGAGGCAAAATGAATGCCATGTGGGATTGCGGTGTTTCTCTCTCTGTGTGTGTGTGTGTGTGTGTGTGTGTGTGTGTGTGTGTGTGTGTATGTACATGTATGGACACGTGCATTCATGTCATAAAACCTGGTAGCTGGAAGATTTGGGAATGGAGCCCTGCTTGTTCCTTCTATTTTCTTGCTAGGTGAGGCGTAACTGGAATCTCCTTTTGGTTACAAGTTGGAAGGCTTTACAAAAACAGAATGGTAGGTTTTCTGGCTTTTACTCATTCCAGGTAGTGATTAAGCCTTTGGTATTTCATGATCTTGCAGGGCACAAGGGCATGTCTTTTGATTTATCGCTTTGGAATGCCCATGGCATGTGGAAATGCCATGAGGCAGTTGAAATGGTCTGACTGGCTTAAGTTTGTGACTTCCCTCAAAAAGCACAGTTTTATCCCCTGGACTACTCTTGGCAATATCTGAGACCGTTTTGGTTTCATCAGAAGGTCTTCAGTGAAGGAAGTATATCTGCATGTCGTAGATGGGAGGCAAGGATTCTCCTGAAATCCCTCCTACGTACTCACCATTATTTAGACACAAAGGTCAACAGTGCTGAGACTGAGACTCCTGACCAAGGACGGCGTGTTTTTAAATGTTACCAGGCAGAATGTTTTTTTTTTTATCCAGGTCTCTGACAGAGAATATTTTGTTTTCACTGGTCTAGTTTTTCCTAACAGTCGGGCACTGGAAACATCTGAGTGATCGAAGCCTCGAATTCATTGACATTTATTGTTCTGCAGAACAAATTGGGGCTTGGGCCCGTTTGCACCGATGGGCTAGCTGTGAGGCCTCAGCTCCAGAGGCTCATACAGGACCATGAAAAAAACCAGGAGGCCCACATTGCCTTGAAATGGAACCAAGCAGAGTAAATACATTCTAGAAGGGCTGGAATTTACCCCACCCCTCACCCTTCTTTTTTTTTTCCCCATTGTCTTTGCAACCCAAACTAAATTCTCTAAAGACATCCAGCAGTGTCTTTTATTGCTGCAGGTCAGCGGACAGTTTGCTTTGTTTTGCTTGTTTGTTTGGGGGCTCTACCTGGCTGTACTCAGATCTTTCTCAGATCTGGCTCTGGCTTAGGGATCAGTTCCGGCCGAGCTCAGGTTCCCTCCTTGGTTCTAGGGATCAAACCCAGCGTGGACGTGTGCAAGGTAGGCCCCTGACCGAAGCTGTACTATTGCTTTGGCCCCAGACAGGGGTAGGCGGGCACAGACCTCCTTCCAAGTGTTTGCAGAATACAGAGACGTGCTCCTGTGATAGCCACTGCTGCTGGTTTGTGTTGTTTCCTTCTTTTTTTGATTTTCTTTTATTTTCTTTTTTGTTTGTTTTTGGAGAAGGAGGGAGTTGTTAGGCCACATCCAGTGGCACTCAGGGGCTATTCCTGGCTCTTTGCTCAGGAGTGACCCCTGCTGGACCATGTACCATGCCTGAAATTTGAACTGGGTCAGTCACATTCAAGGCGAGCACCTTGACCCCTATACTATTTTATACTATTTCTCTGAGCGATAGCACAGCGGGTAGGGCGTCTGCCTTGCACGCAGCCAACATGGCCGACCCGAGTTCGATTCCTCCGCCCCTCTCGGAGAGCCCGGCAAGCTACCGAGAGTATTCGATATGCCAGACACAGTAACAACAAAGTCTCCAATGGAGACGTTACTGGGCCCGCTCAAGCAATTCGATGATCAACAGGAGGGCCTTTACTTTACTTTACTTTACTTTACTTTACTTTACTTCTCTGACCCCATGGCTGTGTTTCAATTGGACCTTGGTGGGCTTCTCCTCTCTCACACCGTCTGGTTTGGGTGTGATGATATGTAGCCAAGGCAACAAGGAGTATTTGCATCTTGGCCTCTTTCTTTAAAGCCTTCATCAAAAGTCTTCAGATTCTTAGATTTGAAAAAAAAAACTCTTAGTAGAAGCTATCTGGTATTGGGCCATTGGAAAGATGGAAGGGCCTCCTCTTTTGAAAGAAAAAGTCTTGCTGTGGACTCAGTTTCAAATGAAACACCAATGTCGAGTGTTCTGGAACAATTAGGCCTCCCTTCATGAACTCTTTCTGCCTCAAACAGCACACGAGTCTTCGTCCACACAGTCTCTGGGTGGCTGCATGGCAAGCCCATGTGATGAGACATACATGGGCCATTCAGTGCTTGGTTCACTGTGAAAATTACCAGTCCCTGGTAAACTCTAGTGCTTGTGCTGCTGCATGGGGCTCATGAGTTCGTATCCACTGAAAAAAGAAAAATCTTGTCCCCGCAAGACTGAGTTCCAGAGGATGGATTTGTGGAGTTGAAGCATAGCTCAGCTCTTGAGTTGGGTTGTTGGGTCGTGGCCTTCCATGGGCAAGCAGCAGGGCAGGTGCGGGGAGAGAGGCGTACAGGTGGAGTCTGAGCCTGGTTCGCCTAACTGCATGACCTTAGACAAGGCTTAACCTCTCTGAACCTTACAGCAGCAAGGGCACCCACTCTGCCCCCGTGCAGGCTTCCTTTGGAGATCCCCAGATAGCACAGATGCTGAGTTAGCACCGTGCACATGATTCTGTTGTTAGACTTGAGCAAGCAGTGAGGACTGGGTGAATGTTATTTGTGAGACAGGCTGAGTTTCTCGCATGTGCCATTTATTCTTACTACACACCCCCCAGCAGGATTTGGGGTGTATTTCTGGCTTGTGTGGGGCTTGTTCCTTTCTGGCAGTGCTTGGGATCATGAGGTCCTGGGGATTGAACCCCAAGTCTCCCATGGGCAGAGCTGAACTCCTGTCCTTTGAGCCATTTCCCCAGCTGCTCCTCAAAGAACGGAACTGGAAGATATGTCGAGTGAAGTCAGCCAGAAGAAGAAAGATGAACACGGGATGAGCTCACTTATCTGTGGTTCATAGAATTCTGGATAAGAAAATGTGTTGTAGAAAAGCCCGGTGGCCAAGATCACCCTTGGCCCCAGTGTTTAGAGAGGAGAAGGACAGAGAAGGTAAGAAATCAAGGGGAGGAGAAGAGAATGGGAAGTAATGGGTGAACAGGCATCAGGGCTTCGGTTATAACGGTGGCACGGCGAGTGGTACCGCCATGGATCCCAAACTCAACATTCAACAACACTGAAAACATAAGATTGAAGCTGAAACCACCAGAACTTTATAATGTGCCTGTCAAGTTGACAGGCGGGGATGGGGTGGGAGTTGGGGAGGGATATGGGAATATGGGTGGAGGGAAGTTGACACTGGTGGTGGGATGGGTGTTGAAATATTATGTGCCTAAAACCCAACTATCAATAACTTGGTAAATCACAGTTCTTTAATAAAAAAAAGGAACTGGTGGCATAGATCCATACGGATGGCCATGTGCTGGCTGGAAGGTTGAGCGGAGTCGTGGGTACCCCTGGGGTCTTTCTCTTTACAGTACAGACTCTGGTGGGGACTGGGTGTGCCTCCCCTCCTTTCTGCTGGAAAGGAGTATATTTATAGCCTGGTATAAATACAATCAGAAGGTTCCTATAAAACTCCGTCATTACTGCAGTTCCAAGTTAGAAAGGCTTGAGGTTTCGGCTTTTTGGCTCCTCTGTGAGGCAATGAATATTTTATGGGAAAGGAAATACTTAGTGTCTGACTCTTTTTATAGTGCAGCTACTCCCAGGGCTGGTAACCTTCCAGATCTCTCCAAAATCACAACCACTGCCTGTCCCTTCTTCACAGAATCCGCAGGGCCCTGCCTGGCGGAGGTGTCCCTGTGCTTGTGAATGGGGCCAGGGACCATTTCCGATCCTGAAACCAGAGGAGTTGGCGGCTCGCCACATCCGCCCGAGCACCGCTTCTGGCCCCTTGGGGTGCTGGTCTCCGCGGCCAGCCTGCCCTCTGGGTCCCTCACTTGCTAAAGATGTCCACCTGATTTGTTTTTTTCTTTTGCTTTTTGGGTCACTCCCAGTGATGCTCAGGGGTTCCTCCTGGCTCTTCATTCAGGAATTATTCCTGGCGGTGCTCAGGGGATCATATGGGATGCTGGGAATCGAACCCGGGTCAGCCGCATGCAAGGCAAACACCCTACCCGCTGTACTCTCGCTCCAGCCCTTCCACCTGAATTTTCTGCCAAGCCCTCTTAGCTGAGAGGACCTGCAGGACACAGGAGGTCCTGGCCCAGACGCTCCGAAGCCCCCTCAGTAGTGGAGCTCCACGAGCCTGAAGTGGAGCCAAGGCTAGCGCAGGGAACTGGGTGTGAACCCTGCTCCATGTCCCTGCTTGTGCTTCTACCCCCACCCTGAAAATCCCCATAAAGCAACAGATGTGTTGGAGGTGCAGAGGCTGAAGACTTTCCCCTTTCTAGCTGAGCCAGAATGGCCCTCAGAGTGTCAGAGCCTCCTTCTTGGGCCTTTCCTTGTGGCCTCTTCTGTGGCTGCATGTGTGGCAGAGAGGAAGTCAGGGTCTTGCTTGTCTTGGTGCTGGTGTACTGGATCTAGGATTCTTTCCTTCTTGGGGTAGGGGGAGTCATACCTGGTGGTGCTCAGGAGTGACCCTGGTGGTACTCAGGGAACCATATAGATTGCCAGGGATCAAACTAGGGTCCGCCATGTGAAGGCAAGTTCTTCAACCCTGCACCCTCTCTCTGGCCCTGGGCTTGAGAGGAGAGGACAGGCATTGGCTGGCAGGTCGGCCTCCGTGAAAATGGTTCCCCTGATAATGAGGGGCTCTGAGGGGAGGGGCTTGGTAGAGGTCCCTGCCACGCTGGCCTTGTGGGCCTTGGAAATTTGTCAGGGCCACCACAGTTCCCCATTCCAAGGGATGGTGCCACAGAACCCCCTACCTCTAGGAGCAAGACCACTCCTGAGACCCTCAGGACAGGCAGAGTCTATCAGCGTCCCATGGTGAGGGTGTCCTGGGCCTTCTGCCCAGAACCCAGAGCGCCCCCAGCTGGAGAGGGTGGAAGGAGTGGGGCCCACACAGTGGCCCAGGGCAGTTGCCCATGAGAAGCTCACGGTCACCTGCTCCTAGGCCCCCATGTTCATGAGAGGGACTCTGGGGACTCAGCAGCATGGCCACTTTTGACACCTGCTTTGGGTCCATCTGAGGAGAACTAAGTTACAGACCTGTGGCCACACTGGTGAAGCCAAAGGCAGTGATCAAACTAGAGAAAGAATGGAGAGGGCAGATATCTGTTAAGGGCTTCTTGGATGTTCCATCACCAGGGGCTTCTAAAGAAATACTTTCTAGGACCTAGAGCAATAGCACAGTGGGTAGGGCATTTGTCTTGCACACGGCCACCCGGGTTCAATTCCCAGGATCCCATATGGTCCCCTGAGCACTGCCAGGAGTAATTCCTGAGTGTGGAGCCAGGAGTAACCCCTGTGCATTGCCGGGTGTAGTCCTAAAAGCAAAAATAAATAAAATTTTAAAATTAAAAAAATAGAAAGAAATACTTTCTAGACTTATTCCAGAACAAAGACCCACCAGTTCCCTGGCTTGTATCCTCCTAGAGGTTGGAAATGCTTGTGTTGGTGCCTGGAGTTTTGTCCTCTGGAAGATGGAAGGACCTGGTTCCCCGACTGCCTTCTCGAGGATGAGATGGCTCCCATGTCTAGGTGTGCGTGTGTCCATGAGAGGAAGGTACTACAGCTCACAGGTTGCACCGGTTTGAACGTTCCATCCCATTTTGCCAGAAATTCAGAGCCTGGGACTGGCGGGGCGGGGGGGTCTCAGGGACGTGGCATAAGATGCTCCCCCTCCTTCATGAAGGCTTTGGGCCACCACGACGCCAGGTGTGCCCATCCTCAGGGCACCCGCCAGAACTGGAGGCCGGAAGAGGTGGCTCCTAACTAGCATGGCTGGCAGAATAGCATCTCTTCCACTCCCCGCAGACACCTCCATGCCCTCTTCCCTGGAACCCGTGTGTCTCTTTGGTTCCCTGGCCCAGAGGAACTCAGACTGCCCATCAGTTGACCTGAGGAGAGATGCTCTGGATTGCCCAGATGGGCCCTGGTGATCAGTGCAGTGCCCGAGGTCTTGGAGGTGGAAGGAAGAGAGGTGTCAGAGAAGCCAGGAGAGACTCAGCTGGCTTTGAAGATGGAGCGGGGACAGCAGGCTAAACCATGAGAGCTCTGGACGTGGAGAACGGTTTCATGGGCGTAGCTCTCTGAGACTCTCCAACAGGAATGCTCATGGAAAGCTGCACTTCCTGCATTTGCCTTCCATCTCCAGGAGGCTGTACCTTTGGTTTGGGAGAAGCTCTGGGGGGAAGTGAACACAGGGAGGCAGGAGAAACGGGAATGAATGGCTGCTCCGTGTCAGGGAATGAGGCCCACTGCTCCTCCTTTGACTGTTTTCAGATGCTCTTGCAACAGGAAGTCTCACCGAGCCCTTCCAGGCAGGCCAGGCCGGTCTAGGTGGGCTCTCAGCTCCTCATACCCGTGGGAGGAAAGCCGTGAGTGGGCTCTGCCCTGCGTTTCAGCTCCAAGATTCTCTGGGGGTGTAGCAGCTCCTGGTAGGGGGCCTGGCAGCTATGGGGTTCAGCTGAAATGGGTGCTTGAACATGGGCTTGGACCCTCCAGGAGAGTGACCAGTGGATTCTAACTCCATTCCCCACTTTTTTTCTGGCTCCTTTCTTTAACTCTTCTCTCCATGTGAACAACCTGGGAAAGAGGTGGTTTGTTTGTTTGTTCATTTATTTATTTATTTATTTATCTTTTTGGGTCACACCCAGCAGTGCACAGGGGTTACTCCTGGCTCTGCATTCAGGAATTACTCCTGGCGGAGCTCAGGGGACCATATGGGATGCTGGGAATCGAACCCAGATCGGCTGCATGCAAGGCAAATGCCCTACCCACTGTGCTATCATTCCAGCCCCGAAAAAAGGTGGTTTCTACGGAAGTGCTAAAAATAGCACTCACTTTCAGGTACAGTCTTGGAATTTTCTGCAAGGTTCTTCACCACAGGATTGAAGGGTAGAGGGCGCTGTTTAGGGTAGCTGTGGGCATGGGGTCTTCCTGGTGCCCTTCCAAGAGTTGGGCCTGTCAGGAAGAGAATCTTCTGTGCTCCTGCCTTGGAGATCTCCAAGGCCGTCAGAGTCACCAAGAAAACCTTCTCTCTGAAGCTGGGGAAATTTGAAGAGAGTGCTCCTGTGGTGGTGGGGGGAGGGAGAGATGGAGGGGGAGAGGAGAGGAGAGAGGAAGAGAGAAGAGAGCTAGAAAGAGGAGAGAGGAGAGGGAGTGGAGAGAGAAGAGAGGGGAGAGAGAGGAGAGAGGAGAGAGACAGAGACAGAGAGAGAGGTGCTTGCCATAAAGGCAGGCTGGGGGTGGGGTGAGAGGTGATGGGAGGGGCACTGGGGACACTGGTGCTGGGAAATGTACACTGGTGAAGGGACGGGAGTGGGAGCACTGTATGACTGAAACCTAATCTTGAACAACTTTGTAAGGGTCTATCGCAGTGATTCAATAAAAAAAAATCCTACTGGGGTGGTAGGAAAAAAGGTGCTTGTGTGGCCTGTGGAAGATCTTGTGATGAATTTGTGACTCTCCGGTATTCCTCCTCCTGGCTCTGGAATGTTCTCAGGTTCTCACTTTGTCGATTTGGTAATGCGTCTTTGGGGGTAATGGGGGAGATTTTATAATCCTCATTAAACCAAGGAGGAAGGTCTTTGTTTTCTTTTTCTTTTTGGCCTCACTTGGCTGTGCTCAGGGTTCACTCCTGGAGGTGCTCAAAGGACTCTCTGCCTTGCCAGGGATCAACTCGGGTCAGCCCCATACAAGGCAAGTGCTTTGCCCACTACATAGTCTCTGGCCCAACTTCCAGTTATTGACTTTGTCATTCAAGTATCGATTTACCTTTAGGACTTCAGCCCCCATGAACATGCATCAGGACTTCACTCTTTTCACTGGGTCTCATGTTGTGTCCCCTTGCCCCCACTCTGTCCCCCTCCACAGCTTCCTCATCTTTGTCACATTTCTTTCCTGGGGTTGGTCTCTGTGATGCTCGAGTTTGTGTATCTTGGGGTGCGTGAAGACCCGCGGGCCCCAGGCTCCCCGGGGGCCTCTCGCATCTTGGAAGTCAAACTGATATGGAAACAGACATTTCATCTGTGTCTTCTCTTATTTCCATGCACACAGGGGTGACCTTTGGGGTACATTGTTCAGGAGACCCACCATTATCTGCTGTTTGAAGTCGGCTGCTGTCATCTCTCCCGCCAAAGAGAAAGGGACCTTCATTGTCCGGATTAAGGTCACAGCTCAGAGGCAGTGATCAGAGCTTTCCTTCCCCCCTGCCCCCTCTCCAGCCTGCCCCAGGATGCGAGCATCTCGGGGAAGAAAGGGAGAGAGACGTGGTGAGAGGCCAGGACAGGGTCCGTGGCACTGTGCCTCCCTCCCCCTCGCTGGACCCGAATCGTGCCCACACACTTGTTGGGTGTATGGGTGACACCCTGCCTGGGATCAGAGGGCAATCAAGGGCTCCAGGCTCTGATGCTTCCACCTCCTTCCAGCGCCTGGTCATGGAGAGCGGTCTGGAGGTTTCCGGCAGGACAGTGGGTAGCTCTGGAAGGGGGAGTTAGTTCCCTGACGGTGGATTTTGTTAGGGCTGGCCCCACCCTGGCCTTTGCACCGAGAGAACAAGTCTGGGTGCTGTAGAGGGGGCCCTTGGGTCTGTGGCAGCAGAGAATGATTCACTTGGGGAGGACTTGATCCGAGAGCCTACGGGAGTCCCCCCTCCCCACCCAGTGAGGAGAGCCGGGCGGGGGAGGTGGTCCCTCCTGCTGCTCTGAGCACATGGACCGGGTGATGAGCGCGGGCACCCTCGTCTCTGCACTGGTCAGAGGGGTTGAGAGGACACACCCAGTCATCCTCCCTGGCTCCCGAGGAGGAAGCAAGTGACCTGGGGTTTCTTGGAGGGAACCTTGTTGGCATCCTGGGAACGTGTTAGGGGAAAAAAAGCAGGTGGCTTGTGGGGAGGGGGCGGCTGAGACACTCGGAGGGCCATGGTGGGCTTCACTCTGGGTGCCCCCAGCGGAGACAGTCTGTACCACTGGACCGGCTTGTGGCGTGGGAGCCAGGGGAACTTGTGAAAGGGTTTGGAATGGGCTGCAGGGTCCCAGCCTCTAGGGTCAGCACCTTCGGCACCTGGGCATCGTCCCCCCACCAGTGCACCGCGGCTCCTGTACTCTGCTCTCTTGTCTGCCTTGTCCTGGTTGCTCTCCCCACCCATGTGTCTAGGCCTTGAGGGGACCGCCCCGCATCAGGGGGCTTCGGCCCTGGCATTGAGTTCTGCAGGTAACTCTCAGCGTGGAGGGGCCGGAGCGACCCCTGGGGGTCCCCTTCCTCTTTGAGGAGCCGCTTCCTCAGAGCCTCTTGTCTCATGCCTCACCCGCCCCCTTTCCTTTCTCGCTGGGAGGCTGGCACCTGGTGACCCAAGCAAGGGCTTCCAGCACGGGGCTCAGAGGGACAGGTGGGGACAGTAGGGACCCAGGGCGACTCTTTCTCTGCCTGTCCCTTGGGCCTAGGGGTTTGGTCAGGAAGTGGGGGTGGGGGGGGTGCTGCCTGTGGACCCCCGGCCGCTGACGACTTCCTATCTGCCGCCTGGTCTTATTTTTATCCACTTCCTCCTCCCCGTCCCTCTCCAGAGCTTCCTTCGGTGCTGCTGGTTCCTTCAGTGTGATTGTCTCAGCTTTATTTGGAAACCCGGAGCCTCATTTTACTATAATAGTTCCTTAATGATCCTCTAAATGAAACTTGCTTACTTCATCTGCCCCCCTCCTTTTCAGATATCAAACAAATATCTCCAAGAGGTTTCCTCCAGCGACCCCCCCCCCCCACCCAACTTCTTTCTTTTCTCAGAGACCAGCCGTTGACTCTAGCCGTTGACGGGCTAGCAGTGGTGGGGGGTGGGGGGTTGGGGCAGGAGGCTGGTGGTGGGGTGGGAGGGAGGTGGGCCTGAGGGAAGTCTGGGCCCCTGTCTCTGTCCAGCGTTTCCTGACCTCCAGGAGCGGCTGAAGACAGGGCGGCTGGCAGAAAGGCCCCGGGGCCTGGGAGCGTTCGCATGAGGAATCCCCTCCTTGGTGGTCTCGTGGCTGAATGTCCTTAGTACCACAGGTCACTGCAGGAAGGGTGATCGTGATGGCTGCTCAAGGAAGGTCACACCTGTGCTCACAGTCCTCCCCTCTGCCCCATTCCTTCCCGTTGGGACCACAGAGGCTTGATAGCACTCCCCTTTCAGCCCACTGGTCCTTCCAACTCCTCTCCCCGCTCCGGCCTTCCTGACTCCCACTTCCGGCCCCCAGGATGGAGGCTCCTTTGACCTGCCTCCCCGCTTCTCATCCTCCAGTCCACTGGGCCTGGGTGTGGCCATTCCAGGACTGACTCCCGGAACCCCAAGGATCGCTCTGCGCTGTCTCCTCTTCTCTCCACTGCATCTTCATCAGCTCACAGCCTGAGGGCACCTGGATATTCTTATGTGTCCCCCCCCATCCCCCTCTTTCCCGCTGCCCCCACCATGTTGAGTGGGTCACCAGAGCTCAGGGGGTTAAAGGGCAGGGAGCAGTGCAGGTGCGCAGAGTATAGTGCAGCAGGAAAGGCACTTGTCATGCACGTGGCTGACCCGGGTTCGATTCCTGGCACTGCACGGGGTCTCTTGAGCGTGGTCGGGGCGACCCTGAGTACAGCCAGGTGAGGCCCCAGAAAAAAAAAAAGAAAGGAAAGAGCAGGAAGAGAGTGCGGCCCCTCCCGGCCTGCAACCATCTGTGCTGTTAGAGGAGGTCTCGCTGCCAGGGAACCATGGACAGGGCAGCAGTTCTGAGTCCCTGCCTGGAAGCCTCGTGCTCCACTGGACCCTGTGCTCGGTGACAGATAGAGGTGGGAGCGGTGCTCCAGTCTGTCCCCTCTTGTACCTTCCTGGGGCAGCAGAAATGTCTTACACATGCACGGGAGGGCTGTCGGCTTGCTATTTTGTTCTGGATGGAGGACCTCACTGCTGAAATGAAACTGTCCCCGTTCTCAGTGCAGAACTGGGGGGCCCTCCTCCGCGGCGCTCTCCTTCCCCAGCCCCACCCACCCTGGCCCACCACCCCCAGATAGCTCTTGAGTTCCCTGGCGGCATCTAGGCTGGTCTACCAGCCCGCTCCCACCCTCCTCTTGCCTGCCCTGAGATCAGCCCGGCCCATCTCCCCGAGGGTTTTGAAGCTTCATGGCAAGTCTCAGCCTCTGTGATGCTGGATCCGGTCGCTCTCACTCTCACCTGAGACCTCTTCTTTCTTTGTATAGGTCACATGGACAGACACGGATGTCCAAGCCACCCCCCACCCCCCAGAGGAGCAGAGCCACCTCACCGTGTCCCTGGGGGCCACCCACCATGCACCTGGCCTGGCGCTCCTTTTGTCTGTTCTCCCAGAGGGCGTTGTTGATCATTTCTCGAATCCCTATCCCCCCTCCTCTCTGCATTCTTTCTCTCCAGCTGATGCACCATCAGGGACAAGGGTCATTTTGGGGTTTGTTGTTGAGAGAGGCCCATTATATGATCACCTGTAAGTTGCAGGCATGTTGAAATGAGCATGCACCGGGCTTGTCTTTTCCAGTCAGCAAATATTCCCTTCACACATCATGTTTTCAGCCCCGTGCTGAGACTTCCCTAAACATACCGTTTTTTTTTTTTCCACCAAACCCCACACACACCCTCTGACACAACCACGTTCTCCTCCCGTCTGACAGGTGACAGCACTTCGGCCTTCATGAGGCTCAGGAGAGCTGGATGGGTGGCCGGACTTGAGTTTGTAAACATTTGGGCTCGACTAACTGGGCTGGGATCAGGTACTGCCACCCGCGCTATAGCACCTCGGGAAGCAAATTGCTTCCTTGTGCCTCGCTTCTCTGAAATAAAAATCACACCTGCCTTGTGGGGAGGAGGGGAGGGGCGATGGCGGATGGCACTATTAGAGCAGACGCAGAGAGGACGTGCTGCTCCCTGCCTTGTGTCTATAATCCTTCCCTGCTGACCCCGCTGCCGCCGTCCGTGGTCGGTTTTGCTTAGGACCTCTGCTCTCAGAGGCCGGGAACTTCCAGCCGTGGCTTTGTGACAGACACTCAGTGTGATGTCTTTGTGGCCAGGAGTGATGATGGCAGAGGCGGGCTGGGCGTGCAGTGGGGTGTCCGTGCCGGACTCTCTGGGTCTTGGGGTGGGGCTGGGTAAGGTGTCCCGGGCTCTGCTGTCTGGGCTGCAGCATTCGAGAACTGTCCTGTTGCCGAACAACTTTCTCCCTCCCTGCTCCCCGCCCCCAGCAGCCCTGAGCCCTGCCAAGCGCGCGCGCCCCAGCCTCGAGATGACAAAGTACCCGTTAGTTAATTGCACGACGGATTGCCTAGAGTTAAAAGTTCTGATTTATATGACTATAGCTCTAACTGCTCAATAACACAGGCCTGTAATCTACTTTCATTTCAAACAGAACGGTGATTTATCGGGCAGCATGCCGCTCTAGCTCAGAAATGAGGTGTTCAACATATGCTCTGTTGACATAAATTTGGAATTTATCGCTGTTGTCAAAACTGCCTGTTGGACAAAGGTGGGTATTAAGGCAATAAATGGCTCCGAATAGTTTTCTGTCACATTTCCTAACCATTGTATTCAGTCTATTTGAGGGGAAAAATATATACTTAAAAGTAATCAAATGTCCCAAATCCATGCATCTTGTTTGCAGTGGTGAGCAGAGGGGGCGCGCGCGGAGGGGCGCGGGGTGGGTGGGAGGGGAGAAGGGGGCTGTTGTCAGACAGAGAGCGCTTTGGGGAAGTTATGGCCCTTTGCAAAGGATTCCACTCCGCTTCCTCTCCCGCGTGCCCCCCCCCACCCGAGTTTTCCTTTCTCGTTTACAGAGGAGGAGAGGAACATGAAAGCTCCTTAAATAAAAATAGGAAAGGACATTTTATGGGTGGGCCTCAAGCCAGCAGGGGCCAGGAGCGGGTGGTGAGTAGAGCTTCGAGGGAGACAGACAGGCGAGCGAGCTTTTGCTGATGGGGAGGGAAAGCCAGCCCCCGGCCCACATTGCTGCCCCTGGCTGCCAGAGAGTGAGCCGGGGTGTGTGGCCCCTTTTCCTCTGCAGGTTCTCGGAGGGGGGGCGGGCAAGACCCCGCAGCCTGGTGAGGGTTAGCCTAAGGAGCACGTGGATTCCAGACCGTGTGCAACTTGCTGTCTGGATCCTGAACGAGTCCTGGGTGGTGAGCACAAGAGACACACGTGCAAGATGTGTGTGTTCTGGGGTCCACTAGGAAACCCCCCTCGGAGCTGATAGCGCTGCTCCCCTGTCTTGCAGGGTACTCCGAGGTGGGTATTGTCACAGCGACTGCCTATGCAGAGCCCAGGGGGAAATGGAGGGAAAAACAGGCCCCTGGCAGGCCTGCTACGGGCAGGGGAGCGGTGGGTGTGTATGACATTGGGTTTTCTGTGTTGGGGAGTTTTCAGCGGGGTAAGGGGACCACACCATCATGTGATACTCAGGGGCTGCTCCTGGTGCTGCGTTCTGGGGGTGGGGAGTTGTTCCTGGTGGTGCTTAGTGGGTTGGGGGGGACAGGACTTTGTGAGGCCAGGGATCGAACCTGCGTCTCCTGCTTGTTAAGCCTGAGCACAGCCCTGTGCTGGGAATTAAAGCTCAGACCAGGCTCAGTGGTGTCATCTGGGCCCTTCTTGCCACGTGCCCTGCGCGTGGGCAGGTAACGCGGAGGACTTGGCAAAGGTGGTCAGTCAGGACTGATGGTCGCCCTTCTCCATCCTCTGCTTGGGGATGCGTGTTGTCCATTTGGAGGGACGGGACGCGCCACACACCGCCACGGAGCTGCAAGTCTGAGCTGTCCCCGAGCCCAGCGCCGGCCGCCGTGGGATTATACATTTCCAGCGCGTCTGGTCCAAGGAGGCCGCCTTTGCAAGTCAGGAGCAAACTGCCGGCTGCCTCTCCCCGTGAAAATGAGGCCCGGCAGGGGGGCAGGATGCGTATTTGTGGCTTTCATGTTATTTTTTCCTTTTATCTCCAGGCCCGCACGCTTGGAGCGTCTCCGCGTTGATAAATGTGCTCTCTCACACACGTGCGCACACCGGGCCCTCTTTGCATGCATGCATGCCACACACACACACACACACACACGCGCGCGCGCGCGCGCACGCACGCTGCACACACAGGCCTTCGTGTGGGTCACCCTCCCTTTGCCACCAACTCCTGTCCTTTTCACACAAAGCTCCCCGTTGGGAAAACTCATAATTTTTACACCACACAGTCATGACTGGCCATTGCTGGAATTACTGTCTCTTTGAAGTGCTTTCTGCTGGGGCTTTTACAGGCCGTTTTAATTACCTGCAGCTTGCAAGGGGCCTTGCTCTGTCCCAGTCTTTGTTTGTTTATTCTTTGCAAGGAGCCTGTGCAGAAAAGCAATACGGCTGCCTTCTTTGACAAAGAAAGAAAAGGGGGGAAAGAAAAGAAGTTTGGGGGAGCCCTTCCAGGAAAACCGCCCCTGGAAGCCTCCCCATAGGCACCCCACAAGCTCAGGAAGACAGGCCCAGCCCTTGCTCTGGGGTTGCCCGAGGTCTCTCCGGTTTCCCGGGCATCATTTTGCGCATCTTTATTTATGATTTAAGTATATTTTCAAACTTCCGTTCTGGTCGACCGGACCGGACTGTCAAACAACGCTTCCGGTTACAGACCAAATCAAAGTCCCCATGCAGAGACACTTGTAGATTTCTCCTGTTTTTTTTTTTTTTGTTTGTTTGTTTGTTTGTTTGGTTTTTTACTCCATCATTGTGCGGAGTGTGTGTGATCAAATGATTGAGCCTGGGGGCTGGCGTGGAAATAGAAGCCGAAGGCAAGAAGACACACTAGGAACTGTCTGGTGTTTGCCTCCTCAGAGCCATTATTTTTCATTCCATTCTTTCTCTCTCTCTCTCTCTCTCACATGCACAAAATATAAATAGCCTTCTTTGGGATTTCCGTTAAACAGGAGTCTGGCATGTCATGTCTGCAAAACGAAGATGCCAGTTTACTCTAGGAGCCTGGGATATTTATCCCCTACTCTGCGGGTTTCTTCTCAGGAAAGGCATCTCCATTCATTTATTCATTTAGCCTGAAAACGTATTGAGAAATCGGGAGACCTTGGCCGTCGCTGCTGGGAATGTATAAGGGTGCAACTATAGCCAGAAAAGCCCCGCAGTGCCTGCAAAGCACAAGCATAGCAGGTCCAGGCCATCTAGCAGTTCCGCTCTTCAGTGGAAATGCAGGAGAAATGACAGCCCATGTCTGCAGAGAAAAAAAAAAAACCTTGCACGTTAGGGTTCATAGTTGCAAGATTCAGATTCGCCCGAAGGTGGAAACAAAGAAATGTTGGTTGATTGATGAAAGCGTAAATGAGATGTGGTCTGTCTGTCCAGTGGAATATTATGCACAAAATTCCACTGGACTGATGGAGCTTCAATAGCCAGGGACAAGCTTCAATAGCCAGGGACCTTGAGAATAGGATAACCTAGAGAAGGAAGCCAGGCACAAAGGGCCGCAGAACCGTGTGGTTTTACTCATTTGAAATGTTTAGCAGAAGCAGACCCACGGAAAGATGGAAGAGTGACTGCATTTCTTTGGGGGCTCCAGAATCAGAGGGTGGTGGTAGCAGTACTCTATGAATACCCCCAACACCAACCTGTTCAAAGAGTGAGTTCTAGGGTGTGTGAACATAGCAGTAACACTGATATGGCGGAAAGGATCTTCAAGGATTGGCAAGTGCCAGAACTGGACTCTGGCTATGGCGAGTTTCTGCCTTTCTGTAGCTTATAGCCTCAGAGAGTCAAAGAAGCCTGGTGAGAAGCTCCCGCATGGATCTGTGCGTCGTTTAAGTGCTCTAGCAGAGGGAAACAATTGGGATTGGGTTGGACACTACTCTGGGCGCCTGGAGATTCAGTCCCGTCTCACTTCCCAGAGGCTGGAGAATGAAAGAAGCATGCATGACTGTCGGCGGTGAAGTGGCATGTATCACGGCTGTATCAAGAACCAGGGCGTCCCAGTCTGTCCTGGGAGCGGGGTGTCAGCCTTCGGCTTCTGGTCCTGTGTCTCTCTCTGGCTAGGATCGGGAACAGACTTCTCTTTTGTCGGTGGCTTTCACGGGGCAGGCACCGGGTTGGTGGATGGTCCCTCCTTGGGCAGGCAGACGTGCGTGTGGATCCTGAGGCAAGAAGTCTGGAAACTTCTGCCTGTGTCCAGGGCGGAGGTGAGTCTGCCTTGGTTTCCTCCTCCACACTTTCCCCAATCTGACGTCTTTGGGTTTTTCCACTTGAAGCCTCTCTTGACCTTAGAAAATTTTGCACAGCTTCAGATTTAGCGGTGTATAAGATGGGTATACCAATCAGACATTTGCTGGTAATCATAAGGAAGTTCATTTCAAATTAAAAAAAAAATTGGTGTGTGTGTGTGTCTGTCTGTCTGTCTGTCTGTCTAGCTGGGGAGCAGTCACACCCAGGACCTGTTAAGGAGTTAATCCCAACTCTGTGCTCAGGAGATAATCTTTTGCTAAGGCTCAAACTCTCATTGGCTGCATGCAAGGCAAATGCCTTAACCTCTATTACTATCTCCTCTGCCCTAAAACAGATTTGGGGACCTCATATGAATATTCAGGCTAGTCCTGGTTCTGTGCTGTGCAGTGATGCTGGGGGTGCCCAGGGGACCATATGCAGTGATGGGAATTGAATCAGGGTTGGCTGCATGCCAGGCAAGTGTCTTATTTCCTGTACTGTCTCTTCCACCCTAACTGAGATTTTTTTTTAGGATTTTTCACAATGAGTCAGAAAGAGAGGGACAGACATAGAAAGATTGCATTCATCTGTGGAATATAAAGTAACAAAATAGGAGACTAATACCCAAGAATATTCGAGATAAGTATTAGGAGGTTCACTCCATGGCTTAGAGGCCAGCCACACATGCTGGGGGAAAAGGCAGCTCAGATAGAGAAGGGAGCACCAAGTAAAGGGTGTTGGGAGGATCCGCCCAGGATGGGAGATGCATGCTGAAAGTAAACTATAGACCGAACATGATTGCCACTCAATGCCTCTTTTGCAAACCACAGCACCCAAAAGGAGAGAGAGAACAAAAGGGAATGCCCTGCCACAGAGGCAGTGTGGGGTGGGGGGAATGGAGGGGGGGGGGTGGGAGGGATACTGGGATTATTGATGGTGGAGAATGGGCACTGGTGGAGGGATGGGTACTTGATGACTGTATAACTGAAACCCAAGCACAAAAATTTGTAAGTCTACAAGTGTACCTCGGTGTTTCACTAATAAAATTTTTTTAAAAAAATTTAAAAAATAAAAAGATTTTCCACAATTCTCCCCATCCCCCCTTCCCCCCACACACCCGGCTTCCTTTCCAGGTGAGCCTCTGGAAGCCCTTGCAAGGCAGGTGGGATACAGACATGCGTTGGTGGTGTTCATATGAAATCCCAGGTGACAGACTCTTCCCTATTTTTCTAAAATGAAAGGAAAAAGAAGAAATAAGAAGCTGTTTCGATTTTTTTCTCTCTTCCCTTTATTAACATGACAATAACCTTCACATGCTGCTGTGGTGATGATGGTGTGTATGGGGGGTGGGGGTGGGGGTGGGGGGGGTGTTCCCTGCACGTTCATCTGCCCAGACTCTCATCTCTGCTCATAAGTGATGCTTAGATGATGACGCTGAACCCTCATAGAAAAGTAATTTAATTTTCAGTGTACTAAAGCAGAAAGAATGAGGCAATATACATTAAGAAGATTCTCTCCAAGCGTTTTAATTCCACAGGAACTTTCTTCCTAGGCCCTTAATAAACCTTCGTTATTTCCAAGTCTCGGAGGAGCAGGGCTGGTCTGTGGAATTGGAAGGTGGCATGTTGACTTCGTGGCTGAAGCAAGAAGATGTTGAGCTGAGCCCAGATAACCAGGAGAGACGCATTTCCGCTCCACTCTCGGGGCTGAGCAGAAAGATAAAGGCAGAATCTGTAAATTTTTTGAACGCTGTTTTCTCAGAAATTGCCTATTTGTGCTGTTCTGAAAATCTCGCAAGGGAGACAGGAAAAAAAAACAAGAACAAAACCCTGTTAATCCATAACCATAGTTCAATTCCCTTATAGGGCCTGTTAGCATCTGGAGAGAATATTTTGGATTTATTTTTGTTTCCCTTGGACTGACATCATGAAACATGTATCATGGTGCCCTGTTTGGGGTTTGGAAAAAAGCTCCGAGAAGCGATAAATCTTCAGGCATTTTACTATTCGTCCCCTCTTCGTTTTTCTAAAAGCATGCTTTTCTTAAAAAAAAAAAAAAGGAAGAAAATAGAAAACTACCAAAGTGTGTATTGATCCCTTCCCCTCAGATCTTAACTGCCAGAGCTGTAATACCTTGCTTACATCTGCCAGGTTTTTGTGCACTTTTGCAACATGTCCTTAATCCAGTGAGCATAAATAGAACATTTCAATCATATTTGGCTACCAGGAACTCCGCAGATAAGCACGCTAAGACCTTGTTGAAAGAGACTGTATGAGATTGTGTGCGATAAGATCGCCCTATAACCCAGTGCACAAATGAAAAACTTTTGTTCTTGGTGAAATTTGTTGATAGAGATATTTCAAATAAATGACTCGGGGAGAACTCGGTATTTTAAAACAAAGGCCAAGTTACAGAACAGCCCTAGCCTGGGGCCTCCTGCTGTTCTCTAGCCTGGAAGATCCTTTTTGGAGCAGTTGCCGCGGGAGATTAGGGGGCGGCTTTGTCCATTCTGACATTGTATTTCCACACCTCGCAGCCTGATCTGAAAGCACTGTAACTCGCCTGCGGAAGGCCATTGTCTGGTCTCATATTTTTAAGGCTCAGGACAGCTCCTCTCTGGGGTCCCGGTTGGGCCTAACCCCAGACCTGGGGAGGGCCTGTGGATTTCTAAGTGCCCCATGGACGCCTCTTTTGGACAAGTCTTGTCAACTGTCCTCACATCTGTATTTATGTAGCTGTGTAGAAGTGTGGTTTATTAACTTCATTAATATTATGCTTTGGAGTCACACCCAGTGGGCCTGGGGCTGTCTCCTGGCAGTTCTTGGGGGACCCTGTGCGGTGCTGGGGATGGAACTAGGGTTGGCTGCATGCTAGGCAGACCCCTTAGTCTCTGGACTGTATCTCCCAAGGGGCCCCAGGGATGGTTCTTGAAACTTGTTCCTCAGATCTGGAGCGATAGTACAGCAGGTAGGGCCTTTGCCTTGCACGCAGCTGACCCAGGTTCAATTCCCAACATCCCATATGGTCCCTTGAGCACCGCCAGGAGTAATTCCTGAGTGCAGAGCCAGGAGTAACCCCTGTGCATTGCCAGGTGGGACCCCAAAAGCAAAAACAAAAACAAAAACAAAAAAAACCTGTTCGTCTTTCTCCCCAAATTCCCTTCTGTGTTTGTGGCTTCATGTATTCAGTGAAAAGGCAGACCCCCTCCTGTGCCCTGTGCTCTGTGGAAGAGGCTGAGGGATGAATCTGGGTCCTTCCAGAAGTAGGTGAGAGTCCAGCTAGCCTGTGTCAGCCTCACGACCCTTCAGAGTCCAAACCCCGATGGACTTGAGAGGGGTCCGCTGAATCCGCTGATGCTGATTGCAAAAGGTGTGAAGGGAAACCCAAGGGGTGAGTGATCTGACCAAGGCCATTAGCTGAGCTGTGGGAAGGGAAAAGGGAAGGGAAGAATCTCCTGCCCCCCGTCCAGTATTTCTGCCTCACACCATACTTTCTGTCTAGACAATACATGAGAAAATGTAGCTTCTTTGGTATTTTCTGTCTCTCCCCCCCCCCTCAACTCCCCCCTTTGAAAGGTGCGACAGTGGCCAAATGGCCCACATCTTCTATGGCTCTGACACCAACCCCCACCCTGCAGCACGGAAGGTGTTAACCAGCCAGCGCTTAGTTCTTAGTTGCTTTCCCTAATCTCTTGTGTGAAATCCATGCCTTTTACTGGTATATTTACTTTATGGCATACATAAAGAGCTGTATTAAAAAATAAATTGTGTTGTAAAAGCATTCGGTAATGTTTATTAATATTGACTAGTCAGGGAGCCACGAACTCTATTGCTCGCAGGATAATTTGTGGTAATACCAGCTAAGCATTCGCAGCTTGTCAAATGATTGTCTAATCTCAACATTAAAAAAAAAAAGTGGGTAAAAGGATCATTTCTTTCTGCTGTGAGAAAATGAAGTGACCCGTTCCCTTGCCAAGATCAAGGCTCTTTCTGCTGTTTCTTCTCAGAGTACCTGTCCTCGTGCTGAGTCCAGGCAGTCCCAGGCGAGGGGTCAGTGGTTGGCGTCGCTTTGTCTCAAGTGGTTGGCAGCAGCCTCTCTCCTGCGTCTGCTTGAGCTGCTGGCACCTGTGCCCAGCGCTTTCGGGGGTGTCTGTCGAGCTCTGCTTCCTGTTCTCAGGGAACATCTCGTTTGGATGAGCTTTTTATAAATAGCCTGGTCCTGAATTGTTGTCTTGATGTTCCTGCGTGATCCATCAGAACAGCAGAGGGGTGACTCATGGGCCAGGCAGACCAGAAGATGTCACTTCCGGGAGCGTTAAAAGATGTTGTTAGGAAGATAGTCATGCGTAGAAGGCAGGGGACAGGCCTTGGGTTGCCCAGAAGTCTAGTGAATGACCTGTTTGGGTTTAGCATGGATGCCTCTAGTAGGTTTGGGAGGGGTTTTTTGTTCCCCACAGAAGGAATGTGCAGAAAGTGCTGGAACAAGCTGGAGAGCAAGTCCAAGAATCCCAGTGCCTGCTTTGTATTCCATCTCTGTGAGGCCATACCTTTGGTTTGGTTGAAGCTATGGGGGGAAATGAACATAGGGAAGCAGGAGAAACAGGAATGAATGTCTGGTCCGTGGCGGGGAACGAGGCCCACTGCTCCTCCTTTGACTGTTTTCAGATGCTCTTGCGTTAAGAAGTCGCACCAAGCCCTTCTGGGCAGGTCAGGTCACTCTGGCGGGCTCTTCAGCTCCTCGTACCCCTAGGAGGAAAGCAGTAAGTGGTCTCTGCCCTGAGCCTCAGCTCCAAGATTCCCTGGGGGTGTAGCAGCTCGACCGGTTTGGTCCCTGGCACCCCCGTGACCCCCCAAGCATTGCTCATTGCCACTTGAGTACTGTTGTTGGAGAAGCCCAGGTAATCGTTGCACCTCATGACTCTAAAAACATTGCCTCCTCAGCCGCTCACAGTGAACGGCAGCCTTTTAGCCAGAGGTTGCTGGGAGCATCGCTTTGGAGACCCCAACCCCCAAAGAAAGGACAGGAAATAGGAACAAAGATGGAAACACTCACAACCTCCCTGGAAGTTGGTCCAGAGAGTAAATCCAGAATCCATGAATAATTTTATCTCTTCCTTTCAAATTTGAGTGAAGACAGATTAGCCCTCTCTCTGGATGTTTGAGTGACAGGTAAACTAAGCGGAGGGTGGACCCTGAAAGCCCCCAGCTGGTGCATGAAGCTCGCCCTCACTCAGGTTTTCTCCCTGGGAGAGGTGGGTGAGGCCGGGATTTTGTGTGTGGAGGGGCGGCGGGGGGAGGGTTCTCATCCCCCAGGTTCACATGCTATTTGAGCTGAGAGAGTTGGATTTGAACTGAGCATGGGCAGAGTGGGTGTTCGTTGGCGGGTCCTAACTGTCAGCTGTCAGAGGCTGTCAGCAGGGCAGGGAAGAAGGAGTTTAGTGTGGGTCTCTCCTTGCTAAGGGAGGTGAAGGCTTGTCCTAAGAATGAGGGATGAATGTGAAGATCAGACAAGTCTCACCAGGTGGCCTTCCTTGGGTGGACTCCAAGAACCTGTTGGACAAGGTCCACCCCTCTTGGAGGGAAGGAGGTTGCCCACGAAACTCTGTACTTGGATTAGTTTTTCCCACTTTAAACACTGTGGTTTACAAAGTCATTCATGATGATTTGTTACAGGCCTTCAATATTCCAACACAAATCCTACCACTTTGGGGTTTTGTTTTTGTTTTTTTTTTAGGGTGGCTACATTTAGTGGTGCTCAGGGATCACTTTTGGTGGGTCTCTGGGGACCTTAAGTGGTGCCAGGAATCGACCCAGGTCAGGCTGGCGAAAGGCAAATGCCATACCTGTTGTACTATCTCTCTGGCCCCATGTACCTGAAGTATTTTTAAGATGAAAGGAGGTATGCCTGGGCCCCACCTTAGATGAAGGAATTTCTTTGCAGCGTTGAGCAATCCCTTAAACTTGGTCCTAGGAAGGGAAGGAGAAATCAACACAATGTCTTCCTCTATCTACCCAACAATCTGAAGCAGGTGGGATGTTTGGGTTCTCGGGCCCACAGTGGTTTGGGTTCATGTGAATCTACCTGGCATGGTTCTCCTAGTAGAAGCTGTGTGGTTGAGACTCAGCAGGAAGGAATGCCTCTTTCTCTGTAGTTACTTGTCAAGAAGTTCATGTTTGTTTTGTCCTCATTTCTCATCAAGATGTTTTTCTCCATGAAGAAACTAGCGCTAACCCCATTTTCCTTTCTTTTAATAATTAATATAATCCATCATATGTATTTTAATTGCATCTCCATGAGATACACAGTTCCAAGATTGTTCATGATTGGGTTTCAGTCATGCCATGTTCCAGAACCATCCCTTCACCTGTGTGCATTTCCCACCACCAATGTCCCAGTTTCCCTCCAGCCACCCTCCCCAATCATGCCCTCCCCCCGCTGCCCACCCCAGCCCTCTATGGCAGGCACTTTACCTCTCCCTCCCTCCCTCCTTCCCTCCCACCCTCCCTCTTTCCCTCCCTCCCTCCCTCCTTATCTCCCCCCTTCTCTCTCACTCTCTTTCTTTCTGGGCATTATGGTTTGCAATCTAGGTACCAAGAGGTTATCATGTGTATCCCTTTACATGCTTTCAGCACTCAGTTCTTGTCCAGAGTGATCCAGCGGGTAGGGCGTTTGCCTTACAAGCGGCCAACATGGCCGACCCGAGTTCGATTCCTCCGCCCCTCTCGAGAGCCCGGCAAGCTACCGAGAGTATTCGATATGCCAGACACAGTAACAACAAAGTCTCCAATGGAGACGTTACTGGGCCCGCTCGAGCAAATCGACGATCAACGGGAGGGCCTTTACCTTACCTTTACCTTTTTACTATCTAACCCCATTTTTCTGTGCTCTCTGGCCCGAAGTGGAACCCGATTACATTCAGTTGGGGTTGACTGGTGAAGCAGCCTGGAGGTGCGGGGAGAACTTGAACCTGCTCCCCTGGACTGGGTGGATGGTGGACACCTAAAAAAGCCTGGGGAGGGGGGGTTGACGGGGAGAGTGCAGAATGGACATACTTGGGCCAGGCTGGACCTGGGTTGCTTTCTGCCACGTAACTTCTTGGAGCAGAGGGAAGAAGGGAGGCAGTTTCGCAGAAAGGGGCACAAAAGTCCTCTTCTGTCCTCCTTCCCAGAGAGACGGCCAGTGACCTCAGATGGCCGCGAGCACTTGTTGGAAAGGCTGGACCCGACTGGGAACATAGGAGTGTTTGTGGTGAGGCAGGAGCAGACAGCAGTTCCATTTTGATCAAAGTACTTCACAGTTGCACAATATCGTGGGGGATAGGGGTTGTGGTCTAAAGAGCAATAGACCATGAGTTTATACAAACTTGCACTTTTGCTCCAGAAACAAGTTTCCTTGCGGCGCTCTCTGTTTCCACCAGGGCTGTCCCGTCACCTGTGCCACTGGAGGGTCTGCGGGAGCCAAGTGTCTTGAACGCACTCAAATCCTTCTCTGCTGTTGCCTTTTTCTGTGGAATAAGAAGTCATCACCTTTTCCCCATGTTTTTTTCCCCTGGGTGTTTGAACAATAATTAAAGGGACCCGCCAGCCAGTGGCCGGCTTGGTTGGACTCCCAGACCTCTGGAGTGTTCCATTCTTTGACTCGGAACTTGGTGTTCGAGGCCAGTGACTTTGTTCTGCACGTGGGGGCACGTGCAGGTTCACCTCGGGGACCCGGTGTCCAGCACGGAGCTAACGGGTCAGATGCAGGTCAGGGCCCTCACCTCTGAGATGGGGAAGGTCAGGGTTCCTGGGCCTCTGCAGGTCGGGAAGTGTGTCGGGTGATGATAGGGAAGGATGGGTGGTGAGTTCTGAGAGAGGCAGTCAGGGAGGAGAGTTGAGTTGTCTCAACAAGACAACAAGTTGTCTCAACAAGTTGTCAGAATTAAGGATTTTCAAACAGCATGTAGTTCCAGGATTCCAGTTTTGGTTGGTGGCTGTGAGAATGACTCGCAAGTGGGAGTCTCAGGAGAGGGATACGGATCAGAGCTTTGGGTGGTCAGATGTAGGGACCCTTTCGTCATAGCTTGCATCCTAGAGTCCCACTGAGATTGTGAGGCTGCCGTCATCCACGGCCCCATTGAGTGCATGGCTGAGCCAAACTTGAGGTTCCAGGTGTTCGGGGGGGGCTCGCCTGCAACCACCACATCCTGACCCTGCTGCCTCTGAACCTTTCACCCCGCACTGAAACAGTGGGCCAGGGCAGGCCATTTCTGCCAGTTCCCAGCAACTCCATTGAACTCGAGAACAAAATCCGTGAGGAGAGCAGAAAGACACTATCCCGCACACAGCCCAGAGTAGGGCTGTGGGATGCATCGGGGCGGGGGGAGGGGGGGACGTGGAGTCAGTCCTTCAGGAAGAACCCTCTGAGTTGGGGTGTGTCCCTCTGGGCTCTGCTGATTGCCACCTCTGCCGGGTAGGCACCCCTGGAAGGTAAGGACTGACCAGTGAAGGGAAGAATGAGCATGTATGGGACAGATCTTATATTCATTGTCTTCACCAGAGGGAGCAAGCCGGCCCACTGGTCTGCACACGGGTCTTCTCCTGCCCCCCAGCAGGAAACAAGCCCCTGTCTCCAGCTCCTGCTTTTATACCTGAGGCCAGGTCCATGTGTAAACATGGGCCTGGGGGTGGCCTTCAAGACTTCCTTGGCCCCAAGTCACATTTGCACAAATTAAGTGCAGGTGTTGTGCGAACTGGTTAGGATTAAGAATGTCGGCTCCAGCGTTCCATCCAGTGACTGTTTCCCAGTTGGGATGAGCAGGCGGCAGCCAGAGAGCAGAGAACTCTGGGGTGGGACCTGTGACATTGTCTTGGATGTGAGAGAGAGAGAGAGAGAGAGAGAGAGAGAGAGAGAGAGAGAGAGAATGAGAGAGAGAGAGCAGCACATGAGTGCGTGTGATTGAGAAATTGTCTGTTGCCTTTGGCACGGGGAGAGGGAAAACATCACACAAAATTGTGATTGAGAAAGGGGGGCCTGGGCGGGATTGGCTCTCCGAGGCCGACACCCTGAACCCCACAGGCCTTCTTCAGCTCACTGTGGCCAGTGGCCCATGGGACTGCCAGCGTCCACGTGGCTTTGGCACACTGCCGGGTTCCCGTTGTGGAATGCAGAAGGGCCCGGGCGGGTTTGTGATGTGGGCGCCACGGCTGCCGGCGCGAGTGTCTTATCCTTTCTTCCCTCATGCAACTTCTTCAATGCTGATCCCAGAGGCCCTGCAGCCATTGGCTATTACTTGTGGCATCAGCGTCCTGGTGGAAATAGGTCCCTGGTTCCACGGGGACCTGTGTGCTCCCCTGCCAGGCCACATCCCCATCTCCCTGCCGCTGTCCGCCATGGCCCACCCCACACTATCCTCCAGGGCCCAGATTCCCGGGCAGGGGGAGGATTGGGTGGAGGTGCGTTCTGCAACCTTCTGTGACATGAGAATTAGAGTGTGGCTGGTAGAAGAGTCTTGTTCTAGGCCCAGTGGCTCATGCCACGGGGCATCCAGCAGTCCCAGGCCACGGCATGGCCATGCGCAGGCCTCCCAGGTATCCAGCTCCCAACCAGCCCACCTGTTGTCCCGTGTGGGTTCCGCTGGGAAAGCCCTGGGCTGGGAGTCGGTGAGCTCAGGGCCCTGCCCAGCTTGGAGAACCTAGAACAAAACAAGGCAGTGGGTCTGAAAGCACTCTGGGCAAAGGAACACTACAGATGCAAAAGCCATGGAAGCTGGGTTTTTTGTTTTGTTTTGTTTTGCTTTTGGCTTTTTGGGTCACACCTGGTGATGCTCAGGGGTTGCTCCTGGCTCTAGCACTCAGGAATTACATCTTGCGATGCTCAGGAGACCTTATGGGATGCTGGGGATTGAACTCATGGTGTCTGTGGGCAAAGCAAATGCCCTTCCTGCTGTGCTATTGCTCCGGACCCAGATGCTGGTCTCTTGATGTCTTTCTATCAGGGCTCAGCCTGGCCCCCAAATAAAGAAGCTCCAGGATCTCAGACTTGGGATGGGGGAGTCACTGCAGCTCCGAGAACAGCTGGGGAAACAGCCTGTGTCCTTGAAGACTGCACTGTACCCCAAGCTGCCTCACAGCCTCTCGTGCCTGGGACTGGGGATCGGGGACAGGGGAGCCGCTGCGCCTCCAGCCCAGTGTGACTCGCCGAGGGGATGGAGCTTGTGGGCATCACGGCACCGTGAGGGCAGTGTGGGGAGCAGGCAGAGGCCCAGCACTCCTGAACAGGCCGTGCTGTCTGGGCCTTTTCTACCTGTCTCCGGAAGTACTGGCTTCCTCCCTGGATGCTATCTACAGCGCTTGCTCGGATCTCGGTGCTGGTGGGGCCCATGGTAGGATGTACCGCGCATTTCCAGCCCTTAGGCAGGACCAGGAATAGATGCTGCTTTGGCAGCAGTCCATGGAGGAAGGGGGCAACTGCAACTGTCTGAGAGGCAGCGAGTTTGTCCATCCGTGTCCGTCTCCCAGGCCCCGAGCCCCTCTCTGCTACTGCGGGGGGAGTGGGGGAGGGGGGCCTGCAGAGTCCACAGGTGGGGCGGCCCTTCCCGTGAGCCAGCACCCAGCAGCCTGTCTTTTCCTCTCCTTACAGGAAGTTGCACAGTGGGATGAAGACCTACGGGTGCGAGCTCTGCGGGAAGCGGTTCCTGGACAGTTTGCGGCTGAGAATGCACTTACTAGCTCACTCAGGTAGGCGAGCATGCCCCATGCCCCGGCCGGCCCTCGGAGCACGGCCCCCACTCTGGCCATGGCTCCCCCGCCCCGCCCCGCCCCACCGGACGCGTGTCCCTCTCGCCCCTCGGAGCCCTCTCCCAAAGGCTCCTGGACCGATGCCTGTCCTCCTGGGCTGGCCCTCAGCGGGAATCTGCTCTCCCACTCCCTGCAAGCTGCCCAGGGCGTCGCTGGCCCCCAGTGCCCTGGGTGATCCACCTTCCGGAGTTGACTGCGGTTTCATTAGCAAAACTGTTGTGGAATTAGGTTCTGGCTGTCTAATGAATCCGACTATTGGGTTCACATTATACAGGAGCCTTTAATTAAATAGATATAGAAAGGTTGGAACACAAAGCTAGTTACCGCGTGGTGTCTTTTGCAAGTTAATTTTATCCAATTCTAGTGGGGTCGGCCGTGCGGCGGCTGGTATTTTTTGCTCGTGTCGGGCAAAGTGAGTCTGACCCATGAGGCGTGGAGAGGGGGAGACGCGTCTGACACCCAGCGGGCCCCGTTCTCGGTGGAGGGAGGGAGCACTCGTGTGCTCGGTAGCGGGAGAGGCCTCGGTCCTCCTGTGGGGGTCCCCTCCCTCCCCGGCTCCCCTGGCTTGGCCCGCTCAGGGGCACGTCTGCGGGGAGAAGGGAGGGCTGGCTTTCTCTCGGGCCCTTCTGTGTGCTCTTGGCCTCTCGCCAGCGTCCACACGCATCGCCTGCTCTCTGGCCTCCGGGCAATGGGGGCCGCATGTGAGAGGGGCTCCCGGGCTTGTCCGTGCTGTGTGTGGCCTTCGGCAGCTTGGTCGCCAGCACCCCAGCTCTGCTTCGGCGGGGCATCGAGTACTGGAGGAGAGAGGCTCACGCATTGCATTTCTGGGATCAGGTGACAGGAATGACAGTAAAGGTCCCCCAGGCCCCCTCCCCCCCCCTCCCCCACCACACAGCTGGTGAGTACTTTTGCTTCCACTTTCCCATCTGCCTCTCTCCCGCCCAGTTTCGAGATTGCCACCTTGGGGTTCATCCCCTTGGCCTTGTGGCAGCAGCTTCCAGCCTGGCTGGTTGTTTGCCGCCTGCCAAGGCTCTGGCCCTGATTGGGGATGGGGCGCGATTGCCCTTGGGGAACGGCTCACGGAAAGTGCTCCGCCCGGCCCTGCCCTGTGGCTTGGTGTTTTACTGGGCGCTGGTGCTGTCTCCCCAACGGGCCCCGCCCACCTCCCCTTCCTGTCTTTCTCCTCTAGAGACACAGCGGGTTGGTGGCCCCTCGGGTGTCCCCCCTGTCTCCCCAGGTCTCTGTGCGTTCTCCGTCCCCACCCCCACTGAGCCACCCTCACCTGGCGCCCCTGTCTTGGGCACTGCTTTGTCTTCTGTGCCCTTCCGGTCCGAGTTTCGGGTTGGAGCCTTGAGTCCGGCTTCCCTGCAGCCTTGTCTGTCCATGTTTGAGCGTGGGGGTGCATGCGCTCCACGCCCCATGCAGAGTAGGGGGTCTCTGTTCTCTTGCTTGCTGCTCTGCAACCCTGCGTGGTCTCCGAGTGGAGTCAGGCCCGTCAGAGTGGGCCCCTGTGACAGCATCCTTCTCCCTCCCTGAGTCCGGTGGTCCAGGCAGACTTGCCCACCAGCTGCCTTGCTGGCAGGCCAGCCCGGCTCACTAATTACACAAGTGGGTAAGCAAAATCAGTCTCCCGAGATGCCCCGTGGCCCCCCACCTCCAGCCACAGCCCATCGGGCGGGCATCCTTTTGCGTGCCTGGGAACGGGGGTCTGGGCAGGACACTGACTTCCTCGGGGCTGGGGCTCACCCAGTTCTTCCTGGCGGTCAAAGCTGGCTACTCGGGCGCTTGCCTCCTTCCTGGGGGAGCATAGGACTGAGCCCCTGCAAGCTGAGAGCCTATAGCCCTACCCAGAGAAGGCGTGAGGGAGACGTCCACCGTCCCCTTCACCCGTGCCTGCCGCGGACAGCTCTGAGGAAGACCATTCATGCCATTCCCGCCAAACCCTGAGCCAGAGCACAGGGTCTGTTCCTGCAGGGCTTCGCCTGGGTGCTGGGGACCTGTGGCCACGAACCCACCCACAGCCTCTGACCCGCCCTGGGTCTCTGCTGCAGAAGCAATAGCTCGGCTATATGGGGGATTCACAGAGGGTTAGCCAGGAGCGCCCCAGCCCGTCCTGGGTGAACGTGAATTTGCCCCCCTCCCCCCAGCAGGCACAGGTGTCAGCAGGGCTGGTGGGGCTGACGGGTGCCAACAGTGTGGAGGCAGGAGCAGCCGGCACCGGGTCAGGGTCAGGATCCTTGGGTCAGGCAAGGTAGGTGGCTGCACCCCTCCCTGTCCGAGGTGCTGCTTTGGGGTCCCCTGGGCCCCGGCAACTTTGGGAGCGGGCCCCGCTTCCTATTGATCCATGCACTAGATGATTGATAGCTCTGACATCCCTTCCTGAAGCCCTTTCGAGGGAGTTTTTGTGATGGGGTGGTGGGGGGGGGGCGGGGAGGAAGGACCTAGCAAGGTGTTAATTCACTTTCACTGACAGCCCAGTGCCTATATAGAGGCTGACATTTCTATTTGGAGTTTTCTTTCTCTTGTCCGGCCTCCCTCTCCCTTCTGTCCAGAGACACCTTCAAAGTTCCAAAATATCAGAAACTTAGCCAAGCGCTTCCATTCTACGCCCCCCCCCCACCCCCCGACCCCCATCTTGTTTCCCCACACAAACAATGAAGAAACCTCTGGAGAGGTTTGATCAGGAAATTAGGGTTGGGGGGTTGTGCTCAGTGGTTGGGGCCCACCGGAATGAGGAAGGGGGCCATGCAGCCTTAGGTGCGGTTGGGGGACACTTTACATGCATTGGCTTAAAGAAGATAGGTTTTTGGGAAATGCCAATTTATTTTTTTTTCCTGAACAGGGGGGAGAAGCCAGATCATTCGGGGCACCTCTGGCTGGACTGGCTTGGGGGAGCAGACGTTGGTCATGCGCAAGCCGTCTCCTCGGCCCCCAGTCGCCTGCTCCCCGCCTGCGATATTCAGGGAGAGACGGGATACGTTGCCAGGAGAATCCCTCGTTGCTCGGGTCGAAGCCTTTGCGGGGGGGGTGGTCCCCACAGCAAGCCATGGAGTTGTGAACCCCCCTCCAGGGATCCTCCAGGTCACAAGGCATTGGGAAACAGGGCGGGGGGAGGGGATACGTCCTTTAGCAGTCAAGTGGAGAAGGGAGCCCGGGAGTGGGGTCGGGGCATGGACTCCCCCCAACCCCCCCCCCCCCACCGAATGTCAGGGCTGGAGGCTGCTGTGTTTGCTCCGGGGAGCCCTGGGCCATGCCCTGGGTTCTGGGCGCCTGCTCCCTCCGCTCCTACAGGGCGTGTGCGCTGCCCCCACCCCTCTTGGCGAGCCTGGCGCGTGTTTGTTATTGTAACTCTGGCACGTGGCCAGGCCTGGCAGGGCGCCAGCCTGTGGGTACAGTGTGTACAGTGAGTGCTGAGCCAAGTTTGTCATCATACACCATTAATTTTTTTTTTCTAATCTGGTAGGGGTGGGGTGAAGGCGGAGGCAAGACCCGGGCTCCTCCGAGCGAGCAGGGCAGGAGAACAAGGCCCCCGCGGAATTCTGCAGCCGTGTTATTTGTGACTCTCGGCCCGAGTGCCCGCCCTTGTTTTTTCCTCCTTTCTCTTCTCTCCCTGCCGGCCCTCCAGCGCGAGCTCCTCCGAAACCCAGTGAACAGGACACGACACTCAGACTCCTAAATCAGTTTTCATTGTGTTGCAATTGACAATTTGTTTAATTAGAAGTTTGCCCTGTAGGAGGCCCTCCCAGAGATGGTCCTTCTTTCTCTCTCATACTCTCTCCCTCTCTAATCCCTTTCGCCCTCTTTCTCTCTCTCCCCCCCCTCCTCCTCGTCCTCTTCCTCTCCCCCTCCCTCTCCCCCTCCCTCTTTCTCTTCCTCCTCCTGTCCCTCTCTCTTCCTCCCCCGTCTCTCTCTCTCTTCCCTTTTTAAGACCCTAAATGGTAGTAGTGAATGTTCTGTTTAATTGAAGTTTTTAATTTCAATTTGAATGCGTTAACTAATCAAGTGTTTATGAGATACACCTGATGACAAGAATAAGTTTTAATTAACAGACACTATAACCCATTGCATTCCCTAACGAGCTAGATCTGGCCGGGGCCCCGTGTTCCGAGTCAGAGGAGATTTGGGAGGTCAGGAGGTTAGGTCGGGGTGCTGGGCAGAGAGGGACCCCTTTGGGTTTCTCACTCAGCTTTTCCTTCTGGAAGCAGAGCCTTGAGGGGTTCGAGAGAGGGTGAGGGCAGAGGGACCAAGAGCTGCTGGATCACCGAAGTCCCCTCCCCACACTCCACAGCTGCATCCCTGCCTCTCGTTATTGTCACTGAGGAAGGTGACGCGGATCTGGGACATCCGTGCAGAGACCTTAGACTCGGGCGGGCACTGGTCAGCCTGGATAGATTTCCCTCAACGTGGCCTGACACGCTGGTGAATAGAAGGGGCCACCCCCAGCACGGCCTTGCTAAGGGGTTTGACCCCCTGCTGGCTGCCTCCCCACATTTTTCTGGGCTCTGCTCCTGTTCTGGGGCTCTGGGTGTTGTTCATAAGCCCTTGTCGCCTGGGGCGGGGAGGCTCTGTCTTCTCAACATTGAGCTTCAGTGCCTTGGGGAGAATTTTTGGCTGTGTATTGGTGATAAGGGAAGGAGCGATGGGCAGAGTTCTGGGGGGTAGGGAGGAGGAGGAGGAAGAGGCCTTGTAGAGGCTGATGGAACTTAAGTGGATGGTAGGGATGGAACTCTCCAAGAGGAAGAGGAGGAAGGGGAGGAGGAGGAGGAGGAGGAGGAGGAGGAGGCACCCTTGTAGATGCTGATGGAACTTAAGTGGACAGTGGGGATGGAACTCTCCAAGAGGAAGAGGAGGAAGAGGAGGAAGGGAAGGAAGGGGAGGAGAAGGAGGAGGAGGAGGAAGGGGGCAGGAGGAGGAGGAGGAGGAGGAGGAGGAGGAGAAGGCAGAGGCAGCGGCCTTCTAGAGGCTGATGGAACTTCGATGGATGGTGGGGATGGAACTCTCCAAGAGGAGAAGGAGGAAGGAGAGGAGGAGGAAGAGGAGGAGGAGGAGGAGGAGGGAGAGGAGGAGGAGGAGGAAGGGGGGAGGAAGAGGAGGAAGGGGGAGGAGGAGGAGGAAGTGGGGAGGAGGAGGCCTTCTAGAAGCTGATGGAACTTCAGTGGATGGTGGGGATGAAACTCTCCAAGTAGCCCAAACCACTGACAGGGCTGGGCATTGCAGCTGGGGTGTGTGGGCTGTGGGAACAGGGGCAGGACAGGTTTCAGAAGGTTGCATAAGGGGCTTCAGGAAGCAGTGTGAGGGACTTATATTGATCTGCAGTGAGGAAGGGCCTGAGAGATGGGAGGAGGGCGTGGCCCTCAGCTCTGAGAGCAGGATGGGGGGCTGCTCTCTGCCACGGAGCCCCCGCTGGAGCCCCGAGCAGTGGCCAGGCTAATCGGTCAGTCTTGGGCCGTGGCTGGCATGTTGCGGGCTGAGTCGGGGGCTCATGGTCAGGCTGTGAGGGTGCAGCCTGGCTCTCCTTGGGCCCGGCTCGGGGCTATGTGTGCCCTGGATCTTGGCAGGATCTCCCCACACTGTCCCCTGGCCAGCTCCCCCAGTCCCATCCATAGGATGTTCAGCTCTGAGCAGCAGTGAGGGGTTTCTGGGGTCTGTCATTCGGAAAGGAAAACGGTTCAGGTTGGGTCCAGAAAAGCTATGGGCTCTCTCCAGTTTACTCTTGTTGAGATAGGACAGAAGTGCAATTTTTTTAATTATAATTTTTTTTCTTTTTGGGTCACATCCAGTGATGCTCAGGGGTTACTCCTGGCTCTGCACTCAGGAATTACTCCTGATGGTGCTTGGAGGACCATATGGGATGCCAGGGATCGAACCCAGGTCGCCCACGTGCAAGGCAAACGCCCTACCCACTGTACTATCGCGCCGGTCCTAGAAGTGCAAACTTTCTAAGATGTCAAAGATTGATGGAGGTGAGGGGTGGGTCCCACCCGGGTGGGTCGGTGGGTCCCACCCCTTTATTTTTATTCTTGGAATACTAGGCTTTTCCTCCAGGGACAGAAGAGGTAGGTGAAGCACAGGGCATTAGTAGTGCCTGGAATTTGTTAGAAGGGACCCCCCCACCCCCACCGCATCCCTCCAAAGGAAGAGAGAGACTTTGGGGTCCAGAGCCTGCCTGTCTGGAGCACAGGATCCCTGACCTTGCCCACTTCTCTCCTCATCCACATCTCCCTGCCTGGAGGATCAGGTGTCCGCCCAGTGAGGGGCTGGGCTGAGCTGGGGTGGGAGGGTACACTCCAGGCAGTGCGGCCACCCGCGCCCGCCGACACTGGGACCGTTTCACCCCACATCCCGGAGATGACCAGGCAGAAGCCTGCCCTGCTCTCCCCCGCACCCCCACCCCCCACCCTCCGCCACATACACACCCCCTCGTGCCCTTGAGGTGGGGGGGCGTGGGGATGGGAGATGAGGTGATGCTGTTTTTCCCCCTGCTGGGTTGGGGGGCAGAGGGGCACTCGGGAGGAGCAAGGAGCAAGGAGCAGAAAAAGCAGCCACTCTCTGGCTGGGCCCGGCTGGCGCTCATGCACACACCCCTCCCTCTCCCCCGCTCCGAATTTGGCCGGCTTCCCGAACTTTTTCCCAGAGTGGTGTCGTCACTGGCCTGCCGGCAGGTCTGGATGTTCTGCCAGCATTCCAGAGAGTTTATGATCGCTTGCAGATGTGCCTCCAAGAACACACTGTACCCAGAGCAGAAATTAATGCAGGCTTGACTGCTGGCCAAGCCCATACACGGGAGAGAGGAAGAGGAAAACAAAAACTGTTTAATGCTGTTTATAAATTATACACCGGCTGATGAAAAATACATCTCTGCCCCCCGCCGCTCCCCGCCGCCTCGCTGCCCCCCGGCCCCCACCCCTGTTCCCTGTTCTGCCTCCAGAGCTCAGACCCAGAGCAAAGGAATATGGTTTTGCTTTTTAGCTTCTGTTTTGGCTGTGATCCGAGACCCCGCTGCTGATTCACAGCCAGAGTATTTTTCCCCTTTACCTGATGAAATATACTGATTTTTCCAGCCCAGATGGAGTGTTTTGGGTTTTGTTATCAGAGGGTTTTTTTTTTTTTTTACTTTCTTTTTTTTTTTTTTTTGGCCCAGGGATTTGTTTACAGCTCGTGGTAGTTCTGGGTTGGTGCAGGGTGCAAAGATAGTGGCCCAGGAGGACACATGAGTCCTGCATACCTGTCCCCCTCGGCGTGGCTGATTTATCTGCCTGGGTCCCCTTCTCCCCGCGCCCCGACCCCCCAGTCCCGCATCAGGCCGGAACAAAAAAAGTTGAGTAAGTTCAAGGCAGGTCATGATATTAAACAGTGTTTTCACTACTTCTCTCGCACCCCTCCACCTCCAGCCCCCGTGTGAAGAGGGGGTTCACATAGCCCTCCCCCCCCAAAATCCACATGTCTCTGCCTCCATCTGGTGCCTTAGCAGGGGTTGGGGAAGCTGGTGGTGCCAAACCCTCTGGATCCCTCCGTCTCTCGCCCGCCGCTCCAGCCCCCCATCCCAATTTATTCTATAAATTCGTTTTCCACATTATGTCGATCCATTTACATGGCTTTTGTGTTTTTTAATACTGCTAATGTTTATCATTTGCCCAACAGGCTCGACAGATTTCGCTTCCTGTAGAGCATGGAGGCTTTAGAGCCCCTCGTTGCTAAGTAGCAGTCTCCCTGTACTGTAATGGGCTGATTTGGTATTCCGTTCAGCACCGGATCTTATTTTTGTATGCAAGACAAAGTGTTTTGATGGAGGCCGGTTGCGGCAGTGTCTAGAGGCTGTTTGGAGTTTTATGGGCTGTACAGTACACTGTGTGCTCTCTGCTCAGAACACAGGCTGTTGAATTTTGGATGGGATTTGTCATTTTCCCCCCTCCGAGAGGAGCCTGTCAGATAGAACAACTTTAAGGGTGGAGGAGAGAGGGGGGGGGGAATTATGTAATAACCGTCTCTTGCTGTCTCTGCGCGGGTCTCTTTGTCTCTCTGTTTCTCTGCTCGCACTGGGATTTGTCTATGCTAAAGTGAAGGGGGGGTTCTCCCCTCCACGACCATCCCCCATCCCCCCCCCAGTGCCCACCCTGCCTGTAGCCCCACGTTGATTCTGTAGAAGTGACTTTCCAAGTGGGCTGTGATGTTCTCATCCTGCATCGAGGCGGTTCTGTCTGTCAGTCTGTCTGTCTGTCCTGTTGTGTGTGCCCTTAGTTCAGGGCTGCCTTATAGGCCCTTGTTTTGGTTTGTCAGGGGAGGAGATAAGGAGCTGGAGGGTAGGAAGTTTGGGGGAGGGCCCCCAGAGGCCGTCTTAGAGCACGCACCCGGGTTAGGTAGCTTTGGGGACCACCTGGTAATGCCGGGTGCCACCGCCTTTGTCTCTTTCTGGGCTGGCCTGAGTGGCCCCCTCTGCCAGGATTCCAGGTAACCACACTCCCTTTTCCTCCCTCTGCCTTCCCCTGTCTCTTCCTGTGCCCCTGTGCCCCCTGTGCCCTGCATGCTCAGTGCCACTTGGGACACTCTGCTCCTCCCTGACCCCCGTGATCCCAGCCCCCTTCCTCTTATTCAGTTTGGCTCTGTCCTGAATTCCATGTCACCCTTGACCTTTTCTGTCTTCACCTACTTGGGTTTCTGTTCATCTCAGGTGACGCCCTCCCTCCCTCCCTCCCTTCTTCCCTCCCTCCCTTCTTCCCTCCTTCCCTCCCTCCCTCCCTCCCTCCCTCCCTCCCTCCCTCCCTCCCTCCCTCCCGCCTCTCTCCCTCTTGTTCTCTCATTCTCTCATTCTCTCTTTCATTCTCTCTCATTCACTCTCTTATTCTCTCTCCCTCTCTGTCCCCCTCCCTCCCCACCCCAGCCTCTGGCCCTTTGTCTGGAAGTCTGGAAGAACGAAAACAGTCTTGGGGGGAACTCTTCAGTGGGTGCTCAGAAAAATGCTCCTTCACCTGGAACTGAGGGTTTACCTCAGGGATCACGAGGGGGGGGGGGGTTGCTCAGGCCTGGTTCCCACTTTGGGGTCTCTGGATGTTGCGCTGACCCTGGGTGGGGTCACAGAGCCACCAAGAAGTGTGTCTTGCCCATCTTGCTTGCTCTGGGTGTCGCCCAACCAGGGGGCCACTTCTGCTCTCCCGGTCTCTGGGAAGGTGTGGATTTGTGCCACTAGGGTGGGGCTGGGCTTAGTGAGACCCAGAACATGAATGACTTGGGGTGCCCGTGCTCAAGGGAAGATAGTGCTCCTCACGGGGTAGAAGCCCCTCCAGGGAATGCACCCAGCCCCCCCCCCCGTGACTTCAGGGA